>NC_136411.1:335286439-336619265 GCF_051521515.1 Lactuca serriola
GCAAGTTTTGAAAGTATTCAAAAACTTTTCATTTCCATAACTTATGAGTTTTAATGGTTTTAAAGAAAAGACTTTTGGAATTCTATAACTTGAGGACAAGTTATGGAGTCCATTAATTGGCATTTAGATCAAGAATTACACTAACAAACAGTTTACAAATAATTCCTATGATCTACTAAAACTCATAAGCATGAACATTCATATCAACAAATTTCAAGAATCATATAAACATAATATAGAACTTGAAACTATGATAATTATCTTTGAAATTGGATTAGCATAATCAGTACCACATCAAAAACAAGTTTTACAAGTCCAAAACAGTTTAGGGTATTGATTCTAGTCCAATTCCAGCAACAAAACTCAAAAAACTACACACAGGGCCTCCTACTCGCCGACTGCATGAACGTACTCGACGAGTAGGATGAACTTTCACTTGGACTCATCGAGGCCCCCCATGGACTCGGCGACTTTACTGAACAGTGAGCAGAATTTCAACTTTTTCCAGCAATTTGCATCAAGTATAATGAAAACAAGCTTAGTCTCTGATACCACTGAAAGGTTTTGCGCATTCTAACACTCCTATGGTTTACATGCAACCCTAGAAACCTTGGATCTATGTTTTCTCTATTATACATGAAAATTTGATTTATCCAAGGTTCTCATCCTAACTAGCATATCATGGGTTACTTGTAATATAAAAACTAGAAGAATGACTTACCTTTTCTTGTGGTTGATTGCTTGGAGCTTCAAGAACCTAGCACCAGTAATGTGAATGCCTCAAGTGGAATCACAAATCACCAAAACAACTTGGAAGACTTTGAGAGAGTATGAAGATCTTCTAGAAATCGGCCACCCTTGTTCTCACACACACTAGTGCCATTTCATGTGCCAAAGACCTCTTTATATAGTATGGTGGATTAGGGTTACATGCATGTAAACCCTAATACCCATGACCTTTAATTTCCAAAGGATCCATGGTTTAAAAACTCCATGGACTATCCATGCAAGCTTAGCCCATCCTAAATGAACTTTGGCCCATTCTATAAATATATAAGAGTCCATATTTAATTAGTTTCTTTTGATCACTAAATTAATTCCAAATAAATTCTTGATCAATACTAATTAAATAATCTGATTTCATATTAATATATGCTAACTTATAATATATTAATAAACCATAAATATACTATTCTCAAAAGATTATCCATACAAATTGTTTCGGTTAAATGCAACCTAAATGGACCTTGCTGGGTCGGGTCAAGTACATACCAAATATGGTTACGGACTTGAAAACCTTATCCAACAGTTTCCCACTTGGATAAGTCTGATAACTATAGTTGCAAGTATGACTTCAGGAACAAACCAGCAGTTGTAGCTCTTAAAACTTTGTTGAACTATGAAGTGCCATTTTAGATAAGTGATCATATAATCCTCTGTTCTCAAGATACCAACCGAAGAAATACATGGAACGACGTCGTACTTATTGTCCAGATGTTTCTTTCCCGATTTCCGATTTGTTTGACATAAAACTAAACTGAACACATCAATTTGGTTCTGACCAGGCCCGACACATAAGTCAAAACAAAATCATCGAGGGTCCCAGATATCGTTTTTAATCGTCCAAGGATTAAAAGGAACATATAAAATTCAAATCATATGCTTGTTACTACTACTTGTTGAATCATACACAAAGCCACGTTTTATAACATCAAGTTACTGATGTGTTTTCGTACAATCAATACACAACCAACTCATAGTCAACAATTCATATCTCTAGGTTTGAAGACTTATATGATATTACCGTCTCACGATCACTCGAGATAAATTCCATGATGTGATACAACTGAGCGTGGGTTTAATCCAATACTCAGAACTTATGAGCACTCATGAACGTTGTGGCAACTTTTGCTATGTCTAACACCTTAGACATCTACAAGTCCAATTCATGAAAGTCTTGATTCATACCTACTTCCAAAGTATGACTGGCTATGGAGAGTTTGAATAAAGTAACTATTCTGGAAGTCAAAACATGCAAAGTTGAAACAATAGTAAACGATTAACACAAGATAACAACACTTTACTTATAAATAAACAACAACTTTTATTTAATCATCAAATGTCAATTACATTTTACAAGTTTCAGAGATAGCTGTCTAATTTGTAAACCTGATATCGTCCTTCAGCCCGAAAAGCCTCACATGTTGCAAATGCCTAAGCCTAGTCAGTCCCTTCGTGAAGGGTCTCCTAGGTTCTCTTCTGACGATACAATCCTTTTGTCACGATGAGTCCTTCTTCTATCTTGTGTCTTATGAAGTGATATTTTCTGTCAATCTGTCTGGATCTGCCATGATCTCTCGGTTCCTTGGCTAAGGCAACCGCACCACTGTTTTCACAAAAAATCTCCATAGGCTCCTTTATAGCTGGTACAACTCCAAGGTCTCCGATGAAGTTCTTCATCCATATCACCTCCTTTGCCGCTTCACTCACTGCTATGTACTCTGACTCACATGTCGAATCAGCTACCGTCTCCTACTTGGAAATTTTCCTAGTAATCGCTCCACCATTCAGGGTAAATACCCAACCCGACTGAGAGCAGAAGTTATCCCTGTCGGTCTGAAATCTAGTGTTGCTATACCCTACTACTATCAAGTCATCACTCCCACCAAAGGTAATAATCCAATCCTTAGTCATTTGCAGGTACTAAAGAATGTTCTTTACCGCAGTCCAGTGACCCTTGCCAGGGTTCCCCTGATATCTGCTGACCATGCTAAAAGCAAATGCCACATCAGGGTGGGTACAATTCATAGCATACATGATCGAGCCAACATCAGAAGCATATGGTAATCGACTCATCTCATCATTCTCAGCCTCTATACTCGGGCTTTCAGCCTTACTCAGTTTGGCATTACTTTGTATCGGTAAATCACCTTTCTTGGAACTTTGCATGTTGAACCTCTTCACCACCTTGTCCAAGTTGGTGCTCTAAATAAGTCCAATTAGTTTTCTACTCCTATCTCTCAATATCCTTATCCCTAGGATACAGGCAGCTTTTCCAAGGTCCTTCATAGTGAAAGACTTCCCAAGCCAGGATTTAATCTCATGCAAAGTCGGGATTTCATTTCCTATATAGTATGTCATCCACATATAGTACCAAAAAGCAAACTATTCTCCCACTAGCTCTGAGGTATACATAGGACTCATCTTCACTTCTCGAAAAACCAAACCCATTGACTTTCTCATCAAAACAAAAATTCCAGCTGCGAGATGCTTGTTTCAATCCATAAATGGATTTCTCAAGCTTGCACACTCTATCAGGGTACTCCACATTGACAAAACCCTCTGGCTGACTCATGTAAACATCCTCAACCAACTTTCCATTAAGGAAAGCAGTTTTGACATCCATTTGCCATATTTCATAATCATGAAATGCAGAAATGGCTAGCATAACCCTAATAGCCTTAATTTTCGCTACTGGTGAGAAGGTTTCGTCATAGTCAACTCCCTGAGTTTGAGTGAAGGCCTTCGCAACCAATCGTGCCTTATAAGTGTAAACTTTCTCATCCATGTTGGTCTTCTTCTTGAAGATCCATTTGCACCCAACTGTCTTACGTCCCGGTACATTGTCAACCAAGTTCCAAACTTGATTGTCATACATGGACTAAATCTCGTTGTCCATAGCCTCTTTCCATTTAATAGACTCAGGGCCCGCCATGGCTTCCCTAAAGCTGTTAGGTTCATCCAAATTTGCCAGTGTACTATCATTGATAAATTTATCACCTTCCGCAACAATATGGAAACCATAGTAATGCTCAGGTGGATTCCTATCTCTAGTTGAACGCCTTAGAGGTACAAACTCATCAGTTGGTTCAACAGGAGTTTCCTCCTCAGGTTGATTGCTAGGGTTTGATGTTCCTTCACCACTTGACTCTTGAATCTCTTCAAGATCAATTTGCCTCCCACTGTTCCTTGGCTTATATACTCTCTCTCGCGAATGACCCCTCTCTTTTCCACAAAGACCACATTCTCACTGGGTTTGTAAAAGAGGTAACCAAAAGATTTTTGTGGGTAGCCAATGAAAATACACTTCTCACTATGAGGTTCGAGCTTATCGCGAGTCTCGCGCCTCACGAAAGCCTCGCAACCCCAAATCTTTATGTGGTCTAAAATGGGAACTTTCCAAGTCCACATCTCGTGAGGTGCTTTGGCAACCTTCTTGGTAGGGACTAGATTAACGATATGAGTGGCAGTCTCTAAGGCATATCCCCAAAATGAGATTGGTAATGAAGCTCGACTCATCATGGAACGAACCATGTCCTACAAGGTTCGATTGTGCCTCTCAACCACACCATTAAGTTGTGGTGTTATGGGAGGTGTCAATTGTGAAACAATTCAACATTCATTAAGATAGTCAAGGAACTTTGTACTAAGATACTCTCCACCTCGATCGGCTCGAAGCATCTTTATCATCCTGCCCAACTGATTCCCCAGTTCCTGTTTAAACTCATTGAATGTCTTAAAGGTTTCTGACTTATGCTTTATTAAGTAGACATGACCATATCTACTGTAATCATCAGTAAAAGTCACATAGAAGCGGCTAGCATCCCTTGTGGCGGTTTAGAAGGGACCACACACATTTGTGTGTATGAGGTCCAACAAACCTTCACCCCTAGAACAAGTACCAGTGAAGGGTGACTTTGTCATTTTTCCAAGCAAACAAGACTCGCGACTATCATCCGACTTTAGTTCAAATGATTCCAAGACTCCAGCCTCTTGGAGTTGGCCTGTGCGCTTCTTGTTAAGATGTCCAAGACGACAATGCCACAAGGATTCTTTGTCCAAACTAGTAGAAGAATCAATATGCAACACATTATTTCCTAGGTTGTCTACAACCGACACAGTTTCATATAAAACATCACAAGGTAATGCTTTCAAATAAAGAACATTATTATAAAAAGCATTAATACCACCACATTCATTATCAAATGAAAAAGTAAATCCTAGTTTGTACAAACTGTGAAAAGAAATAATATTTCTCTCCATTTTAGATGAGTAACAAAACTTCTTCAAATCTAATATTAAGCCACTACTTAGCAACAAATAATAAACTCCAATCTTGGTGACAGGTGAAGCTTTCCTATTCCCCATGATCAAGTTTATCTTTCCGTGGTCCATATCGTCACTTCTTCTTAGGCCCTACAAATCAGAACATGTATGAATACCACAACATGTATCAAGGACCCAAGAATTAGTATGCGGTGAGTTATTAGACAATATAGTGTAAATACCTGCATGGGTAGGTTTATCCTTCCCATCCTTAACATCTTGCAGGTACTTAGGGCAGTTTGATTTCCAGTGCCCCTTATCATGAAAATAGAAGCATTCAGCTTCTTTTGGGTTGGAAGAAGGAGTGAAAAAACCACCTTTGGTTCCACTCGAAGTGGAACCATCAAGAGACTTTCCCTTGGTACCCTTCAAATGGGTCTTCCTCTTTTTCCCTCTATGTTGCTGGATTGCCAGAACAGAGGCGGTGTTAGGAGTAGGAGTAGTAACAACCGATTTACTTTTGAGACCACTTTCGGTGGTGTTCAAAAGTCCTTCAAGCTTGCTGAGTGTGACCTCATCCTTGTTTATATGATAGGTCATCGGTAACTGATCATAACAAGTAGTTAAGGAGTGCAGTATGATGTCAATGGCCAACTCCTCATGGAAGTTCACATCCAACTTCAGCAAACGGTCCACAAATCTTTGCATTTTCTGCATGTGGCCTGTGATGGGTTCACCATCCTTCATTCGGGTTGTTATCATGGAAGAGATGATTTCATACCTCTCTTGACGAGCACTCTGATGGTATCTTTCCATCAGGTCCATGTGCATCTTAAAAGGGTAAAAGTCCTCATATGTCACACCCCGAAACCGATGGCGGAAATGTTCCGGGGCGGAGGACGTCATGTATATCGTAACCAATGTACATTGTAAGCGTAGTAAACACAACCATTACGTTACATAGAAATATTTACACTGTCTGAAAACAAGTGTTACAAGTGTTATACATACATATATATACATATATATATATATATATATATATATATATATATATATATATATATATATATCATATGAACAAAAGCAAAGACGAGTCCTCTATATGCTCCGTCTATTCTAAAAGATCGCGGTGTACCTGTCTAATGTGGACCAGAGAACACAAGCAGTTTGAAAATCAACATAAAGCTGGTGAGTTCATAAGCGGTTTATTTTTGTAAAAGACAAGTTTCCTTTGGTTTTCTGAAAAAGTCGTTATCCAAGAAAATCCAATATTTTCTTATAATGAAAGTTTAGTTATCCATTCGTTACACAATTTAGTTAAGAGCAGTTATGTAACCCAGGAAAATCCCTTATTTTTCTAATAGTCGTGGTTAGTTCTTGATTCGGAATTCAATGTACTAGTATCTACCATACTTGTAGTATTAGTTAGGTATTCTGTTATCCTAGTTATCCTACACGCGAATGTCGAATATCTACTATACTTAACCGTATTTTCAAGTATTTGGATACACTCAGAAACATACACTAACTGTATATTCGATGTTCTGGTGACTTCCAAAAGCCTACTTTAGACGTATTTCTGAAGCTCTGTCGACATCCAAAGGCGTATGTTTTCGAAACTCTGTCGATATCCAAAGGCGTACTTTCGAGTTATTTCCGAAACTCTGGTGGCACTCAAAGCATACTCTAGCTGTATTTTCGAAGTTCTATGCCATCTAAAGGTGTGCATTATCTATACTTTCGTTGTTCTGTTCTTAGCTGTACTTTCGTCGTTCTGTTCCTAACTGTACTTTCGTTGTTCTGTTCCTAACTGTACTTTCGTCGTTCTGTTACTATCTGAGCGCGTATCTTATTAGTATTAATTCTAATTAATGATTAGTATGAATCCTTCGCAAATTATGAAATATAACATAGTTTATAACACTTTATAAAGAAATCTACGATTAGTCTGAGAGCTAACTCTGCAATTCAAACTATTGGTTAATACGGATTTCGATATTAAAAGCATACAAAATATAAACATTTGAACTGAAATATTAAATATTAAATTTGAGTACAAGATTTCCTTGTACTTTTTCTTGTATTCCCCCATGAAAACATTTGAAAAACACGGAAAAAGGAGTAGGGGTATGAACTCACCAGACGGGAAATGTGTCGGTTTGGATGGTAAGCGTCAGTTCGAGACTTTAAAACGCGCGAGGCTCCTCTGTAATATGAAGGGATACACATTTGTATCTAATTAGACCCTAAACCATTAATCAAATATGAATAAACACTTCGAGGCGCGAAAACACTTCATTACAAGTGTTTGGAGTGACCCGGGTGGCATCTAAGGGTGTATATGGATTGAATATGGAGTTTTCTCTTCAAGAGTAAACTCCTAATGGAGTTTTCGGCCCAATGACCAACTCCCCATGAGTTTACGGCCGTAAAATCATGGTGGGGGTGTTCTTGGGTGCTAAATGGTCACACATCACTTGGGAAATTTGGCTAGGATTAAATCTAGGGTATAGAGAAGGATTAAACCACCAAAGGAACCATTTAATGGAGTTTATGGCTGTGAACTAGGATTTTACGGCCGTAAGCTCCTAAGTACCCTTTCTTTATATGTTTTGGTGGTCCTAGATCAATCACATGTGATTCTAAGTCATTATACAAGCCTTGGGATGAATTTAGGGCATCATTTGACTAAGATATAGGAGTTTACGACCTAGGAACCTATCCTTGGGGGGTTTACAGCCGTAAGCTCCTATAGGGATGGTTTTCATCAAGTTTAAGGCCCCTAACTCGTTTGTGGTTGCTTCTAGACTTTATTCCAAGGCTATGAGGTGTTTAAGTGGCATCTTAACACCTTAAATTGAGTTTACTGCCCATGAAATGGTGTTTACGGTCCAAGCATGTTCTTGGGCCGTAAACTCATGTTTACTCCCTATATGTTGAGTTCAAGGTGTTCCAAGTCCATTCCAATAAGTCCTTAAGTCGATTCCAAGCTCCAAAAGTGTTTTGGGAGGGTTTTTGGGCTCCAAAACCCATTTTATGTGAGTTTACGGCCTAGGACATTTCTAGGGCCGTCAACTCATGTTAATGGTTCTATTTCATAGATTAAACACAAATTTGAAGGTTAAAGAGGTTATACTATGAGTTAGGATTGTTACCTTAATGATTTGGGCTTGAATTCAATGATTTTGGGCCAAGAATGTGATTGTAGAGAGAGAGAGTACTGAGAGAGGGTGCAAATGCTTCAAAATGAAGTCATTTGGACTTTATATATGATTCGAGTTTGAGACACGGCGGAATTCTACCCGATACTGACGTTAGACAAGGCTTTTGGTCGCACCCGATAAAGTTGTCGTAACCCGATATGGTCGAAACTAAAAATTTTCGAAGTAATAATTTGGGATGTTTTCATGGATTCCTAATGTGTTTGGATACCAATTAATAATAATGGAAGTCTCAAAAATAATGATTTAATTTAAAAACATAAACCGAAACAATTCGAAAAAGATGAATTTTATGGAGTAAACTTCGGGTTGTCACATCATATGACTTTTGGTGTTCAGCGGTCATTGTGGCCAACATGAAACATGCCACCTTGGTCCTGTGGTGTAGCAGTAGACTCATCAATTTTGTTCAACTTCTTGTCGAGGACATATTCCTTGTCCTCATAACGTGTGACGATCCTGATGTTCATGATCTAATTATAAAAGTTGGAACCATCAAAGATGACTCTCTTACAAAGGTTAATGAGAGAGAAGGAGTCGGTAGGGTTTGAGCCAGAAGCATTGTTGGAAGACATCTGAAAATAAGAAAGACAAGTTAAGATTAGATAAATAATCCTTAATAAGACACCCAAATGTAATATTAAGGCTAGGACACAACCCGATACTTTATAACTTGGAAGAGGGATGTGGTAATCCAAGCTATGAAATATTTGAAGGTAGGCGATGACGATTCACCAATTTCCACCATGAAAAACAAAATAGGTATTAGGTTTTTAAGGGATTGAAACTCCTAGATCTTTTGAGATTCATTGAACTTTTCAACGGCATGTTTAAATCTCGAATGTGCCCTCTCAAGTTTGTGACTGGGATAGAGAGGATCACAAACAAGTGTGAATAACCATGTAAATTAACTTCGTACCCTTAACTTTATCACCTAATCGATGTGCCGATTAACCATACGCGCTCCACCGATCTATGATAAACATTAAGTTACCCATTGCCACACTTACTAGTCCATGTTAGTGTGCCGGTTAACCACACACGCTCCACTAATGACTTGGTAAGGGACAAAGTGTAATTTCATGGGTTAGCACTAATTTCACATTTTCCTACAGTAACTAAGTTTGGAAATTTATAAAATGTTTAGTTACTTTATCATTATCATTATACTTTTAATGAGAATTATAGTTCTTGTCCTACCCGTTCGGCTAACGACCCTCCACCAGTCAAGGAAGCGATCGGTGAGAGTGGACACCATTAAGCTGTCATTTTATAGGCAACAACCTTATACCCCCCCTTGTAGACTGACTTGCTCTTATATATATATATATATATATATATATATATATATATATATATATATATATATATATATATATACATATATATATATATATATATATATATATATATAATTAACTTATAATAATATAAAGTATATGTGGCACCTGGTTCCTGGTACGTAAAATTTATCTTAGTAATTGTCATTCTAGCCTTGGACTCGGTGAGTTGTAGGTCCGACTCGCCGAGTAGGGACGTGGTCTGGGGTCACGTTTAAGTTGGCGACTCGGCGAGTCCATATTTTGGACTCGGCGAGTCACCGCTGTCTGTTGAAACCCTAACTTTCAAGGGTTTGCACCCTATTTAAACACTCATTTCCGCCCCAACCTCGCCCCCATTCACCCTCAGAGCTCCCAACATCGTCTTTTCCCTTTTCCTTGTGAGATTGAAGTGTTTTGGGTGTGTTCTTGAAGTTTTTGAGGAGAAAGAAGAGTAGATCAAGAAGAGGAGAAGGAGGCCAAGCATTTTTTGTGACATCTCAACGTTTTCCTTGAGGTATAGCTCGTTTCCCTTCTGTTTTCAAGCTTGTAGACCCTAATAGCTTCATGAAAGTCCTTTTTGAGCCATTCTTCAAGCTTGTTTGTGCTTGGTGGGTTGTTATAAGTTGTTAGCCTTTAGATCTAAGCATGATTTAGTCCCTGGAGCTTGGATCTACTGCCTTTATGGAGTCATATTGCATGAAAGTCCTAGATCGACCCCTTTTGGTATACTTTGAGCCCTAAAACCTTCATTGGTGATTATCTACATGTAAAGTTGGAAACTTTACGTGTAAACCAGGCCCTAGGAACCCAAATCTATAAATGGCATGGACTGGATTCAAGCAAAATCGCATGTATAGTTTTTGCATGAGGCAGACTCGGCGAGTCGTTCATCTGACTCGGCGAGTGGGGTCGCGAGTCCCCCGGTTGTTCCCCTTTTTGTGTTGTGAGTTGGAGTGGTGAGTCATAGGGTATGACTCAGTCGGTTGGAAGCCAGACTCACTCATGAAGTCACTCGGCGAGTCATTGCAACGACTCGGCGAGTTCACGGCAATCTCCTTATCTCAAGAACAACTCGGCGAGTTATTCATACAACTTGGTGAGTCACAGCTTAGAGTGTTCTTCGAATGAAGATGAACTCGGCGAGTTGTTCATACAACTTGGCGAGTAGGATGAAGGACTATTGGCCTTGGGTATAGAAAGAAGACTCGTCGAGTCTACGTTTAACTCGACGAGTAGAGACGGACTTATGGTCAGACTAAAGGAAAGGGACTCGACGAGTTGGCTAGCCAACTCGGCGAGTCTGGTCAACTGGCAGTTGACTGTGACTTGACTCATGGCTTGTTAAGGGTAAATGGACAATTTACCCTGAAGGCGGTTAGCAGTACTTGATTAAGTGTTTGGTGGGAATTACAGTCGGAGGATTTCCTACGCAGCAGCAGCAGCAGCAGACAGACCTTTCCCACACAGATCAGCAGCTACTTCGAGGTGAGTTACCTTCCAGTAGCGGTGGGTCTACGGCCACAATGTCGGCCCACCAGTAGGGTTCGTATGTTAGATGATTGTCTTTGTGATATCATCTAGGTTTGCTACTACCTGATATGTTATATGCTAGCATGATATGTTGCATGTGATAGTAATAGAGTTCGGTTGTTAGGACCGAAGGGTAGTCAGACACCCCATATACGTCTGACAGTATATGATGATATGTTTGCATGCTGGCTTTTTATGTTATATGCGATAGAGGTAGTAGGAAGGGACTACTCCCCGAGTTCGGTCGTTAGGACCGAAGGGTAGTTCAGGCACCCCAGATATGTCTGATAATATGTTATGTTATGATATATGTGATAGTAGAAGTAGGGGTGAAATAGTCCCTGAGGTTCGGTCGTCAGGACCGAAGGGTAGTCAGCACCCCAGAACGGCGTGACATGGGTAGTCAGCACCCGAGAATGGCTTGACAAGGGTAGGTCGGCACCCTAGAAAGGTCATACCGGGTAGGTCGGGCACCCCAGAAATGCCCGGTAATATGTATGATATGTGATTGTATGATAGGCGGTACGATGGGGGGAACTCACTAAGCTTCGTGCTTATAGTTTTCAGTTTTGGTTTCAGGTACCTTTTCTTCGAAGGGGAAGGAGCTGGCACGGTAGCAGCCCATCACACACATGTTTTGTATTCCGCATCATGAGACCTTCCTGGGGATGTGTACTCTGACATTTTTATGTTATTTAAATGTTTTTTTTCAGACATGCGATATCTTTATAAAATGTTATGATCAGTAAATGTTTTATTCGAATGTTTTGCTAAATATATGTTTTCAAAAATGAAATTTTTGGCTCGTATTTTGGGGTGTTACAAGTTGGTATCAGAGCCCTGGTTTGAGGGATTCAGACGCACCTTCGGGGGTGTTTGAACTCAAATCGAGGGATTAAAAGATTTTGGAAAGAGAAAATGTTTTTTAAAAGGCTAAGTAAAAAGGGTTTTAAGAAAGAACAAAGTGTGTGATGTGCGCGACCGGCCGAGCTCAAGTAAGTATTCCCCAATGTACCCATACAAGTTTATATATGTTTATCAGTTTCTGTAGAACAACATGCTAGAATAGGACTAAGGATCTAGGAGTGATGCCTTATGTGCCTGCTTTCTGTGCTTCAGTATATGAAAAAGTTGCATGCTAGAATTGAGTAGACAGCAGTAGGGTAGCCTGTTTAGGTTATTCCTGATAGTACGAGTTTATCATTATATGCTAGTCCAGTTTTTCTCTACAAGGATAGAGCTGCTTGAGATTGTTTCCTTTATGTCCAAATGTTGTTGCTTTGTGCTATGTGGGCTTTGAAGTGATGGGAGTTAGCTGTTAGGTGAATACGTTAAAGTCACATGTGAGCAGGGTTGAATAATCTCAGAGTGTTGGATTTGACCATATTGTGTAGCTCTTGTTTGAGTCCTAACCGTGGTAGGGATGAGTCCCTCACTCGAAGGATTATCCGAGCTTCGTCACATGTGATTGTACTTAGGTGGTAGCTAATTGGCATCACCAAGAGGCCTTCAGCAGCTGAGGACTGGGTTGGGTGGATCAGCAATAGTGAAAGGGACCTGGTGGAGTCATGGCAGTCCTTGGAGAAGGTACGGATAGATGTGGAAGGTATTATGGGCCCGTACTACTGAAAGCAGAGGATCCGTACCCGAATCGAGGAATGCCAAGATAAGACCAGGGAACTTTTAGTAGGTGTGATCCCTCCAGAGGTATCAGTATCACTAACAGTTGTTATTTCTTTTGTATTTTAGAATGGTGGTACTACATTCGAAGCCAGCAGTTGGCAGTACAAGAGAGGGATCGGGTTCGGGATCAGGTTCCGAGCCAGCAAATGAGAGGCTACACGAGTTCACCGCGTCAGAGATCACCAGATGCATCCTTGAGTCGACCCCCATTATCTTCGGGTCGATCAAGGAAGGGATATTGGAGATGATGGAGGATCGCCTCCGGGCATTCAGGAGTGACATGGCATCTGGCCAGTCAGGATCCCGCACACTGTCCTTCAAGGACTTTCGGGGCAGTGGTGCGCTGGATTTTCATGGGGCAAAGGACCCCATACCTGCCAGACGATGGATTGTAGACATTGAGTCTACACAGACGATTAGCTTCTACCCTGAGGGGTCGAAGGTGAGATTTGCAGCAGGATGTTTGAGAGATCGAGCTATGACCTGGTCGGACTTCGTGACCAGGTTCAGGGCAGAGTTTTCGCCGGTTGTCGAGCTTCAGCAGCTGGCCAGGGAGTTCCTAGTTATGAGACAGACGACGGAGACTGTGGCGGAGATCACCGCCAAGTTCCGGGAGAGGACATTATTAGTGCCCCAGTACGTGGGTGATGAGGACATGAGGAGGACCCGCTACCATGACATGCTCCGAGCTGATATTCGAGAGCATGTCAGTTTTTCAGCTTGCACTACCTTGGATTCTATGATTGCCAAGGTGAGGGAGAGAGAGATAGATCTGGAGCACGTCTGGAAGAGGAAGATTGAGGAGGGACAGACAGGAGGGGCTTCGGGGAAGAAGCCCAAGGGATCAGATGGTAGGCCGAATAGCCAGTCAGGACCGAGCCGCTGCAGGAAATGTGGCAGGCCTCATGAGGGGGCATGTACATTGGGATCGTCGGGCTGCTATAAGTGCGACAAGACGGGGCATTTCAGCAGGGATTGTACCGCCCCTGCACCTGTGATTCAGACATCAGATTTGCTGTGTTTTCACTACAACCAGAAGGACAACAAGAAGGCCAATTGCCCCCAGTTGACATCATCAGCGCCGGTTAAGGCGCCAGCTCCAACTACCCTGCGGATTACGGATGGCCGGCAGGGCAAGGCAGAGGCTCCAGTGGTGAGGAGCCGGGGGTTTCAGTTGACAGCAGAAGAGGCACGCGCCGCACCCAATGTGGTGATGGGTATGATTCTTTCTCTCTATTTTATTTTATGATGTTATGTTATTGATTTGTGCTCTGTGTATATGCATTAGGATCGTTCCATGTGAACGGTATTCCGGTTCAGGTGTTGTTCGACTCGAGTGCCACCCGATCATTTGTTTCCCTTGCGCTTAGCAAGAGGTTTACTGAGTCCTCGGGCATGTTGGATCACCCTTTAGAGGTAGAGATTGCCGATGATCGATCGGTGCGAACATCAGCAGTGTTCAGGGATTGTGTTTTGAGGTTATTTGAGGAGCATTATTTGGTGGATTTGGTTCTCATATCGTTGCGGGGAACAAGGTGATTATAGGCATGGATTGGTTGAGCCCTAATGGGGTGGTGATAGATTGCGTACAGCAGCCAGTGCGGCTCAGGACCACAAGCGGGGGAGAGTTGGTGATCCACGGCGAGAGGCCACATCGTGGACCTATAGTATGTTCAGCAGCGAGAGCTAGGCGCTACCTTCAGCAGGGATGGCGGGGTATGTCGCGTATGTTATGGATACCCGGGAGATGGGTAAGGAGACGGTGAGCGAGGTTCCAGTGGTACGAGACTACGTTGATGTGTTCCCGGAGGAGCTTCCTGGAATACCTCCGGAGCACCAGGTAGAGTTCAGGATCGACCTAGTTCTTGGTGCGGCTCCGATAGCCAAGGCACCCTATTGGTTGGCTCCTCCCGAGATGCAGGAGTTGTCTACGCAGCTGCAGGAGCTGCTGGACAAGGGATTTATTCGTCCAAGAAGTTCACCCTGGGGAGCCCCGATCCTGTTTGTGAAGAAGAAGGATGGGTCGCAACGGATGTGTATAGATTAACGGGAGCTGAATAAGGTAACGGTGAAGAACCGTTACCCACTCCCGAGGATTGATGATCTCTTTGATCAGTTGCAGGGAGCATCTTGGTTCTCCAAGATCGATTTGCGTTCAGGCTATCATCAGATGAGGGTTAGAGAGGAGGATATACAGAAGACCGCGTTCCGGACGCGTTATGGCCATTATGAGTTTGTGGTGATGCCGTTTGGGCTCACCAATGCTCCTGCCACGTTCATGGACCTCATGAACCGCGTGTGCAGGCCGATGCTGGATCGGTCTGTGATAGTTTTGATTGATGACATCTTGGTTTATTCCAAGACACAGGAGGAGCATGAGGAGCATTTGAGAGAGGTTTTGGAGACCCTGAGGAGGGAGAGCTTGTACGCCAAGTTCTCCAAATGTGAGTTTTGGTTGAGCGAGGTGCAGTTCCTTGGGCACCTTGTCAACCAGAACGGGATTTCAGTAGACCCGGCCAAGGTGGAGGCCGTGATGAGGTGGGAGTTCCCGAAGTCTCCATCTGAGATTCAGGGTTTCCTAGGATTGGCAGGCTACTATCGGAGGTTCATTCAAGATTTCTCCAAGATAGCCGTAACCCTGACACGGTTGACTATGAAAGTCGTGGTCTTTCGGTGGGGGCCTGAGCAGCAGGCAGCGTTCGAGACTCTGAGGCAGAGATTGTGCGAGGCGCCGATCTTAGCCCTACCCGAGGGCGTGGAGGATTTTGTGGTGTATTGCGATGCGTCGATCTCAGGTTTAGGCGCAGTGCTGATGTAGAGGGGGCATGTCATTGCTTATGCCTCGAGGCAGCTGAAGCCTCACGAGGCGAACTACCCGACGCACGATTTGGAGTTGGGGGCGGTGGTCTTCGCCCTCAAGATATGGCGGCATTACCTTTATGGGGTTCGTTGTACCATTTACATGGACCACAAGAGTTTGAGGTACCTCATGGATCATCCGAATCTGAACATGAGGCAGCGTTGGTGGTTGGACGTGGAGAAGGATTATGATTGCGAGATCCTTTACCACCCAGGAAAGGCCAATGTGGTGGCCGATGCGCTTAGCCGCAAGGCAGCGCCGATCAGGGATGTTTGCATGAGGATGACTGTGGTGACTCCCCTGTTGGAGCAGATTCGGGAGGCTCAACAGGAGGCTATGAAGGAGGAGCATCGGAAGAGTGAGCAAATAGTGGGTCAAGTCACCTCCTTTGATTATGATAGTCGGGGGTTGTTGACACTACACCGTAGGGTGTGGGTGCCGTATCATGGAGGCGTGCGCCAGATCTTGATGGAGGAGGCGCACAAATCCCGATTCTCTATTCATCCAGGGGCAACGAAGATGTATCGGGATCTTCGCCTGGACTATTGGTGGCCCTGCATGAAGCGGGATGTGGCGTGGTACGTCGAGCGGTGTTTGACCTGCAGGAAGGTCAAGGCCGAGCATCAGAGACCGCACGGCAAGATACAGCCGTTGGATATTCCGTTGTGGAAATGGGAGGATATTACGATGGATTTTATCACGAAGCTTCCACGAACGGCGCGAGGAGTAGATTCGATTTGGGTCATCGTGGATCGGTTGACCAAGAGCGCCCATTTTATTCCGATTCCGGAGAGTATCTCGGCCGAAAAGTTGGCCGATATCTATATCAGGGAGATAGTGGCGTGGCACGGGGTGCCAGTGTCAGTGACATCAGATCGAGATGTGCGGTTCACTTCCAAGTTTTGGAAGAGGTTTCATGATGAGTTGGGCACTTGTCTGTATTTTAGCATCGCTTTTCACCCGCAGACGGATGGTCAGAGTGAGCGGACCATCCAGACTTTGGAGGATATGTTGCGGGCGTGCGTGTTAGATTTCGGTGGTAGCTGGGATACCTATCTTCCTTTGGCTGAGTTCTCGTACAACAACAGCTATCACGCGAGTATTGATCGTCCCCCATTTGAGATGTTGTACGGTCGGAGGTGCAGGACCTCGATATGCTGGGGTGAAGTTAGCCAAAGGGTCATGGGGAGCACCGAGGTGGTGGTCAAGACGACCGAGAGAATCCAGCATGTTTGGAGCAGGCTTCAAACTGCGCAGAGTCGGCAGAAAAGTTATGCCGAAAAGCGTCGATCAGACCTGGAGTTCTAGGTCGGGGATATGGTTCTCCTGAAGGTGTCGCCTTGTAAAGGCGTCATTCGATTCAGGAAGCGGGGCAAGTTGGGCTCGAGATTCATTGGACCGTTCAGGGTTGTAGCCCGGGTGGGCAAGGTGGCATATAGGCTGGATCTGCCAGCCGAGCTCAGCCAGATCCACAACACCTTCCATGTCTCCCAGCTACGGAAGTGTCTCGTGGATGATTCAGCGGTGGTGACATTAGAGGATATACAGGTTGATGACAGCCTGAATTACATTGAGCGCCCAGACGCAATTCTCTACCGGAAGTCGAATGATCTAAGGAACAAGAGGGTGGAGCTAGTGAAAGTGCAATGGTAGCACCGCAAGGGTTCGGAATGGACTTGGGAGCCGGTGGAAGAAATGATGGAGTATTACCCCGAGCTGTTTCAGGATCAAGCGGCAGACTTCGAGGACGAAGTCTAAAATAAGTGGGGGAGATTTGTAGCACCTGCTTCCTGGTACATAAAATTTATCTTAGTAATTGTAATTCTAGCCTTGGACTCGGCGAGTTGTAGGTCCGACTCGCCGAGTAGGGACGCGGTCCGGGGTCACGTTTAAGTTGGCAACTCGGCGAGTCCATATTCTGGACTCGGCGAGTCACCGCTGTGTGTTGAAACCCTAAATTTCAAGGGTTTGCACCCTATTTAAACACTCATTTCCGCCCCAACCTCGCCCCCATTCACCATCAGAGCTCCCAACATCGTCTTTGCCCTTTTCCTTGTGAGATTGAAGTGTTTTGGGTGTGTTCTTGAAGTTTTTGAGGAGAAAGAAGAGTAGATCAAGAAGAGGAGAAGGAGGCCAAGCATTTTTGTGACATCTCAACGTTTTCCTTGAGGTATAGCTCGTTTCCCCTCTGTTTTCAAGCTTGTAGTCCCTAATAGCTTCATGAAAGTCCTTTTTGAGCCATTCTTCAAGCTTGTTTGTGCTTGGTGGGTTGTTATATGTTGTTAGCCTTTAGATCTAGGCATGATTTAGTCCCTGGAGCTTAGATCTACTGCCTTTATGGAGTCATATTGCATGAAAGTCCTAGATCTACCCCTTTTGGTACACTTTGAGCCCTAAAACCTTCATTGGTGATTATCTACACATAAAGTTGGAAACTTCACGTGTAAACCAGGCCCTAGGAACCCAAATCTATAAATGGCATGGACTGGATTCAAGCAAAATCGCGTGTATAGTTTTTGCATGAGGCAGACTCGGCGAGTCGTTCATCTGACTTGGCGAGTCGGGTCGCGAGTCCCCGGGTTGTTCCCCTTTTTGTGTTGTGAGTTGGAGTGGTGAGTCATAGGGTATGACTCAGTGGGTTGGAAGCCAGACTCACTCATGAAGTCACTCAGCGAGTCATTGCAACGACTCGGCTAGTTCACGACAATCTCCTTGTCTCAAGAACAACGCGGCGAGTTATTCATACAACTCGGCGAGTCACAGCTTAGAGTGTTCTTCAGATTAAGATGAACTCAACGAGTTGTTCATACAACTCGGCGAGTAGGATGAAGGACTATTGGCCTTGGGTATAGAAAGAAGACTCGTCGAGTCTACGTTTAACTCGACGAGTAGAGACGGACTTATGGTCAGACTAAAGGAAAGGGACTCGGCGAGTTGGCTAGCCAACTCGGCGAGTCTGGTCAATTGGCAGTTGACTGTGACTTGACTCATGGCTTGTTAAGGGTAAATGGACAATTTACCCTGAAGGCGGTTAGCAGTAATTGATTAAGTGTTTGGTGGGAATTACAGTCGGAGGATTTCCGAAGCAGCAGCAGCAGCAGACAGACAGACCTTTCCCACACAGATCAGCAGCTACTTCGAGGTGAGTTACCTTCCAGTAGCGGTGGGTCTACGGCTACAATGCTGGCCCACTAGTAGGGTTCGTATGTTAGATGATTGTCTTTGTGATATCATCTAGGTTTGCTACTACCTGATATGTTATATGCTAGCATGATATGTTGCATGTGATAGTAATAGAGTTCGGTTGTTAGGACCGAAGGGTAGTCAGACACCCCAGATACGTCTGACAGTATATGATGATATGTTTGCATGCTGGCTTTTTATGTTATATGCGATAGAGGTAGTAGGAAGGGACTAGTCCCCGAGTTCGGTCGTTAGGACCGAAGGGTAGTTCAGGCACCCCAGATATGTCTGATAATATGTTATGTTATGATATATGTGATAGTAGCAGTAGGGGGTGAAATAGTCCCCGAGGTTCGGTCGTCAGGATCGAAGGGTAGTCAGCACCCCAGAACGGCGTGACATGGGTAGTCAGCACCCCAAAATGGCTTGACACGGGTAGGTCGGCACCCCAGAATGGTCGTACCGGGTAGGTCGGGCACCCCAGAAATGTCCGGCAATATGTATGATATGTGATTGTATGATAGGCGGTACGATGGGGGGAACTCACTAAGCTTCGTGCTTACAGTTTTCAGTTTTGGTTTCAGGTACCTCTTCTTCGAAAGGGAAGGAGCTGGCACGGTAGCAGCCCATCACACACATATTTCATATTCCGCATCATGAGACCTTCCTGGGGATGTGTACTCTGACATTTTTATGTTATTGAAATGTTTTTTTTCAGACATGCGATATCTTTATAAAATGTTATGATCAGTAAACGTTTTATTCGAATGTTTTGCTAAATATATGTTTTCAAAAATGAAATTTTTGGCTCGTATTTTGGGGTGTTACATTATAAGGGTTGAATTTTAACTTTTAAAACTATAGGGTTTGGAATTAAAGTGTGTGTGAGACTTTACAAATTCCAAAACTTGAGGGCAAGTTTTGAAACTATTCAAAAACTTTTCATTCCCATAACTTATGAGTTTTAATGGTTTTAAAGAAAAGACTTTTGGAATTCCATAACTTGAGGACAAGTTATGGAGTCCATTAATTGGCATTTAGATCAAGAATTACACTAACAAACAATTTACAAATAATTCCTATGATCTACTAAAACTCATAAGCATGAACATTCATATCAACAAATTTCAAGAATCATATAAACATAATATAAAACTTGAAACTATGATAATTATCATTGAAATTGGATTAGCATAATCATTACAACATCAAAAACAAGTTCTACAAGTCCAAAACGGTTTAGGGTAATGATTCTAGTCCAATTCCAGCAACAAAGCTCGAAAAACTACACACAGGGCCTCCTACTCGCCAACTACATAAACGTACTCGACGAGTAGGATGAACTTTCATTTGGACTCGTCGAGGCCCCCCATGGACTCGGCGAGTTCACTGAACAGTGAGCAGAATTTCAACTTTTTCCAGAAATTTGCATCAAGTATAATGTAAAAACGCCTAGCCGTTGATACCATTGAAGGGTTTTGAGCATTCTAACACTCCTATGGTGTACATGCAACCCTAGAAACCTTGGATCTATGTTTTCTCTATTATACATACAAATTTGATTTATCCAAGATTCTCATCCTAACTAGTATATCATGGGGTACTTGTAATATAAAAACTAGAAGAATGACTTACATTTACTTGTAGTTGATTGCTTGGAGCTTCAAGAACCTAGCACCAATAATGTGAATGCCTCAAGTGGAATCACAAATCACCAAAACAACTTGGAAGACTTTGAGAGAGTATGAAGATCTTCTAGAAATCGGCCACCCTTGTTCTCACACACACTAGTTCCATTTCATGTGCCAAAGACCTCTTTATATAGTATGGTGGATTGGGGTTACATCCATGTAAACCTTAATACCCATGACCTTTCATTTCCATAGGATCCATAGGTTAAAAACTTCATGGACTATCCATGCAAGCTTAGCCCATCCTAAATGAACTTTGGCCCATTCTATAAATATATAAGAGTCGATATTTAATTAGTTTCTTTTAATCACTAAATTAATTCCAAATAAATTCTTGATGAATACTAATTAAATAATATGATTTCATATTAATATATTATAACTTATAATATATTAATAAATCATAAATATACTATTTTCAAAAGATTATCCATACAAATTGTTTTGGTGAAATGCAACCCAAATGGACCATGTCGGGTCGGGTCAAGTACATACCAAATATAGTTACGGACTTAGACAGCTTATCCAACACCCTCTCCACCTGGTGAAGGTAACTCACCTCGAAGTAGTACGGACCCAATACTACCTTCCACACCAACCTATAGTCGTCCCAAGTCCTCCTCCTAGGATCCTAATTCACAAGTACTCTATCCCTCACAGATATCAAACTACTCTCTCGGTAGATTCCTCAATGCTCATCTAGGTATCTCTCCTAAATTACTCAAAACTCTCTCTAAAAGATTTCTGTTATGTTTTCCTTACTTAGAAAAACACAGAGCAAATAGTGTTGGGTTTCGAGCACTATAACACTCCCATGGTGCACATGTAACCCTAGATGCTTTGGATCTATGTTTTCTCTAAGTATACATGCATATTTTCAATTTTCCAAAGAATACATCCTAACTAGCATACAAGTTGACATTTGAGCAATACAACTGGTTAGATAACTTACCTCTTAGAAGGAGTTGTAGTTCTTGTCCTTTGAAAGCTTGAGCACCTCAAGTGTGATGCCTCTAATGGTTCACAAACACCAATATGCTAGAGGAGGCTTGAGAGAATAAGTTACTTAGCAAAAAATCAATATCAAACTTCTTAGAATGATGGTGTAACTGATTTTGGTTCTAGGGGTGTGCTTTTATAGTGTAGCAAATGCTAGGGTTACACCTTGGAAACCCTAATGACCTTTCATATTACTTAGGCTCCATGGGTTAAACCTCTATGGACTATCCATGGACTATCTCATTGGTTAAGCCCATCCTAAATAACCATAGATCATTAGCCCACACTATAAGAATCATTGATTTACATAATCAATCCCCATATATTTAATTAGTCTCTGTTGATCACAAAATTAATTCTTGACCAATACTAATTAAATAATATTATTTCTCAATTAATATATTATACTTATAATATATAAATAGATCATAAATAACCTTATTCTCAAAAGTCCATCCTATCAAATTGCGCTGATGAAGGTAACCCAAAAGGACCATGCTACAATCGGATCAAGTACATCCCAGTTATAGTGATGGGCTTAGACACCAAATCCAACAAATAGTAGATAAGATCCATCAATAACATACCTAGGCTAAGGCATCATGAATCAAGAAACTCTAGCTCTAAATTCTGAAATACCTATCATATCCTCTAGCATGCAACTCTAATATCTCATAATATAATCAAGTAATGGTATTTTGGGAAATCACCGTTCAAGCTCTGGCTAATTGTACACACTGCTCCGTCTCATAATCTCTTAAAAGCTCTTACTCGTTTTAGAAAAATAATTTCTTTTTAGAAAAATTTCTCAAATCCTCAGTTTGAGTCTAGACATACCCGAGAGTACATCCGAATCCCTCAAACCAAGGCTCTTATACCAACTTGTAACACTTAAAATTTTCAAATAAAATTTCCATTTTTAAAATCACAAGAACTCAATATCACAATTCCCAAAAGCCACAAAATGTATCAATTGTTAAAACACAAGTCAACAAATGTTTAATAAAATCCCATAATCCTCCAAAACCATGATCTCTAGCTGGTGTGTACAATCAAGTTGGCGCCTTCCCACGATCCTGAGAAGTACCTGAAACACATATCACATAACAAGGTAAGCACTAAGCTTAGTGAGTTCTCTAAAATACCATATACACAAATAATAAGCCTTTCATGGCTATAGCTAGGCATGGACCCTCATTTCATGTGTCTCGGTGAGGACCATCCGGTCTCACGGCTCGGTGTGGACCCTTCGGTCATGTGTCTCAGTGAAGACCCTCCAGTCTCACAGCTCGGGTTGGATGCTCCAGTCCTATATCTCAGGGAAGACCCTCCATTGTCACAACTCAGTTTGGACCCTCCGGTCCTAACTCAGTAAAGCACAAAATAATATAACATATATCACAAATACAAATGCATAATATCACATAACTCAATATAAGCACATAGAACCCTCTGGTCGATAACTCAAATAAGACCTTCCAGTCACACAATATTTTCATTAAGGTAGATATAGTGAGAAGACTCACCTTGTAAGTAAGCAAGTACAGCTAGTACCCCACGAACAGTCGAGACTCCGCCTAAATAATATAATCATCTCTAATTAATACTTTGTAATCACAACTCTAAAAAGTTAGTCTAACACCTTTCCTCACTCTCGGAAAGGGTGAAAGACTATTTTACCCATCCATGGTCTTCTTAACTCATGTTTTGACCAAACCCAAAAAGTCAACGGAAGTCATAGCTCGAGTCAACAGTCCATGTTGACCCAACTCGTCAAGTGCACCTATTCGACTCGTCGAGTTCCTTTGTTCTCTCAGAAGTATCCGAAAAATCCAACTCAACTCGTCGAGTTATCTCATCAAGTCGCCGAGTTGTAGCGCATCCAGACTGTCGGGGAAAACCCTAACTGACTCGTCGAGTCCCTTAAGTCCATTTCTCATTCAGACGCTTTTAAGCAGAACTAAAGCCTCAAACTCTAGATCTAGCCTCCCAAGGCTAAAATATCACGTAAGGCTACAAGATTTACGTCCATGCATGGCACCTAGGGCTCAAAGTGCCAAAACAAAGCTCTATGGAGGGCTTAATGCATAAAACATGGCCAATAGCTTGATAAAGCTTGAATCTTTAGGCCCAAGGGACCTCATACTGCCCAAATCTTAAGTTTCAACTTCATGGCATGCTCAACAACTCAAAGGCTCGAAAAGGAAGATGGAAATGGTAACAAACTCCCTAAGAAGAGATCTAATCAAACAATGATCAAGGTGATAGCTTTTTACCTCCAAAAAGCAGCTAGTACTGAAAGAACACCGAATCCAAAGGCTTATTCTCATTCAAGCCTTATGCTATTCTATCTCCTTCCAAGAATGCACTAAATCACACACTTTTAGTCTCTACCTCTCTCTCTCTCTCACACACACACAGATGATACCAACTCGTTTACGGTTTCTATCAAGGTGTCAAAATGATCAAGGAGGCGGAAATGAAGGCTTAAGGTCCTTTAAATAGGACATAGACCCTAAAAATTAGGGTGTTCACACTCGGCTCCTACTCATCGAGTTGGGGTCGACCAACTCGTTGAGTAGACTCTAAAAATCACACAGCCATTTATCCCTCTACTCGGCGAGTTGGGGCCACCAAGTCATCGAGTTGCTCTGACAATATGAATGCAACTTAATTAAATATTATACATGGGAGTTGGGATGTTACATAAGTCATTTATTAAGCTCTTTTGAGCTTTAGAGCCCCATTAATCCATGCATGTACATAAAGTTGGTAACCCTATGTGTTAAACCACCTTAAGGAATTTAGATATGAGTTTAGGTTGAGGTCATAATCAGTGAAGAGCTGAAAATGGGAAGTAGGTTAAGTTGGTGGAGTATGTTGGTCGTACAAGCAGGAATGATCTGCGTACAAACCCTCAAGCGTGTACGTTGAGCATACGAGTTGAGTACGCCCTGTGTACTCAGCAGAGTGGGCTTCGGTCGTTTGGGCTCTTGGTTTTGGGCCATGTTGGTCTTTGGTTTTCTTGGGCCTTGTTAAGTCATCTGAATTCTTCTTTTGAGTTGTGGTATTTTTGATCTTTATTGGTTGAAGTCCCATGAAAAGGGATTGGGCCTAATTTAGAAAATAGGGCCATATTTGGGCTTTTGGTGGTTATTTTGAAATTTGGGCATTTTGGGCAATTGGTTTGGGCCTTGGCTTTAGGCCAAGATGGGGAAAGGGTAAAAAATTATTTTATCCTAGTTTGGACTCTTTGTGTGAGTCAGGATCCAAGTATTAATTAGATGATTATTTTGTGTTTGATAGCGCGGGGATTCTAGCGGGCCTGCAGCAAGAGATTTATCTGTGGGACTCAGCAGTGTGAGGTGAGTCTCCTCCATGTATCCATTGGTCGAAGGCACCAATGTCGGACCATTTTTCGGTTATGTAGAATGCTAGTTTGTGTGATGTGTATATATATATATATATATATATATATATATATATATATATATATATATATTTGTGTTTGTATGATCGGGTCGAAATATACCCCAAGGCGGTGCCCAATATGACATGTCGAGTTGAAATATACCCCAAGGCGGGGCCCAAGATGACATGTCGGGTTGGAATATAGCCCAGGACGGGGCCCACTATCGTGCAATCAGGTTGAAATATACCCCAGGGCGGGGCCCACTATCGTACAAGCAGGTTGAAATATAGCCCAGGGCGGGGCCCATACTTGCTTATTAGGTTGGAATATACCTCAGGGCTAGGCCCAACTATATATATATATATATATATATATATATATATATATATATATATATATATATATATATATATATATATATATATATGGTATGTGGTATTTTAAAGAACTCGTTAAACTTTGTGCTTATGGTTTTCAGTTTTTGTTTCATGTACTTCTGTTTTCAAAGGGAAGAGTCTGAGATGATTTCAGAGCACACACCACTTGATTCCACATTTTGTGATCCATTCTGATTATTAAGATGTACTAATAAATTTGATTACCTTGGTTTTATGACAACAATATGGTTTGCTGTTTTATAAACTTAAAAATGAAAAAAAATTTGGATTCTCTTTTGGGACGTTACAGTTTTGTTTCATTTAAACTAAACGTCAATCCATTTCTAAAACTACCTAAAGGGATCCTACGAAATTTTTAGTGATAGCATGCATGCAAGAGAGTGTCATGGCCAAAAAAATGGGTGCATAAAAGAGGTTTTCAATCACATTATAAGATTAACCTATGTAAAGTAAATAAAGAGCATCGAGGTCTACAAGTCACAACTAGCTTCCTCCGCCCATTTTTATCTAAATGCGACCTGAAGAAAAACCTAACCAAAACTTGATTTACCCACGACGTAAGTACGCATGTGTTCATCCAAGAGTTATTAGCAAGAGGCTTAGAAATTTTGGTGGCAATGCAGCTCAGACATTCATGATTCCAAGTGTCATAAGAAATGTCATGTATTTTGACCCATATGGAAAGTTTGTCATGTCTATGTTTATTGAGGTTTAGACCGGGTCTCCTTATAATTGGGACTGTTTCAAAATCCATGGTCCATTGTCAGCCAATTTGTTTAGGTCCTAGGTGATCATTAAATTTAATGAGATACATTTCATGAGTACATATAGAGACCACATTGGGACCAAGCTCTAGAGGCAACGTACCAGACAATAGAATAAATGAGTTTATGTCCAACAAAGTAACCACAAAGAGTACCAACATAAGTAGAACAACTTTTGTTAACCACGGAAGTTGAATAGGGATATCAATGTCTTCACTATTGTTGGGAATTTGCTTAAAGTTGTCGTTAATATGTCTTTGCGGACCACTCAACAGTCAACACATTAGCGAAGGAATTAGGAAGCAATGGATTTTTTTTTCCGTTGCAAGCATTCGGCATATTATTGTTTACAGCCCTTCATTCAGATTTTTAATGATGATTTATGGGGACATCTTTATGTTTTAAAGGAAATGTGTGTTTAAAATTAATTTCAAATTCAAAGTGCGGAGTCGGCAGGAGCGGAGGGATTGAGCCTGGGTCATATAGGTTTATGTTTACGATTTTTATTTTTTATTTGGGCCTAAAATGTTCCTCCAAATAAAAACCCATGGGGTAAGGGGATAAGCTTTTAGAAATACGTACATAAATGTTTGGTTACAAATCCAATGCAACCTAGAAGACAGTAGATGTACGTAGAAGATGACAAATAGAATATTGGCAAAGCTTTTTGAAATGATGAAAAAATAACTTTTGATATGAATATCTATATGATATATATTAGGTGTGTATCCGCATAAAGCAACAACAAGTATCAATGTTTTAACACTATTGAAACATTATAAATTTTTTGGTTGACATGTTATAAAAAGTCCATGGCCAACTTTTGGACAAACATCATGCCTAAGCCCAGATTATATAAATGGCTTCTCTATGTTGAGTTCTATAAAATTGATTGAAAATTAATTATAACATAAAATTTTTAAATTAAAACTTTTTCAGAGAATATTTTGAAAGTTTCATCTGTAACAAATTATCTTGTACTATTTTCGATAGTAGGTGAGGAGGGAACTCATATCTCTTGGAAAGATGAGGGATAGAAAGAAAAAAAAATAACAAAAGAAAATGCATTTTTTTTCCAATTACCATTAGTCAAATACACAATAAGCATAATGTATCTTGTTTTGTTGTGTCCTACTTAACAAACATGTCATAAATAAATTTGTTATCTAGAGGAAAAAGTCACTCGAGATGGTTAGGAAACTGATTTTCAACAAGTCTGAACCACTTTAAATTGAGGCACAATTTTTTTTGTCCTTATGTTCTTTATTTTCCACCTTATGAATTTTATGTTGAAATATGTAGTTCGTTATATTGTATTTACATTTTCATCAACAAAAACAACACAAATCAAAATTCTGTAAAAAAAACATATTTATCTAGTTTAGGTTTCCACTTAGAATATAAAAAATACTTTTTGTAATTTTATGTGGCAAAGATGATCAATGTAAGTTGATAAATCAACCATACTTTGAAATGTTATAGGATTTAGTAGCTGAACAACTTAGTCTTACAACGAACACAATTTATATGAGATTTTCAAATTAGCATTCAATCAAATAAAATTTTATAAATTAGGTGGTGAAATTTTTACAGTTAAGTTGGACATGAAGACTGTCATGCACAAATGGTTAAATTTTTTGAAATTAATACAATGTGAGAGCCATAAATAGAACCAACAAAGTAGATTAAAAATTAGGGTTGGAAACATACTATAGTTTATTACCTCTCGATCAATGGTAAATCACAAGCAACTCTTATAGTTTTGACCAAAAATACCAAAATAAAGAAATCAAAACCTGCCATTTTCTTTAATTATCATATACCGAAAAAGTAACCGTGAGAACTCGAAACGAACCAAGTTATAAAAAGGTTATGTTGAATTACAGTGATAACAAAAAATAATTTTTCTTATTAAGAAAAATGGATAAACCTGAATAAACTTCATAGGACACATATTCTTGATATTGAGCAACCTGAAAAAAAAAAAAAAAAAAAAAAAACTTTCAAAAAAATACATAGACTTAAATCTAACAACCAATACTAATTATATTTGATGAATAAAAAGAGATCAAAACGAGAAAAATAGATTTTTGTTTTTGAGGAGCTTCAACCGACCAATTCATCAAAAAGTTGAATAGATAAATGAATTTTAATAGCTCTCCAGTAATACTTTGAAAAAGATAATAGATAATATCATTTGTTTCAGATTTTATGTATTTTATTAAAAATTCACTTCAAGTTTTCTCAAAAGAAGATAATAGGCCCACCATATACAAATTTAACATATACATAGATATACAAAAATTAAAGCATAAAAATGCACAATTTTTTCATGTAAAAACCTTAACGTATACATAGATATATGAAAAATCAAGATTAAAAATAATGCATAGTCATGACAAAAACAATTAATAAAAAATCTGGAATATAGAGCCTCACCATTATGTGATAATGACACCACTAAAACCAAAAACCCCCTTGGAAATGCACAAGAAATCATTCCTATTAAGTATCGATATGAAAGATGAATAAAGAAAGAAAAATAAACTAAATGATTAAAACCGAAACTAAAACATATTAAAAGAACGTGGAATTGTGAGTTGTGGTGAGTAAAGTGACAATAATATGAAACGACAACATATCTTAAATTTTTTTTTTTACTTTTTAGTGTACTTTTACATTTTTGGTGGTTGGCTTTTTAATATAATATTTTATCCATGTTAAAAAAAACAAAATTTAATTGATGTTTCCTTCCTTAAATATTTTCGTTGATTATTCTTTACCATAATTAGTTTTTTTTCTTAAAAAATGAGTGGTTTGTGCATAAAAGATTTGTATAATATGTTATCAAGTATGTACCTTTTAAATTTAAAAAAAAAAAGTTCAATATATTTTATAATATAGTTAAGATATGTTCATGTATGTGTATGTTTGAGGTATAATAAAAATATCGTTTAGTATAAGCTATAACATATAATATTTTTGCTGTTGCGATATTATAAACACTTTTGAAAAAATACGTTGTAGGGTAAAAGCTTCGGTAATTAAAAAACGTTGAAAACTAGTTATGACCCAATAGTATGTGCGTGTTTGGCACGGAGCTTTTGAAAGCGTTTAACAGCTTCTAACTTTTAGCTTTTGACAAAACGCTCTACTTTAAACAAAAAAACTTTGTTTGGTAGTACGAACGTTTAGCTTTTAAGCTTAAACAAAACGCTCCAAATCTAAAAGCTACTTCATGTAGCGTTTAACAAAACGCTACTGAGCTTTTGAAATAAATTCCATAATTACCCTTAAAAATATATTTATATATTTATTTATTTTTAATCAATTGTCATTTTATGTAATTTTATATATTTCAAAAGCTTCCAGCTACTTTTGCCAAACAATCATATAACAAATAAAAGTTACATTTTCCCACTACTTGCTACCAGCTACCAGCTACCCGCATCCAGCTAACAACTAATTTTGTCAAACACGCCCTATATCCATTTTTAACCTTTCATTTTTAACGTCTCGCGTCAGCGCAATCTCGTTTTTCCATCATCCTTTTTTATTCAAGAAAGTATCACATACTCACATTTCACTTTTTTTTACAATACAATTAATTTAATTTAAAATAATATAATTTAGAAAATAAAAGTAATTAATTAAAAATAATTAATAAACTCAAAATTAATAAAAATAAAAATATTTCATTTGTTAAAAATAAAAATTGGATAATAAAATCAAGAAAACATAATTAAAAGTTACGTAACAGAAATAATAAAACATTATTAAAAAATTACATCACTTTGAATTGTCGTCCCAATCCTCGTCCGAATACGACCTACATATCTGAATCTTCTGATTCGTCAAACGAATCATCATATCACTCCTCGATCTCGAGCTATATGTTAACCCAATAAATATGTTCCACCAAATTAGAATGGAGGGAGAGATGGATGTCGCGATTATGTACTTTTCTTATGTTTGTCTTATACTCTTGCGTACCAATAGCCACCTCTTTGACGGTTGGCAAAAATTCATTTTAACCATACCAGCATATCGCTCGTCATTCATCTTCTAAAATCATATTATTTAATATGATGCAAGCGTACATTATGTCTTGCAACATTGCGACTTCATAACATCGTGACTCGACTTGTAGGACTTGCCAACGCCTCTTACTTACACCAAAAGTTTGCTCTCCGTCCTTCCTAGTTGATTCTTGTATCTGCTTAAACTTTATTCTTTTTCTTCGTTCAGACACATGGAAGATTTCATAAAAACAGATAAGTGATGATATATATTTCATCAGTAAGATAGTACTCATGCTTATATGCTACTCCATTTACTTGAAACAGTACATCGTGCGCCTTTCCAAGATGGATGTCATTAAATATCGATGATTTGTCAAGAACCTTGATGTTGTTACTATTGGATTAAGTGTATAAGTTCTTAACTAAATTGGAATATTCTTAATGAATAAATATAAAGTCTTTTTTGGGTTACCCTCATAACTAGGAAATAGCTTGGATTGATATTAATAGAGAGATAAATAACTTATTAATATATTATATGATTAATATATTAATTATAAATAATAATTAATTAATTAAGAATTAATCATAATTAATTTATTTATTATTTTTGGATTAATTAAAATTAAGTAAATGTATAAGGATTAGAGTGCAATTGTTCAATAGTTGAACAACGGAAGCATTCTAGAACCTCCCTTTGGTGGACGGTTTTGGGAGCCCTTAGTTGGATTTCTGGAAGCTTCCATTTGCTGATATGGTAAGTGATTTAAATCAGATTAAATTATTATTATTGAAATATTCAAATTTCGGTTTCCTACAACTATAAATAGGGACCTATAGAAGGCTTGAAAAACCCTAGACAATTCATAGTGAATTTCAAAATTAGTTTCCCTCCCATCTCTCTAATTTTCGATCCTAGGAATTCCTAGGGTTTGGGTGTGACACTAAATGCTTCCACATTATTAGAACTAGTTTTCCAAGAAGGTTTTTAAGAGATGTGTTTGGCTTAATTCAAATTAAGCACATGTATGATTTATTTCATGTAATTTTCAGTTACATAAGGTTAATTAGATTAGTTTTCAAAGTATGTTGCTATTATGAGAAAAGTCATAGATTTCTAGGTTGCATGTGTCCATAATTATTTATGTGAAATTCCATTGTGCAAATCGTGTTTGCTTAATTATTATTGTAACCTAGAAAACCTATCAGTGGTATCAGAGTCTAGGGTTTTTTGTCTATAATATACACATTTGTGAAATTTCTAATAGAAACCTAATTTCCGATACGCCCTAACCCTCTAAGGTTTTTCGGTTTTGTTCAATCTCTTTCTTATTTCAACATTTGTAAGGGTTCTACTAGTTTCCTTTTTTATTATTTTACTTGCCTAAAATTTGAACAACTAAAAACTAGGTAAATGATAAACCCTAATTTCTAATTTTAGGATTAACTATTAAGTAATTAAAAGTCAATTAAAGATAATGATTTAATTCTTAAAAGATTTAATTTTTAATTAATTAAAAGTTTAATTAAAAATAAGTATTAAGTCTTAATTGGTTTAAAATTTAATTAATCAAACGTTTATTGTATTAATAAGATTTGAACATTGTAATTTTAAAAGATTTTAAAATACACCCTTATATATATATATATATATATATATATATATATATATATATATATATATATATATATATATAAAAGTTTTATAATACTCTACGTAAAACACAAATTCATATATATATATATATATATATATATATATATATATATATATATATATATATATATATATATATATATATATATATATATGTATGTATATGTATATATAAGTTTTATAATACTCTACGTAAAACATAAATTCAGTCAAATCAAGAGTATGCCTCATGCACAAAGCCACACTACAAGAGAGGTATAAGGAAACGACCTATAAATTAACCGTTGAATGAGTGTCATTTTCACCCACTGCTTCTTTGTGTGGTGGGTGGTCGTTACCGAAAGGGTTTGATAGGACACTAATCATATTAAAAGTATAATGTATAAGTACTAGAACATTCCGTAAAATACCACTCTAGTTATGTCACACCTTGTTAAAGTGGAAATACGAAGGGTGATATAAAAAGGAATACAAAACATGATCATCAAGCGTTTAAAGTTTACATCGTATTCAAATTAAATAACATTCAGGTTCATACTACATTGTTTAGTACATATCATAAACAACAAACATAATTCTTGGTGGTGTCTTTAATTGGATCACTAACCATTCCCTGAAAAGCATGCAAAATAAGGTTCAACTATAGAAATATATAATTAGTTCATAGGTTTATAAGAGTACATCATTTTAGAAAAATAAATTATGTTCATTAAAGGTTTTGATTCAGGAAAATGATAAATGTTAACGCATTTTGTTCATAACGAAACCTAATGACGGAACTGCCTCATTTCATCACGTCCATGGTTCTCATGATGTGTGTTCACGAAAATATGCACTCATAGTTCTAGGTGAATGGGGTTTGTCTACCCTAAATAGTGTCATCTGTAAGATAGTCGAGTTGAAAACGAGTTAATAGGTTGTACTTTAGTTCCGGGGGACTTAACACACAAAGTTCATACCACAAGGTTCACAACACAAAGTTCATATCACAAAGATAACAAAATGGAATTCATAAAATAGTAGCATGATTTCCATTCGAAAACATGAAAACTATAAATAGGGGTTGTGAATACTCACAATGGAAAGCTCGTGGTTCTAGCTTCGCAATTCGGCGTCGATGAGGTCGATTTCTACTAGTGCCCAAAGGAACAAATAGTTTCTAGTGAGATATAATTCCTAAAACCATTATCTAATAACTACCTAGCCAACTATTGGTGTTACAAAGTGCTCAAACTTTGTTCGGTTCATTATCGGTAAATGTTGAATTTACGGTGCCTTATGTTCAAAATAAAAAAACATGAAAATGAGCTTCAAAAATTATAAAAATTTACTTTCATGTTCTAAAAGGTCTTATGAGTTTCCTGAAATTTTATTGTGAATTTTGAAGGTAATTTTGATATTTATTCTTAATGTAAGCCTAAATAATAAGAAAAATCGAGAATAAGTATTAAAAAAATTGCACAAATTCGTAAATTAGTTTTACAGGTTATCATAAGCTTTCCAAAGTTGGTAAACATATTTGTTTATGCCTTTGAGTCCTAAGACCCAGTTTTGTAAATTCACCCTCTAAATCAATAAAAAAATTTGAATATAATAACAAATAGTGGCGAAATGCCATAAAAATTTAGGTGAAGTTCTTATTTGGGCATACATTAGTCCTACAAAATTTCAGATTTTTATCTTTTTTGAAAATAATTATTTTAAATTTATCACCATTAAATTCTTATTTTTGTAGAAAAATAAAGAATTCGTTCTAGCACTTGGGGTTTTACTTTACATCTTTTAGAAATATGAACTTTCACAAGACAAATCAGTTCAGAGTTAATTTAGAGCTAAACGGGGATATCCAACCCAATAAGTTATGAAACATAGGACTAGTCGGTGCATTAGTTCGAAATGAATCAGATGTTGCTTATGCTTTGAGCATGGTTAGAAGATATGTAACATCCAAAAATATGGTCCCAAATATTTCATTTTTAAATTAGGTAAAATAGTATATCCAAATACCATTCATACATTTCAAACAAAACCAATGTATCAAATGTCATAGAGTCAGAGTAAAGTATCATATGTTGAATCCCAATGGTGTGTGTGATGCAGTCAAAACGAGCTCTTCCCCTTGGAACTAGAAGTACCTGAAACATAAAGTGAAAACCGTAAGCAGAAAGCTTAGTGAGTTCCCCAAAACACCACATACCATACTTAACATATAACGGGCCCCGCCCACACTCGAATAATAGTGAGATACGGGCCTTGACGACACTCGAATAGCGAGCCCTGCCCAACGAGATACGAGCCCTGTTCACCCTAGTATAATAATGAGGTACGAGCCCTGCCCAATAAATTTACATAAACAAGTACATAAAAGTATCACACAAACAACAAGTGTAATATTATAACCAAATAAGGTTCGGCCTTGGTACCTTAGACCTGTTAAACCAGTGAGGAAACTCACCTCGAATGGTAGACGATAGTTGAATAGGTACTGATTCTAAATATCAGCTCTACCCAACCTTTAATGGACAACAATGAACATTCCTTAGTTACCACTCAAATTGCCTCAAGTATCCCTTAGGTCATACTTTTTCAAAGATAAAAGTCAAAGGTAATAAAGCCAATGTCAACGATCCCTTAAGGGCCAACATGCAGTGTTATCCTTCAACACAATGTGTTTCTTTACCAACTTCGGATCTGGTAAAACCAAGCCAACACGTCGTGTTTACCAACAAACACATCATGTTTGCTTAAATTCCAACAACTTAATGCATTATGTTGTTTTAAACGAATCCAAGAGTTCCAAAACTTAGATCTTGACCAAAATAAATCTAAAAGAGTAAAGTTTCCGACTTTACTCCTAGGGACCACCAAAATGGGTCCAAAACCCAAACCCTAGGCTTAAAAGAGTGAGGGGTTAATCATTAAGCACTTAATCATCAAAGACATATCCCCAAAATGCAGATATGATCCCTTAAAGCTGAAAGGCCACGTAAAGTTTCCAACTTGAAGCTTATGCATGGCTAAGAGAAGCTCAAATGCTCAAAAGGGGCTAAATGAAGGACTTAATGAATACATGAAGCCCTTAAGTCCATAAAGTTGGCAGCTTTATGCCAAAAGAGTTCATATAGACCTTATATCTAAAAGAATAAGCATTTGGGACGTCCTAATCCTAAACATCCACCCAACCATGGCTAAAAGCATACAATATAACCCAAGAAGAGATCTAAGCAACTAACAAGCAAGGTGAGAAGTTGATACCTCAAAAACTTGGCAAATAAGATGGTGGTTCTGGATCCAAGTCCTCTTCTTCAATCCAAGCAACTCCTAGCTTCTTTAGATCCTTCAAAAAACACCAAAAATGAACACCAAGGTTCTCTACAAGCTCACACACTCAACAAAGGAAGAAGATACTCAATTTTAGGGTTTCTGGACAGAGGAGGTCGTGTAATGCCTGGTTTCTAGTATGTATTTAAAATCACAATTTACTCATTTTTGTATAGAAACTCGACGAGTTGGAGGCCCCGAACTCGTCGAGTAGAGATGGATTAGGATGCGGGTTAACCAGTCTACTCGAAGAGTTGAGAAGCCTCAACTCGATGAGTAGGCTAGCAGAATGAAACCCTAATTTTCAGGTTTTGCACCCTACTTAAACACCTTAACCCCCATAAGCTGGCCTCATTTACAACCTCCATTGTCCCAAACCCTAGGCACGAAACCTTAATTCACTTTTGAGAGTTTTTAGCCAATTTTGTGCTTTCTTTGTGATTTTGAAGAAGATACTTGAGGAAGGAACAAGGACGTATAGGAGGAGAGTAGATCCAGAAGTTGGGCTTCATTTCTGGTTCATCTGAGGTATAAAGCTCCTACCTTGCCTATAGTATGCTTAGATCTACTTTTAGGATGTTTGTCCATGTTTTGGTCTAAGAATGTTGGTTTTTGGGATTTGGGTGTCCCATGTGGGCAAACCCTTCAAATTTAGGGTCTTTAAGGGACTTCATGGCATAAAGGTGCCAACTTTATGGCCATGGAAGTCCCGTGCAACTTGTAGACCATCCTTTTGGCCTTTTGAGCCAAGTAGACCATGTATGCAAGTAAAGATAGGAACTTTACGTGACCAAATCGTCCCTAGAGTCCAGATTTATGTCCTCTTGGCTTATCTTGAAGTTTTGATGGCTTTTGGATTTGGATCTAAGCCATTTTGAGTTAGGGTTAGAGCTCATTTCTTCTAGGATGGGTCTTAATGGGTAAAGTCGGAAACTTTACCCTCCTAGAGGTGTATTTGGCCTAGATCTGGAATATGGGACTTAGACTCGAAGAATAATGGCTTAATACATTAAGAAAGCGTAACAGACTAAAGAGCTCGACGAGTTCATAGAGGAACTTGACAAATTGGGTCGATGTGTCCCGATTCCATTAAAAGGAAGAACTCGACGAGTTCAAGGACGCACTCAACGAGCTGGTTTTGATAACTCTTGATTCTGTTGATAGGGGGAACTTGACGAGTTCAAGAAAGAACTCGACAAGTTGGGTCGTGATTTCATGGTTTTGTGATTTATGGAACTCGGAGAGTTAAAGGGCCAACTCGGTGAGTTGAGTCAACTCGGAATGTTGACTTTGACCAGAATGTTGACTTTGACCAGTACCAAAGTTGACCCTTAAGGGGTTGTGAGTATGAAAGGTTAATTAAAATAAATCTTTTATGTGTAGGAGTTTGAGTTTGGTTGATTTCAGAGCCGAGGACAGTTCAGCTACATTACAACATTTGAGGTGAGTTACCTTCCTGTAGAAGTGGGTCGAAGGCACCAATGTCGGCCCACTAGTAGCTGAATATGGTAGAGATGATTGTCTTTGTGATAATTGTCTGGTATTCCACTATATTTTATGCTTTATGTGCTAGTATGCTATGATATTATGTGATAGTGGTAGAAGGGCGGGATAGACCCTGTTACCGATCGAAAGGACATAAGGGATAGGCCACCACCTAGATATGCTAGGAAGTTACCGGTTGAAAGAGACCGAAGGGGTGGGCCAGCACCCTGATATGCTAGGCAGTTACCAGTTGAAAGAGACCGAAGGGGTAGGCCAGCACCTGGATATGCTTGGCAGTGAGTTATTGTATGGTATGTGGTATGATGGGGAGCTCACTAAGCTTTGTGCTTACGGTTTTCCGTTTTGGTTTCAGGTACTTCTTCTTCGAAAGGAAAGGACCTGACATGATTGTAGTGCATCGCACCATGATTTCCGCACATGAGATTATTGGGACTTATACTCTTATGTTGTTTTATCATGACATGTTTTGACTATTGATACATTGGTTTTGATATGAGTTGATACTATGGATGTTTTCAGACAAATGGTTTTATATTTATTAAATTAAAAGTGAAATTTTTGGTCTTAAATTTTGGGATGTTACAGGCTGGTAAGGAGGCCAGCCAAGGGACTTATGGCCTTTAAATAGGGTGAAACACCCTAAAAATTAGGGTTTGCTACCCAGCTACCAACACACCGAGTTGAATCATCTCCACACGTCGTGTTGGTTCATTAATCTCTGAAGCCAAATTTATCTCAACACGCCGTGTTGAGGCTTCCAACATGCCGTTTCCCAAAGAAAATATGAACAATTGGAAAATAAGCTCATACCGAAAACCAAGCGTTACAAGATATCAGCGAAATCCCGACGCAACTCCTTGGGCAGCAGTGACAAACATACTTATGTATTTGTGAAAAACAAAAGATCTGATATTAGTTTTTGGTGGAAAAGATGAACTTAAAGTGAGTGGTTATAGTGAAGTCAATTTTCATACAAATTGGTATAATAGTTATTCACAATCTGGTTGGGAGTTTCTATTAAATTATGAAACGGTTAATTAGAAGAGTTCCAAGCAACAAATGGTAGCTGATTCTACATGGGAATCAGAGTATATCGTAACAAGTAAGGAGAAAAAAGAAGCGACATGGTTAAAAATGTCATTGGAGACCTTGGATTTGTTCCATCAATCCAAGATTCCATGGAGATTTTATGTGACAACGAAGGTGCGATGACTTTGACCAAATAACCAAAGGGTCATCATAGATGAGGGAACGTTGAAAAAAATACCATTATATCTGACATCAGGTTGAAGAAGGCAAACTTGTGGTGAATCGTGTATCATCAGAGGAGAATCCTGCTTATCCTATCACTAAGGATTTGATCAAGATTAAGCACTTCGAGCATGCTAGGAGCATTGGGTTAAGAGATGAATTAAATTGTATATTTTTGTAGTTAGTTGGTATTTTTGAAACAATGTAACAACAATAAATTGTAACTGAATGGTTCTTACGTAATAAAGATTTATTTGTGTTTAAAGTGTGTAATGCCATAGTGAGTTATTTTATTCTTGTGCTTCTCTTTGCATCTTTTAGTTCCTGATTATTAATTTATTTGAAATGTCACAGTCGCTCATATGTTAGGGAGTAAGTATTGATTTAAGTCTGTCATGGAATATTTGTAGATTGTCCATAGGGATTGGACATTACATAGGGATTGCTGCAATATTCATGAGTACATTGAAATGGAGATTTTGATTATTGGTTAAACACATGCTTAGAGATCATAGTTTGCGAATCTGTTGTACATTAGCTTTACAGCAACACATATTTAACTGGATGTTATAAAATGTAATTCCATGTGTGATGTGATTTGTAAAAGGTATGATTATATTTTCAAAGACTATTCTTTCCTTTTGCCTATTAAGGAAAAGTGATATCTTTCGACCCCTCGGTGATCTCATGTTGACATTGTAGTGTTGGGTCCAACCAAGACTAACTTGATGTGTTCAATTCGTAGTCTAATGACATCATCACAAATTGGGAGATCGAGAAAGAGACTCTTGGACTATGAGATTGATTTTAATCCATGTCTCATTTCCATACGATATTATAAAGCATGAAGATATAGCTGATCGTTTATCTTAGGGCTGACATCTGATTTGATCAAAGTTTAGTTGTGTTTTTAGAAAGCAAGCTTTAATAGTTATTCAAAGTTACACTTGCAATTGTAGTTGGAAAATTATCCAAGTAGGAGACTATTAGATTAAGTGCATAAATTCTTAACTAAGTTGGTATATTAGTGAATAAAAGTAAAGTCTTTTTTGGGTTGCCCTCATAACCATGAAATAGATTGTATTGATATTAGAATTAGAGTGCAACTGCTCAATAGTTGAATAAGGGAGACATTCTAGAACCTCCCTATGGTGGATTGTTTTGGGAGCTTTTATTAGGGTTTCTAGAAGCCTCCCTTTGCTGAGACAGTAAGTGACTTGAACCAGATTAAAATATTATTATTTTAATATTCAAATTACGTTTTTCTATAGCTATAAATAAGAAACTATAAAATGCTTGAAAATCCCTAGACCATTCATAATGCATTATGAAATTACTCTTCCGCCTTTCTCTCTAATTTTCGATCCTATGGTTTCTTAGGGTTTAGTGTGACATATTAGAGGCTTCCACATTATTTGAGGTAGTTTTCCAATAATTTTTTTGTTGGATTAGGTGTCTAAGCCCATAACTATAATTGGTATGTACTTGACATGAGAGTAGCATGGTCCATTTCGGGTTGCATATCACCAGGACAATTTGAGGATGGATATTTGAGTAAGAGGTTATTTATGATTTATTAATATATTATAAGTTCTAATATATTAATATAAAATCATATTATTTAATTAGGATTGATCAAGAATTAATTTAGTGATAAAAAACGACTAATTAAATTAACGGGGATTGATTATGTAAATCAATGATATATATATATATATATATATATATATATATATATATATATATATATATATATATATATATATATATATATGGTTTGGGCGATTGATCCATGATGGGCTAAGCTTATGTAAGTTTCCATGAAGAGTTAGCCCACATGGAATATGGATAATGACCCAAAGTGTATGGGTTAGGGTTTACCCATGACTCTTGGATTCCTACATATATATATATATATATATATATATATATATACACACACACACACACATAACCCCATGGATAAAATCGATAACAACTAGTGTTGTTGGAGTTCATAACCGATTTGTGTGCCTAGTAATCTCTCTAAAGTCATCCAATTGTTCAAGGGTGTGTTGTGAACCATTTGAGGCATCACATTTGGGGTGTTATGTTCTTAAAGTCCAAAACTATAAGCTACAACAAAGAGATAATTCTATAACTCATTTTTATGTTGATTATGTCCATTGTATGCTGGTTGTAGTCTTATTGCTTTGGAAACAATATTGCATGTATAATTAGAGAAAACATAGATCCAAAGTATTTAGGGTTGTATGTGCACCATAGGATGTTGTATTATACAAAACCTAACAATGGTATCAGAGGCTATGATTGTTTTCTATTATATTTGATGCATGGCTTAATTTTCAAAGTTGAAAAAATCGATTTTCTGGCCTCTGACTTATGAACTCGCCGAGTCCACTGGCTGACTCGATGAGTCCACTCAGTGTATGGTCAACTTAGTGAGTTATGTTCATGCACTCGACGAGTTGATGCTTTTGATGGCAGATTTTCGGGATTTTTGGCTTGTTTTGGATTAGGAACATTACCACAAAATGTTTTAGTTCATAAAATTTGATTTTATTGATATAGTAATGATCATGCTCATCCAATTAAAAGATAATTGTCAAAATTTCAAGATTTGTATTAGTTTTAGGCTAATTTCTTGCAAATTGTTGATATGAATTATCTTGATTTATGAGTTTAACTTGAACATAGATAATTATTTGGTTATTTTGTTAGTTAAAATATTGATCTAAATGTTTTTTTAAAGTCCTCCATAACTTGTCCTCAAGTTATGGAACATGAAAAGGTTTTTGATAAAAACCACATTAAACTCATAAGTTATGGAAATCAAAGGTTTTCAAGAGTTACAAAACTTGCCCTCAAGTTTTGGAATTTGAAAAGTCTCAAATTACAAAAATTTGTAATTAAAAGGTGTAACACTTGGGTTCATAAATTAAAAAAATTAATTAATTAGTCTTTAATTTTGATTTTTTTATATTTAGAACCTTGAAGTATTTAAGTAGCTCAAATTGCAGCTTATGAACTTTATTAAATTAATTAAGGTGTTTAATTAAAAAAAAATTAATAATTCCATAATGACATGTTTTAAGTTTAATTAAAGTAAGAGTATAATTTATTAATAGATTAAACCGTCTAGTATTTTAAAAGTTTAAAATACACCCTTATACTATTATAATATTAAAAGTTTAATAATATATATATATATATATATATATATATATATATATATATATATATATATATATATATATATATATATATATATAAGACAAATCAACCTTACCGTTAGTAGGCCTCATTCATGACGCCGGTCTATAAGGGGGGTATAAGGTTACTGCCTATAAAATGGTGGTTTAATGGGTGTCCACTCTCATCCACCGCTTCCTTTACTGGTGGAGGGTCGTTAGCTAAACGAGTCGGATAGGATATTAATTCTCATTAAAAGTATAATGAAAATACCAAGTAACTAAACACTTATAATTCCCAATCTTAGTTTCTTAGGAAAAATGTGAATTTGGTGCTAACCCATGAAATTGCACTTTGCACCTTGCCAAGTCATTATTGGAGCGTGTGTGGTTAACTGGCACACTAACTTGGACAAACAAGGGTGGAAAAAGGGTAGCTCGATGTTTGTCATAGATCAATGGAGCGTGTGTGGTTAACCGACACATTGATTAGGTGATAAATGACATCATGAGCACCAAGCTAGTTTGCATGGTTATTCACACCCAGTTTGTGATGCTCGGTATCCCAGTCACAAAATTGAAGGGCACAATTGATATTTAAACATATCTATGAAAAGTTCAGTGAATCTCAAAGGATCTAGGAATTTCAATTCATTTAAAACCTAAAATTCATTTTCGTTTTTCATGGTGGAAATTGGTAAATTGTCATTTACCTACCTTCAAATATTTTGCAATTGGATTACGGCATCCCTCTTCCGAATTGTAAAATATTGTGTTGGGTCCTAGCCTTAATATTTCATGTTGGGTGTTATATTACCTATTAAGGACTTAAATCAACTAAACTTGAATTTCTCCCTTATAGATGTCTAGTTCTGACAACTATGGTCTTCCTCATCCTTTTGGAAAAAGTTTTCTTCATGAAGATGATATTCCACAAGGAAATCAAGGTGATAGATTAATCCCTTCTTTGTGCTATAGTGGAACTTCACTTCCTCTACCTCCTCCAACATTTCTCCCTGGCCCACAAGTTCAAAGACTTGAAAAGTTCAAGGTCACTCAAGCCATACTGGCTAGCAAACACCGAGATGGAAGGTTGGTGTGCGCCCACATCTTGGAGATGAAGTTACATATTGACATGTTGGGAGAGTTGGGTGTCGAAGTCTCGAGGAAGTTGGCTGTTGACTGGGTTCTTCAATCATTTCCTGAGTCATATAGCGGGTTCATTAAGGACTACTACATGACAGACCACGACATGACCCTTATCAATTTGACTTATTTGCTTGTTGCTGCTGAATCAGCAATGATTTGGCGCACTAGTAAATCAAAGTTTATTGGAAGATCTACTCCCCAAACTTCCATGGACATTCACAATGGAAACATTGGAAATCCATAAAAGACTTCTCTTTCAAAGGGAAAGGGAAAGGCTAAGTCTGTGATTGTTCCGTGTACCATTCCCAAAGAGTCCATATGTTTCTATTGCCAAGAGAAGGGGCACTGGATGCGAAGCTGCCATATTTAGCTGAAATATCACAAGGATGGTAAAGTCAAATTTTTTACTCTACTTCAGGTAAAGTCCACTGTCTAACTCTATTAAGTTCCTATTTGGAGATTCTTAATACATGATGTAATGTAATTACATTTTGATGTTTTGTAGAATCAAAGAAAAGAAAGGAAGCTTAAAGGAAGAGTAAGCTGATTCTGATCGTGAAGAGATGGATTTCGATCGCATGGTTCGATGATTAAAATTTTGAGTTGGTGCTTAAGCATTATGATAGATTTCTTAGGAATAGATAAAAACATAGTTTTCATATGTATTTTCATTGTCAGGAAAAGTTTTCCGCAATTTTTATAAATAAAGAAAATTTTGATTTTGATATTATTTTAAGTTTCCTTATAATGGCATTTGTGAATATTGTTGCTTATATGTTTCCATTGATAGCAATATTGGAAAATGGATTTGGTTCGTTAGTTTTTGGTGGTGTCATAATTTACCAAATAAGGAAAGATTCTCATCACCCAAGTTTCAGTTGGATAGAAACTTGGAATCATGCAAGTTGTATTGTGTGATGAATGAGAACCTTCATCTTTGGGAAATTAAGACTAATTCCTTGTTCACATGTATATCTGAGTCAAGTGAAGGACTAGGGGATCGAGTACACTTGGTTGTGCGTTGGCCAGGTCCACCACAAAGAGCAATAAGACTATTCGTTATGATTTAATAAAGTTTAGTAAATATGGTTATACTTACAAGATTAAGTGTAATTCTGAATCATTGAAAAAGTTTAAATGTATGGCAGAACGAATAATAAGAATCAAATTCGGCAGAAAGATAAATGTTTCTCTAATATGAAAAGAAGTGAGAGTACTTGAGTATCGTGTTTTCTGATTATCTTAGTGATTATGAAACCATATCACAATTGATTCTCGAAGGACATCTTAGTGCATTTGTAGGAATTGTGAATTGTTGAAATGGTTAAATCAAAAGGTGAATCATACTGCGTTCCAAAGTCAAGTCTTACAGTCATACTCCAAGATTGAGCCTTGAGTGACATAATCTTAATAAAGGTTTATAACACTTATCAAATGTAGAGTAAAATGTTTTCTACTCTTGTACATTTGAAATTGGTAAGTTGTGATGTTTTGAATAAAACAAAGACCAACTAAGGTCAATTGTGTGAAGTGTTTGTCTTGATAAGAAATCGCACGAACTCTTAAATATTTGTTTATCAAGTAATGTTCCTTGACAAAGAGATACGTATATGTCAAGAGGACAGTAGGAGTCTTAATGATCTTCAATAGTTTCAAGAATTGATCAAGAGTAAACCTATTATTGATCACTAGCACACGATTTGAGGTTTGTAACCTATCGTGTTGACATATTCTAATTTTTGTGCCTACTCCAGTTTGTTGAATATGCATGTGAGTTTTATGATTTCTCAATTGTTTGCATAATAACTCAGAAACAATGGTAGGCGCTTGTGCTGCCAGGTGACAATAAATTAAGATTGAATAAGTTCAGTCTATATGAGTTTGGATTTGTCACTAAACTTGTCTTGTGATTATGGTTATGACAAATTCACATGGATAGGAACACATACACCATAAAATCTAAGTTTTATAAGGTTTCTCTCAAAATAATGAAAATGATTGTGAGGAAACGCTTTCACTAAGTAGATTTAAAGAGATAGCAGTTTTGTTAATTGCATTCTCAAATTCGATTATGATTATGACATCCGTCTTCATAGTTCGAATAGTGAGAAATGGAAATAGGTCTAAACATTTGAGACTTATTGCTGTAAGTTCTAGAATTTTTTAGGCACACATGTGAGCTATCTAAGGAAAGGTGTACGAGTTTGAGAAGCCTAGATAAAGTCTTATCGAAATATCTCATGTCAGAAACCTGAACTTTGGTAAGGAAGTCATTAAGTATTGATTTCTAGAAGTCCAGCTGATCTCTGGGTACATGTCAAAGCTAGTGGGGTCATAAGTGTTATGCTAGTAAGATGATAATTATTATTCTAGTGGGAACATAATTGTTATGGTAAGTGTTGCGAGTTAGCAATGTTAATTATAGAAAACAAAAGTTTCAATTCGCAAAATTGCAGGATTTGAAAAGTTGTTTTGCTATAATTAAGGGAGAGGAATTCATACTTCATTTTGAATCTAAAAGCTTAGATTGAGATTTTAATCAAATTTAGTCATGGACATATGTGAATGTTATGTTGAAATTATTCAACATAAAGAAATTCTATATGTGGAAATATTATAGCGAAAGACCGGTAAAGTATCATGTCTTTATGTAAACCATTATGAATCGTATTACATATGCTTTGGATATAGGATTGATTACATAAGCTATAATATTAATCTATTCTAATTTTTCCAAATGCCTAGGGCATTAAGAAGGAAAAGGGACTAGAATGAGATATGACTAAAATGGTTAAGCAAATGTCGAGGAAAATCTGAGGTTTACCAAAGATTGGTTGCTTATGGACACTTGGAAGTATATTCTGAATTTTGGAAGGACCATATTGACATATTCTGAAAAGAGACAACTCTTGTTCAGAAGTGATAGTCAAAATGGGAATATGGAAATATTACCATAAGTGGAAGTTATTCTTTAAATCTGTTTAAGATTAGAAAACTTAATGCAAGAAGGATGTTCATAGGAATGTACTTTGAATGTGAGACTTCGTTTCCATGGAATTTCTCTCCATTGGAATACTTTTTAAGGTCTATTGCCAAGTATTTGTGACTTTCGTGCATAGTCATTACAAGAGGATCATTGCATGTAAGTTTAGAATCTAACATATTATAGTAAATGGAAAGAATTTGGTATTCTTACATTTACGATAAGGATTTGGAACTGTGAAATGAGTTTCATTGAAGATGTGTTCAATGGATCTATTTCACAAAGAAAGGACCATATGCAAACATAGTGTGCATGCTTGGAGCATGGGATAACTATTGTTTTAATTCAAGTATTAAGTTGATTAATCGAAACATTATACAATGAATAATGTGTAATCAATATGGTGATTAAATAAAATGTGTTTTATTTATATTCATAAGTTTTGAGACCATATTGGATTCGATTATTCTTGTGTTTCACTTTGCATGTGTTGACTTCCCGAATAACTAGGTTATTCAAACTAACCTGTTAACACGCTGTCACGCACGTATTAAACAAATAAATTTATCACTATTGGTTGCACTAAAAATATAGAATAGGGAAGCAGGGTCGAAAATCAATAATAAAAATGGTTTCAGCTCTGCTGTGACTTTCCTAATCATGCAATCAACATTGACCTGGTTATTTGAGATGTGTTCTATCTAAGCTAGTACTGAGAAAAACTATCAAGCTCTAGTAATTTCTCTTTTACCTTATTTAGTTAACCAAAACAAGCTCTTCAATTAACCCTAACTTTTTAATGTTCAATTAAATAAGCTCTTAATTAAATCAGAAAAGTAGCTTTATGATCTGTGTAAAATTCTCAGCAATAACCAATACTTCTCAGAAGCTCAGAAGCGTAAAGATATGATTTTTCAAGTTTATAACAAAGTCAAATCCCAAACACAGAGCCGATTTATAACTTGCTACTTATTAACAATTAATTAGAACAATTACGGATTCTATTAACTGATTAACTAGAATGATAAAACCCTAGCTAGGTGACCAGACTAATAAGAATCAAAATCAAACATTCATTAGGAACAAAATTGAAGAATCTAGATAGAAACACAAATCAAAAACCAGATCTAATGATCAATCACATGAAAAGTACTTGTCTTTGCAAAACTGAAAACTAGGGTTTAGCCAGACATGGCTAAAATCTGATCTAAAACAATAAAAAGAAACATTAAACTACTAAATCTTACCAAACTAAATGTAAGAGATGATCCACAGTCTTCAGATCTTCAAAAATCACTAAAATCGGAAAAGGAACGCCTCCAAAATCATATTTTCGTCATCTGTAACCTCTGGAATCGCCAACTTAGGTTACAGGAATGCTATCAGGGTCTATTTATACGTCCAACAGTAAAAACGGCGCTCATGCGATCGCATCTGCACATCCTGCGATCGCAGGTTTTGAAGAAAACGCGTCTTGTGCTTTTTTAATGAAGTAGGATAATATTTTGACATTTTTTGGCCAACCTGCGAATGCATGTACACAACTTGCGATCGCAGGTATTGAGTTTTCACTCCCGGATGAATTTTGGGCACAAAAGAACCTCGAAGACAAGTTACGACAAAACCTGCGATCGCAAAATGGCCCCATGCGATCGCATGAAGGCAACCTGCAATCGCACGTTGTGCCTAAGATGTCCGAAATTTTGTCTACTTTTCAGATCATTTTGAATCGCATCAATCGGAGTTACGGTTCTTGAGATATGGTCAAAATAATTACAGGGGGACAAAGCTGCCAACAACATCCTTTATCTTTAGATTGTATATTCTATCTTCGTGTGATCAATTCAATCGAATGTTTCTTGACCAAAGCATCTTCCGAACATTCCTCATAATCCTTCATAAGTCCCAAGCTCCATTTTAAGCTCCAAACGCGCATCCAACTGCTCCCAAAGCATTGCTTCACTCGAACTATCTAGAATTGACATAAAAACATGAGCAGTACGAGAATTCTAACAAAATACATGAGCTGAACATTATTTAAATAAATGACATGCAAATGTACAAAATATGATGCTAAAATGATAATTAAAACTACCCTATAAGATGCATAAAATGGCATCTAACAAATCTCCCCAAGCTTAAAACTTACTTGCCCTCAAGTAAGAAAAAGATAAAACATTATAAACAAATGGAAAGATGTAGATAACCTAAAAAGAATTTAAAATAAAAAGAAAAACTTAAACTAAAGTAATCCACTCTTTTTTGTTCACATGATCAGATTTCATAATGAGAAAGCTCCAATTAAATCACTACTTAGAAAACAGTCTCAATACTTTATATTAACGATTTACAATTATATTTAATAAGTTAAACCAAACTTGAGCAAATAATTTTTACGTCGAATTAAATTTGTGAAAACAATGTATTTTTAAAATAATTTCATGAAAATTCATTTATAAAAACATAGCTTGACCAACCCCTCCTTTTTTTCCGAACTCGTCCAGTAAACGCGGTAAGCTCCATTGTGGACAGAAAATCCAAGCTTACCCCTATGATTCCACTATCAAGGGATCAATCTCATTATACCACACATCTTCTTCGTCTTGATCAACTCTTTAGATTTTACTTTTCTTGCTTCTTGATTTTGACTAGAACTTGAATAGGATTTGACTTTGACTTGCAGATTTCTTTAAGTTTCTTGATATACCATTTCTAACATATATATTGACTGGGCGCGAATTTTACTTTGAGGCCTTCCGTATCTTCAATACTTCAAAAATGATAACTATTATGGGTATAATGAGAGTTCCCTCCTAACCTCAAAAGGCGCAGAAACTATAAGGTTCAGTACTTCAATGAATTATAAAAGTTATCCAATCTAGGTTCTTTTTAAGACATTCAAGGAAATTATTTTCAAAATACTGTTCGTTTTTCCATCCCACACTTACATTGTAAAAATTATCCGACTCTTATATTGGTTCATATTGAAAACATTTAAAACACTTGAAAAGATAATTCTTAAAATTGATTGTAATGAGACCGTTATTTTCGGTAACTATCACACTTCATCCTAACAGAGCTATCGAATGTAAAAAGATATTCTAATCTCATGTAAATTTTTTATTTTATTTTTCATTTTTTTAAAGATTTTTAAGAATTTTTTTTAATATGTAGAAAATAAAAAATAAAAATAACTAGAAATTAAAATCATTTTGGGTTTTTTTTAAACGCAATGCAGAAAAAAAAAATGCAAACAAAAAAATAAATTTTAAAAATTTTAAATGAAAACCCGAAAAATTTAAATTTTTAACAAAAAATGCAAATTTTTACACTAACCCCCTCCCCAAGCTTAAAATGATGCATTGTCCTCAATGCTTAGAGAAGAATGAACAACTCAATAATGCAAAGATCATGGGACATGATTGCGTCTAGGATAAGTGTCGACTCTTTATGATCACCTCTCATATATTGACCACACCATGCGTTAGGCACAATTCCCAAGACCAGTGCATGCAATCGATGCTACTTAGCATTCCTGAGAACCCATTCTTGTTTTCATGCACTATGTACAGTTGGTCAACATCATTAATCGTTGGTTGCAAAAATATCGTTTGTCGCAAATCAAATTAACAACTGTATCGAACTTGTACACACTTTTGTGTGTAGTATGTTGGACATCCTCAAATACTAACCCATTTGTCCGCACCTATGCCGTATGCTAATTGACGACATGCGGTTGCGCATTTTTGAATTAGAGAAAAACCTTTTCTACCTCTTGCATCGTACTTCGAGTCTTCAACTGAAAAATATGGAAATCAATCATCCAAGGCAAAAACAATACGTAAAAATAAGTCTTTTCTCATATGGAATCGTCGTAAAACTTTTTTTTAGCTTACATGGTGTAACGTCCCAAAAATTAAGACAAAAAGTTTCGGTTTTAAATTTATAAAACTATTATCCAAAACATCATCATAATACCATGATCGAACGAAGTGTATAAACTATATCATAAAACATCAGAGTAAGCATAAAATGCAGAACGAGGTTGTGTGTGCACTACAGTCATCTCAGGCTCTTCCGCTTCGAACCAGAAGTACCTGAAAACATAAAATGAAAATAGCAAGCACAAAGCTTAGTGAGTTCCCCAAAATACCACAAACCATACATAATAAACATATAATGGCCCCCGCCCAGTATACATATATGCAGTCGTCGGGCACCGACCGAAATCGGGCATAGTTCGGTATACTATAAACATATAACAGATAAACACAAAGCACATGCAATAATCATAAAGATAAATAGCATACAAAATGGTCATTGGGCCCTGTCCGGTAAGCATACAAGCACATAACACATGTAAAAGTCACACAGGCATCTAGCATCCTAACATAACAAACCATGGGCCGAAATTGGTGCCTTCAACCCGCTAAACACAGTGAGGAAACTCACCTCTAGCTGTTGAAATACATAAACGAATCTCTACCTGATGGTACGGAAAATCCCCATGCTATCATTATTAAAATATTATCCAATTATTAATTGGATATCGACCTATAACCAAGAATCTAAGCTACTTAGACCAAAACCAAGGTAAAAGACCGTTTTACCCATTTTTCTAACTTGCCCCAAAGTCAAGCCCTAAGCCAACTACTCAAAAGGCCCCAAATCCTAAATGGCATCCCAAAGCCCATTTATGGCCCAATCTTCCAAATTGGGACCAAAACCCATCACGGGCCAAATCCAAGGAAACCTAATATACTAGTCAAAAGCCCAAGTTAGATGTCTAACGACACTATAAGGCCTAAACATAGAAAGCCCAAACTATGGCCCAAACCAAGAATGTCAATCCCTAATGCCCATTTGCTGATTATGCGGGCGTACTCCCCTGACCACTAGTCCTCTTTATTAAGAACTTAAACAATTAAGAACTTCCACCAAAATCTCAGATCTGGTCCCTATGGATGACTTATCATGTACAGTTGGGAACTTTACACTCATGCATGGCTTAATAGAACTCAAAGCTCAAAAAGGAGCTTGATGAAGATCTTAATACATGCATGGATCAATATCCTCCATAAAGTTTGCATTTTGATGAGCATGGGGCCTTAATGGAGTTAAGATTTAGCATCCATTGCTTCTGGAGTAGATCAAAACCTCAACTTTAACTCAAAAGACTCAAAAATGCAATAATAACACCGTAAACTAGATCTAGCACAAAATACCATCAAGGTTAGAGCTTTTTACGTCAAAAGGCTTGCAAATGTGAAGGTAATTCTAGATCTACAAGCTCAAGCTATCCCTCCAACCAACCACCAAGAGTTCTATTTCTTCTTCTTTCGCTAAAACACCACTAAAATCTCACTTACAAGCTCAAAACTCACCATAGGCACTTAGGGTTTCGTTTTCAGGGTAAAGGAAGATAGAGACTGATCAAAAATGTCCAAGGGGTGCTATAATGATGTTTAAATAGGGTGCAAACCCTAAAACTTAGGGTTTGCCCCTACACCATGTACGCCCCGCGTATGTGGGTGAAACCTGCGATCAGGAATGGGCTACTACACTAAGCATACTTATAGAGTACGCCCCGTGTACTTGCCAAGGACCAAAATGTTAACAATTTTCATTAACGGGGAAAATGGAAACTTACCAAAACTCGAATGTTACAATTTTCCCCCACTTGAATTAAACTTCGTCCTCGAAGTCCGCTTCCCTGAATAACTCTGGATAGTGCTCCCCTCATCTCGTCCACCGTCTCCCACGTCCATTTTGAACCCTTGCGATGTTGCCACTGGACTTTCACCAACTCAACAACCTTGTTCCTCAAGGTTTTTGTCTTCCGGTCAAGAATCGTCACCGGCCTCTCGATATAATTTAGGCAATCATCCATCGGAAAATCCGCCAATGGAACCACCGCAGAATCATCCACTTAACACTTCCGCAACTGAGAGACATGGAAAGTCCTATAGATATGACTAAGCTCCTTAGGAAGATCCAAGAAATAAGAAACCTGGCTCACCTGGGCCAAAACCATGAAATGATCGATGTACCTGGGGTCCAATTTGGCCATCTTCCTGAACCGGATTACACCTTTCCTAGGTGACACCTTCAGGAAAACCATGTCCCCAACCTGGAACTCTAGATCAGATCAACGCTTGTTAGCATAGCTCTTCTGCCGAATCTGAGCTGTCTAGAGTCTACTACGAACCTGTTGAATCAACTTAGTAGTCTTGGTTACCACCTTAGTACTCCCCATGACTCGCTAACCGACCTCACCGCAACAAATCAGGGTGATGCATTTCCTCACATAGAGCATCTCAAAAGGAGGTCGATCGATGTTGGCGTGATAACTGTTATTATATGAAAACTCCTCCAAAGGGAGATACGTATCCCAACTCCTACCGAAATCCAAAACGCACGCCCGAAGCATATCCCCAAGGTCTAAATATTCCACTCGCTCTGACCGTTAGTATACAGATGGAAAGTCGTACTGAAATGGAGACGAGTACCCAACTCGTCGTGGAACCTCTTCTAAAATTTATAAGTAAACCGGATGTCCCTGTCTGAAACCACTAAAACCAGCACCCATGTCATGCTACGGCCTCCCTGATGTATTTGTCAGCCAACTTATCTGCAGAGATACTCTCCTAATCGGGATAAAATGCACGCTCTTGGTCAATCGATCCACGATGGCCCAAAGTTGAATCACTTCATGCATATTACGAGGCAACTTTGTAATGAAATCCATGCTAATCTCGTCCCATTTCCAAACGAGAATATCCAATGGCTGCATCTTGTTGTGAGGTCGCTGATGCTCGGCCTTGACCTTCCTACAATTCAAGCACCTCTCGACATACCAAGCTACATCCCACTTCATGCATGGCCACCAATAATCAGGAAGAAGATATTTAGACATCTGTCGCCCCATGATGAATGGAGAACCTCGATTTGTGCGCCTCTTCCATCATAACCTGTAGCACACCACCCAAATATAGAATCCACACTCTCAGATGAAGAGTCAATAATCATCGACTATCATAATCAAAGGAAGCCACCTGACCCACCATGTGCTCACTCTTCCGGTGCTCTTCCTTTATAGCCTCGATCTGAGCCTCATGAATCCGCTCCAAAAGCGGAGTAATCACGATAATCCTCAAACAAATATCCTTAATCGGAGCTGTGACCGCCTTGAGGCTGAGAGCATCAGCCACCACATTTGCCTTCCCCGGATGGTAAAGTATCTCACAGTCATAATCCTTCACCACATCAAACCACGGACATTGCCTTATATTCAGATTCGGCTGATCCATTAGATACCTCAGGCTCTTATGATCCGTATAAATGGTGCAGCGGACCCCATATAGTTCATGTCGCCAAATCTTGAGGGAAAAAACCATAGCCCCCAGCTCTAAATCATGTTTCATATAATTCGCCAAACGAGGCTTCAACTGCCTCGAAGCTTAAGCGATCATGCGACCCGTCTGCATCAGAACTGGACCCAAACCTATGATCGAAACATCATAATAAACCATGTAGTCCTCAACACCCTCTGACAGGGTCAAAATTGGCGCGTCACATAACCTCTACCTCAGGGTCTTGAAAGCTACATGTTACTCAAGCCCCCAACGAAAATTGACAACCTTCTTCGTCAATCGATTCAGAGGAATTGATATCTTGGAGAAATACTGAATGAACCTCCGATAATAGCCTGCCAACCCAAGGAAACTACGAATCTCAGATGGAGACCTTAGAACCTCCCACCTTATTACAGCCTCGACCTTGTCCAGATCGACCATTATACCATTCTGTTGACAAGGAGCCCTAGAAACTGCACCTCGCGTAACCAGAACTTATACTTGGAGAACTTCACAAAATGTCTCTCCCTCCTTAGCGTCGCCAAAACCTCCCTCAAGTGCTCCTCATGCATCTCATGGGTCTTGGAATAGACCAGGATATCATTAATGAATACAATCATAGACCGATCCAGTATCGACCTGTATACGCGGTTCATGAGGTCCATGAATGCGATTGGAGCATTGGTGAGCTCGAAGGGCATCACCACGAACTCATAAGGACCATAACTGGTCCAAAAGGCTGTCTTCTGCACATCCTCCTCTCTAACACTCATTTGATGGTAAACCAAACATAAATCAATTTTGGAAAACCAAGATGCGCCCTAAAGCTGGTCAAACAAAGATAACAGTTCTTCACCATTAGCTTATTTAACTCTCGGTAATCAATACACTTCCAATGAGACCCATCCTTCTTCTTCACAAACAAGATCATTGCTCCCCATGGTGAACTGCTTGGTGGAATGAACCCCTTGTCTAACAACTCCTATAGCTGTGTAGATAACTTTTGTATCTTTGGAGGAGCTAACTGATATGGTGCCTTGGCTATCGGATCCGCACCAGGAACTAGTTCAATCCTAAGCTCAACATGCCTCTTCGAAGGCACTCCAGGAAAATCCTCCGGAAATACATCTAGGTACTCCAGTACATTCGGAATATCATCCACGGTCGCCTTGCTCTTATCCTAGGTATCCATAACATAGGCGACAAATCTGGAACAACGCTGACGAAGATATCGTCTCTCTCCCTAAACCACCAACTCTCCCCCACTTAGGGTCCAAATATACACCAACTAATGCTCACAATCGATAACCGCCCCATTGGGGCTCAACCAGTCCATCCCTACGATAACCTCTTTTCCGCGCAAAGGAATGGGAACCAAATCAATCAGATACTGCTTGTTGAACATCTGAAGAACACAACCTCGATGAACCCTCGTTACCCGGACAAATCAATCATTTGTAATCTACATGTCTAGAGGACAATCCAGCTCCCCCGTAGCCCTACCAAACCTCTTGCTAAGTGTAAGCGATACAAAAGATCGGGTAACCCCGAATCAAACAATAGCAATGCAGAGATACCATTCACGAGGAAAAATCCCATCACCACATCACGTGTTACGTGAGCCTCCTAAGTTGTCAGCTGAAAAGCCATGCTTTTTACCACAGGCACATCTTCCTTGTCCTGACAGCCATTAGTGATCCTTAGCGTCGATGGAGCAGGTGCTACCACTGGTCCCGCTGCTGCCAAACTTGGAAAATGGGCCTCCTTGTGGCCCTTATGATTCTAGTGGAAGTAAATCAGATTAGATATTGAGGTGTTGGTGGTAGTAGTAGAAGTAAATTCCTCCTAATATAACCTATCCGGCTGCACTCGAAGCATCCAGAACCGCCCACCCTGCACGCCCCATCGTGCATCTTTGCGTACTTGCCACAACGGCTCCAACCCTACTGGCCTCTCGACCTATAATCAAATACCTTGGGACTCTTGCATGAACCTCTTGAAAACTGAGCCTGGTCTGGCTTCCTCTTCCCCTCCATATCAAGATCAATCTCCATTTCTCTGGCTCTCGCAATCATATCCTTCAGTGTCCTAAAAATTGATCGGCTCACAAACTTTAGAATATCACTCATCGTCATCTCTTGTTATATTGTCATCTTCATCTCCTCGTCCGCCACATATTGCGAAACCAACAGCGCCCTCTCACGGAACATCATGGTGATTTCAGCCACCGTCTCAGTAGCCTGGCGGTTGTCCTAGAACTCCCTTGCTAGCTGCTGTACCTAAATCATTGGTGTGATCTCAGCTCGGAATCTAGCCACAAAATCATCCTATGTCATCGAATCAACAGCCTCAATACCAACGGAGTGCCCAACCTCATCCCACTATTCTCGAGTGCTGTCTTTCAAAAGGCAGGAAGCATGTCTGACCTTTGCCCCATCGGGACAACTTCTAGTGCGGAAGGAATTAACGACATCCGCTAACCAATGCCTGCTCGCGATCGGGTCCTTCTCCCTGAAGTACTCCAGAGCCCCACATACCCGAAACTCCCTGAAGTTCAGCGAACGTGCCCCAATCAAAGCCACCATCTCATAATGGAAAGAGCTCAAGCGCTCCTTTAACACCTCCATGATCCCCTCCTTGATCGTCCCAAAGATCATAGGAGTCTGGTCAAGTATGTTATAGGTAATATCAGACGAAATGAACTCCCACATCTGATTATCCAACTGCCCAACTCCAGAACCTAAGCCTGAACCCTCACCAGCACTAGAACCACCAACTGGTCTGGCTCGAAGAGTCACCATACTGAAAATAGACCATATAAACCATCATAATATGCATCAATATATCTATCGACGAGTCTCGTACTCTACAAGTTTCATGGGATCCTTGTAGTTCTCCTTGACTCGAGTACATATCCCCTTCTTTCAGTAGTACGAGCATATACTAACTTCCGCATCTATCCGTACTTTCCTCAAGGATCTCTTTGAATCCTCCAAGTCACTCCTTATCCACACAAGTAATCCTCCACAAGACAAGGCTCCCAAAACTAAATCTCTTCCTAGGTTTTCCTATGGAAATCACCAAACCACTCTCCGCCATCAGCTATAGAAGGAAATCCTACAAACACCCTCTAACTAGCTCACGAATACAATTACATATCACTGACACCAGATAATTATTCGAATGAGATGTCTCGCCCTACAATGGGTGGACTTAAACAAGAGCTGCGTAATAGAGTTAAAAGCTAAACTACTAAAATTATTTAGTTTCCGCAATATGTAACTTAGCATATTCTCTTACTTGTTAGCTGAAGTTATTGAGAACTCCTAAAAAGCACAAAGCAAGCAACGTTCGAGCATTGAGTAATCAGAATCAAACATAACCTAATCAAACCATCTTATCACAGACGGATCAGTACTAGCATGCAAGTCTACCAGTTCATACAGTAGGCATATAAAGGCATCTCTCCTAGCATTCTATCATGCAAATCCTAAGTAGATCGTTAGCCCTAACTAGCATAAGATTCACAAACTCATAAGTCAAAGCACATCATAAAACATGTATGGGTATTTTGGGAAAACTTACTTGAGCTCAATCGATTGTATGCGCCACACCGTTTAATTTTATTATAAACCCTTTTTATAAAACATTTCTTTTTGAAAAATTCTACCAAACCTTCAGTTTAAGTTTAGACACACCCGAGAGTATGTCTGAATCTCTCAAACTAAGGCTCTGATACCTACTTGTAATGTCCCAAAAATTAAGACCAAAAATATTCATTTTCAAATTAATAAAACTATTATCCAAAACATCATCATAAAACCATGGTGGAACAAAGTGTATCAACTACATCATAAAACATCATAGTAATCATAAAATGTAGAACGAGGTGGTGTGTGCATTGCAATCGTCCCAGGATCTTCCCCTTCGAACCAGAGGTACCTCAAAACATAAACTAAAAACTATAAGCATAAAGCTGAGTGAGTTCTCCAAAATACCACAAACCATACATAATAAACATATAATGGGCCCCGCCCGTCATTGGGCCCCACCCAATATCGAACCCTGCTTAGTATACAATTTTTTCAGTCATCGGGCCCAGCTCAGCATCAGGACTTGCCCAATATACATATAAACATATAACAAATAAACACGTAACACAAAATCATAAAGATAAATAGCATACAGAATCATCATCAGGCCCTGCCCGGTAAGCATACAAGCACATAACACATGCAAGAGTCACAAATACATCTAGCATCCTAACATAACAAACCATGGGCTGACATTGGTTCCTTCGACCCGCTAAACACAGTGAGGAAACTCATCTCTAGCTGCTGAAATACGCAAATGAATCTCTGTCTGCTGGTCCAGAAAATCCCCGCACTATCATCATCAAAATAATAACCAGTTATTAAATGGATCTCAACCCATAACCAAGAATCCAAGCTACTTAGCCCATAACTAGGGTAAAAGAATGTTTTACCCTTTTTTCTAACTTGACCCAAAGCTAAGGCCCAACCTAAGTACTCATAGTCCCCAAATCCTAAATGGCAACCCAAAGCCCAATTATGGCCCAATATTCCAAATTAGGTCCAAAACACATCATGGGCCTAATCCAAGGAAACCCAATATACTAGTCAAAAACCAAAATCAGAAGTCTAATGGCCCTACTAGGCCCAAACTTAGAAAGCTTAAACTATGGCCCAAACCGAGAATGCCAACCCCTAATGCCCATCTGTTGAGTATGCAGGGCGTAGTCAGCTCGTATGCCCATTGTACTCCCCTGACCACTGGTCCTCTTCATTAAGCACTTAAACAGTTAAGACCTTTTGCTAAACTCTCAGATCTGGTCCCTAAGGGTGACTTATCACGTAAAGTTGACAACTTTACACTCATGCATGACTTAATGGGACTCAAAGCTCAAAAAGGAGCTTAATAAAGATCTTAATACATTTATGGATCAATATCCTCCATAAAGTTTGCATTTTTGTGAACATGGGGCCTTAATGGAGCTAAGATCTAGCATTCATTGCTTCTTGACTAGATCAAAAGCTCAACTTTAACTCAAAAGACTAAAAAAATGCAACAATAACACCATAAACTAGATCTAGCACAAAAGACCATCAAGGTAAGTGTTTTTTTACCTGAAAACGGCTTGCAAAGCTCAAGGAAGTCCCTCAAGCTATCCCTCCAAGCACCCACCAAGATTTCTCCTTCTTCTTATTTCACTAAAACACTACCAAAATCTCACTTACAAGCTCAAAACACACAAGAGGCACTTAGGGTTTTGTTTTTAGGGTAAAGGGAGATGGAGGTTGATCAAAAATGTCCAAGGGATGCTATTATGATGTTTAAATAGGTTGCAAACTCTAAAAATTAGGGTTTGCCCCTGCACCAGGTACGTCATGCGTACTCCACGTACGTGGGTGAAACCCGCGATCAGGAATGGGCTAGTACACTAAGCGTACTAGCCAAGGACGGAAATGTTAACAATTTTCATTAAAGGGGAAAAAAAGGAAACTTACCAAAACTAAAACGTTACACACGGCGTCATACGCAAAATAGTCTTCTATAAGATGAATGTGATCGGCTTCGTGATTTCTCTTCAATGGAGGGCTTCTAGTTCGAAAACGTGAGCTTTGAGTTTGTTGGTATTAGCAATACGCGACAGAGTTTGTCATAACAACAAACGTTGCTTCTTCTAGCGTCATCGTATCCGACAAACTAGATATCGATGGTGACATTGTGGTTGAATGATTTCTTGAGAGAAATATAAAAATTGGCGTGAGAAAAAATGTTGTATAGTTTTTGGTATTTATAGTCATAAAATTAATATATATATATATATATATATATATATATATATATATATATATATATATATATATATATATATATATAAATAAATGAAAAATCAATCGAACTTAAAACCTTGAAAATCAATACAAATATATAAAAAATACTTTGAAAATCAAAATAACATTACAAACCGCACACGTTTTTATACCGCACCACAAACCGCACCATTCGGCCTAAGAACATAATCTATACAAAACCTTGAAAATCAATACAAATATATAAAAACTACTTTGAAAATCAAAATAACATTACAAACCGCACACGTTTTTATACCGCACCACAAACCGCACCATTCGGCCTAAGAACATAATCTATACAAAACCTTGAAAATCAATACAAATATATAAAAAATACTTTGAAAATTAAAATAACATTACAAACCGCACACGTTTTTATACCGCACCACAAACCGCACCATTCGGCCTAAGAACATCATATATACATAATCTATACATAATCTATAAAATTCATGATTCCTTGGTAAATTATATCAACAATTATGGCCCAAGATAACTACAGGGTTTGCAACCCAAAAATAACCGAAGGTAGCTCACGCAATAGTGGCCTAATAACTGGCAGCGCCACGAATGACCCAACGTCAGCCCAGTTGATTGGCGAATTGTTCTTATAGTTTTTATAACTTTTTTAGTAATTAATGAAAAATATCAGAACAAATTGTTGTAGGATTAAAAAAAATACATGGTAAACATTTAATTTCATTTAATGTTAAAAAACTTTTCTATAATTATGTTCGAAATTTTGATATTTTCTGGCAAAGATGAATGTTCTGGAGGGTAAAAAAAAAAATGTGAAAGGGCAAATGACACGTCCAACATCTTTTTCCCTCTTTTCCTTTATTTTTTTTATAGGAGATGTTGCACAATCTTTAGCGAACTTTTTTTTCCATCCATTTTATTTTTTGGCCATAACTTTTTTTTCTTTGAGAATATCTTTGAAAAAAATCAAAGATTTTAAAATTTAATTATCTACAAAACGAACATAATCATGAAAAGTCGAAAAAAAAATATTTTTTTAAATTTTTATAAAAAAACCTTAAAAAAATTATCCAAAAATAATAAAAATTTAAGAAATACTTCTACTCAGTATACTAGTGACTTTGTAAACATAATTTTTCAAAAATAAGTTTTCAATGGGTTTATTTTTTAAATTTAAGAAATATTAGTTTTTAAAAAATTTAACGGAATTTTTTTATTTAACGGAATTTTTTTATCCAAATTAAAAAAAAACAAATGATAAGATTTCTCGTAAAACTATTTTAGTGAGTTTGTAAAAGAAAATTTTTAAAAATTATATTTTTAAGAATACGAACGTTTTTTTTAAATGATATAAATTTTTATAAAAGTTAAGACGTGGAATTTTTCGTTATCTAAATTAAAAATCGTTTTAAAGGTTTATTATATATCATATATTATGAACTTTTTGATAGAAAAATTAAAAATAAGGTTGTTTTGATACCAAACTTTATTTGAAATACTATAAGTTTTTTAGTATTTTAGTATTAAACATAATATGATCTAAAATTAGACGTTTCAAAATATTTATGATTCAAAAAGAGTTACTATTCAACATGTTTATGATCCTTAATTTGTTATGACCTAAAAATATTTTGATTCAAATATTTTTTATGATCATTAATTATATCTTTTATAATTCAAAATATATAATGATCTCAAATTTGTTTTATAAACAAATAGTTTATTTAATTGAATATATTATTGATCCAAAATCATATGATTCAAAAATGATATTATCCAAAATACTAATGTTTAAAAATATTATGATCGAAAAATAATATGATTCAAAATTTCGCAAAAGTCATACTTTTCGATCTTTTCGGATTTAAAGTTTCAAGTTTATTACATTTGCCGAGCGGTAGTATAGTATTGATCTACCCTATTCTAGCTGATTGTCATGACCGTTTGAAGGTTTTATAATCATTTTTCGATTATAAAATGGTAGAGAATTTGATATAGTCATTCGAAAGTAAATTGTAATTTATCAAATTGGTGATTTTTTATGAAGCTTGTGAAAGTGATTTCAAAGTGAGCTATATCATTTTAGGCATTGTTGATTATATTTAGGATTACATTAGAAGTGGAAGGTTGCAAAATCACTTTTGGAGCTCTTTTGGGTTTGATGTCGATTTTACCTTTGATGCTTAGTTTCACATTCTTATATCCTAGAACCTATTTTGAAGACTATTGAAAAATCGAGATTCGTAGATAGCTTTGATGATTCCTTGTCACGAGTTCTCTTCTTATTTGCTAGATGATTGTTTTGGAATATAAAGTCGTGTCATCCATTCCAAACCTTGAGAATAAGAATGTTGAATGCAAAGTTCTACATTGATGATGACAATGACCCTCTTTCTAACTTATAGGTAAATTTACATGACTTGTATTATTTTCCTATAAATAGGCTTGTACCACTCCTTACGGAGTGTGTGACATGATATAGTCCTTTAAGTGAGTTTAGGTTCATTAGATAATTTAGAGAGAGATAACTATTTTCTTTTTGCAACTTCCTCATTTTTAGTTGAATTACAAGATCATGTTCACCATATCATATCGTGTTGATTGTGTGATTCTTATTTCTACATGTCAAATCCGGGTTTATTATCTCAACAGATAGTATGAATGAAAAATATTATGATCTTTAATCTTTTTATTATCTAAAACTTTTATAATCGTTAAACAATAAAAACTTAAACCGATATTTAGTATAAAAACCAAAAAACCAAAAAATAAACAAAATAAACAAAACCATTAACATTTTCAAATATGTAGTAAAGACATTAAATAAAAATAAAAAAAATATTTTTAAAATTAAAAAAAGTGAAAGATATAATAAAACTCACTTAAATGACAATCAAGAATATATATGTTGATTTTTTTGAAAATTATTAAAAAAAATAATAATAATAAATAATAAAACTCACTTAAATGACGTTCTATGAATGTTCGTCACACAGGAGTAAAATCTCAAGTACATATTAATTGTCACGAACGTGCATCGCATGTAAACAGATCACGTACAAGTATTGAGTTTGACGTTTGTGTCATTGATGTAATGAGTGGTATATATATATATATATATATATATATATATATATATATATATATATATATATATATATAAAAGACAACATTTATAAAAAGAGAAAAACCCCAGCCAAGAACTAGGGCGCTCAAACCATGATTACATAGGTGCAATAGCTAGTCTAGGAGAAGATAACCACAAACTCCTACCTATCACCATTTTCGATGCCCTGCTATCGATCCAAAGGAGAGACTCCCTTTGAATACGGACGAAAATATCTTCCACCTTCCTAGGTCGATTTTGAAAATTTGCCTCATTTCTATTCATCCATAAAATATACATGGTAGCGATCCCCACGGTTATCAAAGCTTTCTTTTGTTGATTGCTTCTAGCTTCCTCCTCCAACCAACAAAAAATTTCCTCCACCGTGTTTGTCTCCCAATCTTTTAGATCCCACCATCTTTGCACTTTGTCTCACACCTCTTTAGCTATATCACAGTTTTTAAAGGAATGAATGATTGTTTCCTTTTTCGTATTACATACTTCACAGCGGATGGATCGATGATTGATCCCCATTTTATCTAGTTTCTCCTTCATTGCTATTATATTTCGAGTTCATCTCCAAACAAAGATATTGTGCTTTTTAGGAATCCAATTGCTTCATCTGCTTTTGCCAATCCATAATTGGGACTTTTTTCACCTCTTTTCTCATCCAACTCACCGAAAAACTTCCTTTAGGACCGCCTGAGTAGCTTCACTTTCTTCTTGTTAATCAAAGATACTAATGAGAAATCCTCAGTCAACCGATCAAGCTCTTCCTGACTTCTACCAACTCGAACCTCCCCTCTCTAGTCCCAAGAACCCATGCTAACATGCAATCTCTCCTCCACTGAACATCCTTGGTTGGCTTCTAGATTGAACACTCTTGGGAATTCAATCTATAGACGTCTCTCCCCTATCCACTAATGAATACAAAAAAATGTTTTCTTCTCATCTTTGACTTGTTTTTTGATAAGGATTCAGGGATCGAGATTCCAGTCCTTTAGATGGTTCCATTGTTGAACTATTCGCTTCCAAGTATGCAAAATTTTATCCCATCTCCTTCTTCCAACCAATTATTGATTCTAAAATAATAATCATGACAATCTCTTTAAAACCACGTTGATTCTACGAATACTGTGGTATTGACTTCAAAATTTGGGTTAACACGCACATAATTTGGGAGAAAATTGAAATTCATAAAATTGATGATCGGTCATCCAAATTACATCAACAATAGTTAAATAAGAAGTAGAAATTAAAACGGAACCCTAAATGTCCATGGGCCAAATACAAACCCAAAAATTAAGGAAAAATGACAAAATTGTTCATAACTCCATTGAGAAAGCAATTTCTGGACTAAAAAATGGGTAAGTGCCCTTTAGGTACTTATAACGAAATGATCCTCGTTCCAAGCTTCGATTTGATTGTTCTTCGACCCAAAACGGAGTCTCGTAGCCAAAGTTATGGTCATTTCCATGAAGCCCATTTAGTCACACAATTGTGGGCCTCTAGGAACGCAAGGGCACGATCCTACACACTAGGGCCCACATTATCCCCATTTGGGTAGACAAAATTTGACCTCAAATTTGCACCATGGTCATCATCTGAAGAATCCTCATAATAAGGAAGCAAATGTTTTACATTGAAAACTTCAAAACAACGAATGTGGCTTGGCAAATGCTGACGGTAAGCATTGGAATTGATCTTCTCCGTAATCTCCACTAGTCCAATCATCTTGTCTGAAAACTAGTTGTACTCATAACCGAAAAACGATCTTTAGTCAAAATAGCCCAAACAAAGTCACCTACTTCAAAATCAAATTGTTTGTGTTTTTTATCTACATCTTGCTTGTACTTAGAGTTAGATTGGACCAAGTTGTCATGAACAACCTTATGAACATCATGAATTCTTTCAACAAAATCATGCACTTTGTTTGGAGCAACGCCAGAAATAGGAAGTGACAACAAATCAAGTGGTCCTCGTGGTTGAGCAAAATAGTCCACATGGAATGGTCTAAATCCTATAATTCGGTTGATAGCATGATTATGAGCAAACTTAGCTTGACAAAGCTTCTAATCTTAGGCCTTCACATGATCATCCAGTAAAAACCACAAAAGATTACTGAGTGATCGATTGACAAATTCTGTTTGGCCATCCATTTGAGGATGATATGTACTACTAAAATTAAGTTGAGTGTTCACCATTTTCTACAAGTTGTGCCAAAAATGACTCGAAAACCTAGTGTCTCGATCTAAAACAATAGAAGACAACAATCCACGCAAACGATAGACGTCTCGAAAGAATAACTAAGCACAAATTAACTGCATCTGTCGTCTTTTTGCAAGGAATAAAGTGCGCCATCTAAGAAAAACAATCAACAACCACAAAGATTGAATCATTGAACCATTGAGTACGTGGTAAACCTAACACAAAATCCATGTTGATATCCACCCAAGGTTTTGATGGGACATGCGAAGGCATGTAGAGTCTTGTATTGCCAGATGTGCCCTTTGACACCTGACATATTCGGCATCGTTTAACATATCTAACCACCTCCTTGCGCATAGTAGGCCAAAAATAAGATGATTGCACCAAATATAAAGTGTGATCTCGCTCGACATGCCCTTCACCAGGCAACTCCCTGATGATTTGAAGGTGGCGACTAGAATCAGGGATACATAATTGATTCCCTTTGAAAAGGAAACCTTCATGCACCAGTAAATCAGACCTCTGTACAAATTCTATACCCTACAAAACAATAGAAAAATAAGGATCAACTGTAAGTTTTTCCATGAGGATATCTAACCCCTGCACACCAACTCTCATGTAAACTAGCAAATTACTCCTCCGGCTCAATGCATCAGCCACCTGATTCAATATTCTAGACTTATTTTTCACCACAAAAGTGAATTTTTCCATGAATGAAATCTATCTCCCATGTTTTTGTGACACCTTATGTTAACTGCAAATATATCTTAAAGCATCATGATCTGTAAACAAAACGAATTCCTTTTGAAATAGATAATGGCGCTAATGCTTTATAGCTTGGACCACTGCGTAGAACTTGTTGAATCAAGAAAGTGACCCTCTTAAGCCTGTCAATCCGAAGTCTACTTTTCTACCGCAACAGACCTTTTGCTACCGCAACCTCAAGTGAAGAAGTCATCCGCAACAACCTAATATGCAACAAAGGCTAGTTATTTTGTTTCTTAACTTATTTGTTTACATTGTTTTATCTAGTGTGCTTTGCATGGACACTTTATCATAAATTTAGTCTTTGTTTATCTTCCATGTAATTTCTTGAGACTCTATAAATAGAGATCTCTTCTGCTGAATGAAATACCAATCTCTTATTTTCTCAGTTACATCTCTATTCTCTCACTCTCCGAATTCTTTCTTACCTTCTTATTCTTAAGATCTTACTGAACTTATTCTCAAATGTATTAAGATCAAACTCGCATATCTCCTTCAGAGCAGGTTCTTGTGACTTCATTCACTTTAAGGTGATCACATATACTAACTCGGTTTGAATTCAAACCTTTTTAAGAATCAGCTTAGTGTTTACTTGATATATAACTTGTTGTCATTTACATTTCCTTTACTTTTCGCACTTACATTTCCGCAACTAACTACTCTAACAACTCTAACTTCTTATTATTGTTGAGCTTTATGATCCTTTGAGATTAACTTACTTCCACAATATATAACTTGTTCTAACTTTTGTTCAAGTGTGTCTCAAAAGTTTTTCTCTCAACAATTGGTATTAGAGCCAAAGTGGTTGCTTTTTGAACCAAAACTATGATTTTGAAAAGCCTTCTATACCACTAAAGCTCATTCTCTTAAAAAATTGAAAACAAAAAATAAATAAACAAAAACAAAGGAAATATGGCACAAGCATTATCATTAAACGTTTCCAACAGTGTTGGTGGTTCTAATCGAGCCCCAATACTTGTTGCAAGTGAATATCATCACTGGTCTCAATGGATGGAGAGGTATCTAAAAAGACTTGGTAGAGATGTATGGAGATTTGTAGAAGAAGGACCTCATGTTCCCATTCTTACTCCAGTTCAAGCCGATGGTGCCCAAGCCAGATTAGGAGGAGGTCAAGCTGCAATGTACCGTCCCACAAAAAAGATGATCTTGATAAGATGGAAAGTGATGCAGTTGCTTTCTATGAAATCTCATGCAGAGTTGCTCCTAACAACTTCGACATTATCATCAACTGTAAATCGGCCAAAGAAATCTGGGATCTCCTCAAGAACTTGTATGAAGGTTCTAAGCAAGCTCAAGATAAGAAGCTCACCGCCGCACTCAACGACTTCAACAACTTCAAAGCTCATGTTGGTGAAAGTCTTGAAGACTCTTTCAAAAGATTCAACCTGATTGTCACAAAGTTGTCAAATGTTGGCACCGTCCAAAGTAATCACGAAACAAACCTTCAGTTTCTTAATGGTTTGGGTAAATACTGGACTACGGCGAAAATGATAGTCCAAGGAGATAGGAAGATTCACACTTTATCTCTTTTCAAGTTATATTGTGAACTTCAAGCTTAAGAATCAACTGTGCTAAAAGACCGTGCAGACTTCGGAGGACCACTCGTTCTCATAGCTCAAACCCCTCAAAAGAAAAAACATCTAACCTTACTCTCTATTGTATGACAATACATGACAGTCATATGAAGATGATTCAGAGTATGAGGATGAAGAAGAATTCCAAAATGCAATTACTCTTGTTAGTCAATAGTTCAACAGACTACCTCCCACCTCTTTCCGTAAAAATAATTAGTTGACTAAACCTCCCTTTAACCGTAACTTTAATACACAGAACAATCATTCTCGATATTCTAAAAATCCCCACCCCACTCACCAGTCTCCGCAATCTCAGAACACTTATCAATCCAAGGAGACACCGTAGCATGTAAAGCCAACTGACTTCGGTACCTCAACTGAAGACAAAAATGATGTCATCATTTGTCACAAATGCAACAAAGAAAACCACTTTGCAAAATATTTTAAAGCCAATGTGGTGAAGGATAGAGCATTCTATCTTAGAATGGCTCAAGAGATGGAAGAAAAGGAGAAGGAAAGGGCATACGTGGCCCAAGTTAAGAGAGATCATCAAGTTTGGTCTTTAGAAGATGAAGATGAAGATTTCAACAACATCAAGGGCAAGGGAAAAATTTGTATGATGGAAACTGCTGATGAAGATGGGTTAACCAAGCTGGAGAAAAACTATTGCTACATGGCAAAAGATGGAACTCTTAGCATCTTTGAACAGACAATGTACTAGGAGGAACAAGAAGAGGAGTGGTTGATTGATAGTGTTTGCTCCTTGCACATGACCGGAAGGTTAGAATACCTTCAGGATTTCAGGCCTATATATAATGGTGGAAATGTCACATTCGGCAACAATGCGAATGGAATCATCAGATGTTACGGTGTTTTAACAATAGGGAACTTCTCATCAGTGTAGTCCAACTATGTAAAGTAGGCCATCGGGTTGAGTTTGATAATGAATACTGCTACATAATGACAAGCGATAGAAGCATCTGTTTGATCAAATCTAAGTCCAAAGGGAAAATGTATCCTTTGGAAGTCTCATTGATCATTGGGAAACCGTAGTTGTGTCTTCTTTCGAAAGCAGTGTCCGAATTTAGCTGGTTGTGGCACCGTAAGCTAGCTTATCTAAACTTTCGATATATCAACAACCTTGTCACTGGAGAACTCATCCGAGGTCTCCCCATTCTAAAGTACAACAATGATACACTCTGCCCAACTTGTGAGTATGGCAAACAATCGAAGGGAAGCCATCCACTGGTGATTGATTCATCAAATTCTGAACCCTTAGAGCTTTTGCACATTGATCTCTGTGGTCCATCTACCGTAGCCAGTCTCCATCATAAAAAGTATATATTGGTTATAGTTGATGAGTTCACTCGTTTCACTTGGGTCTTCTTCCTGAGACTAAAATCCGAAACACCACAGGTTCTGATCAACTTCATCAAAGAAATTGAACTCCAAATCAAGTTACCAGTACGAAGAATCCGAAGTGACAATGGAACCGAGTTTACGAATCATTTTCTGAATAATTTCTTTGTATCCAAAGGCATCTGTCACATCTTCTCAACTCCCTACACACCTCAACAAAATGGAGCTGTATAGCGAAGAAACTTTGCTCTGGTCGAAGCAGCCAGATCCATGCTGAATTTTGAAAGCCTTCCTCTATACTTCTGGGTGGAAGCGGTGGCAACTGTGTGCTTTGTTCAAAACCGAAGCATCATTTGCATGCATCTAAACAAAAATCCTTATGAGGGCCTCAATAATCGCAAACCGAATGTTAGATTCTTTCACATCTTTGGATGTAGATGTTTTGTGATCAACAACAAGGATCACCTTAACAATTTGCATCGAAGTCAGATGAAGGCATTTTTCTTGGCTACTCAACAAACAATGTGGCCTACAAGGTTCTCATCAGACGCACCAAACTGATAGTAGAGAGCTTTGATGTAAAATTTGATGACTATTACGTCTGCAAAACTGCTCCTTCGAGTGAAACAAAGCAATCTTGGAAAGTGATATTCCAATCTCTTCAGGTCCCTTGAACATAGTTGAAATAAACTATGATGACCTTTTTGACCCCAAAAAGACTGCTCATCTCTCTGAAATTCTTGTGTCTCAGGTAGCTCAACAACAACATGCCGAAGTCTCTAGCCCAACTCTATCCGAAGACTTGTCACTCAACACTTCCAGTTTGCCGGTTGAGGGGGAAAGTTCAACTCAAATTCAAGCAACAACCATCGAGGTTTCAGTGCTTGAAGAAGCATCTCCGATATCTACTTGTAGAGTTCAAATCCCATCAAATGTCCTCCTCAAACTCTGACGATAAAGATATAAAGAACATCGACACAAGAACTGATTCAAGAATTATCACTCACTCATCAATCCAGGGGGAACCATCACAGGTTCAGGGGGAACTCCCATCCACAATCCAGGGGGAACCTCACTCAGATGTTGATCAAACTCTTTCAGTCCAAGACACCTCTGCAGGCTGTTCAGAAGTCGGGGGGAACTAGCTTCCCCAACTGAAGAATTTCCTGATATCGAAGACATTCCCTCCACCACAACCGCTGATCATCTACAACCTCAGCTACATGTCTGGACGAAGAACCACCTACCGGGTCAAATCACCGGAAACCCATCCGCAGGTATACAAACTCAATCCTCTAAAGAATTAACTGACCATTGTCACTATGCAGCTTTCATGTCTTCAGTCGAACCTCGAACCATAAAAGAAGCACTCATGGAACCTGACTAGATATCCACAATGCAAGAGGAATGAGCAGAGTTTGAAAGAAAACAAAGTGTAGCAACTAGTACTGAAGCCAAAAGGTCACACTGTTGTTGGAACAAAATGTGTGTACAAAAAAAAATAGATGAATCCGGTGCGGTCGTGCGAAATAAAGAAAGATTAGTTGCTAAGGGATATAGTCAAATGGAAGGTGTTTACTATGATGAAACTTATGCCCCTGTAGCCAAGATGGAAGCAATACACATTTTCTTATCGTACGTGGCACACAAAAATATCAAAGTACATCAAATGGATGTAAAAAGTGCCTTCCTGAATGGTGAACTGAAAGAAGAGGTCTACTTACAACAACCTCCAGGCTTCGAAATTGATGATTTCCCAGATTATTGTTACAAGCTTGAGAAAGCAGTCTGTGGTCTTAAGCAAGCACCGAGGGTATGGTACGAGACTCTCTCCGAATTTCTTATCATGTCCGGGTAAAAAAGAGGTGTGATTGAGCCCACATTATATATAAAGGCAAATGGTAATCACCTTATGCTTGTCCAAATCTATGTGGATGATATCATATTTGGGTCAACAGATCAAGGTATGGTGGACGAATTTGCAAAGGTCATGACTAACAAGTTCCAAATGAGCATGAATAGAGAGATCAATTTCTTTCTAGGACTCCAAGTGAAACAAGTTCCTCAAAAGATATTCATTCATCAAGAAAAGTATACCCCTGAACTGCTGAAGAAATACGCAATGGATAACTGTTCCTCAACCAAGGTTTCTATTGCCTTTGGATATAAGATTTCTACTGATCCTTCCAGAGAATCAGTGTACCACAAAACTTATAGAGGAATGATTGGTTCGTTGATGTACTTCACTGCAAGCAGACCAGATATTGTCTTTGCAACAGGATTATGTGCCAGGTACCAAGCCGATCCCAAAGTATCGTACTTGACCGCAGTCAAGCAAATCCTCATATATTTGAAAGGAAGCAAAGCTCCAGGCCTCTGGTATCCTGCATGGAATGACTTCAGCCTTCAAGCCTTCACATATGCGGATCATGCCGGATGCAGATTAGATAGAAAGATTACTTCCGGTGGTTGTCAATTTCTTGGAGGAAGACTAGTCAGCTGGTCCTCAAGAAAACAAAATTGTGTTTCTTTGTCTACCACATAAGCTGAGTATGTGGCCGCAGCCACCTGGTGTTCTCAAGTCTTATGGATTAAAACCCAACTGATGGACTATGGATACATAATGCTGCGGATAGCGATTTATTGTGATTCAGAGAGTGCCATAGCGATTTCTCATAATCCTATTCGCCACTCAAAGACGAAACACATTGAACTCCGTTATCACTTCATCAAAGATCACATTCTCAAAGGTAACATCGAACTAATTTTTGTCAATACTCACGAAGAGGTTGCTAATGTATTTACAAAGGCACCTGATGCAACAAAGCTCAACAATTTTCTGTAAATGTTAGGGATGATGAATCCGGACCCGCAATTATTTTTGAATTGATAGGTACCACATACCACTTTTGGTCTCTGTTGCGGTCCTAGAGTAACATATCTATCATACATGGTTTCAGTATACTCTATATACCGCAACCATATATCATACTTATATTCCTTGGGTCTTTATTTTTTGTTGTTTCTGATCTCTTATCAAGTGTTTCTTTTAGATCTTGCTACCACAGTAACACTGTCTTCCACCGCAATCATCATTGTTCATCCGCAGTCACATTAAATGATCACTTTTCACATTCCCAAAACTTTGTGTCCTATTTAATGGTCTTCATTTACTATAAATTCTTCATTAAATAAAAACAAAAAAAACATTCTTTTGTAGCATACAACATTTCTGTCCCCTTTAAAAGGTATCTTTTCTGTGTCAGACCTATTTTAGGTTAAATGACAAATAAATCTCTTTTCCAAAAAGGAAATCATTTAAGAAATCTTTTTTCCCTTAACCTGTCACTTCTCATAGCCCCCAACTGTGTAATCCGTTTCAACTTCCTTTTTTATTTAATGGATGTTACTGATGGGTTTGAGCAACAAGAACTTTCCTATGTGCACATGCAAACCCTAATTGCTTGGATCTAGGTTTCTCTAATTGTACATGCATTGAATCCAAGACTTACAATACTAGATCTAATGTAAACAAGTGATTCTAATCATATGAAATTGGATCTAGAACAATACTTTGGATTACTTGCTTGGTACTTCTTCTTCTTGGAGCTTAGAGTCACAATTGCCACTCCTCTAATGGCTTACAAACACCAACTAGCAAGAAGATGATTTGAGAGAGAGGGAGGAGGGTGAGAAATCAGCCCTAGGGTTTCTTGCCTTGCATGAGTGCCGATTTCCCTCACCCTAGGGGTCTATTTAATCTATGGGATACTAGGGTTTCACCTTTAACCCTAATTGAATAACTTCGGCCCTAAGAAATCCAAGATCCTCCTAGATACTAGGCTTGGACGAATTTAAGGTTCCCAAACCCTAAATTTCGTCCACCCTCTTATCCATAAGGATACATAGCCCAAAACACAACTATCACACATTTGACAGTTTATACCCCTTTATTCAATTAACCACTTTAAGTCACCAAATTAATTCTTAATTAATATATGGCTTATATTAATCAAATAACAATATCATTCCTTTAATATGTTATTCTCATAATATATAAACAATAATATCTCTTCTCTCTTAACAAATCATCCTGTCAAGTTGCTATGGTGAAGGCAACCCAAAAGGACCATGCATAACCGGGTCAAGTACTTACCAAATATAGTTACAGCCTTAGACACTAATCCAACAGTTACACCCTCACCATAAGATCTTCAAACGTGCAGTGATTGCCTGATATTCATTAAATGTTCCTTTCTTTAAAAAAATAATATAAGTATTTTCCTTTTGATTTAATTATATATGGCTCATAATGGTTCAAACCCAAGGGTTTTACCTTTTAATAGTTGTTTATAGGGTAAATCAAATAAATGTTTAAAATTTGGTTCCTTTTTTCCCTCCTAAGAAAGCTTTACGCTTTCTGAACCCTCAAAGACGATCTTTCTGTTCCTAACCTTCTTGCACTATGTTTTCTGCAAGTTCCTAAACTTTTCAAAAATGGTGAAATCTGGTATCTCAAAGAAGCAATCAAAGGCTTTTGGGTCTGTTAGAGCAACTGGTTCTAACTCAACAATCAAGAATCAGTCTCCATCGATAGCATCTAGCAATTTCCGAGCCGTTTTTGAAGATCATCCCTCATACAACGAAGCAATCCGTTTGATGATCAAGTTCCTGAACTCTCACCCACTGTTTGGCGCATTCAACTCCTTCACTGATTTTGTTCCACTACCCACCATGTTCAAATGTGCCTTCTCTACTTTTCTCCCAAACTCAACCCCTCAAGTTTATCTAAATTTGATCAACGATTCTTTAGTTATTCTGACAAAAGCCAAGTCATTGGAAGCAATTAATCTTCGTGTTCTTCCCTCAATAAAACTCTACTCTCCCAGCACTAATGATATCATCACAACCTTGTACCTGATGGGGGTATCAGAAAAAATTGAAGGGCATTGGAGAATTCAGGAAAAATGAACTCCCTACAGTGTGGCATTACGTTTGTCACTTTGTGATCCGGAGTCTATCTGGTAGAACCGAAGGAACTGATAACATGGGACTCAAATTGCTGGAGATCGTGTGGAGCATCTTCACTGGGAATGCAGTCAACTATGTATAGATTCTTTGGGATGATTTTCTATAGTATGTTCCCAAGGAGAAACCTAGAGAAGAGCCTACTGAACTCACCTTTGCAGGTTTTTTCTCTTTATGAGAGAACCAAATAGATCTGATGCGCAGGGATAAGGTTTTAAAACTCAAACCTTGAGTGAATGCTTAAGATCAATGTCTGCTTGCTAACAAATGTTCAAGTCAAGCCTGGAAAGACCAGTCAAGTCTTAGATAGTATATTCAACAAATGATCAAGTCATAAATGAAGTATGAGAATAAATGATCAAGGTAAAGTTAATAAATGAAGAATAAGAAGAATGTTTGAAAAAAGTTTGAAATAACTTAGTAAATGCCAAAAGTTGAGTGAATGATCCGTTTTTTACTTTGCATTGAAAGCTCCTATAAATAGGAGTGAAGGTTACAACGAATTAACTAGAAAGCTTACATAGGACTAGACAATAGAGATGTTTCTGACATTCAAATTGTCTAATATTACAAAAGACTAAGTCCTATGAAAAGTTACATCAATACAAAGACAAACTTAATAAATGCACCAAGACAAAAAATCGTGACTCTGGATCTTTATCCATTCCAGGCATGAGAGTCACTCCAAAATGTCTTCAGGTTCTCATCTTCTTCTCTTCTGGTCCGGACAGATTCCGGAGCACTCTTTACAGTTGAATTCAGACCATGTACTTCAGAATTAGACTTAGGATTGCTAGAGGTTCACTTTCAGGTTCCAACAATCTCCCCTTAAGTGAACTTAGCAATCCAATCAATTATATTGCTTCTTTCTTGATGAAAGTGTAAGCCCGGAACAAACATTCTCTGACTTCAATATACCCGGGCCAGTTGACTTACAAACTTTGCTTTGACCTTTTCCGGAGCTTTAGACTTTGATGCTCAAGAGATGAACTTCCTAAGTGCTTTGGTTGGGACTAGGTGTTTTTCTAGGACATGGAAAATGTCATTCTTGTTTGTCTTCTTGGTGGTGTATACAAAACCTAGAACCGGATCCTCAATTGGACCATCTTCAAGCAGTTTAGCTTCCAGAAGAAAATAGGTGATCTTTGCAACAAAGTCTTCAGTTCCGTAGAGATGAGCCAGCTCATAGTCGCATCTGCAAAATTATGCGATGTAATCTTTGAGGAAGATTAGTGCAACATGAAAAGAACCCATGCCGATATCGTTGTTTTGTATTCCTCGAAAGTGAGCAACCAGAGTAAGGATGTCATTCGGATTCAAGGAAGGGAAGTCCGCATCAGTAATGGTTCGGTTGGTAGGCTTGTTCCGGAGGACGTGAAATTGAAATAGTGGGCAGTTGAGTTCAAATTTCACTAAGATTTTTCTTGCAAATCCATGGACTTGGGTGATTCTTTTTCTGGTCCATACCTCCTTAAACGGTTGAGCATTCTTGGAGTAGAATGTTTCAAGCCTTTCTTGTTCCGTCCGGAGGATCACTTCCGGATCGTCATTTGGGTGAAACAGAGAAAATTTGATGTAGTACTTTCTGTATGGAGAGGGAGGAAGATCGAGCTGTTCGGAATCGTTGGTGGGAAGATCGTAGTACATACATGGACCGATTTCTTGATCTCGAAGTATGCCTTCATGAGAAAGAGGAGATATCCCACGCATCAGATCAGGATTATCCTTAGGAGCTTGGATCTGGATGCTGTCCTCTAATGCCTTGTTGATTTCCTCTTTGGACCATCCTTGTTTTTGCTTGGTAGGATGTCTGGAGTGGAAGGCTTGTTGATCAGCAGTCATTGGCTTTTTGCCTTTATCTCTTTTAGAGCGACCATGATGACCTGCATGTTCTTATCCACTGCATATTCCACATTGGGGTTCGGAAGAGGATCTTCCGGAATGTCATTAGGGATCCGGAGTGGAGATCCCTGGTCGATTGCAACAATTTTTGGAGTCGAAATGGGTGGGAGCATAGAAGGAGTGGCTCGGAAGGCTTGAGCTATGAGGAGGGTTTTGGCTTTGGCCATTTGTATAGCCCTTTGAAGAGCGTCCAGTCAAGATGATGACCATGAGGTTGCGAACCATATCCTCTTCTCTTCCACAGTCAATGCCTTTGGGAAAAGCTTCTTTGGAGCCTCGAGACCTAGAACTCCTTTGGTGAGGTATTTTTCTTCTTCACCGTCTTCTTCATCTTCCGAGGAATTTCCTAGAATTCCAGACACAACTTGGACTTCATCGTCGGAATTGAATTCTTCATCTCGGAGTGTAAACTTCGAGGCAGGTTTCCATGGTTGGCTTGGACCTTCTCCCCTCTTGCATCGGGAAACCTTCGAACCGGTGCAAGCATAAGTGACTCCTACACCACATCAAATTTCTCAAACACTTTTTGGAGACCAGTGTTGAGTTGTTTGGTGAGAGTGTCATAAGCCTTAGAAGTAGGTGCTTGAGCAGCAAGGTGATCGAATAGATGTCCTAGGATGGCTAACATCTCATCAAGCTATCAATTCGGAACATCAACAATGTTCCAAGTGGATCCAATAAGTTCGATGAGGACTAGTTGGATGATGAGATTCATCTCGTCCTTCTTCTTTATCTCCTTCTCTAGTCTTTGGATTTGTTTCTCATGACGCACATGGGTCTGCTTAATGAGATCATTGGTAGCAGACACCAAGTCGTCATGGACTTTGAGCATGGAGGTGATGGTGTCAAGATAATGTTCGACCAAAAAATCGTATTTGGCTTCAACTTCTTCCAATGAGTGTTTAAGCCGGATAGAGATCAGTTGATCAAGATGGGCTTCTCGTTCCGCAACTGAAGGTCCAGACTATTGTGAAAGAGACTAAAGGATGGCATCAAGTTTGGAATCAAGTCCGAAAACTTTTTGATCCATTTTCGTGTTGAGCTATGTTACGAATGTTTCGATTGAGAACACCTTCTTCATAGTATCCGAGACGTTGGTCTGAATCTTGAGGAGAGAGAAAGGGTCAATGTAGTCACCAACTGATGATTCAGAGTCAGAGTCTGAGGGTTGCGGCGGAGTTTGTTGTGATGAAGTATTTGTGGATGGACCAGGCTTGGTCGTGGCATCGTCTTCATGCAACTTGGAGTTAAGTCTACCATCCGGAGTGGTTGACGAAGAAGATTTGAAGTCAAAAGCAGAATTGGAGGTTGATGGCTTAGATTGAAGGCGGATGGATGACATGAAGTAGGGATCGAGAACTGATTTGCCTTCATCAGAGAGCATGATTTTTTCGGAGAGTTCTTCATCTCGATTAGTTTGGAAGACGTTGGTGTGAGTGGTGATCGGAGGTTGTTCCAAAGCCAGCTCTTGATCAGCATCATCATCGGTAGAAGGAACATATGGAAGAGTGCTTTGATGAGCTCTTTTGTACATTAAAGTAAGAGTAGCCTCCACCTGAGCTCTTGTCAGATCCGGTCGTCTAAAAACAGCCCTGTTGACATAATCTTCCCGTTTGGGATCGTTAGCACCTGGTCGTCCTGTACACCTTCCGGGTATCAGACCAATTGAGGCATCCAGATTCGGAGAGACTGCTCCAGCTCTGGAATGCTTAGGCTTTGGAACAGGGGTTCCGGAGTGTGTGCTAGTGTAAGAAACGAAAGGGATATTGAATGAGACTCGTGGGTGTGTTCCAGGGGGCTGCAAGGAACTATGATCAACACCGACATCACCTTTTTGGGAAGCTGAGGGTGGATTATGTGGAGACTCCCCATGTGTGTGTTCATGTGATGTTGAAACATTGAGGGGCACCTCAGATGAGTAGGCTGGTGGGGTGTTCGGATGGACAGAGTCGGTCTGAGTGTCATGGGCATCTTCCTTTGGAGAGGAAGAGCCGACTTTGGGTCTCTTTTGAGGCTTTGGCTTAGTGGGAGAATTCTTCCGTTTGGCAGATTTTTTAACTTTGGATCCGGACACAAAAGGTTTGGCCTTTTCCGAAACAGGCTTAACGGAGACTAGGGTAGGTTGTGTTGGGTCAAACACAACCAAAGTCTCCATATGATATTTGAAGTAAATGGATTCATAAGGAATTGATGCCAGCATATGGTCCGAAAGTCGTCTTATCGGACCAAAAGAGGATTGGTCCTGAAGTCTATAAGCCTTGAAAACGTTAAATGAGACACATACCCCCAGGGAACCACGGAAATCAGAAGTGGTTCGAAAATCTCCTTGAAGAGTTGTTGAATTTTCAGTTCCCAGAACCCAGGGCTTGAAATCTCGTTATCCTTCCTTTTGATGGAAAATTTGTAGAAATCTTGCCATAGGACCTCCGGAAGATCAACTGCATTAGCACATCCGGAGTAGATGCTATAGACCACATGTAGCCAGTCTTTGCTAAGGGTGTCTGTACTACCGTACTTGCCGGACAACCCTCGAATGATGAAGTGAATTAGCATTTTCCATAGTCCAGAGACGGTTGATTTCTTGAACTCTTTGGCCTTGTAATCTTGATTGTAGCCTATGTGATTCAGAAAGGTCTGAAACTCTTCAGTGGTAGGCTCTTGAACTCTAAAACCCTAGGGGTTTTCTTTCACACCGATCGCCTTGAGAAAAGTAGTCTTGTAAATAGGCACAATCCTATCACCGATGATCTTTCTCTACAATAAACCGTCATCAAGTTTGATGCTTGTGAATGCTCTGTGGAGATGATGAAGTGGAAGAGGTGGTTTAGGAACTTTGGTGAGAGGAATAGAGATTGGATGTTTCGCGATAAATTCGATCATAACCCTAACAAATTCATCATAATCTTCAGGATTTAGGGAAAACAGTTACATCGTGTCCCTTAGAAACGGTTCAGGGGATGCTGATGATTAAGAACCTTTTGATCGTTTCTTCTTGGCAATGGATTTCCTGGGAGTTGAGGCGGTTGGAGCAGTTTTTGGAGGGGAGGAATGGGAAGCCATTGTTGTAGAGTGATGAGAGCTTGATGAACATGAAGAACAATGAGAGAATTTGAGGGTTTTGGATGTATTGGGCATGTAAAGAGGTAAAAGAATTAATCGACGGATATTTATAGGTAAGTGAAGTGGGTCAGGTCAGTGGTGGTAATGATGAGGATCCGAGTTCGAAACGGGTTGCATTAAATGAGTAATTGCTTTAGGGGGTTGAGTTGACCTGGGACGGGAAAGGTTGGGTTGATTGTAGCTTAGAATGGAAAACGCTAAACGGCGAATAAATGGTTGCTTTATGGGGGCGTGCAGACGTGTTACAAAATTCGAGGAAGATAGGATAATGATCTTCTTAAAAAGTAACCGTTGCAAAAACGTTTCGCCTTATTATACTTTGGAATTCCAGATGAGCGGTTCCGGACAGAGTATGATTTGGAGGATAAGGAGTTGTGTTACGGAACATAATTGTTTTTGAAAAGTGGTCCGAAACATAGTTGTTTTTGGTTCTAGGGTAAAAAAATTGTGCGATTCCGGAGCAAAAATTCCGGAATAATGAATTTTTAAAATTCCAAAGTGATTTTGAAAATTTTTACGGAATATGATTTGGAAAGCATTCCGGAGTGAGATTTAAGAAAAGTTTCTGGAGTAAGTTTGAGAAAAACTTCCTGAGTGAATTTTAAAATTCCGAAGTGTAGAATGCACTACCTTTCCGGAGTGGAATTCCGGGATGCCATTACGAAGTTTATTCCGAGATGAAAATTTAAGCACTGTGTCAATGTGGTCTTTGAATAAAAAATAATCAGGATGAACTGTACAACTCAAAACTCAAGTGATAGTCAGAAATAAAGATAAGTAAAATGATCCTATGTATTCCGAGAGAAAGTAGTTCAGCGATAAAAAATTGAGATATGATGTAATTTTCTTTCAAATACGTCTATCAAAGAGCACAGATCTCTTGAAAGAACTGAGGATCTGGTATCATCATACCCATCTTGTTTAGAAAACCATTGAGTTTGGTTTCGTCTAATGCCTTAGTAAGGACATCAGCAATCTCATCATCAGATGGAACAAAAATGAGTTCAATGTTACCATTTAGAATATGATCTTTTATGAAATGGTACCTTATATCAATGTGCTTAGTCATTGAGTGCTGAATTGGATTGTGGGAAATCGCAATGGCACTTTGAGAATCACAATAGATAGGAATGCGTTGAAAGAGGTAACCATAATTCAAGAATTGAGATTTCATCCACAAAACCTGAGATGTACAGCTGGCAGCAGCGATGTATTCGGCTTCAGCTGTAGAGAGTAAAATGCAGTTTTGTCTCTTTGATGGCCAACTGACCAAACGACAACCTAAGAATTGACAGCCACCTGAAGTGCTTTTTCTATCAAGTTGAAGACCACCATAGTTTGAGTATGAGTAGGCTTGAAGTAGGAAGCTCTCATTTTCTGGGTACCAGATTCCGAGACTCTTTGTACCTTTGAGGTATCGGAAAATTTGTTTCACAACCAAGACATGAGACATTTTTGGGTTGACTTGAAATCTGGCACACAAACATGTAGCAAACATGATATCCGAACGAATTGTTGTGGGATAGAGTAGGGATCCAATCATTCCGCGGTACTTCTTTTCATCATCTGAAACACCTGAAGGGTCGACAAAGATCTTGTGTCCGAAGCCCATGAGTACCTTGGCTGAGGCATAGGTGTCCATTAAGTATTTCTTGAGGAGTTCTGAAATGTACTTCTCTTGATGAATGAAGATTCCTCTGTTAGTTTGTTTGACTTGAAGGCCAAGAAAAAAGATTAACTCCCAATTCATGCTCATTTTGAATCGATTGATCATTAGTTTAGCAAAGTCAGTAACCATGGATGAATCCGTAGATCCAAAAATGATAACGTCCACATAAATTTGTACTAGCATGAGATGTTTTCCATTTGATCTTCGGAACAAGTTAGGGTCTAGAATTCCTCTTTGGAAACTGGAGCGCTTGAGAAAATCGGTGAGGGTCTCGTACCATGCCCGAGGAGCCTGCTTGAGTCCGTAGACTGCTTTCCGGTGTTTGTAACAGTAGTTCGGAAAGGACAGATTTACAAAAACTGGTGGTTGTTGAAGGTATACTTTAGTGTCGAGTTTACCATTAAGAAAAGCACTCTTAACATCCATTTGGTAAACTTTGAAGCCTTTGTGGGCAGCATAAGCAAGAAAGATTTTGATGGCTTCAATACGTGCAACAGGAGTAAAGGTCTCATCGTAGTCGAGCCCTTCAATATGCGTAAATCCTTTTGCCACCAATCTTGCTTTATTCTGAATAATAACTCCTACGTCATCTAGCTTGTTGCGAAATAACCATCTCGTATCGACATTGGGATGATTCGAAGAAGGAGGTATGAGAGTCCAAACTTCATTTTGGTCAAATTCTGCCAGTTCTTCTTGCATGGATGTAATCCATTCAGCATGCTCTAATGCTTCCTTAATGCATTTGGGTTCAACCATGGATATAAATGCTGAGAAATGACATCCATTTTGAATACTTGTAGCAGAACGAGTCTGTACACTAGCATTGGGGTTTCCAATTACTTGGTTCAGAGGATGATCCTTTGTCCAGACATGTAACCTTGGGAGTTCTTGTGCAGCCGTCGATCCAATATCAACAGTGGAATTAATTTGCTCCCTCTGAGTGGTTTGATTGTGAGGATGATGCTCCCCCTAAACTTCTGAACCAGATAGATTGACATCATCATCAGAAGGGAACTCAAAGAAATGTTCATTTTCATTAATGTAGATAGGATTGGAGTCATCGAAATCAGCAGCTACATCTTGGAAGCCATCGACCTTTTATTCAAGAGAGTGATGAGCATTCTCCCCCTCAACCTGAGAAGGTTGATATGGTTCGGAATTAAATGGAGAGAGGCTTGGGATCGGACCGTAGACGTTTTGCGAGATAGGGGCTTCCAAATGAGAGATTGGATTGGAAGATGGCTGTGTTTGGGATTCTGAATCAAGTGCGGTTTCGGAAGGACCAAAGAGAGTTTCAAAGTCAACTTCAAGAATTGTTTGAGGGTTCGGACTTCCTGGCGGAGGAGCATCAGACTCCATAATGTGATTTGTAATATGGGTTGGGTCAGAATTTTGATCGAAGTTGTCATCGAAAGTAACATCAAAGCTTTCTTCCAGAACACGTGTTCTCCGGTTAAAAACTCTGTAAGCTATTGATTTTGAGGAGTACCCAAGGAAGATGGCTTCATCAACTTTTGTTGGAACTTGGTAAGCTAATCAAAGTTCTTCTTGATGAAGCATCTGCATCTGAAAACATGTAAAAACGAGATTGTTGGCTTCCGACCATTCATTGCTTCGTATGGTGTCATGTTGAGGCATCGATTGATGATACTCGGATTTTGAGTAAAGCAGGCAGTAGATACAACTTCAGCCCAAAGGTAGAGTGGTAGATTTGCGAAGTTCAGCATAGATCGAGTAGCTTCAACGAGAGTTCTATTGCGTCTTTCGACTACACCATTTTGTTGTGGAGTATAAGGAGCTGAGAAGTTGTGGTCGATTCCTTTCTCAGTGAGAAATTTCTCAATGGTGGAATTAGTGAATTCCGATCCATTGTCACTTCGGATTCTCCTAACTGGGAGTTTGATAAGAACTTCTATTCCTTTGATAAAGTTTATCAGCTTTGAGGCTGTTTCGGATTTCAGCCTTATGAAGAAGACCCAAGTGAACCTTGTGAAATCATCAACAATCACAAGAATGTATTTCTTTTGATGAAGAATTTCTATAGTGGAAGGTCCACAAAGACCAATGTGTAAGAGCTCTAATGGTTCCTAAATGGATTTTTCGAGGGTAACAGGATGACCCTTCTTCGATTTCTTACCACACTCACAAGCAGCACACAAATGATCATTTTCAAATTTGAGAAGAGGTAAACCTCTCACCATTTCAACGGATACGAGATCATTCATGTACCAAAAGTTTAGATGAGCGAGCCTTCGGTTCCATAACCAAATGACGTTAGGAACAACTTTGGTGAGAATGCAAAGTTGCGGTTTGCCAATAATCATGTTGATGTCGAGCGGGTACATGTTCTTGTTGCGAAGCGACTTGATTAAGCATTCTTTCCGGTCTTCGGTCATTACATAGCTGTACATTTTTCAAAATGCCACACGTCGATTTGAATTAGTGAGCTGAGCAATGCTTATCAAATTATGTTTCAGATCAGCTACATAAGCCACATTTGAAATAGAGAAGTTTCCATTGGTGAGAATTCCATAACCACGAATTTAGGAGTTGGAGTTGTTGCCATATGTCACGTAACCAGCGTTTGGAGAAAGCTGTAGATCTCGCAGAAAGTCTTTCTACCCCGTCATGTGCATGGAGCAAGCACTATCACAATACCATATTGTTTCTTGCTCTGAAACACAAAGTGCTTGCAAAATTAATGAGTAATAGAGTTTTTAGGCTCCGAATTAGACCTTGGGACGTAAGCATGGATTTTGGACTTTGATTGTGACTTAGGAACAATCTTGTATTTTTGGGTGGAATTTTTCGAATTATTTGGAAACAGGCAGAAGGCTAATGTCTTTTCATCTATCCTGTAGTCATAGTCAATGACTTCGGGTTTCCGAACAGTTTTCTTCGGACCTTTGACTTCCGAAGGGTTGGAAACAGTTGCATCCTTTGGAATTGTTGTTTCATCAATAAGAGATTTAACTTTCCACACAAGATTTTTCTTTGAAGATTTTGAAAAATTCGTTTGCATTGCATTTGTGGATTTGTTTGATGATACATTGGTTTTTGAAAGATTGGGTTTAAAAATTTTGCCATCAGATTTAGCAATAAAAACAGATGACATAGTCCGAGGAGAAGTGTTTTGGACGATCATGGCATTCACACAAGATTTAGGTTTAGTAGAGTTGACTACGGTCTTGTGTTCTACACGACTGAGAGATTCTGAAGATCTTTTTGGGATCTTAGTGGGAGCAAAGGAGTTTTGACTATGGGTTGACGCATGAGAATTCCGGCATACACTCGGTTTGGAGTTTTCAGTGAACTTGGAATTTTGTCTAGTCTTAACTTACTTCTTATGTGCATTTCGAGCATCTACTTTGGGATCTACAATATCCTTCGTATTTAACCTTGGTTTTCTCTTAGAGTGAGACAATGATTTTGAAGTTTGTCCTACAGATGGATTACTAAACTCAAGAGTAATGGGAAACAATTTCGTTTTTGAGACTACTAAGGAGTTAGATTCATAAGAATCAAAAGAGACACATCTTAATTTTTCAACTTTATCATTTAAGGATGCTCATACAAACTCAGAGGTGTCATTTACATTTGTCACCGGAAAGATTTCTTCAACCGCACAGTTGTTCATATGATTATTCTTAGGGACATAATCTACGTAATTTGAAAGACTGTGATGAAATTCCGTGGTCCGATTCAGGTCCAGGTTTATCAGAGGCAAAAGTGGCGTGGAATCAGGACACTTTACAACAATTGGTTTAAACTTAGGAATTAGGGACTCAAAATGGTCTGTAGTCTCAGGAAGTGGTGACAAGGGAGAAACATAAGTGTCCGAATGTTTGATGTTCAGAACCTCTCCCATGAATGTCAAGTTTTGCAATTCCTTCAAGGGACTAGCAATTGGTTTCAGAAACTCACTTCCGAGACCAGGTGCTTTAGACAATGGATGACGAAAATTATGAGTCTATGGAATTATGCAACGCATCTATCTTAGCATTGAGACATTTGTTATCAGAAATCAAAACATTTCATTCGGAATAGGTGATTTCACATTTGGCTTTTAAAATGATAAATTCATCATTTGACATTACAAGTTCATACTCTAAAGACTCGATTTTCAACTTTTTATCCTCGAAATGTAACTTAAGACGATTTAATTCACACTCCTTCTTCTCACTCGTGTCTATGGCAGACCCATAGGCTTTATAGATGGTGCTCATGTCTATTTGAATCAGGGTTAGATAAGGTTCACAGAGAGACAAATCAAAATTATTATTAGAGATCATGGATTTTACCTGCTGAATGATGCTTCGACCAGGTGGACCATTGATAGCCATGTAGCAATATTGAGGTTCAACAACTTCATCTTCATCTTCTAACCCAGAAGACCAATATCCTGCATCACATTCGACAGTTTGTCTTTCCATCATACACATATTCCTTCCAATTACCATGTCATCATCATCCCCGAATAACCAATATCCTTCAACATCTCTTGAAACTGTTGTTACAAAGGCTTTTTCGCTTTCATCCATCTCTTGAGCTTTTCGGACGTAGTAGGCAGAATCCTTGATTTTTGGTTTCTGTGGAGCATCAACCAGGCAATATTTAGGAAAATGGTTTGCATGTCCACACTGTCACACCCCAAAACCAAGAACGGCGGAAACGTTCTGGGGCGTAGGACGTCATGTATAGTATCACAACACATTAAATGTAAATAAGCAAATAACATCATCCATTGCATTAAATATATAATTTTTATACAAGTGTGTTCTGTACAGTTATAGACAACAAAAATAATGTAACACAAAATAATATGAGATGAGTCTTGAATGCACTCCATCTTCTCAAAAGCTGGCCTCGCTACCTGTCTACTGATGACCTGAGAATACAAGTTATTTTGAAAGAGTTTATCAGCATTAAGCTGGTGAGTTCATAAGTATTTTTAGTGTCAATGTTTGTTGTCAAAAACGTTTGAACCTGTCTCAATGTATAAGTTTGTAAAAATGTAAGTAAATGTTTGAAAGTGTTTGTAAAAGTTTGAATCCCTCAGAAAATCCTATATTTTCTATTAAAGTAACCTTCTACCAAGGCTTAACTATTTTGTAAACTCTTCTGTTGTAAAAGTGTATAATTACCCAAGTATAACTATCATTTAATAAAATATAATTTGTACATTAATGCTTAAGTGAGATTATCACTAAAATATGTAATGGGTAAATCATTGTAGTACTGTAGCTTTGTATAATAATAAGAACTACTGTTGTACTAACTACTACCTTAAACCGGATTTATCTTAAGGTATAATGTGATAAATTGCACCATGCTATCGACTGGTAACAACGACATAATGAATGGTCGTAATAAAAAGAAATGACGTTTGGCACCCGCATACCTGCAAGTCCGGCTGTAGCTAGCAGCAAGGTGTAGGATAGTCAATCCAGTATAGATCTATACGCAAACTCACGCTCTCCCTCCAAGAGAATTCTGGCTACAACTCGGGCCATGACATTTAAGGCATGCTCCGACACAGTGGATCACAATTGTTAACGTATTCATGTATATGTAATGTTTCTTGTTCTAGTATAGTTGTATATGTCCTGTTTCTAGTATAGATGTATATGTACATGTTTCTAGTATAGTTGTATATGTTCATGTTTCTAGTATAACTATATATGTACATGGTTCTGGTATAGCTGTATATGTTCCTGTGTTACCCCGATGGTAACTAACTATTGATGTACTGATAAGTATGAATATGGAAGTACTTTTATGTCTATATATGTATATATGATATATAAGTAATATTGAAATGACCTTCGAATGGTCACTCGAAATCCCACCAGACCACATCTCAAGGCGCGAAAAGGAAATAGGGCGGATGGCCTTCCTAAGTCCTTTAAACATTATTTATACATCTATACATATATGGGCATGCAATTGAATATATAAAAGCATAAATAAGTTTTCATAAGACATTTTAAACATAAATATAATTTCAAGAGAAAATCGACTTGATGTCAATCTATAAAACAATTTGAAGGCATAAGTTGATAAAACAGTTTTAAGTATAAGAAACATTTATTTGAATCACAGTTTGTAAATAAGTTTGGATAGTAAAAGAGTTTGTAAAACATTTCAAAGTAAAGTAGTTTGATAGACAGTTTGAACAGTGGTAAAAATCATTGTTTTCCTAGTTATTAATCACATGTGATTAAATGCAATCACATGTGATTGAAGCAATAACTATAAGTATTTGACTTGTATTCCCCCCCCCCCCATAAAGTATTTAAAACATTTAAAATCATTTCAAAGGTTGATTCAAGGGGTATGAACTCACTTGTGGTGAGTTGTACGAATTGTAGTGTCGGATACCGTGCTAGGTGGCAAACGGAGACTTGTTTACACGCACGAGCCTAGTTATCATATAATAAGCATATATATAACTAATTAGACAAATAATAACTTAATAAATAAGTTAAAACACTTAGGAACATGTAAACACTTTTTATAAGTGTTAAAGGTCCTAATGGTTGCGTCTAAGTTGCTACGGGACAAGGCAAAAGGGTTTGAAACATCAAATGGCCTTGCATAAGAGTTCACCGCCCAACAAACCCCACCCTTTGGAGTTTACGGCCGTAAAATCATGGGTTTATGGCCGTGAACTCCTCACTTGGTGGTTTTGGGTGTTTTAAAGTGTTATCTTGGTCCTAGAACACTCCTAGCTTTGTTGGATTAACACATGAAGTAGTTTAAGGCCCTAGAATGCTCCATAGGGGAGTTTACGGCCTATAGTCCATATACCCTAGAGTTTACGGTCGTAAACGCCTATAGGGTGATGGCTTTTAATTCATTTGAGGCACTTGCACATCTAGGATGGCTTCCATGATTTTATCTAAGGCTAATGGGGACAAGAGGCACACATTTGTGCCTTCACTTGGAGTCTACGGCCCAAGAGGTGTTCCTTGGCCGTAAACTCCCTTTAAGGGATGTTCTTGATGTCTTTTACTCCCCATTCAAGTCCTAGGTGTTCAAGGGTAATTGTCTCAAGGCCTTAGGGGTGTTTGTGGTGCTTTTTACCCTAGAAAAAGGGGTTTACGGCCCAAGAGATATTCTTGGTCGTAAACTCCTATAACCTAATGATTTTGAAGTGTTTTGATGTCCAAAATAGGTACAAGCATTTGAGGGTTAAAGTCCTTAAGCTTTAGGGGTGGTTTAGGGCACTAAATGCCCTTGAAAAGGGGTTTACGGCCCAAGAAAAGTCCTTGGCCGTAAACTCCTATTACTTGTGTTTCTTGGTTGCTTTCTAGTCTCTAAAGATCATACACAAGGTCCTTAATAAGTTGCTTAACAAGAAAATGGGTCTAGGTAGCCTTAAAGCTCCATTTTGGAGTTTACTCCCCAAGAACGTTCTTGGGCGGTAAACTCTCGGATCTTGTAATCTAAACATGTAATTGATGTTATAAAGCATTTAACAAGTATTGAAACACATTTAGTAAAGTAGACTCACAATCTGGGATGAAAACCCCGAAGATCCGTCAGAGAGAATATGGCTTTTCTCTATTTGGAATTGTGAATAATGAATTAATTTAATTGAGAAAACTATTTATAGTCCTGGAATATTTTGGCAGAAAATATTTTTATTCCTGATATTGGACTGTAACATTATGAAACTTGAAATGCTCAAATTTCACAAAACCAGGAGCATCCACTCTCCTGATATCTCCATAAACATAAACCCTAATGTACACAGACTTGTTCGGAAAAGTATGAAAATCACTGAAACTGAACTGGCTTCTATTGAATAGATGATGTTCGTACAAATGGAAATTTCGGGTTGTCACATCATCCCCCTGTTAGAGGGAATTTCGTCCCGAAATTAGAATTTAAGCAAATAAGAGTTACAAACAATTAAGCGAAAAGATGAGGGTATTTCAACTTCATCTGATCCTCGCGTTCCCAAGTGAATTCCGGTCCTCGCTTGGCGTTCCAGCGAACCTTCACGATAGGGATACAGCTTTGTTTCGTCTGCTTGACCTCACGGTCCATGATCTCTATAGGTTCTTCCACGAAGTTGAGGCTCTCGTTGATCTCGATCTCGTCGAGTGGGATTACGAGAGTCTCGTCGGACAGACACTTTTTCAAGTTAGATACGTGGAATGTAGAATGTACGTTACGAAGTGTGTCGGGTAGATCGAGTTTGTAAGCTACGGGGTCGACTCTGGCAGGAATCTCGAAGGGCCCTATGTACCTCGGATTAAGCTTCCCATGCTTGCCGAAGCGTATCTCTATCGGAGATAATGGAAATAGGTACACCGTGTAGCCGTACAATTTCCCTAATGTATGTTCTCGTAAGTTTCTCCATCTTGTCGGTTTCTTTGATAGGTAGGAAGTGTGCAGACTTGGTCAATCTATCAACGATGACCCATATGGTGTCAAGTCCACCCGTTGTCCTGGGCAACGTGGTTATGAAATCCATAGTGATCCGCTCCCATTTCCACTCTGGAATCTCTGGTTGTTGCAGTAAACCAGAGGGCTTCTGGTACTCGACCTTAACCTTTGCGCAAGTAAGGCATTTACTCACGAAGGTAGCAATCTCTGCTTTCATATTAGGCCACCAGTATAGCTTTTTAAGATCCAGATACATCTTATCTGAACCTGGGTGGACGGAATACCGAGTGTTGTGCGCCTCGGTCATGACCAAGTCTCGGAAACCACCGTGTTTCGGTGTCCAGATCCGGTTCATGAAAAATAAAGTTCCGTCACCCTTTGCTTCTAAATTCTTGTCCATTCCTCTAAGGGATTCACTCGACACATTTTCAGGTTTCATGGCCTCAAGTTGAGCCGCCTGAATTTGCTTAGTCAAGTGTGAATGGATGGTTATCGATAATGACTTGACTTTGCGACCAGAATATTCCTTCCGACATAGGGCGTCTGCTACTACGTTGGCTTTACCCGGATGATAACGAATATCGCATTCGTAGTCACTGAGTAGTTCGACCCACCGTCGTTGTCTCATGTTGAGCTCCTTTTGATCGAAAATATGTTGTAAACTCTTGTAGTCGGTAAAGATGGTGCTCTTCGTTCCATACAAGTAATGTCTCCAGATCTTCAGAGCAAACACTACTGCTCCTAGTTCAAGATCGTGGGTCGTGTAGTTAACCTCGTGTGTCTTCAACTGTCTCGAGGCGTAGGCGATGACCTTACCTCGCTGCATCAGAACACATCCGAGTCCTTGATTGGATGCATCGCAATAGACTACGAAGTCTTCTATTCCTTCTGGAAGGGATAGTATCGGTGCGACGCACAAGGATCGTTTGAGCGTTTGGAACGCCCTTTCTTGTTTCTCTTCCCAGTCAAAGGCCACGCCTTTCTGGGTCAGGGTTGTAAGAGGTTTCGCTGTTCGGGAGAAGTTCTGAATGAATCTGCGGTAGTAGCCAGCGAGACCTAGAAATTGACGAATTTCTGTAGGCGTCTTTGGCGCTGACCAGTTCTCAATGGCTTTTATTTTGGATGGGTCCACGTGGATTCCCTCTTCGCTTACCACGTGTCCTAAGAATTCGACTCTTCGGATCCAAAATTCACATTTCGAGAACTTCGCATAAAGTTTCTCTTTTCGTAATGTCTCTAGAACTTGTCTTAGGTGATCGCCATGCTCTTTCTTACTTCTGGAGTAGATCAGGATGTCGTTAATGAAAATGATGACGAACTGATCCAAGTAAGGTCGGCATACTCTATTCATCAGATCCATGAAGACTGCGGGCGCATTGGTCAATTCGAATGGCATCACCACGAACTCGTAGTGTCCGTAACGAGTTAGGAAGGCTGTCTTCGGCACATCCTCCTCGAGCACTCGTAACTGGTGATATTCGGATCTCAGATCAATCTTGGAAAAATAGTTCGCCCCTTGCAGTTGGTCGAATAGATCATCTATGCGGGGCAGAGGGTAGCGATTCTTGATCGTCAATTTATTGAGTTCTCTATAGTCAATGCACATACAGAATGATCCGTCCTTCTTTTTAACGAACAAGACCGGTGCTCCCCAAGGTGAGAAACTTGGTCTTATGAAACCCTTGCTGAGCAGTTCGTTAAGTTGACCAGAGAGTTCTTGCATCTCGGCTGGTGCTAAACGGTAGGGCGACTTGGCTACTGGGGTAGCTCCTGGGACTAAGTCGATTCTGAACTCGACTTGTCGTTGCGGAGGTAACCCGGGTAGTTCTTCTAGGAAAATGTCAGGGAAGTCGCTCACTACTGGGATGTTCTTTAGTTCTTTCGTTTCTAGGTTCGTGTCGACGACGTGAGCAAGAAATGCGTGGTATTCTTTGCGCAGATATTTTTGTGCTTGAATACTAGATATAATGCGAAGACTCGCACCATGTTTGTCGCCATAGACTATAAGGGTTTCGTTAGATGGGAGGTTTAGACGGACTGCTTTCTCATAGCACATGATGTCGGCGCGATGAAGACTTAACCAATCCATGCCGATAATAATGTCGAAACTTTTTATTGAGACCGGCATAAGGTCGATTGGGAATGAATGGTAATCTAAGGTTAGAAGACAACCTAAGTATATGCTATTAGTATTTTCAGTTTTCCCATTGGCCATTTCTACTGTGAATTGTTCATTAAGTGCGTGTGGTTGTTGCTTAAGCATGCGAGCAAATTTGTGGTTTACGAAGCTTCGCTCCGCTCCACTATCGAACAGAATGCATGCATAGGAGTTATCAAGGAGGAACGTACCAGTTACCACTGTCGGGTCAGCAACTGCTTCCCCGTGGCCTATAGCTAGTACCCTCCCTGCTCCTCCAGTATTCCTCGCCTTGGGGCAGTCCCTTTTAAAGTGGCCTGTTTCGCCACATCCATAGCAAGTTGGGCTTGCGCCTGAGCCAGGAACTTGGGAGATCGGTTGTGCCGGGAACTTACAGAATCGGACGGTGTGTCCTTTTCTGTTGCAGTTAGAACACTGCATTTCACGGCAGGCGCCGTTGTGGTGGTAGTTGCATTTGTTGCACTTGGGCAAACTTCCAGCATACTGCTTCCCCGGAGCAGTAACAGCAGTAGGGGTTACCGCAGCATGTACTGCCACGATTTGCTGTTTCTTTGAAGCTCGCTGCTTCTTCTTCTCATCCCAGAACTTCCGCTTAGTGGCAGCGGGTTTGGAGGGTTCTGGGATGGCTAGGGTGGTTGTGGTTGCAGGGGTCTTGACTCCATGGTCAATGAGTCTTTGTGCCAGACGCTTGGCACTGTCGAAGGTAGCGGGGTTTGATGCTAAGACATTCCCCTGATATGGAGGTACTAGCCCCCATATGTACCGTTCGATCTTTTTCCCTTTAGTGGGAACCATATTGGGGCAGAGGGCCACTAGTTCGCTAAATCGGGTAGTGTAAGCGATCACATTGGTGCCCTTCATGGTCAGATTCCAGAGTTCATGTTCTAACTTCTGGATTTCGCCCCTCGGGCAGTATTCCTCAGTCATGAGGTCCTTCATCGTTTCCCAGCCCATGTCGTTAGCCACGATGAGAGTTAGGGCTTTGACGTGGTCGTTCCACCACGTTAGGGCTTTACCCTCAAAGGTTCATGCGACATATTTTACTTTGCACGCAGCAGGGCATGAACAGATTTCGAAGACTGATTTAGTCTTCTCGAACCATTGCGAAAGAGCAATGACTCCGCCGGTGCCATAGAAAGGCTTCGGCTTGCAGTTTGTGAAATCCTTGTAGGAGCACTCTCTCGAGCGCACAGGGATTTCAATCGGAATAGATTCCACAGGGGTTCCACCTCTGCTGGCATCTAATGAGTGATACTGAACCATGGCAGTTGCCACTGCTACAGCTACGGCAGCATTCAGGGCTGCAGTATCGATGACCGGAGGTGGTGGAGGCGGTGGAGGTGCAGGATTATTCCTATTCCTGGGAGATTTTCGAGGAGGCATCTTTCAGCTATAAGTTTATAAAGATAAGAAAGATGGTAAGAATCAATTTGTAAGCAACGTGAGAGTGACACATGGACTAACTAACCATAGCCCAACAGTTGAATGAGTGTTTGAAATCACAATAAGAAGATATTAGCAGGAATACACAAGTGTACAAATTTTTCCCACAGATTAGATAGATTTCAATAGTACGGGTATTACTGATGTAATAAGTTCAAGGAAAATCGACCTAACAGTAGGTCTTACATCATACCAAAAGGACAAGACTGACAGTCTTAGATTCCTAATTAGAGTATCGAAAGTTAGGAATATTTTATAGACAAGTGCTACTTAGAGCACATAAGTTCAAGGCTATCCCTAAATCAAAAGACAGAGATGTACTAGACATCATCTAATGGCGATGGGAATTTCTCGGGCGAGCCCTGAGGTCGGACACTTGGCGAAACACCTCTTGAAGGTGTCGATCATAAGCTCTATGACGAGCTCGAAGTTCCAAGACTTCAGCACGGGAGGCAGCCAACTGTTGCTGCAGGGTTTCGTTGGTCCTCCGGGTCCGTTCCATGTCTTCTTCAAGACGGCGGATGCGGACTGTGTTGACACCTGAATTGGCATCAATCTCCATGACCCGGTTGATGGCTGCTCGACCTTGCTCGACATTACGAGCTATTTTGCGGATAATGACAGGCAGAGCTCTGTCAGCAGAGCCACCATCGCTGACGTTGTAAAAGGTTCGGTCCCCAAAGTATGGTAAGGGTTGACCCTGTTCATCACTCCAGCGGTTTAGGTTGTTTGCCCACATGGCAGTAGGACCTGGAAAAGCTGGTCGAGGGTTATTGTTCGGGGCTTGACCTTCAAGCGGTAGGTTGTTGACTTCAGGCTCGGAGTCGGATCCATCAGAAAAGCCTTCTGCGAGGTGATCATCCAAAGGGATTGGATGCTCATCTTTGGGCTCTTCATCAATCCACCCTGCATTGCCTTCATTTGGAAAGTACGGGTCGCCGTGATGGAATCCAGCCATTTAGATCTACGCGAGAAGAGAGGTATAAGGATATAGTATACGTGTAACTAGTAGCACAAAAATACACCTATTGTATTTTAAGTTTAAGTTCTACTGATCTTCTTGTGGTATTGTTGGTAAGTTTTTAGACTTGTTAACATATCACAACCATTCTAGGGCATATGCTAATCACTCCTAGGACCAACATAGTTGATCAGGCTATGCCATTCCTAGGACTGACCATACATCCCCGAGCTCACCTGTGATATTTAACAATCGTAATACTTTTGTTCTTGTCATTGTGACACTGATTTTAGTATGAATGCAGACTAGTATACTTAATTAAATATTTTAATATTTAAAGTATAGACTCTTGGTCAGAGTGTTTTAATCCCTTTTGGGTTTATAGATTAGTATATCTTTTATGGGTTGATATACTTGATTCACTATAAACAATGCTCTGATACCAATCTGTCACACCCCAAAACCAAGAACGGCGGAAACGTTCTGAGGCGGAGGACATCATGTATAGTATCACAACACAGTAAATGTAAATAAGCAAACAACATCATCCATTGCATTAAATATATAATTTTAATACAAGTGTGTTCTGTACAGTTATAGACACCAAAAATAATGTAACACAAAATAATATGAGATGAGTCTTGAATGCACTCCATCTTCTCAAAAGCTGGCCTCGGTACCTGTCTACTAATGACCTGAGAATACAAGTTATTTTGAAAGAGTTTATCAGCATTAAGCTGGTGAGTTCATAAGTATTTTTAGTGTCAATGTTTGTTGTCAAAAACGTTTGAACCTGTCTCAATGTATAAGTTTGTAAAAATGTAAGTAAATGTTTGAAAGTGTTTGTAAAAGTTTGAATCCCTCAGAAAATCCTATATTTTCTATTAAAGTAACCTTCTACCAAGGCTTAACTGTTTTGTAAACTCGTCTGTTGTAAAAGTGTATAATTACCCAAGTATAACTATCATTTAATAAAATATAGTTTGTACATTAATGCTTAAGTGAGATTATCACTAAAATATGTAATGGGTAAATCATTGTAGTACTGTAGCTTTGTATAATAATAAGAACTACTGTTGTACTAACTACTACCTTAAACCGGATTTATATTAAGGTATAATGTGATAAATTGCACCATGCTATCAACTGGTAACAACGACATAATGAATGGTCGTAATAAAATGAAATGAAGTTTGGCACCCGCAGACCTGCAAGTCCGGCTGTAGCTAGCAGCAAGGTATAGGATAGTCAATCCAGTATAGATCTATACGCAAACTCACGCTCTCCCTCCAAGAGAATTCTGGCTACAACTCAGGCCATGACATTTAAGGCATGCTCCGACACAGTGGATCACAATTGTTAACGTATTCATGTATATGTAATGTTTCTTGTTCTAGTATAGTTGTATATGTCTTATTTCTAGTATAGATGTATATGTACATGTTTCTAGTATAGTTGTATATGTTCATGTTTCTAGTATAACTATATATGTACATGGTTCTGGTATAGCTGTATATGTTCCTGTGTTACCCCGATGGTAACTAACTATTGATGTACTGATAAGTATGAATATGGAAGTACTTTTATGTCTATATATGTATATATGATATATATAAGTAATATTGAAACGACCTTCGGATAGTCACCCGAAATCCCACCAGACCACATCTGAAGGCGCGAAAAGGAAATACGGCGGATGGCCTTCCTAAGTCCTTTAAACATTATTTATACATCTATACATATATGGGCATGCAATTGAATATATAAAAGCATAAATAAGTTTTCATAAGACATTTTAAACAAAAATATAATTTCAAGAGAAAATCGACTTGATGTCAATCTATAAAACAATTTGAAGGCATAAGTTGATAAAACAGTTTTAAGTATAAGAAACATTTATTTGAATCACAGTTTGTAAATAAGTTTGGATAGTAAAAGAGTTTGTAAAACATTTCAAAGTAAAGTAGTTTGATAAACAGTTTGAACAGTGGTAAAAATCATTGTTTTCCTAGCTATTAATCACATGTGATTAAATGCAATCACATGTGATTGAAGCAATAACTATAAGTATTTGACTTGTATTCCCCCCCCATAAAGTATTTAAAACATTTAAAATCATTTCAAAGGTTGATTCAAGGGGTATGAACTCACTTGTGGTGAGTTGTACGAATTGTAGTGTCGGATACCGTGCTAGGTGGCAAACGGAGACTTGTTTACACGCACGAGCCTAGTTATCATATAATAAGCATATATATAACTAATTAGACAAATAATAACTTAATAAATAAGTTAAAACACTTAGGAACATGTAAACACTTTTCATAAGTGTTAAAGGTCCTAATGGTTGCATCTAAGTTGCTACGGGACAAGGCAAAAGGGTTTGAAACATCAAATGGCCTTGCATAAGAGTTCACCACCCAACAAACCCCACCCTTTGGAGTTTACGGCCGTAAAATCATGGGTTTATGGCCGTGAACTCCTCACTTGGTGGTTTTGGGTGTTTTAAAGTGTTATCTTGGTCCTAGAACACTCCTAGCTTTGTTGGAATAACACATGAAGTAGTTTAAGGCCCTAGAATGCTCCATAGGGGAGTTTACGGCCTATAGTCCATATACCCTAGAGTTTACGGCCGTAAACTCCTATAGGGTGATGGCTTTTAATTCATTTGAGGCACTTGCACATCTAGGATGGCTTCCATGATTTATCTAAGGCTAATGGGGACAAGAGGCACACATTTGTGCCTTCACTTGGAGTTTACGGCCCAAGAGGTGTTCCTTGGCCGTAAACTCCCTTTAAGGGATGTTCTGGATGTCTTTTACTCCCCATTCAAGTCCTAGGTGTTCAAGGGTAATTGTCTCAAGGCCTTAGGGGTGTTTGTGGTGCTTTTTACCCTAGAAAAAGGGGTTTACGGCCCAAGAGATATTCTTGGTCGTAAACTCCTATAACCTAATGATTTTGAAGTGTTTTGATGTCCAAAATAGGTACAAGCATTTGAGGGTTAAAGTCCTTAAGCTTTAGGGGTGGTTTAGGGCACTAAATGCCCTTGAAAAGGGGTTTACGGCCCAAGAAAAGTCCTTGGCCGTAAACTCCTATTACTTGTGTTTCTTGGTTGCTTTCTAGTCTCTAAAGATCATACACAAGGTCCTTAATAAGTTGCTTAACAAGAAAATGGGTCTAGGTAGCCTTAAAGCTCCATTTTGGAGTTTACTCCCCAAGAACGTTCTTGGGCGGTAAACTCCTGGATCTTGTAATCTAAACATGTAATTGATGTTATAAAGCATTTAACAAGTATTGAAACACATTTAGTAAAGTAGACTCACAATCTGGGATGAAAACCCGAAGATCCGTCAGAGAGAATATGGCTTTTCTCTATTTAGAATTGTGAATAATGAATTAATTTAATTCAGAAAACTATTTATAGTCCTGGAATATTTTGGCAAAAAATATTTTTATTCCTGATATTGGACTGTAACATTATGAAACTTGAAATGCTCAAATTTCACAAAACCAGGAGCATCCACTCTCCTGATATCTCCTTAAACATAAACCCTAATGTACACAGACTTGTTCGGAAAAGTATGAAAATCACTGAAACTGAACTGGCTTCTATTGAATAGATGATGTTCGTACAAATGGAAATTTCGGGTTGTCACACACACTTATGACACACAATTTTTGGTTTGTCCGATATGGATCTTTGAGAAGGTTCTGGAGTAGAGTTTGGCTTAGAGAGGTTTGGTTTGTATGCGGGAGGATTTTCCGAAGATGGTTTAGGTTCCGGAGCTGAGTATGGTTGAGGATTGTTGTGGTGAGGAGCATGGAATCGGTTTTGATATGGTTTGTAAGAGGGGTTGAAAGGAAGTTTGTATTTCATTGAGAGTAAAGAAAACTCTTGTTGGAAACGAAGTTCAGAGTCCATAGCTTCGGAATCATCAACATGATAGATTTATGTGGGTAATATGGGTGCGAATGATTGAACAGATGGAACTATGGGTTTAAAAGGATCCGAAGTAGACAAGTTCGGAATGGTTGGTTCAAAAGAACTAACAAGGGCAAGAGGACCTCTGGAGATTTCCCTTATGGTTTGAGCAACATTACATTCGTGTCCTTGAAGTTCATCAAAGAGTTGATAGAGCTTCAAATTTTTCAAGGAACCACTGCTTTGGAGACAAGATTTCACATTTCCCCATCCTTTTCCGAGACTATTTATAAAATTGAGATTGTACTCCAAAGGAGTTCGGACAATCCCATGAGTAGTCATGTTGTTGACCACGATTTTATAATGATTGGAGGCCGAGGCCACTGATTCACCAGGAGTGGTAGTGAAAGTATCGAAGTTGTTGAAAACTGAGGTGAGGCGCTTGTCTTTCCTATTTTCTGAACTTTCAATCAGGTCCTGAAGAGTGTCCTAAATCTCTTTGGCTGATTTACACAATTTGATCTGCTCGAAGAGTGAGGGAGGAACACCAAACACCATTTCTGAGAAAGCAACTTGGTCATCATGCAGCTTCTCAATATCATCTGCAGGTAGAGGAGCTGGACGAGTTTCATCTTGACCCATAAGCTGAGCAGCAGCATCTCTCACAGGAACATGAGGACCTTCTTTGACGGATCTCTAGATTTCTTCACCTTTATCTTTGGCTAGTAAATATCTTTCCATTCTCACTTTCCAGTGATCATATTCTTCCACAACTAGTAATGGGGCACGTGTAGGGTCACCCATACTATTTGTGATTTGCATTGAAATCATTTGCTAAGGATTAGAAGCAGCCATTGAAGTTAAGATATCTTCAAGCTAAAGTGGTATATAGAATAATTTTTATCCTTATCACATAAATGGTTGAAATACCAAGGTAATTCCAAACCAACTATAATAAGATCTTATAGATTTAAAGGAAAACCACTCAAGCTCTGATACCAATTGAGAGAACAAAATAGATCTGATGCGCAGGGGCAAGGTTTGAAAACTCAAACCTTGAGTGAATGCTTAAGATCAATGTCTGCTTGCTAATAAATGTTCAAGTCAAACCTGGAAAGACCAGTCAAGTCTTAGATAGTATATTCAAAAAATGATCAAGTCAAAAATGAAGTATGAGAATAAATGATCAAGGTAAAGTTAATAAATGAAGAACAAGAATAATGTTTGAAAGAAGTTTGAAAGAACTTAGTAAATGCCAAAAGTTGAGTGAATGATCCGTTTTTGACTTTGCATTGAAAGCTCCTATAAATAGGAGTGAAGATTACATCGAATTAACTAGAAAGCTTACATACGACTGGACAATAGAAATGTTTCTGACATTCTGATTGTCTAATATTACAAAAGACTAAGTCATATGAAAAGTGTTGGATTAGTGTCTAAGTCCATAACTATTTTGGTATGTACTTGACCCAATGGTGCATGGTCCTTTTGGGTTGCCTTCACCAAAGCAACTTGATAGGATGAATTATGGAGAGAAAGGATTAAATATGATTTATTAATATATTATGAGAATAATATACTAAAGGAGAAATCATATTGTTTAATTAATATTAGTCAATGTAACAGCCCGGAATTCCAGGTATTGTTATATTTATGATTTTGGGTGTTTTAAGAGGGGACTCGGCGAGTTGGAGCTCAGACTCGCCGAGTAGGATCGCGGATCTGGTCGCGGGTTCGCGACTGGACTCGACGAGTTGGGGCATAGACTCGGCGAGTCCGCGCTGTTTAGCGAAACCCTAACCGTCCAGGTTTGGGACATATATAAGGGGCCTTATGGCCGTCATTGTTCACCCTAGTCCTGTGAGTGAAACCCTAATTCGATTGTGAGCATCTGGAGCAAGGTAGAAGACCATTATTGATCTTGGAAGTGTTATTTTGCAAGGAGGAGGAGGCTTGGTTAAGGGAACAGCAAGAGAAGCCACATTCTGAGGATTGGGGACACAGAGCAACGTTGTTCAGGTATTATTTTCGAGTTGCATTCTTCTATGTTGATGTGTATATGGATTTAGGGTTTATTGAACCCTTTTGTGGCTAGATTGAGTGTTTCCTTAGTCCCCCAAGCGATTGGAACCCTATATTGGGACCCTTGGAAGTCCAAAATGTCCCATGCCTGAGTATTTCGGGAATCAATGGAGGTTTTGGATTGGAATCCTTATGCCTTAGGTCAAAACGTAAATTATGAGTCATGGGGTGTATTATGAGCACCGAAATGAGGACTTTACGTGGTGAATCAGTCTAGGAAGGCCAGACCTATGAATGGTCGGAGCAGATCTGACCTTAGAAAGCAGTTTGAGCGGTTGCATGGCATGGACTCGCCGAGTCCGATGAACAGACTCGGCGAGTAGCTTGAAGATTAACTGGGACTCGCCGAGTTGTTCTTCAGACTCGGCGAGTTGAGTCGGGGTGGCCCCGCGATTCTTATAGGAGGAACTCGTCGAGTCAAGGGGGATACTCGACGAGTAGAAAGGGAATCTTAGAGAATTGGTGAGGACGTCTAGACTCGCCGAGTCGCCCTAGCACTCGCCGAGTCCGGTCAAGTTGACCGTTGACCAGGGTTGACCTATGGTTGACTTCTTAGGGATAGTCAAACTTAGAAGATAAAAGTGTTAATTAGAGATGTATGATGTTATAAGGAGATTGTAGCTCGGCGGATCGAGCACGAGTGACTTCGGGATTTGCTAGCCTTCAATATTCACGAGGTGAGTCTTCTCACTATACCGTACCCGGAAGGGTTTGACTGTGTGACCGGAAGGTCGGATATGATATGTGATATATGTGTTATATGTGATAAGTTAATTGTTATGTGTGCTATGTATGTTTATGTGGGCCGGAAGGCAATATGTTATGGGCCGGAAGGCGATTATGTTATGGGCCGGAAGGCGTTGTGATGTGGACCGTAAGGTTGGCGTGGGTAGGACCGGAAGGTTTACCCAGCAGGGACGGAAGTCCCCTCAGACACAGGGACCGGAAGGTCAGGGCCTGGAAAGCCGTATGTGCGTAAGTTGTATTTTGGGGAACTCACTAAGCATTTATGCTTACAGTTGTTATGTATGTGTTTCAGGTACTAGCGAGGACCGTGGGAAGGCGCCGGCGTGATCTGTACACACTGATAGATGTTTTGTGATCTTGGGATTCATATGATTTGTATTTTGACATGAAACTTGGAATGTTTATGCCTTGTTTGAATGAAAATACTTTATTTTGAAATGATAAATTTGTTTGAAAATTTACGTTGTTACAAATTGGTATCAGAGCCTTGGTTTGAGGGATTCGGGTACACCTTCGGGCGTAACTGAACTCAATCCGAGGATTTGAGGAAAACTTTTAAAATAAAGGCATAAACTTTTGTAAATGATTTTGTGGTAAACAAGAAAGAAGCAGTGTGTACGATCAGTCAGCGCCCGAACGGTAAAGATCCCCAAAATACCTTACAATGTTATGTTAAGAGATAAGATATGATGTGAACTGTTATGCATGCTAGAAGACTAGGTATTCATGATAGGACTAGAGTGGCCTGATTTGTGATGCCTTAGTCTAGGGAAGTTTGCTGATATGAGATGCTTTGATAGCGTACAAATAGATAGTGCATATCAAAAGTAGAGTACTCACTATCCGGGGTTTGGGGAGGAAGATTTGGGATGAATGCTGATGCGGTGTGGTCGGTAGTATTGGGCCCGTACTACCGAAGACACCGGGTCAGTGGGAGACCTAAGTAAGAATCCCTGGATATCGGAGACTGAGTAGGGTTGCGTTATTGAGTGCGATTATACTCGATGGAGTCTCTGATAGTTTTATGTCGTATTTCAGAGACATCATGGTTAGACCACGCCACGGAGCTAGTACGAGCGGTGTGAGTGACGAGGAGATTCGTCAGATGATTCATGAGGAGGTGGTTACAGCGATCTGGGCTGAGATTCCGGAGATGTTTGGGTCTATTAAGACCACCTTGATGGAGACTTTTGATGAGCGGTACGCCGCATTGACTGAGGCTGCAGCCACTGCAGCTACCGCAGCTGTGGCCGCTGCCAGGCCACAGGGGGGTGACTCGTTGCTGTTTCGGGAGTTCAGCAACACGAAGCCACCTGAGTTTGATGGGACGCAGGATCCGATTGCTGCGATGAGGTGGATCGCTGATATTGAGGGGTGCTTCTACACTTGTTCATGTCCGGAGCATCTGAGGGTACGGTTCGCTTTGAACCAGCTCCGTCTGGGAGCGAAGGATTGGTGGAAGTTCATGACGGCGAACTTCACTTTGGCAGAGATTTCAGCAGTGACATGGGAGGGGTTTACCTCTATGTTCAGAGATGAGTACGTTCCCCCGGTGGAGAGGGAACGATTGGTTCAGGAGTTCTTGACCCTCAAGCAGGGTACTGATTCGGTTGCGGTGACCACGCGGAAGTTTCATGAGAGGGCGATGTTCTGCCCTGAGCTGGTGTCCACAGAGCAGGCTCGGATGAGCCGGTACTTGGGTGTTTTGAGGAGGGATATCCGGGAGTTTGTGTCAAACTCCACCTATCATACCTTTGCTGAGCTTCAGGCGAATGCCAGGAAGTGCGAGATCGAGTTGGAGACCCAGGCCAGGGAGGAGGCCGAGTCTCAGCGGGTGGACCGGCGGCCGGCTCAGTCTCAGCCGGCAGCCAAGCGGACTAAGTCCGCCGATTCGAGGACGGGAGGTCCGAAGGGCCGCACTTGCGGAAAGTGCGGCAAGGGTCATGAGGGGGCATGTCGATCTGGTGCTTGCTACAAGTGTGGCAAGGAGGGGCACATCGCTAGGGATTGCCCCAAGGGGTTTACGGTTTGCTTTCATTGCAACCAGACGGGCCATCGGAAGGCCAAGTGCCCTCAGCTTCTTCAAGGATCTGCACCTACTGCCAGGGCTACTGAGACTCGATCGGTGAAGGCCGAGGCCCCGAGGGCTCGTGGGAGAGCTTTTCAGCTGACTGCGGAGGAGGTCCGCGCTGCGCCCGATGTTGTGGCAGGTATGCTTTATTTCATGTATTTATTTTGATGTCGAGATGTTTTGCTTATGTTAGGATATGCGTAGGTACTTTCCTTGTGAACTCTGTGCCTGCTTTAGTGTTATTGACTCGGGTGCGAGTCGGTCCTTTGTATCTTTGGCTTTTAGTCAGCATATCAGCGTTAGTCGTGAATCGTTGAGTCGGCCTCTGAGAGTTTCTATAGCTGACGAGAGAGTGATTTGTGCCACGGAGGTTCTCCGGGGATGTGTGTTAGAGATTTTCGGGGTCGAGTTTCCGATTGATCTAATTCCTATTGCGATGGGTGATGTCTGTGTCATTGTGGGCATGGACTGGTTGAGCCGATTCGGCGCCGTCATCGACTGTGAGCGTCAGCTGGTGACTATACGAGACCCTAGTGGGGGAGTTCTTTCGGTGTACGGCGAGGGTACCCGTTCGGGATCAGCTTTTTGTTCGGCCGCTAGGGCGAGGCAGTGTCTACAACAGGGCTGTAAGGGTTTTGTGGCGTATGTGATGGATACGCGGGAGGTTTCCGAGAGACCGAGATCAGTTGAGGAGGTCCCAGTGATGCGTGAGTTTCCAGATGTTTTCCCCGAGGAGCTGCCGGGAGTACCTCCTGTCAGACAAGTAGAGTTTGATATCGATCTGGTTCCGGGGGCCGTGCCTATCGCTAAGGTGCCTTATCGTCTTGCACCTCCAGAGATGCAAGAGTTGTCCTCGCAGCTTCTGGAGTTGCTGGGGAAGGGATTCATTCGGCCGAGCAGCTCGCCGTGGGGAGCACCTATTCTGTTCGTCAAGAAGAAGGATGGTTCACACCGGATGTGCATTGATTACCGGGAGTTGAACAAGTTGACGGTCAAGAACCGTTACCCGTTACCGAGGATCGATGATTTATTCGATCAGTTGCAGGGAGCATCTTGGTTTTCCAAGATCGATCTGAGGTCGGGGTACCATCAGGTGAGAGTGTGGGATGAGGACGTCCAGAAGACAGCGTTTAGGACGCGATATGGGCATTATGAATTTGTGGTGATGCCTTTCGGGCTCACCAACGCCCTGGCGGTATTCATGGATCTCATGAACAGGGTATGCAGACCGATGTTGGATCGGTCAGTGATTGTAATTATCGATGATATTCTAGTGTATTCGAGATCTAGAGAGCAGCATGAGGAGCATTTGAGGGAAGTCCTTGAAGTATTGAGATCGGAGAAGCTTTATGCAAAGTTCTCCAAATGTGATTTCTGGTTGCGGGAGGTCCAGTTCCTAGGACATCTCGTTAACCAGGAAGGGATTCTGGTCGATCCGGCCAAAGTCGAGGCAGTGATGAGCTGGGAAGTGCCGAAGTCACCATCGGAGATCAGGAGCTTCCTTGGGTTGGCAGGGTATTATCGGAGATTTATTAAGGATTTCTCCAAGATCGCAGTGCCGCTCACCAGATTGACCCGGAAGGGTGTTGCATTCTCATGGGGTTCTGAACAGCAGACCTCTTTTGAGACACTTCGCCAGAGATTGTGCGAAGCCCCGGTGTTAGCTCTCCCGGAAGGGATGGAGGATTTTGTAGTTTATTGTGATGCATCTATTTCGGGGTTGGGTGCAGTTCTGATGCAAAGAGGGCATGTAATAGCATATGCATCGAGGCAGCTGAAGCCTCACGAGACGAGATATCCCACACATGATTTAGAGTTGGGGGCAGTAGTGTTCGCTCTCAAGATTTGGCGTCACTACTTGTATGGGGTTCGATGTACGATATATACGGACCATAAGAGCTTGAGGTATTTGATGGATCAACCCAACCTAAATATGCGTCAGAAGAGGTGGTTGGATGTGCTCAAGGATTATGATTGTGAGATCCTGTACCACCCAGGCAAGGCTAATGTGGTAGCCGATGCATTGAGCCGTAGGGCGGAGAGCACTCCACTGCGAGATGTATGTTTGAGATTGACTGTGATAGCCCCAGTATTGGATGCTATCCGTGGGGCACAGGCCGAGGCTGTGCGACCAGAGATGCAGAAGAGAGAGCGGGTCGTTGGGTTGGTTTCTGAGTTCGTTACGGATGGACGAGGGCTTATGACGTTTCAGGGTCGGATTTGGGTACCGTTCGTGGGTGGTACGCGTATTACTTTGATGGAAGAGGCTCATCGGTCGAAGTTTTCGATCCATCCGGGGGCTACGAAGATGTATTTGGATTTGAGGAAAGAGTATTGGTGGCCCTGTATGAAGAGGGACGACGCATGGTTCGTTGAGAGGTGCTTGACCTGCCGCAGGGTTAAGGCCGAGCACCAGAGACCGCATGGCAAGTTGCAGCCATTGGAGGTTCCCGAGTGGAAGTCGGAACATATCACTATGGATTTCATCACCAAATTGCCGAGGACTGCCAGAGGAGTTGATGCAATTTGGGTGATCGTGGATAGGTTGACGAAGAGCGCTCACTTCCTTGCCATCAGTGAGAGTTCTTCAGCGGAGAAGTTGGCGGAGATATACGTGAGAGAAGTGGTATCTCGGCATGGGGTGCCGATCTCGATTGTTTCAAACCGTGATGTGCGCTTCACTTCCAGATCCTGGAAGAAATTCCATGAGGAGCTGGGTACTAAATTGCATATTAGTACCGCATACCATCCCCAGACAGACGGTCAGAGCGAGCGAACGATTCAGACCCTGGAGGACATGCTTCGAGCGTGTGTGTTAGATTTCGGGGGTAGCTGGGATGCGTATTTACCCTTGGCAGAGTTTTCCTACAACAACAGCCATCATTCGAGCATTGGTATGCCACCCTTTGAGCTGTTGTATGGTAGGAGGTGTCGGACCCCCATTTGCTGGGGAGAGGTGGGACAGAGAGTGATGGGCAGTACAGAGATCGTGCTTCAGACGACAGAGCAGATTCAGCAGGTTAGACAGAGGTTATTGACCGCCCAGAGCCGACAGAAAAGTTATGCAGACAGACGCTGGTCCGAGCTTGAGTTTCAGGTCGGCGATTTTGTACTCCTGAAGGTCTCTCCTTGGAAAGGAGTGATTCGATTCAGGAAGAGGGGCAAGTTGGGGCCCCGGTATATTGGGCCTTTTCGTGTGATTGCGAGGGTAGGACGGGTGGCCTACCGTTTGGAGTTGCCAACGGAATTGAGACAGATCCACGACACTTTTCATGTGTCGCAATTGAGAAAGTGTATAGCCGATGAGTCGGCAGTAGTTCCACTGGAGGACATTCAGGTGGATGCGAGCCTGAATTATGCCGAGAGACCAGTGGCCATCAGAGATCGGAAGATCAAGGTTCTGAGGAATAAGGAGATACCTCTAGTGTTAGTTCAGTGGCAGCACCGGAAGGGATCGGAAATGACCTGGGAGCCGGAGCGTGAGATGCGGGAGCAGCATCCGGAGCTATTTTTAGAGTGAGACTTCGAGGGCGAAGTCTAGTCCTAGTGGGGGAGAATTGTAACAGCCCGGAATTCCAGGTATTGTTATATTTATGATTTTGGGTGTTTTAAGAGGGGACTCGGCGAGTTGGAGCTCAGACTCGCCGAGTAGGATCGCGGATCTGGTCGCGGGTTCGCGACTGGACTCGACGAGTCGGGGCATAGACTCGGCGAGTCCGTGCTGTTTAGCGAAACCCTAACCGTCCAGGTTTGGGACATATATAAGGGGCCTTATGGTCGTCATTGTTCACCCTAGTCCTGTGAGTGAAACCCTAATTCGATTGTGAGCATCAGGAGCAAGGTAGAAGACCATTATTGATCTTGGAAGTGTTATTTTGCAAGGAGGAGGAGGCTTGGTTAAGGGAACAGCAAGAGAAGCCACATTCTGAGGATTGGGGACACAGAGCAACGTTTTTCAGGTATTATTTTCGAGTTGCATTCTTCTATGTTGATGTGTATATGGATTTAGGGTTTATTGAACCCTTTTGTGGCTAGATTGAGTGTTTCCTTAGTCCCCCAAGCGATTGGAACCCTATATTGGGACCCTTGGAAGTCCAAAATGTCCCATGCCTGAGTATTTCGGGAATCAATGGAGGTTTTGGATTGGAATCCTTATGCCTTAGGTCAAAACGTAAATTATGAGTCATGGGGTGTATTATGAGCACCGAAATGAGGACTTTACGTGGTGAATCAGTCTAGGAAGGCCAGAACTATGAATGGTCGGAGCAGATCTGACCTTAGAAAGCAGTTTGAGCGGTTGCTTGGCATGGACTCGCCGAGTCCGATGAACAGACTCGGCGAGTAGCTTGAAGATTAACTGGGACTCGCCGAGTTGTTCTTCAGACTCGGCGAGTTGAGTCGGGGTGGCCCCGCGATTCTTCCAGGAGGAACTCGTCGAGTCAAGGGGGATACTCGACGAGTAGAAAGGGAATCTTAGAGACTTGGTGAGGACGTCTAGACTCGCCGAGTCGCCCTAGCACTCGCCGAGTCCGGTCAAGTTGACCGTTGACCGTTGACCGTTGACCGTTGACCAGGGTTGACCTATGGTTGTCTTCTTAGGGATAGTCAAACTTAGAAGATAAAAGTGTTAATTAGAGATGTATGATGTTATAGGGAGATTGTAGCTCGGCGGATCGAGCACGAGTGACTTCGGGATTTGCTAGCCTTCAATATTCACGAGGTGAGTCTTCTCACTATACCGTACCCGGAAGGGTTTGACTGTGTGACCGGAAGGTCGGATATGATATGTGATATATGTGCTATATATGATAAGTTAATTGTTATGCGTGCTATGTATGTTTATGTGGGCCGGAAGGCAATATGTTATGGGCCGGAAGGCGATTATGTTATGGGCCGGAAGGCGTTGTGTTGTGGACTGTAAGGTTGGCGTGGGTAGGACCGAAAGGTTTACCCAGCAGGGACGGAAGTCCCCTGAGACACAGGGACCGGAAGGTCAGGGCCTGAAAAGGCGTATGTGCGTAAGTTGTATTTTGGGGAACTCACTAAGCATTTATGCTTACAGTTGTTATGTATGTGTTTCAGGTACTAGCGAGGACCGTGGGAAGGCGCCGGCGTGATCTGTACACACTGATAGATGTTTTGTGATCTTGGGATTCATATGATTTGTATTTTGACATGACACATGGAATGTTTATGCCTTGTTTGAATGAAAATACTTTATTTTGAAATGAAAAATTTGTTTGAAAATTTACGTTGTTACAGTCAAGAATTAATAAGAATTAAGTTTGTGACTAAAAGAGATTAATTAAACTTAAGGGACTGGAATTGTAATTATAAAATAATTGCAATTGGGCCATGGATTGCCTTATATTATAAGGATTGACGAGTTCTATAGGGAAACCCATTAGAAATTGTCCAAGGCCTTTAAGGAAAGGAGTCCATGGGTTGCTTAGGGCTTAAGCATCTAAATTAGGGTTTCCTTGTTAGATAACCCTAATAGCCTCACTATATATAAAACCCTTATGCTCCAAAAACGTGGAGAACTAATGGTCTAGGGTTTCCACACGTTTTTGAGAGCCTCCTTCTCTCCTCCTCTTCATCCTCTTGCTCTTGGTGTTTGTGAACCATTAGAGGAGTGACATTTGTGACTCTAAGCTTTCTAAAGTCAATACAAGAAGGATTTGATGGGTTTTAGCCATAAGAACTTTCCTATGTGTGCATGCAAAACCCTAATGCTTGGATCTAGGCTTTCTAATAAACATGCTTTGAATCCGAGACTTCTAATGACTAATTAGGTTAAATAACAACATTGAAGCAGATCTAGAATCATACCTTTGAGTTCCTTGTTGATCTTGAGGTCTTGGAGCTTCTAGAGTCACAAATGTCACTCCTCTAATGGCTTACAAACACCAATAGCAAGGAAGATGATATAGGAGAGAGGAGAGGGGAGGAAATCGGCCAGGGTTCTCTTACTTTAGGAGAGGTGCCGATTTCCTTATGCCATGGGGTCTATTTATACTTGTAGACTCCTTAAGGGTTACAATCTAAACCCTAATTGGATAATCTTCTCTTAAGGCTATCCATATCCTTTCCATAGATAAGCCTTGGACGATTTTGAAGCCATCCTAGCTTCTAGAATCCGTCCCTAGCATATCCATAAGGATTTACAGTCTAAAGCTTAACTACCAAACAATTGACAGTTTATACCCCTTTATTTATTTAATCTCTTTAAGTCACCAAATTAATTCTAATTAATTCTATGACTTATATTAATCAAATAACAAATATATTATTCATTATATTATTCTCATAATATATTAATAATATTTACTCTCTCATAATAAATCATCCTATCAAGTTGCTATGGTGAAGGCAACCCAAAAGGACCATGCACAACCGGGTCAAATACTTGCCTAATATAGTTGCAGCCTTAGACACTATTCCAACAGGATTTGGGATTGTTATTGCTATATAACAATCAAGGTAATATCTTAAACCCATTCTTATGTTAATATGATTACTTGTATGCTAGAATTAGGGTTTATAGTCTTGGATAACTTGCATGTACAATAGAGAAACCTAGATCCAAGTATTAGGGTTTGTATGAGCACATAGGATGTTCTTATGGCTAAAATCCATCAGTGGTATCAGAGCCTTGATTGGTTTCCATTGTATTGATGCCTTGTATGTTTGTTCAAGTTGAAAAATTCGATTTTTATGGAACTGCCTGATGAACTCGGCGAGTCCCATTGTGGACTCGGCGAGTAGGCCCCTACTCGGCGAGTCCATGTGGGTACTCGACGAGTTCGAGCGTCAGAAAGAGGGGATTTCGGGATTTCTTGCTGTTTTACTCATGGATAATTGCCTTATCTGTTTTAGATCATTAAAATCCGATTTTAATCATATTTATGAGTATATCCTTGATTAAACAAAAGATAATTACCAATTGATTAGATAATAACTTCCTTATATGATTAAAGTTGATTATTTGTATTAATTGGGTAACTTATTTTGCAAGAAATTGAAATTAGGTCAAATATAGATAATGACAAAATTAATTGTTTGATTTATATTATTTGTTATTTGATCATTGTGTTATGAAAATTTTCAAATTTTCCCCTTTACGTTTTATAGGTTAAATTTGAACTCAAAAGTTTAGTTTTGAAATTTAAATAGTTGAAACCCTAATGTTTTGAAAAGGTTTCAAAACTTGTCCTCAAGTTTTGGAATTTAAATTTTGATTAAAAGTTTAATTTTGATGTATATTTAAATTCTAAACCCTAAGGTTTTGAAATGTTTCAAAACTTGCCCTCAAGTTTTAGAATTTAAAAGTTGATTAAAAGTTTAATTTAGGAATGTTAAATTCTAAAACCCTAGTGATGTTTTGAAAAGTTCATATCACACCCTTATGGTTTTATTAATTAATTAAGGTGTATAATTAAAGGAGGTTTAATAAATCCATAAAAGTTTTGGTTTACAATTTAATTGAATTAAAAGTATATTGTTAAATTAGACCACCTAGTATTTTAAAAGTGTAAAATACACCCTATACTATATATAACATTAAAAGTCTAACATTATATATATGTATGACTAAAAGTCAGTCTTACCGTTAGTAGGCCTCATTCACGAAGCTGGTCTATAAAGGGTGTTTAAGGAAATTGCCTATAAATTGGCGATTGAATGGGTATCCACTCTTACCCACCGCACTCTTGACTAGTGGAGGGTCGTTAGCCGAACGGGTAGGATAGGACAAAACCTTCCATTATAAGTATAATGAAGTACAAAAGTAACTAAATGTTTTACAAATTCCCAATCTTAGTTACTTAGGCAAAAGTGAATTGATGCAATTCCATGAAATTACACTTTGTGCCCTTGCAAAGACGTTAGTGGAGCGTGTGTGGTTAACCGGCACACTAAATGGTTCTAAGCAAAGGTAGAAAAGGGTGACTCAATGTTTGTCATAGTTCGGTGGAGTGTGTGTGGTTTACTGGCACATTGAATATGTGACTGTAACATGTGAGGGCACCATGTAAGTTTGCATGGTTATTCACACCCGCTTTGTGATCCTTGGCATCCCAGTCACAAACAAGAGGGGAATATCGAGATTTAAACATGCCATTAAATTTTTCAATGAATCTCAAACGATCTAGGAGTTTTCATAGAGTTAAAACTTAAATTTCCTTTTCGTTTTTCATGGTGGAAATTAGTGAATCGTCATTCACTTACCTTCAAATATTCTGCAACTAGATTACGGCATCCCTTTTCTAGGTTGTAGCATATTGTGTTGGGTCCTAGCCTTAGTATCTCATTTGGGTTATTTACTAAGGACTCACTCAATCAACTAACTTGAATTCGTTTTCTCCAGTTTTGTAGATGTCAAAGTTCGACAACTATGGTCTTCCCAAATCCCGTGGAACAAGCATTCCACATGAAGATGATATTCCACAATTCAATCGAGGAACAAGAAATCATACTTCACTTCCTCCACCTCCTCCAATTATTCTCCCTAACCCACAAGTTCGAAGGCTTGAAAAGTTCAAGCTCACTCAAGCCCTTTTGGCAAGTAAACTTAAAGAAGGAAAGTCGGTGTGTACACACGTCCTAGGGATGAAGTCACACATTGATAGGTTAAGAATGTTGAGATCCATTGTCTGTGAGGAGATGGCTGTTGACTGGGTTCTTCATTCACTTCCTAACTCATATAGTGAGTTCGTAAGAGAGTACTATATGATGAACTGCGACGTGACCCTTATAGATCTCACCTATATGCTTATTGCTGCTGAATCAGCAATGGTTTGGCGCAATAGAAAAGCAAAGTTGATTGGTGAATCTGCCTTCCAGACCTCTATGGATATAGGCAATGGCAATGAAAGACATGCCATGATCGAAGAGTTTGATCATAAGAGAAAGGCAATGTCTAAAGTAGTTCCATGTCCTGTTCCAAAAGAGTCAATTTTCTTTTATTGCCAAGAGAAGGGGCATTGGAGACGAAGCTGCCCTATTTACCTAAGAGATCTAAGAGATGGGAGAGTCAAAAAGTGTGGCTCTGCTTTAGGTAAAATCCATTGACTAACTATTTTAAGCTCCCATTCTAGATTCTTAATACATAATGTGATAAGATTACAATTGATGTTTTGTAGGATCGAAGAAAAGAGAGGAAGCTTAAGGAAGAAGTGAGAAGAATCTAACCATGAAGAAATGGATTTCGATCGCATTACTTGAAGATTAGATTCTTGAGCTACTACTTAGAGTTAGAATTAGATTGCTAAGAAATATGTATTAGCATAGTTTTTCAATGAATTGCGTTGTAAGGACAAATTTTTCCGCAATAAAATACATTTTGATTTTATTTATTTATTTATCCTTGCAATGGCGTGTATGAAAAATTGATGTTAGAATGCTTCTATTATTAGCAATAATGGATTTGATTCTTAATTATGGAAATGTCCGAATAGAGAAAGTTTCTCATTGCCCAAGTTTCAATTGGACAGAAACTTGGAAGCATGCAACTTGGTTGCACGATGAACGAGAAATTTCATATTTGGAAATTAGACTATTTCGTTGACAAAGTGTCAAGTGAAGGACTAGGAGATCGAGTACACCAAGTTGGGTGTGGAATGGATGTTTTATACAGGTTTTTAATGATTTAGACCGTATATGTATTTTATATATACAAATATGTTGGGTAGAACATGGGTAGATGAAATATTTGGTGACTCTGGGACGTTGTGCCTATTATGTAAGCCCTGGTGACTATGAGACGTAGTGCCTATTGTGTAAAACCTGGCGATTATGAGACGTAGTGCCTATTGTATAAACCCTGGCGACTATGGGACATAGTGCATATTGTATAAACCCTGGCGACTATGTGACGTAGTGCCTGTTGTATAAACCGTGGTAGCAAATGGATTTTGTGCCAATCCCTTAGGTTAATCCTAAGGAATGAATGAATGAAGAATAATTGACTCTTAGGGTAAAGCTTTAAAAAACAGAAGGAGATAATGGGGATGGGTAGTTTGGGTTGATTGTCTGATGATTAAATATAATATAATATTTTACTGTGGGTTGAAAACCCTATATGCTCACCAGTCTCCCAAGCTTGACCCACTCAGTTTTCTTTGCATTACAGGTAATGACACAAGGGTATAAGTTGGTGGTCTTGACGAGAGATTTTGGATTATAGATCAGTAGTTATAAATAAATGTTGTAAGGTCTATTTTATATTGTTTATGCTTTTGTTCTGTATCGGAACATGACATCCCGAGATATTGTTATTTAATGAAAATACATTTCTTTAAAGAAATGCTTTCATAAATTCTTATCATATTTTGTTTTGGGAACAAATTCCGCAATTCTTTTAATCAAAGGATTACTCTGATTTTATAAAACAAAGCATAAACAAATCGGTGTTTTCTGGCCGTGACAATGGGGATGTCACAGTTGGTATCAGAGCATTAGTTTAAGCGAACTAGGAAGTTTTAGTATTTCTAGACTTAAACATAGAATGCTAAGTGAAGATTGTGAGATGAGTGTCTGTTATACTTTAGACATGAGCACTATTTTATTTTAGGAAAGTTGCCTAAAATGATTTTATGTGCTAAATGTTATATGTTTGCCATATATGATATTATTTGTTCGGATCTATGGTTTGTTGCCAACCGGATCTGGAAACCTTATGTGTTTAGGATTCTAAGTGTATGGCGACGGTATTAGAACTAGCATGTAAACATTTGGAGTGATAAGGATGATTTAACTATCTGTCATGGATGAGGATCTAATTTCACCTTATTCGGTGTATAGATCAAAATGGCAAGAACCAGGAGTGGAGCTGGAAACGTGAATGAAAACAGGAATCAATCACCTGTAGTTGTGCAAGTAGCTGTGGTAGCAGCAGTACCTGAGCCAATGACAATTGTTGGGGTACAAGCGATGATTTAAATGATGTTGGATCGTTAGATGGAGGAAACTAAACGTCTGCTTCAGCAAAATCGTGAAGAACTTTCAATACAAGTTGAAGATACCGAAGTGAATGGAGGGCAGTCAGAATGAGCAAACTTAAGTGGGATTATTGGTCAAGCCGACCCACCGTTAGTTCGACATAACAATCTAGATGGAGGAAATGACGGACGTGGATGCAAGTACAAGGAATTCATGGCATCCAAACCACCGTGTCTAGCTGGAAGCCCGACACTAGTGGGAGTTATGGACTGGATCTCTAAGATGGAGTTTGAAAGTTGCGAGTGTAGCAACAGACAGAAGACCGCTCTTGTGATTCCTCTGTTAAAATCTGGAGTGCTGAGCTGGTGGAAGCTATTGGCTGGTTCTATGCCCAAGGGGGAAGCTAGCAAGATGTCGTGGGAAGATTTTAGGGTGCAACTAAAGATGCAATACTACTCTGAGCAGGATCTTCAGGAAATCAATAATGAGTTCCAGATTCTGAGAAAGGGAAGGTTGAGCGTCATCGAGTACCTACTAGTTTTACGAAGAAGATGAAGCTTGTTCCCTACATACTTCCAACAGAACTTTCCAAGGTCGACAAGTTTGCCCTCGGATTACTAGCGGACTTTGGTCTAATGGTCAAGCAAGCGACCACTCTGAAAGCCGTCATTTTGGATGCTAGGAATGTCGAGACTTAGATAAGAGAGGAAGGTCTGGAGAGAGCTGAAGTTGGAGAGAAAAGGAAGCATGATGGATCTTCAGTGATCAACAAAGAAAGCAAATTCTCGAAATATGGGGGAAAAGATGAAGCTAAGTGGTGCGAGAAGTGAAAAAAGAAACACTTTCGGGAAGTATAGCGAGGAGATGACTTGCTACAAATGTTGGAAGACATGGCATTACGCCAACAAGTGCGCATCCAACAAAAAGGTGTGCTACGGGTGTAACGAAGAAGGGCATATTTCTAGAGACTTCCCAAATAAAAACACACCGCCACAGCCAAGGGAATTCCACATGATCCTCGACGAAGCAGACAATCGCGCGAGGAATCAAGGATGAGGATTTTATATCCAAAGACCAAGTTATGAAGTAGCAAGGTGAATAGTAACTTGTGGTTTAGCCTATTAGAGGCATAGTATAGGGTGAACTTGAACCTTTGTGTAATCGTTTCAAGAAATAATATAAAACCTGGTTTTGATATCTATGTGATATTTATAGTTTTAATATCTGATGTGTTAAATGATTGTGTGATTTTTGTATAGTGACTTGGCTACACTGCGAGACAATACTTGGGACGAATATGAGTAGGTGTGAATAGTAGTAGAGATCTGTACTACTGGAAGCACAGGACTCACGCTTGAATCAGGGAAAGTCACAAGGTTACCAAGAAGCTAGTCATTGATTTTGTTTTATTCAAATATGTCATTACCATTGTTTCGGTAATGACTAGTAAGATGGTTGTTATTCCGACCCTAGTGGTCATATCAAATTGAGGCCGACTATGATGAGTTTGTTATGTGGTTCGGAGAACAAAGTTCGATGTAGCATCTGACTGAGGTCAGAAGATTGAAATCAATGTGACCGATAACATCGCGGTTGCTATTAAAGAAGTAGTAGCTAGAAATGCTACCTACTAAAATGTGATTATATCACATTAGAACATGAAGGTAGGTTTAGTTTGTTCTAGAATTTGACTCTAAGAGACTTGAGTCTAAGCATTGCATCATAAGATGAGGGGTCATTAGAACATGACCCATCGGTCTGTTACAATAGATAAAGGAAAGTACTTATCCTAAGAAGAAGAAGGAGTCCTCAATAAGGATTTATTTTGTAACTTGAAGGTTACAATTGAAAGTCCAACATATTACGAAGAGCAGATGCAGGATTGAGCACTACCTGCTATCGTGAAGTCCAAGAGTTAGATACTCTTTCGAGGAAACATAGACCTGACAATTATTACCTAGGATGAAGTGACAACGTATGGAATCATTATACAAGTCCTATTTATTTGATGATTCCGGGACGTAATCATCCTAAGGGTGAGATAATTGTAACGCCCGTAGATCCGGGCTAGTCAATTTAGAGACAATATGCGTCAAAAATGACTTTTTGATAGAAGAGTTTTTAGAATAAATAATCTTACCAAGTTGTAGTATATATGACAAGGCTACCATACATATAAAGAACGCTGAAATCCGAGTTATAACAAAGAAGTTATGACGTGTCGAAGTTTCGCGACAGAACCGGTACGACACATCGCGACGTAAATATTGAATTTAAGATAGAGCGACATTTAGCCTTAGGGATCTAAACGAAAATTGTAGAATACGTTAAACCGAGAGCGTGCATAAAAAGAACATATATATCTGACTTCGTATGAGGAAGTTATGATTTTTCTAAGTTTCAACTTAGCGGTATACAGCCCAAATCTCGAAATTTAGATCGATTGATATTTGGTTGAAACAATCTAAATGAGAATCGAAGATCTCATCATTAGTAGTCCAACGGTAAAAATACACACGAAAACGGACGTCAGATGAAGAAGTTATGAAATTCTAACAGAGTTTTCCTGTACCGGCCTTCTAAAAATAATATAATAAAAATAAGGTCAAAATTAATCGACGGAGTCTAAACGAAAGTTGTAGAGCTTAGTCTCACCTACGCGTGGATATAAAGAACGTCGAAAATGGAGCTTGTATGAGGAATATATGATCTTCTGAATTTTTTAAATAATTAAAATATATAAATTTTATTATATATTCGGATAATATCCGATTTGGTGACTCGTCCGATCTGATCCGAAGATTACGCCCAACGTAACCTAAGTACGCCCAGCGTACTGCTTGTAGAGGCATTACGCCCTGCGTAATCAGGATTTACGCCCAGCGTAAATTGGGGTTTCAGCCCCTATAAATGTTGGATTAGTGTCTAAGTCCATAACTATTTTGGTATGTACTTGACCCGATTATGAGCATGGTCCTTTTGGGTTGCCTTCACCATAGCAATATGTAAAATGATTTAAGGAGAGAAAGGTTTAAATATGATTTATTAATATATTATGAGAATAATATATTAAAGGAGAAATCATATTGTTTAATTAATATTAGTCAAGAATTAATTGATAACTAATTTTGTGGCTAAAAGAGATTAATTAAACTTAGGGGAATGAAGTTGTAATTATAAGATAATTATAATTGGGCTATGGATCACCTAATAATATATAGGTTGGACGAATTCTATGGGAAGCCCATTAGAAATCGTCCAAGGGATATGTTTAAGGAGTTCATGGGCTGCTTAGGGCCTAAGCAGTCAGATTAGGGTTTCCTAGTTGTAAACCCTAATAGCCTACATGTATTTAAAGGACCCTTAAGCCCCAAACACGTGCACAACACTTCCATTAGGGATTCCAGCCGTTTTTGGTGCCTTCCCTTTCTTCTCCTCTTCATCCAAGTTGCATATGGTGTTTGTGACTCCATTAGAGGTGCAGCACTTGAGGCACTAAGCTTTTGAAGCCAATCCAAGCAAGGAATTGATTGTTATTGTTATATAACAATCAAAGGTAATTCTATAAACCCTAATTTAGTTTATAATATGTTAGATCTAAGTTTATTAGTCTTGGATTCCAAGCATGTACAATAGAAAGACCTAGATCCAAGCATTAGGGTTTGTATGAGCACATAGGATTGTTCTTATGCATAAAACCCATCAGTGGTATCAGAGCCTTGATTGGTTTGAATTGTATGTGATGCTTAACTGTTTTGTTTACTGAAAAACGAATTATTTGCCTCTGCCCGACTCAACTCGGCGAGTCAGTAACTGGACTCGGCGAGTTGGCCCTACTCGGCGAGTCTGTGCGTCAGGCAGAGGGTATTTCAGGATTTAGCTGCTGTTTTGACTTGGATTTAATGCCTAATTCGTTTTTTGAAGTGAAAATCCGATTTTTATCTTAAATTAGAGATTATCCTTGCCAAAACAATAAATAATTTCAAATCTTTTAAATATTGGTTGTTTATGTGATAAATATGGATTATTTAAAGTTATTTGGTAATTATCTAATGACTAAAATAAGATTAGGTCAAATATAGAATTAATTGTTTAATTTGAATTATTTTTTGTTTGATCTCTAATGTTTTGAAATGTTTCAAAAACTTGCCCTCAAGTTTTGGAATTTAAAAGTTAATTAAAAGTTTGATTTTGAAATGTTAAATTCTAAAACCCTAGTAATTTGAAAAGTTCAAATCACACCCTTATGGTTTTATTAATTAATTAAAGTGTATAATTAAAAGTAATTTAATAAACCCATAAAGTTTTGGTTTACATTTAATTAAATTAAAAGTATAATTTTACTAAATTAAACCACCTAGTTGTTAAAAGTGTAAAATACACCCTATACTATATATAACATTAAAAGTCTAATATTATATATATATATATATATATATATATATATATATATATATATATATATATATGAGTAAACAGTCAGTCTTACCGTTAGTAGGCCTCATTCACGAAGCTGGTCTATAAGGGGTGTTTAAGGAAGTTGCCTATAAAATGGCGATTGAATGGGTATCCACTCTTACCCACCGAACTCTTGACCAGTGGAGGGTCGTTAGCCGAATGGGTAGGATAGGACAGAAACCTTCCATTATAAGTATAATGAAGTACAAAGTAACTAAATGCTTTTCCAAGTTCCCAAATCATAGTTACTTTAGGGAAAATGTGAAATTGTATGCTAATCCATAGAATTACACTTCGTACCCTTGTCAAACGTTAGTGGAGCGTGTGTGGTTAACCGGCACACTAATTTGGGGATGACATTGGTGGCGAAGGATGGCTCGATGCTTATCATAGATCAATGGAGCGTGTGTGGCTAACCGGCACATTGATTAGGTGATAGTAGCATTGGGTGCACCACGTGATTCGTGTGGTTATTCACACCTTGTTTGTGATCCTCGGCATCCCAGTCACAAATAGTAGGGCATAATCGAGATTAAACATGCCATTGAAAAGTTCAATGAATCTCAAAAGATCTAGGAGTTTCAATTCATTTAAAACTTAATATTCTTTTTCGTTTTTCATGGTGGAAATTGGTAAATCGTCATTTACCTACCTTCAAATATTTTGCAACTAGATTACGGCATCCCTTTTCTAGGTTGTAGAATATTGTGTTGGATCCTAGCTTGATGTTTCATTTGGGTGTTACATCAAGAATTCTAATCAACATAACTAGAATTTTCTCCCGTTTTGTAGATGTCTACATCTTACAATGGTCTTCCCAAATCCTTTGGAACAAGCTTTCCAAATGAAGATGACGTTCTGAGATACGATCAAGGAAATGAGAGTCATGCTTCACTTCCTCCACCTCCTCCAATTATTCTCCCTGACCCACAAGTTCAAAGGCTTGAAAAGTTCAAGCTCACTCAAGCCCTTTTGGCGAGTAAACACGAAGATGGGAAACTTGTGTGTGCACACGTCTTAGAGATGAAGTCACACATTGATAGGTTAAGCATGTTGGGTGTCGAGATTTCAAGCGAGTTAGCTGTTGACTGGGTTCTTCAGTCACTTCCTGAATCATATAGTGAGTTCATTAGAGAGTACTATATTGTGGACCACGACGTGACCCTAATTGATCTCACCTATTTGCTTATAGCTGCTGAATCAGCAATGATTTGGCGTGTTGGTCAAGCAAATTTGTCTGGTGAATCAAACTCCCAAACTTCAAGGGACACTGGCAACATTGGAAGTCCAGAAAGAGCTAAGTCTGTGATTGTCCAATGTGTTGTGCCAAAGGAGTCCATTTGCTTTTATTGCCAAAAGAAAAGGCATTGGAGACGAAGCTGCCCTAACTACCTGAAAGATCTAAGAGATGGGAGAGTCAAGACGTATGGCTCGACTTCAGGTAAAATCCATTAGTTAACTCTTTTAAGTTCCTATTCTAGATTCTTAATACATGATGTGATAAGATTACATTTTGATGTTTTGTAGGATCGAAGAAAAGAGAGGAAGCTTAAGGGAAGAAGTGAGCTGAATCTAATCGTAAAGAAATGGATTTCAATCGCATTGCTTGAAGATTAGACTCTTGAGCTACTACTTGGAGTTAGAATAAATTGTTAAGAAATATGTAATAACATAGTTTTTCAGTTGAATTGCATTGTAAGGACAAGTTTTTTTTTCCGCAATAAAATAAATTTTGATTTTGTCTTATTTATTTATCCTTACAATGAAATATATGAAAAATTGATGTTAGTGTACTTCTATTATTAGCAATAATGGATTTGATTCTTAATTGTATTATTTGTGGAAATATCAAAAGTTTACCAAATAGGGAGAGTTTCTCATCGCCCAAGTTTCAATTGGACAGAAACTTGGAATCATGCAACGTGTATTGTATGATCAATGAAAAACTTTCACATTTGGGAAATTTAGACTAATTCTTTGGCAAAGTGTCAATTGAAGGACTAGGAGATCAAGTACACTAGGTTGTGCGTTGATCAAGCCCACCACAAGAGTGACAAAGATATTCATCATGATTTACTAAAGTTTAGTAAATATGATTATGCCTATAAGATTAAGTGTAATTCTGAGTTGATTGAAAGAGTTTCAATGAATAGTAGAACGAAAAAGAAGAATCAAGTAGGCAGAAAGATAAAAGTTTCTCTATTCTAAGAAGAAGGGAGAGTACCTTTTATTGTGTTTTATGATAAGTCTTAATGATTAAGAACCATGTCTAAATTGATCCTCTAAGTGAGTCTTAGTGCAATTGAATGTCTAAGAAGAGGAATCGAGAATTGTAGAAATGGTTAAATCAAGAAGTCAATCATACTTCGTTCCAATATCAAGTCTTAGAGTTAAGATTGTGACATTGAGTGAAAAGTCTTAAGTAGGTTTATAACACTCATCAAATGTGGAATTTGGAAAAGTTTTCTTATTCTTGCACATTTGAAATTGGTAAGTTGTGCTGTCTTGGATAAGACAGAGACCAACTAAGACCAATTATGTGAAGTGTTTTGTCTTGATAAGAACTACAATAACTCTTGAATATTTGCTTTGTCAATAAATGTTTCTTGACAAGAGAATCTTATATGTCAAGGAGACAGTGGGAGTCTTAATGGTCTTGAAAGGTTTCAAGAACAAATCAAGAATAAACCTTATCGATCATCACTAGCACACGACTTGAGGTTTACAACCTCTCGTGCTGACATTATTTTGTTTCTGTGTCGTTCCAATTGAGTTAATTGTGTATGTGAGTTCTACGAGTTCTCATTTGAATGCATACTAGAGCCTTAGTCGATGGAAAGTACATTGATATGTAAGGACAAGTTACTAATCTACTTGGAAGACATGGTGGGCACTCGTGTTACCATAGGGCAAGAAATCAAGATTAAGAAAGTTCAGTCCATATGAGTTTGGATTTGTCGCAAACTTTGGTTTTGGCAAATTCACATGGATAGGAACTCATACACCATAAAATCTAAGTGTCATAAGATTCCCTCCTTCATGAAAATGACTATGAGGAAATGCTTTCACTAAGAGAGATCTTAAGAAGATAGCAATTGTGAAAATTGTATTCTCAAATTCGATTATGGTTACGGCATCCCTTTCCATAGTTCAAATTGTGAGATTTGGCAATTAGTTTGAACATTTGGAACTTAGTAACATAAGTTCTAGATTGTTTAAACACACATATGAGCTATCTAAGCCAAAGGTGTATAAGTTTAAGAAGCTTAGATAAAGGCTTATTGAAGCATCTGGTATTAAAAAATATGAATTTCAGAAATTCAATAGGCATTGTTTTTCTGGAAGCTCATTTGTTTTCTGAATAGATGTCAAAGCTAGTGGGAGCATAAGTGTTATGCTTATATGATAATAATCATCATGATAGTGGGAGCATAAGTGTTATGATTGTATGATTATTATGGCGAGTATTGCAAGTTAGCAATATTAATTATAGAAAAACAAAGATTCAATTTGCGAAGTTGCATGGGTTGAAAAATTGTTTTTTCTATAATTAACGGAGAGAATGTTATACTTCGTTTCAAAATCTAAAGCTTAGATTGAGAAATTTTGATTTTTTCAGTCAAAGGATACATTGTGTGTTCTCAAAATTCGATTATGATTACGGCATCCCTCTTCATAGTTCGAATTGTGAGAACATGACACATAAAATATTATGGAAAAAGATTGGTAAAGTATCACATCTTTATATAAGACATTATGCATCGTGTCCCATACGCTTCGGGTATAGGATCGATTGCAAATGCTATAATATTTTACCATTCTAAAATTTTCCAAATGTCTAGCGCATTAAGAGGGAAAAAGGACTAGAATTGGTTTTGACTGAAATAATTAAACAACTATCAAAGGACGATCCAAAGTTCGCTGAGGATTGGTCGCTTGTAAGTAGTTGGGAGTATGGTATTGGATGGACCGTATCGACATTATTATGAATAGATAAGATTCTAATAAGAATGAGTTGTCATATGGCAAATGTGGAAATGTTTCCATATTGGGAGTTGGATATTGAGAATCTATGTCTAGATTAGAAAAACTTTAAGCAAGAAGGATGTTCAAAGGAATGTACTTTGAATGTGAGACTTCACGTCTATGGAATTGTTTTGTAACAATTTCTAAGAAAGTACTTTGAAATTTCATTAGCTAAGTCTTGGTGACTTTCGTGCTATGATTTTGCAAAGGGATCGTTGCATAAAATGTTAGAATCTAGCATATTCTAGTAGTGGCAAGAACCTTGTGTTCTTACACTAATAATTAGGATTAAGGAATTATGAAATGAGCATCATTGGAAAGGTTTTCAGGTGATCTATTTCACAAAGCATAGACCATAGGAAACAAAGTGTGCATGTTTAGAGCATGGGACAATTGTTGTTGTAATTCAAGTAATAAGTTGATTATCCGAAACATTAAATGATAAATAATGAGTAATCAATATGGTGGATAAATAGAAGTGTTTTATTTACTCTCACAAGTTTGGGGCCATATAGGATTAAGTATTATTGTTATGTTTTAGTTTGCATGGTTTGACTTTCAGAATAACTAGGTTATTCAAACATCCACGGTCGGTCATACGTTGGGAGTAGGTATGAATAAAGACTGTCATGAATCTGTCTGTAGATTGCCTGAAGAGTTTAGACATGGCACAAGTTTGCTGCAGAGTTCAGGAGTGCTTTGATAAGATTAGAATATTGGATTAAACCCACGCTCACTTGGATCACTTCATGGATTTATCATGAGTGATTAGTGAGACGATAATATTGTATATTCTTGAAACCGAGACATGTGAGTTGTTATTTGTTGGTCGGTTGCACATTGATAATAAGTAAACGCACCAGTAACTTGGTGTTATAAAACTTATTGTTGTGTGTGATTCGATCAATAAATGCAAGCGAGCATTTGAGTCGAAGTTTATCCATTCCTTTTACCCAAAGTGGGATAAAAGCGATATCTGTGGGCCTCTCGATGATTTAGTGATGACACCTAAGCGCTTGGCCAAGCCGGGACTACGTTGATGTGTTCAATTGTAGTCTGTTATCAGTCGTCATAAATCGGAAGTCGGGAAACAATATAGAGAGAATGATTGAAATTCATGTCTTTTGTCTATACGATATCTTGAGAATGGAGGAATATATAATCCCTTATCTAAAGGACACGCTATCTGATAAGATCAGAGTTGACAGCGGCTTTTGAAAGCTACGATTGCTGATCAGGTTCTGAAGTCATACGGAAAATAGTTATTAGACTTATCCAAGTGGGAGACTGTTGGATTAGTGTCTAAGTCCATAACTATTTTGGTATGTACTTGACCCGATTATGAGCATGGTCATTTTGGGTTGCCTTCACCATAGCAATATGTAGGATGATTTAAGGAGAGAAAGGTTTAAATATGATTTATTAATATATTATGAGAATAATATATTAAAGGAGAAATCATATTGTTTAATTAATATTAGTCAAGAATTAATTGATAACTAATTATGTGGCTAAAAGAGATTAATTAAACTTAGGGGACTGAAGTTGTAATTATAAGATAATTATAAGTGGGCTATGGATCACCTAATAATATATAGGTTGGACGAATTCTATGGGAAGCCCATTAGAAATCGTCCAAGGGATATGTTTAAGGAGTCCATGGGCTGCTTAGGGCCTAAGCAGTCAGATTAGGGTTTCCTAGTTGTAAACCCTAATAGCCTACATGTATATAAAGGACCCTTAAGCCCCAAAAACGTGAACAACACTTCCATTAGGGTTTCCAGCCATTTTTGGTGCCTTCCCTTTCTTCTCCTCTTCATCCAAGTTGCATATGGTGTTTGTGACTCCATTAGAGGTGCAGCACTTGAGGCACTAAGCTTTTGAAGCCAATCCAAGCAAGGAATTGATTGTTATTGCTATATAACAATCAAAGGTAATTCTATAAACCCTAATTCAGTTTATAATATGTTAGATCTAAGTTTATTAGTCTTGGATTCCAAGCATGTACAATAGAAAAACCTAGATCCAAGCATTAGGGTTTGTATGAGCACATAGGATTGTTCTTATGCATAAAACCCATCAATAAATAGAAGTCGTGGGCAGCCGAGTTTTGTTGCTCATTTCTTCCTCTCTCTCCCGTTTTACGTGCAAGATTCACCCCCAAAGCCCCGATATCATTCCCGAGACCCGAAGCCCCGAGGATCCCGAGAAGAAAAGTTTCCGAGCCGAACCTCTGCCCGCGTAAATCCCGGTTTTGGAGAAAACGTCTCGGTTTTATCGGAAAAGATTATTTTAAGAGACGAGGAGTTGTCCGATCATCGTCTTATCAAGTGAGTGTGTAGTTACTTTCTTCTAACACATAAATATTAAGTATTTTCTATGAAATACGTGCTATGTGTTATGTATTGTTTGTTTATTTGAGATGGGTGTGGAATGGATGTTTTATACAGGTTTTTAATGATTTAAATCGTATATGTATTTTATATCTACATATATGTTGGGTAGAACATGGGTAGATGAAATTTTTGGTGACTATGAGACGTAGTGCTTATTATGTAAACCCTGGTGAATATGAGATGTAGTACCTATTGTGTAAACCCTGGTGACTATGAGACATAGTGCCTATTGTATAAACCCTGGCAACTATGGGACGTAGTGTCTATTGTATAAACCCTGGCGACTATGGGACGTAGTGCCTATTATATAAACCTTGGTGACTATGTGACGTAGTGCCTGTGGTATAAACCGTGGTAGCAAATGGATTTTGTGCCAATCCCTTAGGTTAATCCTTAGGAATGAATGAATGAAGGATAATTGACTCTTAGGGTAAAGCTTTAAAAAACAGAAGGAGATAATGGGGATGGGTAATTTGGGTTGATTGTCTGACGATTAAATATAATATAATATTTTACTGTGGGTTGAAAACCCTATATGCTCACCAGGCTCCCAAGCCTGACCCACTAAGTTTTCTTTGCATTACAGGTAATGACACAAGGGTATAAGTTGGTGGACTTGACGAGAGATTTTGGATTATAGATCAGTAGTTATAAATAAATGTTGTAAGGTCGATTTTATATTGTTTATGCTTTTGGTCTGTATCGGAACATGACATCCCGAGATTTTGTTATTTAATGAAAATACATTTCTTTAAAGAAATGCTTTGATAAATTCTTATCATATTTTGTTTTGGGAACAAATTCCGCAATTCTTTTAATCAAAGGATTACTCTGATTTTATAAAACAAAGCATAAAAAAATTGGTGTTTTCTGGCCGTGAAAATGGGGATGTCACAAAACAACATCTAACTAATTCCGGGTCTCGGCCCATAACCAATAAATCAAGATACTTAGCCCAAGCCCAGGGTAAAAGACCATTTTAATTTTTTTCCAATTTTGGCCCAAAACCAAGGCCCGTTTTTCCCCTAAAAGGCCCAAATCTTAAATGATCACCCAAGCCCAAATTTGGTCCAATCTTCCAAATTGGGCCCGAAGCCCACCATGGACTAAAACCCAAGGGAACCCAAAGCACTAGCCAAAAGCCTAAATCAGAAGCCTAATGGCCCAATATGGCCCAAATGAAGAAAACCCAACCTATGGCCCAAACCGAGAATGCAATCCCAAAAACTCTATCTGTTAAGTATGCGAGACGTACTCAACTTGTACGATCCGCATACACCTTTTGGGGCTACTACACACAGCGTACCAGCTGGGATGCCTAACGTACTCCCCGGCTTACCACCCTACTCCATTAAGCACTTAATCCATTGAGACTTCAAGCCAAACTCTTAGATCTGATTCTATAAGACCACTTATCACATCGAGTTTGCAACTTTACACACATGCATGGATTTATGGGGTTCAAGAGCTCAAAAAGAGCTTAATAAATGTCTTAAACATAGTTACTAGAAACACACAATTAGTCGCGATCCTTGTACCCAATCGGGACGTACCCAATCGAAGCCAAATCGTCCTGGTACATAGTATCTTGGCGAACCCCAAAATTCCTCCAATCGATCCCAATTGTGTTCGGAGACATTCTCACTGGCGTCCTTGATGTCAAAAACGACCGTACCTGAACTCGATTTTGTACCTCGTGATTGGAATTTGGGTGTCGACTGAACTGAATTTAGGCGGGAGAGAAGGCCACGTTTAACAGCGGCTCTTTGATTTCTCTATATCGCTAGGTATGATGGATCGATTGTTTGAATTCCTAATCATAATTTCACATTGTAAATTGATCGTATTTGAGATTATTATATATATACACCTTCTATCAGACATCCAAAATCCAATTCACTTCTGATTTCATCTTTCTGTCTTCAATTTCTCCACTTAAATTTCCTATTTTTACTTTTCCACTACAAATTGTGTATCTTGAATCAGCCAAGAAGGTACACCATACCGGTCCGTACCGAAATGAGCCTACCCCTCCCGTAATCGATACACTATATGTCACGATTATTAGATACGTTGTCTAAGTCCACAACTATATTTGGTATGTACTTGACCCAATAAAGCATGGTGCATTTGGTTTACATGGTTTCGGAAAATTTTGGATACACTTTTGTGAGAAGAGGATATTTATGGTTTATTAATATATTATAAGTTCTAATATATTAATATGAATTATTTAATTAGTATTGATCAAAAATAAGTATGGAATTAATTTTGTGATCAAAAGAGACTAATTAATAATTGAGGATTGATTTGGTAAATCATTCATTCTTATATAGTGGGCTTGTAATCCATTGTTCTTCATGTTGGGCTAAACTCATGTGGTTACCCATGGATACTCCATGGAGGTTAAAACCCATGGATCATGAGGAATGTGGAAAGGCATGATTTACATGGTGTAACCCTAATGTGAACATTATATAATGAAGCCTCATCCTAGCAAAATCGGCACTTAAGGATACACAAGTGAAGGCTAGCCGATTTTTGTAATAGAATATTCTCTCAAGTTATTCCAATTGTTGGTAGTGTTGTGTGAAGCATTTGAGGCATCACATTTGGGGTGCTAGGCTCACAAAGTCTTAAGGAATAAAAGCTATAAGAAAGGTATGTCATTCTACTAGTTTTTTGTATGACATATACCCTATGATATTCTAGTTAGAATGAAACCTTGGAAAAATCAAAGTTCGCATGTATAATAGAGAAAACATAGATTCAAGGTTTCTAGGGTTTCATGCACACCATAGGAGTGTTAAAATGCTCAAAACCCAATAGTGGTATCAGCGCCTAGGCTTGTTTTCAATTATACTTGATGTTGCTTCCTAAAAAAATTGATTTTCTGCTCACTGTTCAATGAACTCGTCGATTCATATGGGGGGACTCGACGAGTCCATGTGAAAATTCATCCAACTCGTCGAGTTGAATGCAGAATTTCGAGTTTTATTGATGGAATTGGACTAGGATCATTACCCTAAGCTGTTTTTAGATTACAAAACTTGTTTTTGGTGTGGTAATGATTATTCGAATCCAATTTCAAAGATAGTTGTCAAAGTTTCAAGTTTTATATTAATTTTATATGATTCTTGAGATATGTTGATATGGTTATGCATGCTTATGAGTTTTTGTTAAATCATACAAATGATTTGACATGCTTGTTAGTTTAATTGTTGATCTAAATGCTTTTTAATAGACTCCATAACTTGTCCTCAAGTTATGGAATTCCAAGAGTCTTTTCCATTAAAATCAATAAAACTCATAAGTTATAGAAACGAAAGGTTTTGAATAGTTTCAAAACTTGCCCTCAAGTTTTGGAATTTGCAAAGTCACTTTAGAAAACTTTAATTCCATACCCTAGAATTTTAAAAGTTCTAAATTCAACCCTTATACTTTATAATATCATAAGTTTAATAATACATATATATATATATATATATATATATGTATGTATGTATAAGATCAAGTCAGTCTTACTGTTAGTAGGCCTCATTCACGAAGCTGGTCTATAATAAGGTTGTTGCCTATAAAATGGCAGCTTAATGGGTGTCCACTCTCACCCACCGCTTCCTTGACTGGTGGAGGGTCGTTAGCCGAACGGGTAGGACAAAGACTATAATTCTCATTAAAAGTATAATGATAAATATAAAGTAACTAAACCTTTTATAAATTCCCAATCTTAGTTACTGAAGGAAAATGTGAAATTGAAGCTAACCCATGATATTACATTTTGCACCTTGCTAAGTCGTTAGTGGAGCGTGTGTGGTTAACCGGCACACTAATTTGGACTAACAAGGGTGGCTTAGAATTTATCATAGATCGGTGGAGCGTGTGTGGTTAACCGGCACATCGATTAGGTGATAAAATTAAGAGTACCAAGTTAATTTGCATGGTTATTCATACCTTGTTTGTGATCCTCGGTATCCTAGTCACAAACTTGAAGGACATAATTGAGTTTTAAACATGCCATTGAATTATTCAATGAATCTCAAAATATCTAGGAGTTTCAATCCAATTAAAACCTAATAATCTATTTCGTTTTCATGGTGGAAATTGGTAAATCGTAATTTACCTACCTTCAAATATTTTGCAAGTTGGATTACGACATCCCTCTTCCAATTTGTAAAATATTGTGTTGGGTCCTAGCCTTAATATTTCATTTGCATGTTATATTAAGGATTCTATATCTAATCTAAACTTGTCTTTCTTCCTTTTCAAATGTCTTCCTACAATGCTTCTGGCTCAAACCCTATTGGCTCCTTCTCTCGCATGAACCTTTGTGGGAGAGTCATCTTTGATGGAACTAGTTTCAATGATTGGATTAGGAACATAAGGATGGTCACTCGTTATGAGGACAAGGAATATGTCATCAACAAGGAGCTTAAGGTCATCGATGAGTCGTCTGCTACTCCAGAGGAGATTGCTGAGTACACTACCCATGAGAAGGATGCCACTATGGTATCTTGTATCATGTTGGCTATCATGACAACAGAACTCTAGAAATCCTATAAAGATTTCTACCCTTATGATATGCATCTTGACCTGATGGAAAGATACCATCAGAGTGCTCGACAGGAAAGGTATGAAATCATCACCTCCATGATAACAACAAAAATGAAGGATGGATAGTTTATCACGGGCCACCTGCAGAAAATGCAAAGATTCGTGGACCGTTTGCTAAAGTTAAATGTGAACTTTTATGAGGAGTTAGCAATAGATATCATTGTACACTCCTTACCCTCTTGTTATGATCAGTTCCGAATGACCTATCATATGAACAAGGAGAAGGTCACACTTAGCAAACTTCAAGGACTTTTGAGGACTGGTGAATGTAGTCTCAAAGTTAAGAATGTTGTTACCACTCTTACCACAGCCCCTGTTCTGGCAATCGGGCAAGGTAAAGGGAAAAAGAGGAAGACCCCTTCAAAGGGTACCAAGGGAAAGTCTCTTGATGACTCCTCTTCGAGTGGAACCAAAGGTGGTTCTACCACTCCCTCTTCCAACCTAAAGGATGCTCAATGCTTCTACTATCAGGAAAAGGGGCACTAGAAGCGAAGCTGCCCCAAGTACTTGTAGGATGTTAAGGATGGGAAGGTGAAACCCACCCATGCATGTATTTACACTATATTGTCTAATAACTCACCACATACTAATTCTTGGGTCCTTGATATAGGGTGTGGAATTCACCTTTGTTCTGATTTGCAGGTCCTAATAATGTATTGCATATTGATTCTTCCACTAGTTTGGATAAGGCATCCTTGTGGCAGTGTCGTCTTGGACATGTCAACAAGAAGCGTATAGGCCAACTCCAAAAGGCTGGAGTCTTTGAGTCATTTGACTTAAAGTCAGATGATAGTTGTGAATCTTGTTTACTTGGAAAAATGACTAAGTCACCCTTCACTGGTACTTGAGCAAGGGGTGAAGGTTTGTTGGACCTCAAACACACAGATGTGTGTGGACCCTTCAAAACCACCACAAGGGATGCTAACCGCTTCTATGTGACTTTTACTGATGATTACAGTAGATATAATTATGTCTACTTAATCAAGCATAAGTCAGAAACCTTTGAAAGATTCAAAGAGTTTAAACAATAAGTGTAGAATCAGTTGGAGATGACGATAAAGATGCTCTGATCCGATCGGGGTGGTGAGTATCTTAATATCCAGTTCCTTGACTATCTTAAGGAATGTGGAATTGTTTCACAATTGACACCACTTAGGACACCACAACTAAATGGTGTGGCTGAGAGGCGCAATCGGACCTTATTAGACATGGTTCGTTCCATGATGAGTCGAGCTTCGTTACCAATCTCATTATAGGGGTATGCATTAGAGACTGCTGCCCATATCCTTAATCTAGTCCCTACCAAAAAGGTTGCCAAAACACCTCACGAGATGTGGACTGGGAAGGTTCCCACTTTAGACCACATCAAGATTTAGGGTTGCGAGGCTTTCATGAGGCACGAGACTAACGACGAGCTCGAACCTCGAAGTGAGCGGTGTATTTTCATCGGCTACCCACAAAAATCCGTTGGTTATCTCTTTACAGACCGAGTGACAATGTTGTCTTCGTGGCAAGAAGAGGAGTCTTTCGTGAGAGAGAATTCTTAAGCCAAGGAAATAGTGGGAGGCAAATTGACCTTGAAGAACTTCAAAAGTCAAACGGTGAAGGAACCTCAAACACTAGAAATCAACCCGAGGAGGAAACTTTTATTGAGCCAATTGATGAGTCCGTACCTCTAAGGCGTTCCACAAGAGTTAGGAGCACACCTTATTTTTTATTATGGTTTCCATACTACTACAGAAGGTGATGCATTTATCAGTGATAGTACACTGATAAATTTGGATGAACCTAACAACTTCAAGGAAGCCATGGCAGACCCTGAGTCTGCTAAATGGAATGAGGCTATGGACAGCGAGATTCAGTCCATGTATGATAATCAAGTTTGGAACTTGGTTGACAATGTACCGGGTGGTAAGACATTCGGATGCAAATGGATCTTGAAGAAGAACACCAACATGGATGGGAAGGTACACACTTATAAGGCACGACTAGTTGCGAAGGGCTTTACTCAAACTCTGGGAGTTGACTATGATGAGACCTTCTCACCATTTGCGAAGATTAAGTCTATTAGGGTTATGCTAGCCATAGTTGCATTTCATGATTATGAAATATGGCAAATGGATGTCAAAACCGTTTTCCTTAATGGAAAGTTGGCTGAGGATGTTTACATGAGTCAGCTAGAGGGTTTTGTTGATGCAAAGTGCCCTAATAGAGTATGTAAGCTTGAGAAATCCATCTATGAATTAAAACAAGCATCTCGTAGTGGAATCTTTTTTTCGATGAGAAAGTCAAAGAGTTTGGCTTTTCGAGGAGCGAGGATGAGTCCTGTGTATATGTTAAGGCTAGTGGGAGTATAGTTAGCTTTTTGGTATTGTATGTGGATGACATACTACTCATAGGAAATGATATCCCAACCTTGCAGGAGGTTAAGTCCTGGCTTGGGAAGTGTTTTAACTATGAAGGACCTTGGAGAAGTTGCCTATATCCTAGGGATAAGGATATTAAGAGACGGGAGTAAGAGACTAATTGGACTTAGTCAAAGTACCTACTTAGATAAGGTGCTGAATAGATTTAGCATGCAGTATTCCAAGAAAGGTGACTTACCGATCCAGAGTAATGCCAAACTGAGTAAGACTCAGAGCCCGAGTACGGAGGTTGAGATACCTGAGATGAGTCGAGTACCATATGCTTCCGCTGTAGACTCGATCATGTATGCTATGAATTGTACTCGCCCTGATATGGCTTTTGCTTTGAGCATGGTCAGCATATTTCAAGGGAATCCTGGCAAGGGTCACTAGACTGTGGTGATGAACATTCTCAAGTACCTGCGGAGGACTACGGACTGGGTCCTTACCCTTGGTGGGAGTGATAACTTGAGAGTAGTGGGTATAGTGATGCCAGCTTTGAGACTGAAAAGGATAATTTCCGCTCTTAGTCGGGCTAGGTCTTTACCCTAAATGGAGGAGCAATTACTTGGAAAAGTTCCAAGCAGAAGACAGTAGCTGATTCAACTTGCGAATCAGAGTATATAGTAGCAATCGAGGCGGAGAAGGAGGCAATATGGCTGAAGAACTTCATTGGAGACCTTGGAGTTGTACCAACTATAAAGGAGCCTATGGAAATTTTATGTGATAATGAGAGTGCAATTGCCTTAGCCAAGGAACCAAGGGATCACAGCAGATCCAGACACATCGACAGAAAATACCACTTCATTAGACATCGAATAGAAGAAGGAATCCTTGTGGCAAAGAGGGTATCATCGGATGAGAACCCAGTAGATCCCCTCACAAAGGGATTGTGTAGGGTTAACATTTACAGCATGCGAGACGTATTGGGCTGATGGATGATATTAGTTTCAGTAATTAGATAGCTTTTGAAACTTGTAATAGTTGAAATGTAAATAATTTGATGTTTAAATAAAAGGTGTTTTTATTTACTAGTATGGTATTGTCTTGTGTCAGTCATTTACTATTATTTCATTTTGTATGTTTTGACTTCCAGAATAATTATATTATTCAAACTGTCCACAGTCGATCATACTTTGGAAGTAGGTATTGAAATAAGACTGTCATGAATTGGGTTTGTATATTAGTCTGAATTGTATTGGACATAGCAATTGTTGTTGCAACATTCATGAATGCTCATAAGTTCTGAGTATTGGATTCAACTCGTGCTCACTTGTATCACTTCATGGAATTTATCTCGAGTGATCATGAGATAGTAATATCATATAAGTCTTCAAACCAAGAGATATGAGTTGGTAACTATGAGTTGGTTGTACATTGATAGTACGAAAAACGCATCAGTAACTTGATGTTATAAAACGTGCTATTGTGTACAATTTGATGATTAGTTAGTACAAGCATATGAGTCGAAGTTTATTTGTTCCTTTTAGTCCTTGGAGGATTAAAAGCGATTTCTTGGGCCCCTCGATGATTTTGTTTTGACTTATGTGTCGGGCCCGGTTAGAACTGAATTGACGTGTTCGATTAAGTTCTATTTCAAACAAATCGGAAATCAAGAAACAAACTGTTGGACAATAAGTACGATGTTATTCCATGTATTTGTCCGACTGATATCTTGAACAGAGGATTATATGATCACTTATCTAAAATGGCACAACTTAGTTCCACGAGACTTTTAAGAGCTACGATTGTTGGTCGCATCCTGAAGTCATACTTATAGCTATAGTTATTAGACTTATCCAAGTGGGAGACTATTGGATAAGGTGTCTAAGTCCATAACTATTTGGTATGTACTTGGCCTGATTTTGCATGGTCCATTTGGGTTGCATGGCATCGGAACAATTTGGATAGACTTTTGTGAGAAGAGGATATTTATGGTTTATTAATATATTATAAGCTCTAATATATTAATATGAATTATTTAATTAGTATTGATCAAGAATTAGTTTGGAATTAATTTTGTGATCAAAAGAGACTAATTAAATAAATGGGGATTGATTCGGTAAATCATTCATTCTTTTATAGTGGGCTTGTAATCCATAGTTCTTCATGTTGGGCTAAACTCATGTGGTTACCTATGGATACTCCATGGAGGTTAAAACCCATGGATCATGAGGAATGTGGAAAGGCATGAGTTACGTGGTGTCACCCTAATGTGCACACTATATAATGAAGCCTCATCCTAGCAAAATCGGCACTTAAGGATACACAAGTGAAGGCTAGCCGATTTTGGTGCAATAAAATCTTCTCTCAAGTTATGTCAATTATTGGTGGTGTTGTGTGAAGCATTTGAGGCATCACATTTGGGGTGATATGCTCACAAAATCTTAAGGAATCAAAGCTACAAGAAAGGTATGTCATTCTACTAGTTTTTTGTATTACATATACCCCATGATATGCTAGTTAGGATGAAACCTTGGAAAAATCAAAGTTTGCATGTATAATAGAGAAACATAGATCCAAGGTTTCTAGGGTTGCATGCACATCATAGGAGTGTTAGAATGCTCAAAACCCAACAACAATCCCCACACCTTATCGTACCTCGTTCCCCGTACTGTATCGCGTTTCTGGTAACTATGGTCGTAACACATGCATGGGTCCAAATGCTCCATAAAGTTGACATTTTTATGAACTTAGGCACTGAATGGAGCTAATATCTAGCATCCATTGCCTCTGGAGTGGATCAAAAGCTCTCCTTTAATACACATGAATCAAAAAGATGCACAAATGTTCCATGAACTAGATCTAACATAGAAGAGTACAAAGGTGTAAGCTTTTTACCTCAAAAGCTTGCAAATATAGAACTGATCCTGGATCTTCAAGCTCAATCAACTTCTCCAAGGTCTCCTCTTCTTCTTCTTCTTCTTCACCTTAAGACACGGAAAATCTCTTTATCAAACTCACAAACTCATTAACACGCTTACGTTTTCGTTCTTTGGGATAAGGAGGATGGAGGTTGGTCTAAAATGTCCAGGAGGTGGGTTTAAGATGTTTAAATAGGGTACAAACCCTAAAAATTAGAGTTTTTCATAGACCTATATACGCCATGCGTACTCTATGTACACCCTGCGTACGTGGGTGGAATCTGTGACCAAGACATCGGGCTAGTACGCCAAGCGTACCACTTAGTATGCACCGCGTACTAGCTAAAGGACCAAAATGCAAGGTTTTTCAATAAAAAAAGGGTAAATGTGAAACTTACTAGACTTGAGTGTTACAATATTAGACGAAAGTTTTCATTGGAGAAGAAATGGCGTCCATAATGTCCTCAGGATCCCAGGTGTATCCGTCACCTGCAATCAAAATGTGAAAAATACAAAGTTTATTTTTTTAAATGTGTAAAAGGGAAAAAGAGTAAAATTACATGTAGATGCGAGATCTATCCAAAAACGCAAAAATATTTCGAAAATAAGATCAAATAATGCTCCAAATAGAGTTTACGGCCCAAGAACTCGGAGTTTACGACCGTAAGCTTGGACTGTAAACACCAATTATTCAGATTCCAGATGAAACAATAATCCTTTTGACTGATACAACTTGGCTCTGATACCAATTGTAAATCCCTAATCTGCCCGTGTATCAGTCAGATCCGTTTGATGGCGTGGAATCCCAATCAAACGGATGATGTAAGATCAAAAATAGAAGAGAAGGAGAAGAAGAAAAAGATGAGTATCGATTGTATTAATGATATGAATTAAAGCTCCAGATACAAACGATTCACATACATACGCTCCTTATTCTCTCTGGTCGTAAACTACTTTGTGTTCATCAATCCCTACTCCTCACCCTAACACCTCTATTTATACTTGAATGTGGGCCGGAAACAAATGGGCCGTAAATGAGTTTACGGTCGTAAGGTGTTTACGGCCGTAAACTTAGCCGTAAACTAGGCCATAAAATCATAAAATATTACACAAAAATACAATTCCCAGAAAAGTAAAGTATAAACCATATTTTGACCCAACAAAAAGCTAACCTGAAAATTTTGGTAGCTTAAAGAAATATGAACCACTAAAATGCCTCTCGTTGGATAATGGATTTTACCAACCTCTTCATAATTTCCATCTCCGAAAGTCAACTCAATAAGAGAACGTTCATAAGGGTATAAATGTCTTTTATTTGGGAAATTATCCTTGTATATTCTCAATGGTAATGTTAGCTCCTAATAATCATAAAAAAATAAACATACATACTATAGAATGATAGATAATTAGATACTATTTGAAAATTGAATACTTGTATCATTACTAGATTTCGAATTACCTTCATTAGGCATCAAGTTATTTTGCACCTTTGTTTTTCTCACGCTTACCAACATTATCTATCGCTATGAATCATGCAGACTAAAGCCTATAATTAAAAATAAATTTAAACAAGTTCTAACCTGCAAACTATATATACTTTTTTAACTAAAAGTATTGTGGTTGCTAATTAATTACCCTTTGTAGGTGAGATTCTCTTGGCTTTTCTTAGTGATGAGTATGAAATATCAACTGAAGGCATCACTATGGGTAACTTTTGGAAGGAACCAACTGTATCAAGTGTCTCAGATGTTGTATCCTAACAATCGGTAATATTAAATTAATGTGCATATCACAGCATTCTTTTGAAGCTTCACAATGTATTAGTCAGAAGTATATTTGTTTTGTTTTCATGCTTGGTTTGTGATGTCTCTAAATAGCTTCCATTCACAACTTCATAGGTGGTTGTCTGCATCTGTTTACTGAAGCACAGAGGGTACATTTTTATTCTTGGTAATGGGTATAACCCTGCAAGGTATCAAGGGGAAATGTCTTAGATTGACTTATACAATCTACTTTTGACTTCTGTATAGGGAAGATGAAGAGAAAGAAATAGAATAAACCAGGAAGAAAAAGTCCCCAAGCTTCCACTGTTTTGTTACTAATGAAGGTATTTATTAGAATCACTTGGAAGCTATTATACAAACTATAAAATTGACTAAAAATAAGCAATAATTAAGTGAACTCTAATAATAGATCGCACTGAGCATACCTTGATTTGATGGTTGTGCATGTTTGTATGTAGACAACAAAACCACTCTTCGACTTCATCACAAAAGATAAATCTATAGCAAAAAAAACCCAAATAATCATTTTCTAATGGAAGTTTGACAATAGAAACATGTTTGTGATACAAAATCATGAGGTTAAAACATACAAACGGAGCCAGATCTGCAAACGGAGAAGTGGACCTGCAACTATCAGAATCACCCCATGTTATCTGTGTCCACTTGAGTATTAATCAGATTATCAAAATCATATTTGATCAGAAGTCAGAGCACATATTAATATTAAAAAATCGAAGGATTTGTTCAGAAAGGAAGAACGAGAAGTGGACCTACAAACATAGCCGGAGGTGGAGCTGCTGCAGGCGAGGTGTCGAGGTGTAGTCAGAGTTGTTGTAGCGAAGGAGTCGAGGTGTAGTCAAAGGTATACAGTTAAGTATAATCAGTTTACGTCACAGATAAGGCAAGAAGAAGTGATGAACCACGAAGGGAAACGACTTCGAGTCTTCTGTCTTAGGACTGAGGTTGTGTCTTTTGCGATTAGGGTAAGAGAAAGTGAGAAACAATCAAACAACCTAATTCTGTGTGGACTGGATTATAGGATTAGGCAACAAGCACTTCTCATTTTTCAGTTGGAGTTAAACTAGTATTAGGTTGTGGTTAATGTTTTAAAAACCGTTTTTTTTGTTGAACCGGTATGGTGACCGGTTCCGGTTCAACCGATTTAACCGTTTCGATCGTCGGGTCAACCGGTTTCTATTATTTTTCATGTTTTTTTATATTTTCCTACACATACATACATATATAAACCATGAATTTGATGTCTACAAATTCAAACATTAAAAATACACATAAAAATAAGTTGTAGATGAATCAAAATACATTAAAATAACACATAATTGTAGTTTTATTGTTTTACATCAATCCATATACATCAAAAAGAGAATAAAATATAATGCCGTAACGAAATATAGTTTTAAATGAATACAAACACATCAAAAAAAACTTTATAACATTTATCATATGTTTTTATTTAGAGAAACTAAATAGACATGAAAAAATAATCACCAAAGTTTATTATGTAAATTGTTCTTTTTCATGTGTTTTTATTCGGTTTAACCGGTTCAAACGGTTTATTTTGACCGGTTCAACCAGTTTTTTTCTAAAAACCAGCCGGTTCAATCCGGTTCAGAAATCAATTTAAAATCGGTGATAGTTGAACCGCTCCCTCCCCCGGTTCGACCGGCCGGTTCAAACCGGTTTTTAAAACATTGGTTGTTGTAATTAAATGTTGTGGGTTTAAATTTTATTATTTATAAGTAACAATTAATATATAATACAATTAAAAATAAAAATTATTATTATTATTATTATTATTATTATTATTATTATTATTATTATTATTATTATTATTATTATATATATATATATATATATAAATCTTATGGATCGGTCTGGTGTTTAGACGGTTTGAAATCTTAAAAACTGTAAGTCAAACCATTCACTACGGTTTAAAAAGTTCGAAACCGCAAGCCAAACCGTAAAGAAAAATACGAACCGTAAAACCAAACCGATGACCTGTTTTGTTGGTTTCACGGTTTCAAACCACGCCGCAATCACCCCTACTTAGAACTGCGCCAATCCCAACCTTGGAAGCATCCGTGTGTAATTTAAAAACTTGAGAAAAATCTGGCAATAAAAGAATTGGTGTTGTAGTAAGCTTCTCTTTTATCAATTGGAAAGTTGATCTACCACTTTGGTCAAGTAAACGTCCTTCCTCTCATACAATAAGTCACTAGTGCCATAATAGAAATAAACTTTGTAATTACATGCCAAATGCTTGAACCATGAGTTTCAATTCCATGCATATAATCTTCAAAATGTAATGCCTAAACTTCATAGTCTACTGGATAAAGGATTGGAATACGATTAGTAGATCTAATACTACCATGAAGATTGAAAGAAATTGAATGTGAACCCTCTTTTGACATTTTCAATGAAATTTTGAACAAAATCAGAATCAGAATCATATTTGTTATTAAAAACGAATTTCAAATCGAAGAGATAAATTTGAATTAAGAACTAAAGATCAAAATTGGAAAAGAACTTGCAAAAATGCGAAAATGATAAAAAATTCAAGGTAAAAATATGAAGAACACAAAGAACTTCGAAAAACTCAGGATTCAAAAATCGATCACAAATCTCCTACTCTGATACCAGTTGTTAGAATTTTAGGAATGAATAGATCTAATCTGATATTGACATGATTGATTGAAATATTAAGAACACAAGAAGGTAAATAAGATCACTCTTTCATTAGAGAGCACCAGAACAATTCAATACAAATATATGGAACTATTCTATCAAAAAGCACTCTCTCTACTAACTAACTTCCTGATATATATGCATTTAGATAAGTCTAAAAGGAATGTCTAAGCCAACAGTTCAGAACTGCGAACCTAAACATAATGTAGATATGTGAAATACAAACAAACAATCTTGCATACGAAATGAAGACTATAAATATTACAAACCAAATTGCGAACACAGTCGCTTACAAGACTTGACACAACATAATATTCTAAAACCATACAAAGTAAAAGTGTGATATTTAGAAAAAAAATTTCCTGTGGCACAAAAACGTTTCTAATCCATGAATTTGAATCTGACTTATGAACCCAAATCTCACCCCGTGAACTCATATAATTAATCGTGTTACACGAGTTGATCTGTATATGGCTAATTCGAGTTAAGGTTTAACAAGATGATACAAATATTTATATGTGTCGTGGTCAGATTGAGCTTTTATTACCTGTCAACCCGAACACGACACGATTGCCATATTTATTTTTAACACAATTTAGAATTGGTTCATTAAACCAAAAAATATATAAAACATATAATGGTTTTTTCTTTCTGGCTTCGGGTCTCAAAATCAATATTCTTAAAGGTAAATTGATTGGGGTAGGGGTTCCCTATTCGATGGTTACAGATGTGACTAGATTTGTGGGGTGGGGGGGGGGGGGGTGGGGAGTATATCCTTCCTTTTGTTCATCTTGGAGTGTCGGTAGGTGATAATATGGGTCGGTGAAGGCTTGATCAACCATTATTGATATATTTCGTGGTAAACGTGCGACGTGGAAAGCCAAATCTCTTTCTTTTAGGGGTCGGTTTACTTTGATCAAGTCTGTTCTTGGCTCGGTGGGAAGTTACCTTACGTCTGTGTTTCCTACTCCTGTTACCGTTATTCATATGTTGGAAGTTATGAGAGCTAATTTCTTTTGGGGGGGCTGTTTTGCACGAGAGGAAGATACATTGGGTGAAGTGGAACAAAATTCTAGCTTCTAAACAAGATGGTGGTCTTGGTGTAGGAAGTCTATTTTCTTTTAATAGAGCTATGGTGTTTAAATGACGTTGGAGATTTTTTCATGATTCTTGGCTTCCTTGGGTGAGAGTGGTTAAAAACATTTAGGGGTTTGATGGTGGTCTTGCTACTTTGTCTCCTTGCCGGTCTTATTCAGGACTGTGGAATAGTCTCATTCGTATGATTGTTAATCTCCAGGATACGGGGATAGATTTCCTCAACCTTTATCCGACTAGAGTTGGAGACGGTGCTCTTACTAGTTTTTGGCATGGTAAGTGGATCTTTGATAGCTCTCTTGCAGTGACTTCCCATAGACTCTTCGCGTTGGATGTGCATAGAGGGAAATCTATGAAAGAGAGATTTCTTATAGGATGGGATCCGGGTAATCTTCGTTGGTTACCTAGGGGTGGTATTGAGCAGAGTCAGTGAGATGTGTTTATAGAAGTGGTTCAGAATGTTCCTCTCCTTGAATTTGACAAATTGGGTTGGCTCGCCAATGTGTCGGATATGTTTTATGTCTCCTCAGCTAGTACCTTTATTGATTATGCTACTCTTGCTGGTACAAATATTCGGTGTGATGCTCGTTGGAACAATTGGTTCCCAATAAAACTCAATATCCTGATGTGGAGAATCAAACTTGGAGGTATTCCAACTAGGAAAAGATTGTCTCATCGTGGTGTGGAGGTGCAATCAATTATGTGTCCGTTATATAATGTTGCAGTGGAGACCATTTATCACCTTTTTGTTGGATGTAGAGAATTATTGAAGATTTGGAGTCGTATTGCTATTTGGTGGGATGTTCGTCTTACGGATAAGTTTGCTATTGATGATATCATGAGGTGGGTTGATTCTACAAGTTTGAGGACTGGCCAAAGAAAAGCTTTTGATGCGGTGATTATCTCGACTTTTTGGTGTCTTTGGAATTTTAGAAATAATTTTGTTTTTAGCCCGACTATTTTTAGGAAATCTGATCTCTTTGATGCTATTGTAGAGAAGACATTTTTTTGGATTTCTAATTGGTCTAGCACATATAGGATCGGATAGACCTGTTGACTTCATAATTCGATTCTAACTTCTATTTTGATTTAATTGTTGTTTTCTTTTTTCTAGTTTATTGCTAGTTTTTAAAAAATTCTTTTGCGGTTCTAAAAAACATATAATGATTTTTATGTTATTAGTCTAATAATAAATAGTAAAATATATGATCATAAAATGTCGGTATGTGGCGGTCTATTTCCAATTTTGCAAATTATAAAATATTTTCTTTTTATTATATATAATAATTTCATTCCGTTAACGTGTAACATATGTGTTGTTAGATGGTCTAATCCTTGATAGACCTTTACTCGATAGACGTTTGAAAGCATGTCGTTATAGTATATGGCTGTCACACCCCACCTTTAAACCTTCCATTTATTTAACTAACACCACCTCCATAACTTCCCCTGCCTCTATTAGCTACCAGTCTGAAAATACATTTATTTTCCCTTACAAATACTTCTGGATATTATTTAAAAAAAAATACAAGAATTGTTATCTTGATATCTTATTCGTCAGTTTAATGCAACTTACTTACAATTTTTACAACATGAGTTTTAAAAATATTATTATCATTTATAATCTTAATCATGCAATTGTGATCTTCAATGTATATTAAAAAGAATTTGTGTCTTTGCTTACATCAAGCAGTTTAGATATATCACGATAATAAAATAGTTTCATAAAGCAACATTTAGATACTAATGTGCTCTTTGTTTTTTAGAAGCGAAAATGTTTTAAGTCTGTGAACCATCTCTGCAATCCTCTGTGGCAGAAGAGGTGGAACAAAAGGCTGCAACATTTAATAAAAAGTCTGTTTATTTTTTAACGTTTGCAGACTGCTGTAGTAAGTTAAAGTAACGCGCGAAAAGGTTTGAAGCAGTTGGTTTAGTGTTGCGCCACACAGCACACGCGCAACAGTTTTTAAGTCAGAAGTCTTTCAGAAAAACAAACAGCTGCGAAATGCCAAATGCTGCACGGTACAACAATAAGTGGTCTGAAGTGGTTTTAAAAAAAAAAACAAACATCACCTAAAAAATTTATTCGTAAAATTTCTTACCTACTCTACCCATCCATTGGCGGAAGGCTATAGAGGCCTTAGGGAGGCCATGCCCCCCTCTCCGCTTTTTCATTACTATCTTCCTTTTGTTGAATATATATACAAATTAAAATTAAGTTTTTCCTAGTTTTTGATGGTTACTATAGATATTGACAATATTACCGTGATGCATCTAATTTCCATTCTAATTATATATATTATTTGTAGACTTATAATAAAAGATTGCATTATATAAAATACTAATATATTTGATCTCAGTTTCTATTTTAAGAATGTATTTATGTTATTTATTTTAGATGTATTTTTTTAAATGATGAGATCTAAGCGTATTGTAATTACTTACATAAAATAATATAAATATATTATTGAAAATAAAGGAAATTAGAATATGTTGACGTTCAATATACAAGAATATATATTTCCTAAACTAAAATTAAGTATAAAACAGAGATAGGTTGTTATTCTATAAATATAACACTAAAAATGTGTGTTCTAAACATATTACTTTGTTTGGATTTTAGTGTGAAATGAACTTTTTTTTATATACTTTAGAACCACAATTTTATAATAGCATTATAAACTTATCAATTAAGTTTAAGCCTTTTAAAAGTTGTGTGAGCACAATAGAAAATTTTATAAGATGTACATGCTTAACTTTTAACTTGTTTGAAACCCTTAATAGGTTATAATTTATAAATGTATAAAAAGAATTAATTCCTGGACCAAAAAAAGATAATTAACAAAGATAAAAAAGAATATTAAAAAAACAATTATTTATATGTTATCGTCACAATACCGTATTATTAATTTTGTATTACGAAAATAAACTTGTTGAAAATGATTAATTTAGTGAAAGTTGCACAATACTTCAAAAATATAAAATTCTACAAGTTTTAGTTGTTTATTTTGTTTCTTAAAATGAAAATCTTATTTGATAAGATAATTGCAAGTTCAGGAAAATTGGAAAAACTATCTTCTAAAGAGCAAATTATAATAAAATCATAAATATTAAAAGATAATTTTCAGTTTATTATTTATATTTCTAAATATCGATTATTGCTCTCCCCTGAGACCCCACTTAGATTTATGCCTACCACTCAAACTTGTAACCAATGGATTTCATCCAGGTTGGCATATCAAGTCTCGAACACCGGCTGCACTGTAACACACACAAGTGGCTCGGACCCCCTCGTTTGGTAGGACCAGTCCATGTTTTGTTTTTTCTACATTTGTAATAAGGAAATAAAAAGGTCAAATCGCTAAAAAATATCTTATTTTATTATATATATATTTTAATTAATTTTTAAATATTTTTATTGATTAAAATTATATTGTGTTCTGAAAAAAATTAATCAATAAAATGTCTTATTAGCAACACGCATCGAGAACTATGTATCTGTTTATGAATCCAATATTTTGAAGAGGAAAGTCATGAAAGTATCATCATAACATTTAACAAAATTACACATATAAAAAATATGGTTTTAAATGGTTGTTTAGATTTGGACTTTCATAAACAATCCGACCGATTACGAAATAAGATGTATGTTGAGACATTAGGATTCTGACTACGATCCAATCTCACATTGTAGTTTTTACTCAATAGTCAAATTTTTAGCTTTCTAAATCCTAAAAAAAATGTCTTTCTAATCAAAATCCTATAAAAAGTCAAAAAAGGTGTCCATTCATTTTTTATAATTAAGCAAATAGATCACAATAAGCCTCATTGAGCATCACAGCTTTATTCGTTCATCTCGAGTTACAAAAGGCGCCACAACATAAGCGTTGGTCCTTTTGTGATCTCTTGTATTTAGTTATACATGGTAACGGTAATCTTGTTTGATTTCTACTGAAAATTATCTTTTCATGATTTTTTTGAAACTGCTGAATTATATAATAAAGGTATTAGCAAGAAGCCAATGAAAAACCAAGACAATTACATAAAGTTCAAAATAGGATTGTGGATCTATAAATTCCAATCATGATGAAATTTATGTTTCATATACATAACCCAAATAAAAGAAAAATAAACAATATCATCAAAAAGTCGGTCATTTCTAGTTCTTGTATGATCAAACACAAGTTTGTTAATGAAATTTTAAAGGCACCACAAAGCCATCACTACCACAACATCAAGCACCATCTTCTTAGACGGATTCAAGAAAAAGGAATCCAATAGGTCTCTTACCGAGTTTAAAAGCAATAAGTCCACTCCATATCACTGCCCGATCTGACTCAACACAACATTAGCAGTATCATAATGAACCAAAGCATGATAAACTGTTTCAATTTGATACCACAAGTGTAAGAACCCAAAATTTAAAGAAATTTGACTTTTAATTAAATATTGACCAAAAGGGAAAAATGGCCATTTAGAGGAATTTTATAAGTTTATGAAGTTGTGACTTCATGGAAATGGCTAAGATAAGTTTAAGTCACTTAGAAGAGTTTAAATGAGTAAGTTCAAGAGAAAGAATGCACGAGAAGATGCATTTTAGCCAAAAGGGTAGAATGAGTATTTTTATGCCTTTTGGGCCATGTTTGTGGCTTAATAGATTAAGACTTCTATTACGCCAATAAGAAATGACTTAACATAGTTGTATATAATATTCCAACTTTTGGGTCGATATAAAGATAGTAGAAAACGGGTGAGAAACGAAGAAGTTATGTGCGTTAGAAATTGAGTCAAAAGTTATCCCCAAAGATAGAATGTAATAAAAAAATGTAGTTTGCTTATCTCCAGGTACGGCGGTTGTTACACAGATCACCACGACGTGGTGGTGTAAATTGGATCCCATTGACCGAGGTCAAATGGTCACCACGACATAGCGGGATACCCCCCACAACGCGGTGTTGAGGATTAAAGATGGGTTTCAGACGTGTTAGAGCTCATTTAAATCATTTCAAAGCCGAAATTGACTGGAGAGTTAGAGAGGGAGATTTTGTTGCCCAAATGGTGCCAAGACAAGCTAGAGATGTTGGAGTTATATCTTTCTCTCTAGATTACGTGTGTATATGTGTGTGTGTGTCTATATATATATATATATATATATATATATATATATATATATATATATATATATATATATATATATATATATATATATATATATATATATGATCATATGTTACATACAATTATTGGATTACTGTGTTACTATTGCAATTCTTACTACAATTTCATATTTGTACGTCTATTCCTCAAGGTTATTTCAAGATTGTTCAATAATGGCATATTAATTTTAGTTTTATTCTTGGAAATTTTTTTATAAGAACAAAATTAAATATTTTTAACAGGATGCATTCTTATAAGAATATTTTTGACAGGATCCATTCTTCAAAGAATGTAATTTTAATTTTTGGTATTTAAAAAATACAGATTTTTTATAGAATATACATATTTGTATAATTATTATACAAACATTTTTGAATTAACCTAGAGGAATAGAAGTGCAAATATGAAATTACAGTAAGAATTACAATTGTAAAACTGTAATACAATAATTATAGGTATGAAATGATCATCTCTCTCTCTCTCTCCCTCTCTTTCTCTCTCTCTCTCTCTCTCTCTATATATATATATATATATATATATATATATATATATATATATGTTCGACCCAGAGGCACTATACGAAAGCACTCAAATTATTAAATGAAGATAAATTAAGAATATATGTTTAAAAGCATGTATTTGAGCACGTACGTGTATTAGACTATGTATGAGGTATATGTTTAGAAACATGTATTAGAGCATGTATGTATACCTAGAGTATGTATATATAGATGAGTAGATGCAGAGGGTATTATGAGTAATACCTAACGGATATAGATGAAGAAATAATAGGATTATATGTATTATAATCCTATGTATGTTTGAGTATATATATATATATATATATATATATATATATATATATATATATATGCATACACTACAAATAAAATATCATTTAATGGCACACTAAAAGTGCCACTAAATACCTAAAAAGTGTCACTAAATCTCTCTCAAAGAATCAGCGACAATTATGAAGTGCCACTAGAAACGCTCCCACTAAAACCCTTTATTGTTTTAGTTTTGCCTCTTTAGTTTTTTTGGTCTTTAGTGGCACTTTTTTTATTTGTCACAATAGATAGAATGTGTTTTGTGGGACATTTTTTGTACTTGTAAGGTAACATCCGGATTTCCAGGTATCATATTTTAATTATTTATTTTGAGTTAAGAAGAAGGACTCCACGAGTTGACGCCTTGACTCGTCGAGTAGGATCGCGATTTGCTGACTGGATTTAATGAATGGACTCGACGAGTCCGCGCTGAGGACAGAAACCCTAAATCTTTGGGCTTGTGCCCTATTTAAGGGTCCTTATGGCCTTCTTTGGCGGCCACTTTCACCCTTGAGAGAACCAGAGCACCTGAGAGCAAAGTAAGTGAGAGAAGAAGCCATTTTCATCATCTCTAGTGTGATTTTGCAAGAAAGAAGGAAGGAGGGCAAGCTAGGCGGGTTAAGGAGATCTGATTTGCTTCCATGCAATCAGAAGGTGTTACTAGAGGTATGAATCTATACTCATTCTCGTGTATATGGTGGACTACTTGGATCTAGGGTTTTCTTATCCCTTCTTTAGCTTGGATTCGAAGCATATAAGGTCCCAAGGTGGAATAAGTCTTAGATCTGGACCTTAAGAGGTCCAGAGAGTCTCAACCATTATGATTTATGTTGTTTCTTTGGATATATGAGCCTAGGTTTCCATTTTAGAAGCTATTTCACCAAAAGAAGCCTTATGTGTGCTGCATGAGTGTAAAGATTGGACCTTTACGTGATTATTGAGCATTGGGAAGTTAGATCTATAGGTTAGAGAAATAGATCTGACCTCAAAAGGTGATATAAGTATTGCCATGGAAGGAACTCGCTGAGTCCATAAGGGGACTCGACGAGTCGAGTTAGGTTGCCCCATGATTCGTGTCCAGTGGTAACCCGTCGAGTAAAAGGTTAACTCGACGATTCGAGTGAGGCTTTATGAGGATTCAAAGGATACGCATGGACTCGCTGAGTCACACGAGTGCACTCGACGAGTCTGGTTAAAGTTTGACCGTTGACTAGAGTTGACTTCAGTTGACCTTAGGGTTTTGGTCAAGTTGAATCAAGAAAGGTCAGGAATGGGTAGAATGGTCTTCTATCCATTCTTTAGAGATGAGGACAAGAGAAAATATTGAATAAAGATGTTATTATTTTGATAGGAGGAGGAGGCTAGGTCGGGTTGTCGAGCGAGAGGTTATCCGACATCATACGAGGTGAGTTTTCTCACTATACATTACCTAGAGTGGTATCTATGTGCAGACCGAAGGGTCTTATATGTTATGTGTATGTATGAGATTTTGTGCATTATGTTATATGTATACTATGTGTTATATAGACCAGACCGGAGGGTCCAACGATTTACAAGGCCAGAGGGTCCTCGAATAGACCGGACTGGAGGGTCCAACGATTTAGACCGGACCGGAAGGTCCAACGAGCTAGACCGCACCGGAGGGTCTAACGAGCTATGAGACTAGAGGGTCCCGCTAAGACACATTGACCGGAAAGTCATACAGAGTTACATCATTGAGTGGCTATTATGTGTTGTGTGTGGTATTTTGGGGAACTCACCAAACATTTATGCTTACAGTGTTTTGTGTGATGTGTTTCAGGTACCAGTGAGGATCGCGGGAAGGCACTTACATGATTTATACACACTGATGGAGAATTATGTATTTTGAGATTTGGGATATGTTTATTTGAGATGACATTTGACACTTATTTTTTGGAATGGATTATGTGAATTATGTTTGTTTTAAAAATGAAAAATTGTTTTAAATTTTCACGTCGTTACAAGTTGGTATCAGAGCCTTCGTTTGAGGGATTCGGATGCACCTTCAGGCGTATCTTAACTCAAACTGAGGATTTAAGAAAGTTTTCATAAAACGAAACAATTTTTCTAAAAGAGTAAAAGGTTTTGAGAAAAGAAGAAAGGAGTAGTGTGTACGATCAGCCAGCGCCCAAACGGTGATTTCCCAAAATACCCTTACATTATGTGTTATAATATTATGCAATGAGTTATGCATGCTAGAGTAGGCTAGGTAATTCATATCTTAGGACTAGAGTAGCCTGATTTGTGATGCCTTAGCCTAGGAGTTATGTTGGTGCGAGTTGCTTTGAGTGCATATATGTAGCAGAGAGTAGCTTATGAGAAGCCTGCTAGAGAGTAGGCTAGATTCAGAGTAGTTGTGACAACCCGAAATTTCCGTTTTGTACGAACATTAACTATTCAATAGAAGCTAGTCCAGTTTCAATGAACTTCAGACTTTTCCGAATAAGTTTGTGTACATTAGGGTTTACATTTAAGGAGATATCAGGAGTGTGGATTCTCACGAGTTTGTGAAACTTGAGCATTTCAACACTTCATCATGTTAGAGTCCAATTCCAGAATAAAATATTTTCTTCCAAAATATTTCAGGACTATAAATAGATTTCTGAACTAAATATTTCATTATTCACATTTCCATCTAGAGAAAAGCCAATTTCTCTCCCACGGATCTTCGGGTTTTCATCCCAAATCGTGAGTCTACTTTCCTAGATGTGTTTTAATGCATGTTATAAGCTTAATAACATAGTTTACTTGTCAAAATTGTAAGATCCGGGAGTTTACCGCCCAAGAACGTTCTTGGGGAGTAAACTCCAAAACGAAGCCTAAAAGCTACCTAGTCCCATTTTATTGTTAGGTAACTAGTTAAGGACATTATATATGATCTTTTAAGGCTAGAAAACAATCAAGAACACTTAGCTTTTGGAGTTTATGGCCCAAGAGTTTCTTGGACCGTAAACACCATTTTTCAAGGGCTTAAAGTGCCCTAAGCACCCCTTAAGGCTTTAGACAATAACCCTCTAATACTTGTAACTTGAATGGGGAGTAAATTACATCAAAATCATCCCTAAAGGGGAGTTTACGGCCAAGAAATACTCTTGGGTCGTAAACTCCAAGTAAAGGCACCAAAGTGTGCCTAAAGTCCCCTTTAGCCTTAAACAAAAGTCTAGGATTTATCCTTTATGTGCAAGAGGCTTAAAAGAATGAAAACACCCACCCCATAGGAGTTTACGGCCGTAAACTCTAGGGGATATGGTCTTTAGGCCGTAAAGTCCTCAAAGGAGCATTCTAAGGCCCTAAACTACCTAAAGGATTAAAGCACCAATGCTAGGCTTATTCTAGAATTCATTTAACATTTCAAAACACCCAAAACCACCAAGTCAAGAGTTCACGGCCGTAAACTCAAGGGTTTACGACCGTAAACTCCAAAGGTGGGGTTTGTTGGGTGGTAAACTCATATACAAGGTCATTTGGTACATTAAACCCCTTTAGCCTTGTCCCGTAGCAACTTAGATGCAACCATTAGGACCTATAACACTTATACAAAGTGTTTACATGTTCCTAAGTGTCCCAACTTATTTCATTAAGTTATTATTTGGCTAATTAGTTATATATATGCTTATTATATGATAACTAGGCTCATGCGTGTGAACAAGTCTCCGTTTGCCACCTAGCACGGTATCCGACACTACAATCCAAACCACTCACCACAAGTGAGTTCATACCCATTTAAATTAACCTTTGAAATACTTTAATGTTTTAAATACTTTACCGGGGGGGGGGGGGGGGGGGAATACAAGTTCAATGCTTATAGTTATTGAAATCAATCACATATGATTGCATTAATCACATGTGATTAATAACTAGAAAACCAATGATTTTATCACTGTTCAAACTGTTTATCAAACTCCTTTACTTTGAAATGTTTTACAAACTCTTTTACTTACCAAATACTTTTATTTAAACTTTGTTATACTTCTTATAAATTGCATGCCCTTATATGTATAGATATATAAGCAATGTTTAAAGGGCTTAGGAAGGCCATCCGCCCTATTTCCTTTTTCTCGATTTGGATGTGGTCTGGTGGGATTTCGGGTGACCATCCGAAGGTCGTTTCAATATTAGTTATATATCAATTATACATATATAGACATAAAAGTACTTCCATATTCATGCGTACTATACACATTACTAGTAAGTTACCATTGGGGTAACACAGGATCATACTACTACAACTGTTAGATGAATGAGTCAGTTCATTCATGATTCTATACATTACATTACTACTAGAACATATACAACTATACTAGGAGGAGAACATATACAACTATACTAGAACGAGAAACATTACATTACATATACAAGAATACATTAACAATTGTGATCCACTGTATCGGAGCATGCCTTAAATGTCATGGCCCGAGTTGTAGCCAGAATTCTCTTGGAGGGAGAGCGTGAGTTTGCGTATAGATCTATACTGGATTGACTATCCTACACCTTGCTGCTAGCTACAGCCGGACCTGCAGGTCTGCGGGTGCCAAACGTCATTCCGTTATTACGACCATTCGTATGTTGTTGTTACCAGTCGATAGTATGGTGCAATTATCACATTATACCCTAATATAAATCCGGTTTAAGGTAGTTAGTACATCAGTAGTTCCTATAATACAAAACTACAATACTACAATGATTTACCCATTACATATTCTTAGTGATACCTCACTTAAACATTAATGTACAAACTATATTTGTTAAATGATAGTTACACTTGGGAAATTACACACTTTTACAACAAACGAGCATACAAAACAGTTAAGCCTTGGTAGAAGGCTACTTTAATAGAAAATATAGGTTTTTCTGAGAGATTCAAACTTTTACAAACATTTACATACATTTTACAAAATTATACGTGAGACATGTTCAAAAGTTTTGATAACAAACATCGACACTAAAATACTTATGAACTCACCAGCTTAATGCTGATAAAATCTTTCAAAATAACTTGTATTCTCAGGTCATCAGTAGATAGGTACCGAGGCCAGATTTTGAGAAGATGGAGCGCATTCAAGACTCATCATATTATTTTGATTTACATTATATTTTTGGTGTCTAAAACGGTACAGAACACACATGTATTAAAATTATATATTTAATGCAATGGATGATGTTGTTTGCTTATTTACATTTACTGGGTTGTGATACTTTACATGACGTCCTCCGCCCTAGAACGTTTCTGCCGTTCTTGGTTTTGGGGTGTGACAGTAGTATAGAGTACTTGCGAGTTGGAACCCTAGGAGGAGGACTTGGGGTGAGTACTGATGTGGTGTGGAAGGTAGTATAGGGCCCATACTACTGGAAGCACCAGATCAGTGTGCGGTCTAAGTAAGAATCCTCAAGGTACTAAGGAGCAAGTAAGGTTCAGTTATCGAGTGGGAGTATACTCGAGCACGTCTCTTATATCTTTATGTCGTGTTTCAGAGACATCATGGTTGGGTCGCGCAACACTCCAGAGAGTAGCGGTGTTAGCGATGAGGAGATTCGCCGATTGATTCACGAGGAGGTGGCTGTAGCCATCTGGGCTAAGATTCCGGAGATGTTTGGGTCTATCAAGACCACCTTGATGGAGACGTTTGATGAGCGTTATGCTGCTCTGTCGGAGGCTGTTGTTGCTGCAGCCACCGCAGCTGTTGCTGCCGCGAGGCTGCAGGGGGTGACTTGTTGTTGTACCCAGAGTTCAGCAACACGAAGCCACCAGAGTTCGATGGGACTCAGGATCCGATAGTCGCGATGAGGTGGAATTATGACATTGAGGGATGCTTCTAAACGTTTTCATGTCCGGAGCATATGAGAGTACAGTTCGTGCTGAACCAGCTTCGCTTGGCAGCGAAGGACTGGTGGAAGTTTGTGACGGCTGATTTCACTTATGTAGAGATTACAATGGTGACTTGGGAAAGGTTCACCACCATGTTCCGAGATGAGTATGTTCCCCCTGTGGAGAGGGAACGGTTGGCACAGGAGTTCTTGTCCCTCAAGCAGGGAACTGAGTTGGTGACAGTGATTACGAGGATGTTTCATGAGAGGGCGTTGTTTTTATCTAAGGACGTGTCGACCGAGAAGGAACGTATCAGCCGATATCTGAGCATACTGAGGAGAGACATTCATGAGTTCGTGGCAAACTCGAAGTACCGGACATTTGCCGAGCTCTAGGAAAATGCCCGGAAGAGGGAGATTGAGCTGGAGACTCAGGCCACGGAGGAGGCCGATTCTCTGAGGAGGGACAGGCAACTGGCGCAGTCGCAGCCGCAGCCGGCAGCCAAGCGGGCAAAGCCCGCCTATTCGAAATATGGAGGTCCGAAGGGCCGCACTTGTGGGAAGTACGACAAGAGCCATGAGGGAGAGTGCAGAGCTGGGGTGTGTTACAAGTATGGGAAGGATGGGCATTTCGCGAGGGATTCCCCAAGGGATTTTCGGTTTCCTTTCATTGCAACTAGACGGGACATCGGAAGGTCGAGTGCCCGCAATTGTTATAGGGATCGGCCCAGGGATCTTCCCCTGCTGCTGCACGAGCTACTGAGGTTCGGCCAGTGAAGGCCGGGGCACCGAAGGCTCGTGGGAGAGCCTTTTAGTTGACGGTGGAGGAGGTCCGTGCAGCGCCCGACGTCGTGACTGGTATGTATTCTTTCATTTATTTATGTTGAGTTTGAGATATTGTGCCTATTTTGTGGTATGCTTAGGTATTTTCCTGGTGAATTCTATATCTGCTTTGGTTTTGTTTGAATTGGGTGCGAATCGGTCTTTCGTGTCATTAGCATTTAGTCAGCACATCGGTATCCAGCGAGAGGCGTTGAGTCGACCTCTACGAGTTTCCATAGACGATGAGCGAGCGGTGTATGCTACCGATGTGATCAGAGGATGTGTGTTCGAGATTTTCGGTGTTGATTTACTGATAGATTTGCTACCGATTGCGATAGGGGATGTATGTGTCATCGTGGGCATGGAACGGTTGAGCCGATTTGGAGCTGTTATCGACTGCGAGCGTCAGTTGGTGAGCATATGAGACCCTAGTGGGGGAGTACTTACGGTGTATGGCGAGGGTACCCGATCTGGGTTAGCATTTTGCTCAGCTGCCAGAGCGAGGCAGAGTCTACAACAAAGCTGGAGGGTTTGTAGCCTATGTGATGGATACATGAGTTGCCGCAGAGGGGCCGAGTTATGTTGATGAGGTCCCGATAGTGCGTCAGTTGCCAGATGTTTTCCCCGAGGAGTTGCCGGGTGTGCCTCCGGAGAGGCAGGTGGAGTTTCATATTGATTTGGTTCCGGGACCAGCGCCTATTGCTAAGGCACCCTATAGCCTTGCGCCACCAGAGATGTAGGAGTTATCCTCGCAGCTTTAGGAGCTGCTAGGTAAGGGATTAATTCGACCGAGTAGATCACCGTGGGGAGCACCGATTCTTTTTGTCAAGAAAAAGGATGGTTCACACAGGATGTGTATTGATTACCGGGAGTTGAACAAGTTGACGGTCAAGAACCGTTACCTGTTACCAAGGATCGACGATCTGTTCGATCAGTTGCAGGGTGCATCTAGGTTTTCCAAGATTGACTTGAGGTCTGGATATCATCAGATGAGGGTGCGGGATGAGGATATCACGAAGATGGTGTTCATGACTCGTTATGGGCATTACAAGTTCGTGGTGATTCCTTTTGGGCTCACCAATGCACCGGCAGTGTTCATGGATCTCATGAACCGGGTGTGTAGGCCGATGTTGGATCGTTCGGTGATTGTGTTCATTGATGGTATCCTAGTATATTCGAGATCCAGAGAGCAGCATGATGAGCATCTTAGAGAGATCCTTGGAGTGTTGAGATTGGAGAGGCTTTATGCCAAATTCTCCAAGTGTGATTTCTGGTTACAGGAGGTCCAGTTCTTGGGACATCTCGTTAATCAAAATGCGATATTGGTTGATCCGGCCAAGATTGAGGCGGTTATGAGTTGGGAGGTGCCAAGGTTCCCCACTAAGATCAGGAGTTTTCTGGGGTTGGCCGGCTATTATCGGAGGTTTATCAAGGATTTCTCCAAGATTGCCGTTCCTCTCACCAGATTGACGCAGAAGGGCGTTGCTTTTATTTGGGGTCTCAAGCAGCAGACTTCGTTTGAAACTCTTTGCTAAAGATTATGCGAAACCCCGGTTTTATCCCTTCCGGAGGGAATGGAAGATTTTGTGGTGTACTGTGACGCGTCTATATCGGGGTTGGGAGTAGTGCTTATACAGAGAGGGCATGTGATAGCTTACGCATCGAGGCAGCTGAAGCCTCATGAGACGAGGTATCTCACCCATGATTTGGAATTGGGGGCAGTGGTGTTCGCCCTCAAGATATGGCGCCATTATTTGTATGGGGTTCGGTGTACCATACACACGGACCACAAGAGTTTGAAGTATCTGATGGATCATCCCACCCTAAATATGCATCAGAGGAGATGGTTGGATGTTGTAAATGATTATGATTGTGAGATCCTGTACCACCCGAGCAAGGATAACGTGGTAGCCGATGCTTTGAGCCGCAGGGCGGAGAGTACCCCAATTCGAGATATATGCATGAAGATGACGGTGATGACTCCGGTATTGGATACCATCTGAATAGCCCAGGCAGAGGCAGTTAGACCAAAGAACCGCAAAAGGGAGCGGGTGATTAGGCAGGTATCCGAGTTTGTTACTGATAGTCGAGGGTTTATGACCTTTCACGATCGGATTTGGGTGTCGTTTATGGGCGGGGCACGTAGCATTTTGATGGAGGAGGCGCATAGATCGAGATTCTCGATCCATCCCGGGGCCACTAAGATGTATTTGGACCTGAAGAGAGATTATTGGTGGCCCTATATGAAGAGGGATGCCGTGTGGGTAGTGGAGAGGTGCTTGACCCGTCGCCGGGTTAAGGCCAAGCACCTACGTCCGCATGGTAAGCTGCAACCATTGGATGTTCCCGAGTGGAAGTGGGAACAAATTTCTATGGATTATATCACCAGATTGCCAAGGACCGCGAGGGGTGTTGATGCAATTTGTGTGATTGTGGATCGGCTGACGAAGAGCATTCACTTCCTTGCTATCAGTGAGAGCTCTTCTACAGAGAGGTTGGCAGAGATATATGTGAGAGAGGTGGTGTCGTGGCATGGAGTGCTGATCTCGATTGTGTCAGATCGAGATGTACGTTTCACGTCCAGGTTCTGGAAGAAGTTCCATGAGGAGTTGGGTACGAGGTTCCACTTCAGTACTGCTTACCACCCACAGACAGATGGACAGAGTGAGCGGACGATTCAGACGCTCGAGTACATGCTTCGAGCATGTGTTTTGGACTTCGGTGGAAGTTGGGATACATACCTACCCTTGGCTGAGTTTTCTTAGAGCAACAACCACCATTCAAGTATTTGTATGCCTCCCTTTGAGCTGTTGAATGGGAGGAGGTGTAGGACCCCCAATCTATTGGGGAGACGTAGGGCAGCAGGTAATGGGTAGCACGGAGATAGTGCATCAGACGATTAAGAAGATACAACAGGTTAGACAGAGGTTGCTGACAGCCCAGAGTCGCCAGAAGAGTTACGCGGATAGGCGACGATTCGAGCTTGTATTCCTGGTGGGAGACTTCGTACTCCTGAAGGTATCTCCTTGGAAAGGAGTGATCCGATTCAGGAAGAAGGGCAAGCTGGGGCCCCGATACATTGGTCCTTTCAGGGTGACCGCGAGGGTGGGAAAGGTAGCATATCGTTTGGAGCTACCTGCGGTGTTGAGCCAGATACATGATACCTTCCACGTGTCTCAGTTGAGGAAGTGCATAGTCGACAAGACGGCAGTAGTACCACTAGAGGATATTCAGGAGGATGCAAGCCTGAATTATGTTGAGAGTCAAATTGCGATTGTGGATCGGAAGATCAAGGTTTCGAGGAACAAGGAGGTGCCCCTGGTTCAGGACCAGTGGCAACATCAGAGAGGGTCTGAGATGACACTGGAGTCGGAGTTGGAGATGTAGGAGCAGCAGCCAAAGTTATTTGTAGAGCGAGACTTCATGGGCGAAGTTTGATTCTAGCGGGGGAGAATTGTAACATCCGGATTTCCAGGTATCATATTTTAATTATTTATTTTGAGTTAAGAAGAGGGACTCGACGAGTTGACGCCTTGACTCGTCGAGTAGGATCGCGATTTGCTGAGTGGATTTAATGAATGGACTCGACGACTCGGCGAGTCGACTCGACGAGTCCGCGCTGAGGACAGAAAACCTAAATCTTTGGGCATGTGCCCTATTTAAGGGTCCTTATGGCCTTCTTTGGCGGCCACTATCACCCTTGAGAGAACCGGAGCACCTGAGAGCATAGTGAGTGAGAGAAGAAGCCATTTTCATCATCTCAAGTGTGATTTTGTAAGAAAGAAGGAAGGAGGGCAAGCTAGACGGGTTAAGGAGCTCTGATTTGCTTCCATTCAATCAGAAGGTGCTACTAGAGGTATGAATCTATACTCATTCTCGTGATACGGTAGACTGGTTGGATCTAGGGTTTTCTTATCCCTTCTTTAGCTTGGATTCAAAGCATATAAGGTCCCAAGGTGGAATAAGTCTTAGATCTGGACCTTAAGAGGTCTAGAGAGTCCCAACCATTCTGCTTTATGCTGTTCCTTTGGAGATATGAGCCTAGGTTGCCATTTTAGAAGCTATTTCACCAAAAGAAGCCTTATGTGTGTTGCATGAGTGTAAAGATTGGACCTTTACGTGATTATTGAGCATTGGGAAGTCAGATCTATAGGTTAGAGAAACAGATATGACTTTAGAAGGTCATATCAGTATTGCCATGGAAGGAACTCGCTGAGTCCATAAGGGGACTAGACGAGTCGAGTCAGGTTGCCCCACAATTCGTGTCTAGTGGTAACGCGTCGAGTGAAAGGTTAACTCGACGAGTCGAATGAGGCTTTATGAGGATTCACACGCATGGACTCACCGAGTCACGCGAGTGCACTTGACGAGTCTGGTCAAATTTTGACCGTTGACTAGAGTTGACTTCAGTTGACCTTAGGGCTTTGGTTAAGCTGAATCAAGAAAGGTCAGGAATGGGTAGAATGGTCTTCTACCAATTCTTTAGAGATGAGGACAAGAGAAAATATTGATTAGAGATCCTATTAATTTGATAGGAGGAGGAGGCTAGGTCGGGTTATCGAGCGAGAGGTTATCCGACATCGTACGAGGTGAGTTTTCTCATTATACATTACCTAGAGTGGTAGCTATGTGCAGACCAGAGGGTCTTATATGTTATGTGTATGTATGAGATTTTGTATGTTATGTTATATGTATACTATATGTTATATAGACTGGACCGGAGGGTCCAACAATTTACAAGGCCAGAGGGTCCTTGAACAGACCGGAATGGAGGGTCCAACGATTTAGACCGGACCGGAAGGTCCTACGAGCTAGACCGGACCGGAGGGTCTAACAAGCTACGAGACTAGAGGGTCCAGCTAAGATACATTGACCGGAAAGTCATACAGAGTTACAGCATCGAGTGGCTATTATGTGTTGTATGTGGTATTTTGTGGAACTCACTATGCATTTATGCTTACAGTGTTTTGTGTGATGTGTTTCAGGTACCAGTGAGGATCGCAGGAAGGTGCCGACATAATTTGTACACACCGATGGAGAATTATGTATTTTGAGATTCTGGGATATGTTTATTTGAGATGACATTTGACGCTTGAGTTTTTGGAATGAATTATATGAATTATGTTTGTTTTAAAAATGAAAATTTGTTTTAAATTTTCACGTCGTTACAGGTAATTACTCATGTGGTTCTAGAGTTTATGCCACTTTTAGTGGCACTTATTATTTGTCACAATACATAAAAAATTTTGTAACATTTTGTGTCATAAATATCCATAAAATTCTAGAGTTAAAGTTACTTATATTGACACATTTTCTCTATAATATAAAATATAAAAACTAATTATATTGTGGTCCATGGAAAATAAGAAAAACTCCATTGAAGCAAATGTCTACTTAAATGTCAAATAAGTCTAAATGTGGAACAAAGTACAAACTAAACATAAAAACAACTAAGAAAAGTAATAAAAAACATGAAACATCGTTATAGTGGAAAAAATAAACATGAAACAAAGTACCACGGGTTAGCTTTTTCTTGAATCAATACTTGTAACTTCCTGTGAAAAAATAAATAAAGACAAGTCAACATACAGTTAAATAAGTAACTTCACACATGGAGGGGATAATGTAGGAACTATGAAAGAAATTACACCCCATTTTTAGTAAATTCAATCATGAGGAAATTCATGGTCTTCTTATTTCTTACTCGTTACAACAATCAGGTTAGGAAACTACCTTCTGATTTTTCTTCTTTGGTAATTGCTTTGCTGGAAAACACCTATCTCTTCTTTGATCTCTTCCTACATAGAACTTACATTCAAGATTTAATTTTTTACTTTTCACTTGATGTCCACAATAAAAATATAACCTTTCATTCGACTTATTTTCTACTTCCTCTTCCGGCTCCAGTTCAGGTAGTCAAACCAAGTAATTTGGTTAATAAAACCAACTAATCTTCATAGTGAAATTCAAATCAAGGTGAACCAGATATCTTAGGCACCCTCTTCAGTCACATTAGCTTAGATAGGGGTAGTTTGGGAAAACAACAAATAAAGAGCATCTTATTAGTGCAATAGAATTAGGGACATTTTAGGCATTTTATATTATTTAGTTTGTTAGGACAACTAGTATAACCAATCTTCATAGTGAAATTCAAATAAAGGTGAACCAGATGATACATACATCTTCATCAAAGTCCCTATCGAAAATTTTGCAGCCTCTTTTTCTTCTGCATAGTTTGTATTATCTTATTCTTGAAAAGAAAGCGACAAAATCATGTAAACAAATTGTATAACCTAAAGGACACTTACGAGTTTCTTGTGGTTCGTTAATTACATCTTTCAAAGGATCTTGGTTCCAAAGCTCATCATCCTCTTCAACCCCTCATCAAACAACTTGTTCATCTTACAAAAAGAAGGAACTAACATCCACAAGCATCTCTATAAAAACATCATCAACGTTACGTAACATTCATGGATGAAATAGTTTTTAATGCATCCTATCTTTTAGTTATTAGCTTTCTAGTTTGATTCAAGTTCTAAATTCCTTTAAAGATTATAGATGATTCAAGGGTTACACAACTTTAAATATTATGTAACAATCTAAGTTAAGATTCAATATTGATTAACAGTTGATGTCACTAGTGTCAGAAACTACTAAAAAACGTTACTAAAATCAGTAAAAAAACCCTAATTTAACATATAAAACCCTCCAAGAGACTAAGACTCACCATGACTAATAGGCAATTGATGTTATGATACAATTCAGGCAAGAGTGTTTCATAATGGTTAAAAAAATTTCTTCATCTGAAGCTATCGATTCAATCAAAGTTAGCCTAAAGGACATCAATAATGTAATACACACATCCATATACAAGTTGAGTAGAGAAAATAAACTGTATACATGAGATAAAGATTGAGAACCGAGAATTTAGAGCTCAAAATTTTCTTTATAGTGTTGAGATATAGATTGAGGCCATTTAATTGAATTTGTATTCATGTATATGTCGATCGGTCATTAAATGGTCACAAAGGGGGTCGTCATTGACAAGAGCACGCTAGAAAAGGCTTTGGTCGTCAGGAAGAGCACCAGAAATCAACGTCGGTTACGAACAATGAATTAAATAATATACAACCATATGAACCTTAGGAGGCTTGAGTACCTGAAATTAACGACGATTTAGTCGAGAAAAAAAGATGACGAAGCCAGGATATGTGATATCGTCATTATGAAGAGAGGGAAGGTGAGTGTCCATGATTCTCATCACTAGGAAGAGTACATGAATATGAAATTGTCATTTTAAAGTTACATGAGAATAATAAAAAGAGATGTCTAGTTTTTTCGGTAAATCGCGAGATGTTTGTCAACCTTTTTACACAGATAACACACATGGAAGATGCTTGTGGTCAATAATTGCCTCGTGCTCTTCGATCAGCCTCTTATTCTCATCCATCCTTAACTCTGAGATTGGAATTATGTCGGGAACTTCTCCCATGAATGTCCTCAGATAACACACATGGAAGGTGTTATGTATACCATCGAGTTCTTCGGGTAATTCGATCTTGTAAGCTTGGTTCCCAATCTTCTGAAGAACTTTTAATGGTCCAATGAACCTTGGACTCAACTTCCCTCATTTCCCGAATCTTATAAGTCCCTTCCACGGTGAGAATTTAAGTAAAACGGAATCCCCAACCTCAAAAGTCATTGGTCGTCTTTTCTTGTCAGCATAGCTCTTCTGACGATCCTGAGCTGCTAACATTCTTTCCCTAATCACCTTCAACTTCTCAGCAGTCTCATGGACTATCTCGGGGCCCATAAACTGCTTCTCTCCGACTCCAAGCCAACAAGATGGCGTACAACACTTCTGTCCATACAAGGCTTGATAAGGTGCCATCTTGATGCTCGAGTGGAAACTATTGTTATAGGAAAATTCTACCTGAGGTAAGTACTCGTCCCAGCTACCTTGGAACTCGAGGGTACATGCTCTCAACATATCTTCTAGTGTTTGAATCATTCTTTCGCTCTGACCATCAGTCTGCAGATGGTAAGCTGGACTCAGACACAATTTCGTACCCAATTCTTCTTGTAGACTCCTCTAAAACCTCGACGTGAAACGACTATCACGATCTGTTACAATCGTAAGAGGAACACCGTGAAGTCTTACAATTTCCTTCACGTAAACATTTGCGAGCTTATCCATAGACCACTTCTCGTTGGCTGCTATGAAGTGTGCACTCTTGGTGAAACGATCCACGACTACCCAAATCATGTCGTGTCCGTTCTTCGTCCTGGGCAGTTTAGTCACAAAATCCATGGTGATGTCCTCCCATTTACCCATGGGTACATGAAAAGGTTCCAAACTCCCATACGGTTTCTGATGTTGTGCCTTAACCCTCGCACATGTCACACACTCGGCCACATGTTTCGCAACATCGAGCTTCATTGTAGTCCACCAGTAGTAGGGTTTTAGGTCCCTATACATTTTAGTGCTACCGGGATGAATCGAGTACATGGTCTTGTGTGCTTCTTCCATCAGAAGGTCTCTTATTTCTCCCGTCTTAGGTACCCAAATCCGATCTTGGAATACCTTCAGTCCTTGACTGTTTGTACCGAACGCTAACGTTTTGCCCAAACGTTCTTCTCTTCGGTCATTCTTCTCTAAAGCTTCTTCCTGAGCTTTCTTGATACTTTCCACAGTCGTCGAGACGACTTCGATTCTCAATGCTCTTGGCCTTTTCCTTTCAAGGTTGACTTTCCGACTGAGAGCATCAGCCACAACATTTGCTTTATCGGGGTGGTAAAGTATCTCACAATCATAGTCCTTGAGTAACTCTAACCAGCATCGTTGCCTCATGTTCAATTCTTTCTGATTAAAGAGATACTGTAGACTCTTATGATCAGTGAACAACTTGCACTTCGTGCCGTAGAGATAATGCCTCCATATCTTTAGAGCAAATACTACCGCCGCCAACTCCAGATCGTGAGTGGGGTAGTTCTTTTCGTGCTCTTTCAATTGTCGAGATGTGTATGCTATCACCTTTTCTCTTTGGGTCAGAACACAACCCAACCTGACTCCAGATGTGTCACTATAAACTGCGAAGTCTTCAACTCCATCGGGTAGAGAAAGTATCGGTGCTTCACATAACTTCTTCTTTAGCTTCTTGAATGTCTCATCGTGTTTCCCACTCCACGTATACGTAGCTCCTTTATGGGTCAAAGCTGTTAATGGAGCAGCTATCGAAGAAAAGCCTTGGATAAATTGTCGATAATATCCGGCTAATCCTAGAAAGCTTCGAATCTCCGTGGGACTCTTTGGACGTTCCCACTTCATCACAGCCTCGATCTTTGCGAGGTCAACCATTATCCCTTCTTGGTTAACCACGTGACCCAAGAACTAGACTTCTCGTATCCAAAAGTGGCATTTGGAGAACTTAGCATAAAGCTTCTCCTTCTTTAATACTTCCAACACTTCCGATAGATGCTTGCCATGCTCCTCTTGGCTTTTTGAGTAAATCAGAATGTCTTCGATGAACACTATCACAAATTTATCGAGGAATGGTTTACAAACCCTGTTCATCAAATCCATGAATGCTGCTGGAGCATTGGTTAGTCCGAATGACTTAACCAAGAACTCGTAGTGTCCATATCTCGTTCTAAATGCAGTCTTCTCAATATCCTGCTCTCTTACCTTTAGCTGTTGCTATCTTGACCTAAGATCGATCTTTGAGAAGTAGCTCGAACCTTGCAGCTGATTGAATAGGTCATCAATCCTCGGCAATGGATACTTGTTCTTCATCGTTGCCTTATTCAGCTCTCGGTAGTCTATACACATTCTCATACTTCCGTCCTTTTTCTTCACGAATAACACCGGAGCTCCCCAGGGTGATGAACTAGGTGAAACCGTTGTCCAACAGCTCCTGAAGTTGCGTCATAAGCTCCTTCATCTCCGTCGGTGCTAATCAGTAAGGTGCCTTTGCTATCGGTGTTGTACCTGGTAACAAGTCTATCCGAAACTCCACTTGCCTATCAGGTGGTAATCCGGGAAGATCTTCGGGAAAGACTTCGGAATAATCGCACACAACCGGTATATTCTGCACCTCTTTCTTTTCCTTCTTAGCATCGATTACGAATGCCAAGTATGATGCATATCCTTTGGACGAACATTTCCTGGCTTTCATCAGGGAGATGATTCTAGAATTCACTCTGCGTTTGTCCCCGTACACCATAAATGATTCCTTTCCGGGTGGGTTTACCCTTACTATCTTCTTTCGGCATAATATCTCCGCATCGTTGTCCACACCCAAAACGATGTCGAAACCGTTTAACTCTATGGATAATAGCTCCTCATGGAATTCGTTTTTGTTTAGGTTGATGACTATGTTCTTAATACGATTACTAACAGGTACGAATTTGCCACTGGCAACTTCTACAATCAGGGCATTATCAAGTTTTTCTACAGGCAATGCTAATTTCCCACCAAATCTATGCGATACAAAGGAATAGTTGGCTCCGGAATCAAATAGTATATTGGCAGGCAAACCATTTACAAGAAAGGTACCTGAAGCGACGTCTGCTGCCTCCTTCGCAGCCTCGAGCGTCATCTGGAAGGTTCTCGCCTTCGGCTTCGGTGGTATGATGGGCCTTCCCGCATATTTCTTCTTTGGTTAATCCTTAGCAATATGCCCTTCTTCACGGCACTCGTAGCACACCCTCTTGTTGATGGTGCACTCATTGGCATAGTGCCCCGTTTTCCCACACTTGTAGAAGGTTACTTCTTCGCTACATTTTCCCGAGTGCTTCTTCTTGCACTTCTCGCACCATTTCAATTCATTTCCTCCTCCCCCGAGCTTCTTTGAACCGAACTCGCTCTTCTTTTTGTTGCGTTTAGCAGACCCTTCAAATTTCCTCTTCTCGCCAACCTTAACTTTGCTGGCAACTCTTCCCTTAATCATATCCTCCACAGACTTGGCAGCCCAGATAGCTGCCTCTAGAGTAGGTGCCTGATGCACTGGCACCGCGTACTCCCATGGAAATCCCTTTGCGTACTTATCGATCTTCGTCAGCTCATCCAGAACAAGACGCAAGGCAAACTCCATCTTTTCTGTGAAGTTGTTCGTGTATTCATCGATTGATATGCTTCCCTTCTTCAGCGTTAGAAAATGGTTCTCTAGCTCGAGCAGGTTTTGAGCTGAGCAGTACTTTCGTTTGAATTGCAACAGAAATTCTGCCCATGTCAGTTGTAGGGGCTCGTTGGGGCTTAAAGTCTTCCCCTAGGTATTCCACCAACGTACAGTGCCTCCTCGAAACTGACGCACTGCAAACGTGGTCTGTAGTTTTCCTCTGCAGCTGCACGTCATGAAAGCTAACTCCATCTCCGAGATCCAATCCATGACCTCGATCGGATCTTCCTTTCCAGTGAAAGTCGATGGCTTGCAAGTCAGAAAATCCTTGTACTTGCATCCATTCCTCTCGACTTCGTCATCTTGTTTGTTTTGTTGAACTATTGGTGGGTTGACTTGACCAACAGTTCCACTATAGTCTCCCTCCTCAGCTGCCCTTCGTTCAACTCGGGCTGTTCGATCTGAATAGTCGCTTCCTCTCGATTTTGCTAGAGCAAACTTCTGGTTTCCTCCATTTGACGATCCAACATCGCCTGGATCATCGGTTGCACTCCGGCCATTGATATTGGCTCAACAACGGCTTCCACAACTGGTATTTGCTCAATCATTGGGGGTTGGTTTCTGTTCCCATTTGCATTCACGTTTCCACTACAGGTCCTTGCCATCTTGATCTATACACCTAATAAGGTGAATTTAGATCTTTATTTAGGACTGGTGTTCAAATCATCCTTATCTCTCCGAAACGTTTACATGCTAGTTCTAATATCGTAGTCGTACGTTTAGAATCTTAAACTCACAAGGTTTCCAGATCCGGTCGGAAACAGACCATAGATCCGAACAAATAATAGCATGTCAGGCACAAAGCATTTAGCACATAATAGCATTTTAGGCATAATTCCTAAAATAAGCTAGTGCTCACACCTCACGATCATCGCTTAGCATTCTAAGTTTAAGTCTAGAAATCCTACAAATTCCTAGTTCGCTTAAACTAATGCTCTGATACTAACTGTGACATCCCCATTTTCATGGACAGAAAAGACCGATTTTGTTTATGCTTTGTTTAAAAATCAGAGTAATATTTTAAATAAAAGTGTTGCGGAATTTGTCACAAAACAATATATGATAAAGATTTATCAAAAGCATTTCCGTAGAAATGTATTTCATTAAAAAGACTCGGGATGTCATGTTTGATACAGATCATAAGCATAAACAATACAATATAGACCTTACTACATTATTCCGTATTTACAGGCCTAAAATCCATTAATCTCTCATCCCAAGACATCACATTTATGCTCATGCGCCACTACCTGTAATACAAGAAACTGAGTGGGTCAGGCTTGGGAGCCTGGTGAGCACATAGGGTTTTCAACCCACAATAAATAAGTTTATTAACTTTATCAAACCAAACAAACCCGATTACCCGTTCCCGTTATCCTCAGTTTACGTCCCTAAAACATCTAACGCAAGGGACCTAGTCTAAGGACTATCAGCGGGATGGACACTACTACTAAGGGGATTCCTCAGCAATAAATGTCCTTAAGGAAACCATGTAGGGGATGGAGTACATCTGGTGAGCACACAGTTCAAATAAACACCTACAGGTTGCGAGCCTGCTAGTGTTCCATTGGACTGTCTAGAATAGTCCGTGGTCTTCATTTATACTCTGCTAGATGACTGGATCATCAATAACATCTATAATGAGGCCTCTCATTATTTCATTTTATCACTCAGCAACTAACACATCTACCCATGTTTTACCCTAACATTTTCGTAGATATAAAATACATATACAGTTTAAATCATTGAAAACATGTATAAAAATGTTCATCCAGCACAGATAGCAAGTATTCAGATAATATGCACACATAGCACGTAATTTATATAAAATACTTCATATCTATGTGTAAGCTAAAAGTAACTATGCACTCACCTGAAAGGTGGTGATTCAGCACTCGGACAGCGCTTCAATACTCTTAAAACAAGTTTCCTTCGATAAAACCTAGTATCAATACCACTAGGGTTTAGTCTAACGATAACCGCGACAAATTAATAGTCTGACTATTATTATTATTATTATATAAGCATTAAATAACACTCAATATAACTCATAATAATAACCCAAATAATTATTTTAAGGACCTAATAACATCCTATAATTATTTGAAAGCTATATTAAAAATTGCGTAAGCGTAGCTCACTTACAGCGGATTTTAAAGAAAATCGGGCTTTGCTCCGAGCAGCGTTTCCGAAACCGAAAGAACCTTTTTCTCGGGACTCCGGGAGCCTCGGGGCTTCTTCGAGTGCTAGGGGGTTTACCTAGGCTTTTAGGGGGGGGGGGGGGGGTTTGGGGGGTTAGAGAGAGAGTTTAGAGAGAGAAAGAAGTGGTGAAAGGTGTGAGAAATGAGGGTGCCCCGACTCCCTTTTTATAGGCTGGAAAAGCCAAAAACTCGTCGAGTTGGCCTCAAACTCGTCGAGGTGTCACCATCTGGTGGCTAGCCTTGGGGAGAAAGCAACGGCCAGGATTGCGCCACGTCACCCGATTTCACACAGCAGCCTCCCGACTTAGAAAAATCATAACTCTCGCATACGAGCTCCGTTTTTGATGTTCTTTTTTTTCCACGCATAGGTAAAAACAAGATCTACAATTTTCATTTAAACTCTGTCGGATTGACCGATCTTAAATTTAATAGTAGGAGGAGATTAGACTGCTAAATGACCGCGAAGAATTCGTAACTCCTTCATACGGACTCCGTTTTCGTCTGTCTTTTTACCGTTGAGTTCCTACTAATGAGATCTGCAACTCTCATTTAGGTGGCGTTAGCCAAAAACCGCTCGAACTAAAATTCGAGTTTCGGGCTGTACACTGCTACGCCGAAACTTCGAAAAATCGTAACTTTCTCATACGAAGTCAGATTTGGGCGTCCTTTTTATGGATTTTCTCGGTTTAACATACTCTACAACTTTGGTTGATATCACTAAGGCTAAAAAATTCTTCTATCATAAATTCACTTTTTGCGTCTCCCGGTGCTGTGCTGGTATCGCTGTAAAACTTTAGCAGGCCATAAGTTCTTCGTTATAACTCGGATTTTGGCGTTCTTTATATCACCGAAATTCTTGTTTCGACCACTACAACTTTATGTAAAGATATCGGACTTATCTCACACTTTAATTTTGACGCTTATTTTTATTCTTTAATTATACATTTATAATTAAATAATAAACACATAAATACACATAATTCACATAATACTCAAATATTTCATCTTTATTACTTCAAAAAGAGTTACAATAGTTGACCTAGACTATTACTGATGGGTTTTATGCATAAGAAACATTCCTATGTGCTCATACAAACCCTAATGCTTGGATCTAGGTTTCACTATTGAACATGCTTTGATTCCAAGACTTACAAACCCTAATCTAGCATGTAAACAACATAACTAACATATAGAATCAGATCTAGATGTTTACCTCTTCAATTGTTGGCTTAGATCTTGTATCTCTTCTTCTTTTGAGCCTAGAGTCGCAAATGCAACTCCTCTAATGGTTCACAAACCCCACAAGCAAGAAGGCAATATGAGAGAGGGAGAGGGAAGCTAGAATTCGGCCTAGGGTACTCTTAGAATCAAGTGGTAGCCAAATTCATGCCCTAGGGGTCATATTTATAGTTACAGGTTACTAGGGTTTCACTCTAAACCCTAATGGACAGCTTAGCCACCAAGCAGCCCATGGAAACTTCTGGAATAAGGCCCTTGGACGAAAATATGATGGTTACCCATCATAATTTCGTTCCCCCTTAAGCCCATTAGGTTTCCTTAACCTAAAACTCAACTATCACACATTTGACAGTTTATACCCCTTTATTCAATTAATCTCTTTTGACCACTAAATTAATTCTTAATTAATTTATGACCAATACTAATTAAATAAATATGATTTCCCCTTTAATATATTATTCTTATAATATATTAACAAATCATAATACTCTCTCTTTCTCTTTAAATTACCTTGTCAAGTTGCTATGGAGAAGGAAACCCAAAAGGGCCATGCACAACCGGGTCAAGTACATACCAAATATAGTTACGGGCTTTGACACTATTCCAATAGTCTCCCACTTGGATAAGTCTAGTAAGTATATCTCACATATGACTTCAGAATCCGATTAGCAATCGTAGCTGTTATACTTCGCTGTCTACTCTGATCAACTTGTCCTTTAGATAAGGGATCGTATAATCCTCTGTTCTGGATATCATGCTGACAATGCTTATTGTCCAGCAGTAGTTCCTTGATTTCCGATTTGTTTGACATAGAATTTAGTTGAACACATCAATTTCATTCTGACCGGGCCCGGCACATAAGTCAAACCAAATCATCAAGTGGCCAATATATCACTTTTATTCTCATAGAATAAAAGGAACAGATCAACTTCGACTCATATGCATCTATCATTTGCTAATGGATCACACACAATAATGTGTTTTATAACATCAAGTTACTGATGCGTTTAAACATTATCAATGTATAACCAACCAGCAAACAACAACCATATCTCTAAGTTTTAAGACTATATGATGTTATCACTTTGCGATCACTTAAGATAAAACACCACTTAGTGATACAACAAACTCGGGTTTATTCCAATGCTCAACTCATATTCACAAGCACTCATGAACTTTGCAGCAAACCTTTGCTATGTCCAAAACCTTTCAGACAATCTACAAACAGTTCATGACAGTCTTAATTCATACCTACTTCCAAAATATGACCGACTGTGGACCTTTTGAATAATCATATCATTCAGGAAGTCAAAACATGCAAAATGGAAACAATAGATAAATAACCAACATAAGATAGTAACTTTACTCATAAATAATACAATTTCATTTATTCATCAAATGTCAAGTACAAACTATCTATTACACATTTCCTATCTAATCCAAACTTATATCATCCTTCAGCCCAATGCTCCTAGCGTGCTGCAAGTGTTTGACCCTACTCAGTCCCTTCGTAAGGGGATCTGCTGGGTTCTCTTCTGATGATACCCTCTTCACAACGAGGAGTCCCTCTTCTACCCGATGTCTGATGAAATGGTATTTTATGTCAATATGTCGAGATTTGGCATGACCTCTCGGTTCCTTGGTCAAGGCAACCGCACCTTCATTATCACAGAAAATTTCCATTGCCTCTTTTATGGATGGCACAACTCCAAGGTCTCCAATGAAGTTCTTCAACCATATAGCCTCCTTTGACGCTTCGCTCGCTGCAATATACTCTGATTCGCACGTTGAATCAGCTACGGTCTCTTGCTTGGAACTTTTCCAAGTCATTGCTCCTCCATTTAGGGTAAAGACCCAGCTCGACTGCGATCGGAAGTTATCCCGATCCGTCTGAAAACTAGCATCACTGTACCCTCGTACCCTTAAGTCATCACTCCCACTGAGGACTAGAAACCATTCCTTGGTCCTCCGAAGGTACTTAAGAATATTCTTAACTGCAATCCAATGTGCTCTACCAGGGTTCCCTTGATATCTGCTGACCATGCTCAAGGCGAAGGCCACATTAGGGCGAGTACAAGTCATAGCGTACATGATAGAGCCTACTGCGGAAGCGTAAGGTACTCGGCTCATATCAGCTATCTCTGTCTCTGTACTCGGGCTCTGAGTCTTACTCAGCTTGGTATTGCTTTGGATTGGCAACTCCCCTTTCTTGGAAATTTCCATACTAAAACGCTTTAGTACCTTTTCCAAGTATGTATCCTGACTGAGTCCTATCAGTCTCTTTTCCCTGTTTCTTACTATTCTTATTCCCAGAATATAAGCAGCCTCTTCGAGGTCCTTCATAGCGAAACATTTCCCAAGCCAGGACTTGACTTCCTGCAAGGTTGGGACATCGTTTCCTATGAGTAGTATGTCGTCGACATACAATACGAGGAAGCTTACTATACTCCCACTGGCTTTGACATACACACAAGATTCATCTTCGCTTCGCAGAAAGCCAAACTCTTTAACCTTCTCATCAAAACAAAGATTCCATCTGCGAGATGCTTGTTTCAATCCATAAATGGATTTCTCAAGCTTGCATACTCTATTTGGATGCTTCACATCGACAAAACCCTCTGGCTGATTCATGTAGACATCCTCAGCCAACTTTTCATTAAGGAAAGCGGTTTTCACGTCCATCTGCCATATTTCATAATCATGAAACGCAGCTATGGCAAGCATCACCCTAATAGACTTTATCATCGCAACTGGCGAGAAGGTCTCATCATAGTCAACTCCGGGAGTTTGAGTAAAGCCCTTCGCAACCAATCGCGCTTTATAAGTATGCACTTTCCCATCCACGTTCGTCTTCTTCTTGATGATCCACTTGCACCCGACTGTCTTACGACCCGGTACATTATCAACCAAATTCCAAACTTGGTTGTCGTACATGGACTGAATCTCGCTGTCCATAGCCTCTTTCCATTTTGCAGACTCTGGGCCTGCCATGGCTTCCTTATAGCTGCTAGGTTCATCCAAATTTACTAGTGTACTATCACTAATAAATGTATACCCTTCAGTAGTAATATGAAAACCATAAAACGGGGGTGGAACACTAGCCCTAGTGGAACGTCGAAGAGGTAGGGACTCGTCAACAGGTTCAACAGGAATTTCCTCCTCAAGTTGAGTGCCAGTCTCCGAGGTTCCTTCATCGCTTTGATCTTGAATATCTTCAAGTTCAATTTGCCTCCCACTGTCTTCTTGGCCTATCAATTCCCTTTCTCGGAAAACTCCTCTTCTAGCAACGAAGACAACATTGTCACTCGGTCTATAGAAAAGGTAGCCAAAAGACTTCTGCGGATAGCCAATGAAATAACACTTCTCACTATGAGGTTCTAGTTTGTCGTGAGTCTCTCGTCTTACGAAAGCCTCGCAACCCCAAACCTTGATATGTGCCAACGAGGGAGCCTTCCCTGTCCACATCTCGTGAGGAGTCTTGGAAACCTTCTTGGTGGGAAATAAGTTAAGTATGTGGGCGGCAGTCTCTAAGGCATACCCCCAAAAAGCTATTGGTAACGAAGTCCGAATCATCATAGAACGAACCATGTCCAACAAGGTCCGATTACGTCTCTCAGCCACACCATTCAATTGTGGCGTTCTCGGAGGCGTCAATTGCGAAACGATTCCGCATTCTTTTAGATAGTCGTGAAACTAAAGACTTAGGTACTCTCCTCCTTAGTCTGACCGAAGCATCTTGATTTTCCTACCCAGCTGGTTCTCCACTTCATTCTTAAACTCTTTGAACTTTTCAAAGGTTTCCGACTTTTGCTTGATCAAGTAGATATATCCATATTTGCTATAATCATCTGTAAAAGTCACGTAGAAGCGGCAAGAATCCCTTGTGGTGGATCTAAAGGGCCCACACACATCGGTGTGTATGAGATCCAATAAACCCTCACCCCTTTCACAAGTGCCAGTAAAGGGTGACTTGGTCATCTTCCCAAGTAAACAAGACTCACACGTGTCATCGTCCCTAAGGTCGAATGACTCCAACACTCCATCCTTTTGGAGTTGGGCTATGCGTTTCTTGTTGACATGGCCAAGGTGACAACGCCACAAGCATGCTTTGTCTAGACTGGTAGACGAATCAATATTCAAAACATTATTTCCAAAATTATCAACAATCATCACAGATTCATAAATCCCATTACAAGGTAATGCATTGAAATAAAAGACACCATTCAAATAAACATTAATAGAACCATTACTATTATCAAAAGAATATCTGAAACCTTGTCTAAACAACCCGTGAAAAGAAATAATGTTTCTTGCCATATCTGGCGAATAACAACAATTCTCTAAATCTATTCCTAACCCATTACTCAACACTAAAGAATAAACATCGACTTTGGTCACAGGCAACGATCTTCTGTTTCCCATAATCAGGTTCATCTTCCCATGCTCCATTTCCCTACTTCTTTTTATGCCTTGCAAATCTGAACAAATGTGGTAACCACATCCTGTATCAAGAACTCATGAAGTAGCAAATGATGAGTTATTAGATTAAATAGAATACATACCTGCAAATGTGGGCTTGATCTTCCCATCTCTTATGTCCTGCAGATATTGAGGGCAGCTTCGCTTCCAATGGCCCTTTTGGTGGCAATAGAAGCACTCTACTTCTTTAGGATCAGAAGAGGGTTTAACGGAGCCAGCTTTGGTCCCACTTGAGGACGAACCATCACGGGGTTTCCCCTTATGGTGGCTCTTACATGGAGCCTTCCTCTTTTTGCCCTTTCCTTGACCTATTGCCATCACAGGAGCGTCCACAGCAGGGGACGGTGCAACGGATTTGTCTTTGAGGTTGCTCTCAGCAGTCCTCAAAAGTCCTTGGAGCTGGCTCAAGGAGACCTCCTCTTTGTTCATATGGTAGGTCATCCTAAACTGATTGTAGTAGGAGGGCAAGGAGTGGAGGATTATGTCGATAGCCAAATCCTCATCAAACTTAACATTAAGTTTGAGAAGACGATCAACACACCTCTGCATTTTCTGCAAATGAGCGGTTAGGGATTCTCCACTCCCCATCTTAGCGGTGATCATGTTAGTAATGATCTCATAGCGCTCTTGCCTCGCGCTCTGGTGATACCTGTCTAGCAAATCCTGATGCATTTCATATGGATACATGTCCTCATAGGACTTTTGGAGTTCGAGGTTCATGGTGGCCAGCATGATGCAGTGAACTTTCGTGGCATCACGCTCGTGGGCCTCAAAGGCGGCCAATTCCTCAGGAGTAGCAACATCTGGGATGATCTTCTCAAGCTTTTCATCGAGGACATATTCTTTGTCCTCGTAGCGTGTGATCATGCGAATGTACCTCATCCACTCGTTGAAGTTTGAACCATCAAATGTCACTTTCTGACACAAGTTCATCAACAAGAATGACCTAGAAGCGTTGTTGTTGTTGTTGTTAGTAGACATCTGAAAAGAAAGGAACAAAGTTTGATTAGAAATGGCATGTTTAAATCTCGATATGCATTTCAAATTTGCGACTGGGATGCCGAGGATCATAAACAAATTTATGAATAAGCATGCGAATTAACGTGGTGCACTCAATGTCTCTATCACCTAATCAATGTGCCGGTAAACCACACACGCTCCATTGATCTATGACAAACATCGAGTCACCCTTCGCTACCTATGTCATCCCCAAATTGATGTGCCGGTTAACCACACACGCTCCATCAACGTTTGACAAGGGTACGAAGTGTAATTCCATGGATTAGCATCATTTTCACATTTTACCCTAAAGTAACTAGGAATGGGAATTTGTAAAAAGCATGTAGTTACTTTATATTCAACATTATACTTTTAATGAGGAGAGGGTTGCCCTATCCTACCTGTTCGGCTAACGACCCTCCACCAGTCAAGCAAGCGGTAGGTGTGAGTGTACACCCATTAAGCGCCATTTTATAGGCAGCAACGTTATACCCACCTTATAGATCGGCTTCGTGAATGAGGCCTACTAACGGTAAGACTAGCATTTAAGTTATACATATATATATATATATATATATATATATATATATTAAGCTTGTAATAATATATAATAATGTAGGGTTGAATTTTAAACTTGTAAAATTCTAAGGGTTTGAAATTTAAATTATTCAAAATTAAACTTTTAATTGCAAAATTCAAATTTCAAAACTTGAGGGCAAGTTTTGAACTTTTCAAAACATAAGGGATCAAATAACAAATAATTCAAATAAACCAATTAATTTCATAATTATCTATATTTGACCTAATCTTAATTTTAGTCATTAAATAATTACCAAATAACTTTTAAATAATCCATATTTATCACATAAATAACTAATATTTAAAAAGATTTGAAATTATCTATTCTTTTGGCAAGGATAAACACTTAATTTAGATAAAATTCGGATTTTAACTTCATAAAACAAATTAAGCATCAAGTCCAAGTCAAAACAGCAGCCAAAACCCGAAAAACCCTCTTTCTGACGAACAGACTCGCCGAGTCAGGCGTGGACTCGCCGAGTCCAGGTAGTGACTCGCCGAGTTGAGTCGGGCAGCGACCAAAAATCGTTTTCTTAGCAAATAAAGCAGTTAAGCATCACATACAACTGAAACCAATCAAAGCTCTGATACCACTAATGGGTTTTATGCATAAGAAACATTCCTATGTGCTCATACAAACCCTAATGCTTGGATCTAGGTTTCACTATTGAACATGCTTTGATTCCAAGACTTACAAACCCTAATCTAGCATGTAAACAACATAACTAACATATAGAATCATATCTAGATGTTTACCTCTTCAATTGTTGGCTTAGATCTTGTATCTCTTTTGCTTTTGAGCCTAGAGTCACAAATGCAACTCCTCTAATGGTTCACAAACCCCACAAGCAAGAAGACAATATGAGAGAGGGAGAGGGAGGCTAGAATTCGGCCTAGGGTACTCTTAGAATCAAGTGGTAGCCGAAATCATGCCCTAGGGGTCATATTTATAGTTACAGGTTACTAGGGTTTCACTCTAAACCCTAATGGACAGCTTAGCCACCAAGCAGCCCATGGAACCTTCTGGAATAAGGCCCTTGGACGAAAATATGATGGTTACCCATCATAATTTCGTTCCCCCTTAAGCCCATTAGGTTTCCTTAACCTAAAACTCAACTATCAAACATTGACAGTTTATACCCCTTTATTCAATTAATCTCTTTTGACCACTAAATTAATTCTTAATTAATTTGTGACCAATACTAATTAAATAAATATGATTTCTCCTTTAATATATTATTCTTATAATATATTAATAAATCATAATACTCTCTCTTTCTCCTTAAATTACCTTGTCAAGTTGCTATGGAGAAGGCAACCCAAAAGGACCATGCACAACCGGGTCAAGTACATACCAAATATAGTTACGGGCTTAGACACTATTCCAACAATTACATCGTCTAAAAATGCTTAGCCCCGAAACTCGGGCGTTACATCAACTCCGAAGGCCAAGAAATCAAATCCCAAGGTCAAGAATGGAATGCCGGCCAAGAAGCCAAATCCAAGAGATGCTCCCGTGCAGCCAAAATCAAAGTCATCTCAGCGGCCAACTTCACGATCAAAATCAAGTGCCGAGGCACCCATCTGCTCTAAAAAGAAATGGGTTAAACCCAACTACAGATGGGAACCAAAGGTTCAATCTCCTAATTCTTCTAATGATTCTAATATTTCTAACATATTTTGTTTGTGATAAGCAGGATATGTCATGGGAGAGAGTACCTTGAAAAGATGACAAAGGGCAACCCAGTTTGAAAATGGAATGGGTTCCAAAGACCAACTGATCCCGCTCTGTGTTGGAGCAGCTATGGAGGCATATCATCAAACCTCGGTTTGTTGGTAGTGGATGTTCCAGGCACTTGATAGGGGGCATCTCTCAACTGTACAACATTCAGGTGTTTGTTTGAGAGTATGTGTCCTTTTGCGGGAAAGGAAGGAATGAGAGGATCACATGGGGTTTGTGCTTATCGACGTGAAGAATTTTTCAGAACTGTTATGAGATTATGCATGTTGTTGTCAAACCTTCTGGAGGTAAATTCAATCGGTGACTTACGGTTTGAGTTTTCTTCTCGATACTCCCAAGTTTATCTTAAACTGATTCGTTTTGAAGACAAAGTTTTATTTTTCTTATAGTTTTTCGTTAGTAGGTATTATTGGGAAGTGATATAAACATGTGTGACAACAGGCAATTGAAATCTGTGTAAAGTACCAAAGCTAAATTGTCTAGGCACTATGTTCGATGCGTTGGTAGGCACAAAAGATTTAAATGGACTTGACTCGGCATAGATGAACTTAAGGAATGAAATGACTTGACAAATCTTGACCTAGACAGTTCCATTTAGCCTGACAATACGACACTTGGGTAGGTTGAGCAGGGAGATATACATGAGAATCTACCGGTCACATTAAAAGAACTCGTATCTAGAACTGTGGTTTAACTTTTCCTTGATGTACGGATTTTGTCCTTAATTCCGGTATTGATGGGGCGACTGGGGAATTCTGATAAATTAGGTCTGTAGAAGGTTATTTTCTTGCTTTCTTACTGTCAGTCATATGTTGCCTCCTCTTCGTGATTGAAATATATCCGACCTGGATTGCAACATATGCAATTCTATCTCTCTACGTCTTCCATCTATGCAATTCTTCCTATCTGTTGGCCGTATGCTATTTCCTTTGCGTGATCGAAAGATTCGACCTGGTACACATCATATGCAACCTTCTACTTCTCAATCCCTCTAAAACTCTAGTCAGTCATATGTTTCACCTTCTGCATGAGTGGAAGAGATCCGACCTGGGTGTACAACATATGCATTCTAAATCTATCCTCTCTCCGAATAATTGTCTGCTCACCTAAAGTAAGGAGTATTATGGAAGTCCTTGATTATTGGAGTATATCAGGAAGCGGGAAACACGTTCTAGTACATTTAAAATTGAACAATTAATGAATTGTCTGTAGATCTCGCTGCTCAACTTAGGTGGACAACAATACTTTGGTCGTCGTCAGATGAATGGTCCTTAGGATGTTTATCTAGGAACACAGGATCAAATTATCCTGTCACTTATAGCATGTCCAAAATTTTTTACAATTTTTCGTGCTTAAGTGGACCAAAATACCGGCGATCGACCAGATCTATTCATGAAAGCGGAGGTACCGACAAACGAATTAAGACTGTATAACAACTTTGATCCCAAATAATTTTGTTTTTGTTAAATTTGTTCATAGTTTTCCTTTATGCACAAATTTAGGGGGAGAATAAAAAAAATTCAAAATAAAAAAATAGTGTTATATTCTGTTTCATTTCTTGATCAATAAAATCAAAAATCTAAAAATATTTTTGTTTCTATTTTATTTTTTTCAGAAAATATGAAAAACCCAAAAATATTGTGTGCTAAATTTTCTTTTAGTTTTGTTTTGTCTTGAAAAGTGAATTTAGGTGAAGATGAAACTCATGGAGTTTGTGTCGAAGATTCTGAGTCAAGGCTTCATCCATGATCATCGAAGAATTCTCATTCGAAGGAGCAAGAAATGAAGATTATTCTTTCGACATTCAATCTTTCAACCCCAAAAGCAATGTGACGCTGAAATTGAAGATTATGTGACAGATTGCATTGAAGCCTCCTCAATCAGTATGCTACCATCTTAAACATGTTGAAGTGATCCATAAGATTTGTTCTCTATGATGTTCTCTTTGAAGATTCTCAAGCTGAAAGCGCCATCTTTCAAGAATCTTTTTAAGATGCCTCCTCACCCAATGTGCGTTGAATTTTAAATTCTGCAGAAAATCCCAACTGCTCAAGATGAAGTCATTCATTGAAGATTCATCAAGTTCATCTTGAAGTCGTGAAAAGCTCTCGATGAAGATTGAAAAGAAAAGCCAACTACTTTTTAGGGGAGCTTGTTGAGTCAATTAGAAAAGAAATCTATAAACCAAGGGGGGAGATTGTTGGGTCAAAATTATGGTTTATACTTTACTTTTCTAGGAAAATATATTTTTCAGTGTTTACGGTTTCGTTTATGGTTAGGTGGGTGTTTATGGCCATAAACAGGTTTATGGTCGTAAACATGTTTACGACCCATGTTCCCCATATTCATATAAATAGATATTAGGTGGGTGAGGAGTGCATTAGGAACTAGGAGCTTAAGTGTGTGTATTCTAAGGCGTTCTAGAGAGAGAATGTTTGAGAGAAGAGAATAACTTTAGTGTGTGTTAGTGTGTGTGAATCTTGTATCTGGATCTTCATTCTAATCAAATCATACAAGATTCATCATCTTATTCTTTTCCTTCTCTTCTATTTGATCTGACATCATCCAATTGATTGGAGAATCAATTGGGCAGGAAACCTTTGAAAAGTTCAAAGAGTTTAAGCAAGAAGTGGAAAATCAATTGGGGAGGAAAATCAAGATGCTTCGATCCGATCGAGGAGGAGAGTACCTAAGTCTTGAATTCCACGACTATCTTAAGGAATGCATAATCGTTTCACAATTAACGCCACCTAGGACACTACAGTTGAACGGTGTCGCTGAGAGGCGTAATCGAACCTTGTTGGGCATGGTTCGTTCCATGATGAGTTGTACTTCACTACCTATCTCATTATGGGGGTATGCCTTGGAGTCTGCCGCCCATATCCTTAACTTAGTCCCTACGAAGAAGGTAGCTAAAACGCCTCACGAGATGTGGACAGGGAAAGCTCCCACATTGGCACATATCAAGGTTTGGGGTTCCAAGGCTTTCATAAGACGAAAGACTCACGACAGGCTCGAACCTCGTAGTGAGCGGTGTATTTTCATCGGCTACCCGCAAAAATCCTTTGGATATCTCTTCTATAGACCGAGTGACAATGTTGTCTTCGTTGCAAGGAGAGGGGTTTTCCGAGATCGAGAACTCATAAGCCAATGGGACAGTGGGAGGCAAATCTATCTTGAAGAGATTCAAGAGTCAAGCGATGAAGGAACCTATAACGTTGGCGCTCAACCCGAGGAGGAAAGTCTGGTTGAACTGATTCACGAGTCCTTACCTCCTAGACATTTCGAAAGATTTAGGTTCAACCCCAATTTTATGGTTTTCATATTACTACCAAAGAGGATATGTTCATTAGTGATAGTACACTAGTGAATCTAGATGAACCTAACAGCTATAAGGAAGCCATGGCAGGCCCGAAGTCTGCAAAGTGGAAAAAGGCGATGAACAACGAGATTCAGTCCATATATGACAACCAAGTTTGGAATTTGGTTGACCATGTGCCCGGACGTAAGACGGTCGGGTGCAAGTTGATCTTCACGAAGAATGTGACATCCCCAATTTCACGGCCAGAAAAGACCGATTTGTTTATGCTTTGTTTTATAAATCAGAGTGATCGTTTAAAGGAAACGGTTGCGGAACTTGTTCCCAAAATAAAATATGACAACCATTTATCAAAACATTTCTCGAAAAGAATGTATTTTCATTAAATAATAAAAACTCAAGATGTCATGTTCGTTACAGACCAAAAGCATAAACAATATAAAATAGACCTTACAATAGTTATTCAACTACTGATCTATAATCCAAAATCTGTCGTCAAGTCCTCCAATTTATACCCTTGTGCCATTACCTGTAATGAAAAGAAAACTGAGTGGGTCAGGCTTGGGAGCCTGGTGAGCATATATGGTTTTCAACCCACAATAATATAATTATTATATGTAATCAACAAACAATCAACCCAATTACCCATCCCCATTATCTTCTTAAGGTTTTACCCTAAGAACCAACTATCCTTCATTCATTTATTCATAAGGAATTTGGCACGAATTCCATTGCCTCCAAAGCTTATTTATCAAGTACTAAATCCATAGTTATCTGGCGCTAACTCCATAGTCACCAAAGTTCACTTAACAAGCGCTAACTCCATAGTCGCCAAGGTCTACTCAACAAGCGCTAACTCCATAGTCGCCAAGGTTTACTTAACAAGCGCTAACTCCATAGTCGCCAAGGTTTACTCAACAAGCGCTAACTCCATAGTCGCCAAGGTTCATCAAATAGGCACGAAGTCACATCGTTGCCAAGGTTTATACAATAGGCGCTAACTCCATAGTCACCAACTATTCCATCTACCTATGTTCTACCCAACAATTTTGTAGATATAAATGCTTACACAGTTTAAATCATTTAACACCTGTATAAAACTCCAATTTCCATGCCCATCTCAAATAGACAAATAACATATAAGCACATAACACGTATTTCATAGCAAATACTTTATATTTATGTGTTAGAAGAAAGTAACTACACACTCACACATATAAACAACAATATACTTAATACACTCAAACAATACTTGTATTATTATCGTGTTTATGAAAGGTAGTATACACTCACTTGATCAGAAGATGATCGGACAACACTACGACCTGCATAAGTAGTAATCCTCAGCAGATCTGGAAGATCTCTTCAAAAATCAAACTTCTTGCGGGCAGAGCTTCGGCTCAGGAACCGCACTTCTCGGGATCTTCGGGATCTCGGGACTTGCCTCGAAGCTAGAGTATGATACCGGGGCTTCGGGGTATTTCTGGCACGCAAAATGATGCAAAATGGGAGAGAGAAGAGAGAAAATTGGCAAAAGAGACGGCTGCCCTCGCATCCTATTTATAGGAGGCTGGAGCCTCGGAGTACGCGGGGCGTACATGCGTACGCGTCCGAATCCGTCACTGCATGCATCATCCGAAGCCACTTGCTGCGATGTCGACACCTTCGGAGTACGCGGGGCGTACCTCGGATCAGACCGGTGACTCGCCTTCGGATAATGCTTCCGAATTTTCAGTTAAATTTAATTACAAAATATTTAATAAACTTCGGAAATTCATATCTTCTTCATACGAACTCCGTTTTCGACGTTCTTTATATCCACGGAAAGGTTAGACTACGCTCTACAACTTCGTTTAGACTCCGTCGGCTAATTCTGATTTTTATTTTTATTATTTATTTTTAATAGGTCGGGACAGAAAATTTTGTTATAAATTCATAACTTCTTCGTCCGACATCCGTTCTTGCCTAACTTTTTGTCGTTTCGCTACTAACAACGAGATCTTCGATTCTCGTTTAGATCGCTAACGCTAAATATCACTCTAACGTGAATCCAGTTTTTACGTCATTCAGCGTTGTGCCGGTTCTGTCGCGAAACTTCAACAAGTCATAACTTCTTTGTTATAACTCGGATTTTGGCGTTCTTTATATGCACGGAAACCTTGTAACATATACTACAACTTAGTTAGGATTATTCATCCTAAATAATCTTCTATCAAAAAGTCATTTTTGACGCTTATTGTCTCTAAATTGACTAGCCCTGATCTACGGGCGTTACAATTATCACCCCCTTAGGATGATTACGTCCCGGAATCATCAACGAAATAGGATTCGTATACTGACTCCATACGTTATCTCTCCATTCTAAGTAATAACCTTGATGCTCAACCCTGCATCTGCTCTTCGTACAACGTTGGACTTTAGATCGACATCTTTAAGCTACAAAATAAATCCTTATTGTGGACTCCTTCTTCTTCAAAGGATAAATACATTCATTTATCTATTGTAACTAACCGATGGGTCGTGCCCCGATGACCTCTCATCGCGGTCGGACTCAATTAATATGACCACTAGGGTCGGAATAACCATCATCCTACTAGCCATTACCGAAACAAGGGAAATGACAAACTTGAATAAAACGAAACCAATTACTAGCTTCTTGATAACCTTGTGACTTCCCATGATCCAAGCGTGAGTCCTGTGCTTCCGGTAGTATAGATCTCTACTACCATTCACACCTACTCATACTCGTCCCAAGTATTGTCTCGCAGTTAACCAAGTCACCATACATAAATCGTATAATCATTCAACACATTAGATGACAAAACCAGGGTTTATATTAATTCTTGAAACTATTACACAAAAGTTCAAGTTCACCCTATACTATGCCTCTAATAGGCTATGCTTCCTGATACAGACTTTACAGACTTTATATATATATGAAGTCTTCATCCTTTAACCCTCCCATCCCTTTCTGCTTTGTTGAGGAACATGTTGAATGCCCTTGGCTGTGGAGGTGTGTTTTTCTGTAGGCAGTCTTTAGAAATATGACCTTCTTCATTACACCTATAACACATCTTCTTGATAGGTGCGCACTTGTTTGCATAGTGCCTTGTCTTCCCACATTTGTAGCAAGTCATCTCCTCGCTACATTTCCTGAAGTGTTTCTTCTTACACTTCTCACACCACTTAGCCTCATCTCTTCCCCCAGATTTCAAGAATTTACTTTCTTTGTCGATTATTGAAGATCCTTCACGCTTCCTTTTCTCTCCAACTTCAGCCCTTTCCAGACCCTTTTCTTTTATTTGTGTCTCAACATTTTTGGCTGCCCAGATGGTGGCTTTCAAAGTGGTTGCTTGTTTGACTATCGGACCAAAGTCCGCTGGTAATCCATTGGCAAACTTGTTGACCTTGGAAGGTTCAGTCGAAATTAGGTATGGAATAAGCTTCATCTTCTCCGTAAAGCTCGTAGCGTATTCAGTAACGCTCAATTTTCCTTTCTTCAGATTCTGGAACTCATTGTTGATATCTAGAAGATCTTGCTCAGAGCAGTATTGCAATTTCAGTTGCACCACAAATTCTTCCTAAGACATCTTGCTAGCTTCCCCCTTGGGCATCGATCCAACCAGTAACTTCCACCAGCTCAATACTCCAGATTTTAACAGAGGGATTGCAAGAGCGGTCTTCTGTCTGTTGCTACACTCGCAACTTTCAAACATTGTCTCCATTTCTGAGATCCAGTCCATGACTTGCACCGGTGTCGGGCTCCCAGAAAGACATGGTGGTTTGGATGCCATGAAATCCTTGTACTTGCATCCACGTCCATCATTTCCCCTATCCTGGTTGTTTTGGCGAACTATTGGTGGGTTGGCTTGACCAACGGTCCCACTGTAGTTTCCTCCTTCAAACTGCCCTCCATTTACTTCGGGCTCTTCAACTTGAATTGACAATTCCTCGCGATTCTGCCTGATCAGACGTCTGGTTTCTTCCATCTGATTATTCAACATTGCCTGGATCATCACTTGAACTCCGGCCATTGTCATTGGTTCAGGCGCTGCTGCCACAACAGGTATTTGTTCAATTACTGGCATTTGATTCCTGTTTTCATCAGCATTTCCAACTCCACTCCTCGTTCTCACCATTTTTAATCTATACACCGAATAAGGTGAAATTAGATCCTTAGTCAGATAGATATTCAAATCATCCTTATCACTCAGAAACGTTTACATGTTAGTTCTAATATCGTAGACGCACGCTTAGAATCCTAAACACATAAGGTTTCCAGATCCGGTCGGCAACAAACCATAGATCCGAACAATTAACATCATATATGGCAAACATATAACAATTAGCACATAATAGCATTTTAGGCAATTTTCCTAAAATAAAATAGTGCCTGTGTCAATTTAGGTGTACTACCTAAAATATAATGGACACACTCAACTCACAATCATTGCTTATGTAACGCTTGTGTTTCTGGGCTTGCCACTTTTAGCAATGTAATAGTCTAGGTTAGCCTTTGTAACCCATTTTGAAATAATAAGATTGTATTATTTGAGTATTATGTGTTTTGTGCTTAATTACTTAATTATGTGGTTTGATTAATTAAGAATAAAAATAAGCGTCAAAATTTAAGTGTAAAATAAACTTAATAACTTTGATTAATGTTCTAGTAGTTGAAACAAGGTTTCTGAATATATATAGAACGCCCCAATCTGACTTCGTATGAGGAAGTTATGATTTATCGAAGTTTCGGCTTAGCAGTATGCAGCCTTTTTTACTCGATTTGAGATCGAGGGGTTTTTAGCCGAAGCAATCTAAATGAGAATCGAAGATCTCATTGTTGGTATCGAAGTGATAAAAAGTTAGGTGAGAACGGACGTCAAACGAAGAAGTTATGAATTTATAACGAAGTTTGTCTGTCGCGGCCTATTAAAAATAAATAATAAAAATAAATCAAAATTAGCCAACGAAGTCTAAACGAAAGTTGTAGAGCGTAGTCTCACCTTTCCGTGGATATAAAGAACGTCGAAAACGGAGTTCGTATGAAGAAGATATGAATTTCCGAAGTTTAATAAATATTTTGTATTTATTTTTAAATGGAAATTCGGAAGCATTATCCGAAGGCGAGTCATCGGTCCGATCCGACTTATGCCCCGTGTAAGCGAGTACGCCCCGCGTACTCCGAGGGATGTCGACACTCGCACTCGAGTCTTCGGATACGTAAGCAGTGACGTATTCGGACCAGTACGCCCCGCGTATTGGCGTACGCCCCACGTACTCTGAGGCTCCAGCCTCCTATAAATAGGATCCGAAGGCAGCCAAGTCTTTTGCTCATTTTCTCTCTTCTCTCTCCTGTTTTGCATCGTTTTGCGTGCCAGAAATATCCCGAAGCCCCTGTATCATACTCTAGCCCCGAGGCAAGTCTCGAGATCCCGAAGATCCCGAGAAGTGCGGTTCCCGAGTTGAAGCTCTGCCCGCGAGAAGTTCGATTTTTGAGGAGATCTTCCAGATCTGCTGAGGATTACTACTTCTGCAAGTTGTAGTGCTGTCCGATCATCTTCTGATCAAGTGAGTGTGTAGTTACTTTCTTCTATCGCATAATTATGAAGTATTTTATACGATATACATATTATGTGTATAATTTTGTGGTTATGTGTGTGAATGTGTATTCATTTTCTTCTACCTCATAGATATGATTTATTCTCTATGAGATATGTGTTATGTGTGTGTGTGCCTCATCTGTTATGTGATATATGTGTTGATTAAAGCATGCTATACAGGTTTTTAAACTATGTATACAAATGTATATTTTTATCTACTAATATGTTGGGTAGAACATGGGTAGATAGTTGGTGTGTAATAAACAGATGAGAGGCCTCATTGTTGTTTGATTTAGTCATCTAGCGGAGTTTAGATGACGACCACATACTTTTCTAGATAGTCTTGTGGAAACATTAGCAGGTTCGCCACCTGTAGGTGTTAATGAACTTGGGTGTTCATTCTCTGCATTCCATCCCCCTCATGGTTGCCTTATTTGACTTATATTGCTGAGGTACCCCCGAAGCATGTGTTGTCGCCCCGATGAAATATTCTTAGACTAGGTCCCTTATGATTAGTTGTATTAGGGACATTAAAGTGAGAATAACGGGAATGGGTAATTGGGTTATTGTTGGTTGGTGAAAATTAAATATGATATTTATTGTGGGTTGAAAACCCTATATGCTCACCAGGCTCCCAAGCCTGACCCACTCAGTTTTAAATTGTATTATAGGAAGTGGCGGAAGGGCATGAGATGGATGAACCATCAAGTTGTTTTGTTTACAAGTCTGCATATGTTTATATTTGTTAAATGACTTGTAATGTATTCGTTTATGCTTATTGGTCTGTATCGGAACATGACACCCCGAGTTTTGATTATAATGAAAATACATTTCGTTTATGAAATGCTTCGGTAAACATTGTTTTATCATGTTTTGTTTTTGGGAACAAATTTCGCAACTCTTTCAAATCAAAAGGATTTACTCTGAAAATATTTAAAAGCATAAATGAAAATCGGTCTTTTCTGGCCGAGATTTTGGGGATGTCACAGCTTAGCATTCTAAGTTTAAGTCTAGAAATAAATCCATATTCCTAGTTCGCTTAAACTAATGCTCTGATACCAACTGTGACATCCCCAATTTCACGGCCAGAAAAGACCGATTTGTTTATGCTTTGTTTTATAAATCAGAGTGACCGTTTAAAGAAAACGGTTGCGGAATTTGTTCCCAAAATAAAATATGATAACCATTTATCAAAATATTTCTCGAAAAGAATGTATTTTCATTAAATAATAAAAACTCGGGATGTCATGTTCGTTACAGACCAAAAGCATAAACAATATAAAATAGGCCTTACAATAGTTATTCAACTACTGATCTATAATCCAAAATCTCTCGTCAAGTGCTCCAATTTATACCCTTGTGCCATTACCTGTAATGAAAAGAAAACTGAGTGGGTCAGGCTTGGGAGTTTGGTGAGCATATAGGGTTTTCAACCCACAATAATATAATTATTGTATGTAATCAGCAAACAATCAACCCAATTACCCATCCCCATTATCTTCTTAAGGTTTTACCCTAAGAACCAACTATCCTTCATTCATTTATTCATAAGGAATTTGGCACGAATTCCATTGCTGCCAAAGCTTATTTATCAAGTACTAAATCCATAGTTATCTGGCGCTAACTCCATAGTCACCAAAGTTCACTTAACAAGTGCTAACTCCATAGTCGCCAAGGTCTACTCAACAAGCGCTAACTCCATAGTCGCCAAGGTTTACTCAACAAGCGCTAACTCCATAGTCGCCAAGGTTTACTCAACAAGCGCTAACTCCATAGTCACCAAGGTTCATCAAATAGGCACGCAGTCACATCGTTGCCAAGGTTTATACAATAGGCGCTAACTCCATAGTCACCAACTATTCCATCTACCTATGTTCTACCCAACAATTTTGTAGATATAAATGCTTACACAGTTTAAATCATTTAACACCTGTATAAAACTCCAATTTCCATGCCCATCTCAAATAGACAAATAACATATAAACACATAACACGTATTTCATAGCAAATACTTCATATTTATGTGTTAGAAGAAAGTAACTACACACTCACACATATAAACAACAATATACTTAATACACTCAAACCATACTTGTATTATTATCGTGTTTATGAAAGGTAGTATACACTCACTTGATCAGAAGATGATCGGACAGCACTACGACTTGCAGAAGTAGTAATCCTCAGCAGATCTGGAAGATCTCTTCAAAAATCAAACTTCTCGCGGGCAGAGCTTCGGCTCGGGAACCACACTTCTCGGGATCTCGAGACTTGCCTCGGGGCTAGAGTATGATACCGGGGCTTCGGGGTATTTCTGGCACGCAAAACGATGCAAAACGGGAGAGAGAAGAGAGAAAATTGGCAAAAGAGCCGGCTGCCCTCGCATCCTATTTATAGGAGGCTGGAGCCTCGGAGTACGCGGGGCGTACGCGTCCGAATCCGTCACTGCATGCGTCATCCGAAGCCACTTGCTGCGATGTCGACACCTTCGGAGTACGCGGGGCGTACCTTGGATCAGACCGGTGACTCGCCTTCAGACAATGCTTCCGAATTTTCAATTAAATTTAATTACAAAATATTTAATAAACTTCGGAAATTCATATCTTCTTCATACAAACTCCGTTTTCGACGTTCTTTATATCCACGGAAAGGTGAGACTACGCTCTACAACTTTCGTTTAGACTCCGTCGGCTAATTTTGACTTTTACTTTTATTATGTATTTTTAATAGGTCAGGACAGAAAGTTTTGTTATAAATTCATAACTTCTTCGTCCGACGTCCGTTCTTGCCTAACTTTTCGTCGTTTCGCTACTAACAACGAGATCTTAGATTCTCGTTTAGATCGCTAAGGCTAAATATCACTCTAACGTGAATCCACTTTTTACATCATTCAGCGTTGTGCCAGTTCTGTCGCGAAACTTCAACAAGTCATAACTTCTTCATTTTAACTCGGATTTTGGCGTTCTTTATATGCACGGAAACCTTGTAACATATACTACAACTTAGTTAGGATTATTCATCCTAAATAATCTTCTATCAAAAATTCATTTTTGACGCTTATTGTCTCTAAATTGACTAGCCCTGATCTATGGGCGTTACAAAGAAGACCGACATGGATGAGAATGTGCACACATATAAGGCGCGATTGGTCGCGAAGGGTTTCACTCAAACTGCCGGAGTTGAATATGATGAAACCTTCTCACCGGTTGCCAAGATAAAGTCTATTTGGGTGATGCTGGCCATTGTTGCATTTCATGACTTTGAATTATTGCAGATGGATGTCAAAGCTGCTTTCCTTAATGGGAAGTTGACTGAGGATGTTTACATGGCTCAGCTAGAGGGTTTTGTCAATGCAAAGCATCCCAATAGAGTGTGCAAGCTTGAGAAGTCCATTTTTGGACTAAAGCAAGCATCTCACAGATGGAATCTTTGTTTCGACGAGAAAGTCAAAGAGTTTGGTTTCTTGCGAAGCGAGGACGAATCATGTGTATATGTCAAAGCCAGTGGCAGTATAGTTAGCTTCCTTGTATTGTATCTCGATGAATAGGAAATGACATCCCAACACTGTAGGAGGTTAAGTCCTGGCTCGAAAGTGCTTCTCTATGAAGGACCTTGGAAAGGGTTCCTATATTTTGGGAATAAGGATTGTGAGAGATAGAAGTAAGAGACTAATAGGACGTAGTCAGAATACTTACTTAGAGAAGGTATTAAAATGATTTAGTATGGAGAATTCAAAGAAGGGGAGTTACCGATCCAAAGTAATGCCAAATTAAGTAAGACTCAAAGTCTGAATACCGAAGGCGAGATAGCAGAGATGAGCTGAGTACCTTATGCTTCCCTAGTGGGCTCAATTATGTATGTTATGACTTGTACTCGCCCTGATGTGGCATTCGCTTTGAGCATGGTCAGCATATATCAAGGGAACCTTGGCAAAACGCATTCGATCGCCGTCAAGAACATTCTTAAGTACCTTTGGAGGACCAAGGAATGGTTTCTAGTCCTTGGTGGGAGTGATGAATTAAAGGTGCGAGGGTACAGTGACGCCGGTTTTCAGACTGACAGGGACAACTACCGTTCGGTGTTCATAGTCGGGCTGGGTCTTTACTCATAATGGAGGAGCAGTGACTTGGAAAAGTTCCAAGCAACAAACTGTCACTGATTCAATGTGTGAATCAGAGTACATTGCAGCGAGTGAAGCGTCAAAGGAGGCAATATGGTTGAAGAACTTCATTGGAGACCTTAGAGTTGTGCCAGCCACAAAGGAGCGCATGGAAAATTTTCTGTGATAATGAAGGAGCTGTTGCCTTCACCAAGGAGCCGAGGGATCACGACAGATCTCGATATATCGACCGCAAAGATCTCTTTATTCGATATCGGGTGGAAGAAGGACTCGTTGTGGTAAAGAGGGTATCATCAGAAGATAACCCAATAGATCCGCTTACGAAGGGATTGATTAGGGTTAAACACTTGCAGCACGCTGGGAACATCGGGCTGAAGGATGATATTAGTTTAGGTTAGATAGTTTAGAAACGTGTAATAGATAAACTGTAATTAACATTTGATGATTAAATAAAAGAGTATTATTTATTAGTAATGTTACTGTCTGATGTTAATTGTTTACCTATTGTTTCACTTTGCATGTTTTGACTTCCTGAATAATAAGAATTATTCGAACCGTCCACAGTCGTTCATATGTTGGAAGTAGGTATGAATGAAGATTGTCATGAATTGGTGTGTAGATTGTCTAAAGTGTATTAGACATGGAAAAAATTTGCTACAACATTCATGAGTGATTATGAGTTTGATTTGAGCATTGGAATAAACCCACGCTTGCTGGAATCACTTCATGGAATTTATTTCGAGTGATCGCAAGACAATAATATCATATGGTCTTAAAACATAGATATATGCTTTATTGTTTGCTGATTGGGTATGCATTGATAATGCATAAACATATCAGTAACTTGATGTTATAAAACGCATTGTTGTGTATGATTTGATTAGTGGATAGCAAATGCATATAAGTTGAAGTTTATCTGTTCCTTGTATCCTAAGAGGGTAAAAGCGATATCAGGGCCCCTCGATGATTTGGTTTGACTTATGTGTCGGGCCCAGACATGACTGAATTGATGTGTTCAATTAAGTTCTATCTCAAACGAATCAGAGATCGAGAAACAAAATGCTGGACAATAAGAGTTTGAGAATGTCTAAAGGACAGGTTACTGATAAGATCAGAGTTTGACAGCGTCTTTGAGAGCTATGATTGCTAATCAGATTGTGCTTACATTTGCAGTTACTAGACTTATCCAAGTGGGAGACTGTTGGATTACTGTTCAAGCCCGTAACTATATTTGGTAAGTACTTGACCCCGTTGTGCATGATCCTTTTGGGTTTCCTTCACCAAAGCAACATGATTGGATGATTTATTAAGAAAGGGGTTATTATGATTTATTAATATGTTATATGAATAACATATTAATGGAGAAATCATATAATCAAATTAATATTGGACAATAATTAATTAAGAACTTAATTATGTGGCTAAAAGAGATTAATTTAATATCGGAGACTTAAACTGTCAAATGTGTTATAGTTAAGTACTGGGCTGAGGAGCTTATTGGACTAGGAATGGACGAAATTAGGATGTGTCCATCCTTAATTTCGGCCCTAAGGCCTTATTCCAAACGCTTCCTACGATAGCATAAGGCCTAAGTAGTTCATTAGGGTTTTTGACTGAAACCCTCGCAACTCTAGTATAAATAAGAACCCTAGGCTATAGAAATCGGCTAACCTAACCCTAAGAGTGATAAAGATGATTTCAAGAAGCCTCCAACCCCTCTCCAAGATCATTCTTTTGCTATTGGTGTTTGTAAGCCATTAGAGGAGTGACACTTGTGACTCTAAGCTTCAAAGACAAGGAGATTCAAGCAAGCAACAAGAGGTAATGATCTAGATCTGATTTATAGCTTTAATTTTTGAATTCTTCTCATTAGATCTAGGGTTAGAAATTCTTATATGAATACATGTACAATAGAGAAACCTAGATCCAAGCATTAGGGTTCACATGAGCACATATGATGTTCTTTTGGCTCAAACCCATTAGAATGTAGGGTGTATGTTACTAAGTTTGAAAGGTAGTCTGTGTTTGTAAGCTACAGGGCCGATTCTAGCCAAAATCTCGAAAGGCCCTACGTATCTTGGATTTAGCTTTCCACACTTTCCGAAACATATCAAGCCCTTCCATGGGGAGACCTTCAATAGAACACGGTCACCAACCTGGAATTCCAAAGGTTTCCTTCTCTTGTCTACGAAGCTTTTCTGTCGGTCTCTAGAGGCTTTTAATTGTTCATGGATTTGAACGATCTTCTCTGCCGTTTCCTGAATGATTTTAGGATCTGTGAGAGTGCTTGTGACATCCCGAATTTCACGGCCAGAAAATACCGATTTGTATATGCTTTGTTTTTAAAATAAGAGTAATCTTTTACAGAAAGCAGTTGCGAAATTTGTTCCAAAAACAAAATATGATAAAACTTTATCAAAACATTTCTCAAAGAGAATGTACTTTTCATTAAATAATAAAATCTTGGGATGTCATGTTCCGATACAGACCAAAAGCATAAAAAGAATAAAATAGACCTTACAACAGTTATTTATAACTACTGATCTATAATCCAAAATCTCTCATCAAGTGCACCAACTTATACTCTTGTGCCATTACCTGTAATGCAAAGAAAACTGACTGGGCCAGGCTTGGGAGCCAGGTGAGCATATAGGGTTTTCAACCCATAATAATATAATTATTATATTTAGTCATCAAACAATCAACCCAATTACCCATCCCCATTATCTTCGTTTAATCTTCCCTAAAGATATTATCCTAAGGGTCATCTCCTAAATCATGTTTACCTCTCATCTCCTTACATCTTATTTCCTTATATGTTTGTTCCGAAGAACTTTTCCTAAGGATCATCACCTACATCGCATAGACAATACTAATTTGGGGATCACTCTCTCAATATGTGTCTAGTAAGCGTTAGGGTACCATCGCATGATTACGCAACCACAACATCGCCTGGACTCATAAATAATAATAAGGGTTAGACTATCATCGCATGAATACGCAGCCATAACATCGCTTGGACTCATAATTCATAATAAGGGTTAGACTCCCATCGCTTGAATACGCAGCCACAACATCGCATGGACTCGTAATTCATAACAAGGGTTAGACTATCATCGCATGAATACGCAGCCACAACATCGCCTGGACTCGTAATTCATAATAAGGGTTAGACTATCATCGCATGAATACGTAGCCACAACATCGCCTGGACACGTAATTCATAATAAGGGATAGACTATCATCGCATGAATATGCAACCACAACATCGTCTGGACTCCTAATTCATCACCTATCTATCATCACCTAATTATCATCACCATTCTATCCTCACTTATCTCTTATCACATTATTTCATCACACACCAACTATTTCATCTACCCATGTTCTACCCAACATATTTGTAGATATAAATTACATATATAGTTTAAACTATTTAAAAACTCGTATAAAACATTCATTCAGCATCCATCTCAAGTAAACAAACAATGTATAAACACATAGAACATATTTCATATCAAATACTTCATATCTATGTGTTAGAAGAAAGTAACTACACACTCACCCAAAACATATACTTAATACATTCAAACAATACTTGTATTAAAATTGTGTTTATGAAAGGGACTATACACTCACATGATAATATGAGTATCAGACAACACTACGGCTCTCCAAGTAGTAACTCTTCGGTGAAACCAGGATATCTTCACACACCGGGTTTCTCGCGGACAGAGCTTCGGCTCAGAAACTGTTTTCTTCTCGGGATCTTCAGGCTTTGGGACTCGTTTCGGGTCTCGGGATGATAATGGGGCTTCGGGGGTACTTCAAGACCGCTAGAGAGGGAATCAGGAGTGAGAGAGTGAATGAATTAACAACCAAAACATGACTGCCCTTCAAATCTATTTATAAGGCCGATTTTTCAATTTTCACGTCGTGAACAGTGTTTTTACATCCTGGGCTTGAACGTCATTGCATGCGTTATCGTCAACTTGCTCTGTCAGGCTCCAGAAGGTGTCAGAAGACATGCCATGTCGTGACCACTGATTTTACGTCGTGGTCTCTGACAGTCTTGGGGTTTCGCGCCCCGAACTTCAGAAATTCATAACTTTCGCATATGAACTCCGTTTTCGACGTTCTTTATATCGACGCGTAGGTAAAAGCAATATCTACAACTTTCATTTAGGCTTCGTCGGCTAGTATGTAATTTATTTTTATTATATTATTTTTAGTAGATCGGAACAGGAAAACTCCGATCGAAATTCATAACTCCTTCATCTGAACTTCCTTTTCGTCTGTCTTTTTATTGATACGCTACTATTAATGAGATCTTCGAGTCTCGTTTATATTGTTTCGGCTAGAAATCACTCGATCTCGAATCGAGTATTCGGGATGCATACCGCTTGTGACAACCCGAAATTTCCATTTGTACGAACAATATCTATTCAATAGAAGTCAGTCCCATTTGAGTGATTTTCAGACTTTTCCGAACAAGTTAGTGTACCTTAGGGTTTACACTTTAGGAAATATCAGGAGAGTGGGTGCTCCTGAGTTTGTGAAATTTGGACATTTCAAGTTTCATAATGTTACAGTCTAAGTTCAAGAATAAAAGTATTTTCTGTCAAAATATATCAGGACTATAAATAGTTTTCTGAATTTATTTAATTCATTATTCACAATTCCAACTAGAGAAAAGCCATTTTCTCTCTGACAGATCTTCGGGTTTTATCCCAGATTGTGAGTAACTCTTTCTAGTAGTGCTAGATTACATATTTGATGCTTATAACATGATTTAGTGGGCTAAATCATGAGATCTAGGAGTTTACTCCCCAAGGTGTTCTTGGGCGGTAAACTCCCGAAACAAGGCCAAAACCGACATTGATGCTAAAATAAGGCCTTAGGACATTAGGTAAACACATGAGGGACATGAAATCACACACAAAACCACCCAAGATTGGGAGTTTACGGCCCAGAACTCTCTTAGGCCGTAAACTCCATTTCAAAGGGCTAAATGGTGGTTTTTGGACTAAAGGACTTTAAGGCTTGCACCTAGATTAATTCCCCAAGTAGCTTAAGGTCTTAAACACTTCAAATGACACAAAAGAAAGTGAGTTTACGGCCCAAAACTCTCCTAGGCCGTAAACTCCATGAAAATGGTCCCAAAGGGTGTTTTCATGACACCTAATACCCTAGCCCTTTACAATAAATTGTACCCACTAAATGGAAGGACCAAACCACTTCAAAATCACAAGTTTATAGGAGTTTACGGCCAAGAACCTCTCTTGGGCCGTAAACCCCTTTTCTAAGGGAAAAATGCACAACAATCACACCTTAGGCCTTAATACATTTTACCTTGAATACTTGGGACTAGAATGAAGAGTAGAACACATAAAAATCACTCCTTGAAAGGAGTTTACGGCCAAGGAACATATCTTGGGCCGTAAACTCCAAGTGAAGGCACAAAAGTGTGCCTCTTGTCCCTATTAGCCTTAGATAAAAGTTTGGAAGCTATCCTACACATGCAAGGGCTTCAAAACAATTAAAAGCCATCACCCATAGGAGCTTACGGCCGTAAAATCTAGGGTAAATGGACTTTAGGCCGTAAACTCCCCTATGGAGTACTTCTAGGCCTTAAACCCTTCCAAGAACATAGCCACTAGGTTAGAATAATTCTAGAAAGCATATTGGACTTCAAAACACACCAAACACACATGTTTGGGAGTTTACGGCCGTAAACTCAAGAGTTTACAACCGTAAACTCCATGTGTGATGGTATATGGAGAGTAAACTCTCATATGGGGTCCTTTGGAAACCCTAAACTCAAGTACCCTGTCCCACAATAGCTTAGATGAAGTCCTTACGGCTTAAAACACTTACATAAAGTGTTATCAATATCTAAGATGTCTTAAACATTATCAATTAGTCTTTGTGTCTAATTGAGTGCATATATGTGTGATTATATGTTCATTAGGATCGTAGTGTGTGCACAAGTCCTCACTTGACACCTAGCCATCCGATACAGTTCAGTTCATTCCAAGCACCAACTACAGGTGAGTTCATACCCCGTAATCAATGTTTTAATGGATTTTAAATGCTTTAATGGGGGGGGGGGGGGAATACAAGTAGGAACAAACATGTTATTAAATCAGTTTCATGTATTTTATAACTATGTTTTCACTCAGTAGATTTCACATATTTCAAAGGAAGTCACGTGAAATGGTTTTCTATCTTAAAATACTTAGACAACAGAAGTATTAGTTTTGAATTGTATAATGACTTCAAGTCACTTTATATTATTGTTTCAAAGCTCCTAGATACCTTGCATAAACCTACTTGAACAACAACATACTTTCCAGTTAGCTATCATAGGGATAGTCAGAAGATATCAAACATGAGTCAGTTCATTCATGAGTCTATACTAGTACATTACCTGATACATGAGTACCTTTACATATACTTGCTTGATACATGAACACGATTACGTAAACGCATTACCTGAGTACTTTTCTATAGATACATTTATCTGTATACTTTGATAGGATTACTTGTATCTCGCATTTCTGGGATGATTTATCAGTACCTTCTGAGTAAATCTTCCTACATATTCCACTGTACCTCGGAATGTTTAAGAAAGGACCCTATCCCACAGTACCTCGGGATACCTAGATGGGCCTATATCCCACAGTACCTCGGGATATACGTACGGGACTAACCATTCCGGAACCCATCTGTTAGCAACAGTGGGTAATGAACATCTACGGATGCCTACGGTTAATACTTATACTAGGAATACCTTTACAGGGACTAACCATTCCTTCCACCTGCTGCTGCTACAGAGGAAGAATTGGACTATCTTCGGATGTCCATTAGGTTATATGTAATATGTTAGCCCCAGTACCTCCGGTCAACATTTACATTCATTTTGTTAGCACCAGTACCTCAGGCTAACACCTATCTGATTATATTTTTCCTGTTTAATTTATTTTGTGATATCTTTCACATAAACGATGAGTTAGACTAAGCACTTTTAGTACTAGTCTACGCAAAGGAAAAATACTTCATACATACAAAACATTCGGGTCTTGGTAGAAGACTACACTTCATACATACAAAACATTCGAGTCTTGGTAGAAGACTACACTTCATTTATACAAAACATTCGGGTCTTGGTAGAAGACTACATTTCATACATACAAAACATTGGGTCTTAGTAGAAGACTACACTTCATACTTATAGAAAATAAGGGTTTTTCTAGGGATTTCATACTTACCTCAACATTTTCACTTAAAGGTTTTCATGGCATTCATAGTAGGTTTTCACAAACAAAGCAATGACACCTATATACTTATGAACTCACCAGCTTTAAAGCTGATACTCTCTTTCAAAATAACTTGTATTCTCAGGTCGCCGGTAGACAGGTACGGAGGACAGGTTTTGAGAAGAGGCTGCAGATAAGCCTCGTCTTTTATTTTGATTGTATATTTTTGGTGTCTATAACTGTAAAGAACACACATGTATAAAACCTTACTTATAATGCAATGGATGATGTTGTTGCTTGTTTATTATATTACACTGTTGTGATACTGTACATGACGTCCTACACCCCTGAACGTTTCCGCCGTTCGTGGTTTTGGGGTGTGACAGATTGGTATCAGAGCATTGTTTATAGTGAATATAGTATATCAACCCATAAAAGATATACTAACTATAAATACATGGGATTAAAAAACTCTGTCTAAGAGTTATACTTTTAAATAATAAAATATTTAACAAAGTATACGTGCCTGCATTCATACTAAAATCAGTGTCACAACGACAAGAACAAAAGTATTACGATTGTTGGATATCACAAGTAAGCCTGGGAATATATAGTCAGTCTTGGGAATGGCATAGCCTGATCAACTATGCTGGTCCAAAGAGTGATTAGCATATGCCCAAGAACGGTTGTGATGTGGCAACAAGTCTAAAAACTTACCAACACAACCACAAAGAAATACCATATGGGTATTTGATCTTACTGTAATTTTCTTAGTTAGTTCGTCTATTTTAGCTATCTCTTATATCCCTTTTCTTGCGTAGATTAAGATGACTGGATTTCCCCACGGCGATCCGTACTTTCTGAACCAAGGCAATGCTGGTTGGCTAGAGGCAGAGCCAGAAGATGATCACCCAATCCCTTTGGATGATCACCATGCTGAGGGCTTTTCCGATAGTTCCGACTCGGAGCCAGAAGTCAATAACCTACCCCCGGCTGCTCAAAACCCAAACCTGAACCCTCGCCCTGTGTTTCAAGGACCCACACCCCTGTGGGCCACTAACTTGATAACATGGAGTCATGAACAGGGTCAGCCCATTCCCTACAACGGAGACCGAAGATTCTACAACCTCACAGAAGGAGGTTCTGCCGATAGAGTCCTACCAATCATGGTGCGTAGGATGTCTAGGAACTCGATAATAGCCCAGGCGGCTGTCAATCAAGTCTTGGAAGTTGACGCCAACTCAGGTGTTAACACTGCCCACATTCGCCAACTAGAGTTTGCTCATGAAAGGACTCTGGTCCGTAATGCAAATCTGCAAAGGGAACTTGCTGAAACCCGAGCCGAAGTTAGAGAACTCCGAGCTCAACAAGCAAGGTCGGACAGGCGTATAAGGGACATTGAACGTCTACTGTCGGAATCAAGGACTCATGCTAGTAGTTCTCGTCGCCGATAGAATAGCTTTATCTCATCTTTTGGATATAACCTAGTTTCTGTAAAACTATGGTCTAATTTCCTGTCTATATATATCTTAGACCTGTTAGGTCTTTGTCTAATCTTAAGTCTGTCAAAATTTTCCATCTTGGTTGATGTAAGGCCTACTTCTAGGCCATTTCTCCCGAACTTGTTACATCTGTAATTCCAGTTTTATTGACAGATATCTAATCTTATGGAAATTATTATCCAACTGTTCTCTTCTTCATTTAGTCATGCTATTCTTTCTGTTGTTGGACTATGGCGATTTAGTCCATGAGACACATTCACTTATCATTTATTCTTATCCATGTGGTCATCTTTTAAACGTATAGTTAAAGATGCCGCCACGCAGGAATCCTAGGAGGAATCCAAACAACGAAGCACCTATACCACCACCTCCACCACCACCTGTACCTCTTCAAACTCCAAATCCTTTTGATGCCACTATGTTCCAGGCAGCTTTCACTGCAGCAGTTGCAGCTGCTGTGTCAGCAATCAACGCTCCTGCCCCTAGTGGATCAGGAACAGGTGCACCACCCTCAAACCACGGCGAAAGCCATGGACACCCTCGGGAATGCACCTACAAGGATTTTACTAACGCCAAACCCCGCAGCTTCAACGGAACTGGGGGTGTTATGGTGTTGAGACAATGGATCGAGAAGATGGAATCTGTCTTCGAGATCTGCTCATGCCAAGAAGGCAGCAAGGTCAAGTTCGCAGCTTGTACCTTCTCTGACCGAGCACTAACATGGTGGAACAGCCATGTTAACTATCTAACTCTGACGGTGGCATATTCCATTGGCTGGGAAAAGTTGAAAGAAATGCTCATGAAGGAATACTGTCCTCGAGGGGAAATACAAAAGCTCGAGCAAGAATTCTGGGGTCTACAAATGGTTGGATCCGACATCACTACCTACACGAATAGGCTTTGTGATTTGGCAAACTTGTGCCCCGACATGGTTGCTCTCCAGAGCAAAAAGATCGAGAGGTCTATCTGGGGACTGTCGCCCCAGATCCAGTCAAGTGTGATCGCTTCCAGGCCTATTACCTTCGATAGTGCCAAGGAACTAGCACAATCCCTCATCGATCACAGGAAACCCCAGATCACGTCAATCCCTACACCTGTACCACAGAAGACCAACCCCGACTACGTTAAGAAGGGGTGGAACAAAAGGAAAAGAGGGGCTCCTCAAGGATCCTCCAATAAACAACAGCATGTGGCGATCAATGCTGCCACAGTGACTCCTGTAGTCCCTGCGAACCCCTTTCCAGCAAAAACTTATGCTGGAACTCTTCCGAAGTGCACCAAGTGCAACTTCCATCACAACAGGCCTTGCAGGGAGATGCATTGCTCTAACTGCAACAAGAAGGGACACACCGTCCGTTTCTACAAAACTCCAACAGCTCAAGCTGCTCAAGTTCCTAACGCCGGTATGGGCCAAGCTTGCTACGGATGTGGCGAAGTGGGCCATTACAAGAGGAACTGCCCTAAAGCAGGGATGGCTGGAGGAGTGGGAAGAGTTATGGCTCTAGGCCACGAGGAGGCAGTAGCTGATCCAACGATAGTTACTGGTACGTTCCTCCTTGATAACTCTTATGCTTGCATACTTTTCAATAGTGGAGCCGAGAAAAGTTTTGTGAGTCACAAATTTGCACACCTGCTTAAACAAAAACCATGTGCATTAGATAGTTCATTCACGGTAGAAATGGCTAACGGGAAAACAGAGAGTACAAACTGCATATACATAGGTTGTACTTTAACTTTAGATAGCCATACTTTCAAGATAGATCTTATGCCAGTTACCATTAAATGTTTCGACGTTATCATCGGTATGGATTGGTTGAGTCTTCTGCGTGCCGACATTATGTGCTTTGAGAAAGCAGTCCGTCTTAACCTTCCTAACAACGAAACCTTAACTATCTACGGCGACAAACCTAGTACTAGCCTTCGCATCATTTCATGCATTCAAGCACAAAAGTGTTTGCGGAAGGAGTACCATGCATTTCTCGCTCACGTCGTCGATACCAGCCAAGAACAGAAAGACATCCAGAAAATCCCAGAAGTACGCGACTTTCCCGACATATTCCCAGAAGAACTTCCTGGTTTACCACCACAACGCCAAGTCGAGTTCAGAATCGACTTAGTGCCAGGGGCTACCCCCGTAGCCAAATCTCCTTACCGTCTTGCACCGGCTGAAATGCAGGAACTTTCCAGTCAACTTAACGAACTTCTCAAGAAGGGATTCATTCGACCAAGCTTCTCACCATGGGGAGCACCGGTCTTGTTTGTCAAGAAGAAAGATGGATCGTTTCGCATGTGCATCGACTATAGAGAACTCAACAAACTTACCATTAAAAATCGTTATCCCTTGCCCCGTATTGACGATTTATTTGATCAACTTCAAGGAGCCAACTACTTCTCGAAGATAGATCTGCGATCCGGATACCACCAACTATGAGTGTTAGAGGAAGATGTTCCCAAGACAGCCTTCCGAACTCGTTACGGGCACTACGAGTTTGTAGTGATGCCATTCGGATTAACTAACGCGCCCGCAGTATTCATGGATCTGATGAATAGGGTGTGTCATCCTTACTTGGATCAGTTCGTCATCGTCTTCATTGATGACATACTCATCTACTCTCGAAGTAAGGAGGAGCATGGTCAACATCTCCGTAAAATCTTAGAAACATTGCGTGCGGAGAAGCTCTACGCAAAATTCTCGAAGTGCGAATTTTGGATTCGGCGAGTCGAATTTTTGGGCCATGTGGTTAGCGAAGAAGGTATACACGTGGACCCTTCCAAAATTAAGGCCATCGAGAACTGGTCAGCACCAAAGACACCTACTGAAATTCGTCAATTTCTAGGTCTAGCTGGCTACTATCGCAGGTTCATTCAGAACTTCTCCAGCATAGCGAAACCTCTTACAACCCTGACCCAGAAAGGCGTGGCCTTTGACTGGGAGGAGAAACAGGAAAGAGCGTTCCAAACGCTCAAACGAGCCTTGTGCACCGCCCCGATACTATCCCTTCCCGAAGGAATAGAAGACTTCATTGTCTATTGCGATGCATCCAATCAAGGACTCGGATGTGTTTTGATGCAGCGAGGTAAAGTCATCGCCTATGCCTCGAGACAGCTGAAGACACATGAGGTTAACTACACAACCCACGATCTCGAGCTAGGAGCAGTTGTGTTTGCTCTGAAGATCTGGTGACATTACCTATACGGTACCAAAAGCACGATCTTTACAGACCATAAGAGTCTACAACACATCTTCGACCAGAAAGAGCTCAACATGAGACAACGACGGTGGGTCGAGCTACTTAGTGATTACGAATGCGAAATTCGTTATCATCCGAGTAAAGCCAATGTAGTAGCCGACGCCCTAAGTCGGAAAGAATATACTGGTCGTAGAGTCAAATCTTTGACTCTAACCATCCATTCGCACTTGTCCACACAAATAAAAGAGGCTCAGCTCGACGCTTTGAAACCTAGAAATGTGGCGGGTGAATCCCTTAGAGGGATGGATAAGAACTTGGAAGTCAAGGGTGGCGGAGCCTTATACCTCATGGATCGGATCTGGACACCGAAACACGGTGGCTTCAGAGACTTGGTCATGACGGAAGCTCACAACACTCGTTATTCCGTCCACCCGGGTTCAGATAAGATGTATCTGGATCTTAAAAAGCTATACTGGTGGCCTAACATGAAAGCAGATATTGCTACCTTCGTGAGTAAATGCCTTACTTACGCAAAGGTCAAGGTCGAATATCAGAAACCCTCCGGTCTTCTACAACAACCGGAAATACCAGAATGGAAGTGGGAGCGGATCACTATGGACTTCATAACCAAGTTGCCCAAGACGACGGGTGGACTTGATTCCATATGAGTCATCGTCGATAGACTGACCAAGTCTGCACACTTCCTACCGATCAAGGAAACAGACAAGATGGAGAAACTTACCAGAACTTACATTAGGGAGATTGTAAGACTGCACGGTGTTCCTTTATCTATCATCTCAGACCGAGATAGTAGATTCACTTCGAGGTTCTGGCAGTCACTACAAAGTTCCCTAGGAACTAGGCTGGACATGAGTACAGCCTACCATCCACAGACCGACGGGCAAAGTGAGAGAACTATCCAAACCTTAGAAGATATGTTGCGCGCCTGTGTGATAGACTTTGGAAAAGCTTGGGATACTCATTTACCCCTTGTTGAATTCTCCTACAACAATAGTTATCACACGAGCATCAAGGCAGCTCCATTCAAGGCCCTCTATGGCCGGAAGTGCAGATCCCCTCTGTGCTGGGCTGAAGTGGGTGATACCCAGTTAGCTAAGGGACGCGTTCCCAAAAGCACTCTCACGGGTCCGGAGATCATTCGGGAAACGACAGAGAAGATCGTTCAAATTCGTGAACGACTAAAAGCCTCTAGAGACCGACAGAAAAGCTACGCCGACAAGCGTAGGAAACCATTGGAGTTCCAGGTGGGCGACCGAGTCCTACTGAAAGTCTCACCCTGGAAGGGCTTGATACGCTTTGGAAAGCATGGGAAGCTCAATCCAAGATACATAGGGCCTTTCGAGATTCTCGCTAGAATCGGCCCTGTGGCTTACAAGCTCAATCTACCGAAAGAACTCAGTAACGTACATCCTACCTTCCACGTGTCAAACTTGAAAAAGTGCCTATCTGACGAGACTCTTGTCATTCCACTCGACGAGATCGAGATCAACGAGAGCCTCAACTTCGTGGAGGAACCAGTAGAAATCATGGACCGAGAGGTCAAGCGAACAAAGCAGAGCCGTATCCCGATAGTGAAGGTGCGCTGGAACGCAAAGCGTGGACCGGAATTCACTTGGGAACGTGAGGATCAGATGAAACTGAAATATCCTCACCTTTTTGCTTAGTTATTTGTAATTTCTTATTTGTTTACATTCTAATTTCGGGACGAAATTCCTTCTAACGGGGGGATGATGTGACAACCCGAAATTTCCATTTGTACGAACAATATCTATTCAATAGAAGTCAGTCCCATTTGAGTGATTTTCAGACTTTTCCGAACAAGTTAGTGTACCTTAGGGTTTACACTTTAGGAAATATCAGGAGAGTGGGTGCTCCTGAGTTTGTGAAATTTGGACATTTCAAGTTTCATAATGTTATAGTCTAAGTTCAAGAATAAAAGTATTTTCTGTCAAAATATATCAGGACTATAAATAGTTTTCTGAATTTATTTAATTCATTATTCACAATTCCAACTAGAGAAAAGCCATTTTCTCTCTGACAGATCTTCGGGTTTTATCCCAGATTGTGAGTAACTCTTTCTAGTAGTGCTAGATTACATATTTGATGCTTATAACATGATTTAGTGGGCTAAATCATGAGATCTAGGAGTTTACTCCCCAAGGTGTTCTTGGGCGGTAAACTCCCGAAACAAGGCCAAAACCGACATTGATGCTAGAATAAGGCCTTAGGACATTAGGTAAACACATGAGGGACATGAAATCACACACAAAACCACCCAAGATTGGGATTTTACGGCCCAGAAATCTCTTAGGCCGTAAACTCCATTTCAAAGGGCTAAATGGTGGTTTTTGGACTAAAGGACTTTAAGGCTTGCACCTAGATTAATTCCCCAAGTAGCTTAAGGTCTTAAACACTTCAAATGACACAAAAGAAAGTGAGTTTACGGCCCAGAACTCTCCTAGGCCGTAAACTCCATGAAAATGGTCCCAAAGGGTGTTTTCATGACACCTAATGCCCTAGCCCTTTACAATAAATTGTACCCACTAAATGGAAGGACCAAACCACTTCAAAATCACAAGTTTATAGGAGTTTGCGGCCAAGAACCTCTCTTGGGCCGTAAACCCCTTTTCTAAGGGAAAAATGCACAACAATCACACCTTAGGCCTTAATACATTTTACCTTGAATACTTGGGACTAGAATGAAGAGTAGAACACATAAAAATCACTCCTTGAAAGGAGTTTACGGCCAAGGAACATATCTTGGGCCGTAAACTCCAAGTGAAGGCACAAAAGTGTGCCTCTTGTCCCTATTAGCCTTAGATAAAAGTTTGGAAGCTATCCTACACATGCAAGGGCTTCAAAACAATTAAAAGCCATCACCCATAGGAGTTTACGGCCGTAAACTCTAGGGTAAATGGACTTTAGGCCGTAAACTCCCCTATGGAGTACTTCTAGGCCTTAAACCCTTCCAAGAACATAGCCACTAGGTTAGAATAATTCTAGAAAGCATATTGGACTTCAAAACACACCAAACACACATGTTTGGGAGTTTACGGCCGTAAACTCAAGAGTTTACAACCGTAAACTCCATGTGTGATGGTATATGGAGAGTAAACTCTCATATGGGGTCCTTTGGAAACCCTAAACTCAAGTACCCTGTCCCACAATAGCTTAGATGAAGTCCTTACGGCTTAAAACACTTACATAAAGTGTTATCTATATCTAAGATGTCTTAAACATTATCAATTAGTCTTTGTGTCTAATTGAGTGCATATATGTGTGATTATATGTTCATTAGGATCGTAGTGTGTGCACAAGTCCTCACTTGACACCTAGCCATCCGATACAGTTCAGTTCATTCCAATCACCAACTACAGGTGAGTTCATACCCCGTAATCAATGTTTTAATGGATTTTAAATGCTTTAATGGGGGGGGGGGAATACAAGTAGGAACAAACATGTTATTAAATCAGTTTCATGTATTTTATAACTATGTTTTCACTCAGTATATTTCACATATTTCAAAGGAAGTCACGTGAAATGGTTTTCTATCTTAAAATACTTAGACAACAGAAGTATTAGTTTTGAATTGTATAATGACTTCAAGTCACTTTATATTATTGTTTCAAAGCTCCTAGATACCTTGCATAAACCTACTTGAACAACAACATACTTTCCAGTTAGCTATCATAGGGATAGTCAGAAGATATCAAACATGAGTCAGTTCATTCATGAGTCTATACTAGTACATTACCTGATACATGAGTACCTTTACATATACTTGCTTGATACATGAACACGATTACGTAAACGCATTACCTGAGTACTTTTCTATAGATACATTTATCTGTATACCTTGATAGGATTACTTGTATCTCGCATTTCTGGGATGATTTATCAGTACCTTCTGAGTAAATCTTCCTACATATTCCACTGTACCTCGGAATGTTTAAGAAAGGACCCTATCCCACAGTACCTCGGGATACCTAGATGGGCCTATATCCCACAGTACCTCGGGATATACGTACGGGACTAACCATTCCGGAACCCATCTGTTAGCAACAGTGGGTAATGAACATCTACGGATGCCTCGGTTAATACTTATACTAGGAATACCTTTACAGGGACTAACCATTCCTTCCACCTGCTGCTGCTACAGAGGAAGAATTGGACTATCTTCGGATGTCCATTAGGTTATATGTAATATGTTAGCCCCAGTACCTCCGGTCAACATTTACATTCATTTTGTTAGCACCAAGTACCTCAGGCTAACACCTATCTGATTATATTTTTCCTGTTTAATTTATTTTGTGATATCTTTCACATAAACGATGAGTTAGACTAAGCACTTTTAGTACTAGTCTACGCAAAGGAAAAATACTTCATACATACAAAACATTCGGGTCTTGGTAGAAGACTGCACTTCATACATACAAAACATTCGAGTCTTGGTAGAAGACTACACTTCATTTATACAAAACATTCGGGTCTTGGTAGAAGACTACATTTCATACATACAAAACATTGGGTCTTAGTAGAAGACTACACTTCATACTTATAGAAAATAAGGGTTTTTCTAGGGATTTCATACTTACCTCAACATTTTCACTTAAAGGTTTTCATGGCATTCATAGTAGGTTTTCACAAACAAAGCAATGACACCTATATACTTATGAACTCACCAGCTTTAAAGCTGATACTCTCTTTCAAAATAACTTGTATTCTCAGGTCGCCGGTAGACAGGTACGGAGGACAGGTTTTGAGAAGAGGCTGCAGATAAGCCTCGTCTTTTATTTTGATTGTATATTTTTGGTGTCTATAACTGTAAAGAACACACATGTATAAAACCTTACTTATAATGCAATGGATGATGTTGTTGCTTGTTTATTATATTACACTGTTGTGATACTGTACATGACGTCCTACACCCCTGAACGTTTCCGCCGTTCGTGGTTTTGGGGTGTGACACCGCTAAGCTGAAACTTCGGAAAATCATAACTTTTTCATGCGAAGTCAGATTTTGGCGTTCTGAACTTCTTACATCTGTCTTTTTATTCGGGATGCATACCCAACATATTTTAGCGTATCAATAATTATTATATTTAATCATCAAACAATCAACCTAATTACCCATCCCCATTATCTTCGTTTAATCTTCCCTAACGATATTATCCTAAGGGTCATCTCCTAAATCATGTTTACCTCTCATTTCCTTACATCTTATTTCCTTATATGTTTGTTCCAAAAAACATTTCCTAAGGATCATTGCCTACATCGCATAGACAATACTAATCCGGGGATCACTCCCTCAATATGTGTCTAGTAAGCGTTAGGGTACCATCGCATGATTACGAAACCACAACATCGCCTGGTCTCATAAATTATAATAAGGGTTAGACTATCATCGCATGAATACACAGCCACAACATCGCCTGGACTCATAATTCATAATAAGGGTTAGACTCCCATCGCTTGAATACGCAGCCACAACATCGCCTGGACTCGTAATTCATAATAAGGGTTAGACTATCATCGCATGAATATGCAGCCACAACATCTCCTGGACTCGTAATTCATAATAAGGGTTAGACTATCATCGCATGAATACGCAGCCACAACATCGCCTGGACACGTAATTCATAATAAGGGATAGACTATTATCGCATGAATACACAACCACAACATCGACTGGACTCCTAATTCATCACCTATCTATCATCACCTAATTATCATCACCATTATATCCTCACTTATCTCTTATCACATTATTTCATCACACACCAACTATTTCATCTACCCATGTTCTACCCAACATATTTGTAACGCCTGTGTTTCCGGGCTTGCCATTTTTAGCAATGTAATAGTCTAGGTTAACCTTTGTAACCCGTTTTGAAATAATAAGAATGTATTATTTGAGTATTATGTGTTTTGTGCTTAATTGCTTAATTATGTGGCCTGATTAATTAAGAATAAAAATAAGCCTCAAAATTTAAGTGTAAAATAAACTTAATATCTTTGGTTAATGTTGTAGTAGTTGAAACGAGGTTTTCGAATATATATAGAACGCCCAAATCTGACTTCGTATGAGGAAGTTATGATTTATCGAAGTTTCGACTTAGCGGTGTGCAGCCTGAAATACTCGAATTGAGATCGAGCGGTTTTTAGCCGAGGCAATCTAAATGAGAAGCGAAGATCTCATTGTTGGTATCGAAGCGATAAAAAGTTAGGCGAGAGCGGACGTCAAACGAAGAAGTTATGAATTTATAACGAAAGTTTCTGTCGCGGCCTATTAAAAATAAATAATAAAAATAAAGTCGAAATTAGCCGACGGAGTCTAAACGAAAGTCGCAGAGCGTAGTCTCACCTTTCCGTGGATATAAAGAACGTCGAAAACGGAGTTCGTATGAAGAAGTTATGAATTTCCGAAGTTTATTAATCATTTTGTAATTTAATTTAAATCAAAATCGGAGGCATTATCCGAAGCCGAGTCATCAGTCCGATCCGACGTACGCCCCGCGTACGTGAGTACGCTACCGCGTACTCCGATAGTGTCGACACTTCGGATGATGCATGCAGTGACGATTTCGGACGCAGTACGCGCTGTGTACTGCAGTACGCCCCGCGTACTCCGAGGCTCCAGCCTCTATATAAGTGATCCGAAGGCAGCCGATAGTTTTGCCAATTTCTTCTCTTCTCTCTCCCATTTTTCATCATTTTGCGTGCCAGAAATACCCCGAAGCCCCGGTATCATACTCTAGCCCCAAGGCAAGTCCCGAGATCCCGAAGATCCCGAGAAGTGCGGTTCCCGAGTCGAAGCTCTGCCCGCGAGAAGTTTGATTTTTGAGGAGATCTTCCAGATCTGCTGTGGATTACTACTTCTGCAAGTCGTAGTGCTGTCCGATCATCTTCTGATCAAGTGAGTGTATACTACCTTTCATAAATACGATAATAATACAAGTGCGGTCCGAGTGTATTAAGTAAATTGTGGTTTATATGTGTGAGGGTATAGTTACTTTCTTCTAACGAGTAACTATGAAGTATTTTATATGATATACTGGTTATGTGTATGTTTTGTGATTGTACGCGTGAATGGATATTCACTTTATTCTATCTCATAGATCTGAATTGTTTTCTATGGAATACGTGTTATGTGGTATGCCTCATCTGTTATGTGGATTATATATTGAATGAAAATGATATACAGGTTTTAAACTACGTATGAAAATATATATTTCTGTCTACTAATATGTTGGGTAGAACATGGGTAGATAGTTGGTGTGTAATAAACAGATGAGAGGCCTCGATGTTGTTGTTGTTGTTGATCTAGTTATTCAGCGGAGTATGGATAACGACCACGGACTCTTTCTAGACAGTCCAGTGGAACGCTAGCAGGTTTATAACCTGTAGGTGTTGTGAACGATGTGTTCACCGGTGTACTCTATCCCCCTCATGGTTGCCTTTAGGATATCTATTGTTGAGGAAACCCCTTTGCAGTGATGTCCGTCCCGATGAAAATCCTAGATTAGGTCCCTTGAGATAGATGTTGTTTTAGGGACGTAAAGTGAGGATAACGGGAATGGGTAATCGGGATAGTGATTGGTTGGTGAAATTAAATATAACTTATTTATTGTGGGTTGAAAACCCTATATGCTCACCAGGCTCCCAAGCCTGACCCACTCAGTTTTATTTGTATTATAGGAAGTGGCACAAGGGCGTAAGATGGATGGATCATCTTGTTGTTTTGTTTACAAGTCTGTATATGTATATATTTGTTGAATGACTTGTAATGTTGTCGTTTATGCTTTATGGTCTGTATCGGAACATGACATCCCGAGTTTTGATTATATAATGAAAACGCATCTCTTGATGAAATGCTTTGATAAATGTTATTTTATCATGTTTTGTTTTGGGAACAAATTCCGCAACTCTTTCAAATCAAAAGGATTTACTCTGAAATTATTTAAAAGCATGAATGAAAATCGGTCTTTTCTAGCCGAGATTTTGGGGATGTCACAATATTTGTAGATATAAATTACATATACAGTTTAAACTATTTAGAAACCTGTATAAAACATTCATTCAGCACCCATCTCAAGTAAACAAACAATGTATAAACACGTAGGACGTATTTCATATCAAATACTTCATATCTATGTGTTAGAAGAAAGTAACTACACATTCACCCAAAACATATACTTAATACATTCAAACAATACTTGTATTAAAATTGTGTTTATGAAAGGGACTATACACTCACATGATAACACGATTATCGGACAACACTACGGCTCTCCAAGTAGTAACTCTTCGGTGAAACCGGGATATCTTCACACACCGGGTTTCTCGCGGACAGAGCTTCGGCTTAGAAACTCTTTTCTTCTTGGGATCTTTGGGCTTTGGGACTCGTTTCGGGTCTCGGGATGATACTGGGGCTTCGGGGGTACTTTAAGACAGCTAGAGAGGATATCGGGAGTGAGAGACTGAAGGAATTAACAACCAAAACCTGACTGCCCTTTATTCTATTTATAAGGCCGATTTTTCAAATTTCACATCGTGAACAGTGTTCTCACGTCGTGGGCTTGAACGTCATTGCATGCGTCATCGCCCACTTGCTCTGTCAGGCTCCAAAAGGTGTCAGAAGACATGCCACGTCGTGACCACTGATTTTACATCGTGGTCTCTTACAGTCTTGGGGTTTCGCGCCCCGAACTTCAGAAATTCATAACTTTTGCATATGAACTCCGTTTTCGACGTTCTTTATATCGACGCGTAGGTAAAAACAATATCTACAACTTTCATTTAGACTTCGTCGGCTAGTTTTGAATTTATTTTTATTATATTATTTTTAGTAGATCGGGACAGGAAAACTCCGATCGAAATTCATAACTGCTTCATCTGAACTTCGTTTACGTGTGTCTTTTGATTGATACGCTACTATTAATGAGATCTTCGACTCTCGTTTATATTGTTTCGGCTAGAAATCACTCGATCTCAAATCGAGTATTCGGGATGCATACCGTAAGCTGAAACTTCGAAAAATCATAACTTCTTCATGCGAAGTCAGATTTTGGCATTCTTTTTATGTACGCTCTCGGTTTAACGAGCACTACGACTTTCGTTTAGATCACTAAGGCTAAAAATTTCTCCAACGTAAATTCACTTTTTACGTCTTTCAGTGTCGTGCCGGTTCTGCCGCAAAACTTCGACAGGTCATAATTTCTTCGTTATAACTCGGATTTCGAAGTTCTTTATATGTACGGAATCCTTGTAACATATACTGCAACTTAGTTAAGATTATTAATACTAAATAATATTCTATCAAAAAGTAATTTTTAACGCTTTTCGTCATCAAATTGACAAGCCCTCATCTACGGGCGTTACAATTATATCCCCCTTAGGATGATTACGTCCCGGAATCATCAACGAAATAGGACTTTTAAAATGATTCCAATATTCTGACTTAACTCAGATGTTACATTGAACTTGGTTCTCTAAACCATGTAACAAACTCATCGTAGTCGGAATCAATTGGGTATGACCACTAGGGTCGGAATAACATCCATCTTACTAGTCATTTCCGAAACATTGGTAATGACATACTTGAATAAAACGGAATCAATCACTAGCTTCTTGGTAACCTTGCGAATTTCCCTGATCCAAGCGTGAGTCCTGTGCTTCCAATAGTACAGATCTCTACTACTATTCACACCTACTCATACTCGTCCCAAGCATTGTCTCGTAGTCCCCAAGTCCTAAAATCACGAAACAATTTCACACATACGAATGTGTCCAATTAATCATAAAAATTTTCCTAGACTCTACTAGGACTTCTTCCATGCGTATCTTCTATCATCAATCATGCTTCAACTTGATTGGTGATGGAAATTCTAGATTATGGGACAACTTCAAGAATCACACCAATCGTTCCATCATCCTGCCAATCGAAGGTGTACTTCAGACGTACCGTACTCCTCTAAATGTTTCGTTATTTTATCAGACATAAACTAAAGGCAAAAAAACTCTCTTATGATATCTTCTGATAGGTGTCATTCACTATCATAAGCCTTTCATTTCCTCCATTTACTCAATTATCTATGAGTCTTCACCATAACGTTTTGTAAACCCAAGCAGACGTTCGGTGGACCGAGCGATAATTTAAGATAAGAAAGCTTTATTTACGATAGACGTATAAATCTCCTTATCACTCTGAAATGTTTACATTCTAGTTCTAATATCGTATACATGCGCTTAGAATCCTACACACATAAGGTTTCCAGACCCGGTTGGCAACTAACCATAGATCCGAGCAAACAATTCCATATATGGCAACATATTACATTTAGCACACAAAAGCATTTTGGGCGTCTTTCCTTAAACATACTAGTGCTCGTGACTAAAATATGGGAGACACTCATCTCACGATCTTCACTTAGCATTCTAAGTGTAAGTCTAGAAATCCTACAAATTCCTAGTTCGCTTAAACTAACGGTCTGATACCAACTGTGACATCCCCAATTTCACGGCCAGAAAAGACCGATTTGTTTATGCTTTGTTTTTAAAATCAGAGTAATATTTTACAGAAAGCATTTGCAGAATTTATTCCCAAAACAAAATATGATAAAACTTTATCAAAACATTTGTCAAAGAGAATGTACTTTTCATTAAATAATAAAATCTCGGGATGTCATGTTTCGATACAGACCAAAAACATAAACAATATAAAATAGACCTTACAACAGTTATTTATAACTATTGATCTATAATCCCAAATCTCTCGTTAAGCCCACCAACTTATACTCTTGTGTCGTTACCTGTAATGCAAAGAAAACTGAGTGGGTCAGGCTTGGGAGCCTGGTGAGCGTATAGGGCTTTCAACCCACAATAATATAATTATTATATTTAATCATCAAACAATCAACCCAATTACCCATCCCCATTATCTTCGTTTAATATTCCCTAAAGATATTATCCTAAGGGTCATCTCCTATATCATGTTTACTTCTCATCTCCTTACATCTTATTTCCTTATATGTTTGTTCCTAACAACTTTTCCTAAGGATCATCGCCTAAATCGCATAGACAATACTAATTCGGGGATCACTCCCTCAATATGTGTCTAGTAAGGGTTTGGGTAGCATCGCATGATTACGCAGCCACAACATCGCCTGGACTCATAAATCATAATAAGGGTTAGACTATCATCACATGAATATGCAGCCACAATATCGCCTGGACTCGTAATTCATAATAAGGGTTAGACTATCATCGCATGAATACACAGCCACAACATTGCCTGGACTCGTAATTCATAATAAGGGTTAGACTGTCATCGCATGAATACGCAACCACAACATCGCATGGACTCATAATTCATAATAAGGGTTAGACTATCATCGTATGAATACGCAGCCACAACATCGCCTGGACTTTTAATTGATAATAAGGGTTAGACTATCATTGCATGAATATGCAGCCACAACATCGCCTGGACGCTTAATTCATCACCTATCTATCATCACCTAATTATCATCGCCATTATATCCTCACCTATCTCTTATCATATTATTTCGTCACACACCAACTATTTCATCTACCCATGTTCTACCCAACATATTTGTAGATATAAATTACATATACAGTTTAAAACTATTTAAAAACTCGTATAAAACATTCATTCATCATCCATCTCAAGTAGACAAACAATGTATAAACACAAAGCACGTATTTCACAGCAAATACTTCATATATGTGTGTTAGAAGAAAGTAACTACACACTCACCCAAAACATATACTTAATACATTCAAAAATTATTTGTATTAAAATCGTGTTTATGAAAAGGACTATACAGTCACATGATAATACGATTATCGGAAAACACTACGTCTCACCAAGTAGTAACTCTTTGGTGAAACCGGGATATCTTCACACACCAGGTTTCTCGCGGACAGAGCTTCGGCTTGGAAACTCTTTTCTTCTCGGGATCTTCGGGCTTTGGGACTCGTTTCGGGTCTCGGGATGATAATGGGGCTTCGGGGGTAGTTCAAGACAGCTAGAGAGGGTATCGGGAGTAAGAGAGTGAAGGAATTAGCAACAAAAACCTGACTGCCCTTCAGTTCTATTTATAGGGCTGATTTTTCGATTTTCACGTCGTGAACAGTGTTTTCACGTCGTGGGCTTGAACATCATTGCATGCGTCATTGTCCACTTGCTCTGTCAGGCTCCAGAAGGTGTCAGAAGACATGCCATGTCGTGACCACTGGTTATACGTCGTGGTCTTTGACAGTCTTGGTATTTCACGCCCCGAACTTTAGAAATTCATAACTTGCGCATATGAACTCATTTTTAGACGTTCTTTATATCGACGCGTATGTAAAAACAATACCTACAACTTTCATTTAGACTTCGTCGGCTATTTTTGAATTTATTTTTATTATATTATTTTTATATTATTTTCAGTAGGCCGGGACAGGAAAACTCCGATCGAAATTCATAACTGCTTCATCTGTACTTTGTTTTCGTCTGTCTTTTTATTGATACGCTACTATTAATGAGGTCTTCGACTCTCATTTAGATTGTTTCTGCTAGAAATTACTCGATCTCAAATCGAGTATTCGGGATGTATACCGCTAAGCTGAAACTTCGGAAAATCATAACTTCTTCATGCGAAGTCAGATTTTGGCGTTCTTTTTATGCACGCTCTCTGTTTAAGGAGCACTACGACTTTCGTTTAGATCACTAAGGCTACAAATCCCTCCAACGTAAATTTACTTTTTACATCATTCAGTGTCGTGTCGGTTCTGTCGCAAAACTTCGACAGGTCATAACTTCTTCGTTATAACTCGAATTTCGAAGTTCTTTATATGTACGGAATCCTTGCAACATATACTACAACTTAGTTAAGATTATTCATCCTAAATAATCTTCTATCAAAAAGTCATTTTTGACGCTTATCGTTGTCAAATTGAGTAGCCCTGATGTACGGGCGTTACAATTATCTCCCCCTTAGGATGATTACGTCCCGGAATCATCAACGAAATAGGACTTTTAAAATGATTCCAATCTTCTGACTTAAGTCAGATGTTACATCGAACTTGGTTCTCTATACCATGTAACAAACTCATCGTAGTCGGACTCAATTGGGTATGACCACTAGGGTCGGAATAACATCCATCTTACTAGTCATTACCAGAACAATGCTAATGACATACTTGAATAAAACGGAATCAATCCCTAGCTTCATGCTAACCTTGCGAATTTCCCTGATCCAAGCGTGAGTCCTGTGCTTCCAGTAGTATAGATCTCTACTACTATTCACACCTACTCATTCTCATCCCAAGTATTGTGTCGCAGTCCCCAAGTCCTAAAATCACCAAACAATTTCACACATAAGAATGTGTCCAATTACTCATAAAAAATTTCCTAGACTCTACTAGGACTTCTTCCATGCGTATCTTCTATCATCAATAACGCTTCAACTCGATTGGTGATGGAAATTCTAGATTATGGGATAACTTCAAGAATCACACCAATCGTTCCATCATCCTGCCAATCGAAGGTGTATTTCAGACGTACCGTACTCCTCTAAATGTTCCGTTATTTTATCAGACATAAAGTAAAGGCAAAAAAACTCTCTTATGATATCTTCCGATAGGTGTCATTCACTATCATAAGCCTTTCATTTCCTCCATTTACTCAATTCTCTATGAGTCTTCACCATAACGTTTTGTAAACCCAAGCAGACGTTCGGTGTACCGGGCGATAATTTAAGATAAGAAAACTTTATTTACGATAGACGTATAAATCTCCTTATCACTCCGAAATGTTTACATTCTAGTTCTAATATCATATACACGCTCTTAGAATCCTACACACATAAGGTTTCCAGATCCGGTTGGCAACTAACCATAGATCCGAGCAAACAATTCCATATATGGCAACATATAACATTTAGCACATAAAAGCATTTTGGGCGTCTTTCCTAAAACATACTAGTGCTCGTGACTAAAATATGGCAGACACTCATCTCATGATCTTCACTTAACATTCTAAGTTTAAGTCTAGATCTTCACGCTCCGATACCAACTGTGACATCCCCAATTTCACAGCCAGAAAAGACCGATTTGTTTATGCTTTATTTTTCAAATCAGAGCAATATTTTACAGGAAGCATTTGTAGAATTTATTCCCAAAACAAAATATGATAAAACTTTATCAAAACATTTCTCAAAGAGAATGTACTTTTCATTAAATAATAAAATCTTGGGATGTGATGTTTCGATACAAACCAAAAACATAAACAATATAAAATAGACCTTACAACAGTAATTTATAACTACTGATCTATAATCCCAAATCTCTCGTTAAGCCCACCAACTTATACTCTTGTGCCATTACCTGTAATGAAAAGAAAACTGAGTGGGTCAGGCTTGGGAGCCTGGTGAGCGTATAGGGTTTTCAACCCACAATAATATAATTATTATATTTAATCATCAAAAAATAAACCTAATTACCCATCCCCATTATCTTCGTTTAATCTTCCCTAAAGATATTATCCTAAAGGTCATCTCCTATATCATGTTTACCTCTCATCTCCTTACATCTTATTTCCCTATATGTTTGTTCCTAAGAACTTTTCCTAAGGATCATCGCCTACATCGCATAGACAATACTAATTCGGGGATCACTCCCTTAATATGTGTCTAGTAAGGGTTAGGGTATCATCGCATGATTAAGCAGCCACAACATCGCCTGGACTCATAAATCATAATAAGGGTTAGACTATCATCGCATGAATACGCAGCCATAACATCGCCTGGACTCATAATTCATAATAAGGGTTAGACTCCCATCGCTTGAATACGCAGCCACAACATCGCATGGACTTGTAATTCATAACAAGGGTTAGACTATCATCGCATGAATACGCAGCCACAACATTGCCTGGACTCGTAATTCATAATAAGGGTTAGACTGTCATCGCATGAATACGCAACCACAACATCGCATGGACTTGTAATTCATAATAAGGGTTAGACTATCATCGTATGAATACGCAGCCACAACATCGCCTGGACTTTTAATTGATAATAAGGGTTAGACTATCATTGCATGAATACGCAACCACAACATCGCCTGGACGCGTAATTCATCACCTATTTATCATCAACTAATTATCCTCGCCATTATATCCTCACCTATCTCTTATCACATTATTTCGTCACACACCAACTATTTCATTTACCCATGTTCTACCCTACATATTTGTAGATATAAATTACATATACAGTTTAAAACTATTTAAAAACTCGTATAAAACATTCATTCAACATCCATCTCAAGTAAACAAACAATGTATAAACACATAGCACGTATTTCATAGCAAATACTTCATATGTATGTGTTAGAAGAAAGTAACTACACACTCACCCAAAACATATACTTAATGCATTCAAACAATACTTGTATTAAAAAAGTGTTTATGAAAGGGACTATACACTCACACGATAATACGATTACCGGACAGCACTGCGACACTCCAAGTAGTAACTCTTCTGTGAAACCGGGATATCTTCACACACCGGGTTTCTCGTGGACAGAGCTTCGGCTCAAAAACTCTTTTCTTCTTGGGATCTTCGGGCTTTGGGACTCATTTCGGGTCTCGGGATAATACCGGGGCTTCGTGGGTACTTCAAGACAGCTAGAGAGGGTATCGAGAGTGAGAGAGTTAAGGAATTAGCAACCAAAACCCGACTGCCCTTCGATTCTATTTATAGGGCTGATATTTTGATTTTCACGTCGTGGGCTTGAACGTCATTGCATGCGTCATCATCCACTTGCTCTGTCAGGCTCCAGAAGGCGTCAGAAGACATGCCACGTCGTGACCACTGATTTCACGTCGTGGTCTCTGACAGTCTTGGGGTTTCGCGCCGCGAACTTTAGAAATTCATTACTTTTGCATACAAACTCCGTTTTCGACATTCTTTATATCGGTGCGTAGGTAAAAACAAGACCTACAACTTTCATTTAGACTTCATCGGCTAATTTTGATTTATTTGTATTATATTAATTTTAGTAGGCCAGGACAGGAAAACTCCGATCGAAATTCATAACTGCTTCATCTGAACTCCGTTTTCGTCTGTCTTTTTATTGATACGCTAATATTAATGAGATCTTCAACTCTCGTTTAGATTGTTTCGGCTAGAAATCACTCGATCTCAAATCAAGTATTCGGGCTCCATACCGCTAAGCTGAAACTTCCAAAAATCATAACTTCTTCATGCGAAGTCAGATTTGGGCGTTCTTTTTATGCACGCTCTCGGTTTAACGAACACTACGAATTTCGTTTAGATGACTAAGGCTAAAAATCGCTCAAACGTAAATTCACTTTTTACGTCATTTAGTGTCGTGTCGGTTCTGTCGCGAAACTTCGACATGTCATAACTTCTTCGTTATAACTCGGATTTCGGCGTTCTTTATATGTACGGACTCCTTGTAACATATACTACAACTTAGTTAAGGTTATTCATCCTAAATAATATTCTATAAAAAAAGTCAATTTTGACGCTTATCGTCTCTAAATTGACTAGCGCTGATCTACGGGCGTTATAGTGCTGTCAGGGACGTGTCCTTTAGCTAACTGTATGTCATCCACCTCAGCCCAACACAGAAGGGATCTGAACTTCCGGCCATAGGGGGATTCAAATGGAGCAGCGTTTATGCTCGTGTGATAACTATTATTGGGAAAAATCGACAAGGGGTAGATGAATATCCCATGCCTTTCCAAAGTTAATCACACAGGCTTGCAACATATCTTCCAAAGTTTGAGTAGCCCTCTCGCTTTTCCCATCAGTTTGCGGATGGTAGGCTGTAATCATGGCCAGTGTAGTTCCTAGGGAACCTTGTAGCGACTTCTAGAACCTTTAAGTGAATCTACTATCTCTATCAGAGATAATGGATATGGGAACACCATGCAATTGTACGATCTCCCTAATGTAGGTTCTAGTTAGTTTCTTAATCTTGTCAGTCTCTTTGATAAGCAGGAAGTGTGTGGACTTGGTTAACCTGTCTATGATCACCCATATGGTATTGAGACCACCCGTTGTCTTGGGCAACTTGGTTCTGAAGTCCATTGTGATCCGCTCCCACTTCCATTCTGGTATTTTAGGTTATTGTAGTAAACTTGAGGGTTTCTGGTATTCGACCTTAACCTTGGTGCAAGTAAGGCACTTGCTCATAAAGGTAGCAATCTCTACTTTCATTTTAGGCCACCAGTACAAATTTTAAGATCTAGATACATCTTATCTGAACCTGGGTGGAAGGAATATCGAGTGTTGTATGTTTCGGTCACGACTAAGTCTCTGAAACCACCGTGTCTCGGTGTCTAGATCCGATCCATGAGATATAAGGCTGCACCACACTTGACTTCCAAGTTCTTATCCATCCCTCTCAGGGATTCACCTGCCACATTTTCTGGTTTCAAGGATTCAAGCTGAGCCTCCTTCATTTGAGTTAACATATGTGAATGGATAGTTATAGTCAAAGATTTGACTCTACGACCAAAGTATTCTTTCCGACTTAGGGCATCAGCTATTACGTTAGCTTTGCCAGGATGATAACGAATTTCACATTCGTAGTCATTGAGTAGCTCGGCACACCATCATTGTCTCATATTGAGCTCCTTCTGGTCGAATATATGTTGAAGGCACTTGTGGTCTGTAAAGATAGTGCTTTTTGTACCATACAGGTAGTGTCTCTAGATCTTTAGAGCAAATACAACTCCTCCTAACTCAAGATCATGTGTGTTGTAGTTGAATTCATGTGTCTTTAGCTGTCTTGAGGCATAGGCAATGACCTTACCTCGTTTCATAAGAACACATCCGAGTCCTTGGTTGGATGCATCGCAATAAACCACAAAGTCTTCTATACCTTCTAGGAGGGATAGTATCGGTGCGCTGTATATGGCTCGCTTCAGCGTTTAGAACGCCTTCTCTTTTTTCTCTTCCGAGTCAAAGGCCACGCCTTTCTAGGTCAATGTAGTAAGCGGTTTCACAATCCTAGAGAAGTTCTGAATGAACCTGCGATAATAGCCAGCAAGGCCTAGAAATTGACGAATTTTATAGGAGTCTTCGGTGCTGACCGGTTCTTAATGGCCTTTATTTTGGAAGGGTCCACATGAATTACCTCTTCACTAACAACGTGACCTAAGAATTCGACTCTTCGACTCCAAAACTCACATTTTGAGAACTTTGCGTAGAGCTTCTCTGATCGTAATATTTCCAAGATCTAACGTAGATGCTTACTATGCTCTTCCTTACTATGTGAGTAGATAAATATGTCCTCAATGAACACAATGACGAAATGATCCAAGTATGGACGACATACCCTATTCGTTATGTCCATGAATACTGCAGGTGCATTAGTCAATTTGAATGGTGTCACTATAAACTCGTAGTGTCCATAACGAGTTCGGAAGGCTGTCTTGGGAGCATCCTCCTCTAGGACTCGTAACTGGTGATACCCGGATCTTAGATCTATCTTTGAAAACTAATTTTCCCCTTGCAGTTGGTCGAACAAATCGTCTATGCGAGGTAGAGTGTAACGATTCTTGACGATTAGTTTGTTCAGTTCTCTGTAGTCGATGTACATACGGAACGATCCGTCTTTCTTCTTCACGAACAAGACCGGAGCTCCACAGGGTGAGAAGCTTGGCCTAATAAATACCTTGCTGAGTAGTTCGTTAAGTTGACTGGATAGCTCCTGCATCTCATCTGGTGCTAGAAGATAGGGCAATTTGGCTACTGGGGTAGCTCTTGGAACTAAGTCGATACTGAACTCTACTTGACGCTATGGAGGTAATCCTAGGAGTTCTTTTGGAAAGATGTCTGGAAAGTCATGCACTTCTGGGATGTTCTTTATGTCTTTTGTCTCTTGGCTCATATCAACCACATGAGCAAGGAATGCATGACATTCCTTTTGCAAGTACTTTTGGGCTTGAATGCTCAAGATGATGCGAAGGTTTGTGTCAGGTTTTTCGCCATAGATAACTAGAGTTTTCCTAGATGGCAGATTAACGTGAACAGCCTTTTCATAACACATGATGTCAGCATGATGAAGACTCAACCAATCCATGCCGATAATGATGTCGAAACTTTTAATTGAGACCTGCATTAGGTCGATTGGGAATGAATGGCTATCTATAGTTAGAGTACATCCTATGTATATACTGCTAGTGCTCTCAGTCTTTCCATTAGCCGTTTCTACAGTGAACAGTTCTTTAACTGCACGTGGTTTTGTTAAGTAAGTGACCAAATTTTTGGTTCACAAAACTCCTCTCCGCTCCACTATCAAATAGTATGCATCCATATGAGTTATCGAGGAGAAACGTACCAGTGACCACTGTGGGGTCGGCAACCGCGTCCTCATGGCATATAGCCAAAACTCTTACCACTATGCTAGCGTTCCCTGCCTACGGGAGGTTTCTCTTGTAGTGACCCACCTCGCCACATCTGTTGCAAGCCTGACCCACACCAACACCGGGGACTTGAGTGATTGGCCTTGCTGGAGCCTTGCAGAGATGGGCAGTGTGTCCTTTCCTATTGCAGTTAACACACTACATTTACCAGCAGGAGTCGTTGTGGTGGAAGCTACACATGTTGCACTTGGGCAAGCTCCCAACATATTGCTTCATCGGCGCAGTAGCAGTAGGTGTTATCGCTACATGAATAGCCACGACCAATTGCTTTTTGGCAGCATTTTGTGCCATGTTCTTCTTCTTGTTATCCCAGAACTTCCGCTTGTTATCAGCGGCTTTGGAGGGTTCTGGGATGACAAGATTTGTTGTAGTTGGGGTGCGGACTCCATGATCAATGAGCCGCTGAGCCAGTCGCTTGGCACCATCGAAGGTAGTGGGGTTTGAAGCTAAGACATTCCCTTGGAATGGAGGCACCAACCCCCACATATACCTCTCAACTTTCTTTCCCTCAGTAATGACCATTCCCGGACATAGTGCCACCAGATCACTGAACCTGGAAGTGTAGGCAACTATGTCGGAGCGCTTCATGGTAAGGCTCCAAATTTCCTATTCAAGTTTCTAAAATTCTCCCCTCGGACAGTACTCTTCTATCATGAGCTCCTTCATAGCTTCCTAGCCCATAACATTAGCCACTATTAGAGTTAGTGAGTTAACACGGCTATTCCACCATGTCAGGGCTCTGTCCGCGAAGGTACAGGCATTAAATTTAACTTTGCTTCCATCCGGACAGGAATAGATCTCAAAGATCGATTATGTTTTCTCGAACCATTGCGAGAGGGAAATGATTCCACCAGTCCTGTTGAAGGAACTGGGCTTGCAGTTGGTGAAGTCCTTGTATGAGCACTCTCTAGAGCGCATTGGAGCATCACCTTTAGTGGAATGAACTATTATCCCACTCCTTCTAATTCCACTAGAACTAAATTGGGCTAAGGTTGCCGAAACAGCTGCAGCCACTGCAGCTTGGATAGCTGCCGGATTGTATTGCGGAGGAGGTGGTAGTTGAGTAAGGGTTATCGGAGGATTGCATCTCGGTGATCGACATGGAGGCATCATTCAACTATAGTTTATAAAGATGAAGATGATAGTAAGAATCAATTGTGAGTATAATGAGAGTGATCCATGGACTAACTCTCTATAGTCCAACAAAACAAATGAGAGTATGATTGATATAGAGATCTAACGGTAGGAGCATGAAAGCACTTGGTTATGGATTTCCCAAAAGATTTGATGTCTGTCAATAATATTGGCATTAACGATGTAATAAGTTCGGGAAAATGACCTAGAAGTTAGTCTTACATCAAACCAAAATAAGAAAATTTATACAACATAGAGACCTAGCAACGGTATTAGATAGATAGGAATATTTACAGGAAAAAGTGCTACATAGAGCATAAATAATAAGGCTATTCCTTAAACCAAAAGAAAAGACAAGGAGAGCATCTTCTACTGGCGATGGGTACCCCTCGGGTGAACCCTCAAACCTGCCAGCTGACGCTCAACGTAAAGAAGGTGTCGTTCATATACTCTTTGGCATGCTCGGAGCTCTATGACTTCAGCTCGAGTTTAAGCTAGTTCTTGTTGCAGAGCCTCATTGTCTCTCATAGACCACTCAAGAGCATCTTCAAGACTACGAATGCAGACTATATTAAGTCTCGCATTAGCATCAAGCTCCATGATTCGGTTGATGGCTGTCCTACCATGCTCTTCATTATGAGCAACCATGCGGACTAGAATAGGTAGGACTCTGTCTGTTGAGCCTCCCTCACTCAGGTTCTAGAAGATTTTGTTTCCGTTGTATGGTATGGGTTGACCTTGTTCTTGACTCCATCTACCCAAGTTTTCCGACCACAGAGGCACCGGGCCTTGAAAAGCCAGACGAGGGTTAGGATTTCAGATTGGAGCAACCAGAAGTAGGTCATTGACTTCTGGCTCGGAGTTAGAATCCTCCGAGATGTTCTCTGCGAAGTCATCATCCAAAGGGATAGGATGATTCTCTTCTGGCTCTGCATCAAGCCATCCACCATTACATTAGTTGGGAAATTACGGGTCGCGTGTGTTTTTCCCAAGTATGACTATCATTACCAAAATATAGTTTTACATTACCGTTTATGTGAGAAGATCACAATGTGAATGTGATGGGAAAATAAAGATGTACTGTAGTATTGTATATAAGTAACTACCAATGTACTAACTACCTTAAACCAATTTTTTTAATTAAGGTAAAATGTGATGAGGTTGTAACCATGCTTGATTGACTAGTATATCACGACGATCAAAGAAGTCGAAATGGTATGATATTCGTCACTTGTAGACCTGCAAGTCCCACTGTAGCTAGCAGCAAGGTGTAGGATGGTCAATCCCATATAGATCTATACAAAAACTCACGTTCTCCCTCCAGGAGACTTTGGTTGCAAAACGTGACACAACAGTAAATTGCCATGCCATGAAGTAGTGGCTCACATTAATGGTATAGTATTCTTGTGTTTGTATAGTATGTTCTATTGTATTTTGTGTTCTCTCTGTTCTAGTGTATAGTATGTTATATTTGTATAATGTGGTGTATGTTCTCTTAGTTTCTCATCATAGTATGCTCTTTCTGTTTCTCAATGTAGTATGTTTGTATTGAATCTTGAATGAACTGACTCTTGTATGTTTCATTGTACTAGAAATAGTGAGTAGTAATTCCCTAAACTATACCTATTATAGTTTAGTAGTAATGTTGTTTGAATGACTGAGTATGTTTGTACAGCTTTGCTACCCAAAGGTGCGGAACTGATGTAAGAACTTTTATATATATATACATATATACATATTATATAACTATGATTCAAATGACACTCGGACAAACAACCGGATACCCTAAGTCCACAACCAAACAAGGAACAGGAAATAAAGTGAGTTATCAGTCCTACGCCCTTTCAACCTTACATATATAACTATATCTATATAGACATGATTTTGATAATGTATAAGTTAAAAAAGAGTTTAATAAAGAGTTTAGCATATAAAACAGTTTTAACCATTTGAATGGCTATTGATGATTTGATGTCAGTTTATAAAATGTTTTGAAATAGTTTGCTTGATAAAACAGTTTGAAGTATAAGAAATCACTTTCTTGATAGTTATTAATCACATGTGATTGATATACTAACTATAATGTTTCTACTTGTATTCCCCCACCCCCCATAAAAGCATTTAATATCATTTAAAAGATAAGTTAAGGGGTATGAACTCACCTGTGGTGAGTGATACGAATGTAAGATCAATATAGGAAGTTGAGTGTCATGTGAAGCCTCGAGCACAAACAGATCCTATTAAGCATATAATGATACATATATGGATATAATTAGTTTTTATACAGCTAATTATCCAGGGAAACCACCTTAGGGACTAGGAAACACTTAGATTGAAGTGTTACAATCATATATGATTGCATCGAAGGGATTTACGAGCACACTATGGTGTGTACGACCAAGATGTGTACGGCCCATGTGATGTACGGCCAATATGTTGTATGGTCATGGAGTGTATGGCCATACACTCATTGAAGAACATGTAAAAGAGGTGTTTTACTTCCCTATCTAGCATCCTCTAAGTGTTAATGATCCTATGTGGGGACATAAGGTGAGTTTGATGCCAAATCATGCACTAAACAAGGGTTTACGGCCGTATGAGTGGTGTATGGTCGTACACCCTTGAAGTTCTTGCATTAGATGATGATTTAAGACTAGGAATCAAGTGTTTCTCATGCTTAACTAGAAGATATAAGAGATACTCACAGTTTTGAAGGTTCCTAAGGAGTTCACGGCCCAAGAACTAGTAGGTGTTCATGGTGTTCTTGGTGAAAGTGTTGAAGACTTGAAGATCTAACCAAAAGAGATAATTTCATGGATGAAATCATGGATCTTCACTAGATAAAGCTATGTATCAAATAACTAATGGAAGGAATGCTTTCATTTTGGAAGTTCAAGATGAAAAGCTTGATGATAGTTGAGAGAGAATTGACTTTCTTGACTTGGATGTGTGAAAAGTGAAGGAAAAAGAAGGAATGACTCATATATGGGCAAGAGTTCATGGCCACATTGAGTGTATGGCCATACACTCCTCTTGAAGGAGTGTTTGGTTCGAATGCTATACGAAGAACATAAGTTAACTCATCCCTAAACCCAAACCTTGAATGTACTAGATTTATAACACTCAACAGACCCTAAACAATGCTAAAAGATAGCTGAAACGAGTCTGACTTTGAATGAATTAATTGGTTGTACAAGATAGAAATTTCGAGTTGTCAGAGTAAATTACAAAACAAAGACAAGAAGCTACTATGCTCCATCTTCTAAATCCCGGTGCGTGTGCCTATCTACTAGTTTCCTTAGAATACAAGTGATTTTGAAAGAGAGTATAAACATTTAAATTGGTGAGTTCATAAGTATTTTTGTTATAAAACGTATACTCTTTGATCTTTAGAAAAGTCCGCCGATTCCTCCAGAAAATCCTATATTTTCTGATGTAATGAATGACAAGTAAAAATGACTCTTACAATTCCTTCTATGAGTACTTAATGAATATGAGTTATATATAATCCAAATCAATCAGACAATCGACTTTGTGAATCTGCCCTAAGCCCACAGCCAAACAAGGAACAAGAAATCAGGTCGAAATCACACATCCTATTATTTGTGAGATCCTCATTGTATATATAACCCTGATGTATTCACTAGGTACTTACGGAGTTAACTGTAATAGTTCTTTCAAATATGATGAAAATATTCTTTTAAGAAAAGCTTATATTTTCTTTAGTAAAATGATAACCACAATAGTTCCTTCTACAATCACTTAGTTTATACTAGTTATATATAACCTAATATCGAACGGACAGTTAAATGTGTGAATCTGCCCTAAGCCCACAACCAAACAAGGAATAGGAAGTAAGGCGGAAATCATACATTCCACTATCTACTGGACTTCAGTTTTATCTAACCCTATTGTATTTACTAAGTAATCATATAGTTAATATCCCTTGAGAATTGTTTTAGCAAAGTATATTACTATGTAAATATGTAAATATGTAATTTTTAACTATTCCACTGCCTATCAGATATTATTTATATATAACTTTGATGTATAACCTAAGGAATTATATAATTAACCACTAAAGGTCCTTTATGTTATCCTAGTTTGTTAGCAAGTTTGGAACCTTTTGTAAAAAGGTTCTTAATTCCATTTACTCCAATGTAAAATGTTTTTTTAGAAAGTTCTATTGAAATACTGATTACTTTTGAAATAACGATGTTTACCATAGAAAATCCTATATTTTCTATAAAACCGATTTGTAGTCTTACTCGTTCCAAGATCGAAAAGCACAAGTATAATTAATATGCTTAGTTTAATGATATCTAGTTTTGTTGGTAAGTAGACTGGTTGAAGACTTGGTTGTTATAAAAACCTAATGCGACGATACTACCCTCCTATGATTACTCAATACATACAAGTTGTATAAAAACAAGATCAAACAAACAGTTGAATGGGTGAAGCTGCCTTAAGCCCACAACCAAACAAGGAACAGGAAGTAAGGCGGAAATAACACATTCCACTGTCTACTGGACTTCAGTTTTATCTAACCCTATTATATTTACTAAGTAATCATATAGTTAATATCCCTTGAGAATTGTTTAAGCAAAGTATATTACTATGTAAATATGTCGTTGTTATCTATTGTGAGTTTTATAACCATAGTAATTGGATCGGTTAAACACGATGTTCTGTAGGCGTCGAAAAAGAATATGACATTTGTCACTCGTAGACCTGTCGGTCCTACTGTAGCTAACAACAAGGAGTCCCATATAGATCTATACACAAACTTATGCTCTCCCTCCATGAGACTCTGGTCATAAGGTTAGACTTCAACTGGTACTTATGTAAGTACTTGAAGATGTGTCTCACAAACTAGATTAACGACTTTACAAGTATTAATGCCAAAACCCTTTTTATAAATAATAGATAAGTTTGAAAAAGATCCTTTTGTTCCAAAAACAACACTTATTATAGTTTATAAGCTTATTTCCATGTTTAATAAGTTTCATGTTTTAATTACAGTTCAATGGTAAGAAAGACATAATAAGTAATTTATATTTTTGTGTTTTACTTGTATTCCCCCATTAAAACAATTAAAAGGTGTGGAAAAAATATAGGGGTATGAACTCACCTTATGTTGAAGATTCGATTGAAGATATGATATAGGATGATAAGTTTCACGAGTGAAGTCCCGAAGCACAAACGAGTCCTATTTAGTATATTATGACATATATATATATATATATATATATATATATATATATATATATATATATATATATATATATATATATATATATATATACATTTAGTGAATTTAACCATAATTATAGCAAGGAAACGGATCGAGTTGCAGGCTAAACTTACAAAAAGAGGGTGTTAGAAGAAAGAATGGAGTTCACGGCCTACACTTGGAGTTCACGGCCCAAGAACACTTGATGTTCTTGAGTTCACGACCCAACAATCTTTAAGAATGATGAAGATGCAAGTGTTTTCGGCCTATAAATCCCTAGAATGATGATGAAATGATGACCACCTTGAATATCCAAGCAATATTCTAAGAAGAGTTGAAGGCTTGAAGATGATACTTGAGAGAAAATTGTTGGAGTTTGCGGCCAGGAGTGAAAAAATGAGGAAAAATCAATCTCACTTATATATATAGGGTAAGGGTTCACGGCCGAAGGACGGTTCATGAACGAAGGAGGGTTCACGGTCCAAAGTGTTCACGGCAGAGAGTTGACGGCTCCGAAGATTGTTCACGACCAAAGCCTCGTTCATGGCCACAAACCGAAGTGAGTTAACGGCTCGGATGAAGAATGATGTGAGGTGTTCTTGGTCCCTAGTGTTTCACTTCTTAAATAAACAACACCTTCGGTACAAAGTTTAAACACTTAAAACCCATTTATCTTGCCATATAAGATAATAAAAGAATTGAGTTTGACATTTACACGATATTATTGACTTTTTACTAGAATAAAATTTTCGGGTTGTGACAGATGGGAAGATAAACGCCACCTTCGCAGGTATTTATACTATTCAATCTAACAACTCATCACATGCAAGTTCTTGGGTCCTTAATACAGGATGTGGTTTTCACATTTGTTCTGATTTGCTGGGGCTAAAAAGAAGTAGGGATGTAGAGCTGGGAAGATGAAATTGATCATGGGAAATAAGAGAGCGTCGTCTGTCACCAAGATTGAAGTTTATTCTTTAGTGCTTAGTAGTGTGTTAGGATTAGATTTGAACAATTGTTGCTACTCGTCAGAAATGAAGAGGAATATTATTTCCTTTCATGGTTTATATAGACAAGGTTTTAGATATTCATTCAATAATGAAATTGGATATATTAATGCTTTCTATAATGATACTTTTTATTTTAAAGCATTACCATTTAATAGTAGATATGAAATTGTGATTGTGACAACCCGATATTTCGAGACAATGTAATGTAAAACCAATCAAATTTAGGTCAAAATATAACTTTCCTAAAATCTTATTTGGGTTAAATAAAGTAATAGGAATCGTATCAAGGTTTTCGTACATATAAAGAACCATAAAATCCGAGTTCTAACGAAGAAGTTATGACCAACCGAAGATTCTTGGCAAAACCGGCAACTCCGATTAAACGAAAAACGCGAAGTTTAAATACAATAGTTTTTAGCCTTAAGTATCTAAATGAAAGTTATAGATAACCTCAAACCGTGAGCGTACATAAAAAGAACGTCCAAAAAATGAGAAAGTTATGATTTTTCCAAGATTCGGGTATAGCACTAGACAGCTAAAAACTCGAAATAGAGCTCGAGATACTTTTGACCAAAACAACCTAAATGAGAATCTAAGGTCTCAACATTAGTAGCGCAACGGCGAAAAGTCTGACGAAAACGGACACCAGATGAAGAAGTTATGGATTTTTAACGGACTTTTCGTGTCCCGGCCCGTTAAAAATAAATAATTAAAAATAAAGTCAAAATTTGCCGATGAAGTCAAAACGAGAGTTGTAGATAACATTTTCAGCTACGCGTGCATATAAAGAACGTCGAAAACGAAGCTCGTATGCGAAAGTTACGGATTTTACGAGTTCGGGGTCCAAAATCCGAGGCTGTCAGGCCCCCACGACGTGGCACAGCTTGGCCGCGACCCGGCAAGTGACTAAGGGCGTCCAATCAACGGAAGGCGATAAGGCTTGCTCCCCACGACGTGGCCAACCTTAGCCACGACGTGGCACACCTGGAAATTCCCCTATAAATAGAACTCTTGGGGTGCCGGGTTTAGGGGCTCCATTCTTCCATCTCTCGTGCTGAAACTCTGCGGTTAAGCTCCCGAAGCCCCGGTTTTCACCTTCAAGTCCCGAAGGAAGGTTTTGTGTTCCCTAGATTCCCGAGATTCTCGAGAATCCCGAGATTTTCCCCGCTTTCAACTCTTCCTGTCAAAGTTCTGCTCGATTCTTCTCTAGACTATTTCAAATCAACCACTTCAATCAAGTGAGTTCATACCCCTTAACTAATGTTTTAAACTACTTTTAAATCTTTTATGGGGGGGGGGAATACAAGTACAATCATGCTAGTATTATATCAATCACATGCGATTAATAAGTAGAATTACGCTAGTTATTACATCAATCACATGTGATTAATATACAACATTCAAAAGATTTGGCTACTCATTAGCTGTTTTACCAGACAGTTTCCTTCAAATGATTTTTATAAACATTTTATATGTTTTAAACTACTTATTACACTGTACATCTTACTCGGTACATTACCTTTCAAACTTATTTACAACTGTGTTTCAAACAAATGTTTCCTTATACTCAAAACTGTTTTATCATACTTTTGCCTTCAAATTGTTTTATAGATCGACATCAAATCGATCTTTTCTTAAAATAATATTTATGTTTCAAATGTCTTACAAAATTTATTTATGCTTTTATATTATAAATTGCATGCCTCTATATGTATAGTTATATAAGAAATGTTTAAAAGACTTAGGAACCCTATTTCCTTTTCGCGCCATGAGATGTGGTCTGGTGGGATATTGGGTATTCGTCCGAAAGTCGTTTAAATATTAGTTATATATCATGTGCGCATATATAGTCATAAAAGGTCTTTCCAGTTCATCCCATGCCCTTAGTTAGCAAGGGTATACATCCATGACCATACGTACCAGTTAGACTGCTAGTAAACTACGATATGGGTAGTTTAGGAAGATACTAGAACCGTTACTAAAACGCGATATCATACAATGAGTCAGTTCATTCATGAGTTAATACTTTCTAGAACATTACTGTACATTACATATACAACTATACTAGGACGAGAACATATACAACTATACTAGGAAGAGAACATATACAGCTATACTAGAACGAGAAACATTACCCTTACATTAATACATTAACAATTGTGATCCACTGTATCGGAGCATGCCTTAAATGTCATGGCCCGAGTTGTAGCCAGAATTCTCTTGGAGGGAGAGCGTGAGTTTGCGTATAGATCTATACTGGATTGACAATCCTACACCTTGCTGCTAGCTATAGCCGGACCTGCAGGTCTGCGGGTGCCAAACGTCATTCCGTTATTACGACCATTCGTATGTCGTTGTTATCAGTCGATAGTATGGTGCAATTTATCACATAGTGCCTTAGCCTAAAATCCAGTTTAAGGTAGTTAGTACGGTAGTAGTCCTTTTAGAGCTACGTTGTAGTACTACGTTAATTTTCCCATTACATATTTTTAGTGATAACCTCAATTAAACATAAATGTACAAACTTTATTTTTGGATAATGATAGTTATACTTTGGAAAATACTTACTCTTACAAGAGACACACACACAGAACTGTTCGGTCTTGGTAGAAGACACCTTCATATACTAGAAGGAATCATAGGGATTCTAGGGTTTTTCAAACACTTACAATTCATATACACTTTCAAATTCTTACAATACATATACTTACAAATTCTTACATACAAATTAAGACACTAAATACTTATGATCTCACCAGCTTCAAAGCTGATACTCGCTTTCAAAATTACTTGTATCCTCAGGTCATCATAGACAGGTACCGATGCAAGGAGAAAGGAAGATGGAGCTTGTTCAAGACTTATCTTTCATTTTGATTTTTGCTTTGGTTTTTATCAAAATTTGACAGAATACAATTGTATAATAATTATTTTATTAATGCAATGGATGATGTTGTTGCTTGTTTACTACTTTACATTGTTGTTGATATTATACATGACGTCCTCCGCCCCAGAACGTTTCCGCCGTTCTCGGTTTTGGGGTGTGACAGATTGGTATCAGAGCATTGTTTATAGTGAATTAAGTATATCAACCCATAAAAGATATACTAACTATAAATACATAAGGGATTAAAAATACTCTGACCAAGAGTTTATACTTTAAATAGTAAAATATTTAAGTAAGTATACGTGTTGCATTCATACTAAAATCAGTGTTACTAGGACAATACAAAAAAATTTTGATTGTTGGGCAACACAAGTGGGCTTAGAGACATATGGTCAAAACTGGGAAGATGTTACATCCCCCTCTGGCACGTATCACAATATTGTCCGCTTTGGGCCACTCGGCACGAGGACTTCCCAGGGGGTCACCCATCTCGGTACTACTCCCGCCCGAGCACGCTTAACTGCAGAGTTCTTATGGGATCTGCTGCCCTCACGGCTTTAAAACGCGTTGTGATAGGGAAGGTATCCACACCCCTTATAAGGAATGCTTAGTTCTCCTTCCCAGTCGATGTGGTATCAGATCTAACCCACTTTCACCCCCCATTATAGGGTTTGACGTCCCCGTCGAACACATCGACCCGTGCCCTAGCTCTGATACCATTTGTTACATCCCCCTCTGGCACGTATCACAATATTGTCCGCTTTGGGCCACTCGGCACGAGGACTTCCCAGGGGGTCACCCATCCCGGTACTACTCCCGCCAGAGCACGCTTAACTGCATAGTTCTTATGGGATCTGCTGCCCTCACGGCTTTAAAACGCGTTGTGATAGGGAAGGTATCCACACCCCTTATAAGGAATGCTTAGTTCTCCTTCCCAGCCGATGTGGGATCAGATCTAACCCACTTTCAATGCTTAGTTCTCCTTCCCGGTTTCCGCGTAGTTTTACGTTTAAGGCCCGTTTTTAATGATGTGACAACCGTCAATTTTCGGTCAAGTCAAAGTCAACTAAAGTCAACAAGTCAAACCGGTCAACTCAATTTGCCATGAGTATTAGAGTTTACGTTATGTAATTTCTAAACAACTCTCTATTCTATTGAGAAATCATAAATTGAAAAGTGCGTACATCTAGATCTCCTTAACCTAAAACTGTGGTACGTGGCGAGCCAAACCGATAAAACAATGTTGCATACTCATCGGGAGTATGCAAGATCCTTAAACAAGGCTTAACGGGGCTTACGGACCCTGCATTGCGAAGCCGAACACTCAAAAAGGTCACCAATGAAACCGCTCTCAATCGTTTTCACTCTATCTCTTCTTATCAAAAATCTCTCCCACATATCTCTTTGTATGAGAAATCTCTCCAAGTATGTCAAATCTCTCCCAAATCTCTCTAAGTATGTGAAATCTCTCCCACATATCTCTTTGTATGAGAAATCTCTCCAAGAATGTCAAATCTCTCCCAAATCTCTCTAAGTATGTGAAATCTCTCCTACATATCTCTTTGTATGAGAAATCTCTCCAAGTATGCCAAATCTCTCCCAAGTCTCTCTAAGTATGTGAAATCTCTCCCATATATCTCTTTGTATGAGAAATCTCTCCAAGTATGTCAAATCTCTCCCAAATCTCTCTAAGTATGTGAAATCTCTCCCACATATCTCTTTGTATGATAAATCTCTCCAAGTATGTCAAATCTCTCCCAAATCTCTCTAAGTATGTGAAATCTCTCCCACATATCTCTTTGTATGAGAAATCTCTCCAAGAATGTCAAATCTCTCTAAGTATGTGAAATCTCTCCCATATATCTCTTTGTATGAGAAATCTCTCCAAGAATGTCAAATCTCTCCCAAATCTCTCTAAGTATGTGAAATCTCTCCCACATATCTCTTTGTATGAGAAATCTCTCCAACAATGTCAAATCTCTCCCAAATCTCTCTGAGAATATGAAATCTCTCCCAAATATCTCTCTGTATGTGAAATCTCTCCAAGTATGTCAAATCTCTCCCAAATCTCTCTGAGTATGTGGAATCTCTCTCAAATCTCTCTCGAAATCTCTCCCAACTTTCTATAATCACACGGGGCATCCCGACCCTCGAATTTGGCAAAAACAGCCCAAAAACGGAAGTCCACGCGAAAAACGTACTTAAGGAACCGAAACTCCTCTTAGGAACCGAAACCCCTCTTAAGAACCGAAACCCCTCTTAGGAACCGAAAGTCCTCTTAGGAACCGAACCCTCCTGATGAAGAAGGCTGCCGAACCGAACCTTCTGATGAAGAAGAACCGAACCGAACCTTCTGATGAAGAAGAACCAAACCGAACCTTCTGATGAAGAAAAACCGAACCGAACCTTCTGATGAAGAAGAACCGAACCGAACCCTTCTGGTGAAGAAGAACCGAACCGAACCTTCGGACGGACCCTCGCCCTTCGCTTCTCGCTCCTGGTTCGCATCTCGCATCCGGCTCAGCAACCACCATGACCGAACCTCGGCCTAGGACCGAGAGGCCTCGCAGGGAAGCCTTTTTCTCCCGGTTTTCGATTAAATTCGCGTTTTAAGCCCGTTTTTAATTGTTTTAGCACGAGATTTTCACCCAAAACTTTATTTTAACATATAAGGCCCCTAAACTATTAATTAATCACGTTTTTAAGGATAAAACCTTATCCAAAAGGGAGTAGGTGAAGTACAAAGATGGAGTGTTGACTTTCCTTTATTTTATGACACAAGCAACCTCCACCACCCACTCCATGTCACTATTCCCCATCAGCCCTTACCTAGTCATTTCATTGTACTTTTCACACCTTTTTCCAACCCCACAATTGGTCAAAGGCTAGAAAAGCCTCCTCTCTCCTCATTTCTCTCATTTTCCTCTCTTTTCACCAAAAAGATCAAACTCTATTCTCTCTCACTTTCTCTCTCTAGAAATTCAAGATTTCCAGGGCTGATCTTGAGTTTTTCCTCCCCATTTGGTAAGCATAATCCATTCTCTTTATGATTATCTCAATTATTTCCACTCAAATCATGGATATCTTACACAAACTCCATTATATTTGTGTTAGAGCTTCGAATCGTCAAGGGATTCTTCAAGTGTTCTTGGGTTGAACACTTCTCTTCTTCAACACTTATCTACTGAAATCACTCAATGTGAGTTCATACCCCTACATTTTTATGTTTTCTTAAGTTTTTAGGGGGGGAATACAAGTTAAAACACCAAGAACATAACTAAATTTTTCTAACAGCTTTCATCAGAAAAGTTGGACTCCATTCACGGACTGTTTTGGACGAATTAAACATTTTTGTTTGAAAAACTGTTTTAGGTGTAAGTAGTTCCAGTTCTTAGCTTTAAAATGACTACTTGCACATCTCCATACGATTTTTCTACAATTTATGGTGATTTTTACAAAACTGCCTATCATTTCAAACACCAATCCGGACCAGTCTGTGATTATGGACTTTTTCACCCAAGTTGGAGGTCATTAAAAATCATGATAAAAATTATGAGTAAAATAGACACATTTTGGGAACCCTCAGAATTTACGGATTTAGTTTTTAACTTCGTATGATTTTTCTATGAATTTTCAAAAACAGTGTAGAAAGGTTGAAAATTTGTTAACAGCTTATAACTTTCATAACACTTTGTATTATGTTGAGCAAAGTGTATAATAATAAGTTCCAAATATTGAATGTGTTTCCTTGTTAGTTTATCATCATAAACTGAAATATAGTCATTCAAGATAAGATTATTCATTCATTTAGAACACGTATATTAAGCTATAACGAGCATAGTTTATGGATTCATAGCATTAAAGCATTCATAAAAGAATTCTTATACATTACAAATGTTTTGGATAAACTATAATATGTATAGTTTATGTATTATTTACTTCTCAAACTTATTTACCAAAGGTTTTCCGTTTAGTTCACGTAAATCTGTTAATGAATAAATTTGTGAGTCATTCCCTTCGGGTTACTTCCAAAGTAACAAAGTCAAAAAGTCCTGTAAATTGTAACCAGAGTCTCTTGTAGGGAGAACGTGATAGTTGTGTATAGATCTATATTGGGTTTGACAAACCCACACCAGAGCTGCTTGCAACAGCTAGACCGGCAGGTCTGTGGTGACAAGTGTCATTTAACGACGACGCCTGAAGAACGTCGTATTACGAGGCCGTCTATGTCAAGTATGGTTATGATAGCTCACATGTGGTATTAACAATCATAAGATTTACGGGTTCTAACTTTAAATTAGCGAGTTGTGTCTATTTAGCTCACTGAAATTACTTTAAGTATAGAAAAATACTTATACGCCTTCATAACAAAAAGGGTTTTATGTCAATTTAAAATCACTTTTTACATCAACAATTACATACTTTATTGTATACTTTCGGTCTTGGTATTTAAGACTACACATCATTCATTATGGGATTTTTCTCACATCAGAAAGGGTTTTATGCCGATTTAAAATCACTTTTATATCTTTAGGTATGACAAATAGTTGTTCATTTTCGGTCCTGGTATTTAGGACTACATAACTTTTGTAAGGAAAATATTGGATTTTTCTTGGTATCATACATCTCTTTACAAAGATCGATTTTCAAACTCTTACTGTCAAAAGCTTATGAACTCACCAACCTTTGTGTTGACACTTTTCAAAACTACTTGTATTCTCAGGAATTCAGTGAAACAGGAAATCAACCACGTTTTGAGGATGGGACGATAAATCGTCGAACAGTTCATTTTGTATCATAATGTAATTGATTTGAATCATGTAAACATATACTTTGGTGTAACTTTTTCAATTATATTTATGATGGTTGTATTTACTTTGAGAACTATTATACTCGTTGTTGTGATACTCTACATGAAGTCCTCCGCCCTCGGACGTTTCCGCCATCCTTGGTTTGGGGGTGTGACAGAAGATATAGCCTGATCACCTATATTATCCGCGGGTTGACTAGCCCATGCCTAAGTTTAAGTGTGTGGTTGCAACAATGCTAAAATCTTACCAACCCTACCACAATGAGAAAAATAGAACATAACATTAAAAATTTAAAATACTATAGGAGTATTTGGTGTTACTATAAGTACTTTATACTTGAGAACTAAAACGGGATCTTCATTATTAAGTTGATAGTTGCTAAGTGGATACACTGAGGCTATATGTAATTAGGATGTTATAGACTTAGAATCTGTGATAATTTTTCCTTACGCCTATTCTGTGTGAATTTGGAATTAAGGTCACTTATTCGAAGGTCTATCCTGTTTAGATTACACATAGCTGGTATGCACTTCACAAATAGCGATGTAACTAATGGAGGTTTTCTAAATAATTATCTAGATAGTTCGTCAAATAATTATCCTCTTACCCTAAATTCTCGCATAGAAATCATAGCTGGACTCCATCCCCTCAGCAACCAGTATCTTCCGAACGAAGTCATAGCTGGTTGGTTTGAAGAAGAACCAGTGAATGATCATCCTATCCCCTTGGATGATCACCATGATGAAGACTTTTCGTATGATGCTAACTCCGAACCAGAAGTTGAGAACCTACCCCGAGCAACTCCCGTTCCAACTCCTAACCCTCGTCCAACTTTTCATGGCCCGACCCCGAGTGAGTGGAATGCTTGGAAACATGGAGCCAAGGACAAGATCAGTCTATGCCATTTGATGGCGACCGAAGCTTTTGCAACTTGAACAATGGGGGCTCAGCAGATAGAGTCTTACCAATCTTGGTCCGCAGACTGTCCTGAAATGAGATTCAAGGCAGGACAGCCCTACATCAGATTGCAGAAGTAGTCGCCTATGCTAGAATGCATACCCTCCACACCATTCATCTAGAAGATGCTCACGAGAGATCAGAGAGAAACCATGAAACCCTACTGCAAGCACTGACTGAATCACGAGCCGAAGTCATAGGGCTCCGAGTACGCCAGATGGTGTGCGAAAGACACCTACGTGACGTGGAACGTCAATTGGCTGAACTAAGCGTTCACCAGAGGGATGACCGTCGCCAGTAGTAGACGCTTTACTTTATTTCCTTATAAAGAGGAATCGTATTTTTCTGTCTATGCCTGATGTGGCATTTTCTTTGAAATTATCTTGTACCGTAAGTACTTTAGTTAGGTCTTTATGCTGTCAGGAACTATCTCCTGTGGATATGATGTAAGACCTTTACAAGGTTATTTTCCTGAACCTTTACGTCGTAAATATCCAAGATATTGACAGCCGGCTAACTTTTGTGTCATTTCCTTCATTCAAGTACTCTTATTATACTCTCATTGGAGTCTATCTGAAACCTGCTTTAGTTAAGCCATTGGACCATAGCAAGTTAGATACGGAGACATTTCCAAGTCTCTTTCAGTGGTTGGATTTTGTTATTCACCAACCCACGATACCTCAACTTGTACAACAAACGTCTTGAGACCATTCTACGATCTTACCTCTACTCATTACTAGGACTGCATCATAGGGATGTAGGTCAAACCTTCGCGAACATACTTTCATTCTGTACTAGGACTGCATCATAGGGATGTAGGTCAAACTTTCGAGAACATCGTCGTACTCTTTACATGAACAATCTAAGTACATCAGGGTCAACCAGAATCGCTCACAAAATCCTTACTTTTCGTGTTACAGAATCATGTCGTCATCCAGAAGCAATCAGTCGATCAGCAAAACCCCCACTTTTCGTATGGACGCCGCTACCTTTCAAACAACAGTTACAGCTGCCGTGGTGGCTGCCGTAACCGCGATCCTTGCACACCGTAGCGCTAACAGCACAGTCAATGCAACTGATGGGAACAAAGTTTCCAATCGTGGTATCCATCCAGGAGGTCGTCAAACAGTAACAGTCATAGGCTCGCAAAGCCGAAAAACAGAAAACAAGAAACGAAAGCGTCAAGCCCGGAAGGAACGCACGAGATCCCAAAAGCTGGCTATACAACAGCAACAAGTGGAAACCCCTACCATCCCAGTACCGAGCAGGCCATACAAGGGAAAACTCCCGAAGGGTGATAAGTGTAGTTTCCATCATCATGGGGCTTGCCATGATATGCAGTGTTGCAATTGCCAAAACATAGGGCACCATGCTCGTAACTATGGAGCACCGGCGCGACCCATCACTCAAGTCCCTTTCATTGGGACTAAACCTGCACACAAGATTTGTTATAGCACCGAACGATTTAAGAAGTAGTTTTCAAAGTGGAGTAACGAGGAAGGCACTCGTGTCCATATAACATTGGCTAAACACCGCAATCCCGTCTCCAAGGCTAGTACTAGCCAGTCATGCCACCAATGCGGTGAGGTAGGGCACTTCAAGAAAGATTGCCCGATAACAAAGAACTCTGGTGCAGATGGGAAAATTCTCAGGATCACAGCTGCAGGAGAGCCTACTCCGGAACCACGTTAAATGTAATTTGGGCGTTTTGTTGTAACAGACTTATAAACTATCTAGAAATAGTGCAACTAGAGTCTTACCTTTTGCGAGATCCTGTCTGTATAGGAATTCTTGTGCTGCGTATACTTGTCTTTTGTAGTATATCTTATTCGCAGCAATAGTCTTGTGGTAAATCTAAAGTACTGTAACTATGTTCATGGTTGCACAGTTGTGTTTTATCTGTAATCGTCTATGTTTAATTCTAATGTCTTTAAAGTTTCTGTATGATTCCGACATTATCATACAATCAGATTCAATTTGATCGATGCCAAAACAGCTTCATACGTACATCTCTTTCTTCTAGATCGTTTTTCCAGCGAAGCCGTCATATCAGAACACCGTAGTACTCATGCCAGGAGTACCACTTAGTTATTTTATTTCCGAAGAAATCCCCGAAGTACCACTCGTGCAGTACGTCAAGTTCAATCCAAGGATTTATATGATTGATCTATCACTGAGAAATGTATGCATAAGAGTGATATATAATCAAGGTTCTACAGGTTTAGAATTGATGATTCCACTTTAACTTCTTTTCCCGGATGGGATGTGAGGGTAAGGAAGAATCAGTTATTCGACTACCTTTTCAATCTTAATTATATACGACTCGTATACATGAGATTGTGATCGTGAAGCCCTGTATAAATTCTAAAATGGACTTCAGGATGGAGAACTGCCTACGTATACGAGTAATCACATCGTCATGTGAACAAACTTAGAACCCAGTACGACTCCCGAAAACAGATGGCCCTATAGTTTAAAATTAAACACCCTCGGAGATACCAGAACAGTACAAACCACTTGACGAACTACACAGAAAGAGAATTAGAAGACTAGGCTTCTCACCCTAGAGAACCCCGGTCATATTCTCGGGGAGATCGACGGATTGCAACATATGTGCCTCGGATATCGAGGACTCCGTCAAGATTTTCATAGAAATCGATATCTCTGCCTCGCATAGACAAAATGGTTGAGCAAACGCAAGGAAAGAAACTACTTCCAGGAATGGATCTAGAATCTGAATATGACCAGTTCAAGTGTTAGGGGAGGATGTCCAGAAGACTATCTCCTGAACTCGATGCGGACACTTCGAGTTCGTAGTGATACCTTTCGGATAGGACCAATACGCCCATAGTTTTCATGAGCTAAATAAATAGAGTTACGTCTTTCTTACTGGGACCAGTCATCATTTCTCCATGTAATGACTTACTTATCTACCCTCGTAGTAAGAAGAAAGCCCATGGTAACATTCCTACAGAGGAACTTTTAGCAAAGTTCTCTAGGCGCGAGTTTTGAAATTGAAGTGTCAAATTTCTGGGACACACTGTTAGTAATGTGAGAAATTATGAGTACTCTTTCAATTTGTCAAAACCGTTGAGCATTTATCGACACCAGAGACGCCGACAGTTTTTTGCCAGATTCTAGGTCTTACCAACCTACCGCCTTAGTTCATTCAGAACTCCTCGCAAGCTACAGAAACTCGTACGACTTTGACCCAGCAAGGGGTGGCCTTTGACTGGGAAGTTACGCAAGAAAAGGAACCTTTGAGATTCCAAGTGAGTGACCAAGTTCTTTAGGATAACTCACTCTGAGAATGGCTTAATACGCTTCGTAAAGCGTGGAAAGCTAAATCCAAGTTAGACAGGACCTCCGAGATTCTTATCAGAATCGGTCATGTGCCTCACACAAACTAGACCTACTCCGCGAACTCAGTAACGTACTTTCTACTCTTTGCATCTCGATCGTGAAACCATACCTTTCCGTTAGGACTCTTGCAAGTCCACTCGTCGAGATCCTCGCCTTCTTATTAGAACCGTAGTGACCCTCGACCGAGAGGTCAAGCGGACGAAGAAACGCCATCGCCAGTTAGTGAAGGTTCGTTGGAATGCCAACCGAGAACCCGTTATCACTTAGGTGCACTAGAACCAATTGATTAGGAAGTTTCCTCCTCACGACTCGATCATTCTTGCATACTTCCTCGCTTAAATTCTAATTTCGGGACAAAATTCCTTCTAACGGGGGGATGATGTGACAACCCGATATTTCGAGACAATGTAATGTAAAACCAATCAAATTTAGGTCAAAATATAACTTTCCTAAAATCTTATTTGGGTTAAATAAAGTAATAGGAATCGTATCAAGGTTTTCGTACATATAAAGAACCCTAAAATCCGAGTTATAACAAAGAAGTTATGACCAACCGAAGATTCTCGGCAAAACCGGCAACACCGATTAAATGAAAAATGCGAAGTTTCAATACAATAGGTTTTAGCCTTAATTATCTAAGTGAAAGTTATAGATAACCTCAAACCGTGAGCGTACATAAAAAGAACGTTCAAATCTGACTTCGTATGAGAAAGTTATGATTTTTCCAAGATTCGGGTATAGCACTAGACATCTAAAAACTCGAAATAGAGCTCGAGATACTTTTGACCAAAACAACCTAAATGAGAATCTAAGGTCTCAACATTAGTAGCGCAACGGCGAAAAGTCTGACGAAAACGGACACCAGATGAAGAAGTTATGGATTTTTAACGGACTTTTCGTGTCCCGGCCCGTTAAAAATAAATAATTAAAAATAAAGTCAAAATTTGCCGATGAAGTCAAAACGAGAGTTGTAGATAACATTTTCAGCTACGCGTGCATATAAAGAACGTTGAAAACGAAGCTCGTATGCGAAAGTTACGGATTTTACGAGTTCGGGGTCCAAAATCCGAGGCTGTCAGGCCCCCACGACGTGGCACAGCTTGGCCGCGACCCGGCAAGTGACTGAGGGCGTCCAATCAACGGAAGGCGATAAGGCTTGCTCCCCACGACGTGGCCAACCTTAGCCACGACGTGGCACACCCGGAAATTCCCCTATAAATAGAACTCTTGGGGTGCCGGGTTTAGGGGCTCCATTCTTCCATCTCTCGTGCTGAAACTCTGCGGTTAAGCTCCCGAAGCCCTCCCGAAGCCCCGGTTTTCACCTTCAAGTCCCGAAGGAAGGTTTTGTGTTCCCGAGATTCCCGAGATTCTCAAGAATCCCGAGATTTTCCCCCGCTTTCAACTCTTCCTGTCAAAGTTCTGCTCGATTTTTCTCTAGACTATTTCAAATCAACCACTTCAATCAAGTGAGTTCATACCCCTTAACTAATGTTTTAAACTACTTTTAAATCTTTTATGGGGGGGGGGGGGAATACAAGTAGAATCATGCTAGTATTATATCAATCACATGCGATTAATAAGTAGAATCACGCTAGTTATTACATCAATCACATGTGATTAATATACAGCATTCAAAAGATTTGGCTAGTCATTAGCCGTTTACCAAACAGTTTCCTTCAAATGATTTTTATAAACATTTTATATGTTTTAAACTACTTATTACACTGTACATCTTACTCGGTACATTACCTTTCAAATTTATTTACAACTGTGTTTCAAACAAATGTTTCCTTATACTCAAAACTGTTTTATCATACTTTTGCCTTCAAATTGTTTTATAGATCGACATCAAATCGATCTTTTCTTAAAATAATATTTATGTTTCAAATGTCTTACAAAATTTATTTATGCTTTTATATTATAAATTGCATGCCTCTATATGTATAGTTATATAAGAAATGTTTAAAAGACTTAGGAAGGCTATGCACCCTATTTCCTTTTCGCGCCATGAGATGTGGTCTGGTGGGATATTGGGTATTCGTCCGAAAGTCGTTTAAATATTAGTTATATATCATGTGCGCATATATAGTCATAAAAGGTCTTTCCAGTTCATCCCATGCCCTTAGTTAGCAAGGGTATACATCCATGACCATACGTACTAGTTAGACTGCTAGTAAACTACGATATGGGTAGTTTAGGAAGATACTAGAACCGTTACTAAAACGCGATATCATACAATGAGTCAGTTCATTCATGAGTTAATACTTTCTAGAACATTACTGTACATTACATATACAACTATACTAGGACGAGAACATATACAACTATACTAGGAAGAGAACATATACAGCTATACTAGAACGAGAAACATTACCCTTACATTAATACATTAACAATTGTGATCCACTGTATCAGAGCATGCCTTAAATGTCATGGCCCGAGTTGTAGCCAGAATTCTCTTGGAGGGAGAGCGTGAGTTTGCGTATAGATCTATACTGGATTGGCAATCCTACACCTTGCTGCTAGCTATAGCCGGACCTGCAGGTCTGCGGGTGCCAAACGTCATTCCGTTATTACGACCATTCGTATGTCGTTGTTATCAGTCGATAGTATGGTGCAATTTATCACATAGTGCCTTAGCCTAAAATCCAGTTTAAGGTAGTTAGTACGGTAGTAGTCCTTTTAGAGCTACGTTGTAGTACTACGTTAATTTTCCCATTACATATTTTTAGTGATAACCTCAATTAAACATAAATGTACAAACTTTATTTTTGGATAATGATAGTTATACTTTGGAAAATACTTACTCTTACAAGAGACACACACACAGAACTGTTCGGTCTTGGTAGAAGACACCTTCATATACTAGAAGGAATCATAGGGATTCTAGGGTTTTTCAAACACTTACAATTCATATACACTTTCAAATTCTTACAATACATATACTTACAAATTCTTACATACAAATTAAGACACTAAATACTTATGATCTCACCAGCTTTGAAGCTGATACTCGCTTTCAAAATTACTTGTATCCTCAGGTCATCATAGACAGGTACCGATGCAAGGAGAAAGGAAGATGGAGCTTGTTCAAGACTTATCTTTCATTTTGATTTTTGCTTTGGTTTTTATCAAAATTTGACAGAATACAATTGTATAATAATTATTTTATTAATGCAATGGATGATGTTGTTGCTTGTTTACTACTTTACATTGTTGTTGATATTATACATGACGTCCTCCGCCCCAGAACGTTTCCGCCGTTCTCGGTTTTGGGGTGTGACAGTGATGGTTGTAGATAACTTAGGAAATAATTTGTTGCATATTGATTCGACCAATGGTTTGGACAAGGCATGATTGTGGCATTGTCGTCTTGGACATGTCAACAAGAAGCACATAGCCCAACTCCAAAAGGATGGAGTGTTGGAGTCACTTGAACTAAAATCGGATGACACATGCGAATCTTATCTGCTAGGAAAGTTGACTAAATCACCATTCACTCGTACTTGTGAAAGAATTGAGGGTTGTTGGATCTCATACACACTGATGTGTGTGGGCCCTTCAGATCCACCACAAGGGATGCTAACCGCCTCTATGTTACGCTCACCGACGATTATAGTAGATTTGGGTATATCTACTTAATCAAGCACAATTCAGAAACATTTGAAAAGTTCAAAGAGTTTAAACAAGAAATGGATAATCAATTGGGTAGAAAGATAAAGATGCTCAGATCCGATAGGAGTGGTGAGTATTAGAGTATCGAGTTCCACGACTATCTTAGGAAATGTGGAATTGTTTCACAATTGACGCCACCTAGGACACCATAGCTTAATAGTGTAGCTGGGAGGCGCAATCGAAACTTGTTGGACATGGTTCATTCCAACTATCTCATTCTAGGGGTATGCCTTAGAGAATGCCGCCGATATTCTTAATCTAGTGCCAACTAAGAATGTTGCAAAAACACCTCATGAGATGTGGACATGCAAGGTTCCCTCATTGACACATATCAAGGTTTGGGGTAGCGAGGCTTTCGTAAGACGTTAGACTCACGACAAGCTTGAACCTCGTAGTGAGTGGTGTATTTTCATCGGCTATCCACAAAAGTCCTTTGGATATCTATTCTACAAACCGAGCAACAATGTTGTCTTAGTTGCGAGGAGAGGGGTTTTCCGCGAGAGAGAACTAATACGCCAAGAGGAAAGTGGTAGGAAAATTGATCTTGAAGAGCTTCAAGAGTCACTCAATGAAGGAACATCTAACACTTGCGCTCAACTTTAGGAATAGATTCATGTTCAACCGATTGACGAGTTGTTACCTCTAAGACGTTCAAGTAGAGTTACTGCTCCACCTGTGTTGTATGGTTTCCATATAACAACTGAAGATGAACCTAACAACTACAAGGAAGCCATGGCAGGCCCAGAGTCTGCAAAATGGAAAGAGGCTATGGACTGCGAGATTCAGTCCATGTATGAAAATCATGTTTGGAACTTGGTTGAAAATGTATCGGGCCGTAAAACTGTCGGGTGCAAGTGGATCTTCAAGACGAAGACTGACATAGATGGGCAAGTGCATACGTTCAAGGGACGATTGGTTGCGAAGGGATTTACTCAAACCCTTGGGGTTGAATATGATGAGACCGTCTCACCAGTGGCTAAGATCAAGTCTATTATGATTATGTTGGCCATCACTGCATTTCAGGATTATGAAATTTGGCAGATAGATATCAAAACTGTTTTCCTTAACAGAAATCTGGTTTAAGATGTTTACATGTGTCGGCCAGAAGGTTTTGTCGATGCAAAACACCCTAATAGAGTGTGCAAGCTTAAAATATCCATTTTTGGACTGAAACATGCGTCTCATAGATAGAATTTTTGTTTCAATGAGAAAGTCAAAGAGTTTGGATTTTCGATAAGCGAGGATGAGTCTTGTGTGTATGTCAAGGCTAGTTGGAGTATAGTTAGCTTTCAAGTTTTGTATTTTGATGACATACTTCTCATAGGAAACGACATCCCGACCTTGCAAGAGGTTAAGTCCTAGTTTGAGAAGTGTTTCGCTATTAAGGATCTAGGATAGGCTGCTTATATTCTAGGGATAAGGGTATTGAGAAACAGAATTAGAAGACTAATTCGACTTAGTCAAAGTACTTACTTGGACAAGGTGTTGAAGCGTTTTAGCATGGTGAACTCCAAGAAAGGGGAATTGCTAATCCAAAGCAATACCAAGATGAGTAAGACTAAGATTCCGAGTACCAATGCCAAGATAGCATAAATGAGTCGAGTGCCATATGCTTCCGTAGTTGGCTCGATCATGTATGCTATGACATGCACTCGCTCTGATGTGGCTTTTGCGTTGAGCATGGTTATCAGATATCAACAGACCTAGGTAGAGCACATTGGACCGCAGTAAAGAAGATTCATTTGTACATGGGAAGGATTACGGACTGGGTCCTTAGCCATGGTGGGAAATATGACTTGAGAGTGACAGGGTACAGTGACGCCAACTTTCAAACCGACAGAGATAACTTCCGCTGTCAGTCGGGCTGGGTATTTTCCCTGAATGGAGGGGAAATCACTTGGAAAAGTTCCAAGTAGGAGACTATGGCTGATTCAACATGCAAATCAGAGTACATAGAATCGAGCGAAGCATCGAAGGAGGCAATATGTTTGAAGAGTGGTTGCCTTAACCAAGGAGCCAAGGGATCAGGGTAGTGATGGGTTTTAGCCATAAGAACATCCTATGTGCTCATACAAACCCTAATGCTTGGATCTAGGTTTCTCTATTGTACATGCAATTCATCCAAGACTTTAAACCCTAAATCTAGCATACAATTAATCATATTAACATAAGAAATAGGTTTAGATCTTACCTTGATTGTTATGTAGCAATAACAATCTCAAAGCCTCCTTGTAATGACTTTAGAAAGCTTAGAGTCACAAATGTCACTCATCTAATGGCTCACAAACACCAAGAGCAAGAGGATGAAGAATAAGGAGAGAAGAGGCTGCCCAAAACGTGTGGAAACCCTAAGGAATAAGTTTACCACGTTTTTGGGGCTTAAGGGTCCTTTAAATAGTGAGGCTATTAGATCACGACAAGCTTGAACCTCGTAGTGAGTGGTGTATTTTCATCGGCTATCCACAAAAGTCCTTTGGATATCTATTCTACAAACCGAGCGACAATGTTGTCTTTGTTGCGAGGAGAGGGGTTTTCCACGAGAGAGAACTAATACGCCAAGAGGAAAGTGGTAGGAAAATTGATCTTGAAGAGCTTCAAGAGTCACTCAATGAAGGAACATCTAACACTTGCGCTCAACTTTAGGAATAGATTCATGTTCAACCGATTGACGAGTTGTTACCTCTAAGACATTCCAGTAGAGTTACTGCTCCACCTGTGTTGTATGGTTTCCATATAACAACTGAAGATGAACCTAACAACTACAAGGAAGCCATGGCAGGCCCAGAGTCTGCAAAATGGAAAGAGGCTATGGACTGCGAGATTCAGTCCATGTATGAAAATCATGTTTGGAACTTGGTTGAAAATGTATCGGGCCGTAAAACTGTCGGGTGCAAGTGGATCTTCAAGACGAAGACTGACATAGATGGGCAAGTGCATACGTTCAAGGGACGATTGGTTGCGAAGGGATTTACTCAAACCCTTGGGGTTGAATATGATGAGACCGTCTCACCAGTGGCTAAGATCAAGTCTATTACGATTATGTTGGCCATCACTGCATTTCATGATTATGAAATTTGGCAGATAGATATCAAAACTGTTTTCCTTATTAGAAATCTGGTTGAAGATGTTTACATGTGTCGGCCAGAAGTTTTTGTGGATGCAAAACACCCTAATAGAGTGTGCAAGCTTAAAATATCCATTTATGGACTAAAACGTGTGTCTCGTAGATAGAATTTTTGTTTCAATGAGAAAGTCAAAGAGTTTGGATTTTCGATAAGCGAGGATGAGTCTTGTGTGTATGTCAAGGCTAGTTGGAGTATAGTTAGCTTTCAAGTTTTGTATTTTGATGACATACTTCTCATAGGAAACGACATCCCGACCTTGCAAGAGGTTAAGTCCTAGTTTGAGAAGTGTTTCGCTATTAAGGATCTAGGATAGGCTGCTTATATTCTAGGGATAAGGATATTGAAAAACAGAATTAGAAGACTAATAGGACTTAGTCAAAGTACTTACTTGGACAAGGTGTTGAAGCGTTTTAGCATGGTGAACTCCAAGAAAGGGGAATTGCCAATCCAAAGCAATACCAAGATGAGTAAGACTAAGATTTCAAGTACCAATGCCAAGATAGCATAAATGAGTCGAGTGCCATATGCTTCCGTAGTTGGCTCGATCATGTATGCTATGACATGTACTCGCTCTGATGTGACTTTTGCGTTGAGCATGGTTATCAGATATCAAGGAACCTAGGTAGAGCACATTGGACCGCAGTAAAGAAGATTCATTTGTACATGCGAAGGACTAAGGACTGGGTCCTTACCCTTGGTGGGAAATATGACTTGAGAGTGACAGGGTACAGTGACGCCAACTTTCAAACCGACAGAGATAACTTCCGCTGTCAGTCGGGCTGGGTATTTACCCAGAATGGAGGAGAAATCACTTGTAAAAGTTCCAAGCAGGAGACTGTGGCTGATTTACCGTGCAAATCAGAGTACATAGAATCGAGCGAAGCATCGAAGGAGGCAATATGTTTGAAGAGTGGCTGCCTTAACCAAGGAACCAAGGGATCAGGGTAGTGATGGGTTTTAGCAATAAGAACATCCTATGTGCTCATCCAAACCCTAATGCTTGGATCTAGGTTTCTCTATTGTACATGCAATTCATCCAAGACTTTAAACCCTAAATCTAGCATACAATTAATCATATTAACATAAGAAATAGGTTTAGATCTTACCTTGATTGTTATGTAGCAATAACAATCTCAAAGCCTCCTTGTAATGACTTTAGAAAGCTTAGAGTCACAAATGTCACTCATCTAATGGCTCACAAACACCAAGAGCAAGAAGATGAAGAATAAGGAGAGAAGAGGCTGCCCAAAACATGTGGAAACCCTAAGGAACAAATTTACCACGTTTTTGGGGCTTAAGGGTCCTTTAAATAGTGAGACTATTAGGGTTATCTAACAAGGAAACCCTAATTAGGATGCTTAGGCCCTAAGCAACCCATGGATTCCCTCCTTAGAGACCTAGGACGATTTCTAATGGGTTTTCCCCATAGAGTTCGTCCACCCCTCTAATATGGTGTCCATTAGCCCAATATTCAACTATCATACAATTGACAGTTTCAGTCCCTTAAGTTTAATTAATGTCTTTTTGCCACAAACTTAATTCTTCTAAATTCTTGACTAATATTAATTAAACAATATGATTTCTCCTTTAATATATTATTCTCATAATATATTTAATAAATCATATTTAATCCTTTCTCTTCATAATGCATCCTATCAAGTTGCTTTGGTGAAGGCAACCCAAAAGGACCATGCACTATCGGGTCAAGTACATACCAAAATAGATATGGACTTAGACACTAATCCAACACTCTCCCACTTGGATAAATCTAATAACTATTCTGCGTATGACTTCAGATCCTGATTTGCAATCATAGCTTTCCAATGCCGCTGTCAACTCTGATATTATCATATACGTGTGTCCTTTAGATAAGGGATCATATATTCCACCATTCTAGATATCGTATAGATATAAGACATGAATTCTAATCATTCTCTCTATACTATTTCCGGACTTCCGATTTATTATGACTGACAACAGACTACAATTGAACACATCAATTTAGTCTCGGCTTGCCCAAGCGCTTAGGTGCCATCACTAAATCATCGAGAGGCTCAAAGATATCGCTTTTACCCTACTTTGGATAAAAGGAATGGATAAACTCTGACTCAATGCTCGCTTGCACTTACTTACCAAATTACACACAACAATATGTTTTATAACACCAAGTTACTAGTGCGTTTACATATTATCAATGTGCAACCAACTCGCAAGATACATCTCACATATCTCGGTTTCAAGAATATAAGATGTTATCGTCTCACCAATCACTCGTGATAAAATTCATGAAGTGATCCAAGTGAGCGTGGGTTTAATCCAATGCTCAAATCATATTCATAAGCACTCATGAACGTTGCAGCAAACATTTGCTTATGTCTAATACACTTTAGACAATCCACACAACAATTCACGACAGTCTTCATTCATACCTACTTCCAACATATGAACGGTTGTGGTCCGTTCGAATAATTTGATTGTTCTGAACCAATCTAATTATTCAGGAAGTCAAAACATGCAAAGTGAAACACAAGAATAATACTAATCCCATATGGCCCCAAACTCTGGGTATAAATAAAACATTTTATTTAATCACCATATTGATTACTCATTATTTGATGTTTCGTGTAATCAACTTCTTACTTGAATTATAATTATACTTGTCCCATGCTTTTAGCATGCACACAATGTTTACCTATGGTCCTTACTTTGTGAAATAGATCAAATGAACACATTTCCAATCATACTCATTTCACAACTCCCAATCCTTGTCACAAGTTTAAGAATATCAAATTCTTGTTACTTTTAGAATATGCTAGATTCTAACATTTTATCCAATGATCCTTTTGTAATGTCACTGCACTAAGGTCACAATGACTATTGCCAATGAATTACAAAACTCTTTATCGGAAATTGTCACAAGAGAATTCCACAGATGTGATGTCTCTCACTCAAAGTACATTCCTTTGAACATCCTTTTGCATAAAAGTTTCTAATCTAGACATAGATTCTTAATATCCAACTCCCAATATGGAAACCTTTCCATACTTACCATATGACAACTCATTCTTAATAGAATCTTATCTATTCATAATAACGTCGATATGCTCCATCCAATATCATACTTCCAACTACTCACAAGCGACCAATCCTTAGCAAGCTTTGGATCGTCCTTTGATAGTTGTTTAATTATCTTAGTCAAAACCGATTCTAGTCCCTTTTCCCTCTAAATGCGCTAGACATTTGGAAAATTTTATAATGGTCAAATATTATAGCATTTGCAACCGATCCTATACCCGAAGCGTATGGGACACGATGCATAATATCTTACATAAAGATATGATACTTTATCAATCTTCTGCCATGATATATTATATGTCTCGTTCTTACAATTCGAACTATGAAGAGGGATATCGTAATCATAATCGAAAATTAAAAACACACTATGTATCCTTGACTAAATTTATTAACATTCCACAATCTAAGCCTTTAGATTTGAAATGAAGCATAATATTATCTCCCTTAATTTAACAAAACAACTATTCAATCCTTACGACTTTGTAAAGTATAACTCTTGTTTTCTATAATTAATATTGCTAACTTGCAATACTTGCCTTAATAATCATACAAGCATAACATTTATGCTCCCACTATCACGATGATTATTATAAACATAACACTTATGCTCCCACTAGCTTTGACATGTATTCAAAAATAGCTTAACTTTCAGAAAAAAATACCTATTGAATTTCTTAAGTTCGTATTTCTAATACTTAATGCTTTGATAAGCTTTTATCAAGCCTCTTAGTCTTATACACCATTGCATTAGATAACTCATATGTGTGTCTAAACAATTCAGACTAATTGCGAAATCTCACAATTCAAATTATGGAAAGAGATACCGTAACCATAATCAAATTTGAGAATACAATTTTACAATCGCTATCTTCGTAAAATGTCTCTTAGTGAAAGCATTTCCTCACAGTCATCTTCATGAAAGAGGGAATCTTACGACACTTAGATTTTAATGGTGTATTTGTTCTTATCCATGCGAATTTTTCAAAACCCAAGTTTGCGACAAATCCAAACCCTTATGGATCGAACTTTTCTTAACCTTGAACTCTTGTCTTATGGTAAAACGAGTGCCCACCATGTCTTCCAAGTAGTTAAGCAGCTCACCCTTTTCTTATCAATGTACTTTTCATTGATCAAGGTCCTTGCCTTTTATGCATTCAAATGAGAACTCATAGAACTCACATGTATAATTAACTCAATTGGAACGGCACGGAAACAAGATAGTGTCAACACGATAGGTTGTAAACCTCAAATCGTGTGCTAGTGATGATCGATAAGGTTTATTCTTGGTAAGTTCTTGAACCTTTTCAAGACCATTAAGACTCCCACTGACTCCTTGACATATAAGATTCTCTTGTCAATAAACATTTGTTGACAAACGAATATTCAAGAGTTAGTGTAGCTTTCATCAAGACAAAACACTTCATAAAATTGGTCCTAGTTGGTCTTTGTCTTAGCCAAGACATCACAGCTTTCCATATTTGATGAATGGTATAAACCTTCTTAAGACTTGTCACTCAATGTCACAATCTTAACTCTAAGATTTGATTATTGAACGAAGTATGATTGACTTCTTGATTTAACCATTTCTTCAATTCTTGATTTCTCTTCTCAGACATACAATTGTACTAAGACTCACTTAGAGGATTAATTGAGATATGGTTCTTAATCATTAAGACCTATCATAAAACATAATAAAAGGTACTCTCCCTTCTTCTTAGAATAGAGAAACTTTTATCCTACTGCCTACTTGATTTTTCTTATTTGTTCTACTATTGATTTAAACTTTTTCAATCAACTAAGAATTACACTTAATCTCATAAGTGTAATCATATTTACTTAACCATAGTAAATCATGATGAATATCTTTGTCACTCTTGTGGTGGACTTGATCAACACACAACCTTGTGTACTTGATCTCCTAGTCCTTCACTTGACACTTTGTCAACGAATTAGTCTAATTTCCAAATATGAAACTTCTCATTCATCATGCAATACTTGTTGTATGATTCCAAGTCTTTATCCAATTGAAACTTGGGCAATGAGAAACTTTCCCTATTTGGTAAATTTTTGACCTTTCCACAAATAACATAATTAAGAATCACATCCATTCGTTGTAGAAATATGCAAACATCAATTTTTCATAACGATTTCATTGCAAGGAAATAAATAAATAAATAAATGAGTCAAAGCAAAATTTATTTTATTCATAAAAGCAACGGAAAACATTTGTCCTTACAATGCAAAATCAACTGAAAGACTATGTAATCAAATATTCCTAACAACTCTATCATAACTTTCTAAGCTCAAAATCTAATCTTCGAATCCATGTGATCGAGATCCATTTCTTCGTGATTAGACTCATCTTGCTCTTTCATCAAGCTTCATCTCTTTTCACTGATCCTGCAAAACATTCTAATGCAATCTTATCACATCATGCATTAAGAATCAACGAATAGGAACCTAACGGAGTTAGATAGTGGATTTTACCTGAATTACATCCATACTCTTTGACTCTCCCATCTTCTGGACTCTTCAGGCTCTTAGGGCATACTTGTATCCAACTCCCTTTCTCTTAGAAGCAAACGCAGGTCGGTTCTCATAGAACGTCCTCGGAAGCATGGTTGGTTGACTTTCTTAACAAATATGCTCCATTGCTTTGCCAAATCATTTCTGATTCAGCAACAATGAGCATGTAAGTTAGGTCAATGAGGTTTGCTTCATAATCCATCATATAATACTTTCTTTTGAACTCATTATATGATTCAGGGAGTGACTGCAGAACCCAGTCTACAACTAACTTATCAGGGAATGACGCAACCAACATAATCAACCTATCGATGTATGATTTCATTCCTAGAACGTGGGCACACACGGGCTTACCATCTTCATGTTTCATTGCCAATAGAGCTTTAGTGACATTGAACCTTTCAATTCTTTGATATTGTGTGTTAGGGAGAACAACGGGGGGAGGAGGAGGAAGTGAAATCAAACTAGTCCACCTAGATTCTTCACTTGAATAACGGAACAACTTATTTTCAGCAGGAACACCTTTTCCTTGAAATTTGGGAAGACCATGATTGTCATACTTTGACATCTACAAAACGGGAGAAAACAAATTCAAGTTAGTTGATTTATTGAGTCCTTAGTAAATCACCCAAATGATATACTAAGGCTAGGACCCAACACAATATTCCACAACTCGGGAGAGGGATGTCGTAACCCAATTTGCAGAACATTTGAAGGTAAGTGAATGATGATTCACTAATTTTCCACCATGAAAAACGAATAACAGATTAAGTTTTAAATGTATTGAAAACTCCTAGGTCCTTTGAGATTCATTGAACTTTTCAATGGCATGTTTAAATCTTGATATGCCACTCGATTTGTGACTGGGATGCCGAGGATCACAAAACAAGTGTGAATAACCATGCAAACTTACATGGTGCCCCCATATGTTACAGTCACCTATTCGATGCGCCGGTTAACCACACACACTCCAATGAACTATGACAAACATTGAGTCACCCTTTGCTACCTTTGTTTAGACCCATTTACTGTGCCGGTTAACCACACACGCTCACTAACGTCTATGCAAGGGTACAAAGTGTAATTTCACGGAATTGCATCAATTCACTTTTGCCTAAAGTAACTAAGATTGGGAATTTTATGAAAGTATTTAGTTACTTTTATACTTCATTATACTTATAATGGAAGGTTTCTGTCCTATCCTACCCGTTTGGCTAACGACCCTCCACTAGTCAAGAGTGCGGTGGGTAAGAGTGGATACCCATTCAATCGCCATTTTATAGGCAATTTCCTTAAACACCCCGTATAAACCAGCTTCGTGAATGAGGCCTACTAATGGTAAGACTGACTTTTACTCATACATATATATAATGTTAGACTTTAAATGTTATATATAGTATAAGGTTTATTTTACACTTTTAAAATACTAGATGGTCAAATTTAATAATTATACTTTTAATTTAATTAAATTGTAAATCAAAATTTATGGATTTATTGAATCTCTTTTAATTATACACCTTAATTAATTAATAAAACCATAAGGGTGCGATTTGAACTTTTCAAAACTATACTAGGGTTTTAGAATTTAACATTTCTAAATTAAACTTTTAATCAACTTTTAAATTCCAAAACTTGAGGGCAAGTTTTGAAACATTTTAAATCATTAGGGTTTAGAATTTAAATATTTCAAAATCAAACCTTTTAATCAAAAATTCAAATTCCAAAACTTGAGGGCAAATTTTGAAACCTTTCAAAAACTATTAGATCAAAATACAAATAAGGCAATTAACCAATTAATTGGTGATTATCTAATTATTACCTAATTCAATTTCATGCAAGATAATGATCAAATAATCCAAATAATTTAACATTTATCAAATAAGGCAACAATTATCTAATTAGATGACCAAAATCTTTTATTTTGACAATGATAATCATAAGGAATCAATAAAATTCAAATTTTATTAATTTTAAACAATTATGGCAGTTATCCTAAGTCAAAATAGGCAAAAATCCCGAAACAGCCTTTTTCTGACGCTCAAACTCGCAGAGTTCCTCTATGGACTCGGCGAGTAGGAGCTACTCGCCGAGTCCACATTGGAAGTCGCCGATTTCATCAGACAGGGGGGCCAAAAATCGATTTTATAGCTTGAAAAAACAAACAAGGCATCAATTGAATAGAAACCAATCAAGGCTTTGATACCACTGATGGGTTGTAGCCAAAATAACATCCTATGTGCTCATACAAACCCTAACGCTTGGATCTAGGTTTCTCTATTGTATATTCAATTAATCCAAGACTTTAAACCCTAAATCTAGCATACAATTAATCATATTAACATAAGTAAGAGGTTTAGATCTTACCTTGATTGTTATGTAGCAATAACAATCTCAAATCCTCCTTGTAATGACTTTAGAAAGCTTAGAGTCACAAATGTCACTCCTCTAATGGCTCACAAACACCAAGAGCAAGAAGATGAAGAATAAGGAGAGAAGAGGCTGCCCAAAACATGTGGAAACCCTAAGGAACAAGTTTACCACGTTTTTGGGGCTTAAGGGTCCTTTAAATAGTGAGACTATTAGGGTTATCTAACAAGGAAACCCTAATTTGGATGCTTAGGCCCTAAGCAACCCATGGATTCCCTTCTTAGAGGCCTAGGACAATTTCTAATGGGTTTTCCCCATAGAATTCGTCCACCCCTCTAATATGGAGTCCATTAGCCCAATATTCAACTATCATACCGTTGAAAGTTTCAGTCCCTTAAGTTTAATTAAAGTCTTTTAGCCATAAACTTAATTCTTCTTAATTCTTGACTAATATTAATTAAACAATATGATTTCTCCTTTAATATATTATTCTCATAATATATTTAATAAATCATATTTAATCCTTTCTCTTCATAATTCATCCTATCAAGTTGCTTTGGTGAAGGCAACCCAAAAGGACCAGGCACTATTGGGTCAAGTAAATACCAAAATAGCTATGGACTTAGACACTAATCCAACAGGTAGATCCAGACATATCGACAGAAAATACCACTGCATCAAACATCAGGTAGAAGAAAGAATCTTCGTAATCAAGAGGGTATCGTCAGAGGAAAACCCAACAAACCACCTCAAAAAGAGTCTGAGCAAGATTAAGCACTTACAACATGCGAGGAGCGTTGGTCTGAAGGATAATTTTAGTTTTAGTGATTAGATAGATGTTTAGAAACTTTTAATAGATAAAATGTAATTGACATTTGATGATTAAATAATGGAGTTTTATTGATGTGTAAAGTTACTATCTTGTGTTAATTGTTTACTATTGTTTCAGTTTTGCATGTTTTACTTCCAGAATAATTATATTTTTCAAATTATCCACAATCGATCATACTTTGAGAGTAAGTTATGAGGTTAGACTGTCATGAACTGGTTTGTAGATTTTCTAAGTGTTTAGACATAACAAAGGTTTGCTGCAACGTTCATGAGTGCTCTTGAAAGAATATTTGAGTACTGTATTAAACCCATGCTCATGTGAATCACTTCCTGGAATTTATCACGAGAGATTGTGACACAATAATATCATCTAATCTTTATACCAAGATATATGAGTTGTGGTTTACAAGTTGGTTGTGAATTGATAATACGTAAGTGCATCTGTAACTTGATGTTATAAAACGTATTGGTGTGTACAATTTGATGAGTAAATAGTACAAGCATATAAGTCAAAGTTTATCTGTTCCTTTTATCCTAAGAGTGTAAAAGTGATATCTTGGGCCCCTCGATGATTTTATGTTGACATATGTGTCGGGCCCGTTCAGGACTGAATTGATGTGTTCAATTAACTTATATGTCAAACAAATCAGAAGTTGGGCAACAAATTGTTGGACATTGAGAATGATTATGTTCCATGTCATTGTCCACACGATATCTTGCAAAATAGAGGATTATATGATCCCTTATCTAAAGGACATGTCGTTGATTAGTTAGAGTTCGACAACGGCTTTTAAGAGCTACAATTGCTAATCAAATTTTGAAGTCGTACTTGCATTCATAGTTATTAGACTTATCCAAGTGGGAGATTGTTGGATTTGGTGTCTCAGCTCATAACTATAATTGGTATGTACTTGACCTGATAGTAGCATGGTCTTTTTAAGTTGCCTTCACCACAACAATTTGATAGGATGAATTATGGAGATAGACGTTAATTGTGATTTATTAATATATTATAAGAATAATATATTAATTGAGAAATCATATTATTTAATTAGTATTGATCAGAAATTAATTTTTAATTAATTTGGTGATCAAAAGACACTGATTAATTTACGGGGAATGATATTTCAATTATGTGATAATTGCAAGTTGGGCTTATGGATCCCTAGGAAGGGATGGACGAAATTCTATGTGTAGCCCACATAGAATTCATCCAAAGGGTGATTCTGTAAGGATCTAATGGGTTTCTTAAGGTCTAAGTAGAGAATTGGAGTTCCAGTCAGAAACCCTAGCAGCTAAGCTATATAAGGAACCCCTAGGTTCCCTAAAATTGGCCACTGTATCCTATGAGGAAACCATAGTCGATTCTTAGAGACTTCCTACCTCTCTCATTATTCTTCAAATTGCTACTTGGTGTTTGTGAATCACTAGAGGTGCAAAAATTTAGGCACTGAGCTCTTGAAGGTCAAGATGTACAATCTATAAAGAAAATGTATTCTTCCAACTATGATTTATGTTACAAATCTCGAAAATTGCATGCTAGTTAGGGTTCATGCTTTGGATGATTAGAATTGCATGTATAACTTGAGAAAACGCTAGATCCGAAGCATTAGGGTTACAGTTACACCAAAGGAATGATGCAGTGCTCAAAACCCATCTGCTGATGCAAATCCATGACTTTCCTACAAGTCAAGCACCTTTCCATATACCAAGCTACATCCTGCTTCATGTAGGGCCACCAATAATCAACACGAATATCCATATACATCTTTGTCGCCCCAGGATTAATGGAGAATCTCAACTTGTGCATCTCCTAATTCTAAACCTAGCGCACACCACATCAGTAAGGAACCCACACTCTTTGATGGAGAGTCAATAATCCCCGACTATCATAATCAAAGGAAGCCACCTGACCCCAATATGCTCACTCTTACGATGCTCCTCCTTTATAGCCTCAATATACGCCTCCCGAATCCTCTTATTTATGATTGTAGTTGTGACTGCCTTGCGGCTAAGAGCATCGGCCACCACATTGGCTTTCCCCAGATAGTAAAAGATATTTCAATCAAAATCCTTTATCACATCCAACCACCGATGCTGCCTCATGTTCCGATTTGGATGATCCATCAAATTCCTCAGGCTCTTGTGAACCTTGTAAATAGTACAGCAGACCCCAGAGAGGTAATGCCACTAAATATTGAGGGTGAAAACCATAAGCCGTAGCTCTAAATCGTATGTCAGATAATTTTCCAGATGAGGCTTCAGCTGCCTCGAGGCGTAAGGAATAACGTGACCCCTCTACATCAAGACTGCACCAAATCCTATGATATACGTGTCACAATAAACCACAAAATCCTCGAAATCTTCTGGAAGGGTCAAAATCAGAGGCCCGCACAATCTATGCTTTAGGGTCTCAAACGTTGACTGTTGCATAAGCCCCCAGCGAAAAATGGCAGCCTTCTTCGCCAGTCGGGTCAGTGGAACAACTATCTTGGAAAAATCCTAGATAAATATGCTGTAATATCCTGCCAACCCAAGGAGACTCTGAATCTCAGATGGAGACCTCGAAACCTCCAATCTCATCCAGGGCTCCACCTTGCCCAGAATGACCAAAATACCATTCTAGTTGACAAGGTGCCCTAGAAATTGCACCTCACGTAACCATAACTCGCTCTTGGAGAACTTTTCATACTACATATCCCTCTTCAGGGTCTCCAACACCTCACGCAAGTGCTCCCAGGTCTTGGAATAGACCAGGGTGTCATCGATGAATACAATCACAGATCGATCCAATAACACTAACTCTTAATAGCCATAGCGAGTTCAGAAGTCCATATTATGCACGTCGTCCTCTCTGACCCTCACCTGATGATAACCTGGACGAATATCAATATTGGAAAACCAACATGCACCCTGAAGCTAGTCAAACAGATTATCAGTTCTCGTGAGTGGATATCGATTCTTCGTCGTTAGCTTATTCATATCTCGATAGTCAATACACATCCAATGCAACATGACCTTCTTCTTCACACAAAGGATTGGTGCACCCCTAGGTGAACTACTCGGCCGGATGAATACCCTGTATAATAGCTCTTGAGGCTGTGTAGATAACTCCCTCGTCTCAGGTTAGATAATCGATATGGTTCTTTAGTTATCAGAGCCACATCACGAACCAAATCAATTCGAAACTCCACCTACCTCTCCGGAGGCACTCCAAGTAAATCCACCAGAAATACATCCTGGTAATCTCGGACAACCGGTATATCATCAATGGAAACCCTATCCTGCTCCCTAGTATCCATAAACTAGGGAACAGACCTTGAACAACCCTGATGAATGTAGTGTCAGGCCCTAGCAGCTAAGCATAGGATCAAACCACACTGATCCCCCTCTCCATGGACCACCAACTCTCCCCCACTTGGGATCCAAACATGTAAAAACTAGCGCTCATAATTAATCATTACCCTATCGGGGCTCAACCAATCTGTCTCTACTATAACCTTGTTCCCATGCAGAGGAATGGGAACCAATTCAATTAGAAACTTCTCACTAAGCATACCTAGAACATACTCCTGATGAAGCCTTGATGCTTGTACGGATCGATCATTCGCAATCTCAACCTCTAATGGATGATCCAGCTCAGTCAGAGACCAAGCAAACTTATTGCTGAGCGCAATTAATATGAAAGATCGGGTAGCCCCCGAATCAAATAGTACCAAAACAGGAATACCATTCAAAAGGAACGATCCTAAAACAAAACACATAAATGATATAAGCATCAAAATCAACATAAATAAAGAGTTAAAGAAAAGAGACATATCTGTTAGCACATCTGGTACAGCACGCACCTCCTCGGTGGTCAACTGAAATGACTGACTCCTCACCACAAGAGCATGCGCCTTGGCCTGGCAGCCATCCGTGATTCATAGGGTCACAGGCACTCGTGCTACTACTGTCCTCCTGATACTACTCTCGGGTAGTTGGCCTTCTATTGGTCCCTCTGATTGAAATGAATGAAAATCATGTCTGATATCTCTATAGCACTGATACAAGCAGTACAATCCTTGTAAAGTCCCCTGACTAGCCGCACTTGTAGCATCCCGAACCACCCGCCCTGCAAACCCCGTCATGCGATCTGCCACATTTGGTTTCTTTGCTGAAACCCCAACTATTTGACAAGGCCCTGCCTTCCTCTTCCGTATGTGCTCCCATTCAATCCGTCGCTCCCATGACCTGATTATCATATCATCTAGTGTCAAGCGGGCAACAAAGCTAAAAAACTCCCTGCTATTGGATCTCAACACATCATGGTATCTAGTCTTCATCGTATCCTCGTCACCTGCATACTAGGGTGCCATCAACTACCTCTCTTTGAACTTGGCGGTGATCTCGACCATAGTATCGGTCGTCTACATCATATCAAGAAACTCCCTGGATAGTTGTTGCATCTCAACAGCCGGTACAAACTCTACTCGGAACCCGGTCACAAAGTATGGTCAGGGTATAGCCTTAATGGCTGGGGCTCCCAAGGCATAACCGATGTCCTCCATCCAATCCTGAGCTCACTCTCTCAAACTTCCTGCAGCGAATCTGACCGTCGATCCCTCAGGGAAGAAGCTCATCATCTGAGCACACTCAATGTCGGCTATCCAACATTGGGTTACGATGTAGTCCTTCACCCTAAAGAAATCTGGTGCCCCACATCCACTGAAATCCATGAAGGAGAGTGTGTCGGCCCCTGACTGGCTAGCGGCCAGATTAGCCCTGAAATCCAAACACGATCCTCCATCAACTCCATGATACCATCCTTGATCGACTCGAACATCACATGGGTCGCATCAGGGATTTCTCTCGTAATCTCAGATGCAATGAACTCTCACAAACCTTCATCAATTGGTTTGGAGCTTGTGCCCAAACCATATCCAGATCCCGGACCTCCTACTTCATGACGTGTCATCACCATACTAAAATATTACAACATAAATAATTAGCATACACACGAAAAGGTTCACACTCTTGACTTTTCCAGATTCATCGTGGTCTTCCTAGCATCGGGTATAAATCATGTGTTTTTGGTAGTACGGGCCCAATACTACCTCCCACACTTATCTATACCCTCCTCAAGGACTACCCCGACTCCTCCAAGTCGCTATTCCCAGCTAATACACTCTCAACTATAAGGCGCCCTACGCACCAAACATCTCATAGGGACTCCCTAAGACTCCCTTCCTCACTACTCTCTACCATTTGTTGTAGAAAAAACCTCTACAGGTACTACCTAACTACTGTGTGAATGTAGTTACATACTACTAGTACCATATAATTCTTTGAATGACAGGTTCCACTCTTCAACGATTGGACTTAAATAATATCTATGCAGTAGATTTAAACTTATCCTTCAAAAATTATCTAATCGTAGCAATATGTAACCCAATGCATTCATCAATTAGCTACTTAGTATTAATAAGACTTCCTAGAGCACAAAGCATGCAACATTCAAGCATCAGGTGAATCAACTCAAAACACACCCTATACATGTCATCCTAACAAGTAACTGGTATGATACTAGAATGCAAGTCTAAAACCTCATACAGGTAGGAACATAAAGGCATCTCTCCTAGCATTCTATCATGCAATCCAGAGCAGATTCGTATCCCCTATTCTACATTGCGAATCTCATATCATAGCATAAATCATCTAACTTGTATTGGTATTTTGGGGAAGACTTACTTGAGCTCGACCGGTTGCACGCTTCACACCCTTTATCTTTTATTAAAATACTTAGATTTAAATGTTTCTTTTTGTGAAAAACATACCAAACCAAGGCTTTGATACCAACTTGTAACATCCCCAAAATACAGATAAAATTTTGTTTGTAAAATCTTTTAATTCATAAGAAACTGATACCAAAATATTCAAAAGAGTCACATTTTATCATATTATCAAAGTACAAATCTCAAAATCACTAAGTGCGGAAAAACATGGAGTGATGCGATGCGATAAAGTCGCGTGCTTCCCCTTCGAACTGGAAGTACTTGAAATAGAAACTAAAAACTGTAAGCACAAATCTTAGTGAGTAACCCCAACATACCACATATTAAACAAACATACTGAACAACATAATGCCAAGCATATATGGGTGCTAGCCTACCCTGTCAGTTTATTTCGATCGGATACTGCCAAGCATATATGGGTGTTGGCCTAATCCTTCGGTCTATCTCAATCGGATACTACCAAGCATATATGGGTGTTGGCCTACCCCTTCGGTCTATTCGACTCGGATACCGGGGCTATTTCACCCTTACTACTACCACATGATATCATAATAGTAATCATCGAGTCAGCATTAAATATAGGCATGACTAACAATTATCATAAAGAAAAATCATCATGCTATAACATAACTAGTGGGCCGACCTTGGTGCGTTCGACCCACGGCTATTGCAAATGAAGACTTACCTCGGACTGTAAGAGTCAAATCGTACTCAGGGGATGACTCGCAAACTCCTCTCCCAACCGCATAAGCATAAAATCCTAATTAGCAATTAAGGCACATTCTCACCTGAAGGACCAAAACCCTAATCCTTGACTTAAGGTAAAAAGGGTCCTATACCATTGTCTTATTGGGCATCCTTCCTCCAAGGCCCAAATCCACAACAACCCAAAGTATCCAAACCTAACAAAAGGATTCTAAGGCCCGATATGGCCCAAAGACATCTAACATGGTCCTAGGCCCAAAATAACTTGCTACAATATGTGGGCTTGACGCCCAACCTAGAGAAGTCCGAGGGCCAACAAAAACAACAGCCCAAAATCCTTTTGGCCTACAGTCTGTGTAAACACTACATACTTCGCATGTACACCTAGCGTACGTTGGTGTTATCCAGAGTCATAGTGTTGACCTAGTACATGCAGCATACATGGGAGTACACCTATCGTACTTGTCTGCCAACGCAAAATACTCTGCATGACTCATTCCACTAAGACCTAATGTCTAAAACTTAGATCCCAGACCCTAATAACGTTCTAAGCCCTAAAGAAGCAAACTTTATGCTTTTTCATACATTGATTAGACTCAAACCATGAATTAAGTCCATAAGAATACTTGGATGGTTCTTAACTCTTGCATGGTTGAGGATTAAACATCAAGATAAGATTTTTTTGACCCAAAACACATCCTAGATTCCAAAAGGACAGTTCATATGGTATGAAATTGTTCATACACCAATAAGTTAAACCATGGGACCAAAATATGCCATATTCTATCCTAAACCTAGATCTATGCTTATAATGGATAAGGTTCAAACTTTATACCTTCAAAGAGCTAGAAATGGTACCAAACTTCTGGATCTACAAGCTCCTTCCTTTTCCTTGCTTCTTTACAAACTTCATTCTTCTTCAAAACCAACAAAGATCACCAAAATCACCAAGGTAAGTTGAAAAATGCATGCAAGAGGGTTAGGGTTCATATTTGACACTAAAACGAAAAGGGAGGCCGAGAGGGTGAAGATGATGAGTGTCACACCCCCGAACCAGATGGCGGAAACGTCCGGGGGCTGTCGTGACTCAATTGAATACCATAACATTGAAGATATATGAAACATAACAACATTCGTCACCATTCATTAATATAGTACAACCAGTAGCGTTTACATGTCATACATTGTTAAACATTACATTCCAAAAAAAATTAAATTGTTCGGTTCGAAAATAAACTGCAAGCCGTCACTGAATATGATTTCCTTTGGTTCACTGGTTCCCTGAGAATACAAGTATTTTGAAAAACGTCAACATATGAAATGTTGGTGAGTTCATAAGTAGTGTTTGAAATCCAATGTTTGTATTGTTTGAAAAACCACCAGAAAATCCGATATTTTCTGAAAAGAAAAGCTTTGGAAAACGTTTGTGAAGATCCATAGGTATGCTTGTTTGTTTCTATACTTGTAAAAAAAATGTTCATTGAAGTCGTATGCATTTCAAATCTGTATGTATTGAAAACCCTAGGAAAACCCGATGTTCTCCTAGTTCCTTGAATTACATGAAGTTACATTGAAACCATTGCATAGCGTATAGTGTCAGTCCCAGGCGACGTTGGAAGGTTCTTGAGCATGATTATTTACTACAAACCCGCATTACACAAACGCCCAGTTTATAGTTATACTAACGATCCCGAAGGCGTCGTCCGTACTAATCACGTTATCCAATCGCCCTGACTAGGTGTAGTCCCACATCCGAAGAGAAAGAGGTCACGAAGACCCCGATGACTCCATTAACCGGTTGGGGATAAAAATGTACGAGGGGTCCCCGACCCGCCTCGCATGAAATGTAGACTTTACTAGCAATACCAAAGGACCCTTGGGGACCAGTAGTATACAAGCCATTGAAAGTCCATTTACGTTGTGTCGGATCGGTAAAACCCAACACTCCGTAAAAAAAATGTCTTCGGGCCTTAAGATCAGGTCATTGGGCTAGCTAGGCTCAACGAACAAGATTTTACACTTGTGGGGCCCAAAGATGGTGCGTAGACGTCTGTGCACACTCGCATGTATATGTATTACCAAACGTTACTTGTATGAATCGTAGTGTCGTAGTGTTAGTAGTTGTAGATTTCTATTGGCTCGAGACCGAGCCAATTCGTTTAACAACGACTTTTGGTATTGTAATGTATTGTATTTCGTCGATAGTCGCGGTGCCATTATTTGATCAAATTGTATATATTGAATTAGCCTTGAAATATTTCTGTTTTCAGCCCCTCATTGTTTGTAAAATTTACATTTTCAACCCTTTTATTAAATACTTCCCGGTTTGGTCCTTAAACTAATTTTCTTGACATTTTGACACCAAAAATTATTGAAATTAATATTTTTCAGCATATTTTTCATAGAAAACAGTTTAAGTCCCTGAAAATGCAGTTTTCTCGGTTTTAATCCTTTCTTTTCGCAACTTTGACAATTTTGGCCCAAATTGGAAAATTTTTGCAACTTTGGTCCTTTTTAAATTTAGAAAGCATTTTAAACCTTTGAAAAGGACTTGGATCACTTATGGTCCACTGTTTTACAGAAAATCACAGTTTTGGCCCTCCAAAATAGAAAAATTCGCATAATGGGCCTCATTGGGCCGAAAATGTCATTTTTAGCCCATTAAGCTTGAAATTTATGTTTTTAATCCCCTAAATGAGTATATTTCCAGAAATTGTTTTATGGAAACTGTTTTGGCACACCTCATCCATCAGAATTCGTGATATGCCCATTTGGACCCTTAATTTTGTATTTTTCACATTTTAGGCCCAAAATTTGTGTTTTTAACCCAAAGAAAATTGTTACTAAACCACTTAGTCATTTTTCTTGAAACACTTTGTATTTAGAAATATATTTGAAGCTAAAATCATTTAACACAAGATATATCTCGGTTTTGAGGGGTTTTATGGCTAAATCCAACATTATAACACACAAATGCATACATATAAGCATGGAAATCATACAAGGCATACAAACACATATAGATCTACACTTTCACTTGTATTCCCCCCCCCCCCCCCCCACAAAACTCATAAAAACAGAAAATAGGGGGTATGAAGCTCACGTTGGGTGTTGATTCGGTTTTTGAAGGAAGATTGGAAGAAATGAAGTGATTTTTGGCCTTTGCACTCCTTGATGAAATTTTCGAGTTTATGGGGTTTCTAGAGTGCAAGATCATGATTTTTGCATGGATTAGGAAGAGATTTTTTGATAAATAAGGAATACAAGTCATAGATCCAAGCAAAACCTTACCTTAGATGATGATTTTGTGGAAGAACTTCCTTGAATGCTTCCTAATTTTCGAGATTTTGGATGGAGAAGAGGAAGAAGTCTTGAGTGAGTTTTAGAGAGAGTTTGTGAGTGTTTTGTGTGTGTGTGGTGTTACTCTCGGCCGTGTTCAAGAAGAGAGAGGGAGATATAGACATGAAGTGATGTGCATGGATACATGGAATGGATTTGCATGGAGATCCACAAGACAATAAGGAGGTGGCACACTAAGGTCAACCCTCTTCTTGGGCTTGAACTTTTGGGCCGAGAATGATGGAGGAAATGAGGGTGTTTGGGCCTTAAATACTTAAGCCCAATTTTCATGGTTAAGTTGAGTGATTTTTGGTCCAAATAAATTTAAATGTGATTTTTTTTTATGACTTGTTAGGGTCAAATTAGGTTAATTATGGTTCATAGTCATTAATTTATTTCATTCTAGGTCCAACATGGCTCACAATATTGAAATAAATAGATGTGGGTCCAATTAGAGCCCAATTAGGGTTCTAAGCCCATGATAGTCCAATTGGAAGCTTATTGGTCCATTTGGATCCAATAAGGAAGTTCTAGTCCAAAATAGACTTAACAAGAACTCTAGGGTTTTCCAATTGTTTGATGACTACTTGTAGTACTTGTATAATGTATTTGATTGAAGTTTTTGATTCACATTAGCTTGAATGTATAGATTACATGACACACAATTTCCAGTTGTGACATCATCCCCCCGTTAGAGGGAATTTTGTCCTGAAATTCTGTTTGAAAGCTAGATTTAAGAATGCTAGAATAGGTGAGGGTACTTCTGCTTCATTTGATCTTCGCGTTCCCACGTAAATTCTGGCCCACGCTTTGCGTTCCACCGTACCTTCACGATCGGGATGCGGCTCTGCTTAGTACGCTTCACCTCCCTGTCCATGATTTCGATTGGTTCTTCGACGAACAGGAGATTCTCATTGATTTCAATTTCGTCAAGAGGAATGACAAGGGTTTCATCTGATAGGCACTTTTTCAGATTAGAGACATGAAACACGGGGTGTACACCGTTTAGCTCCGCGGGTAGTTGTAGTCTGTAAGCTACCGGACCTATTCGGGCGACGATTTCGAAAGGTCCAATGTATCACGGGTTCAGCTTTCCCCGTTTTCCGAAACGTATAACCCCTTTCCAGGGTGAGACTTTCAACAATACTCGATCACCGACCTGGAATTCTAAGGGTTTTCGCCGTTTATCGGCGTAGCTCTTTTGTCTGTCACGCGACGCTTGCAATCGAGCTCTGATCTGAACGATCTTCTCTGTGGTTTCGCGAATAATCTCCGGTCCTGTTAGTGCCCTGTCCGACGTATGCGTTCTTGCTAGCTGGGTGTCACCTACTTCAGCCCAACATAACGGTGATCTACATTTACGCCCGTACAGTGCTTCGAAAGGGGCCACCTTGATGCTCGAGTGATAACTATTGTTATATGAGAATTCGATCAACGGTAGGTGGGTATCCCAAGACTTTCCGAAGTCTATTACACATGCACGAAGCATGTCTTCAAGCGTCTGAATGGTTCGTTCGCTTTGACCGTCCGTTTGTGGGTGATACGCGGTGCTCATATCGAGATGAGTTCCCATTGCCTTGTGGAGTGATTGCCAAAACCGCGACGTGAACCTACTGTCCCTATCCGAGATGATAGATTTTGGCACTCCATGGAGTCTTACAATCTCTCGTAGGTACAACCGCGTCAGTCTCTCCATCTTGTAGGACTCTTTGATTGGTAGGAAATGGGCAGATTTCGTCAGTCGGTCGATTATTACCCATATGGTGTCCAGTCCGTCCGACGTCTTGGGCAGCTTGGTCACGAAGTCCATAGAAATCCCCTCCCATTTCCACTCAGGGATTGCCGGTTGCTGTAACAATCCGGAAGGTTTCTGGTACTCCACTTTTACTTTGGCGCACGTAAGGCACTTACCAACATAAGTCGCGATTTCCGCCTTCATGTTAGGCCACCAATAGTGTTGTTTGATGTCCAAATACATCTTTTCCGAACCGGGATGAATGGAGTATCGTGTCTTGTGGGCTTCCTTCATAACGGTCTCCCTAAATCCTCCGATTTTTGGAACCCAAATACGGTTCATGAAGTAGTATACCCCATACTCTTTGACTTCCAGGTTCTTCTCCATTCCGCGTAATGCCTCGCTAGTTCTATTTTCCGCTTTCATAGCCTCTGCCTGGACTGATGCAATTTGAGTGGCCAGATGAAACTGAATGGTTATCGAGTGCGTTTTCGTACGGCGATTAGAGTACTCCTTCCGACTTAATGCATCAGCTACCACGTTGGCCTTGCCTGGATGGTACTTGATCTCGCATTCGTAGTCGTTTAACAATTCCACCCATCTTCGTTGTCTCATGTTCAGCTCCTTCTGATTCAAGATGTGCTGGAGGCTCTTGTGGTCCGTGAAGATGGTGCACTTTATGCCGTACAGGTAGTGCCTCCAAATTTTCAGAGCGAAGACCACGGCTCCCAGTTCTAGGTCATGGGTCGTGTAATTTACTTCGTGCGTCTTTAGTTGGCGGGACGCATATGCTATCACTCTTCCACGTTGCATGAGAACGCAACCTAAGCCCTGATTTGACGCGTCACAGTAGACTACAAAATCTTCCGTTCCTTCGGGTAGAGATAGCACAGGTGCGCTACAGAGAGCTTGCTTCAAGGTTCGAAACGCAGTCTCTTGTCGGTCTGTCCACTTGAATGGCACGCTCTTTTGCGTAAGCAAGGTAAGTGGCTTGGCAATTTTAGAGAAGTTTTGGATGAATCTCCTATAGTAACCTGCTAGGCCTAAGAACTGACGAATTTCGGTGGGCGTAGTCGGAGTTGCCCATCCTTCCACAGCTTTGACCTTAGAAGGATCCACATGAATTCCATCTTGGCTTACTACGTGACCTAGAAAATTCACGCTCCGTAGCCAAAACTCACACTTAGAGAGCTTGGCGTAAAGCTTTTTCGACCGCAGCGTCTCTAGGACTTGTCGGAGATGTTGGCCATGCTCCTCTTTGCTTCGAGAATAGACGAGGATGTCATCGATAAACACAATGACGAAGTTGTCTAGGAACGGTCGACAAATTCGATTCATTAGGTCCATAAATGCGGCGGGTGCATTTGTTAGACCGAAGGGCATTACGACGAATTCATAATGTCTGTAGCGGGTTCGGAAAGCGGTTTTAGGAATATCTTCTTCTCGGACTTTGAGTTGGTGGTATCCGGACCGTAGATCTATTTTAGAAAAATAACTAGCTCCTTGGAGCTGGTCAAATAGATCATCGATTCGTGGGAGTGGGTAGCGGTTTTTGACAGTGAGTTTATTTAACTCTCTGTAATCGATACACATTCTGAAAGATCCGTCCTTCTTTTTGACAAAGAGCACCGGAGCTCCCCATGGCGAGTAGCTAGGTCGGATAAATCCCTTGTCCAGAAGCTCACTGAGTTGGCTGGACAATTCCTGCATTTCAGCAGGAGCCAACCGGTATGGTGATTTAGCGAGAGGAGTTGCTCCTGGAACGAGGTCGATTCGAAACTCAACCTGTCTCTCTTGGGGTACTCCTGGAAGATCTTCGGGAAACACGTCCGGAAATTCACACGCTACTGGAATGTCTTGGATGTTAGTTTCTTCTTTGGTCTTGTCCACTATGTGAGCCAAGAACGCCAAATTGTTCTTTCGCAAGTGTTTTTGTGCTTTGATGCACGAAATGATACGAAGATTCGTACTGGGTTTATCTCCGTAAATTACTAGGGTTTCGTGATTTGGGAGACGAAGGCGAATGGCCTTCTCATGGCACATAATCTCAGCATGGTGGGGGCTTAACCAATCCATGCCGATAATCACATCGAAACTCCTAATTGATATTGGCATCAGATCTATTCGTAAGGCGTGTTGGTTGAAGGTTAGGGTACATCCGATGTAGATTTCCCTAGTGGATTCAGTTTTCCCATTGGCCATTTCCACCGTATAGGTTTCATTTAGCTTATGGGGTTGTTGTTTTAATAAATGTTTAAACTTCTCACTTACGAAACTTCGCTCCGCTCCGGTATCAAATAAGATGCATGCATAAGTGTGGTTTAGGAGGAACGTACCGGTCACAACTGCGGGGTCCTGAACTGCATCACTCTGACCCATAGTCAGCATTCTTCCTGCTCCTCTGTTTCCTGAGTTGTTGTTGTTAGGGCAATCCCGACGGAAGTGTCCCGTCCTTCCGCACCCGAAACAGGTGTGGCTAAGCCCTGTATTGTTGCTACCGGAATTGGTGTTGTTGTTATTGCGGTGGTTGTTGTTGTTGTTGTTCTGATTGTTTCCCTGACTCTGGTTCTGAGAAGGATAAGTCCTGCAGAACCTTGCAGTGTGTCCCCTTCGGTTGCAACTGGTGCAATGGAACTCCCTACATTCTCCTTGGTGATGGAAACCGCACTTGTTGCATTTGGGAAGATTACCGGAATAGGATCTTGAAGCATTTGAAGCAGCTGAGGCTGGAGCATGTGGTGTGGCTGGAACCGGTGCGGTGACAGCGTTAACTGCCACGGTTTGCTGCTTTTTAGAGGCCTCGGGGCCCTGACGCCCCTTTCTCTTGTTGTTCCATCCTTTCATACCATCACCCTCCTTTTTCTTCTTAGTCTCCACTGGCTTCTCGCCCTTTTTGTGGTTATGATCATATAGCCTCTTTGCCAATCTCTTTGCACTGTCAAAAGTTTCAGGGTTCGCAGCTATCACATTCCCTTGAATGGGGGATGTCAGTCCCCAGATGAATCGTTCGATCTTCTTTCCCTCTGATGTGATCATTCCCGGGCACAACAGAGATAGTTCGCTGAATCTCGATATGTAAGCATCGATGTTCCCATTCTGCACCGTGAGATTCCATAGTTCCTGTTCCATCTTCTGTATTTCGCCTCGGGGGCAGTACTCAGCCTTTAACATCTCTTTCATTTCTGTCCATGGAATAGAGTTGGCGACAGGGAGTGTCATAGCTTCTACGTGCCCATTCCACCAGGTGAGTGCTTGGTCCACGAAAGTGCAGGCCGCGAACTTCACCTTCATCTGCTCGGGGCACTCGCATATCTCGAATACCGACTCTACCTTCTCGATCCATCGCTTTAGAGCGATCACTCCTCCAGTGCCGTTGAAAGTTCGGGGTTTAGCGTTCGCAAAATCCTTGTAGGTGCACGTTTTAGTGAGTCCTTGGTTCGTCCCGTTGTTCAAACTTCCGGATCCTTGCCCGTTACCTCCTCCGTTGTTCCCTCGGTGAAGTTGTGCCATAGCTACTGTGACCGCAGCAGACACGGCTGCCTGGAAAGCAGTGGAGTCAACTTCGGGCGGGGTTGGTTCGGGATTTCCGCGAGTAGCTGGGCGAGGCATCTTTCTGTCATGAAACGGAAAGATGTTGAGTGTACGTGGTTTCTGTGAGGTTGCGACCCTACTAACTAGGTGTATGATACGAACCTAAACATTACTACCATCGAGCATACAATCATAACGTCTCAACACATAACAACTGATAAACACGCAAAAGTTCATTAATATTATCCGCATTTAATACAAGAAAATTTGCTCGTAGGAGCATACATAAGTAACACTAATCCGACAGCATAACGGCTCCATGAGTAGTGTAGTCACTTAAACATAGAGCCAGAGTACATAACATAGTTCCTAATGATCTACTACGATGAGTCTATCCCTAACCGCGATGAGCTGCGTCAGGAGGTGGTGCCGAGGTCATATGCCGAAATGTTGTGCCAGTAGCTGCGCCATCTCTGCCATGTCTCCTATAACCTCATCCCTCTCATGCTCTGCTTGCACTGCCCGAGCCTCCATAGCATACAGCTGTTGTCGCAGTGCGGCGATCTCAGCTTCGAGGGAACGGTTCTCTCTTGGGGGGTTCGCTGGTGGAGCAGGGTGATCTAGTCGTGCCTCGTCCTCGTATGGCGGGACGGGGTCCTGGTCCCCGACCTGGCCGTCTTCATCGTCATCGTCGAGCTCTCCAAATTCGTAGTCAGTGTCTACGTATTCGTCGGGTCCGACATCGTGTGCTTCACCTGGATTCTCTCCTGGCTCATCCACAAGCATCCCGTGAGCTACTAAGGCCTGATGAAACTGGATACCCTGCTGCTCCTCCTCAAGCTCCTCCTCCTCCTCTAGCCACCCGTTGTTTCCCTGATTAGGGAAGTAGGGGTCTCCAGGGTGATGAAAACCAGCCATGCTGTCTGCGCGAGTACGTAAATATGCTAACATTATCCTAGGATGCTATGACTATTGTACAGACTAAGCAAACATTCTCTTTTTGGGTGATAAAGGGTATAGTTTTAGGTTCCCTGGCTATCCCGATCTCATCAAGACGTGTGTTAGTTTTACCTTGGAGAGAATGTAGTTGATCAGGCTACATTCACTCCTTGGTATCACTAAGAACAGTCCCGAATTAACCGAGATACCAGCATTATTGTGTTTGATTCAGCGTTAGGTCCTTATTCCTAATGCAAGCAAGTGTGTTTTATTTACTTGTTTTGTTCAGAGTTATGTTAGTCCCTCTTTTTGGTTTATAGTTGCATATCAATGTATGGCTCGACATGCTAGTTCACTATAAACAAAGCTCTGATACCAACCTGTCACACCCCCGAACCAGACGGCGGAAACGTCCGGGGGCTGTCGTGACTCAATTGAATACCATAACATTGAAGATATATGAAACATAACAACATTCGTCACCATTCATTAATATAGTACAACCAGTAGCGTTTACATGTCATACATTGTTAAACATTATATTCCAACAAAAATTAAATTGTTCGGTTCGAAAATAAACTGCAAGCCGTCACTGAATATGATTTCCTTTGGTTCACTGGTTCCCTGAGAATACAAGTATTTTGAAAAACGTCAACATATGAAATGTTGGTGAGTTCATAAGTAGTGTTTGAAATCCAATGTTTGTATTGTTTGAAAAACCACCAGAAAATCCGATATTTTCTGAAAAGAAAAGCTTTGGAAAACGTTTGTGAAGATCCATAGGTATGCTTGTTTGTTTCTATACTTGTAAAAAAAAATGTTCATTGAAGTCGTATGCATTTCAAATCTGTATGTATTGAAAACCCTAGGAAAACCCGATGTTCTCCTAGTTCCTTGAATTACATGAAGTTACATTGAAACCATTGCATAGCGTATAGTGTCAGTCCCAGGCGACGTTGGAAGGTTCTCGAGCATGATTATTTACTACAAACCCGCATTACACAAACGCCCAGTTTATAGTTATACTAACGATCCCGAAGGCGTCGTCCGTACTAATCACGTTATCCAATCGCCCTGACTAGGTGTAGTCCCACATCCGAAGAGAAAGAGGTCACGAAGACCCCGGTGACTCCATTAACCGGTTGGGGATAAAAATGTACGAGGGGTCCCCGACCCGCCTCGCATGAAATGTAGACTTTACTAGCAATACCAAAGGACCCTTGGGGACCAGTAGTATACAAGCCATTGAAAGTCCATTTACGTTGTGTCGGATCGGTAAAACCCAACACTCCGTAAAAAAAATGTCTTCGGGCCTTAAGATCAGGTCATTGGGCTAGCTAGGCTCAACGAACAAGATTTTACACTTGTGGGGCCCAAAGATGGTGCGTAGACGTCTGTGCACACTCGCATGTATATGTATTACCAAACGTTACTTGTATGAATCGTAGTGTCGTAGTGTTAGTAGTTGTAGATTTCTATTGGCTCGAGACCGAGCCAATTCGTTTAACAACGACTTTTGGTATTGTAATGTATTGTATTTCGTCGATAGTCGTGGTGCCATTATTTGATCAAATTGTATATATTGAATTAGCCTTGAAATATTTCTGTTTTCAGCCCCTCATTGTTTGTAAAATTTACATTTTCAACCCTTTTATTAAATACTTCCCGGTTTGGTCCTTAAACTAATTTTCTTGACATTTTGACACCAAAAATTATTGAAATTAATATTTTTCAGCATCTTTTTCATAGATAACAGTTTAAGTCCCTGAAAATGCAGTTTTCTCGGTTTTAATCCTTTCTTTTCGCAACTTTGACAATTTTGGCCCAAATTGGAAAATTTTTGCAACTTTGGTCCTTTTTAAATTTAAAAAGCATTTTAAACCTTTGAAAAGGACTTGGATCACTTATGGTCCACTGTTTTACAGAAAATCACAGTTTTGGCCCTCCAAAACAGAAAAATTCGCATAATGGGCCTCATTGGGCTGAAAATGTCATTTTTAGCCCATTAAGCTTGAAATTTATGTTTTTAATCCCCTAAATGAGTATATTTCCAGAAATTGTTTTATGGAAACTGTTTTGGCACACTTCATCCATCAGAATTCGTGATATGCCCATTTGGACCCTTAATTTTGTATTTTTCACATTTTAGGCCCAAAATTTGTGTTTTTAACCCAAAGAAAATTGTTACTAAACCACTTAGTCATTTTTCTTGAAACACTTTGTATTTAGAAATATATTTGAAGCTAAAATCATTTAACACAAGATATATCTCGGTTTTGAGGGGTTTTATGGCTAGATCCAACATTATAACACACAAATGCATACATATAAGCATGGAAATCATACAAGGCATACAAACACATATAGATCTACACTTTCACTTGTATTCCCCCCCCCCCCCACAAAACTCATAAAAACAGAAAATAGGGGGTATGAAGCTCACCTTGGGTGTTGATTCGGTTTTTGAAGGAAGATTGGAAGAAATGAAGTGATTTTTGGCCTTTGCACTCCTTGATGAAATTTTCGAGTTTATGGGGTTTCTAGAGTGCAAGATCATGATTTTTGCATGGATTAGGAAGAGATTTTTGATAAATAAGGAATACAAGTCATAGATCCAAGCAAAACCTTACCTTAGATGATGATTTTGTGGAAGAACTTCCTTGAATGCTTCCTAATTTTTGAGATTTTGGATGGAGAAGAGGAAGAAGTCTTGAGTGAATTTTAGAGAGAGTTTGTGAGTGTTTTGTGTGTGTGTGGTGTTGCTCTCGGCCGAGTTCAAGAAGAGAGAGGGAGATATAGACATGAAGTGATGTGCATGGATACATGGAATGGATTTGCATGGAGATCCACAAGACAATAAGGAGGTGGCACACTAAGGTCAACCCTCTTCTTGGGCTTGAGCTTTTGGGCCGAGAATGATGGAGGAAATGAGGGTGTTTGGGCCTTAAATACTTAAGCCCAATTTTCATGGTTAAGTTGAGTGATTTTTGGTCCAAATAAATTTAAATGTGATTTTTTTTATGACTTGTTAGGGTCAAATTAGGTTAATTATGGTTCATAGTCATTAATTTATTTCATTCTAGGTCCAACATGGCTCACAATATTGAAATAAATAGATGTGGGTCCAATTAGAGCCCAATTAGGGTTCTAAGCCCATGATAGTCCAATTGGAAGCTTATTGGTCCATTTGGATCCAATAAGGAAGTTCTAGTCCAAAATAGACTTAACAAGAACTTCTAGGGTTTTCCAATTGTTTGATGACTACTTGTAGTACTTGTATAATGTATTTGATTGAAGTTTTTGATTCACATTAGCTTGAATGTATAGATTACATGACACACAATTTCCAGTTGTGACAATGAGGGACTTAAGGGCTTTAAATAGGGTGAAAACCCTAAAAATTAGGGTTTGCCCCTTGTATGAGTATCCCCAACGTGACCCCACGTACGCCCAACGTACATGGGCAACGTTTGCAATCATGGTCCATCTAGTACAGTAAGCATGGTCATAGAGTAGACCCCGCTTACTAGCCAAGGGACCAATAATGCAAATATATTGTTTAATGATGGTTGAAGGGAAACTTACAAGGTCCAAATGTTACATATGACCTTGAATTTGAGAATTCAAATTGTTTCCATAAGTAACTTAACCAGCAATACGAGGGAGCTTCTAACCACGCAAAAAATCTTTCTACCCAGTCATATGCATGGAACAAGCACTTTCAATATACCATATTGTATTTTGTTCCGAAGCACAGAATGCCTGCAAAATCAATGAGCTTTGGAGTTTTTAGGCTACAAGTTAATTTTAGGGACTTTGGCATGGGATTTGGACTAGGTTTGTGATTTCTGAGTAGTTGGTTTCTCGGAAGGCTTTTTTCGAGAATATTTTGGAAAGATGCAAAAAGTCAAGGTCTTTTCATTTATCCAAAAGATATAATCAGCCATTGGTTGTTTGGTTATTGCTTTCCTCGGGTGGGGGGGGGGGGGGGCAGTTTTCCGAGATGTTGATGGAGAAACCGTTTTCACAGGTGTTTTAGTTGCATTCTCAGACTTTATCACTTTCCATTCAAACTTTTCTTTCAAACCTTTAGAAGGTTTACGAGCAACAATGTTCTGAGCATCTTTAGAAGTTGTTTAGGTTTAAAAATTATCCCATTCGAGTAAGCAGTAATAACAGAAGAAGAAACTGTCCAAGGAGAACTGGTTTTCTTAGATGAGGTCTCAACAATTACATTTTTATCATAAGTGACATATGTTTTCCTTGTTGGATCTATATGTCCAAGAATCATTATGGAGTAATATTGCTAGTAATATGATCCTATAGGATCACACCTTTATCAAGGTGGCACATTTTGTATGTTTATTATTAATATGATTATTAATAAATAATATCCATTCTTATATTTTAATGAGAGAATAATTATCGTTTTGTGAAAATAATAATTATAAGAGAGTATTACTAGTTATTATTTCATATGATATCAGTTAATAAGTCATGCACAACATTTTGGACTAGTTGGACTCTTTTGTCTTTTACCTAAAGACAAAGTTTATAATTTACAAACATGAAGTTTTTAAAAAATAAAGAATCTTTCTTTTTAAAGAGGCATGGCGAAAGCATAATGATGGTGTGGGAGGTTGCTTTTTCAACCTTCCACATTTTGTCTCCCATAATTTTAAACGCTACCATTACTTTACATTATTTTAATGGTTAGGACTTACCTCTCATGGACTATATAAGCGTGTCTTATGAATGAGAAATGTGCAAGTTTTGATCTTCTTTCTTCCCTTCTTCTTCTCTCTAAAACCGTGACTATGGAGAAGCACCAAACCTTTGAAGTTTGGTGCTTTACTTTGGTGTTTAGAAGACTTCCCGAGTTGTTCCCTTTAGTTCTTATTTAAGTTAAGCACTTAAAGCCTTCAGATACTCAATAATACAAGAAGGAACTAGCATTCCAAGTGTCTTACTCTTGACGGTGGATACTTGTAGAGAAATCATACACTTTGATTTTTGTTATCTTCATTAACACCCCAAAACCAAGTGGGTTCATAGGCTTCAAAAGATATCTATAAAACATCCTATGGTTGTTTTTTTTTATTTCATTCTAACCTCTATAAATGGATCCATGATGTTTTTGTTTTGTTATTAACTAAAAATAAACTTGTTATTTCTAAAGTCTTCCAATGTCAGTTTTTATAAAAAACAAACCTTTTATTTCATATCAAAACACCCAACAGTGGTATCAGAGCCATCTTTTATATGTTAGAATGATGTTTTATGTTTGATAATCTTTGGTTTTTGGAAAACAAGCATGGATTTATTTTGGGTAAAGAAAAATCCATATTTATCTTCTTTGACAACTTCTTAGTTAAAATTATTTATTTTTACATATAACCATTTTCCATGCATTTTGGTTATATAAAAGTTGCCTTAGAAAAAACACATAGTTCTTTGTTATAATATTTGATATGTTTTTGTGTATAAAGAAGTCATTTAGACCTTTTTATTGTGTTTGATTGATATTTATTTATTCATAAGATGTAATAGATAAATAAGTATTTTTTTCATTTGTTGAATTGTTGCAATAAATTAGTTAGACTAGCTGTATTTATTTTAATTGTAACAATATGAAGAAATGGCCTCCTTGAAGACCTTTTGAAGTGTCCCTTAAGTCATTTATGAAAGACTTAATAATTCTTGTGACAGCTCACAAAAATTATTACTAGACATGGCTTGGTTTATACACATTATAATGCATGTATGTGATGTTTATTTTATGTTAAATGCATGTTATGTTTTATGTATGAAAATGATTTTTAGATGTCAAATAACATTTTTTCATAAGATAGTATCACTTGTAGTTTGAGTAAAAAATATTTAAAAGATAACATAACTTGTTTATAAATGGATATTTATAAAAACATTTTACCGGTTACCGGTTACCGGTTAAAATTTAATTTTTTGTTGAAAATAATTTTATTGTAAAACTTATAAATACCCAACTTTAAAATATTTGAAATGGTTTAAAATATTTTTAATCTTTATATAAAATCCATGTCTTTATAATAACCAAGAAGTTTTTTTATTAAAAAGACTAAAATCGGTTTATAGCGTTATAACGACAAATAATAAAACTAGTTATTATTTTTGCATCGAAACTTAATATATTATATTGGTGTTTTAAACATAACACAACATGTTGATATTATGCTTTATGCATAATAAATGAGATTTAAAACATAAGTATCATCACCCAAGTTTTGGTTTATCAAAATATGACTTTTATTATAAGATGCATAAAATTGAGTTTATAAAATAAAATGAGTTTACTCTATAAATTCATGAAGTCATAAGTTTTTTATTGTTAAAAGAAGATTTAAAATAGTGATTATATATTTCATCCAAAAATCCAAGTCTTAAGTATAAAATATAGTTTTCTTAAGACTATTACCGGTTCTTAAAACCGATCTATGGGTAAACTTTAAAATACCAGATTTTAGTTTATAATAGAACGTGTTTAATGGCAAAAAAAATGTTTTATTTGACACCTTAAGAACCTCATAACAAGTTATATGAATTATACAAAAGGGTACATGAATTGTTGGATGCATGCAATATTCATGAGACCATGTTTTTCTAAACTATAGTTGTAAAACATATATAAACGCTTATTTACAAAACTTCAAATCTGCGCACTCCATTTAAAATTCACTTGGGATTTTTGTGTAGTTCATATGGATTTTAGGGTCACCTTATTCATTTGAGTTGTGAAAAATAGTCAATGTCTTTTGTATTTGCTTATGGGATAAAGGTCACCTAACCATTTGTGAAATAGAACTCACATGTTTTTTAAATGGATGATTTGATCAATTTCTTATGTGAAAAGGGTCGCCTAAGCATAAGAGTTTTGGGACATAGATGGGATAAACATACCAAACTGAACAATAGTTATTTAGTATCCCATAATCTAGGAGTTACATATCGTATGCAATTGCTAATTGCTACCAACCGAGTTTGAATAAGTTTATGGGATAAAGGTCACTTAACCAATTACTTGTTTCGTTACTTGGATCCAAGACTTTAATAAATAATGTTTTAAGAAACAATATAAGGTATTAATTTTTAAAGACTAAATATTGAAAATACTAAATGAAACTTTGTTAAATTCTGTTGATAACTATTAATAATATTACGCCTTGCAAAACCTATCTATTGTTGACTTTCAAGAGACAATAACATTTTGTAGTTATAATTTCTTGAGGTTCTACCTTTAAGATAAATAGAAATTATATATATATATATATATATATATATATATATATATATATATATATATATATATATATATATATATATACTGAAAGTTCTCATGCCTGAATAACCTCTACAACCAGTTAGCTTGATCATGATACTTTAATGAAAGTATTATTGTGATGAGGTTGATGTGTCTCACATCATATTGAAGAAATTAACCATGAATTGCAGAAAGTCTTGGATAATTATGAAACATATCAGATGTCTCATCAAGTAAATCATATATTCAATCAGAACACTAGAAATAGCTTCAAGTATGGTCAATCATTGAATAAAAGGAAGTCTAAGAGATTGTGCACTCATATAGACTTATAGTTCAGTTAAGGGAAATACAGCATAAACCCAGGAATTAAGAAAGGACCAAATGATTAGTGTTGTTTCCATTGTGGAAGAAACTAGAGACTAAAAGAGGAATTGCTCCTCAAATCTCATCGAGCAAAAGAAGTCTAACTTGGACAAGACTTCATACATCTATATGATAAAATTATTTATTTTTCCATCATTCACTTGAGTATGTTATACATCAGATGACACTAATAATTGATATTATGTGCTGACAATTGGAAGAAATATTCAACTAATTACAAATGAATGGTACTTCGTGTTGAAGATATAACAAGTGTTGTTATAGTCTTTTATTTAAACAACATATCTTTTGTGCCAATTCTTATAGGGACATGTAACAGTTGTAATTTATGATTAAATCTAGATTTACTTATCATTTAATGGATGTTTGCATTCATGTTCTGAAACGATGTATTATGTGTTAAAGAATATTTACTCATAAGGTTATTTATGAAGTAAATCTATAATCTTTAATTAAATAATAGTTCTGACATTAACACCTATATGATCAAATGATATTTGATTGGAACTTATCTATGTCATAATCATCATGACAATGTAAATAAGAAATACATATACCAACTTCAAAAGGATGAAATTTTTAAAGGCAAACTAGCTTGATTCATTTGATATATGTGAATCCTATTTATATGGGATGAGTATTCACAAGTGTCTTCGTCTATTAGTAGTTAAAGAACAAAAGGATTGACAAAGAGTTATACATAAGTGATGTATGTAATCTTTTTCAATCCATGAATGGATTTGGTGGTAGATGTTTAATCAATTTCACTGACGAATTTTATTCGTTGTTGATGAAACCTTTTAATTTGATCAAATTGTTTCGTAGTGAAGATTGAAATACAACTTAATGAGATCATCATTAAACCTTTGTTGTGATAAAGAAAATGAGTTATTGTAGAACAAGTTTTCTTGGAACATCTTAGGAGTTGTGGAATTGATTCACAACTCATTCTGACAAAACACTCACTTGTCATTAGTATGCTTCTTGTGGCACAGGATCACTACGTCACTTGAATCTATATTTTCATATTTGAGGTAGCCTTCGTATTCTCTAGTAGGATAGGGTCACCTAGCTACTAGTTGAATGTTGATAGTACAAGTTTTTAAAGAGGATAAAACATAGACCTTGCAGTCCAGTATATGACGTTTTAAAAGAACTATTTACTTTATAATTTTTGGAATTATGCTCACTGCAACAAATATATATTGAACATATATATTTTCAACCAAACGAACGGATTAAATACTTACTTAGGCTAAGGATGAAATAGATGAAGTTGATGTAGAATATCCTAAACGATTGTTTAGGATGAAGTTTCTACTAATCGCATTAATTGTCATTCCATAAGAGATGTTATTAAAAGTGTTTTTTCAAAGTGGGAGCAATTTGGAGATTTAAGAGCTAAATATCCATAAGCTAAATGCATTATAGTTTGGAACTAGCAAGTTTTCAAATATTGTTGAATCTGCTCAATGGTTGATCAAAAAATAATAAAACACATATTGATGCATTCATGTATGTGTAACACCCTGTTCGGAAAAGCATTCATTTATGGATCCAGAAGTCAAGGCTAGGGGTATTTTGGTCATATATGGGTTTTGAGTTTTATTCAAGAAGGTTTCGGGCCGGGGTGTGTTGTTAGAAGCGTAGGGCTTCTCGCCACCTTTCCGTGGATATAAACTTCATCGGAAACGGATCTACAATGAAGGAGTTATGACACTTCAAAGATATCGACATTTATGGCCCCTTAATGGAAAAGTTGTCAAGGAAGTCACTAGCATGCACAAAGTACATGCATGTGTTTAGCTGGGTACGCCCAGCGTAGCGGGGCATTTGATCGCTGGTGTTGAAGGCGTACGCCCATCGTACGAGAAGTACGCCCAGCATACACTAAAAGCCTTTAAACCCTATTTTACGGAGTGCCACTATATAAAGAACATATTGGCTTCAACCCTAGCCCCTTTATCAGCCTCCCCAACTTCAGAGAAACTTTAGAACGCCCCAACCCTTCATTTTGTGAGATCTTGATCTTGGGAATCTTAGTTTGGTGGTTTAAAGCTTGGAAAAGAAAAGAAGAAGAGTGGCAAGGAGTCACCTTGGAGGCTAGAGCTTATAGATCTGAGATAACATCATCTTCTGGAACACTTTGAAGGTATAAGGCTCACATATTTACTTAAGGGTGCTCAGATCTAGTATGGTTTAGTTTTTGGTCCAAAGGTGAAAGCTTTATGGCTTAAATCTGATTTCCAGACCAAGGGTTGCCTCCCTTGGTGCAAAATGGCTCCCTAGAATAGAAAGTTGATATCTTGATGGTCCAAATGAGTTCATACATGAGTTAAGACCTTTTTCCATGGAAATAGATTATGGTTTTTGGAGTTGGAGCTTATGTGAGTCATGGAAGCCATAAAGTAAGCAAATTTATGGTTTAAGGCATGGAATAAGACTTGGATATAAGTTTGTAGCTTCTGACTCGGAATATTAAGCATTTAATAGAGAAAGGACTTATTAGGGTATTACATTGAGTGTACGTGTAGGTACGCCCAGCGTACTCGCCATCAAGCGCTTACGCTAAGCGTACTCTTGAGTACTCCCCGCGTAACGCAGTCAGTTTCGACCTTGTGTTTTGGGCCTTGGTGTGCGCTGTATTTTGGACATTGGGCCTTAGTGGGCCAGCAGGAGTTAGTGAATATGGGCCAATTATAGGTGTTGGGCTTAGGGTAAGGCCCAATAAAGGAATTTTTGCCCAATATAGCAAATTGGGCCATTAATGGGCCAATAGTTGATTGGGAACCCTATCTTGTGATTGGCCCTTCAGAAGTCAGATTATGGGCCAAGGGCTTTTTTGGGCTTAGGTAGGTCCATATGAGGAGTTAGGTCTAATTTAGAAAATTGGGCCATTAGTGGGCCTTTAGAGGGCCATTGATGGGCTTAGAAAGAATTAAAGGGTTTGGACCTTGGTTATGACCCACACCATAGCAGGGGTAAAATAGTCATTTTACCCATAGAAGGATCCTCATTTTGATTAAGTGTTTTATTGGTCATGATAACCGGAGAGCAGCCGAGTCTACGGCCACAATGTTAGCCCGTTTAGATAGCAGTAGTTCCAGACTGCGGTCCGTTGTCGGGGTGGTCCTGAGAAGTAGTTCAGTATGCTTGATGTCTTTGTGATTCAGGCACGTCTATGTGTTATGTGTTCCAGACTGTGGTCCGATGCAGTATGCAATACATGTGTTATTGTTATATGTTATGATTATGTTATGCTATGTTCAGTTAGTTTCGGACTTCGGTCCGATGCAGAGGGAAAGACCCTAGTCATTTCCGGACTTCGGTTCGATGCAGAGGGCAAGGCCCTAGTCATTTCCGTACTTCGGTCAGACGCAGAGGGCAAGGCCCTAGTCAATTCCGGACTTCGGTCTGATGTAGTGGGCAAGGCCCTAGTCAGTTCTGGACTCCGGTCCGATGCAGTGGGCAAGGCCCTAGTCAGTTCCGGATTTCGGTCCGATGCAGTGGGAAAGGCCCTAGTCAGTTTCAGACTTCGGTCCGATGCAGTGGGCAAGGACCTAGTCAATTCCGGACTTCGGTTCGATGTAGAGGGCAAGGCCCTGGTCAGTTCCAGACTTCGTTCCGATGCAGTGGGCAAGGCCCAGTATGTGCTTATATGTTATTGTATGTTGTGTGGTAGTTTGGGGGAGCTCACTAAGCTTCGTGCTTACAGTTTCAGTTTTTGGTTTTAGGTACTTCAGCTAGCTAGGGGAAGAGCTCGGGATGATGGCACGACACACACCACAGTTTTAGCTTGGGAGTTAGACTCTGATATTTTGACATGATCTTGACATAAGTGTTGATATAGGGCATATTTTATGACATTTGAGACACACGACTTATGGTTTTATTATATGATATTTGGATATTATGGTTTTAGTAATGTTGCCAAACGAAATTTTTGGCTTGTATTTTTCGGATGTTTCAGTATGCTTATCAAGTATGGACATGATTAATCTTCCTCGATATATGTCACACCCCCGAACCGGAGAAAAACGACGGAAACGTCCGGGGGCTTGCGTGCCTTCATCTTGTAATATCATGACAGTGAATATAATTGAAACAAGGGTAAACATCATCATCACACGTAAAATAATACAACAGTACTGGGTTTAAATCATTGTAATTGTTTACAAAAGTTACATTCTCAAAATATAAGTGTATGATAATAGTAAAAATACATCAAAGTCCATGAGTTCTTGAAGGCCAACCTGCTTAACGATTTCCTAAGAATACAAGTTATTTTGAAAATGGTCATCATATATAATGTTGGTGAGTTGATAAGCATGTTTTATGAAAAGTTTATATCACTTTGTAAACACCAGAAAATCCGATATTTTCTGTAAAAGAAATAAATAGTTTGAACGCTTTGTATCAAATCTTGTATTTGAGCATGTGTTCTCTGTTTTGAAAATGTACAAAGAGTGTATTCAAGAAATCCTCTGTTTTCTGTTGTATGTAAAAGGTGATGTATAATATAGGTTTTTTCCCAGAAAATCCGATATTTTATGCTTATAAAAGTGTTGTAGTATTAAAAGCCCAAAGACCGTAAGTGGTTTTTTGTATAGAATTGTAATTGTAGAATCGTTTATGTATTCCGTAAATTTTATAGTGGAGTTAATTTCTTTGTGAGTCGTTATAACCATACTTGATAATGACTGATCCGCCCGTCATGACATTTTTCTGAGGCCGACTTGTTTAAGGTAAGGTTTGTTACCCTAGACTAGCCTAGTTTAACTGTAGCGAACAGCTCAGGCGTGGGGTGTCATCCCCATATAGATCTATACACAAACTCTCGCTCTCCCTCTAGGAGATCCTGGTTACAACTACATGCTACAGTTGTACACTAGATAGGTGCGAACAAACAAAATGTCTCACAAGAGCCTTAACTGAATTTACGTGAATATTGCATTGCATAGTGTATATTGTTTCTATGTATGTTTTTAGTTTTCAAGGCCCAACGAGTATGTATGTGAATGTGTGAAGCCAACAAGCATGTAGATGGACGACGAAGGCCCAATAAAGATGTTTATTCCAGGCCCAATAAACATGTAAAAAGACAACTAAGGCCCACTAAACATGTAAATTATATTTCATGCCCAATAAACATGTAAAATGACAACTAAGGCACACTAAACATATAAATTATATTCCAGGCCCAATAAACATGAAAAATGACAACTAAGGCCCACTAAACATGTAAATTACATTCCAGGCCCATTAGAAGTGAAAATGATGTAATTAACCTACTCCCTCTGTCTCAATATTATTGTCCACAGACAAAAAACACACAGATTAAGAAAAACATTAATTACCACTAACTTTATATAATAAAATGACAGTTTTGTCCTTACATTGCATTTAATGTTCAATTAAATGTTTATTTCGTTAAGTAATAACGAGGGGGTATTTTAGTAAAAATGTTATTTATTTTTAGAAGTGGCTATTATTTTGGGACAAACCAAAAAGGAAAGACGGACTATAATTTTGGGACAGAGTGAGTATTTGTTAGTGTATTATTTGTTCTAATTCTATTATTTACCAAAATGACAATAAAAGCCCACCCCTGTAATAATGAAACTTTTGGTCTATTCGATCGAAACTTTACAATTTAGGCACATTTTTGGTAAAAATGACACTTTAGGTCCCTTAAGTCCAAAAGTTCAAATTTTTAGCCCCTTTTTTTTGTTAGAAATAACACTTTTGGCCCCAATTTTTTGAAAATTGACATTTTTGGCCCAATTGTGTATTATATTATCTTTTCAGCCCATGTTTAATAAAATTTACATTTTTATCCCTTTTAACCGAAAGTATACATTTTTGGCTCAAATTTGTTTAAAATCACAATTTAATTCATAAAAGTCAAAATGTTACAACTTTAGCCCATGAAACCGTGAAGGCCAAATTTGATGCCCATTTTGTGAAAATTTAGACTTTTGGCCCTTTTAAAACAATGAATATCATAAAGACCCATTTTTATTTAAAAATTACTCTTTTAGTCCTCTAAACACCGTGAGTTGACAAAAAGATCCCCATTTTTTGTTTACTTTGTCAATTTTGGCCCTTTACACGATTTTACTTAGTTTCAAACATCCTTAACATATTTAATCCTTTCATCTTCCTAATAAGTTACATAAAGTGTTTTAGTTTACAAATATCGCCATATTTTAGTAGATCCTTCGAAATCTATGAAGTTCCAACACATAAGCACAACATATAACATGGAAAACACACATGATAATGTATAAACACATAGATCTACACAAACCAACTTGTATCGTCCCCCAAAACATAGTTAAAACGAAAATAGGGGTATGAACTTACTTTGATTATTGAATTCGGTTTTGGTGAAGAAATGAGAGAGATTGAAGATATTTTTCGACCTTAGATGCTTCCTTGAGATGAGTTTTCGAGCTTAGGGAGTTCTAGGAAGCAAAAATCATGAAATGGAGTGATAGGAGTATGAATGTTAACATGAATTAGAAACAAACCAATTAAGGGTGATAATAACTTACCAACTTAATGACTTTTGAAGTAGAAGCTTTAAATTCATTCAAACACCACACGATTTTGGAGAAGATGGAAGGTAATTCTTGAGAGTTTTGAGAAAATTTAGAATGAAAATGAAGTTTGAATTGGAGAGAGAGGAGGCCAAGAATAAAAATGAAGGGAGAAGGGAGAAGAGAGAGGTGAGAAAAGATGTGCACGGAAGTATGGGATTTCTTGATGTATAGGGGGTTTATTGCATAGGTATCCTCCATATAATAAGGAGGTGGCACTATTTTAAGGTTATATATATATATATATATATATATATATATATATATATATATATATATATATATATATAATGGCCCGAGGATGAGAGTGTCATGATGAAATTTAGATGTTGAGCTTAAATAGAATGAGTCCATTAGAAATTTTCGATTTTTGTGGCCTACTTGAGAGTTTACAGCCCAACAATGGTATACATAATGGGTTTGCGGCCCAATAAGTTTCAAGAGAACATTTACGGCCCATTTTGGCCCATGAAGACAAGGTGAGGCATTCTAGACTCACTATAACCCAAAAAGCTATAATATAATGATTGTGGGTCCAATTAGAGCCCAAATGGGGTTCCTTGGCCCAAAATAATCAAATTGAGATGTTATCGGCCCAATAGGCCCAATAAGAGGATCTTGGTCCAATCTGAGTTTGAATCGGGACATTAGGGTTACGAACCCATGGTTGAGTGTATGAAATGTGTTGAATTATGTTTAGGGCTTTACAAATGAGTTTTGATTCCAATAGTTGGTTTTGAATGATTTTTTAGGTATATAATCAACTTAGAGTTACAAGTTACAACAAAAGTTGATTACATATAGACAAAATTTCCTAGCTAAATTGCTACTTGTGACATCATCCCCCCGGTAGAGGGAATTTTGTCCCGAAATTTTTTTGAATGATAATACTAATAACAAGAGAATGGATGAGGGTACTTCTACTTCGTCTGTTCTTCACGTTCCCATGTGAATTCCGGTCTATGTTTACCGTTCCATCGAACCTTCACAATCAGAATGTGGATGTTTTTGTACGTTTCACTTCTTTGTCCATTATCTCAACCAGTTCTTCGACGAACAGTAGATTCTTGTTCACCACGATCTCATCAAAAGGAACAACAAGAGTTTCGTCTGATAGGCACTTTTTTTTATGATTCTTACTCGGATCGGTCTGGTGTATCGCTAATTTAGTTTTTCCCTGCTTCCAAAAGCGGTTCATCTATTTTCAGGGAGAGGCCTTCAATAGCACTAGATCTCCGACTTGAAATTCTAGAGGCTTTCGTTGTTTATCAACATAACTCTTTTTTCAGTCTTGCGATGCTTGGAGTCATGCCTTGATTTGAATTATTTTCTCTGTCATATCCCGAATGATCTTGGTGTTGGGTTTAAGCCATAAGAACATTCCTATGTGCAGATAGAAACCCTAATGCTTGGATCTAGGTTTCTTTAATTGAACATGTAATGAATCCAAGACTTTGATGATAGATCTAGTACAATAACACAAGAAAAACAGATCTAAAAGATTACCTTGAATTGCTTGCTTGAATCTTCTTGTCCTTGGAGCTTAGAGTCACAAATGTCACTCCTCTAATGGCTTACAAACACCAACTTAGCAAGATGATGATTAGAGAGAGAGAAGGGTGAGGAAAGTCGGCCAGGGTTTCTTCAAAGGCAAGAGTGCCGATTTCCTTGACCCCATGGGTATATTTATACTAGTAAGGGTCCTAGGGTTTCACCTTTAAACCCTAATTGGATAACTTAGGCCCTAAGCAATCCAATCTCCTTATGATAAGCCTTGGACGATTTCTAGGTCTATCCTAACCCTAAAATCGTCCACCCCTTATCCATAAGGGATTATAGCCCAAAGTACAACTATCATACAATTGACAGTTTATGACCTTTTATTCAATTAATCTCTTTAAGTCACCAAATTAATTCCTAATTAATTTATGACTTATATTAATCAAATAACAATATTATTATTCCTTATATTATTCTCATATTATATTAATAATATTTCTTCTCTCATTATAAATCATCCTGTCAAGTTGCTATGGTGAAGGCAACCCAAAAGGACCACGCACAATCGGGTCAAATACTTACCTAATATAGTTGCAGCCATAGACACTATTCCAACAGTCTCCCACTTGGATAAGTCTAGTAACTATATACAAAAGCATAATCCGATTCGCAATCGTAGCTCTCAAAGACGTTGTCAAACTCTGATCTTATCAATCTTGTCCTTTAGATAAGGGATCATATAGTCCTCTCTTTAGATATCATGCGGACAATTCTATGGAACCAATTTGTCTAGCAGTTGGTTTCTCAATCTCAGATTTATTTAACATAGAAATTAATCGAACACATCAATTCAGTTATGACCGGGCCCGGCACATAAGTCAAATCAAATCATCGAGCAGCCGAGATATCGCTTTTACCCTCTTAGGATAAAAGTAACAGATAAACTTCGACTTATATGCATTTACTTATTCATTAATCAATTATACACAACAATGCGTTTTATAATATCAATTTACTGATGCGGTTTCGCTTTATCAATGTACAAGCAATTAACAAATAACAAACCATATATCTAGGTTTTAAGACCATATGATATTATCGTCTTGTGATGATCCTTTTTATCATATTCCATAAGGTGATTCTAGCAAGCGTGGGTTTGTTCCAATGCTCAAAACTAGTTCATAAGCACTCATGAACGTTGCAGCAAACGTTTGCTATGTCTAATACCATTTAGACAATCTACACACCAGTTCATGACAATCTTCATTCATACATACTTCCAACATTTGAACGATTGTGGACTGTTTGAATAACTCAATTATTCTAAATAAACTCAATTATTCTGGAAGTTAAAACATGCAAAGTGAAACAATAGTTAAATAATTAACATAAGACAGTAGCTTTACTTATAAATAATACTCCTTTATTTAATCATCAAATGTTAATTACATTTATCTATTACGAGTTTCTAAAACTATCTAATCTAATCTAATATCATCTCTCAGTCCAATACTCCTAGCATGCTGCAAATGCTTAACCCTACTCAGTCCCTTCGTAAGCGGATCTGCTGGGTTATCTTCTGATGATATCCTCTTAACCACGAGTTGTCCTTCTTCTACCATGACGAGATCTACCATGATCCCTTGGTTCCTTGGTCAAGTCAACCGCTCCTTCATTATCACAGAAAATTTCCATAGGCTCCTTTATGGCAGGCACAACTCCAAGATCACCAATGAAGTTCTTCAACCATATTGCCTCCTTCGATGCTTCGCTCGCTGCAATGTACTCTGATTCGCACGTTGAATCAGCTACGGTTTCCTGCTTGAAACTTTTCCAAGTCACTGCTCCTCCATTTAGGGTAAAGACCCAGCCCGACTGCGAATGGTAGTTGTCCCTGTCGGTCTGAAAGTTGGTGTCACTATACCCACGCACCTTAAAGTCATCACTCCCCCCCGAGGACTAAAAACCATTCCTTGGTCCTCCGAAGGTACTTAAGGATATTCTTGACTGCAATCCAATGGGCTTTGCCAGGGTTCCCTTGATATCTACTAACCATGCTCAAAGCAAAGGCTACATCAGGGCGAGTACAAGTCATAGCATACATGATTAAGCCAACTACGGAAGTGTATGGTACTCGACTCATTTCTGCTATTTCGGCTTCTGTACTCGTACTTTGAGTCTTACTCAACTTGGCATTACTTTGTATCGGTAATTCTCCCTTCTTCGAATTTTCCATACTAAAACGGTTTAGTACTTTATCTAAGTAAGTGTTCTGACTAAGTCCTATTAGTCTCTTACTTCGTTCTCTCACTATCCTTATTCCCAAAATATAGGAAGCCTCTTCGAGGTCCTTCATAGCGAAGCACTTCCCGAGCCAGGACTTAACCTCCTGCAGTGTCGGGACGTCGTTTCCTATGAGTAGTATGTCATCGACATACAGAACATGAAAGCTTACTATACTCCCACTTGCTTTGACGTATACACACGATTCATCTTCGCTTCGTACAAATCCAAACTCTTTGACTTTCTCATCGAAGCAAAGATTCCATCTACGAAATGCTTTCTTAAGTCCAAAAATGGACTTCTCAAGCTTACACACTCTATTTGGATCTCTTCAATCCATTCTTGAATCTCTTCAAGCTCAATTTACCACCCACTGTCTCCTTGGCTTATGAGTTCTCGCTCTCGGAAAACTCCTCTCCTAGAAACGAAGACAACATTGTCCTTCGGTCTATAAAAGAGATATACAAAGGATTTCTGCGGGTAGCCGATGAAAATACATCGCTCACTACGAGGTTCGAGCTTGTCGTGAGTATCTTGTCTTATGAAAGCCTCGCAGCCCCAAACCTTGATGTGTGCCAATGAGGGAGCTTTCCGTGTCCACATCTCATGAGGTGTTTTGGCAACCTTCTTAGTAGGGACTCTGTTAAGGATATGGGCGGCAGTCTCTATGGCATACCCCCAGAATGAGATAGGTAGCGAAGCACGACTCATCATAGAGCGGACCATGTCTAACAAGGTACGATTACGCCTTTCTACCACACCATTCAACTGCGGTGTCCTAGGTGGCGTCAATAGTGAAACTATTCCACGCTCTTTGAGATAGTCATGGAATTCAAGACTTAGGTACTCTCCTCCTCGATCGGATCGAAGCATCTTGATTTTCCTGCCCAATTGATTCTCCACTTCATTCTTGAACTCTTTGAACTTTTCAAACGTTTATGACTTTTGCTTGATTAAGTAGATATACCCATATCTAGTATAGTCATCGGTAAAAGTCACATAGAAGCGGTTCCCATCCTTTGTGGTTGATCTAAAGGGTCCACATACATCGGTATGTATGAGGTCCAATAAACCCTCACCCCTTTCACACGTGCTAGTGAAGGGTGACTTGGTCATCTTTCCAAGTAAACAAGACTCGCATGTGTCATCTTCCCTAAGGTCGAATGACTCCAACACTCCATCCTTTTGGAGTTGGGTGATGCGCTTCTTGTTGACATGTCCAAGACGACAATGCCACAAGGATGCTTTATCCATACTATTGGAAGAATCCATGCATAAAACATCATTTCCTATATTATCTACAATTTTAACAGTTTCATAAATTCCATTAAATGGCATTGCTTCAAAATATAAGACACCATTTAGATAAGCATAAATTTAACCATTCTCATTATTAAAAGAAAATCTAAATCCTTGTCTAAACAAACCATGAAATGAAATGATGTTTCTTGCCATTTCTGGCGAGTAGCAATAATTATTTAAATCTAAACATAATCCATTACTAAGAACTAAACAATACACTCCAATCTTGGCCACAGGCGACGATCTTCTGTTCCCCATGATCAGATTTATTCTTCCACGCTCTACATCCCTAATTCTTCTTAGTCACTGCAATTCAGAACAAATGTGATAACCACACCCGGTATCGAGGATCCAAGAAATAGCATGAGATGAATCATTAGATTTAATTGTGTGTATACATGCGAAAGATGGCTTGATCTTTCCTTCCCTGATGTCTTGCAGGTACTCTGGGCAGCTTCTCTTCCAATGCCCTATTTTGTGGCAATGGTGGCACTTTGCCTCCTTCGGGTTAGGGCTAGGCTTAGTGGGATCAACTTTGGTCCCACTAGAAGAGGAACCATCTCAGGACTTTCCCTTGCGGTGGCTCTTAGACGGAGCCTTCTTCTTCCTGCCTCTTCCTTGCCCAATGGCCAAAACAGGAGCAGCGGGTGGATTGGGAGTGGGTGCAACAGACTTGTCCTTGAAGTTGCTCTCAGCAACCCTTAGGAGACCTTGGAGCTTACTTAGGGTGACCTCTTCTTTGTTCATGTGGTAGGTCATCCTAAATTGGTTGTAACACGGAGGCCAGGAGTGAAGGACCATGTCGATAGCCAAGTCTTCCTCAAAGTCGACATTCAACTTGCGAAGACGATCGGCATACCTTTGTATCTTTTGCAAGTGTACGGTTAGAGATTCTCCATGTCCCATCTTAGCGGAGATCATGTTAGTGAAGATCTCGTAACGTTCCTGCCTTGCGTTTTGATGGTATCTCTCCAACAAGTCTTGGTGCATTTCATACGGGTACATGTCCTCATAGGACTTTTGGAATTCGGCGTGCATAGTGGCTATCATGATGCAATGAACCTTCGTTGCATCATGTTCATGAGTCTCAAAAGCAGTCATTTCAGCCGGAGTAGCGATTTCTGGGTTGATCTTCTCGAGCTTCTCATCAAGGACATACTCCTTGTCCTTGTAGCGAGTAATCGTACGAATGTATCTTATCCATTCGCCAAAGTTTGTTCCATCGAAAGTCACCTTTTGGCAAAGGCTCATCAATGTGAACGAGCTTGTAGCAGCGTTGTTCGCGTTCGACATCTACAAATAGAAAGGACAAAGATTGATTAGAATTTAAAATCCCTAATTATCACCTAATAAGAAAAATTAGGGCTAGGATCCAACAACATTATTTATATATTAGAAAAGGGATGTCGTAATCCAACATGCAAACAATTTGAAGGTAAGTGAATGACGATTCACTTATTCTCCACCATGAAAACCTATCTTTAAGTTCTAAATGTATTGAGAATTCCTAGGTTTCGATGAGATTCATTGAACTTTTCAATGGCATGTTTAAATCTCGATATGCCCCTCTTGTTTGTGACTGGGATACCAAGGATCACAAAGTGGGTATGAATAACCATGCAAATCTACACGGTGCCTTCATTGTAACAATCACCTATTCGATGTGCCGGTAAACCACACACGCTGCATCGAACTATGATAAACAATGAATCACCCTTTTCCACCTTTGCTTAGAACCAATTAGTGTGCCGGTAAACCACACACACTCCACTAACTTCTTAGCAAGGGTGCAAAGTGTAATTTCATGGGATTGGATCAATTCACTTCTCCTAAAGTAACTAGGATTGGGAATTTGAAAAACATGTAGTTACTTTGTATTTAATATTATACTTTTAATGAGGAGATAGAGTTGCCCTATCCTACCCGTTCGGCTAACGACCCTCAAACGATCAAGCAAGCGGTGGGTGAGAGTGTACACCCATTAAGCGTCATTTTATAGGCAGCAACCTTATACCCACCTTATAGACCGGCTATGTGAATGAGGACTACTAACGGTAAGACTAGCACTTTAATTATACATATATATATATATATATATATATATATATATATATATATATATATATATATTAATCTTGTAATATTATATTAGTATAGGGTTGAATTTTAAACTTGTAAAATTCTAGGGTTTGAAATTTAAATTGTCTAAATTAAACTTTTAGTCACAAAACATAAATTTCAAAACTTGAGGACAAGTTTTAAACTTTTCAAAACATAAGGGATCAAATAACAAATAATCCAAATTAACATTTAATCACATAATTATCCATATTTGATTTATTTAATTATTTCTTGCAAAACAATTTACCAATTTAATTAAAATAATCAATCAATTATCACATAAGGAAATTATTATTCAATTTATTGGTAAATATCTTTAATTAGGTCAAGGACATACTCAAATATATGTTAAAATCTGATTTATATTGACCCATTAAGATAAAGGCAAGTTTCCATAAGATAAACAACAAGAAATCCCGAACTTAGCTCCTTCTGACGCTCGAACTCTCCGAGTACCACAATGGACTCGCCGAGTTGAGGCCTACTCGCCGAGTACCACTATGGGACTCACCGAGTTCATCAGGCAGAAGACAAAAATCGAATTTTGGAATCAACAATCAAGCAACTAATGCATCAATTCAATAGAAACCAATCAAGGCTCTGATACCACTGTTGGGTTTGAGCCATAAGAACATTCCTATGTGCACATACAAACCCTAATGCTTGGATCTATGTTTCTCTAATTGAACATGCAATGAATCCAAGACTTTGATGATAGATCTAGTATAATAACACAAGAAAAACAGATCTAAAAGATTACCTTGAATTGCTTGCTTGAATCTTTTTGTCCTTGGAGCTTAGAGTCACAAATCTCACTCCTCTAATGGCTTACAAACACCAACTTAGCTAGAGGATTATTAGAGAAAGAGAAGGGTGAGGAAAGTCGGCCAGAGTTTCTTCAAAGGCAAGAGTGCCGATTTCCTTGACCCCATGGGTGTATTTATACTAGTAAGGGTCCTAGGGTTTCACCTTTAAACCCTAATTGGATAACTTAGGCCCTAAGCAATCCAATCTTCTTATGATAAGCCTTGGACACTATTCCAACACTTGGGTCTCATGAGATTGTTGTTTGGTGTTTGTCCTCTTACCAACTGAGTGTCACCCACCACAGCCCAGCAAAGAGGTGATCTGCATTTCCTACCATACAAAGCCTCGAAAGGAGCCACCTTGATGCTCGAATGATAGTTGTTGTCATATGATAATTCAATTAAGGGAAAGTGGGTATCCGATGCCTTGCTAAAATCAATCATGCAGGCTTGGAGCATGTCTTCTAGTGTTTGAATGGTTTGTTCATTTTGGCCGTCTGTCTGGGAGTGGTAGGTAGTGCTCATGTCTAGTTTTCTTTCCTATAACCTTCTGGAACGACTACCGAAATCGTGAAGTAAATCTACTATCTCGATCTGAGATAATAAATATCGGTACCCCATGGAGTCTCGCAATCTCCTTTATGTAGATTCGAGTTAACCTCTCTATATTGTAAGTCTCCTTTATTGGTAGAAAATGGGCGGACTTGGTTAACCTATCGACAATCACCTAGATAGTATCCAATTCGTCTGCTGTCTTAGGTAATTTGGTTATGAAATCCACTGTAATCCTTTCCCATTTCCACTTAGGAAATTTTAGGTTGTTGCAGTAATCCCAAGAGCTTCTGGTTTTCTACTTTAACTTTGGTACAAGTGAGACACTTGCCACGTAAGTGGCAATTTCTACCTTCATGTTCGGCCACCAATAATATTGTTTGATGTCTAGGTACATTTTATCGGAACTTGGATGGACGGAATATCGAGTCTTGCGGGCGTTGTTTATGACTATGTATCTAAATTCTCCAAGTCATGGGATCCAATTCTGACCTATGGAATAATAAGATTTGTACTTTGATTTCGAGGTTTCATCCATTCCATGCAGTGTTCCATTCGTGGCATTCTCCAACTTCGACACCTCCAAGGCATGTGGTAGGTGTTGTTTGTGCTCTTCCTTGCTTCGAGAATATACGATAATGTTTTCAACGAATTTGATTATGAAATTATTAAGAAATGAGCAGCAAACTCGGTTTATGAGGTCCATAAATTTTGCGAGGCCATTTGTCAGACCGAAGGGTATAACAACGAATTTGCAATGGCCGTATCGAGTTCGGAAAGCAGTTTTTTGAATATCCTCTTCCCGAACTCGGAGCTGATGATAACCGGTTGTTAGGTCTATTTTGGAGAAGTACCTAGCTCCTTGAAGCTGCTCAGATAGTTCATCAATCTGAGGGAGTGGTTATCGATTTTTTGATAGTGAGTTTGTTTAACTCCCGATAGTCGATGCATATTCTGAAGGATTCGTCCTTCTTCTTGACAAATAAGATCGGAGCTCCCCAAGGCGAGAAGCTCGGCCTGATAAATCCTTTGTTTAGAAGTTCGCTTAATTGACTAGATAGGTCTTGCATTTCGGCGGGAGCTAATCTGTAGGGTGATTTGGCAATTGACGTGGCTCCTGGTATTAGGTTAATTCGAAATTCGACCTGTCTTTCTGGGGGTACTCCCAGAAGGTCTTCGGGAAATATGTCTGGAAAGTCACATGCCATAGGGATGTCTTTAATGTTTACTTCCTCTTTTCGCTTATCCCCACGTGAGCGTGAAATGCATGATTCTTCTTGTGTAGACAGTTTTTGTGCCTTGATGCACGAGATAAGACTAAAATTGACGCCATGCTTATCTTCGTAAACGATTTGGTTTTCTTGGTTAGGGAGGCGAAGGCGAACGACCTTCTCGTGGCACATAATGTCGGCATGGTGGTGCTTAATCAATCCATGCCTATAATCACACCAAAGCCCCTAATATTACTGGCATCAAGTTGATTGGGAATGAATGATTATTTAACGTGAGAGTGCACCCTAAGTATATATCTTTTGTGGTTTTTGTTTTCCCATCATTTTTTTGGGGATAGGGGGAGTGTGGTATCTCTCGCCAAAGTACTAACATGCCTAGTTGCTAGAGATGGTTCAAGGATTTGTCGTTATGGTTGAAAGAGTTTTTACATTAATGATGTGTTTTTATTCCTTTGTGGTAACAATTTGTGATTCTTAATTTACTTGACAACGATTTAGTGAAATTTTGAGGATCAAATATTGTTCCTTGAGAACGTACCAATGATTCGGGTAGGGTTACTTTTTGTTTTCTTCAAGTCCAATTGTTAAACTCCTTCTGCTTTCCCGTCATTAGTCTCTATTGGACAATTCCTCTTGAAATTTCCTATCTTACCGCATTTGTAGCATACATGCCTTATTCCAACTATGGAGGTTAGAGTGGTGCGCTGAGCCGGAGTCCTACAGGAATGGGTAGTGTGTCCTTTCTTTTTGCACTTATTGCAATGCAAATCTCGGCAGACTCCATTATGATGGGAACTGCACTTGTTGCATTTTGGAAGGTATCCAACATATGGTCTCGGTGGTGGTGATGTGGTAGGTGTCATGGCGGCATGGGCAGCAACAGTATGTTGTTTCTTCGAGGGCCTTTGAGTTGGTTGTCCCTTTTTCTTGCTCCTAGACTCTTGCTTTCTGCTCTTAAGTTTGGGGTTTGGAGTGTCTTGGTAAGTTATAATGTTTCCATCTATGTTGGTGTTGTTTGCGTTGAGCTGCGTCATGACAGCAGTTACAACAACTGTTACGGAGGCTTCGAATGTAGTAGAATCTATCTGTAGGATTGGTGTCTCACTAATGTGCTGGTTATTTCTGTGGGATGACATTTTTCTACTGCGTGATGATAAGCAATCTTGTAAGTAACGATGGTCATTTTGCGTTTTGTTGTATGATTCTCATTGTTTCGTCCAACATTCCTAAGATGTATTTATGGTGATAAGTAGTAGTAGATCTTCCACGAATGGTAAGTCTATCCATACAATACATAGATTATTTTGGTTTCGAGATCCTTATGTATCTAGCGGTTTCGGTGGTCCGGCATACAAGTAAATTCATGAAATAGAACACATAGCAGATAACAACATCACGATAAACACATAATTGTTTTACTAGTAATAACCATCTTAATACATGAAAATTTGCCTTTAAAAGGCATACATTTCATAGGGAAAATATGATCTGACAGCATAACGACTTCATGAGTAATGTAATCACTTAATCATGAAGTCGGTCCTACATACATTAGTTCATGAAAGACATCATGACAAATAGTTGTGAAGGGTGGAGCCGATCCTAATCGTGGGTGGATGCATCTAGTGGTGGTGCTCAGATGCCAAAATATCCACAAGGTCAGCCAAATCACTCATCTCCAGAGTGATCCCTTCATTTCTCTGTTCCGCTTATATGAATCGAGCTTCAGCCGCAAAGAGTTGTTGCCTAAGGGTGGCTACCTCCTCCTTTAAGAGGCGTAGTCGGTCGGTGGAGTCTTCCTGAATTGTGTGTTGAGCTGGTATTACTTTCGAAGGATAGGGTACCATAGGGATTTCTCCAATGCCATCTTCCTCATCTGACTCCTTATCGGATTCTCCTGCCTCATAGTCCGTTTCGTGATATTCTTCCGGTCCTACTTCTTCTATCCATCCGTTGGCCACCAAGGCCTGATAGTAGGGATCTCCTTGTTGAAATTCATCCATGCACGAGAAGGGAGGCGTGAGAGATGAATAGGAAAGATATGCACGAAATGTTCCTATAGTATTTTAATTGTTTAGATTTGGTTCCTTAATACATTTGGATAATTAGATGGTAAGTTTTTGATTCATTGACCACCACGACAACTCCTAAACTCATGTTGGTCATACTTCGAATAAACACAATTGATAAGGCTCTATTTATCCCCAATACAACCACATAACTGCCAGGGTTTAACCGCGATGTTAAAATCCTCCAGAGACTTTTACTGTTTCTTGTTGTGACAATTCCCTAAAATGCACACATAGGTTTGGATTTTATTTTTGTTCAGAGTATTTTAGTCTCAATGTATTTATATTTGCATATTTTGTATGATTAGATATGCCAATTCACTATAAACATTGATATGATACCATTCTGTCATACCCCCGAACTTGAGAAAAACGGTGGAAACGTTCGGGCGCTTGCATGACCTCATCTTGTAATATCATCACAGTGAATATAATTGAGACAAGGGCAAAACTCACCATCACACATACAATAATACAACAATACTGGGTTTATATCACTTTGTAAACACCAGAAAATCCGATATTTTCTATAAAAGAAATAAATAGTTTGAACGCTTTGTATCAAATATTGTATTTGATCATGTGTGTTCTCTGTTTTGAAAATGTACAAAGAGTGTATTCAAGAAATCCTTTGTTTTCTGTTGTAAGTAAAAGGTGATGTATAATATAAGTTTTTTCCCAGAAAATCCGATATTTTATGCTTATAAAAGTGTTGTAGTATTAAAAGCCCAAAGATCGTAAGTGGTTGTTTGTATAGAATTGTAATTGTAGAATCGTTTATGTATTCCATAAATTTTATAGTGGAGTTAATTTCTTTGTGAGTCGTTATAACCATACTTGATAATGACTGATCCGCCGGTCATGACATTTTTCAGACGCCGACCTGTTGAAGGTAAGGTTTGTCACCCTAGACTAGCCTAGTTTAACTGTAGCGAACAACTCAGGCGTAGGGTGTCAACCCCATATAGATCTATACACAAACTCTCGCTCTCCCTCTAGGAGATCCTGGTTACAACTACATGCTACAGTTGTACACTAGATAGGTGCGAACAAACGAATGTCCCACAAGAGCCTTAACTGAATTTACATGAATATTGAATTGCATAGTGTATATTGTTTCTATGTATGTTTTTAGTTTTCAAGGCCCAACGAGTATGTATGTGAATGTGTGAAGCCAACAAGCATGTAGATGGACGACGAAGGCCCAATAAAGATGTATATTCCAGGCCCAATAAACATGTAAAAAGACAACTAAGGCCCACTAAACATGTAAATTATATTTCATGCCCAATAAACATGTAAAAGGACAACTAAGGCACACTAAACATATAAATTATATTCTAGGCCCAATAAACATGAAAAATGACAATTAAGGCTCACTAAACATGTAAATTACATTCCAGACCCATTAGAAGTGAAAAATGATGTAATTAACCTATTTGTTGGTGTATTGTTTGTTCTAATTCTATTATTTACCAAAATGACAATAAAAGCCCACGCTTGTAATAATGACATTTTTGGTCCATTGGACCGAAACTTTACAATTTAGCCGCATTTTTGGTAAAATTGACACTTTAGGTCCCTTGAGTCCAAAAGTTTAAATTTAAGGGATTGTTTCAAACAAAATAGCATTTTTAGCCCCCTTTTTGTTAGAAATAACACTTTTGACCCCAATTTTATGAAAATTGACATTTTCGGCCCAATTGTGTGTAAATTTATCTTTTCAGACCAAGTTTAATAAAATTTACATTTTCAGCCCTTTTAACTGAAAAATTTACATTTTTGGCTCAAATTTGTTTAAAATGACTATTTAATTCATAAAAGCGAAAAATTTACATGTTTAGCCTATGAAACTGTGAAGGCGCAATTCGAGGCCCATTTTGTGAAAATTTACACTTTTGTCCCTTTTAAAACCATGAGTATCATGAAGACCCATTTTATTTAAAAATAAATCTTCTAGTCCACTTAAAACCGTGAGTTGACAAAAAGATCCTCACTTTTTGTCTACATTGTCAATTTTTGGCCCTTTACATGATTTTACTTAGTTTCAAACATCCTTAACATATTTTAATCCTTTCATCTTCATAATAAGTGGAATAAAGTCTTTTAGTTTACAAATATCACCATATTTTAGTAGATTTTTTGAAATATATGAAGTTCCAACACATAAGCACAAAATATAACATGGAAAACACACATGATAATGCAAAAACACATAGATCTACACAAAGCAACTTGTATCCTCCCCCAAAACATGGTAAACCAAAAATAGGGGTATGAACTCACTTTGATTGTTGAATTCGGTTTTGATGAAGAAATGAGAGAGATTAAAGATGTTTTCGGCCTTAGATGCTTCCTTGAGATGAGTTTTCAAGCTTAGGGAGTTCTAGGAAGCAAAAATCATGAAATGGAGTGTTTAGGAGTAAGAATCGTAACATTTATTGGAAACAAATCAATTGAGGGTGATAATCACTTACAAACTTAATGACTTTTGAAGTACAAGCTTTGAATTCATTCAAACACCAAACGATTTTGGAGAAGATGGAAGGTAATTCTTGAGAGTGTTGAGAGAATTTAGAATTAGAATGAAATTTTAAATGGAGAAAGAGGAGGCCAAGAATAAAAAGGAAGGGAGAAGGGAGAAGAAAGAGGTGAGAAAAGATGTGCATGGAAGTACGAGATTTCTTGATGTATGGGGGGTTTATTGCATGGATATCCTTCATGTAATAAGGAGGTGTCACTATTTTAAGGTAATACATTATATATATATATATATATATATATATATATATATATATATATATAATGGGCCGAGGATGAGAGTGCCATGATGAAACTTAGATGTTGGGCTTAAATAGAATAAGTCCATTACAAATTTTTAATTTTTGTTGTCCACTTGAGATTTTACAGTCCAAAAATGGTATACGTAATAGGTTTTTGGCCCAATGAGCTTCAAGAGAACATTTATGGCCCATTAAGGCCCATGAAGACAAGGTGAGGCATTCTAGACTCACTATGACCCAAAATGCTATAATTTAGTGAATGTGGGTCCAATTAGATCCCAAATGGGTTTCCTTGGCGCAAAATAATCAAATTGAGAGTTTATTGGGCCAATTGGCCAATTAAGAGGATCTTGTTCCAATCTGAGTTTGAACCCGGATATTAGGGTTAGTAACCCACAGTTGAGTGTATGAAATGTGTTGAATTAGGTTTAGGGCTTTATGAATGAGTTTTGATTTGAATAGTTGTTTTTGAATGAGTTTTTATGTATATCATCAACTGAGAGTTACAGGTTACAACAAAAGTTGACTACATATAGACAAAATTTCCTAGCCAAAATGCTAGTTGTGACAATATAGTTTAACTATAAAGATTAAGTGAGTTTTCAAGCGAGAAAACATGCATGATTGAAAACCTTTTAAGATTTAAGCTAACATATCAAAGTAAGAATCTTATTTCTTATAAGATAATTACATGGTGTGATTTGATTATAAATCATGATGACTCTAGTGTTTTCTACATTGCTAGTAGGAGCGCAGTAACATTCCTAGCCTTATATGTAGTCGACATACTAATTCTTGGAATAAAGACCTATATAGATAGATCATGGAAACTTAAAGGATTAAGTAAATTTGCATTGATTGTCAAGGATCTTAAAGAGCTTGAGATAAACGACTCTGAGAGAGTTATCTTGTCAAATGCCACATGGCATGTTTTTGAGCAAAATCCTAGTTCAAATGTTTTTGAACTAGATAACATGATTTTATTCCATATGACACTGTAATTGGAGAAATCATATATGTCAGGGTTATGCATAAAGGCCAAATAAGGCGTATGCTTAGAGCATGTTGAATGATACCAGTATAATCCGACAACAAGTCATTGTGTGACTTATAGGAATATTCGCGAGAACTAGAGAAACATTCCTGGTCTATGGAATATTTGAAAGAAAGCCGTGTTTAAAGTTGTTACACATGTGCTAAATTTTCAAATAGATTGAGATGGCTCTCAGTCATAATCGGGCGTGTCCTCATTATCAATGAAGAGATAGTTACATGGATAGTGGTTCCACGTAGATTTTAAAAATAATTACACATAAGAGTTAGAGTTCCTTGTGGTTTGGAGAACCACGTACAAAAATGCTTAATGTATAGTTCATTATGACTATGAGTAATCCCATTACACAAGTATTGGTATCTAACTCATATTGAAGCATCTAATTCATTCTCAATAGTTTTCTTTATATATAAGTTACATATAAAACTGAAAATGATTGTATTTGCAAAGTTTACCCAAATCAAGTTTGTCAAATCTACTTAACAAAGCTGCTTCATTAGCTAAAGCATGAAAGTCAAGTTGGTGCTATAGGGCATTGTTAATACAAGTAGATGTATTTGATTGAAATTTAGTATTTGGGTATTAGAACAGTACAAGCAACATATATTGTAATGAATGATATATTGGAACAGTACAAGCAACATATATTGTGTTCTATATTAGCATGTTTAAATCCTTGAATAACTAGATTATTCTAAATGTCCATAGTCGTTCATAGTTGAGGGAGCATCTATGAAGTAAGACTAATAAGAGTGGATTGGTGGATTCTCATGGAGATGAGAATGGAAAAGAGCTGCTGCCAACTTCATAGATATTTGATTAGGAGAATATGTATTGGACTTGACCGGCATCAAAACCACTTTATGGATCGTAGTCACGAGTGATGTTTTGATCAAGGTAGTATCTTTTTAATCTTAGACATGTCACACCCCCGAACCAGACGGCGGAAACGTCCGGGGGCTGTTGTGACTCAATTGAATACCATAACATTGAATATATATGAAACGTAACAAAATTCGTCACCATGCATTAATATAGTACAACCAGTAGAGTTTACATGAAATACATTGTTTAAACATTTCATTCTCAAAATAAATTGTTCGATTCGTACATAAATAAACTGCAAGCCATCACTGAATATGATTTCCTTTGATTCACTGGTTCCCTGAGAATACAAGTATTTTGAAAAACGTCAACATATGAAATGTTGGTGAGTTCATAAGTAGTGTTTGAAATCCAATGTTTTGTATTGTTTGAAAACCACCAGAAAATCCGATATTTTCTGAAAATAGTATAGTCAAAAAGGTGTGAAGATCCATAGGTATGCTTGTTTGTTTCTATACTTGTAAAAATTGTTCATTAAAATTGTATGCATTTCGAATCCGTATGTATTGAAAAACCCTAGGAAAACCCGATGTTTTCCTAATTCTTTGAATTCCATGAATTTACATTGAAACCATTGCAACGCGTGAAGTTATCAATACCAGGCGACGTTGGATTATTTTTGAGCATGATTATTTGCTACAAACACGCGTTACACAAACGACTAGTCTATAGCTATACTAACGATCCCATAGGCGTCGTCCGTACTAATCACGTTATCCAACCGCCCTGACTACATGTAGTCCCACATCCGAAGAGAAAGAGGACACGAAGGCCTCGATGACCCTATTAACCGGTTGAGGATAAAAAAAGGTACGAGGGGTCCCAGACCCGCCTCGCATAAAAAGGTAGACTCTACTAGCAATACCAAAGGACCCTTGGGGACCAGTAGTATACAAGCCATTAAAAGTCCTTTTACGTTGTGTCAGATCGGTAAAACCCAACACTTCGTAAGGTAGAGGTCTTCGGGCCTTAAGATCAGGTCATTGGGCTAGCTAGGCTCAACAAACAAGATTTTACACTTTTGGGGCCCAAAGATGGTGCGTAGACGTCTGTGCACACTCGCATGTATATTGAATTCCCAAACGTTACTTGTATGAATCGTAGTGTCGTAGTGTCGTCGTGTTAGTAGTTTCGGATTTTTATTGGTTCGAGACCGAACCAATTCGTTTAACAACGACTTTTGTATTTTAATGTATTGTATTTCGTCGATAGTCGCGGTGCCATTATTTGATCAAATTGCATGTATTGAATTAGCCTTGAAAGTTTTCTGTTTACAGCCCTTCATTGTTTGTAAAAATTTACTTTTTCAACCCTTTAATTAAATACTTTCCGGTTTGGTCCTTAAATCAATTTTCTTGACATTTTAACACCAAAAATTATTGAAATTGATATTTTTCAGCATATTTTTCAATGAAAACAGTTTAAATCCCTGAAATTTCAGTCTCGGTTATAACCCTTCTTTTTCGCAACTTTGACAATTTTGGCCCAAATTGTAAAATTTTTGCAACTTTGGTCCTTTTTAAATTTAAAAAGCATTTTAAACCTTTGAAAAGGACTTGGAACACTTATAGTCCACTGTTTTACAGAAAAACACAGTTTTGGCCCTCCAAAACAGAAAATCTCGCATAATGGGCCTCATTGGGCCGAAAATGTCATTTTTAGCCCATTAAGCTTGAAATTTATGTTTTTAATCCTCTAAATGAGTATATTTCCAGAAATTGTTTTATTGAAACTGTTTTGACACACCTCATCCATCAAAATTCGTGATATGTCAATTTGGGCCCTTAATTTTGTATTTTTTACATTTTAAGTCCAAAAATTGTGTTTTTAGTCCAAAGAAATTGTTACTAAGCCATTTAGCTATTTTTCTAGAAACACTTTGTATGTAGAAATATATTTGATGCTAAAATCATTTAACATAAGGTATATCTCGGTTTTGAGGGGTTTTATGGCTAGATCCAACATTATAACACACAAAAGCATACATATAAGCATGGAAATCATACAAGGCATACAAAACACATATAGATCTACACTTTCACTTGTATTCCCCCCACAAAACTCATAAAAACAGAAAATAGGGGGTATGAATCTCACCTTGTTTGAAGCTTTCGGTTTTTGAAGAAAAAGATGGAAGAAAAATTGGTGATTTTTGGCCTTAGCACCCTTTTCTTGAAGATCTCGAGTTTGGTATGCTTCTAAGAGGTAAGATCACGATTTTGGCATGGATTAGGAAAAGATTTTGATGACAAAAAGAATCTAAGTCATAGATCCAACATAATCTTACCTTAGATGAAGAATTTGTGGAAATTTCCTCTTGAATGCTTCCTAAATTTCGAGATCTTTGAGTGGAGAGGGAGGAGTGTTCTTGAGAGAGTTGAGAGATTTTTGTGAATGTGTGTGTGTGTTTGAAGTGGCCGAGAGTGAGAGAGAGAGGAAGAAGAGATGACCTTTGAAGTGATATGCATGGAGATATGGGCTAAGTTGCATGGATATCCAAAAGACAATAATGAGGTGGCAAAAAAAGTCAACTCTCTTCCTTTTCTTGGGTTTGGGCCTTGGGCCGAGATTTTTGGAAGGGAAAAGGAAAAATTTGGGCCTTTGCTTCTAAGCCCAATATTAGAGTTAATTTGGGTATGTTTTAAGTCTAAAAGAATGTGGTAGGATTTTTATATTTTTATTGGACTAGTTTAGGTTATTCATGTATCAAGGTTTTTAATTCATTTCATTCTAGGCCCAACATGACCCATAGTGTTGAAATAAATTAGTGTGGGTCCAATTAGAGCCCAATTAGGGTTCTAAGTCCATGATAGTCTAATTGGAAGCTTATTGGTCCATTTGGATCCAATAAGGGAGTCCTAGTCCAGAATGGACTTAAACAAGGACTTCTAGGGTCTCCAATTGTTTGATGACTATTTGTAGTACTTGTATGATGTATTTGATTGAAGTTTTTGATGTCATAATAGTAGGTGTCAATCATGTTCTTAAGTTTTTGATTCACATTAACTTGAGTGTATAGATTACATGACACAAAATTTCCAGTTGTGACAATAATTATAAGAGAGTCACTGCTACAAAAACAACCATTTACGACGCGCAATGCATCTTGTAAAATGCTTAGACGACGCGCAAATGTGTGTTAAGGAAGGCCCTGTCATAACGAGAGATGACACGCTTTTGCGCGTCGTCTATTTACAATGCTCGTTTACGAAGCGCGTATACAACGCGCAATGCATGTCAAGGAAGGACCTGTCATAAAGAAGATGACACGCTTTCGTGTGTCGTAAAATGATGCACATTTACAACTTGCATTGCGTATCATTAAAGCCCATGTCATAAACAAATACGACATACATTTTTGCGTGTCATAAAGTATAAATGTTTTAAAACATAAATATATTTTTTTTTGTAAATTTACTAATTTTCAAATTACATCACATTTATTGTCTCATAATATAAAATAAAATTTCATACACAAAAAATAAAATAAATTGCACAATGTATAATATGTCATACAAATAATCATTCAAATGTTAAATAAAAATAATACATTGCTAACATGCGTTATACATTCCTATAAAACTAAAAACCCTCGGTGACCTTGATCTAGATCAAGATCGACTTGGGTCGATGGCAACGATTGGATTTTAGATACACAGCATGATTACTGACCTAAGGCCTTGTGCAACCACACACACTTTAGTGTCTCAAGGGCTAGTATACTTCCTCCTTGCCATCCAATAGCTTTCATTAACAATGGAACCAATGCATAGTATGATTTCTCCTGCATGTTGTTGACATCTCTTAAAAAATATTAGAAAATAAATTTTTGATATTATGATCTTAATATACCTTCACATCATCAGATGCATCTTGTAAGGACCTAAATATATGAGGGAAGTACTAACTATTTAACCTTTGTGATAGGGTTGTCAACAACCCTGTCAGTCCCATACTTGTGTAACAATCTTTTTGTAATCTATATAAGCATAAACAAATCCAATATTATAAGACCAAAACACACACAAACTTGATAGATCAAGTGGAATGCTTTAGAAATTCTAACCTTGTATGCACCCTGGTATACTCCAACCTGCACATCACAAAAAAGATGAGGCTTATTGCAAAAGACTCTCTAGATATATAATGATAAACACAGTACTAGCTAGGGCTAAGCTCCACCTGCAACAAATATGTGTATGTGTGTCCACAGGAACTGTATATGTATAAGCATCCCAACAAAAATCATAGCTAACCATCTAGGTTGCATTAAATGGATAGATTACCTGATCTAAAGTATGTTGTGCAAAATCAATTGTGGAAATCATAACACCAGCCACAAAAGACCCTCATCTGAGTTGAGCTCCAAACTTTTGGATTTTTGTTGAGAGCCTTGACTCATAGCTAACCATCTTCTCTGATTGTTTTCTTCATTATTTAACCTACAAAATACATACAACACATATGTTACATACATACATAATAGTTGCAAAACTAATGATTTGAGGCAACATATTATTCCAATCGTAGGTTTATGATTCCTCCTTTAACTAGGCCACCATACCATACCCTATATAATACTTCAAACATAACCAAACACCATCATTTATGGTAAAAACAAACAATAATAGTAACAAATTCACATTTCATTTCATACAGATTTTAATACCATAAGAAAATATATAATGATTTATTATACTCACCAAGTACATCAGGGGCTGTAAGCCTCCTAGTACAAAATTTGACGAATCTACCCCTAATTTCAGCTCTAATTGAAGTCACAGACTCAGAAGCACTCAACTTTGAAGCCATAATTTCAACTCTAATTTCTTTCATTAAACTCATAAGTAAAAGCATTTTTCACTTGCCTATTTTCACTCAATGATACAGACAACTGCAAGTTTTCCCTGGTTTGTTCTGTTTGAACAAGATTTATAGGAGTAATCTCAAGGGAGTGCATCATATCATGCATAGTTCTGGTAGTTGCAGTTGTTGTCATTGCAAGAATACAGTTTACTCCAATACTATAACGACGTACAGATGCTCTAAGCCTCATATATGAAGGGCGGAAATTATGTGACCTGTGTACTTACATTAATGTGATATGCATTAGAAGCTAAATAGTGATGAAATGAAATAAGCAACTACAACAACTCACCATTCAGAAGTACAGTGGGCTTCATCAATCACAACAAGTGAGATTAGTGAATTTGTAGAAAATATGGATGTAAATTCTGCATTTAGTAATCTCTATGGAGAAATAAAAAGGAACTGAAACACAAATAGATCAATGTACATGTTCAAAAAGATTTCAACTCAGTAAGAATCATTGATGAACTCGCCTTCAAGGCTCCTTCTTGAACCTGCCTAAGTGTTTCTGCACTCTCTTCTAGTGTCTACAACAATCAGGCATGTGAAATTATGAATTGAAATGAAACAATAGATTGTAGTTATTATAGTTACCTTTGGGTTAGTATCTACTCCATGAAGGGAACCCTTACATGTACTATCTTATTACACATTACATTTATTTACAAAATATATAAATAAATAAATAAAGAAATAAAATGTAATGCAATAGACAAAGACCAACCAACAGCAAGTGCACGTTTCTGCCTTAGCTTGTTAAGTACATCAGTTGCATCAAATCCAACATTATCACAAAGTTGTCATGGGATAACCTATAAATAATAACATACAATTAGTATGTTATTATTTAGTGTATAATATTATATAATACTAATGAAAAACAATTTATGCAACTGACAAAAACCTACCTCAACTGAAAAAAAGCTGTGACTTTCCAGCTATATTCCTCGCATTCTGCCACATGTAATGGCTTATCTCCATCTGCAATTCAAATTATCACATCATCATAATTCTTAAAAAACAACACCACTGAATTCAAATTTATGATTAAAAAAATTACGTCGATTGCACCACCACCAGTGACCACCATGGAATTCTTGATGGCCCGCTTTACTATCATGATTGCATCGTGTAAACTCCATTCTGCTTCCTCAATAAACTATTTATTATTCAATCAAACTTTTAATATCAGAATCAAAATCCACTAAAAACAAAAGTATTACAAAATCACTTTAGGAAAAAGATTAAAGAAAAGTGTGATGAAAAAAACCTGATCAGCTCCACCTATGAAGTCCAACAACTCTTCAACTTTGCTTACATGCTCTAAACAGAATATTCTAGGTCTTAAATACCCATTACTCATGTTCCATATGACTGCATGATAAGAAGAAGATCTATTAAGAATACAGGTTAACAGTTTGTTTTCTCTGAGGATAAGCCCATTACTCGTGTTCCATGGCTGAATCCTATGCGATAAGCCCTTAGAAAGGTCACTACAAATTCAACAGGGTTGTGCACTAACCTGCAAGCATGAAACATAAGAAATTTTCAGTAGAATGTCCCAAATCTGAACAATTTACCACCATATGTTTTACATAATTACTTTGAGATTTTCTAAAGGAAGTTTAGAATGTGAAATTCAATTTTGAATAAAGAAATAACACACCTGCAACATGGAACGCCAGAAGCAACAATAAGTTCAAGTGATAGAATGGTAGTCTTTTTGCCCAAGAGTGTTAGAGAAGCTGTTAAACAAAAATGGCAGGAGCTTTATGAATTTCTAAAGAAGTAATTTGAAGCCCTAGACATTCCATGTTGACAAATAGTCATTATATAAGTTCACTTTTTTTCTTAGAAATGCTTTAAGAAGGTGAGAGATGCATATTATAGCAGCTCTTTCTATATTCATTGCAATGATATAATCAATGAACAAATTGTATATAATTAACCAAAAAACTGAGTGTTGACCTAGATTTCCACCAAGATAAACCTGTGAGTTGAAGACGACCTAGATTTCCACCAAAAAACTGAGTTTCGACCTAGATTTCCACCAAAAAACTGAGTTTCGACCTAGATTTCCACCAAAAAATTGAGTTATAGGATCCGTTGTTGCCTCTTGTATTGCTCTAATAGAACCAATTCAGTTTATTTTTTTTTCTGTTACTGTGGTGCCTTAATCAATAGCTTGAAGAGCTAAACAAATCATAAACTAGAGTACTAGACAGCTAAGTCAAAAACAAAAACTAACTCAGGATATGAGAATTGAGATTTCAGATTTGTAAATTCTAATTTCTAATTATAATATTCCGATTTCAAGAAGAGTTGAATCCAAGAGATTGAGAGAACGGGAGAACAGGAGAAGAACATACCTGATTTCTGGTGACAGCTGTTGCGGTGGTGAATGTCGAGACCAACGGGCAACGACTGAGCAAGGTAAGGAGCTAGCGACTATCAACGATGGGGGAGGAACTAGGTAACAATATAAGATACAATCGATTTTGACTTCTTGTCTCTAGGTTTGAAAATCGGACTGAAATCGGGAGGGGTCATAGCCGAATATCTACACTAACAGCCTATAGTTAAAAATTTTGAAGATATATCAGCTATTTCTAACCCAAATATGGGGGGGCAAAGCCCCTCCTGGCCCTATAAATAATATGCACATGCTATGACTATTAGCAATCATTTGGATCGCATCTGATTAATAATTAACGAATAATATACGTAATTGAAGCTTTATTTGATTATAGATGCAAATTGGAAGTTACACGTGATAGGAAACCAGATTAAAAAAAGCAATCGAGAATTCAACACATACAGGACCAAGAACAGTACTTATTGAATTTATGAGGCGGCCTACTCCTTGCTGAAGCACAACCGATCCATTGTCTTCAGAAAAAAGGATATCCATATCAAGGCCAAGTACACCTTGATGAATGATTTGAATTTTAAGAAACAAACCGATTGGAGTGGAATCAGATATTGGGGAGTGGATACTGTTCTAAGGTCTTTATTTTAGGAACGAACAAGGAGGCGATGGTGCAAATTGATGACCACCAATAAAAGCCTTCGTAGAGCTGGATTGGAGTGGAATCAGAGATTGGGGAGTGGAAAACGAGAGGATCAGAGAAGTTCGAAGTGTGAATTGAGTTTTTAGGGTTCAATGTCAAGTCAATTAGAAAAGAGTCCAAAACAATTACACCTCCCTGTACCTCACCCAATAATCGAAACCATAGAAACTCTTGAATTCTGTATGAACAAGCGACAAAGATGCGAACTTGTGGGAAGTGAAGCGGTGGAGGTTTGAGAATCAAGAGAGAAGAAAGAAAGAAAAGGGGTTTTCGGCAGGGATAAGTTAGGGTTTTCAGCCGGTGGAAACAAAGGTGTGTTTCATTAAAATTTATAAAGCGATATAGTTAGACGACATACATTTTATTTAAGGTGCCCTCCATGTTTTTTTATTAGACACTAATTTTAGGGCACGCAAAAATGCGTGTCCTCTATGCTTCATATTTTGGAAATCTGACATCAATTTTTAGGGCACGCACAAATGTGTGTCCTCTATTAGCGCGTGTCATTGATTGCGCGTCGTAAAAGGCTGTTTTTCTAGTAGTGAGTATTACTAGTTATTATTTCATATGGTATGATAAAATAAGTCATGCACAACATTTTGGACTAGTTGGATTCTTTTGTCTTTTACCTAAAGAGAACGTTTATATTTTATAAACTTGGAGTTTATATAAAATAAAGAATCTTTCTTTTTAAAGAGGCGTGGCAAAAAGATAATGATGGTGTGGGAGGTTGCTTTTTCAACCTTCCACCTTTTGTCTCTTATGCTTCTAAAGGCTACCATTACTTTAGATTATTTTAATGGTTAGGCCTTACCTCTGTAAGTCCCTAATTTGCCCGTGTATCAGTCAGATCCGTTTGATGGTGCGGAAACCCAATCAAACGGATGATGTCAAATCAAGTAGAAGAGAAGGAGAAGAAGAATTAATATGAATCTTGTATGTATTGATATGAATTATGATTCGGATACAAGAGATTCACACACACATAAAAGCTCCTGTTTCTCTCTAGCCGAAAAGTCTCTACGTGTTCATCAATCATCAAAATCTACTCCTCACCCTAGCACCTCTATTTATACTAGGGAACATGGGCCGGAAACAAATGGGCCGTAAATGAGTTTACGGCCCTAAGGTGTTTACGGCCGTAAACTAGACCATAAATTCATAAATATTACAGAAAAATACAATTGCCCAGAAAAGTAAAGTATAAACCATATTTTGACCCAACAATCTCCCCCTTGGTTTATAGCTTTCTTTTCTTAAAGACCCAACAAGCTCCCCCTAAAAGGTAGCTAGCTCTTCTTGTCAATCTTCAATGGGAGCTTGGATTCAGCTTTAACCTTCGAATTCTTGACAACATCAGGATGAACATATGAATCTTCAATAATTGACTTCATCTTGAGCAGTTGGGCATTTCTTCAGAATTTGGCATTGATCGCACATTGGGTGAGGAGGCTTGACGTACTGATTCTTGAAAGATGGCGCTTTCAGCTTGAGAATCTTCAGAGAGAACATCAGAGAGAACAAATCTTCTGGATCACTTCAGCAGGTACAACAATAGCAGCAGACTGATTAAGGAGGCTTCAATGCAATCCGTCACATAATCTTCAATTGCAGCTTCACCTTGCTTCTGGGGTTGAAGGATTGAATGTGGAAAGAATAATCTTCATTTCTTGCTCCTTCGAATGCGAATTCTTCGATGCTCACGGACGAGGCTTTGGCTCGACAAAACAAAACTAAAAGAAAACTTAGCACACAAATTAAAACAGATACAAAAATATTTTTGGATTTTTGATTTTTCTGAACAAAAAATTAAACAAAAATAACACTATTTTTGGATTTTTAATTTTTCTGATTTTTCTTTGATTTTTGAATTTTTCTGATTTTTTTTTTATTTTTAATTTTTAATTCTCCCCTAATATTTAAATTAGAAGAAACTATGACCAATTTAACAAAAATAAAAATGATATCTAATTTTAAGAGTGATTTGGGATCAAAGTTTTTAGACAGTCTTTATCCACTTGTCGGTACCTTTCTTATTCACATCTTTGTCTGGTCGATTGTTGGTATTGTTGTCCACTTAAACACGAAAAATTGTGACAGATTTAGGGTATACTATTTGTTGCAAGACCAGGTGAACTTTAAAACCTAAAATTTATATTTGATCCTAATTTCTTAGATACTATATCTTAAGGTCCATTCATCTGACGATGACCAGGGATATTGTTGTCCACCTAAATTGAGCAACGAGATCTACAGACAATCTGTATGAGTTCAATTTTAAGTGTACTGGAACGTGTTTCCCGCTTCCTAATATGCCCCAGCCATTAAGAACTTCCAGAGTAGTCCTTACACCGGGTGAGCAGACAACCATTCAGAGAGAGAAAAGATTCAGAATTCTATTGCTAACTACTTCAGAGGGGTTGAGAAGAAGAAGGTTGCATATGCTGTGTACCAGGTCCGATTAGAAGTCATGCAAAGGAGACAACATATGGCTAACAGATAAGAAGTATTTCACATATATATAGCCTGCAGAGAAATAGAGTTGCATATGTTGTGTACCAGGTCGGAGTGGAAGTCACGCAAAGGAGACAACATATGACTAACAGACGGAAAGAAAGAAAATGATATTCTACAGACCTAATTTATCGGAATTTACCAGTCGCCCCATCCAACTGGAATTAAGGACAGAATCCGCACATCGAGGAAAAGTTAAACGACGGTTCCAAGTACGGGTTCAATTAATGTGACGAGTAGATTCCCATATATATCTCCCTGCACAACCTATCCGAGCATCGTATTGTCAGGCTGAATGTATCTAACTAGGTCAAGATTTGTCAAGTCTATAAATTTCCTAAGTTCAACTCTCCCTCGTCAAGTCCATTTAAAATTTTTCGTGCCTACCGACGCATCAAACCAGAGCATAGACGCTTCAACTTTGGGTACGTTATGCAGACTCAGATTGCCTGTTATCACTTGATAATATCACTTCCCAAAGCATCTCCCTCAAGCACATTTCATAACCAACATATATTTTTATTATTTATATTTATATTTTTTTTTTAATTTTATAATTTTTGTTTTGTTTTTATTTCTCCCCCTAAATTTGTGCATAGGAGAGAAACGAAAGTAAATGCGCAAATTTAAACTATCCTAAAACAAAAATTAGTCTTTAAAGCGAATCAGGTTAAGAAAAACTCAGGAGTATATAGGAGAAAACGCAAACCGTAAGTCACCGATTGAATTTGCATCCAGAAGGTCTGAGAATAGAACGCGTAATCTCGGAACAGATCCGAAATTCTTCATGTCATTAAGCACTAACCCCGTTTGTGATCTCTTTCTTTCTTCCTTTCCCGCCAAGGACATATACTCTCAAATAATGTTCTGAGTGTTGTACAGTTGAGAGCTGTCTCCTATCATGTGCCTGGAACAGCCACTACCAACAAACCGAAGTCTGATGATATGCCTCCATAGCTGCTCCGACACAGAGCGGGATTAATTGGTCTTTGGAACCCAGTCCATTTTGAAACTGGGTCGACCTTTGTCATCAATACAGGGTACTCTCTCCCATGACATATCCTGTTTATCACAAACAGAAGATGTAGAAACGTTAGAAGCATTAGGAGATTTGGGAGAGTGAGCCTTTGGAACCCATTTGTAGTTGGGTTTAACCCATTTCTTTTTCGATCCGATGGGTGGCTCAGTACTTGCTTTTGAACTTGATGTCGGTCGTTGAGATGACTTTGATTTTGGCTTCACGAGAGCATCTCTTGGATTGGACTTCTTGGCCGACATTCCCTTCTTGCCCTTGGGATTCGGATTCTTGGCCTTTGGAATTTGATTCTTGGCCTTGGGAGTTGAATTCTTGGCCTTCTTGGCATTGCAGTCGTCATTGTCTGACCGTGATCTCGAGAGGTATCTTTTGAAGTATCTCCTTCTTGGCACGTTTTTCCATCCTTGTGCGTTGTAGGGAACGTAAGCGCGATCTGGACAGTTTCGGGCAATGTGTCCAGGTGTTCCACAGTGAAAACAAGCCTTTTTCTTCACTGTGAAGTTATTTATTCCTGCCCCTGGTGGCGTATCCTTGCCTTGTCTCTTGTTGTTCCCACATGCACACTTGCCACAAGAACTCTGTTTCGTTGGAATTGGTGGCCTGTATTTCTCAACGGCAGGTTTATCAGAAGCAGTTGAGTTCGAAGCAACAGATTCAAAGTTCAAGGAGATGTTGGTTTGTTCAGTAGTGCTTTCCTTGTTCTCATCTTCTGCTACTTTACCTGCACATGAAGTAGACACATTATTATTTTCAACCTGAATACCTCCTGACACAAATCCAGCTGGTTTTCCATATTTAAGATGTGCCTCCCTGACAATTTCTTCCTATGTCATAGGGATGGATGTGTAGTTATGATTGAAAGGTGGAGGAACACTATCATACCCTAAACCCTTGTTTTGATTATCTTTGAATTTTAATTGGTTTTCAAACAAGGACACGGCTTTCTGACTTGACGCAGTATAATTTTTAAAACTAACATTTGTTTTTCCACACTTAATTTTCAAATTGTCAAGTTCTTTAGTTACAGCAGCAAGTTGTCTCTTAACATAATCATAATTTTCACACTTGTTGTTGTACTCTTCCTGAAGTTTCCTAAAGTCCTTGGTTTTTGCTTCCAACTTAGCCTTCAGGGGTTTCTATCCTTTCCTGAGTTGATATCCTTCATATCTCAGGTCCTCAACTTCTCTTTTTAATAAATCAGTTTGTTCCCGAAGAAATTTAATCGTGGCTTCACAAGCTGGAGTACATGTAACTTCAGTGACCGGAATGTTTTCAGAACTCTTTAAAGCGTCAAGCTCTTCAATTACTTCAGCAATACAAAGATGATTGAGATCTTTTGTCTTCTTGATGACAGCTACGTTCATATCCCACGATTTCGGAAGTGAATTTAGCAGCTTTTTGTTTATCTCTGATTTGGACAAGAAGATCCCGGCTATATTCATCTCAGTAGTGAGTGTAGTAAATCTCTGCAATTGAGTTTCGAGCGTTTCTCCAGGGACATAATCGAAAATGTTGAAATTTTGTCTTAAAATCTCTTGACGACTCTCTTTCATGTTTTCAATTTCCTCGTAAACATAAAAAAAAACTATTAAAAGCACAACTAGAACTTAAAAGTCAAACTAAAAAAAATTGTGACCTTTGACTATAAACCTCAAGAGTCAACCTTAAAAGTCAAATTTAAAAAGTCACACTCAAAAGTCAAACTTAAAAAAAATCAAACCTAAAAGTCAAACAGAAAAGCTAAATTTGAAAATTTAAAAGTCAAAGTTTAAAGTCAAAGGTCAAACTTTAAAAGTCAAAGTCAAAATTTTAAGTAAAAAGTCAAAAATAAAAGTCAAAAATTAAAAATTAAAATTTTTGGTTGAAAAAGATATTTAAAAAGGAAAGAAATTGATTTTTGGGGTTAAAAGTGTCAAATTTCAAAATTAGGGTGCGGTTGGAAGTGTTTAAATTTAAATTATCGGAGGATTGAAATAATTGATCAGTTGGTCGAGTTGGCTAAGCGCGTTGTGTCAATGACCTAGAGGTCGCAGGTTCGATCCCTGCTACCCCCAACTTCGCGACCTCCCTTTTTTATTAAAGCGTGCCTGTAGTCCAATTAAGCTGCCGAGCCGAGCCGATTCTTCAAGTCGCGATCCAAGCCGAGCCGAAATCCGAGCCGTATACTTCCAACCGAGCCGCAAACTCTGAGCCGCAAGCTCGGAAACCCTAGCCGCAAACACGAACTCCGCCGCCGGCCGTGAACAATTTCCGGCCGTAAACTCTGGCTGTGAACTGTTTCCGGTAGTAAGCTTCGGCCGAAAACCCTTCAACGATTACATGAAAAACAACGATTTTTCGACTTTGAAGCTCCAAAACTCGATCGAAAACCCTTTTTTATGAAAAACACGAAGAACAAACCCCCTTTATTTTTGCGAGATCTATCCAAACACACAAAAATATTTCGAAAATAAGATCAAATAATGCCCCAAAATAGGGTTTACGGCCCAAGAACTCGGTGTTTACGGCTGTAAGCTTGGACCGGAAACACCAATTATTCAGATTCCAGACGAAACAATAAATCCTTTTGATTGATACAACCAAGCTCTGATACCAATTGTAAGTCCCTAATTTGCCCGTGTATCAGTCAGATCCGTTTGATGGTGCGGAATCCCAATCAAACGGATGATGTTAGATCAAGTAGAAGAGAAGGAGAAGAAGAATTAATATGAATCTTGTATGTATTGATATGAATTATGATCCGGATACAAGAGATTCACACACACATAAAAGCTCCTGTTTCTCTCTGGCCGAAAACTCTCTACGTGTTCATCAATCATCAAAATCTACTCCTCACCCTAACACCTCTATTTATACTAGGGAACATGGGCCGGAAACAAATGGGCCGTAAATGAGTTTATGACCGTAAGGTGTTTACGGCCGTAAACTCAGCCGTAAACTAGACCATAAATTCATAAATATTACAGAAAAATACAATTGCCCAGAAAAATAAGGTATAAACCATATTTTGACCCAACAACCTTTCATGGACTATATTAAAGTGTCTTATGAATGACAAATGTGCAAGTTTTGAACTTTTTTCTTCACTTCTTCTTCTCTCTAAAACCGTGACTATGAAGAAGCACCAAACCTTCGCAGTTTGGTTCTTTACTTTGATTTTTAGAAGACTTCTTGAGTCGTTCCCTTTAGTGCTTATTTAAGTTAAGCACTTAAAGGCTTTAGACACTCGAGAATACAAGACGTGGGCACTTATATGTCACAACGTGACCACGTTGGAACAAACACATATATCTTTAGGATTCACGACGTGACCACTTATTGATCAAGACATGAGACCCGTTGCGAGACAATCCCTAATTTTAGTGATTTTTCCTATATTTAAAGGAAGTGAGGGTTAGGGTTAGTCCACCTTCAGCCTCCATCACTTGCTAACACTCCCCCTTGAAACGGTAATCCCCCATAGTTGATTTTGAGCTTAATTTGGGTGTTTTCTATGCAAGAAGAATGAGATATAGAGATTTGTGAATCAACTCAACATTTAAGCTTCACCATCATCCATTTTCATACCTTCTAGAGCCTTGTGAGTTTCTAAGTTCAATCTTTTATGAGTCTATAAGCTTAGATCTTGGTTTTTATGCACCATATTTCATGTCTACGCTTAATATAGTGATGCGGGTCCATAAAGTTGCCAACTTTATGGATATCTAGTGTCCCTTTGATGAGATAAGTGTTAGATCTGAATTATGGTTAGGTTTTGGGACTCTTACATGAGATCCTAACCCCACTCTTTTCTTGTTTTTCCCTACCTTGTGTTTGGGACATGTATTGGACATGCATGTCTAAAAAGCTATGATTTTTATGGCGTTCTTGGATATACAAGCCCTCTGGAAGGTCTGAATTGCAAGGCTCAATGGATTAAGGGCTTATAGCTCATTTCTATCTAGAGTGTCGTCGCGACGTGAAAACTTGGGAGTCTCAACGTGACGGTGGAAGAATCACGACTATTTTGTTTTATTAGGTCACGACATGACCAATTTATGATCATGACGTGACGACAGACGTGGTGACCTTAGAGTATTTGCAATGATCGTTGACCGTTGACTTTGACAAAATTTGTCTCTACGAAAAATGGAGTGATGTAAGTAGTAGATTGAGGCTTGGTCCCTGTTTGTTGTATAGGTGACTTATAGAATCGGTATTTGGAGGAATGATCAGTTCAACTATCTTTTGGACTTTGAGGTGAGTTTTCCTTACTGAACTCGTAGGTTGAAGGCACCAATGTCGGCCGACTAGACTGTGTTATGTATCCTTGTATCAAGGATATTGCTATGTTATAGGGGTCTATTAATTTGGTAGATCTGCATGATTTTCTATGCTAGTTGGTTATTTGTTTGTGTGCATGTGTGTACATATTGTGGTTTGTTTGAGGCAACCCTGCTTTGTGCTAAAGGCCAAATTACCCAGGCAGTCCAGTAATACTGCAGGCCCAAGGGAGCGGTCCAGCTTATGTTGTAGGCTAGGGAGCAGTCTAGCTTTTAGCTGATGGCTTGATGGCGATCCAACCTTCTACTGTAGGCCTTGTTTACGTGCATTATATGTATTTTCATGTGTGGGGTATTTTGGGGGGAAAACTCACTAAGCTTTGGTTTACAGTTGTTGATTTCATGGTTTCAGGTACATCAGATGATCGGGGGAAGACGAAGAAGGCGTTATTGTACACATCATCCTCAATTTATATCGAGAGATGTTTTTGGATACTCTGGTTTTTATGACAATGTTTGGAGACAATGTTTTGTATGACGTATGATTTATGAAAAATGGTTTCTAAAAAATAAAAATATATATATTCATGATTTTTGGGACGTTAAAGGTGGGTATCAGAGCCATGGTTTGATAGAATTTGATGAACACTTGTGTGATTCTAGACTCAAACTAAGGATTTGCAAATATTTTTCAAAATTAACTCTAAAATGACCAACAACGATGATGCAATGTGTACAATCAGCCGGTGCTAAGGAAAGTATTCCCCAAGATACTCACACTTGTTTGTGTATTGATGATATGTTAGAACTGCATGCTAATTTGTAGGCTAGGATGTTCAGGAATTGCATGATAGAATTGTTTGATTTTTGATGTGTGATAGCCTATGAGATTTTTTTGGTATGATATGTGAAATTGGCATTAGTATTGTGGTTGCTTAGGGTGTGCATCATAGTTGTATATAACTAAGATTTTATACTCTGGGAATGTTTGATTTAACCTTATTTCTTGTTCCTTGTTGGTTATGGGCTTAGGGTTGAATCAAGTCTATCGAATCCAGAGTCATGTACGATTAGCATACACGAGCGACTGCAAGTTAGTGGAAGTTTCACGAGTGAGTATGGTTTGTATTAGGCCAACTTAAGGAATGATTAGCCACTCTCGAGATGGTGAGTATAGGATGTATGCGTATCTTAGTTATTGGCCTTTGTGATCGGGTGGTCTGTAACGATCCTCTGAGACAAATATTGGTAGGTGTGGATGGCAATATGGGCCCGTACTACTGAAAGCACAGGACCGTATGCATATCAAGGAAATCACGAACCCCGAATGTTTAGTGATCTCGTAAAGGTGTCATAGTATGAATTGTGGCGTTTCTGATGTATTATGGTTTGTATTTCAATATGGTGATCACTAGAGGTTCGGGATCATGAGCTGACAGCCCAGAGAGGCCAAGGTTGACTAATGATGAGATTCGTGAGATGATCACCACCCAGGCGACCATGGCGGTTAGGGAGGCGATCCTGGATGCATTTGGGTCTATCAAGATTGCCATGATCGAGTTGTTTGACGAACACTATGCTAGTACCGTCGTTGCTGCTTTGGGAGTTCAAGGGAGAGGAACGGTGCAATACCAGGACTTAAGCAACACGAAACTCCCAGAGTTCGACGGGGTCAATGACCCGATTGTTGTCCTGAGGTGGCTATATGACGTTTTGAAATTCATACATCCCTTAAACTTTTATTTCATTTAATCAACTAGGTAAATAATTAAATATACTTTTTAATTAATACTTTTACGAAAATTGGTCTTACAACCTTTAATTAGATCAAATTATATAATTGATGGATCAAAATATGAAGGATACTAGTTTTACGATTGACCCCATCTATTTAAATTTTAAGATCAAATCCCTAAATTGTATACCTCCTTCTTTATGCTGCGTTACATTTATGAGCTAACTGTTTAATAAAAGATTGTCAAAATCATTTACACTAGTGTGGGGTGACTTGTTTTCCTATCTTCGAATTAAAATTCTAATTGTACTCCTTTCTTATTGGCATTTTTGTGTTTTAAGATTTGATATAACCCAAAAATAATGTGAATTAGCTATGTAAGAGTATTTTCCACAACGAACTTTCAAGAGTTTTTATGAGTATTTTAAGCAAAATCTGTTATTTGAAAAAAATATTTTTTTTCTTCGGAATATGATAATAAAACCTTTTTTTTTTTGTTGAATGGCCATAATTTCTGCATTAAGATAAACTAACAAGTTGCAAGTTGCTAGATGGAAGTTCAGCAATTAACATCTAAAACAACTCAAGTTGGTTTTAAGGGGAGAAGTATTCATTTTTTTAGTTCTTTCAAGTTTTTTAATTCTTTTGATCTATTTCTGACATCACTCTTATATAGTGTTTTTCTTCCCTCCCCTTCGATCCCACAACGCAAGAAGTTTTTCATCATCTAATTTTGACATCACTGTTATATAATCTTTTTTTTTCTCTTTTTTTCCTCCCCTCCCATCCTACAACACATGAAGTTCATATTTTTCATCCTTTTCAACACTCATTTTTCATATTTTTTAAAATTAAACTTTTATTATTAAATTAAAACCAAAAAATTATAAATAAAACAAAAACATATTATTTTTTGATTAAAAATAAACTAGTATAAAAATGGAAAAAAAATATAAACGGCATTTAAAAAAGCTGGAATAATTAAAATTCATAAATTGTAAAACTGTCAAGCATATTTTGCTGCAGTTTGCATTTCCTTTTAATCATGGTTTGCATAATACCTTCGTCAAATAATCATGTAGATTGAAAAAAAAAAAAAAATACTATCTTGAATCTCTATCTCTGGCTCCAATAGTTGAACTTTCCGTTTTTTGGTTTCTCGTGTATGATGCAATTTTTCATTTCACTGTTGTTTTCAATCTACTGCCTCCGATTTGCATACAATGTGGATGTCGGTGATTTTGTTGACGAGATCAACTATTTCCTTCGGTTGTGAGGATGTTGATGTCGTTTCTTTCCTCTTTGTTGTCTCCAAGGTGATGAGTCGACAACATGAAACACTTCCTCTTATTGGTCGACTCTGAGTGGAATTTGTGCATTTGAAGATGTTGTGCAGACATTGGAGGAAGATGATTTTGTTCATTTTGATAAACGATGAGGGAGTCCTCACTAAATTTTTTTACACACAACCATTTCTCGTGGTTTTTCAGAATATCCCTAACTTTTTCATAGGAAAAAGCTTTCATTTTACTATGCCTCAGATACCCGCTTTGTTTCGCATTTAAAACATCAAACTTAGATCTCACACTAGCCAGTATGTTCAGCTTAAGATTATACGTGTTGTTGAGATCGTTACATTTCTTTTGTAGATCTTTCTATTTTGAATCCATTTGGTGCTTTGTCCGATCTGAACATCTCACTTGGAAACTAAAATCGTTCAGAACCCGCTCATAAAATACCTTTGACTATTGTCGAATTTTGGATTCCCTATCTTTTGTTAGGAAAGTATCACCCAAAACTGCACAAAATAACAAAACAGAAAGAAAATTGGTTCAGGCCTATGTGAAACACAATTATTTTTAAAAGTTCGCCCTATATAGGTGTTTGTTTCACAGGATACAATAGTAGTAAGTGATTCTTCTCGATCACCTAAATCCTCACTTGGCCAATAAAATAACTTGGTTGTAACAAGATGTGGAAGAAGAAGCAGAATCGCAAGAGAGAAAATAAAGATTGTTTCATTAGGTGTGTCTTAATCAGTCACAAAAGTGCGGTATTTGTAATGCAGAAAGAAACTGGTGCATTGAACACCAAATCGTAACAGTTAATATTAAAGAGCAAAATTAATTGAGAAATCAAAAATGAAATATGTGATTAATAACTCTTAATTTTTTTTAGTAAATGTTAACTAAAAAGGAAAATAATTGCAAAGATGTCCTTGAACTTTTCTGGTCAACTGGTGATGCATTCATACCTACAGGACACGTACTTGCACAATGGTTCAGTGAACCCATGCCAAATTGGATCGCCTTTGCACCCCTTGTGTGTGCTCGCTGACCTGAAACTCTAACTCTGATCGGTGCCGATTCGCATAACCCTTCTACTGACTCAAAGTTGTCTACGGTCTCTGTCTGATCTGATGGATAAGCTCCATGGTCTAGAGGACTACTTCAGTCCTTCCCTTGGCTATGTGAGCAACCTCTCCCTAACAAACTGGGGTATGGCATCTCTGACCATACAAGAACTCAAAAGGCACGCACCAATGTTGGAGTGATAGCTGTTATTGTAGGAAAACTCCATAAGAGGTAGATAGGAATCCCAACTCCCACCAAAATCTATGACACAAGCTCACAACATATCCTCAAGTGTCTGGATGTTCCGCTCACTCTGGTCGTCGATATGTGGATGTAAGTAGTGCTGAAATGTAACCTCGTACCCAGTTCCTCGTAGAACTTCCAAAATCAGAAAGTGAACCGAATATCGTGGTCCGTTACAATGGAGACCGGAACCCCATGACAAGCAAAAATCTCCCGAACATACACATCGGCCAACTTTTCGGCCAATGAGTTCTCCCGGATGGCCAAAAAGTGGGCACTCTTCGTCAATCGATCCACGATGACCCATATAGCATCAAAACCCTTGGCAATATTCAGTAGCTTGATGATGAAATCCATGGTGATTTGTTCCCACTTCCACATGGGAACCTCCAAAGGTTGCATCTTGCCATGCGGCCTCTGGTGCTCGGCCTTGACCATCCTACACGTGAAGCACCTATCAAAATACCAAGCTATCTCCCTCTTCATACACGACCACCAATAACTTAGTCGCAAATCTTGATACATCTTGGTGGCTCTCGGGTGTATCGAAAATTTAGACTTATGAGCCTCCTCCATAACTATTTGCATGATCCCACCAGAAACCGGAACCCAAACCCGACCACACCGGGTCAATAATCCCTGAGTATTGGTGCCAAATATGTCGATCTCGCCCCTGATCCTCTCCTATTTCCAACTCTCCTTTTTGACCCCCTCTGCTTGTTCCCTCTGATAAAATTAAAAAGTGGAGAGTCAATGGATATACTCATACACATATCCCTAGCTAAAGATCCAACCGACTTTTCGCTCAAAGCATCTATGACGACATTCGCTTTACCCGGATGGTAAAGGATCTTGTAGTCATACTCCTTGATCACACCCAGCCCCCTGCGTTGGCTCATGTTCAGGTTCGGTTGGTCCATAAGATATCGCAAACTCTTGTGATCCGTGTAAATAGTAAAACGGACCCCATATAGATAATGTCTCCAAATCTTGAGGACAAATATCATTATACTTAACTCCAGGTCATGAGTAGGATATTGTGCCTTATGTGGCTTCGGCTGCTGAGAAGCATATGTAATCAGTCGTCCCCTCTACATAAGAACCACCCCCAAACCAATGATGGATGCATCACAAAATACCATAAAATCCTCGAAACCCTCCGGAAGGGTTAATACCGGGGCCTCACATCACCTCTTCCGTAGTGTCTCAAATGTCGTCTGCTGCTTAGGGCCCCATCAGAAATTCACTCCCTTCCTTGTCAAACAAGTGAGGGGTACAACAATCTTGGAGAAATCTTGGATAATCCTCCGATAATATCCCACCAAACCTAAGAAACTCCTGATCTCCGAGGGAGATTTTGGAACCTCCCACTGCATCACGACCTCCATCTTGTCCGGATCGACCAAAATCCCTTTTTGGTTAACAAGATGTCCCAGGAACTGGACCTCTTGTAACCAAAACTCACACTTCGAGAACTTGGCACAACCGTTCTCGCCTCAACATTCCCAAAAGCTCTCAAAGGTGATCCTCATGCTACTCTCTGGTCTTATAATACACCAAGATATCATCAATAAAAATAATAATTGATCGATCGATCATCCGCCTGCATAACCAATTCGTCAAATTCATAAACACCGCAAGCGCATTGGTAATCCCTAATGGCATCACCACGAACTCATAATGCCCATAATGAGTCCGGAATGCTATCTTTTGCACATGCTCCTCTCTCACCCTCACCTGATGATACTCGGATTTTAGATCAACCTTGGAGAACCAATATGCAGCCTGCAACTGATCAAAGATGTCGTCAATCTATGGAAGGGGATATCAGTTCTTCACCATCAACTTGTTTAACTCCCAGAAATCAATGCACATCTGGTGTGAACCATCCTTCTTCTAGGAGAACAATATCGGTGCTCCCCACGGTGAACTGCTTGGTCTGATGAGCTATTTGCCTAGTAGTTCCTGAAGCTGAGAGGATAACTCTTGCATCTTGGGCGGTTCCAAACGATATGGCACCTTGGCAATCAGAGCCGCACCTGGCACTAGGTAAATCTTGACTCAACCTGCCTCTCAGGAGGCACACCGGATAACTCCTCCGGAAACACGTCAGAAACTTACCTGACGACTGGCACATTTGAAACCGAAACGTGCTCCACATCCTGAGAAAAAATCGCATAGGAAAGATAACCCACACACCCATGCTGAATATATTACCGAGTCCTGGCCACCGAACAAAACCTGATCCATCCCTGGTACCCTCTCGATAGATGACCAATTCATTTGCACTTGGGGTTCGAACTACTACTCGCTGACCCTCACACTTATAGCACCAAAATTGCCCAGTCAATCCATCCCCACTACTATGAGTACATCCCCCATGGGGATGTGAATCAAATCAATCGGATAAGGCACCCCAAAAACCTCCAAGACACAACCCTGATACACTCTGGATATAGAAATCTCATGTTCTGTAGCGATAGAAACCCGCAATGGACACTCCAACTCACGAAGGGTCATATAAAAATTCTTACCACAATACCGAGACACAAAGGAACAACTCGCACTCGATTCGAATAACACAATAGCAGCTAAATAATTCAATAAGAATGTACATTTTAAAAACATAAACATAAGCATACCATAAAATAATATACATAATGATAAATTGAAACATACCAGTAACGACGTCTGGCGCCGCCCTGGCCTCCTCTGTAGTGAGCTGAAAAATGCAACCTCAATCCCTTGGGGGCTCCACCCTACCCTGGCTCTCATCAGTGATGCTCAGAGGAGGCAGCGTTGGAGCCTGCACTGGTCTAGAAATAAGCACAGGGTACTGGGTCTTCACATGGCCCACCTGGCCACAATGATAGAAAATCTTGGTGCTCGGTGCTGGAGGCTGCTAACGGCAATCCTTGGCTTAATGCCCCTCCTTGCAAAATTTTTGGAAACCAGATGAAGATCGACAAATACCCTTATGAACCCTGGCGAACTTACCACAAGTGCATCCCCTCTTACCTCCAGATCTCAAATCAGCAGACTTGAACTGCTTTGTCGTAGGTTGTGTCTGTACCGGAGCCTGCCTTCGTTCTCTGACCTAGAGCTCCATCTCAATCTCCCACCTTCTAACGGCCTCCTATAACACCAAAAGTGTACCATAGCGTTGTGTGGATACAAACTAGCGAATATCCTTCTTGAGCATGCTCCAGTACCGGGTCATCTGAGCTTGCTCGGAAGTAGCAAATCAAGACAAAACATAGCTCTTGCTGTAAATATCTTTGTGATCTCAGTCACCGACTCAGTCCCCTGCCTCAGATCCGAATACCCATGTGCCATCCTCTCCGATTCCACTAATGGAAAATATATCAAGCAGAACATCTCATAGAACTGCTCCCAAGTCACGGTAGCCCTCTGCTCCAGAGGGTACGAGCTAGTCACAAATCTCTACCAATCCTTCGCTCCAGACCGAAGAAGGTTCAGAGTGAAGGGTTTTGAGCATTCTAACACTCCTATTGTGTACGTGAAACCCTAGAAACCTTGGATCTATGTTTTCTCTATTATACATGCAAATTTGATTTATCCAAGGCTTTCATCCAAACTAGCATAACATCGGGTAATTCTATTATAAAAACTAGTAGAATGACTTACCTTTTCTTGTGGTTGACTGCTTGGAACATCAAGAGCCTAGCACCAATAATGTGGATGCCTCAAGTGGAACCACAAATCACCAAAACACCTTGGAATACTTCGAGAGGGTATGAAGCACACTAGAAATCGGCCCACCTTTTGTTCTCACACACACTAGTGTCATTTCATGTGTCAAAGACCTCTTTATATAGCACGGAGGATTAGAGTTACATCCATGTAAACCCTAATACCCATGACCTTTCATTTCCATAGGATCCATGGATTAAAAGCTCCATGGACTATCCATGCAAGCTTAGCCTATCTTAAATGAACTTTGCCCATTATATATATATAAGAGTCCATATTTAATTAGTTCCTTTTGATCACTAAATCGATTCCAGATTAATTCTTGATCAATACTAATTAAATAATATGATTTCTTATTAATATATTATAACTTATAATATATTAATAAATCATAAATATATTATTCTCAAAAGATTATCCAAACAAATTATTTCGGTGAAGTGCAACCCAAATGGACCATGTCGGGTTGGGTCAAGTACATACCAAATATAGTTATGGAGTTAGACACCTTATCCAAAAGTATCCCGCTTGGATAAGTCGGATAACTATAGTTGCAAGTGTGACTTCAGGAACCGACCAGCAATCGTAGCTCTTAAAACTTTGTTGAACTATGATGTGCCATTTTAGACAAGTGATCATATAATCCTCTGCTCTCAAGATATCAGTCGGACAAATACATGGAACAACGTCGTGCTTATTGTCCAGCAGTTTGTTTACCGATTTTCGATTTGTTTGACACAGAACTAAACTGAACACATCAATTTGGTTCTGACCGGTCCCGACATAGGTCAAAAAATTCATTGAGGGGCCCAGATATCGCTTCTAATCCTTCAAGGACTAAAAGGAACAGATAAACTTTGACTCATATGCTTGTACTAACTACTTGTTGAATCATACACAAATGCACGTTTTATAACATCAAGTTATTGATGCGCTTTCGTACAATCAATGCACAACCACCTCATAGTCAAAAACTCATATCCCTAGGTTTGAAGACTTATAAGATATTACTGTCTCACGATCACTCGAGTTAAATTCCATGAAGTGATACAAGTGAGTATGGGTTTAATCCTATACTCAGAACTTATGAGCACTCATGAATGTCGTAGCAACTTTTGCTATATCTAACACCTTAGACATCTACAAGCCCAATTCATGACAATCTTGATTCATACCTACTTCCAAAGTACGACCGACTGTGGAGAGTTTGAATAAAGTAATTATTCTGGAAGTCAAAACATGCAAAAATAGTTATTTAATATGTAAAACTAATATCGTCCTTCAGCTCAATGTGCCTCGCATGCTGCAAATGCCTAACCCTAGTCAGTCCCTTCGTGAGGAGATCTGTTGGGTTCTCTTCTGACGATACCCTCTTTGCCACGAGGAGTCCTTCTTCTATCTTGTGTCTTATGAAGTGATATTTTCTGTCAATGTGTCTGGATCTACCATGATCTCTCGGTTCCTTGGCTAAGGCAACTACACTATTGTTGTCATAGAAAATCTCCATAGGCTCCTTTATAGCTGGTACAACTCCAAGGTCTCCGATGAAGTTCTTCAGTCGTATCGCCTCCTTCGCTGCTTCACTCGCTACTATGTACTCTGATTCACACGTCGAATCAACTACCATCTCCTGCTTGGAACTTTTCCAAGTAATCGCTCCTCCATTCAGGGTAAACACCCATCCCGACTGAGAGCGGAAGTTATCCCTATCATTCTGAAAGCTAGCATCACTATACCCCACTACTCTCAAGTCATCACTCCCACCAAGGGTAAGGACCCAGTCCTTAGTCCTCTGCAGGTACTTGAGAATGTTCTTCACTGCAGTCTAGTGCGCCTTGCCAGGATTCCCCTGATATCTGCTGACCATGCTCAAAGCAAAGGCCACATCCGGGCGGGTACAAGTCAGAGCATACATGATCGAGCCAATAGCGGAAGCATATGGTAATCGACTCATCTCAGCTATCTCATACTCTGTATTCAGACTCTGAGCTTTGCTCAGTTTGGCATTGCTTTGGATCGGTAAATCACCTTTCTTGGAATTCTGCATGTTGAACCTTTTCAACACCTTGTCCAAGTAGGTACTATGGCTAAGTCCAATTAGTCATTTACTTGTGTCTCTCAATATCATTATCCCTAGGACATAGGCAACTGCTCCAAGGTCCTTCATAACAAAACACTTCCCAAGCCAGGATTTAATTTCCTGCAAAGTTGGGATGAAATTTCCTATGAGTAGTATGTCATCCACATACAATACCAAAAAGCTAACTATAGTCCTACTAGCTCTGACATATACACACGATTCATCTTCGCTTCTTGAAAAACTAAACTCTTTGACTTTCTCATCAAAACAAAGATTCCAGCTGCAAGATGCTTGTTTCAATCCATAAATGGATTTCTCAATCTTGCCCGCTCTATCAGGGTACTCTGCATTGACAAAACCCTCTGGCTGACTCGTGTAAACATCTTCAGCCAATTTTCCGTTAAGGAAAGCAGTTTTGACATCTATTTGCCATATTTCATAATCATTAAATGCAGAAATGGCTAGCATAACCCTAATAGACTTAATTTTCGCTACTGGTGAAAAGGTTTCATCATAGTCAACTCCTTGAGTTTGAGTGAAGCCCTTCGCAACCAATCACCCCTTATAAGTGTGCACTTTCCCATCCATGTTGGTCTTCTTTTTGAAGATCTATTTACACCTGACCGTATTACGACCCGGTACATTGTCAACCAAGTTCCAAACTTGATTTTCATACATGGAATGAATCTCGCTGTCCATAGCCTCTTTCCATTTGGCAGACTCAGGGCCTGCCATGGCTTCCTTAAAGATGTTAGTTTCATCCAATTTACCAGTGTACTGTCACTGATAAATGTATCACCTTCCGCAGTAATATGGAAGCCATAGTAATCCTAAGGTGGATTCCAATTTACCAGTGTACAGACTCGTCAGATGGTTTAAAAAGAGTTTCCTCCTTAGGTTGATTGCTAGGGTTTGAGGTTCCTTTACCACTTGACTCTTGATGCTCTTCAAGGTCAATTTGCCTCCTACTGTTTCCTTGGCTTATAAATTCTCTCTCACGAAAGACCCATCTCCTTGCCACAAAGACCATATTATCTTTGGGTATGTAGAAGAGGTAACCAAAGGATTTATGTGGGTAGCCGATGAAAATACATCTCTCACTTCGAGGTTCGAGCTTGTCGCTAGTCTCGCGCCTAACGAAAGTCTCGCAACCCCAAATCTTGATGTGCTCTAAAGTGGGAACTTTCCCAGTCCACATCTCGTGAGGTGTTTTGTCAACCTTCTTGTTAAGGACTAGATTAAGGATATGGGCGGCATTCTCTAAGGCATACCCCTAAAATGAGATTGGTAACGAAGCTCGACTCATCATGGAACGAACCATGTCCAACAAAGTTCAATTGCACCACTCAGCCACACCAATAAGTTGTGGTGTTCTCAGAGGTGTCAATTGTCAAACAATTCCACATTCCTTAAGATAGTGAAGGAACTCTGTACTAAGATACTCTCTACCTCGATCGGATCGAAGCATCTTAATGTTCATGCCCAGCTGATTCTCCACTTCGTGTTTAAACTCTTTGAACTTTTCAAAGGTTTCTGACTTATGCTTGATTAAGTAGGCATAATGATATCTACTGTAATCATCAGTAAAAGTCACATAGAAGCGGTTAGCATCCCTTGTGGCAGTTCTGAAGGGTCCACACACACCTGCGTGTATGAGGTCCAACAAACCTTCACCCCTAGCACAAGTACCAATGAAGGGTGACTTAGTCATTTTTCCAAGTGAACAAGAGTCTCAACTATCATCTGACCTTAAGTCAAATGACTCCAAGACTCTAGCCTTTTGGATTTGGCCTATGCGCTTCTTGTTAACATGTCCAAGACGACAATGCCACAAGGATGCTTTGTCCAAACTAGTGGATGAATCGATATGCAACACATTATTTCCTAAGTTGTCTACAACCGACACTGTTTCATATACACCATCTCAAGGCAATGCTTTAAAATAAAGAACATTATTATAAAAACCATTAATACCACCACATTCATTATCAAATGAAAAAGTAAATCCTTGTTTATATAAACCGTGAAAAGAAATAATATTTCTCGCTATTTCAGACAAGTAACAACATTTATTCAAATCTAATACTAACCCACTACTCAACAACAAAGAATAAACTCCAATCTTGGTGACAAGTGAAGCTTTCCTATTCCCCATGATCAAGTTTATCTTTCCATGCTCCACATCCTCACTTCTTCTTAGGCCCTGCAAATCAGAATATATTTGAATACCACAACTTGTATCAAGGAACCAAGAATTAGTATGCGGTGAGTTATTAGACAATATAGTGTAAATACCTGCATCCATCCTTAATAGCTTGCAGGTACTTGGGGCAGTTTCATTTCCAATTCCCCTTATCATGACAATAGAAGCATTCAATTTCCTTTGGGTTGGAAGAAGGAGTGACAGAACCACCTTTGGTTCCACTCGAAGAGGAGACATCAAGAGACTTTTCCTTCGTACCCTTTGAAAGGGTATTCCTCTTTTTCCCTCTACCTTGCCCGATTTCCAGTAGAGGCTTGGTGTTAGGAGTAGGAGTAATAACAATCGATTTACCTTTGAGACCACTTTTGGCGGTCTTCAAAAGTCCTTCAAGCTTGTTGAGTGTGACCTCCTCCTTGTTCATATTATAGGTCATTCGGAACTGATCATAATAAGTAGGTAAGGAGTGTAGTATGACTTCAATAGCCAACTCCTCAGGGATGTTCACATTTAATTTCAGCAAACGGTTCATAAACCTTTGCATTTCCTTCATGTGGCCCGTGATGGGTTCACCATCCTTCATTCAGGTTTTTATCATGGAAGAGATGATTTCATACCTCTCTTGACGAGCATTCTGATGGTATCTGTCCATCAGGTCCATGTGCACCTCAAAGGGGTAAAAGTCCTCATAGGACTTTTGGATTTCAGTTGTCATTATGGCCAACATGATACATGCCACCATGGTGGCATCTCTCTCACGAGTCCTGAAGTCAGCGATCTTCTGTTGGGTAGCAGTAGACTCATCGATCTCTTTCAGCTCCTTGTCGAGGACATATTCCTTGTCCTCGTAACGTGTGACCATCCTGATGTTCCTAATCCAATCATTAAATTTGGAACCATCAAAGATGACTCTCCCAAAAGATTCATGCGAGAGACGGAGCCTGATGAGTTTGAGCCAGAAGCAGCATTGTTGGAAGACATCTGAAAAGAAGAAAGACAAGTTTAGATTGGGTATAGATTCCTTAATAGGAACCCAAATGTAATATTAAGGCTAGGACCCAACACAATACTTTATAACTTGGAAGAGGGATGCCGTAATCCAAGCTATAAAATGTTTGAAGGTAGGCAAATAATGATTCACCAATTTCCACCATGAAAAACGAAATAGGTATTACATTTTAATTGGATTGAAACTCCTAGATCTTTTGAGATTCATTGAACTTTTCAATGGCATGTTTAAATCTTGATTGTGCCCTCTCAAGTTTATAACTAGGATGCCGAGGATCACAAACAAGGTGTCAATAACCAGTCAAATTAACTTGGTACCCTTAACTTTATCACCTAATCGATGTTCCGGTTAACCACACGCGCTCCGCTGATCTATGATAAACATTAAGTTAACCTTTGCCACACTTACTAATCCAGGTTAGTGTGCTGGTTAACCACAAATTCTTCATTAATGACTTGGTAAGGTATAAAGTGTAATTTTATGGGTTAGCACCAAATTCACATTTTCCTAAAGTAACTAAGATTGGGAATTTATAAAAGGTTTAGTTACTTTATATTCATCATTATACTTTTAATGAGAATCATAGTCCTTGTCCTACCTGTTCGGCTAATGACCCTCCACCAGTCAAGGAAGCGGTGGGGGGACACCCATTAAGCTACCATTTTATAGGCAACAACCTTATACTCCCCTTATAGACCGGCTTCGTGAATGAGGCCCATTAACGGTAAGACTGACTTGATCTTATATATATATATATATATATATATATATATATATATATATATATATATATATATATATATATATATATATATATACAAACTTATATTACTATAAAGTATAAGGTTTTAAGGAAAAGACTTTTGGAATTCCACAACTTGAGGACAAGTTATGGAGTCCATTAACTAACATTTAGATCAAGAATTACACTAACAAACAATTTGCAAGTAACCCCTATTATCTACTAAAACTCATAAGCATGAACATTCATATCAACAATTTCAAGAATCATATATACATATATAAAACTTGAAACTTTGATAATAACCTTTGAAAATGGATTAGCATAATCATTACCACATCAAAAAAACAGATTTTATATGTCCAAAACAGTTTAGCGTAATGCTTCTAGTCTATTTCCAACAACAAAACTCGAAAATCAGCACTCTGGGCCTCTTACTCGCCGAGTACAAGAACCTACTCGATGAGTAGGATGAAGTTTCACTTGGACTCGTCGATTCCCTCCATGGACTCGACGAGTTCACTGAACAATGAGCAGATTTTCGACTTTTTCCAACAATTTGCATCAAGTATAATGAAAACAAGCCTAGGATCTGATACCACTGAAGCGTTTTGAGCATTCTAACACTCCTATGTTGTACATGCAACCCTAGAAACCCTGGATCTATGTTTTCTCTATTATACATGCAAATTTGATTTATCCAAGGTTCTCATCCTAACTAGCATAACATCGGGTACTTGTAATATAAAAAATAGTAGAATGACTTACATTTTCTTGTGGTTGATTGCTTGGAGCTTCAAGAGCCTAGCACCAATAATGTAGATGCATCAAGTGGAATCACAAATCACCAAAACACCTTGGAAGACTTTGAGAGAGTATGAAGCACACTAGAAATCGGCCCACCTTTGTTCTCACATACACTAGTGCCATTTCATGTGCCAAAGACCTCTTTATATAGTATAGAGGATTAGAGTTACATCCATGTAAACCCTAATACCCATGACCTTTCATTTCCATAGGATCCATAGGTTAAAAACTCCATGGACTATCCATGCAAGCTTAGCCCATCCTAAATGAACTTTGGCACATTCTATATATATAACAGTCCATATTTAATTAGTTCATTTTGATCACTAAATCAATTCCAAATTAATTCTTGATTAATACTAATTAAATAATATGATTTCATATTAATATATTATAACTTATAATATATTAATAAATCATAAATATACTATTCTCAAAAGATTATCCATACAAATTGCTTCGGTGAAGTGCAACCCAAATAGACCATGCTGCGTCGGGTCAAGTACATACCAAATATAGTTACGAACTTAGACACCTTATCCAACACATAGTACACTTGACCTTTTGGTCACCTGGACAGGAACAAGTAAAGAAACATCCTTCAACATCTGATAGCCACGTCATAACAATAATCATATCCTAGACCTCATCAAACACCGAGGGCTTCGTATTATCAAAGTCCTAGTACTGGAAGGCTCTTCGTGCGCTAATCCTTGCAGCAACGGCGGCCACGGTAGTTGTAGCAGCAACAACCTTAGAAAGTCCAGTGTATTGTTCATTAAAGAACTCCATCATGGAGATCTTCATTGACGCAAAAAACTTCGGTATCTAACCCCGAATAATTGAAACAACCTCAACATGAATCATCTCCCTAACCTAGTCCTTAATCAACCCTGGCCCATCCTGGCCACTCGATCCAGCTCCTAAATCAAATCGCATTGTAACCACCATACTGAAAGTACACCAAAAAATATCATATGAGGCGCATATCATAACATATGATCTATTCAAAACAACAAAACCCTAGGGGTTGTGACTTCCCTGCTACACGTAGGGGTCCTATGCTTCCACTAGTGTGGGCCTATACTACCTTCCACACCTTCCCGTATTTGTCTCAGAACATACTAGAACATGCATATATCCTATTCTCCATTCCTAGAGAAAGGCTATAAATTCCACAACTGGTCGGATCACCCCACAAAACTCATCCATGAAACTTCCCCCAACCTTGTAGAACTCGTGTATGCTAATCATACGTAACAATGGATCCCATAGATAGTTGAATACCTGATTCTACCCTAATTCCATCATCAAAAAAGAACATGAAATAAGTCTAAACCAAACATTCTCAAGCTATTGAATCTTAATTATGTACAACATGCATAAACTAAGCAACTACAGTAATGATGTCAATTCCATACAAGAAAGAAACCCTAGGCTACCAAGCATCAATTATCAGGAAATTCTATCATGCAAATCCTGAAGATCCCTAGCCTATCACTAGTATGCTATTCTATCACAAACAGAATAGCAAATAACATTGTGAGTAATTTAGGGTATACTTTCTTGCTCCGGCTCATCATACACATCACATCCTTCACTGTTTACTTTTGAAAACAATATTTGAAAATTCAGTTTAAAAACTTTTGCAGTTCCCTAGTTTGAGTTTGGATTCACATGAATGCTCATCCAGTCCTCTCAAACCAAGGCTCTGATACCAACTTGTGATGGGTTTTAGCCATAAGAACTTTCCTATGTGCGCATGCAAAACCGTAATGCTTGGATCTAGGCTTTCTAATAAACATGCTTTGAATCCAAGACTTATAATTACTAATTAGGTTAAATAACAACATTGAAACAGATCTAGAATCATACCTTTGAGTTCCTGGTTGATCTTGAGGTCTTGGAGCTTCTAGAGTCACAAATGTCACTCCTCTAATGGCTTACAAACACCAAAGCAAGGAGGATGATTTGGGAGAGAGGAGAGGGGAGGAATTTCGACCAGAGGTCCCTTACTTTAGGTCAAGTGTCGAATTCCATCAGCCATGGGGTCTATTTATACTTGTAGACTCCTTAAGGATTACAGATAAGTCCCTATCAGATAATCTTCTCTTAAGGCTATCCAAATCCATTCCTAGATAACTCTAATGGACGATTTTAGCTATCCTAATCCTCTTAGAATTCGTCCATAGTATATCCAAATGGATTTACAGTCTAAAGCTTAACTATCAAACAATTGACAGTTTATACCCCTTTATTTAATTAATCTCTTTAAGTCACCAAATTAATTCTAATTAATTCTATGACTTATATTAATCAAATAACAAATATATTATTCATTATATTATTCTCATAATATATTAATAATATTTATTCTCTCTTAATAAATCATCCTATCAAGTTGCTATGGTGAAGGCAACCCAAAAGGACCATGCACAACCGGATATAGTTACAGCCTTAGACACTATTCCAACAGTCTCCCACTTGGATAAGTCTAGTAACTATACAAGTACAATTCGGTTTGCAATCGTAGCTCTCAAAGACGCTGTCAACTCTGATCTAATCAATCTTGTCCTTTAGATAAGGGAACGTACAGTCCTCTGTTAGATATCATGCTGACAATCCTATGGAATGGTTAGTCAAGCATTTAGGTTTCTCGATCTCTGATTTATTTGACATAGAACTTAATCGAACACATCAATTCAGTTCTGATCGGGCCCGGCACATAAGTCAAATCAAATCATCGAGCGGCCGAGATATCGCTTTTACCTTCTTAGATAAAAGTTACAGATAAACTTCGACTTATATGCATTTACCTATTCATTTACCAACTATACACAACAATACGTTTTATAACATCAAGTTACTGATGCGTTTTCGTATTATCAATGTACAATCAATTAACAAATAAGAAACCATATATCTAGGTTTTAAGACTATATGATATTATCGTCTTGCGATCACCCTTTTATATCTTATTCCATAAGGTGATTCCAGCAAGCGCGGGTTTATTCCAATGCTCAAAACTAGTTCATAAGCACTCATGAACGTTGCAGCAATCCTTTGCTATGTCTAACACCATTTAGACATTCTACACACCAATTCATGACAATCTTCTTTCATATCTACTTCCAACATATGAACGATTGCGGACCATTTGAATAATTCGATTATTCCTAATAACCTCAATTATTCTGGAAGTCAAAACATGCAAAGTGAAACAATAGCTAAACAATTAACATAAGATAGTAACGTTACTCATAAATAAAACTCCTTTATTTAATCATCAAAATGTCAATTATATTTATCTATTACACGTTTCTAATACTATCTAATCTATGCTAATATCATCCCTCAGCCCAATACTCCTAGCATGCTGCAAGTGCTTAACCCTACTCAGTCCCTTCGTAAGCGGATCTGCTGGGTTATCTTCTGATGATATCCTCTTAACTACGAGTTGTCCTTCTTCTACACGATGTCTAATAAAGTGATACTTTCTGTCGATATGTCTTGATCTACCATGATCCCTCGGTTCCTTGGTTAAGGCAACCGCTCCTTCATTATCACAGAAAATCTCCATTGGCTCCTTTATGGCAGGTACGACTCCAAGATCACCGATGAAGTTCTTTAGCCATATTGCCTCCTTCGACGCTTCGCTCGCTGCAATGTACTCTGATTCGCACGTTGAATCAGCTACGGTTTCCTGCTTGGAACTTTTCCATGTCACTGCTCCTCCATTTAGGGTAAAGTCCCAGCCCGACTGCGAACGGTAGTTGTCCCTGTCGGTTTGAAAACTGGCGTCACTATACCCTCGCACCTTCAAGTCATCACTTCCTCCGAGGACTAAGAACCATTCCTTCGTCCTCCGAAGGTACTTAAGGATATTCTTCACCGCAATCCAATGTGCTTTGCCAGGATTCCCTTGATATCTGCTAACCATGCTCAAAGCGAAGGCTACATCAGGTCGAGTACAAGTCATAGCGTACATGATTGAGCCAAATGCGGAAGCGTATGGTACTCGGCTCATTTCTGCTATCTCAGCTTCGGTACTCGGACTTTGAGTCTTACTCAACTTGGCATTACTTTGTATCGGTAGTTCTCCCTTCTTTGATTTTTCCATACTAAAACGTTTTAGTACCTTCTGTAAGTAAGTATTCTGACTAAGTCCAATTAGTCTCTTACTTCTTTCTCTTACTATCCTTATTCCCAAAATGTAAGAAGCCTCTCCGAGATCCTTCATAGCGAAACACTTCCCGAGCCAGGACTTTACCTCCTGCAGAGTCGGGATGTCATTTCCTATGAGTAATATGTCATCGACATATAGAATGAGGAAGCTTACTATACTCCCACTGGCTTTGACATATACACAAGATTCGTCTTCGCTTCGTACAAATCCAAACTCTTTGACTTTCTCATCGAAACAAAGATTCCATCTGCGAGATGCTTGCTTAAGTCCATAAATGGACTTTTCAAGCTTACACACTCTATCCGGATGCTTCGGATCCACAAACCCCTCTGGCTGAGCCATGTAAACATCCTCAGCCAACTTTCCGTTAAGGAAAGCGGTCTTGACATCCATTTGCCAAATCTCATAATCATGAAATGCGGCAATTGCTAACATCACTCTAATAGATTTAATCTTCGCAACTGGTGAGAAGGTCTCATCATAGTCAACTCTGGGAGTTTGAGTAAAGCCCTTCGCGACCAATCGCGCTTTATATGTGTGTACGTTCCCATCCACGTCGGTCTTCTTCTTGAAGATCCATTTGCACCCAACGGTCTTACGTCCGGGCACGTAATCAACCAAATTCCAAACTTGGTTATCATACATGGATTGGATCTCGCTATCCATTGCCTCTTTCCACTTTATAGACTCCGGGCCTGCCATGGCTTCCTTGTAGCTATTAGGTTCATCAAGATTTACTAGTGTACCATCACTAATATACGTGTCCCCTTCGGTAGTAATATGAAAGCCATAAAACTGGGGATGAACTCTAACTCTATCGGAACGTCTAAGAGGTAAGGATTCATCAATTGGTTCAACCGAAGTTTCCTCCTCGGGTTGAGTGCCAGCGGTAGAGGTTCCTTCATCCATCGACTCTTGAATCTCTTCAAGTTCGATTTGCCTCCCACTGTCTCCTTGGCTTATGAGTTCTCGCTCTCGGAAAACTCCTCTCCTCGCAACTAAGACAACATTGTCCTTCGGTCTATAGAAGAGATATCCAAAGGATGTCTGCGGGTAGCCGATGAAAATACATCGCTCACTTCGAGGTTCAAGCTTGTCGTGAGTATCTCGTCTTACGAAAGCCTCGCAACCCCAAACCTTGATATGTGCCAACGAGGGAGCTTTCCCTGTCCACATCTCGTGAGGTGTTTTGGCAACCTTCTTAGTAGGGACTCGGTTAAGGATATGGGCGGCAGTCTCTAAGGCATACCCCCAGAAAGAAATTGGTAGTGAAGCACGACTCATCATAGAGCGAACCATATCCAATAAGGTTCGATTACGCCTTTCTGCCACACCATTCAACTGCGGTGTCCTAGGAGGCGTCAATTGCGAAACTATTCCACACTCCTTGAGATAATCGTGGAATTCAAGACTTAGGTACTCTCCTCCTCGATCGGATCGAAGCATCGTGATTTTCCTGCCCAATTGATTCTCCACTTCATTCTTGAATTCTTTGAACTTTTCAAAGGTGTCTGACTTTTGCTTGATTAAGTAGATATACCCATATCTACCATAGTCATCGGTAAAAGTCACATAGAAGCGGTTCCCATCCTTCGTGGTTGATCTAAACGGTCCACATACATCGGTATGTATTAGGTCCAATAGACCCTCGCCCCTTTCACAAGTACTTGTGAAGGGCGACTTAGTCATCTTTCCAAGCAAACAAGACTCGCATGTGTCATCTTCCCTAAGGTCGAATGACTCCAACACTCCATCCTTTTGGAGTTGGGCTATGCGTTTCTTGTTGACATGTCCAGGATGACAATGCCACAAGGATGCTTTATCCATACTAGTGGAAGAATCAATATTCAAAACATCATTTCCAAAGTCATCAACAATCATAACAGTTTCATATATTCCATTACATGGTATAGCTTCAAAGTAAAAGACACCATTTAGATAAGCCAAAATAGAACCATTCTCATTATTAAAAGAAAATCTAAATCCTTGTCTATATAAACCATGAAATGAAATGATGTTTCTTGCCATTTCTGGCGAATAGCAACAATTGTTCAAATCTAAAACTAAACTATTCCTAAGCACTAAGGAATACACTCCAATCTTGGTCACAGGCGACGATCTTCTGTTCCCCATGATTAGATTGATCCTTCCTTGCTCCACATCCCTACTTCTTCTTAGTCCCTGCACATTAGAACAAATGTGATAACCACAACCGGTATCAAGAACCCAAGAAATAGCATGATTAGAATCGTTAGATTTGATTGTATATATACCTGCGAAAGATGGCTTGATCTTTCCTTCTTTGATTGCTTGCAGGTAATCCGGGCAGCTTCTCTTCCAATGTCCTATCTTGTGGCAGTGGTGGCACTCTGCCTCCTTCGGGTTAGAGCAGGGCTTGGCGGGATCAACTTTGGTCCCACTAGAAGAGGCACCATCTCGGGCTTTCACCTTGCGATAGTTCTTCGATGAAGCTTTCCTCTTCTTTCCCTTCCCTTGTCCAATAGCCAAGACAGGAGCAGCGGGCGGATTGGGAGTAGGTGCAACAGACTTGTCTTTAAAGTTGCTTTCAGCAACCCTCAAGAGACCTTGGAGCTTGCTTAGGGTGACCTCTTCTTTGTTCATGTGGTAGGTCATCCTAAATTGATTGTACATCGGAGGCAAAGAGTGAAGCACCATGTCGATCGCCAAATCCTCACCGAAGTCAACATTTAACTTGCGAAGGCGATCGACATACCTTTGCATCTTTTGCAAGTGCACGGTAAGAGATTCTCCATGACCCATCTTCGCGGAAATCATGTTAGTGAAAATCTCGTACCTCTCTTGTCTCGCGTTTTGGTGGTACCTTTCCAATAAGTCTTGGTGCATCTCGTACGGATACATGTCCTCGTAGGACTTTTGGAATTCGGAGTTCATGGTGGCGATCATGATGCAATGTACCTTCGTTGCACCTCGCTCATGAGTTTCAAAGGCGGTGATTTCGGCTGGAGTAGCGATTTCGGTGTTGATTTTCTCGAGCTTCTCATCGAGGACATACTCCTTATCCTCATAGCGAGCAATGGTGCGAATGTATCTTATCCATTCGCTAAAGTTCGTTCCATCGAAGGTGACCTTTTGGCAAAGGCTCATCAATGTGAAAGAACTAGCAGCAGCGTTGTTTGCGTTCGACATCTACAATTAGAAAAGGACAAAGATAGATTAGAATAAGAATCCCTAATTATCACCCAATAGGAAAATTAGGGCTAGGATCCAACAATAACATTTACATACTAGAAAAGGGATGCCGTAATCTAACATGCAAATAAATTGAAGGTAAGTGAATGCGATTCACTAATTCTCCATTACGAAACTTAAACTATTAGTCCTAAGTGTTTTTGAGAATTCCTAGGTTCGGATGAGATTCATTGAAACTATTCAATGGCATGTTTAAATCTCGATATGCCCCTCTTGTTTGTGACTGGGATGCCGAGGATCACAAAGCGGGTGTGAATTACCATGCAAATTCACGTGGCGCCTTCATTGTAACAATCACCTATTCGATGTGCCGATAAACCACACACGCTCCATCGAACTATGATAAACAACGAATCACCCTTTGCCACCTTCGCTTAGAACCAATTAGTGTGCCGGTAAACCACACGCGCTCCACTAACATCTTAGCAAGGTGCAAAGTGTAATTTCATGGGATTGCATCAATTCACTTTTCCTAAAGTAACTAGGATTGGGAAAAAAATTTTAAGAAAATGTGTAGTTACTTTATATTTCTTATTATACTTTTAATGAGAGGATGAGGTTGCCCTATCCTACCCGTTCGGCTAACGACCCTCCACCAATCAAGCAAGCGGTAGGTGTGAGAGTACACCCATTAAGCGCCATTTTATAGGCCGCAACCTTATACCCACCTTATAGATCGGCTTCGTGAATGAGGCCTACTAACGGTAAGACTAGCATTTAGTTATACATATATATATTATTCTAGTAATATCATATTAGTATAGGGTTGTATTTTAAAACTTTTAAAATCTAGGGTTTTTGAAATTTAAGTTGTCTAAATTAAAACTTTTGATCACAAAAGTAAATTTCAAAACAAAAAAAAGGGTAGGTTTTAAACATTTAAAACATGGAGGATCAAATAACAAATAATTCCAATTAACAATTAATATCCTAATTATCTATATTTGATTTATTCAAGATTTCTTTTTAAGATAATTACCAAAATAATCAAAATAATCGATTAATTATCATATAAGGAAATTAAATATTTAATTAGTTGATAATTACCTTTAACTAGATCAAGATAATAGTTATATTTATCAGAAAAACGAATTAATATTGATCTAATTAGTTTATGGTAAGTTAAGATAAGATAAACACAAAGAAATCCCGAATCTGGCCATTCCAGACGCCTGGACTCGCCGAGTGCACAAAGGGACTCGCCGAGTCAGGCCTACTCGCCGAGTCCACTTTGAGACTCGCCGAGTCCATGACTCAGAAACCAAAAAATCGAATTTTGCAGGTTTGTTTCAGTTAATGAAGCAACAATTTACAGAAAACCAAACCTGGCTCTGATACCACTGATGGGTTTTAGCCATAAGAACTTTCCTATGTGCGCATGCAAAACCCTAATGCTTGGATCTAGGCATTCTAATAAACATGCTTTGAATCCAAGACTTATAATTACTAATTAGGTTAAATAACAACATTGAAACAGATCTAGAATCATACCTTTGAGTTCCTTGTTGATCTTGAGGTCTTGGAGCTTCTAGAGTCACAAATGTCACTCCTCTAATGGCTTACAAACACCAAAGCAAGGAGGATGATTTGGGAGAGAGGAGAGGGGAGGAATTTCGACCAGAGGTCCCTTACTTTAGGTCAAGTGTCGAATTCCATCAGCCATGGGGTCTATTTATACTTGTAGACTCCTTAAGGATTACAGATAAGTCCCTATCAGATAATCTTCTCTTAAGGCTATCCAAATCCATTCCTAGATAACTCTAATGGACGATTTTAGCTATCCTAATCCTCTTAGAATTCGTCCATAGTATATCCAAATGGATTTACAGTCTAAAGCTTAACTATCAAACAATTGACAGTTTATACCCCTTTATTTAATTAATCTCTTTAAGTCACCAAATTAATTCTAATTAATTCTATGACTTATATTAATCAAATAACAAATATATTATTCATTATATTATTCTCATAATATATTAATAATATTTATTCTCTCTTAATAAATCATCCTATCAAGTTGCTATGGTGAAGGCAACCCAAAAGGACCATGCACAACCGGATATAGTTACAGCCTTAGACACTATTCCAACAACTTGTAACACTCGAAAATCACAATAATTTAAAATTTTCAAAATATCAACCATTCTTCATCATTGTTTACAAAATAGTCATTGTTTCAAAAGTATTATTTCAAATCAGAGTTTTTCCCCAAAATCAAGTAACAAAACAGGAAGTTATGTACGATCATGCCTTCGCCTTCCCACAATCCTCGGAAGTACCTGAAACCATCAACTAAAATTATAAGACAAATCTTAGTGAGTTCCCCCAAAAGTACCACCACACAAACATATAATCAAACAAATAACAGGTCCACAACCTCCTGGTTGGATTACCGCTGGCCCACAACTTTACGGTTGGAATGCCCCGACCCATAGCCTTATGGTTGGAATAACCAATACATTACAGGTCCACAACCTCCTGGTTGGATTACCCCCGACCTACAACCTTCTGATTGGAATGCATTGGCCCACAACCTTACGGTTTGAATACCTAATACATAACAGGTCCACAACCTCTTGCCTGGATTATCCCCGGCCCAGAACCTTCCGGTTGGCATGCCCTGGCCCACAACCTAACGGTTGGAATGCCCCGGTCTATTAACTTACATCACAAAGTAGTACAATCTCAACCCCACCATACCATGTCGACATGTACATAACAAATTGATGCGTTTTAGCCATAAGAACATCCTAAGTGCTCATGCAAACCCTAATGCTTAGATCTAGCATGTGATAATCGATATTAACATAAGAATAGGGTTAGATCTTACCTTGATTTTTATGTAGCAATAACAATCTCAAATCCTCCTTGTAATTTTCTTCTGAAAGCTTAGAGTCACAAGTGTCACTCCTCTAATGGCTCACAAACACCAAGAGCAAGAGGATGAAGAAGGAGAGGAGGAGAGGCACCCAAAACCATCTAGAAACCCTAAGGAATCATTTAGCTACGTTTTTGGTGGCCTAGGGGTCCTTAAATAGTGAGGCTATTAGGGTTATCTAACAAGGAAACCTTAATTTGACTGCTTAAGCCCTAAGCAGCCCATTGACTCCCTCTTTAGAAGCCCTGGATGATTTCTCATGGGTTTCCCCATAGAATTCATCCACTCCATCCTCTATGGAGTCCATTAGCCCAATATTCAACTATCACACAATTGACAGTTCTAGTCCCCTTTATTTAATTAATATCTTTTTAGCCACAAAATTAATTCTCATTAATTCTTGACTAATATTAATTTAAAAAATATGATTTCTCTTTAATATATTATTCATATAATATATTAATAAATCATAATTATCCTCTTTCTCCATAAATCATCCTATCAAGTTGCTTTGGTGAAGGCAACCCAAAAGGATCGTGCACCATCGGGTCAAGTACGTACCAAAATAGTTATGGACTTAGACACTAATCTGACACAAATAACATATATCTATCATCAGAAAATCATATAACTAGTTCACAGACTAGCAGGCAGATGTATAGATTACTAATTTATAGCAACATCCTAGATACGAGGGTACATAAGCAAAGGCGCCGACATTGGTACCTTCGACCCATAAGAGCAGTGAGGAAACTCGCCTCACAGTCTGACGAATAATTGAACAATACACTACTCCAAATACCAGCTCTATAGGGAACCTATTCAATAGATAGAGACCAAGGCATAACAATAGCTCAAATACCCAAAATACCCTTAAGTCAAACTTGGTCAACCCTAGTCAAATTCAAATTCAAAGTCAAACTCAACGAGTCAAGGAGTCAACTTGTTCCACTCAGTCGAGTACATGGGGCGTACCCAGCTCCTACGCTGGGTGTACTCGAGCATTGACTAGAGTTGGGAGATTGACCACGTATGTGCGGCATACGTTGAGGTACACACATCGTACACTTAGAACCTCATTTTCTCAATAAGATTTTAATGTATTAAGCTCTCACATCCAACTTTCAGATCCATGGCCAAAATACCACCAGGAGTCATATAGTTTCCAACTTTATGACTTTATATGTCCATAAGTGCTTAATACACAAAATCTCAACATCTTAATGCCTTAAGACCTTCTAGAGCATGCATAGAGAAAAACTAAGAGTCAAAACCACATTTTTATGACTCAAGACCCCCTCATAAGGTTTCAAAGGAAGACTTATTTTGTTAAGAGTGTGTCATGCTCAAGAATCACAATTTTTGGGACCAAAAGTGCCTTAAATGAAGAAATGGATAGATCTACATGATAGGGTGATCAACTTATGAACTTTTTACCTACTAGAGGTAGTTAGCAAGGAGATAATCTCATATCCAAGTTGCTTCAAAGCTCCAAGTTCTTCCCATCGCCTTCTTCTTCTTCTTCTTCTTCTTCAAGAATACCACAATAAACAAAGATAAGCCCAAGATTCACTCTTCTCACTTAGGGTTAGCTAGAGGGTCGTTTTCCTCAGATGGAGGCTATTGAGGGAATGAGAAATGAGAGATAATCATGCTTATATATGGACAAAACTCTAAATATTAGGGTTTGAGGATTCATCATGTAAGCCCTACGTACGTGGTGTACGCCTGGCGTACTAGGGCTCGCCACAGTAGGCCTTGCGTAAGAAACGTACGCTCAACATACTAACCTCCTAGCTAAAATTACTAAAATGCAAATATGGGCCTTTATTGTATTCTTTCTCAAACCCAAAGGTAAAAATGCAATATTCTTTCATACTTAGGTTTAAAATTGAAAATACCTAATCATCAGGATGTTACATAGGAGTAAAAAAACAAGCCAATTTCCATGCATGACACCTCTTGTATAGTCTCATGGAAGGTAAGGGCTTTACATTGAAATACCCTAAAGTATTGGTAGCCTTTAGAAGCATGGAAGACATGGTACGAATGTTGAAAAACAACCTCCATTCCTTTATATGAAGTTTCGGCCTTGCAAAGTTTATAAAATATATACTTTGTACATGACTTATTAATTCATACCATATGAAATAATAACTAGTTATACTTTCTTGTAATTACTATTTTCACACAACAATAATTATTCCCTAATTAAATACATGAACTGAAACTATTTATTAATAATCACATTAATAATAAATATACAAAATGTGTCAACTTGAAAAATGTGTGAACCTATTAGATCATATATTATTAGCAATGTCACTCAATAATGATTCATGGGCATATAGATTCAACATAACTTTCTGTAGTATAAAAATAAGATTATTCAACGTCCGATGAAGTGTCGTGCGGGGCATATATCGGTCCATAGCGTCGGTTATAGGGGTTCATGGTAATATTGTTTAGGGAAAATATTAACTTAAACTACATAGAGAGACACCTTGAAGTAGTTGTATGATTCGATTAAAAACGTTTCGATAACAATTATAAACATCATGTAAAGTAATATATCTTAAAAGAAAGAAAAATCTTAAAGAGAGAAAATTAGGATAGATAGTACATCCTAATGATAAGATTCAGGAAACAAAAAATAGTATTTTTAGAAGCTACGAATATGAAACATAGGAAATAAGGAATTTATGAAAGAATAATATATCCATAAACAAATATCCTAAAAGTCTCCAAAGAGTTTTATCAAAACTTATAAAACCTTTGAAATCACCAACATCAAGTTGGCGTTTTCAAAAATCGCATGTGTTCGTAGGATAAAGGGAAACTCAACGCAAGGAAGGGCAAGCTACATGAAGATAAATAGGATTCAATTTAGTTAATGTAATTGTTATTATTAATAAAATATAATCTATTTTTTAAGAATTGTGTCGCAGGTCAACTCTCAGCGTTTCCATTGTCGGTTGGTGGTGTGACAATATTAGTTTAAATAATATTTAACTCATTTGTTTCGTCAGAATTCCCGTACTACTCATATTTTTATATTATTTTCAGATATTTCGAGTGGAGCAGTGATTTGGAAGCAACTTGGATGCATTATAGGAGCTTAACGGAGCTGGAAATTAATGATTAATGTTGAGGAATGATAAGAAGTTTCCTTAATCGAAGAATTAAGTCCAATTCACGTGAAAAGCTAAAAACATGATCATGTTTGTCATAAAAACAATCATGTAAAGGGTTCGAAGAACCTTTATCGACGAATATATGTATTTTAGGCCTTTTAGGCAAAAACACGATCATAAACACGATCGTGTTTTTGATAGTGCTTTTCGTATGCAACATTTTTTGACTTGGAAATCCTTGAAGGAAACACACGATCGTGTTTCTCAAGAAAGCACGATCGTGTTTTTGTAAATTTTGCATCTTATGTTGTCAGTCTACATATAAATACCTCGTATGCCTTCAATATAAACCCTAGATGTTCCCTGACGATGAAAAATAACTTTTGAATGAGATTTCTTCAGTTTTTCATCACTTTATGAAGATATTAAGGCTGTGGATCCTCTCATTCAATAAGTTTAGTAAGATTTAATAGTTTAATGTCTCTTTTTATTGTTCAAGATCAGATTTTAACCATGTCTGTTTAAACCCTAGATTTCAGTTCTACAAGACTAGTACTTTTTATGTAGACAATCATTAAATCTAATTTTTAGTTTGTGATTCTATCTAGTTGTTTCAGTTTTGTGCTTAATGAATGTTTGATTTTAGTTCTTTTTAGTCTAATAACCGAATTTAGGATTGAATCAGTCTAGTTAATCAATGATTGGAATTTATAATTGTTTTAATCAACTGGTAACAAGTAACAAGTAACATCTCGGTTCTGCTTTGGGATATGATCCTGTTATAAACTGCAATTTCATATTTTTACGATTCCGAGCTTGTGAGAAGTATTGAATATTGTTGGGAATTTTACACAGTTCATAATCCTGCTTTCCTAACTTGATTAAGAGCTTGTTTAATTAGGTTTGTAAAAAGATAGGATTAACTGAAGAGCATGTTTTGGTTAAATAACTAGGTAAAAGTGAACCTACTAGAGTTTTTTAGTAGTTTTCAGTACCAGCTTAGATAGAACACATCTTAAATAACCAAGTTTGTGTTGATTGCATGATTAGGATAGTCGCAGCATAACTAAATTTGCTTGTTATTATTGAATTTACTTTAGTTATTTTCATTGTTTTTTTAATTCTTAATTTTACAACGAAACCCCCCATTTTATTATTTTATGCATTTGACTAGTATGTGCCTTACGCAAAGACGCATTGACTTTTAGGTAGTCTCTGGGTGGATTCAGCCCTGCTTCCCTAATGATATTCTTTTAGTGCAACCAAGTAGTGATAATTTATTTGTTTAAGACGTCCACGACATCATCCTAACAATCTTTCTCTCTCTCTCTCTCTCTACCATCACTTTTCCAGTGACACAAAGACAAACATTGCCACCACCTCTCACCTCCTCTGATGTCCTCATCTCCTCCACTTATTCACTTCCACTGCCTTCCACTTCCTTTGATCTCCTCCTCGCATCCACCTCCGCACCTCTACTGCACGCACATTCTATTACAAGTCCCCTTCACCTCCACTTTCCCTATTCTTCTTTGCCTTTTCTTTTCCCCGCCTCTCACATGGTTATGGTTGCGTAGCCAACATGAAAACCAATATGGCGGAACTTGACTAATCACCTCTACCATAAGCAACCATCCCACACTACCCTTATTCCTCCAATAAGAGAACACACCACCAATATTCTAACGCCTTCTTAATGCTTGCCCATGTCTTTTCGATCACCGAACATCACCCATCTTTATTATCTTCATAGCCTGCACCATCCTTTTTTTCTCCATTACAACCATTGTGAACAACTCATACAATCAGACCATCATCATCATAATAACCACTAGCCAACACAAGTCATTAACCCCGCCAACCCTTCATAAGCTTTAAAAAAAACCTTTATTCTTCGATTTAAAGTTGAGAACCACACACAAAAAAAACCCTAGCTACCACCAATTCATCGCCTATTTTTTCCCAACCAAACCAACACCTGGTTGAGAGCTTCTACTGTAGCACCTGGTTTGTGGTACGTATTTTTTTTTAAATTAAGTATCTTTCATTTTAGCCTGAGACTCGGCAAGTTGGTGGCCCAGCTCGTCGAGTAGAAGCGGATTGGACACGGGAGTTAAGTGGCTGACTCGGCAAGTTAGAGACCGGACTCGACGAGTCCATGCTGTCTGGACAAAAACCCTAATTTGAGGATTTGCACCCTATATAAACACCTTAACTCAGCCTCCTTTGTCCCTAACACTCTCCTAGAGCTGCATATCGAAACCCTAGCCGATTGTGTGTGTGTGTTAAGGCCATTTTGGTGCTTCTGTTGACTTGTGAAGCTTGGAAGGAAGAAGAGGAGCTTGATTATTCGAATTAGGGCTTGTGGATCCAGAAATATCATTCCATTTTCAACTTAATCAAGGTAAAATGCTCCTGCTTTGGTCTTCCATTTGGTTGATTGTAGATCTTGGGTGCATCTAGGGCTTTCAATCCATTTTCGGAATTAAGGAGTGTTATGTGGACTCTAGCCTTAAGATCTGGGCCTTAAGAGGGGTATCATGGCATAAAGGTGCCAAATTTAGGGCCATGAGAGCCCCATGCACATTGTAGGACACTTTATATGGAATTTTGAGCTAAAAACCCCATGCAAGTGCATCAAGTTTCAAAACTTTATGTATAAAATGGGCGTTAGGAGGCCAGATCTATGGTTTTGGTATGCTAGACCTCATTTAAATCGATTGTATGGAATGGGTTAAGGATGGACTCAGAGAGTTGTTCTTGGCACTCGACGAGTCGGTGACCATTGTGCACCCAAACCCTTTCGGTGAATGGGTAAGTGTTATGAAGGAAGTCCCTTGTGGGTTTAGACGCGAAAAGGCACGGGACTCGGCGAGTGGTATGAGCAGGCTCGACGAGTCCATAGCAATCTCCTAATCTTTGAAGATGGACTCGAAGATTTGTTCATACAACTCGGTGAGTCATAGACTGGGAAAGTTCGTAAGTTGGAGATGAACTCGACGAGTTCAAGAAGGACCTCGGCGAGTCGGATGAAGATGGTCCCGATGTTATGATTGAAGGATAACCCGTCGAGTTTTGCTAGAATCGACGAGTGGAGACGGGGTTTTGTGTGGGATTAGAGAAGCATGGACTCGACAAGTTGGTAGGCCAACTCGGCAAGTCAGGTCAACTGAATGTTGACTTTGACTGAACTTGGGCTAACCCTGTTTAGGGTTGTATGTGATAAGTATTGACTTGAAGGTTGTCGTGTAGGGATCAAGGAGTCGTTGGGAGTCGACTTGTGCGCCGAGGATAGTTCAGACACTGCACGACATTGAGGTGAGTTACCTTCCAGTAGGGGTGGGTCTAAAGCCACAATGTCGACCCGCTAAAAAGGAGTATTTAGAAGATAACGATCTTTGTGATAATTATCTTGGTCTGGTTATGTGAGCAGTATGTTATGCGTATGGTAGGGATTAGTTTCCCTGACAGCAGTCCTTAGGACCCAAGGGTAGGTCTGTACCCGGATATGTCTGATTGTATGCTTATACCTGTTGATTGTATGCTAGTAGTAGGGGTGAAATAGTCCCCAGTTACCGGTTGAAAGATACCGATGATGGTTACCGGTTGAAAGATACCGATGAAGGTTACCGGTTGAAAGATACCGATGAAGATTATCGGTTGAAAGATACTGACGATATGGTATGGTATGTAGTATGATGGGGGAACTCACTAAGCTTCGTGCTTACAGTTTTGGTTTTGGTTTCAGGTACCTCTTCGCCGAAGGGGAAAGAGTCGGCGGTGTAGCAACACATCACACACACAGACATATGTTTCCGCAAGAAGTTTTTGGGACTGTACTCTGATTTTCAATACTTTTGATGTTATGGTTGAAATACAACATTATGATTTTGTAATGAATGTTTTATTGACAATGTTTTGGTAAAATTTTTGCTAAATGCGTTAATTCAAAAATGAAATTTTTGGCCCTGAAATTTGGGTCGTTACAAGTTGGTATCAGAGCCTTGGTTTGAGCGATTCGGACACACCCTCGGGGGTGTCTGGACTCAAACCGAGGGACTAAAGGATCTTTCAAGGAAAAATGGTTTTCTAAAGTCTAAACTGATAAATTCTAAGAAAAACAAAGTGTGTGATGCGTGCGACCGGCCAGGCTCAAGTAAGTTTTCCCCAAGATACCCATACTTGTTATGTTATGTTATATGGTTTTGATTTAGAGAACTGCATGCTAGAATAGGACTAAGGATCTAGGAGGATGCCTGGTGTGCTTGATATAGGATTATGAGAATTGTATTCTAGTTAGGGCTAAGGATCTAGGAAGGATGCCTTATGTGCCTGTTGTATGAGTTGTATGCTAGGACTGTTTAGTCAGCAGTAGGATGGCCTGTGTAGGTTATGGCTGGTTTGGTTACTCAAAGCACAAATGTTGCTTGTTTTGTGATATGGGTGTTCTGACCAGCTTCAACTAACTAAGGAGCTGATATGTAATAGTATTCGCAAAGTAGTTAGGGGGAGGTGGTGGGGACCGCTAGTGCAGCTGATGGCGGAGAGTAGGTTGGAGAGTACCCTAGGGAAGCCTAGGATGAGGTCAGTGGAAAGGATATCGGTAAAAGGGACTTGGTGAAGTTGAAGCAATTCTTAAGGAAAGTACGGATAGATGTGGAAGGTAGTATCGGCCCGTACTACTGAAAGCAGAGGATCCGTACTCGAATCAAGGAGGGCCTAGATGGAACCGGGAAACTTGAAAAGTGGGTGAGACCTCCAGAAAGTATATGTGACTCTAACATTCGTATGTTATTGTTTCAGAATGGTGGTCACGCGACATGGAGCAGGAGGTTCATGATTCAGGTTAGGATCAGGCTCGGGGGCAGGATCTGAGCATGTGGATGATGGGTTCCGTGAGTTCATTGCGTCTGAGATCACAAGGGGTATCCTTGATGCGACGCCGATTATCTTCGGGTCGATAAAGGAGGGGATCATTGAGCTAATGGAGGATCGCCTCAGGGAGTTCCGGAGTGATATGGCGACTAGCCAGTCAGGACAACGCACACTATCCTTTAAGTACTTCAGAGGGAGTGGTGCGCCAGATTTCCATGGGGCAAAGGACCCCATTGCTGCCAGACGATGGATTACGGACATTGAGTCTGCACAGCTGACCAGCTTCTGCCTCGAGGGTTCGAAGGTACGATTTGCAGTCGGGTGTTTGAGGGACCAGGCTAGGGATTGGTGGGAGTCGGTTGGTGACTCTCTGGGAGCCTCGGCTGTTGAGGCTATGACACGGTCTCACACCCCAAAACCAAGAACGGCGGAAACGTTCTGGGGTGGAGGACGTCATGTACAGTATCACAACAGTGTAAAATAGTAAACAAGCAACAACACCATCCATTGCATTAAAAGTAAAGTTTTAATACATGTGTGTTCTTTCATTGTAATAAGACACCAAAAATATACAATCAAAATAAAAGACGAGACTTGTCTGCTCCGTCTTCTCAAAACCTGGCCACCGTACCTGTCTACTGATGTCCTGAGAATACAAGTTATTTTGAAGGAGAGTATCAGCTTTAAAGCTGGTGAATTCAAAAGTATTTAAGTGTCATTGTCTTGCTTACTAAAAGTTGTTTTAAAAGTCATGTATACCTTTAAATGAAAATGTTGATGTAAGTATGAAAAGCCCTAGAAAATCCCTTACTTTCTATTAGTTTGAGATGTAGTCTTCTACCAAGACCCGAATGTTTTGTTATGACAATGTAGTCTTCTACCAAGACCCGAACATTTTGTTATGATAATGTAGTCTTCTACCAAGACCCAAATGTTTTGTTATGATAATGTAGTCTTCTACCAAGACCCAAATGTTTTGTAAGTGAAATGATAGTTTTTCCTTCTTTTTGACTACTACTAACAGTAATTAGTCTAACTCATCGTTTATGTGAATATATCACAAAATAAAGTAAATAGGAAAAATATAACCATGTAAGTGTGATCCCTGGGTGACCAGGATTAACACGACATCGTCGAAGCGAAAGGTATACCCTAATGAACATCCGAAGATTGTCCACTCATCCTCTGTAGCGGCAGCAGGGTAGAGGGAGGGTTAGTCCCGTAGCCGACTCCTAATATAAGTGGTAACCCAATGATCATCCGAAGATTTTCATCTCATCCTCTGTTGCAACAGCAGGATGGAGGAATGGTTAGTTCTGATATCAATCTATCTATGATAAGTGATAACCTTAGACATCCGTAGATGTTCATCACCCAGTGTTGCTAACAGCTGGGTTCTGGAATGGTTAGTCCCGTCTAGACATCCCATCGAACAGGGATAGGCAGGAAAATTTACACAGAAGGTACGAATAAATCTTCCTCATAGCTCTAGGTACAAGTATCCAGGTAAGTGAATACAGGATAATGTATCTATGTAACAGTACTCATGTATGCTATTCATGTAAGCGTATTAAGATAAATGTACACATGTGTCATGTAATCCTAGATAAATGTACTCATGTATCATGTAATGTACTGGTATAGACTCATGAATGAACTGATTCTTGTGTGATTCCTTGTAATAGGAATAATGTTTGATAACTTCAAATTATCCCTATGATAATTTACTGAAAGGTAATTGGTTGTTCAAGTAGGTTTATACACTCTTATTACTCAAGGGTGTGAGAAACTAAATGAAAGATGTAAACTATAACATCAATACATATATAAGAATATAAGTGTACATGCATAGTTTAGTTCAAGAATGTAAAATGGTTTTGTAAGACATTTAAGGGTTTTGAACAAATATAAAAGTGACTTGATGTCATTTTGATAAACATTTCAAAAGTAATACATTTGATAACAAAGTATTTTAAAGATAGAAAACCATTTCATGCATCACATTTTGTAGTATGTGAAATCTGTTGAATGAAAACACAGTTATAAAATACATATAGATGATTTAATAACATGTTGTTATCTACTTGTATTCCCCCCCCCCCCCTTAAAGCATTTAAAATCATTTAAAACATTGATTAGGGGTATGAACTCACCTGTAGATGGTGGTTTGGATGAACTGGACGGTGTAGGATTGTTAGGTGTCAAGTGAGGACTTGTACCCACACTACGATCCTAATGAACATATAATCACACATAAATGCACTCAATTAGTCTTAAATTACTAATTGATAATGTTAAGACATCCTAGACATAATAAACACTTTATATAAGTGTTTTAAGCCCTTAGGATTGCATCTAAGCTATTGTGGGACAAGGTACTTGGGTTTAGGGTTCCAAAGGACCCCCTATATGAGTTTGCTCTCCATATATCCTCACACATGGAGTTTACGGTTGTAAACTCTTGAGTTTACGTCCGTAAACTCCCAAGCTTGGTGGTATTTTGTGTTTTGAAGTTCTAAATGATCCCTAGAATTATTCCAACTTGGTGGTTAAATCCTTGGAAGGGTTTAAGGTATAGAAACACTCCTTAGAGGAGTTTACGGCCCCAAGACCATTTCCTTTGGAGTTTACGGCCGTAAACTCCCTTGGAATGGTGTTTTTGTTGCTTTCAAGTCCCTTACACATGTGCTATAGGTCGTAGACTTTTATCACAAGCATTTGAAGGCCTTAGGCACACTTTGGTGCCTTTGTTTGATGTTCACGGCCCAAGAACCTTATTAGGGTCGTGAACTCATTTTGAGGGGTGTTTGTGATGTGCTTTGGTTTTTGATTTAAGTGGGAACATTTCCTAGTAAATGTCCAAGGCTTTAGGTGCCTTAAAAGCACCCTTTTGTCCAAGATTTTGGAGTTCACGGTCCAAGATCATCTTGGCCCGTGAACACCCATGTTTTTGTGTTTCTTGTCCCTAACACACATATATATGAGTCTAAGGTAGTAGCAATACACAAGGGAAGGTCTAGGCATTGTTTCGGGAGTTTACTGCCCAAGAACACCTTGGGGAGTAAACTCCTAAATCTAGTGATTTAGCTATGTAATCTATGTTATGAACACATTTTAAGCTATATAACACTACTAGATAGAGGTACTCACGATTTGGGATAAAAACCCGAAGATCCGTGAGAGAGAAAATGGCTTTTCTCTAGTTGGAAATGCGAATAATGAATGAATTTGGTTCAGAATTCTATTTATAGTCCTGAGATATTTTTGGTAGAAAATATTTTTATTCCTGAAATGATTTCTCATATAACAGAGTGTTGAATAACAGTGTTGCACTAAATCCTAGTGCATCCACTCTCCTGATATCTCCTGAATTGTAAACCCTGAATTACTCAAACTTACACGAAAAAGTCTGAAAATTAACTGTGACGGCTATAACTTCTATTGAAGTGATATAGTTTGTACAGAATGGAAATTTAGGGTTGTCACATCATCCCCCCGTTAGAAGGAATTTCGTCCTGAAATTAGAATTTAAGCAAATAAGAAATTACACATAACTAAGCGAAAAGATGAGGGTATTTCAGTTTCATCTGATCCTCTCGCTCCCAAGTGAATTCAGGTCCACGCTTTGCGTTCCAGCGCACCTTCACTATCGGGATACGGCTCTGCTTTGTTTGCTTGACCTCTCGGTCCATGATCTCTACTGGTTCCTCCACGAAGTTGAGGCTCTCGTTGATCTCGATCTCGTCGAGTGGAATAACAAGAGTCTCGTCGGACAGACACTTTTTCAAGTTCGAGACGTGGAAGGTAGGATGTACGTTACTGAGTTCTTGTGGTAGATTGAGTTTGTAAGCTACAGGGCCGATTCTCGCAAGAATCTCGAAAGGCCCTATGTATCTTGGATTGAGCTTTCCACGCTTTCCAAAGTGTATCAAGCCCTTCCAGGGTGAGACCTTCAGTAGGAGTCGGTTTCCCACTTGGAATTCCAACAGTTTCGTTCGCTTGTCAGCGTTGCTTTTCTATCGGTCTCCAGAGGATTTCAATCGTTCACGAATTTGAACGATCTTCTCCGTCGTTTCCCGAATGATCTCCAGACCCGTGAGAGTGCTTTTGGGAACTCGTCCCTTAGCTAACTGGGTATCACCCACCTCAGCAGAGCACAAAGGGGATCTGCACTTTCGGCCATAGAGGGCCTTGAATGGAGCTGCCTTTATGCTCGTGTGATAACTGTTGTTGTAGGAGAATTCGACGAGGGGTAAATGGGTATCCCAAGATTTTCCAAAGTCAATCACACAGGCACGCAACATGTCTTCTAAGGTTTGGATAGTTCTCTCACTTTGCCCGTTGGTCTGTGGATGGTAGGCTGTACTCATGTCCAGCTTAGTTCCTAGGGAATTTTGTAATGACTGCCAGAACCTCGAAGTGAATCTACTATCTCGGGCCGAGATGATAGATAAAGGAACACCGTGCAGCCTTACAATCTCCCTAATGTAAGTTCTGGTAAGTTTCTCCATCTTGTCTGTTTCTTTGATCGACAGGAAGTGTGCAGACTTGGTCAATCTATCGACGATGACCCATATGGAATCAAGTCCACTTGTCGTCTTGGGCAACTTGGTTATGAAGTCCATAGTGATCCGCTCCCACTTCCATTATGGTATCTCCGGTTGCTGTAGGAGACCAGAGGGTTTCTGGTATTCGACCTTGACCTTTGCGCAAGTAAGGCATTTACTCACGAAGGTAGCAATATCTGCTTTCATGTTAGGCCACCAGTATAACTTTTTAAGATCCAGATACATCTTATCTGAACCCGGGTGGACGGAATAACGAGTGTTGTGAGCTTCGGTCATCACCAAGCCTCTGAAGCCACCGTGTTTCGGTGTCCAGATCCGATCCATGAGGTATAAGGCTCTGCCACCCTTGACTTCTAAGTTCTTATCCATCCCTCTAAGGGATTCACCAGTCACGTTTTCAGGTTTCAAAGCATCGAGTTGAGCCTCCTTAATTTGCGTGGACAAGTGTGAATGGATAGTTAGAGTCAAAGATTTGACTCTACGACCAGTATATTCTTTCCGACTCAGGGTGTCGGCTACTACATTGGCTTTACCCGGATGATAACGAATTTCGCACTCGTAATCACTGAGTAGCTCTAGCCACCGTCGTTGTCTCATGTTGAGCTCTTTCTGGTCGAAGATGTGTTGTAGACTCTTATGGTCTGTAAAGATCGTGCTTTTTGTACAATACAGGTAGTGTCTCCAGATCTTCAGAGCAAATACGACTGCTCCTAGTTCAAGATCATGGGTGGTGTAGTTAACCTCATGTGTCTTCAGCTGTCTCGAGGCATAGGCTATGACTTTACCTCGCTGCATCAGAACACATCCGAGTCCTTGATTGGATGCATCGCAATAGACAATGAAGTCTTCTATCCCTTCGGGGAGGGATAGTATCGGTGCGGTGCACAAGGCTCGTTTGAGTGTTTGGAATGCTCTTTCCTGCTTCTCTTCCCAGTCAAAGGCCACGCCTTTCTAGGTCAGGGTTGTCAGAGGTTTTGCTATGCTGGAGAAGTTCTGAATGAACCTGCGATAGTAGCCAGCGAGACCTAAAAATTGACGAATTTCTATAGGTGTCTTCGGTGCTGACCAGTTCTCAATGGCCTTGATTTTGGAGGTGTCCACGTGTATTCCCTCTTCGCTAACAACATGGCCCAAAAATTCGACTCTTTGAATCCAAAATTCACATTTGGAGAACTTCTCATAGAGCTTCTCCGCTCGCAATGTTTCTAAGACTCTACGGAGATGTTGACTATGCTCCTCCTTACTTCAAGAGTTGATAAGTATGTCATCGATGAAGACGATGACGAACTGATCCAAGTAAGGACGACACACCCTATTCAATAGATCCATGAATACGGCGGCCGCGTTTGTTAATCCGAACGGCATCACTACAAACTCGTAGTGCCCATAACAAGTTCGGAAGGCTGTCTTGGGAACATCCTCCTCTAATACTCATAGTTGGTGATATCCGGATCGTAGATCTATCTTCGAGAAGTAGTTGGCTCCTTGAAGTTGATCAAATAAATTGTCAATGCGGGGCAAAGGATAACGATTTTTAATGGTAAGTTTGTTGAGTTCTCTATAGTCGATGCACATGCGAAACGATCCATCTTTCTTCTTGACGAACAAGACCAGTACTCCCCATGGTGAGAAGCTTGGTCGAATGAATCCCTTCTTGGGCAGTGATAGATTGTGTGCATCATCTGGTTCGAATCAGAACCCCAAGTCGGGGAGAGTTGGTAGTTCAGGGCGAGAGGCCACAGAAAGGACCAGCGGTATGTTCAACAGCGAGAGCTAGGCGTTAACTTCAGCAGGGTTGTGCAGGATATGTCCCCTATGTTATGGACACCCGGGAGGCATGTAAGATGACGGTGGGCGGTGTGCCCGTGGTGCGTGAGTTTACCGACGTATTCCCCGAGGAGTTTCCTGGGATACCTCCGAAGAGGCAGGTGGAATTCAGGATCGACCTAGTCCCCGGTGCGGCTTCGATAGCCAAGGCACCGTATCGGTTGGCTCCTCCTCAAATGCAGGAGTTGTCTATACAGCTGTAGGAGCTGTTAGACAAAGGATTCATTAGACCGAGTAGTTCTCCCTTGGGAGCCCCGATACTATTTGTGAAGAAGAAGGACCGGTCGCATCGGATGTGTATAGATTATCGGGAGCTGAACAAGGTAACGGTGAAGAACCGTTACCCACTCCTGAGGATTGATGACCTCTTTGACCAACTTTAGGGAGCATCTTGGTTTTCCAAGATTGACCTGTGTTTAGGATACCATCAGATGGGGGTCAGAGAGGAGGATGTGCAGAAGACTGCGTTTCGGACACGCTATGGCTACTACGAGTTTGTGGCGATGCTGTTCGGGCTCACCAATGCTCATGCCGCGTTCATGGACCTCATGAACCGTGTGTAGACCGATGTTAGACCAGCTGTGATAGTGTTTATTGATGATATCTTGGTTTACTCCAAGACGCGGGAGGAGCACGAGGAGCATCTGCGGGAGGTTCTGGAAACTTTGAGGAGGGAGAACTTGTATGTTAAGTTCTCCAAGTGTGAGTTTTGGTTGTGCGAGGTGCAGTTCCTTGGGCATCTCATCAACTAGAATGGGATCTCAGTGGACCCGACCAAAGTGGAGGCCGTGATGAGATGGGAAGTTCCGAAGTCTCCATCTGAGATTCGGAGTTTCCTAGGATTAGCCGGCTACTATCGGAGATTCATCCAGGATTTCTCCAAGATAGTCGTACCCCTGACCAGGCTAACAAGGAAAGCCATGGTCTTTCGTTGGGGGCCTGAGCAGCAGGCCGCATTCGAGACTCTGAGACAGAGATTGTGCGATGCGCCAATCTTAGCCCTGACAGAGGGCATGGAGGATTTTGTGGTATATTGTGATGCGTCCATCTGAGGTTTGGGCATAGTTCTGAAGCAAAGATGACATGTCATCGCCTACGCATCGAGGCAGCTGAAGCCTCACGAAGCGAACTACCCAACGCATGATTTGGAGTTGGGGGCTGTTGTTTTCACCCTTAAGATTTGGCGTCATTACCTCTATGGGGTTCGCTGTACTATCTACATGGACCATAAGAGTTTGAGGTACCTCATGGATCAGCCGAATCTAAACATGATGCAACGTCGGTGGATGGACGTGGTAAAGGATTACGACTGCGAGATCCTTTATCACCCGGGTAAGGCCAATGTGGTGGCCGACGCGCTTAGCTGCAAGGCATCACCGATCAGGGATATCTACCTGAGGATGACGATGGTGACTCCGCTGTTGGAGCGGATTCTGGAGGCCCAGCGGGAGGCCATGAAGGAGGAACATCGGAAGAGCGAGCGGATTGTGGGTCAAGTTTCCTCCTTTGACTATGACAGCCGGGGGTTGTTGACTCTACACCGTAGGGTGTGGGTCCCGTATCATGGGAGTGTGCGCCAGGTATTGATGGAGGAGGCGCATAAATCTCAATTCTCCATTCACCCCGGGGCAACGAAGATGTATAGGGATCTTCGTCTGGACTATTGGTGGCCCTGCATGAAGCAGGATGTGGCATGGTACGTAGAGCGGGGCTTGACCTGGAGGAAGGTCAAGGCCGAGCATTAGAGACCTCACGGCAAGATGCAGCCGTTGGATATTTAACTATGGAAATGGGAAGACATCACGATGGATTTTATCACAAAGCTTCCCAGGACCGCGCGGGGAGCGGATTCAATCTGGGTCATCGTCGATCGATTGACCAAGAGCGCCCATTTTATCTCGATTCAGGAGAGTATTTCGGCCGAAAAGTTGAACGACATTTATATCAGGGAGGTGGTGGCGCGGAACGGGGTGCCAGTGCCGGTGATTTCAGACAAAGACATTCGGTTTACTTCCAGGTTCGGGAAGAAGTTCCATGACGAGCTGGGAACTCGTCTGCATTTTAGCACCGCTTTTCACCCGCAAATAGATAGACAGAGTTAGCGGACCATCCGGACTTTGGAGGATATGTTGCGGGTGTGTGTCCTACACTTCGGAGGTAGTTGGGATACTTACCTTCCTTTGGCTGAGTTCTCGTACAACAACAACTATCACGCGAGTATTGACCGTCCTCCCTTCGAGATGTTGTACGGGAGGAAGTGCAGGACCCCGATATGTTGGGGTGAGGTTGGTCAGAGGCTTATGGGGAATACCGAAGTGGTACTCAAGACTACGGAGAGGATCCAACAGGTCCGGGGCAGGCTTTAGACTGCTCAGATTCAACAGAAAAGGTATGCCGACAAGCGCCGATCCGACTTGGAATTCCAGGTCGGGGATATGGTCCTCCTGAAGGTGTCACCTTGGAAGGGTGTCATTCGATTCAGGAAGCGGGGCAAGTTGGGCCCTAGGTATATTGGACCTTTCAGGGTTGTAGCCCGGGTAGGCAAGGTGGCATATAGGCTGGATCTGCCAGCCGAACTCAGTCAAATTCCTAGCACCTTTCACGTTTCTCAGTTGCGGAAATGTTTGGTGGATGATTCGGTAGTAGTGCCTTTAGAGAACATTCAGGTTGATGATAGCCTGAACTACATCGAACGGCCAGTGGCGATCCTTGATAGGAAGTCAAAGGATCTGAGGAACAAGAGAGTGGAGCTGGTAAAGGTGCAGTGGAAGCACTGAAAGGGCTCGGAGTGGACTTGGGAGACGGAGGATGAGATGATGGAGATTTACCCAAAGCTTTTCTAGGAACAAGCAGCAGACTTCGAGGACGAAGTCTAAAAATAAGTTGGGAGGATTTGTAGCACCTGGTTCCTGGTACATATTTTTTTTCAATTAAGTATTTTGCATTTTGGCCTGGGACTCGGCGAGTTGGTGGCCCAACTCGTCGAGTAGAAGCGGATTGGACACGGGAGTTAAGTGGCTAACTCGGCGAGTAAGATACCGGACTCAACGAGTCCGTGCTGTCTGGACAAAAACCCTAATTTGAGGGTTTGCACCCTATATAAACACCTTAACTCTGTCTCCCTTGTCCCTAACACTCTCCTAGAGCTGCATATCGAAACCCTAGCCGATTGTGTGTGTGTGTTAAGGCCATTTTGGTGCTTCTGTTGACTTGTGAAGCTTGGAAGGAAGAAGATGAGCTTGAGTATTCGACTTGGGGCTTGTAGATCTAGAAATGTCATTCCATCTTCAGCTTAATCAAGGTAAATGGCTCCTGCTTTGGTCTTCCATTTGGTTGATTATAGATCTTGGGTGCATCTAGGGCTTTCAAGCCATTTTCGGATTTAAGGAGTGTTATGTGGACTCTAGCCTTCAGATATGGGCCTTAAGAGGGGTCTCATGGCATAAAGGTGCCAACTTTAGAGAGCCCCATGCACATTGTAGGACACTTTATATGGATTTTTGAGCTAAAAACCCCGTGCAAGTGCATCAAGTTTGGAACTTTACGTATAAAATGGGCATTAGGAGGCCAGATCTATGGTATTGGTGTGTTAGACATCATTTAAATCGACTGTATGGAATGGGTCAAGGATGGACTCAGCGATTTGTTCTTGACACTCGACGAGTCGGTGACCATTGTGCACCCAAACCCTTTCGGTAAATAGGTAAGTGTTAGGAAGGAAGTCCGTTGTGGGTTTAGACGTGAAAAGGGACCTAGGTGCCATGGGACTCGACGAGTCGTATGAGAAGGCTCAGCGAGTCCATAACAATCTCCCAATCTTTGAAGATGGACTCGAAGAGTTGTTCATTCAACTCGGCGAGTCATAGACTGGGCAAGTTCTTAAGTTAGAGATGAACTCGACGAGTTCAAGAAGGAACTCGGCGAGTCAGATAAAGATGGCTCCGATGTTATGATTGAAGGAGAACCCGTTGAATTTTGCTAGACTCGACGAGTGGAGGCGGGGTTTTGTGTGGGATTAGAGAAGCATGGACTCGATGAGTTGGTAGGCGAACTCAGCGAGTCAGGTCAACTGAATGTTGACTTTGACCAATGTTGACTTTGACTGAACTTGGGCTAACCCTGTTTAGGGTTGTATGTGATATGTGTTGACTTGAAGGTTGTCGTGTAGGGATCAAGGAGTCGTTGGGAGTCAACGTGTGCGCCGAGGATAGTTCAGACACTGCACGACATTGAGGTGAGTTACCTTCTAGTAAGGGTGGGTCAAAGGCCACAATGGCGGCCCACCACAAAGGGGAATTCAGAAGATAATGGTCTTTGTGATAATTATCTTGGTCTGGTTATATGAGTAGTATGTTATGTGTATGGTAGGGATTAGTTTCCCTGACAGTGGTCCTTAGGACCCAAGGGTAGGTCAGTACCCGGATATGCGTGACTGTATGCTTATACCTGTTGATTGTATGCTAGTAGTAGGGGGTGAAGTAGTCCCCAGTTACCGGTTGAAAGATATCGATGATGGTTACCAGTTGAAAGATACTGATGAAGGTTACCGGTTGAAAGACACCGACGATATGGTATGGTATGTGGTATGATGGGGGAACTCACTAAGCTTCATGTTTACAGTTTTGGTTTTGGTTTCAGGTACCTCTTCGTCGAAAGGGAAAGAGCCGACGGTGTAGTAGCGCATCACACACACACACATGTTTCCACAATAAGTTTTTTGGACAGTACTCTGATTTTCAATACTTATGATGTTATGGTTGAAATACAACATTATGATTTTGTAATGAATGTTTTATTGACAATGTTTTGGTAAAATGTTTGCTAAATGCGTTAATTCAAAAATGAAATTTTTGGCCTTGAAATTTGGGTCGTTACATCTACACCATAGAAAAGAGAAACTATGTGCATTGATTCCTTTCTTTTTCTGATTCTACTCTAAAAACTGAAGGAGACGAAAGAAAACATGTGTGAATGAACAAAAGACAAATTTTAGACATCGATTCCTTAGGATCCTCTGTTCACCTGCTATTCAAATTAAAAGAGGAAGGAATTTCGATTTCTATTCTTGTCGAAACACAAACACATAAAACCAAACCCAAATTTAAATATACTAATATGGACGAATCGGGATCTATGAACAAATGGAGTGCCAAACGTCGATGCTGATTTCATCGATTTTGTTTATGATTTCATCGGTGTTCGTCGATTTTGTTTGTAGGTTTATGGGTAACCATTAATTCCGTTTCAAGGTTCATAAGTGTTCATCGATTCCGTTTGTGGGTTCATAGGTGTTCATCGATTTTGCTTTCAGAAGATAGTGAATTGATGAAGATAAAGATGTTTTGTAATGTTTGTGTTCTTGGTGTAAGCAACAGAGAGATGAGAGGGGGGGGGGGGGGGATGAGAGATAGAGGGGTAGAGGATGGTGGTTGTGGAATTTTTTATTTTTGAATACATTTATTTGAAAAATAAATAAAGAAAATATTTCAAAATTATATTTGAAGTTATGTTGGTCATTTGTAAAACTTTTACAATGCTAAGATGCTAAGATTATAGACCAAATCTACAACTCAAACACCAAATAAGGAGTACAAAATTATTTGGTGAACCTTACCAAAGAAATCGACTAACCATATGTGACCATTTATACAGTTTTGTCTTTTTGTTACAATTACTTTTGCCAAAATGTTTACACAAATAAAAGCTAAGCTATTAGAAAATCGAATTCGTCATGTTTAATTCAACCTTCACCAAACTTTTCTCAGAGTATTAGTTCCACCTGTTACTGTCGGTCCCAATCTATATATTGAAGGATTTTGGGTCCAGTCTTTGGCCAGTCACAATGCACCAATCTTTAATGTAATCCATACTTATGATTGTATAAAATTTATCTTTATCCAATTATTGTTAACCAGTTATAACATAAATCTTTAACAATAATTGAGATCATCATTATCATTTTAACAAAATTCTACTGTTTTTGTGACTTTTATATAGTAGCTGATTTGTGTATAATAATTTATATTTATCATGGAAAATAGTTTATGTTTTATTAAAGTTGTATAACACATATAAAAAAATATTTATAATAACATGCATAATAGTTTATGTTTTATAAAAGTTTATAGCACATATAAAAAAATATTTATCATTATTATGTATGATAAAACGCTGTATGTACAAATTAGTTAATGATTAGTTAACCTAATTATATCTAAAAAGTACAAATCAGCTCTCTTCTTCGCATATGACAATAAAAATTAGTTAACCTTATTATATCTAAACAAAACCTATATATTAATGATTATTAAATCTTTTCTTTCAGAAAAGAATTCAATTTCCATTATTTTGTAACTAAGCAACACATATAATTAAAACTGCTAACCGACAATAAGACGTGGCCAAAATATTTGACAAACTTGTTGTGTTGATGGTCTCCGGTTTAATTTAGTTACTTATATTAACTTTTTTTCCTAGTTTTGTTGATGTCTTTGTAAATATATTAATATTAAACTTTATAAAACTTATTGCCATTATTTTTTTTTTCTTTTATATATCTATTAATTTTTTTTGGACATATTAAGTAAATCAGTTAATTTAAATCTAGCTTCATAAACTTTTTCCTTAAACATGTATATTTAAAATATTTTATTTTCAATCATATTTTTGTCTCAAAACTAACTTTTAAGGAACAAAGTCAAAATTATAGTCTAGTCAATCAAAAATCCAAAAAGACGATGTTTGGTAAGAGAACGGCGGGGTCCAATTGACGGCTTACTATTAGCTGTACAGAAAGTGATCCAAAATTTACAATGGACCCCCTTTACTATTCAAATACATCACTTTAAGTCCATACGAACTTATTCTATATATAACTCTCTCACCATTTCAAATTTTAGATACACAGAACACACACATCATTCTTTCATAGTAAAAATGACATATTCGTCAAGAATATCTCGAAAAACCATTGTTAATCTTTTCTTGATTGGATTTGTGACACTCTTGTTTGTGACAAATGCGAAGCCAACAACATTTCTTCAGGATTTTCGTGTGACATGGTCCGATTCTCACGTCAAACAACTTAATGGAGGAATGGGTATCCAGTTACTTCTTGACCAAAACTCTGGTACGTCAATTGTTTCAATACATGCATTCAAATTTTTGATGGTTATTCATATGCATCAAGACATGTGACATGATGATCATCCTAAACTTGATACGTAAATTCATGATCATGGTTTTTATATGTTATTATAGGATGTGGGTTTGCTTCAAAAAGCAAATATTTGTTTGGACGTGTGAGCATGAAGATAAAGCTCATTCCAGGAGACTCTGCTGGCACTGTTACTGCTTTTTACGTATGACTTTTAATAATATATACTTGTTTGTGATTTGAGTCGATGGGTGTTTGCTAACTTTTCATGGTTTTTGGCTTTAGATGAATTCAGATACTGATAATGTGCGCGATGAGCTTGATTTTGAATTCTTGGGGAATCGAACTGGACAACCTTACTCGGTTCAAACAAATGTGTATGCACATGGAAAAGGAGATAGAGAACAAAGGGTTAACCTATGGTTTGACCCTGCTGCTGACTTCCACGTTTACTCCATCCTATGGAATCATCACCATGTAGTGTAAGTGCAACTCAATTATGTGTTCAAAGCATTATCTAGTTTGAAAATTACAAACAAACAATTCATCATTTGTGTAGGTTTTCAGTCGATGAAGTGCCTATAAGAGTATACAAAAACAATGAAGCAAAAGGTGTTCCATTTCCAAAATTTCAACCAATGGGAGTCTTCTCTACATTATGGGAAGCAGATGATTGGGCAACAAGGGGTGGGCTTGAAAAAATTGATTGGAGCAAAGCACCATTTTATGCATACTACAAAGACTTTGATATTGAGGGGTGCCCTGCCCCAGGGCCAAGTTCCTGTGCATCCAACTCGGCCAACTGGTGGGAGGGCACCAGTTACCAGCAACTCGATGCTCTTGCCGCCCGTCGATACAAGTGGGTTCGAATGAATCATATGGTCTATGATTACTGTACCGACAAACATCGGTACCCAGTTACCCCACCAGAATGTATGGATGGAATTTAAAGAATTATCAATATTACCATACTCATATGCTCCTAAAACGGGGTTATTGTTCATATAATGGGAATGTGTTGATATATTATCCATGCGATGGGATGGGTGTAAGAAAAGAAAACAATTATTGTTTTTTCGTGTATTTCTTGTATATGTACTTGTCGCAAATTGAATAAGACAATCCAATAATTGTGAAATGACATGTTAAATATTTAATATATTCTTGACTTTTTTTCATTTTTCTTGATGTGAATAACTTTTTTTATTATTCTATGCCACATGATCGGGAATCACATATATATGATAATTAGATAGTACAATGATATTACATGTAACAATGCCAAATTACTGTAAAGTGTAACGATGTCTTTTTCTATATATTAATGTAATTTCTTAAACGGGAAGTGAAAATCTAAAAGAAGCTAAAACGTAAGATTGGGTAATGATTATGTAATACAATAATTGAATTGGACCCACAAGGGTTCTATAAGTTATGTGAGAGACACGTTCGTGTAAAGGAAGTGGTCACAAGTCTACGCACGTGCACATTAAGGTGATGATCGGTGGTTGTCGGAGAGCAAATACACTGTAACTTTATCCTCTTTCTATCCCATGCAATTCTATGACGCAAGTACATGTTTTCATGCACAAGGGACCAAAGTAAATAGTGAATACGATGATACAATAATACAAGTCTTTATGCACACGGATCCAAAGTATGTGAGATTTTGTTCATGACTTACAGGTTAAATTGGATTATAATTAAATAATAGGCAAGACCTTCAATAATATTTGGGCTGATATTTGGGCTAAGGTCTTCATACGATGGGAGTGTAGTAAGGGAACATATTCGGCTATGTGAAGTGAACTGAAAACAGAGAAAGTCCCATTGTCCATGTCCATTTGTTAATTGTTGGCCCTTTAATTTGGTTTTTGGCAACTACAAAACTGGAAACGAACAAAAAGATCAATCTAGGACTTGTCTGGAGAAAAGATCGATATCAAACAGTTTACATTGATATCCGACTGAAAAAAGATTGGTCTTGAGAAAAACCAGAACGATAAAAGACGAGCCCGAGACAGTTTGGGTTGTCCGGTCTGAAAAAAACAAACAATTCCGAGACGGGTTACGAGATTGACACGAGACTGGTTCCAAGACCGAAACAAGACCCGTTTAAAAATAAACTGAGAGCCAAATTTATAAACATATCATTTTTATGTTAATTAGATATTTTTTCAATCACATATTACCAAACTTCTTCTCTCTTGTTTTTTTCTTAAATTTTAGTGTATCATTTTTAGTAAATTTTAATTTATCATTATAGTGTTAATTACACATTGGTTAACGACAAAACTTGAAATGAAAAAAAAAAAAAAATAGAAACCAGAAAAGATCGAAACCGGTCCAAAAAAGACCGATATAAGAAAAGACCGCACCGAAAAAAAACCGGTCCAAGACTGCCCGGGATGCATCCAAAAAAATATCAAACAGTTTCAAGATTGACCTAATATCGGTCTGGAACGACATACATCTCTAAACAAAGCACACGAGTGAAGCTAATCATACATACTTATAAAGGTAACATTTTTCTTGAATTTCATGCATTTGAAACCTCCTTTTTTAACTTCCTCCAACCACATTAATTTGAAACCCCATTTTTTAACTAATGCAACTCAAAAGTTTTTCTTAATTATGATTTAACACTCAAAAGTTTTGTAACTTATATAATGTTAATTAGCATTTAGTGAAAAGTTTACTATAAAAAGGTCAATCTTTTGAAAAGACATGCATACAAATCATATACAAATTTCAGTAAGAAAACAAACTTAAAGGTTTTTGTGTTTGGTTGAGTTCTTATAACTACTTTTGGAGATATGCTATTATATTAGAACTTTTAATTTGTTACTTGTTATACTAATTTGTTTTTATATTTTCTTATTTTTTGGATTATTGTAATACAGTCGTTGTATATTGTGGTTTAATCGTTAATATATTGATCATATATTATATAGGGTGATGTAGAAAATATTTAATTAACTATTTTAGATATGTTTTTTTTTTCTTTTGTAATTGTACAATTTCAAAAAGATAATTAATTAAAACTTATACATATGTTATACTTTTCATCTCTCTCTCTCTCTCTCTCTCTCTCTCTCTATATATATATATATATATATATATATATATATATATATATATATATATATATATATATATATATATATATTATAATAGAGGTTAAAACACTTCAACCAAAATTCATTTAAAATCTAATATTTCAAATGTTTTTTACTAATGATTGTAAAAATTTCAACATGCGTTACTTAATTGATTGATTAATAAAAATATTAATGTTTTGAAACTCCTAACTTTTAAACTTATATTATTTAATTTGTTGTTTAATTAAAATATTTTTCCTACATAATGATAACATTTTTATGTTTGTTTACTCATATTTGTTTATGTTATTAGAAAACAAAGTGTATATAAAATGACTACTTCAATTTTACATAGGAATCGATACCACTAGAGAGGTATGTTGTTTTTAACCGGTGGTAGGAGATCCATATACCATTTTTAATTATTTATATTAATACTTAGTAATATCTATTTTATATTCGTATTCACCTTTATTTTTTAATTACAAATTGCGGAAGACGATTGTTGGGGCACCAACATAAAGTCAAAGGTAGGTCTGACAAAATATGTTATTAAAATTAAATATCATATTTACTAATCGACTTATTTTAAAACTATTGATGACATTTATATATAATGATATATTTTGTATGACTTCATTCTCAATTTCATTGTTTAATATTTGAAAATTTATATATGAAACCTTGGATGTTTTGGTGTAATATAAATAGTGTAATACAATGTTTATTAGTTCAATATTGTTTATTAATAGCTCATTCAAAATAACTTATTTCTTATTTTATCCAAAAAATAATATCGGACATGAGAAAAGTAGATTATATTAATGTTTTCATAAGCGGTTTTGTTTTGTGAAAAATGTACAAGTTCCTTTCCGTTTCTGAAAATGTTACACACCAAGAAAATCCCATATTTTCTTATAAGTTGGTTATTGAATCCCAAAATGTAATGTAAAGATGTACATTGAAAACATGTTTACCCTTGTGAAATGTAAAGTTTAGTTATCTGGTTTATTACACTTTTCTAGTTATGTACAAATGTTCCCCAGGAAAATCCCATATTTTCCTGAATGTTGGTTATCAACTGTGAAAGATGTATTAGTTTTAACACATATATAAAACTAATATTTACAAAGTAAATTAATTACTTTATTCATTATTACTATTAAGTAAATCTCTGTTATCCTAATTGTGAGTTCCATAACCATACGATAGACTAGATATGACAATAAGTAGTCCACATCACCTTATGACTTTTGTCACCCTTGAACCTTTCGGTTCGGCTGTAGCTAGCAGCCAGGTGTGGGGTAGTCAGCCCCGTATAGATCTATACACTCAAGTCACGCTCCCTATCTAAGAGATTCTGGTTACAGATGCGGTCCTCCACTCGCGTATCTCTGTGGAATGTTCACCGATGACGTGTCTCCAATTATATAGGATTAACAAATTTACTAGTAATAATACAATAATCCTCCACTCGCGTATCTCTGTGGAGTGTTACCGAGGACAAAACAGTGTACTAAGTTTTTATGTTAAAGGTTCAGATGTCATGCTTTTAACTAATAAAATATGGAAACCATTTGTGAAATATAAAACATAACAGCTTATAACTAATTTCACAAATAATGTGTATGATTATCCTGCAAGTTTCAAACGGTTATCTGTTACGATTATCAATGTTAAAAGCATATGAATTATGAAACACACACATGTAAGACAAGTTTTTAAGTACAATTACCCCTTGCACTTTGCTTGTATTTGAAGCGATTAAAAACCTTTAATCAATGAAGATCGATTAGATCTTGAACAAGTATGTGAATATAAAACAGTAAGAACGCAATAATAAGAACAAGAAAAGATTGAATCAAACTTGTCGAATGATTAAACAAAATCCTCAGAAGAGATCGATTAAGAACATCAACTGTAGAGGATTAGAAGATTACAAGAACGATTAAAGAAAACTGTTGTACTCTAGATGAACCGCTATATCGACAATCTCTAAAAATCGTTAACCTAATATGCATGCAAGCATTAACTTATATACAATACATAAAAGGCTCACGGTTGGACAGGCCCAAACCGGAGTGTACATGGCTAAACTATCGAGCCCAAAAGACGCAACATCAAAATAATCTTCAGCCCAACAATCTCCCCCTTTGCGTCAATTTGGAGCGAGACCTTCACTTTTTACTTGGGCCGACAGCTGAAGCTGGTACCTTCTTCTTCACGGTGTGAAACAGACACTTGGTTATGGAGAGAATGGTCTGTCTAAACCGGATGTACCAATTGATCATATCATTGAAGTACTTGATGTCATCAGTCGAGTTCTCTTTACACCGCTTGATAATTGATAAGACGTGCTCCAAGCAAGCTGTGGTGTAAAGATGCTTGTCAGCTAAAGCGAAGAGACATTTCTGTCCTTCGGCTCTAGTGAACATTACAGAGTTTCGCCTCGAATCAATCTTGCCCATTTGCATTTGGTTTAGATCACTGGCCGATCCCACTGGTGCTACCTTTGGTTTCTTTTTGAAAACAGTGGCGACCTCCTGATCCATTAGGGCAACCTCCATGATGTAGCAAGCCAACATCCTTTTGACATGGTCTATGATGGGACCATATTCGGCTTCGTCTGTCAGAAGGATATTATACAGGACAATCCAGTCATGAGGATTTAGATTGGGCAGATCCGCCAGGGAGATAATGTGAGCCGTTCTTACTGATCCACGAATGAGCTTGAACTTAACGTTTGTGAATCTCCCCACGGCATAAGGCTTCAGCACCCGAACGTTAACAATCTTCTGGGCGCTCCAGGTGAGGTATTGAGGGCGAGCAGCCTCCAGATAGAAGTCAATAAGCTCCCTGTCAAGCTCATCGTTCGGATGCGGGACTTCAAAAATGTTAGAGAAGGCGTGGAAGATGAACGCCTTTCGAGTCAACGGCATATCAAACTGCGAATCGATAGTGTTGTTGCAGTCGAATGATATAACCGGCTCGAGCCATAATATGCTTGGAGTTTCTATGGCCTCTTTTATCATACGATCCCTGGTCCATGCAGGGAAGAGCAACTTTCGGCTCTCAAGGAGATCGTGGGCTTCTTTTTGCTTGCGTTCGGCTTCTTCAGCCTCACGCGCCACACGACTGGCATCGTCTTCAGCATTGCGACTGTTCTTTCTTTTTAACATGTCAGCAATGGTCTCCTTGTCTTCATCTTCATCTTCATCTTCCTCAGCTATGTTTTTACCCTTGTTCTTCACACCCGAACCCGAAACATGACCAGTTGGGGGTGGTTCGGTTGTGTGAGTAGCTTTGGAGGAAGGAGGTTTCGATCCTTTCATCTCATCTCCCCCTTGTTTCGGAATGGACACGAAACTCGGTAGGCCTTCAATCTTGCTTAAAAGGTCCATGGCCGGAGAGAGTTTTTCAGCGAGGGTACGCCTCACCGAATGATTTAGGATGGGGTCATGTGCTTCCAGGATGTTTGATAATGCTGCGTGGACATCCGAAACACACGTTTTGATCACTTCCCGTTCGGATCGAAGAGCTTCCAGTTGTTCTTGTGAGTTGGATAGTTGTGTGCTCTTGACCTTTAGGGCGGTTGTTTTACTCGCCAAGACGTCCATCAGAGAATTCTCAGCTGCAAGATCCTCTTGTAGCTTAGCTAGGCGGGCATCGATGGAGGCACGAAGTGCCGAGTTGTCGTCGCTGATATGTTGTCTGAGTGTAGCGAACGAAGTCAACTCCGTTGAGACGAACTTGGCCAATTGCTGAACAATTGGTTCCAGAGTTGTCTTAGTGGCGTCGGCGCTCTCCTACAAGGACTTCAACAGGACGGAAGCGTCGGTGAATAGTTTATCGACTTTTTCGGTCGCAGCCTCACAGGCTCTGGTGGAGGCATCAATCGCAGCAGTTGCTGAGGCCACCGAATCGTGTTGAGCCCTGGAGAAGGCGTCAACAATTTTCTGAAGGGCAGCTTCAGAAAGAGAGGACTGCTGGTTGGAGGAAGAGGCGAGAAGTAGGTCAACCTTCTCGTGAAGCTCTTTGAGATGCTTCTTTGTCACTGGAGCATCATCCTCCTCATCACTCTGAACTTGAAACGGACTATAGTAGACCGAATCGAAGTTCATGTGATCACCACCAAGGTATTGGTTTTCGCCATCGGAGGCGTCTTCTGGAGATGGAGGTGGTGGTGAAGCTGGGGGTGTTGTGGGCTTTGTGGGTTCAGGTTGAGTGGGTGTGGGATTAGTTTCGGGTGGTGGTTGAGTATGGGTAAGTTCGGTTGTATGGGTTTGAGTTTGTGGTTCGGTTACAGGTGGGGTTTCGGTAACTGAGGGTGTTTCGGTTGATGTGGTGAAAATGGGTGGTGGTATAGGGAAAGATGTTGGTGGAATAGTAGGGTTTATGGTGGGAATGGAAATAGGAATAGTTGGTGGAGGTGAAGGAACTGGGGATTGATGAAGTTCCATCTCTGGGGTCGGGGATCGAGGTGGTGTGTTGCCTCGTTGAGGAGATTCGTCTCCTTGAGATCCTTCAGAGTCCGAACTTCCACCCTCAGATTCGCTTGAAGAAGAGGGAATAGTAAGCTTTCGCTTCTGTTGGGTCTTCCTCCTCTTTGGCTGTGGGGACGGAGCAGCCTTTGGTTGTTTCCTCTTTTTGGGAGAAGGTCCCTTTGGAGCTTTGGACACTTGCTTCCCTTTCTCACCCTTTTTGCCCCTGCCCACCGGTTTGTCGGCATCATGAATCGACCTTAGCATGTCCGGTGTCAGTTCCCTTGGACCAGTTGGCCTAAACTCCTTGATCGTCCTGATCAGTCTGCTGTCGGAGGGCACATCTGCATACATTGTCTCCGGAATGGAGCCAATGAAGGAAAATTTCGATGCATCTGATACGATGATCTTCTTGGTATGGAACGTACCAATAGATGACATCGATGCACCATCAGCATTTGGAACATTAAACTTGTCCATGGCCCATCTTGTAATCAAGATCCAGAACCGGGCCAACGACACCTCTGAGTGTCGGGATGAGGAAGAGAGGCTTTGAATGAGCTGTTGCCATAGGACAAACCCATAGTCCAGATTTATCCCGTTGTACACCCCATACATTATCGATAGGAAAAGACGACTTGCACCGTCAGATCCTGAGCTCCTCTCTGACAGGCCTTTGAAAAGAACTGTAAATAGACCATTCCACTGGGGCGGTAGGCAAGACTTTTTGAACTTGGCGACAGAGGTGAGAACCTCTGTGTATCCCATGTTGTAAAACATGTTATACAACATCCCAACCGGAATCGTCTCCGGGTTAACTCGCGATGGATCAGCAGCAAACCCTAGCATAGTGCAGAAACGGGGGCGAGATATGGAAGTCTTGTGTTCTGCAACTTCGAAGAACACCCGGTCGACTGCCTTGTCATAGTAAACAGTCGCATAGACCTGTGATAAAGCCACCATAGGCACAGTTTCAATTCTGGACAGTGCAGGTGCAAGCTGGGAGTACTTTAGGCATTCAATGACCGGCGACATGTAGGAATCATACGCCAGTGGGTTAAGATCAATGACCAGACATTGCTGAGGATGGATGGGGAGGATCTGAGAAGTAGCATGAACGGAAGAAGATTCAGCCATTGTTGTAGGTTGGAGAAGAAGATGAACAGGAGACGGTTTGTGAGTTTTTGCTCTTGAGAAATTTCGGAGGCAGTAAAGAGGTAAAAGGTTTTGTGGACTGCCTTTTATAGTGAGGGATTGGAGAGAGAAATATCGTTTCATATCTTCTATGCGATGATCACGTAGGAGAGAGATTGTCAGAATCCTAGGATCACGCTACCCAACAAGCGCCGTTTCAGAAGAAAATCGCTTCAAATCCGCACGCGCCATTAATTGCCAGAGAGATGACGCTTGGATTTCGCACACGCGTCCATAAGTGTCAGTAAAAGCGCGGCCGTTTCAAATTCACACGCGCCTTCCTTTTTACCGTCGTTTGAATTTCTATCCCTTTAACTCCCGCCGAGTCAGCAACCTTTCGTCTTATCCCTTTTAAACGGTATCTTTTTGAATTAAACGCACACGTGGATTATTTCTGACCACAGCACCATTATTACAGCCTGTAAATAATTAGTAATGGAATTTTGGAAAATCATGGATTTTCGTGCAAAGAGTGTAAAAGAAAAAGAAATAAAGCTACTCTTTTAAAGATATTCTGTGATGTCAATAATGACACGAAACGGATGATCCCGGGCACGAATCTCTTCCTTCAAGGTCAAGAGAAACCTCAAAGTGTTAGTGTGGAATCCCGTTGAATTACGATCAAGCATTTATTAATAAATGTTGAAAGGCTTCTTTTAATAAGGCTAAATAAGGGTGGTTTCGCTTTGATTCATCAATTCTATTCTTGAAATAAGAAAGAAAGTGAACAAAGTACTTGTGAGACCGGTGTGGTCTGTTGAACAAGTAGGTAGGAATTTATTTTGTAGTGGCTTGGATTAATATAAAATCTCAGAAAAATAAAAAATGGATCCCATGGGAAGAAATGTTATGGTGTGTAACAATTTCATAGGAATCACTCAAAAGAAAATTTGAGATTTTATGAGGGTACATTCGTTAATTCTTTGGTGAAAGCTTGATCAATTTAATTGTTCACCGTCAATTCTTTGGTGTGGAATTTTGGGTTTCACTCAGCTCGTAGTGGCATGAAACTAAGATCATAAACACAGATGTTGTGTAACCATAAACCTCAGTGGTAATTCCTAAGAGTCTCAAGGGTTACGATTGTGAAACGAATGTAATGGAGAAGTGTAATGGGGATGGTGTAAGAAAGCATAGTACCTCTGCTGCGAAAATAAGGACCAAGCAGGAAACTCTTAACTCATGTGAGAAGAGAGTGAGGTAGCTCACGATTAGATTAAATGTGTTAGCCTTATTGGGAAGACAAGGTTTGTGTATACCAGGTCATGAAGGCTATTATTCAAAATCTTATGAGGCTTGGGACGCATACAGCAGCATGCTTCTAGGGACACTTAAGTAATTCATCAATGATATCCCCATAATCAAACAAGAAAAAGTAAAAAAATATTTTTGGAGTTTTTGAAAATTAAAAAATAAAAGAAGTTAAAAAAAATAAAAATAAAAAAAAATAAGACGTAAAAAAAAACTTTTGGGAAAAAATTGAAAAACCGAACCAGAACGTTCGGTTGGTTTCGGTTTAGGAAAATTTTGAAAAACCGAACCCGAACCTTCGGTTGGTTTCGGTTCAACAAAATTTTGGAAAACCGAACCCGAACCTTCGGTAGGTTTCGGTTTTGGAAAATTTTAAGAAACCAAGGATTTTAGACATGCAATTTGGAAAAACTTTTTACACAAAGAAAAACCATTTTGTACAAGAAATATACAACAGAGAAAAACTACCTTTGAAGTAATGAGCGAGTCAGATTATTGAACCGAACCTGAACGTTCGGTTGGTTTCGCTTCTTATATTTGAGGTTGAGAGGTAGTGTGAGGTACTGACTCTGATTCCATCATACCTAGCCCTTGCAGTATTTTATTGAATGATGCTTCAGGAAGAGCTTTGGTAAAGACGTCAGCCAGTTGATCAGTGGTTCTTACGAAGTGAACTTCGACATTTCCATCTTCCACATGATCTTTGATGAAGTGATACCTCAGTGCTATGTGTTTGGTTTTAGAGTGTTGCACTGGGTTATGACAGATCCTAATTGCACTTTCAGAGTCACAATATAGTGGGATCTTCTTCGTATTGAGTCCATAGTCTCGAAGTTGACTCTGGATCCAAATCACTTGTGATGTGCAGGATGCCGCGGCAATGTATTCCGCTTCTACAGTAGACAACGACACACACGTTTGTTTCTTGGATTGCCAGCTGACCAACTTTCCGTCAAGGAATTGACAGCCACCAGTTGTGCTTTTTCTGTCGAGTCCACATCCTCCAAGGTCAGCATCAGAATAGGCTTGAACGAAGAAGCCTGAGTTGGATGGATACCATAGACCTAAGGAGGTGGTTCGCTTGAGATAGCGTAGGATGTTCTTCACTGCCAGCATGTGAGGTTCGCGTGGGTTAGCCTGAAATCGAGCACAATAACACACAGAAAACATGATATCAGGCATGCTAGCAGTTAGATACATCAGTGAGCCTATCATTTGACGATAGAGCGTGATATCGACAGCCGGTTTGTCTAGTGAAGGGGTAAGCTTGGTGCCGAAGGCCATTGGGACTTTGACTTTTGAGTCTCCCATCATTCCAAACTTCACTAGGAGAGTCTTCGTGTAAGCTTCCTGATTGATAAAGATGCCTTCGGGTCCCTGTCTTATATTTAAACCAAGGAAAATGTTAATAGGACCCATTGAGCTCATTTCAAACTTAGTCTCCATCAACTTTCTGAATTCAGCTGTTAAGCTGGGATTCGTAGAGCCAAAGATGATGTCATCGACATAAATCTGAACTATCATAAGGTGGTTACCTTCCTTTTTGCGAAAGAAGGTTGGGTCAACCGAACCTTGTTTAAATTTGGACATCTTTAAAAATTTTGTAAGCGTTTCATACCAGGCTCTCGGAGCTTGTTTGAGGCCGTACACAGCTTTATCCAGAATATAGCAATGATTTGGATACTTTTCGTTGACGAACCCAGGAGGTTGCTCCACATACACAGTTTCTTCAAGTTCTCCATTGAGAAATGCACACTTGACATCCATTTGGAAAACCTCAAAGTTTTTGTGAGCAGCATAAGCCAAAAATATTCTAACAGATTCTAGCCTAGCTACTGGAGCGAAAGTCTCTTCATAGTCTATTCCTTCTTCCTGACGGTATCCCTTGACCACCAGACGAGCCTTGTTCCTTATGACATTACCTTCCTTGTCCATTTTGTTCCTAAAAACCCATTTGAGACCAACAACCGAAGCATCTGGAAGAGTTGGAATGAGGCGCCAGACTTTGTTCCTTTCAAACTCGTTCAGTTCGTCTTGCATTGCTTGAACCCAATCAGAGTGATCGAGGGCAGTGTTCACTGTCTTCGGTTCAACTTTTGATACGAATGAGTTAAACATACAAAACTCAACCTTTGAAAATAAGGATGTCTGTTTTGCCTTCAGTTGAGATCGGGTCAGAACCTTTTCAGATACATCACCAACTACTTGAGAGATAGGATGATCTCTGGTCCATTTGGTAAGAGGAGGGTAATTCGGATCAAAGGTTGGGTCTAGTTCAGCGTCAATCATTTCTTCTGGCTCAGATTGGCTATCGTAATCAAGCGTCATATCATCATGCTCCCCCTCAATTGATGAGCTTTGAGAAACATGAGTTTCAGGGGTTTCTTGAGGTGCTGAGCTTTCAGGCGTTGAAGCACCTTCAGTTGGAGAGGTACCTTCGGTTGGAGAAGCACCTTCGGTTGGAGAGGTGCCTTCGGTTGGAGAGGTGCCTTCGGTTGAAGAGGTGGAACTTGGCTCCCCCTGGACTTGTAAGCTTGGCTCCCCCTTGACATGAGAACATGGCTCCCCCTCAACTGAAGCATTGTTGGATGGAGAGTCATCAGAGGGCGATTCTCCTTCATGCATTCTTCTTACAGCATCTTCGACAATTCGTTTCATATGATCAATTTTGTTGTCAGCTGCACCTGCTTCTGAGAGAGAAGCTTTTTCCGGTTCGTCAAAGAGTTCCAGAAATTTCTCATATAAGTTGGCGATAGAGACTGTGACTTGGCCAGTTTGAGGAAAGATTTCCCCAGCAGTGTCTTCTTTGGCCTGTAGCTTCTTGACATAGCTATCGTCAAAAGTCACATAGTATGTCTCTTCAATCCTTCTTGAACGTTTGTTTAGGACCCTGTACGCCTTGGATGTGAGTGAGTAACCCAGAAAGATTCCCTCGTCGGCTTTGACATCAAACTTGTTGCGGTGTTCTTTAGAGTTAAAGATGAAACACCTTGAGCGAAACACATGGAAAAATTTCACATTGGGCTTTCTGTTGTTTATTATCTCATATGGTGTGAGCGTGAATCGCTTATTGAGATAGGACCTGTTCTGTGTAAAACAAGCAGCAGAAATAGCGTCAGCCCAAAAATAAAGAGGTAAGGAAGCGAAACTTAGCATAGTTCGGACAGCTTCACACAAAGATCGGTTTCGCCTTTCGACTATTCCGTTCTGTTGTGGTGTGTAGGGAGCTGAGAAATTGTGACTAATTCCCTTTTCTGCAAGAAACTCTTCAAACTCCCTATTCTTGAATTCAAGACCATTGTCGCTCCTGATGTTGCGAACAACCTTCTTGAGCTGTACTTCAATTTGCTTGATAAACACTTTCAGCTTTTGAGTCGCTTCAGATTTGATCCTTAGAAAGAACACCCATGTAAATCGTGAAAAGTCATCAACAATAACAAGAATATACTTGCTACCACCGATGCTTTCGATAGATGAAGGACCACACAAATCGATATGAAGTAATTCGAGTGGTTCAACAACTTTTGTGTTGATTACAGATGGGTGACTTTGACGAATCTGCTTCCCCATTTCGCATGCAGCACACAAATGCTCTCTGTCGAACTTGAGCAATGGAAGACCCCTAATGTGACCTCCAGTGACAAGTCGGTTGATATCTTTAAAGTTGAGATGAGAGAGTCTTCGGTGCCACAACCAGCTTTCGTCGGATTGAGCTTTAGATAACAGGCATATGGCTGGGTTTCCTTTGATGGGTTTCATGTTCAGAGGAAACATTTCACCCTTTCGCTCTGACTTCAGAATCACTTTCTTTGTATTTTTCTCAATGATTTCAGAACCTTCATCATCAAATGAGACTTTGAGACCTGTACCTCCAACAACCTGAGATACACTGATGAGGTTGTGTTGGAGTCCTTCCACATAAGCCACCTTCCTTATAGTGAAGTCTCCATTTGTTATCATTCCATATCCCTTTATGGTGCCGAAAGAGTTATTTCCAAACTTGACGTTGCCACCATTTGCAAGAGATCTGTATTCCCTGAGCTCCTCTTTCCTCCCTGTCATGTGACGCGAGCAGCCACTATCGATGTACCATTCTTCGTCGAACTGCTCGTCACTTATAACCTGCAAAAATTAAGCAGATTTAGGAACCCAAAGTTTCTTGGGTCCATGTGAGCTTTTCATGGGAACGGGAATAGTAAGAGAGATGTCAACTAGATATGTTCATTTTATTAGAGTTGTTTCATCTTTCTTTTTAATGGTAAACACTTTTATCTTATTAGGATGGGATGTGTTCGGTTTGGACTCTGGTTTAGATTCATTGACCTTCTGTTTGCACTTTTGTTCAGCGGATGGATGAGATTTTTGAGAACGAACAGAATTAGCTTTAGAGCTAGATGGAGAAGAATTGGTGGAAGTAGAAGAATCAGAAGAATTAGAAGAAGATGGTTCAGTTGATGAATTGGAAGAAGTAGAAGAATTGGGTTTAGATGAAGAAGACTTCTTGGCTGCAGACTCTAGGTGATCCTTTTGCTTTTGATCGTTGGAAGGACTGACCTTAGAGTTTTGATCATTTTTGACTTCAGAACCAAACCTTTGCTTTCGGTTGGAATCGTCTTTCTCAGAACCGAACGTTTGCTTTCGGTTGGTGTTTGCTTGTGAACCGAACCTTGGCTTTCGGTTATTGTGATTTTCAGGCTTTCCAACAGGATTGTTTTCATACTTTAGATTTTTATCTTGGTGTGAGAAGTATGCATTCTGGGAGTGCCAGAATTGTTTCCTTTCAGAAAGGTTTTTCCTGTATCTTTGGTTCCTTTCTATCTTCTTATTCCTCATCTGCTTAGGTTGATGATGAACGTTCGCTTTCGTTTTTGTTGTCTCCTTGGCTGGTTCCTTTTGAACTACAACAGTTTTACTTTGAACCGAGGGAGCAGAGGGAATATCCGAAGAAGATCCAGTTTGCACTGAGGGAGTAGAAGGAATGTCTGAAGAAGTTCCACTTTGAGCTGTTGGAGTAGAGGGAATGTCTTCTTTTGTTGAACGATCATCCTCCTGAGGAATATCTTTCGTACCACTGGTACTTGGCTCATTGAAATTATCCGGCTTGTTCAATGGTTCAGGGATGTATCTTCCTTTGCTCATCCAGGAGGTTCTTTCAGACAAGCCAACGGTTTCGTTTGCATTATCAATTGGAGCTTCCCAGAAGTACTCATCACAGCCATCAGCATTGTCTTCGTTCACAATAGCTGTGAGTTTAGCTGTTTGATGTTCGGTTACTCCAATCACCTTGTATACTTGATTCGGAGTGGTCCTGACCTTTTGATACACAACGGCTTTCTCTACTAGTTTCGGGGACTTTTGCTGGGACAATCGAGCGAACTCCACAGAATTTTCAGAAATGAGATTTTTGTGGTTTTCAGGTTCGCTTTTAACAAATTCTGAGCAGTCAACCGTGTCCTCTACAGAAATTTCACTCATGTTGTCGTCCTCGTTAAGCTCAGATGAATTTTCAACATCGATTTTGTTTTCTGAGCTTACGTTGGCGTTTAGAAAGTCAAATTTTTGCATGGTTTCGGTTCTCAGTTTGAGTCTGTCATTTTCATCCAAAAAGATTTTTGAGCATGTCCTTGTGGTCTTTGGATTTAATGAAGGACTCAATTTTGTCCAGTCCATACATGTAGGTCGGATTGACATCATCAGACGATATCACACTCTCACAATTATAGGCTTCGGCATCGATTTCATCCTCCTTAAACTCTAGGAAGGGCAAAATCATGCGATGGATCTTTTGGCCTATCTCACAGTCCAAGTGAAGTTGAGTAATATTGGAATATAAGCGTTTAGCAATTAAACAAAAAACATTTCGTTGTTTTAACAATTTTAAATTGTCTCTCTGCAAATAAATGTTTTCGTCTTTAACTTTAACTAATTCCGACTCTTTTAACTCAATCCACATTCGCCGCTCCTCACTCTTCGACGCCGCCCTGCTTAATTGATCAGTCAGGTTAGAATTGGTGACTCGAGTTTGAGTTAAGCTACTATCTAAATGAGAAATTCTTGTATTAACATTTTTTAGTTCTTTCTCATATGAGGATGGTGGTACTTTAGATGAAATAAAAACAGATTGTACCTTCTTTATCAGTTCATCGAGCTCATTGAACTGCTGGCTGAGTGGTTTGGCCGTAAAGCACATATCCTCCTGTACCTTCGGTCCATCGCTTCCTCCATCGGTGTTGTATCCCCTCAATTGAGATACGTCAGTCACCATGAAGCATTTTCCTCCACTGTTTTCCTCCTTAGCCACATACGCCTTTCCATGGGTAGGCTTCCTCACTTCTTCGTCTTCTGAGTCGGTAGACCAAACTTCTGTGCTACCGAACTCATCGTCATTAACCGAACCCTGCACAATAAGAGCATTAATAGAAGGGTTAGCAGTAGACTTCTTCTTTCTCAACTCATCCAGTCTCTTCTGCAACACAACTTCCTCATCATTTCCATCGTCCTTTTCAGCCATCTTCTTAAGAACACAGTCCTTAGCATAGTGGTTCTTGCCACCACAGTAGAAACAACTTACTCCGGAATCGGCATCTGCTTTTGGTTCCTTCTTGGGCTCCTCAACCTTCGGTTCATTGTTCACCTTTTCAGAGCTGTAACTCCCCTGTCAGTTTCGGTTTTTGTTGCTGGGGAATCTCTTCTTTATGAACCTCTTAGGATTGGACACCATCATGGCATAATCCTCAGAAGTGAGGTCATATTCCTCCAAGTTGAGCTCTTCATCCTCCATCACAGCTTTACTTTTGGATAGGAGGGCCAACGAACCAAGACTAGAAACGACATCCTTCTCTTGTACCACAATCTTCTCTTGGGACTTGAGGATACCCACCAGTTTTGCCAAAGAGTAAGATTTAAACTGCTCATGGTCTTTGACTGTGGAAACCACTGCTCTCCATTCAGACCTCAGTCCGTTCAAGAACGTAACCTTCTGTTCGATAAGCTTCCTTTTAATGTCGTGTTTGATCATCTTGCTGAGAAGATGATTGAAGCGATCAAACGTCTGGGTCACTGTTTCTTCGGTCCCTTGCCTGAATTCTCCAAACTCAGATAGAAGCAAGGTTTGGATAGAATGTTCAAGATCTTCGTCTGTGGAATACAGTTCGCGAAGTCTATCCCATACTTCCTTCGCCGTAGTACATGAGCTGACCAGTCTGAATGTGTCTGACTGAAGGGCGAATCTGATCAACCTTAACGCCTTAATATTGCACTGGAATTTGTCTTTTTCATCTTGTGCAATATCCTTCACGTCCTTAAGCAGATCGTTGTACTCTTTTTGTGTCTTAATGATTCTGGATGTTGCAGAATGAGAAAACGGTCCATTGATGATGGCTTCCCATATGAGGTAACCATTGTCCTCCGATCCAATCACGTAATCTTCAAAATGATGTGCCCATACTTCATAGTCATGGGTGTATAAGATTGGAATCTTTGTCGTCGAACCGATGCTGTTGGAAATATTAATAGGGTTTGATTGCGTCGCGTCCATTATGATTGTAAAAACCTGTTGAAAGATCAGACTTGTAATAAAGCAGATTAGGGCAAAACAATAAATATTAAGATACGTCAATTAAGATGACGGCTCAATAAATATCGATGATTGCGGAAAACCCTAATGGAAATCTTTTTCACAGAAAAGATGTGTATCGATTACACAGCCTCCTGCTCTGATACCAATTGAAGCGATTAAAAACCTTTAATCAATGAAGATCGATTAGATCTTGAACAAGTATGTGAATATAAAACAGTAAGAACGCAATAATAAGAACAAGAAAAGATTGAATCAAACTTGTCGAATGATTAAACAAAATCCTCAGAAGAGCTCGATTAAGAACATCAACTGTAGAGGATTAGAAGATTACAAGAACGGTTAAAGAAAACTGTTGTACTCTAGATGAACCGCTATATCGACAATCTCTAAAAATCGTTAACCTAATATGCATGCAAGCATTAACTTATATACAATACATAAAAGGCTCACGGTTGGACAGGCCCAAACTGGAGTGTACATGGCTAAACTATCGAGCCCAAAAGACGCAACATCAAAATAATCTTCAGCCCAACAGTATTCCCCCTGAAAACAGTGAAAACATTGAAAAAGGGTAGGGGTATGAACTCACTAGACAAGAAAACGCGACTGTTTGGATGCTAAACGTTAGTTCAGGGCTTGTTAACGCGCGAGGTTCCTATGTAATATGAATTAATATACAAATGTATCTAATTAGATTTTAAACCACTAATTAGATATGATAATACACTCCAATGAGCGAAAACACTTCAAATCAAGTGTTTGGAGTGACCCGGGTGACATCTACGGACTTGTATGGCTTAGGAATGGAGTTTACTCTTCAAGAGTAAACTCTTAGAAGATTTTACGGCCCTAAGACCATAATCACATGAGTTCACGGCCGTGAACTCATGGTTGGTTGGTTTAATGGTGCCAAAAGGTCAAATAACACTTGGGAAATGTTGGGATGAATTTATCTAAGGCTTAGGAATGAATTAAATCACCAATAACACCATCAAAGGGAGTTTACGGCCCTAAACATGGATTTTACGGCCGTAAGCTCCTATACTTCTCTTGAATTAATGATTTAATTACCTTAGACCAATCACATGTGATTCAAACAATTTTTACAAGCCTTAGGATGAATTTAGGGCACCTTTTGACCTATGTTTATGAGTTTACGGCCCTGGAACCTATTCTTGGGGGGTTATGACCGTAAACTCTCAAATGAAGAGTTTTTATTATGTTTAAGGTCCCCAAATTAATTTTGGTTGGTTCTAGGATTTATTCCAAGGCTAATGGTGTGTTTAAATGGCTTTTAAACACTTGGTTTTGAGTTTACTCTCCATGAATGATGAGTTTATGGCCCAAGCATGTTCTTGGGCATTAAACTCATGTTTACTCCTCAAAAACCATGTTTAAGGTGTCCTAAGTCCGAATTGGTAAGCCATAAAGTCATATCTAAGTGCCAAAGTTGGTTACGAGGGGTTAAAAGGCTCAAAAACCCAATTTATTTGAGTTTACGGACCAAGCATGATCTAGGGCCGTAAACTCATGAAGATGGTCCTAAATCAATGTTTAAACTCGGATTTGAAGGATAAAGAGGTTGAACAACAAGTTAGGGAAGTTACCTTAAGGATTTGAAGCCTTAAATCAATGTTTTTGGACCTTAAATTTGGATTGAGGAGAGAGGTTAGAGAGAGAGCAAAAGCTTCAAATGAGAGCTTAAACCTCTTTAAATAGTGTCTAAGATTTGGACACGGTGGAATTCTACCCGATTTGACGTTAGACGTAGCTTTTGGTCGCACCCGATCAAGTTGCCGTAACCCGATATGGTTGATTCTAAAATTTTTCCGATTACTAGAATGGGGTGTTAAAATGAGTTCTAAATGCATCGAGACACCCATTAAGTCATAATAATAATCTCAAATTAATGAATTAATTTAATTGTGTAAACGAAAACGAAATTGAAAACGACGAATAGATTATCGAAATGGGCTACAAAAAGGATTACAAATAATGGAACAAACTTCGGGTTGTCACATTATCCCCCTGTTAGAGGGAATTTCATCCCGAAATTCAGAATTAAGATACAAATCATGGGTTCGAAAAGAGATGCGGATACTTCTGTTTCATCGAGTCTCCACACTCCCAAGTGAACTCTGGTCCCCGCTTGGCATTCCAGCGAACCTTCACTATCGGGATGCTGCTTTGCTTTGTACATTTGATCTCTCGATCCATGATTTCGATCGGCTCCTCCACGAAGTTCAGGTTTTGATTGATCTCGATCTCATCTAAGGGAATCCCTAGGGTTTCATCGGATAAGCACTTCTTGAGATTTGAAACATGGAAGACAGGATGGATGTTGCTGAGCTCATGAGGTAAACAAAGTTTACAGGCTACCGGACCGACCCTGGCGAGGATCTCGAAGGGTCCAATGTACCTCGGATTAAGTTTCCCACGCTTTCCGAAGCGTACCATGCCTTTCCAGGGCGAGACCTTCAACAGGACACGGTCTCCAACCTAGAATTCCAGAGGTTTCCGACGATTATCTGTGTAACTCTTTTGGCGATCTCGTGAAGCTTTCAATCGTTCCCGGATTTGGATGATCTTCTAGGTGGTTTCACGGGTGATTTCAGGACCAGTGAGAGCACTGTCGGGGACTCGACTCTTGGCTAGCTGCGTGTCCCCTACCTCGGCCCAGCACAGAGGGGATCTGCACTTGCGACCGTAGAGGGCCTCAAATGGAGCAACCTTGATACTAGTGTGGTAACTGTTGTTGTACGAGAACTCGATCAAAGGCAGATGTGTGTCCCACGACTTTCCGAAATCGATAACACATGCTCTAAGCATGTCCTCCAGGGTCTAGATAGTTCTCTCACTCTGTCCATCAGTCTAAGGATGATAAGCCGTGCTCATGTCTAATTTGGTTCCAAGAGCCTTCTGGAGAGACTGCCAAAATCTGGAGGTAAACCTGCTATCTCGATCAGAGATAATGGATGCAGGTACACCATACAGTCGGACTACCTCTTGGATGTAAATTCGCACGAGTCTTTCCATCTTGAATGATTCTTTGATCGGAATGAAGTGAGCGGACTTTGTCAAACGATCGACAATTACCAAATGGTGTCGTACCCACTCGGACACTTGGGTAACTTGGTGTTGAAATCCATGTAATCATCTCCCATTTCCATTTGGGTATCTCGGGCTGCTGGAGCAGACCCGAGGGTTTCTGGTGCTCAACTTTAACCTTGGCGCAAGTCAGGCACTTGCCCACGAACGTAGCGATCTCAGTTTTCATGTTTGGCCACCAGTATTGTTTCTTGAGGTCCAGGTACATCTTATCCGAACCTGGGTGAACAGAGTATCTGGTCTTGTGTGCTTCCTCCATAACAATCTCCCTGAATCCTCCAGACTTTGGAATCCAGATTCCGTCCATGATACAATAGACTCCGTAACCTCTGATCTCAAGTTTCTTATCCATTCCCCTCAAGAATTCGATTGACACGTTATCGGGTTTGAGGGCTTCTAACTGGGCTTCTCGAATTTGTATGGATAAGTGGGAATGGATAGTCATCGTCAGGGTCTTCACTTTTCGGCTTGAACTCTCCTTTCGGCTAAGGGCATCTACTACCACATTGGCCTTGCCGGGATGGTAACGGATTTCACACTCATAATCGCTGAGTAGTTCTACCCATCGCCGTTGCCTCATGTTCAAGTCTTTCTGATCAAAGATGTGATGTAGGCTCTTATGGTCTGTGAAGATCGTACACTTAGTTCCGTAGAGATAATGTCTCCAAATCTTCAGTGCAAAGACTACGGATCCTAACTCCAAGTCATGAGTGTTATAGTTGACCTCGTGTGCCTTCAGCTGTCTTGAGGCATATGCAATCACCTTTCCCCTTTGCATAAGCACATAACCTAAGGCTTGATTAGACGCATCGCAGAAAACAACGAAATCCTTTGTTCCTTTGGGCAAGGACAGGACCGGTGCGCTACACAAGGCTCACTTTAATGTTTGAAATGCGTTTTCTTTCTTTTCAACCCAACAAAAGGGTACACCTTTCTGTGTCAGAGTGGTTAGAGGTTTGGCGATTCTGGAAAAATTCTGGATAAATTTCCGATAATAGTCGGCGAGACCCAAGAATTGACGAATTTTTGTGGGCGTCTTCGGTGCCGACCAATTCTCTATCGCTTTTATCTTGGATGGATCCACGTGCATACCCTCTTCGCTTACCACGTGACCGAGGAAAGTTACCTTCCGAATCCAGAATTCACACTTGGAAAATTTCGCATACAGCTTCTCGGATCTAAGGGTTTCCAACACTAGCCTCAAGTGTTGTTTGTGATCTTCTTCGCTTCTGGAGTAGACAAGTATGTCATCAATGAACATAATGACAAACTTGTCCAGATAAGGATGACACACCCGGTTCATCAGGTCCATGAACACTGCTGGTGCGTTGGTTAGACCGAAGGGCATCACTACGAACTCGTAGTGTCCATACCGATTCCTAAAAGCTGTTTTAGAAACATCACTCTCATGAACTCGTAGCTGATGGTACCCTGACCGAAGGTCTATCTTGGAGAAGTAACTGGCTCCTTGGAGTTGATCGAAGAGGTCATCTATTCGCGGAAGAGGATATCGATTTTTGACGGTCAACTTGTTCACCTCACGGTAGTCGATACACATCTAAAAGGATCCATCTTTCTTCTTAACGAACAATATCGGAGCTCCCCAGGGTGAGGAACTCGGTCTAATGAATCCTTTACTGAGCAACTCATTGAGCTGGCTAGATAACTCCTGCATTTCTGCTGGAGCTAAACGATATAGAGATTTCACTACGGGGGTAGCTCTAGGAATTAGATCAATGCGGAATTCGACTTGACGCTCTGGAGGGATTCCTAGAAGTTCTTCGGGAAACACATCAGGAAAGTTACAGACTTCGGGGATGCTCGCGAGGTCCTTAACTTCCTGTTTATCATTGATTACATGGTCTAGGAATGCTTGGCATTCCTTTCGCAAGAGTTTCTGAGCTTTGATGCAGGAAATGATGCGAAGACTGGAGTTGAGTTTATCGCCATAGATTATGAGAGTCTGACCCGAAGGAAGGTTGAGATGGATAGCTTTTTCGAAACAAAGGATATCAAAATGATTGGGACTCAACTAATCCATGCCAATGATGACTTCAAAGCTCTTTATGGAAACCGACATAAGATCGATAGGAAATGAATGGTCCTTCAGGGTAAGGGTACAAACTATGAATACATCGCTAGCGCTCTCCTTCTCACCGTTAGCTATCTCGACAGTAAACGTTTCGGTTAATGGTTGGGGATTAGGTTTTAAATTATGTTTGAACGTATTACTAACAAAGCTTCTTTCAGCACCCGAATCGAAAAGAATACTAGCATAAGAGTTGTCAAGAAGGAACGTACCCGAAACAACAGTTGGATCGGTGACTGCCTCCTCCCATCCCATGGCTAGGACTCTCCCAGTGTTATCAACTGTCGTCTTCTTGGGGCCGTTCCTTTTGAAGTGCCCGACCTCTCCACAATTATAGCAGGTTTGACCAATGCCTGCTCCCAAAGATTGATTTGCAGATTGGGCTGGTGCCGAGGTTGTGGTGGTATTTTCACTTGTCACACAGGGGAAGGTTACCAGCATACCTGCGGGTAGGAGTTTGAGTTGTAGATCCCACAACAGAAGCAGCAGCAACGGGGGTAGTAGCAGCATGGACTGCTATAGTCTGATGTTTCTTTGAGGATCCCTGGGAAGATTGAACCTTTTTCTTCTTCCAGAACTTCCTTTTCTCACCACTCCTCTTGGTCGGCTCAGGAGTGGTGGTTGTTTCCTCAACATCATCACTGTGGTCAATTAGGGTCTGAGCTAAACTCTTGGCGCTGTTATACGTATCTGGCCGTGCAACTAAGACGTTTCCCTTGGTTGGCTGGGTCAGCCCCCAAATGAACCTCTCTATTTTCTTACTTTCCAGGGTAACCATTCCCAGGCAGAGGAGTGCAAGATCATCGAATCTAGAAGTGTATGCAGCAATATCGGAACCTTTCATCTTTAGGTTCCAGAGCTCGTGCTCTAATTTCTGCATTTCGCCCCAAGGGCAGTACTCAGCTAACAGGAGTTCTTTCATGGCTTCCCAACCCATGGCATTGGCTACAGGTAGGGTCAAGGATTTGAGTCGGCCATTCCACCAAGTCAGAGCTTTATCAATAAAGCAGGAAAGAGTTATAAGCGAGAAAGCAGGAAAGAGTTATCGAAGCAGATAAATTATCGCTAAAGGAATAATCAAGGAATAACGCGTGAACGAGGACTTCTACAAGGGATTGGCATCGAGAAATACTCGCATAGTATTTCATGATTCGCTACGATACTGGCTCGATGTTTGTGGTATTAGGGTAAGTTTTAGGCATGCCGCATACCACAGTCACTCCCAAGCACATGTTGGCCGTGTCTCGAATGAATATAGTTGGCCAGACTATATTGATCCTAGACACGACTACATAACTGCCCAGGTTTAACCGCAGTACACAACACCCATTTACTTATGTTTTGTTCTACTTGTAGTTACGGATCTCGACGGTTCGGTATACTTATATATTTTTGAAAATACTTATATTTTGAAGTATACTTGTAGTTCAGAGCACTTAGGCCCCTTAATGTTTATAGTCTTATACCATGTAAGGTTTGGTATATATTATTCACTACAAACAAGGGCTCTAATACCAATCTGTCACACCCCAAAAACCGAAGGCGGAAACATTTCCGGGGTTGACTCCACGTTAAGTATCAAATCCAATGCACATAGTAAGTAAAGTAAACAACCATTACATTACATATATAAAAGTTTACATTTGTTTCAAAAGTAAAGTTGTACAAGTGTGATACATAGTATATATAAACAAAAGTGAGACGAGCCTTCTGCGCACTTCGTCTTCGCCAAAAGGAATCATCGGGTACCTGGGGCCGTAAACTCATGAAGATGGTCCTAAATCAATGTTTAAACTCGGATTTGAAGGCTAAAGAGGTTGAACAACAAGTTAGGGAAGTTACTCTAAGGATTTGAAGCCTTAAATCAATGTTTTTGGACCTTAAATTTGGATTGAGGAGAGAGGTTAGAGATAGAGTAGTGAGAGAGAGCAAAAGCTTCAAATGAGAGCTTAAACCTCTTTAAATAGTGTCTACGATTTGGACACGGTGAAATTCTACCCGATACCGACGTTAGACGTGGCTTTTGGTCGCACCAGATCAAGTTGCCGTAACCCGATATGGTTGATTCTAAAATTTTTCCGATTACTAGAATAGGGTGTTAAAATGAGTTCTAAATGCATCGGGACACCCATTAAGTCATAATAATAATCTCAAATTAATGACGTAATTTAATTGCGTAAACGGAAACGAAATTGAAAACGACGAATAGATTATCGAAATGGGTTACAAAAAGGATTACAAATAATGGAACGAACTTCGGGTTGTCACAAATGTTATACAAAAACTTATAATATATATTGGATATTATAAAAAGTAATAGTAAACTTTATATGGTATGAACTAAATGTTAGATAGTATCAAAATATAAGTTGATGGATTTATATGTTATTTGATAATTCGGTTAATGCCCAAAATATAACTAAAAACATAAATTTCAACATATTTCTATTTTTTCCCATAATTATTTTAAATATTTAAAATAGTTCTTGCGCAATACGTGAGGTTACGTCTAGTTGAAAAGTAAAAGAGATCATGCCATTTCTTTCCTCATTAAATTCAAGCATCAAAAACAGAAAAATCATTGACATTGATTCCTTTTTGTTTTTATCAATTTAATTGTTTAACTTAATTTTCATTTTTGTGTTTTGATATTATAAGCCACAAAATTTATAATTTATATATTTAATTTGTCTTTTGTTAGATTAAATAACTAATTTTACCTAGTTTGTGAGCAATAAATTAGTTCATTATTTGTATTTTTATATAGTTTGTGAACAAAATTTAGTTCACTATTTGTAATTAAGAGGATTTTGATATTTTAGAAACTTCCAAAGATACTTTAACAAAGTATCACCCTTTGGTTAACATTTTTTAAAGGTCCAACACCAATTGATTTAATATATGTTAGTGTAGATGATTTGGATAATCTTCGTTGTGATCCTTCTGAAAAATAAAAAAATATTGAATTATAATGATAATCATAAAGATAAAATAAGGCATTGTTATTGACTTAACAGACCTTATCAATCACATGACCATATATTCCCAAAAGCAAAAAATGAGAATAAGCTATGAAATTGTGTCCTACCTAGTTTAATCAATATGGTAATTTGTTAGTGTAAGATAATAAATTGTTTCATAGATAAATAGTGAGCTTAAACCTCATATAAATATGATTACATAAGAGACCTAATCTAAATCCTAAATGACTTGGGCTTAAACCTTAATCACTAACAGTTAGAGTATAGTGTAAAGGCAAATAAAACATTTTTTATGTTGTTATTTATAAAGACATCATATTAGAGAGTAAGTCGGTAATGACGTATCTAAGAGAGGTATATTTTGAATCATGGATATGTGTTCTTCTATTGCTTAAAGTTCTCTTAAACAAGGTCCTTGATGTGTTATGATGAGCAAAAAAAATCATGTATGTTTTGCTTTGTGACATGCATAAAAGATTAACCTAAACCAACAGTGATAACAGTGGTGTTAGAGTCACCGTTCTAGATTTTTAACACAAAAAATAATCGCTTTTTTTTTTTTTTAAAGATGTGGTATATTGATGGTGTACACAAAAGTAAAAATGTATGTATGGTGCATGCACCTCCAATCTCATGTTTTGAGCAAAGAAACAATTTCTACTTGATTACTTAAATGTTTTTCCCCAACGATTTTAATTCACATTGTATTTGGTTAATTTAACTTTTATATGAGAAGCTAAACTAATATATATATATATATATATATATATATATATATATATATATATATATATATATATATATATATATATATATATATATATATATAAACATTGCAAAATTATAGTATTATTGTTTTTCCTAAAGTTGCAATCTTTATTAAAATGTTCTTAAAAGCTACCGAAAAAGGCAACTACTTGTAGAAAGTGCTAATGTTGAGCATGGTTGTAGAACTTGCTACTCGGTACCTACTCAGCCGACTACCGAGTAGCGAGTAGTCGGGAGTACTCGGGGAGTACTCGGATTCGGTTATTCATATAAAAATATTTTTAGGGAAACTATATATGTCAAAATCATAAGTTAAAACCATGAGTTGAATGAAATATATAATGAAATTAGATACATGTGAACACACAAAAACTAAAAAAAAACACACAATGGTCCTACTTCATGAATAATTATTGATAATTTAAGATATATATATATATATATATATATATATATATATATATATATATATATATATGCAGTAATAATCACATATGTGTGTGTTAAATAATAAATCATTAAGTATATTATACATAATAAAAAACGAGTTGCCTGATTTTTACAACATTGTTCGCTTCAATAAGGGGTCAATCGGGGAGTACTCGGATTTTTTAACTCGCCTCGGTTAGGGGCTGAGTAGCAAGTACTCGGACGAGTACTCGGCCAACTCAGTGAGTTTTACAACACTGATGTTGAGAAGTATATTGCATTAGAATTTGTTAAGAATGGAAATGCTAAGGCAATCGTTTCGCTAGAAAGTGTTGCATTTGTTCTGCCTAATGCTACATTTTCTCAAAAGTGTTGCAAGTTGTTACAATAACGCCTTTTGTGAAATAATAGTGTTGTTTTATTATATGGAAGCAGTAGTATTTTGTCTCGACTAGACCTTTACGTGTGATGTTTGGTTAGTTGTTTTTATTTATTAAAACTAGTTTATAACCCGTGGGAACCACGGTTACAAAATTAATTAAACTTTCTAAGTAAAAACTCAAAACTATTAATCAATAATTTTGAATAACTTATTAAATAAAATATATTTTTTTAGTTATATATAAAATTATAATCGTTGATTCATATAAATACGTAAAATATATCATCTTATAATTTGTATAAATTTTATTTTATTATAATTGGTATAAATTTTATTTTATTTTAATTCTAATATTATTAATTTAATGTAATTAAAATATGATTTAAATTTTGAAATTTGAAATTTGAAATGAAGAATTAATAGATTGACAAGTGTTAAGATATTAATTACAAGTGTCAATAGATTGACAAGTGTCATGATATTAATTACAATGTCTAACATGGTGACACATGGCAAAAGAGCTACTCTTTTATTAGAATAAAGATTATAATTTTTGCAAGTTGCATGTCGTGTTAATTGTTTACTCCTAATATGGAAATTCATTTAAATTATATTTATTATATATTAGTCAGGAAATTTGTATTTGAATAATAAATGTGACAAAAGAAGACCGTTTTTTTATTTACTTATTTTATATAGTTTATTTTAGCATTTTTTGCCTATTTTGTTGTTATTTGCATTTTATATTCTATCCCTTTTTTGTTTTGGATCGTATTGAGTACTTTCTCTTTTGCGTAAGGTGATTTGTAGGTTTTTGGAGTGTCATTGCGGTTGTAGATAGGTTGTTATTTGGCTTTGTGGACTTACGAGGAGTTATTGGGCTTTACAAATCCATTTTTAGAAGAATTACGCTTTGTGTTCTGAAGACTTGGATGGGTCATGGACTTTGAAAATGGGCTTGGACTGTCCATTTTGATGCTTGAAGATGATTTGTCCATTTTGAATAATTTAAGGTGTGGAGGGAACCAATGGAATCTAAAGTAGTGGGGGTGGAGTAGTAGAAGAAGGAGCGAATAACATTTCAAAACTTTTTGGAGGGTGAGGTCTCCACCCGCACACTTGTGCACGGGTACCCGCACAACTGCTTTCCCCGGGGGCATTTTGGTCATTTAACCTATTATTTACTTTGGGGGCTAGGTCTTGTAGCCCATAGATCGATTTTGACACGATTGTAGCAGCTTGGAGTAGGGATGTCAACAGGACCAAACGGGAGCAGAAATAGTTGCCCCTGCCTCTACCCCCGAAATCAGTTATTGCCCCTGCCCCCGCCCCCGAATCACACGTTTACATATATCCCCCGATCCCATCCCCGAATGCCTTCATCAACCACGATCCCGCCCCCGTTCTCCCGTTTTATAGGCTTAAAATTGACTTTTTTGCTAAAAAATTCTTATATTTGGGGCTAAAAAAAAATATTTTTCATAACTTTAAAAGCTTAAAATCTAGTTTTTGAACAACTAAAGAATTAAAAATCCAACAAACTTACAAATATAAAATACAACAAATCCAACATTAAAAAAAATACGACATTTCCAAAAATATATGACCAATTCACTATTGTATCGTCGTATGTTGTAAAGTGCAGGAAAATCAAGAAACCCTAAAATTCGATAATATATTGTTATTATATATATATATATATATATATATTTATATTAAATATATATTTTTGATATAAATATACGAACGACCCCTTAGGAGTAAGGAATGGAAATACCCACTCCCGCCCCCACCCTCAAATTTTTTAAAAATTTAATCCCGTACAGAATCGGTGTCGTAGGGGAGTGGAGTCACGCGAAAGTTTTTGACATCCCTAGCTTGGAGGCGATTTTGGAGAGCTAGAGCATTCATCTTCTCATTCTTCTAGTATTTGTTAATTCCTTGATGTTAAAACACTTTTATGATTATTGTCATGTTCCCTTGAATGGATAATTACGTTATTTTGGTTGACTTGGGCTAAAACCATTTAATATTTGTGATTTTTGAAGGATTCAATGCAAACGTGTATGGAGTTATCCAAAAGAAGTTACCTCCCAAATGCAAGGATCCGAGAATGTTTACTATCCCCTATACTATTGGTGATTTTCATGTTGAAAGTGACATGTTAGAATTTGGGGCCTTGATCAATGTGATGTAATATTTGGTTATTATATCTATTAATGTTGGACCCTTCCAGGAAACTGGAGTAATCAACCATTAGTAGACAAGTCAATTGTGTTTCCAAGAGGAGTGTTAGAGGATGTATAAGTACAAGTAAATCAACTTGTAACATCCGGATTTTCAGGTACATTATTTATTCATTCATTTTCGGAGATTTTGGGAGGGACTCGGCGAGTTGATGCTTAGACTCGCCGAGTAGTGTCGCAATTTTCCATCCGGGTTAATGACCGAACTCGGAGAGTCTACTAGTGGACTCGGCGAGTCCACGCTGTTTAATTAAACCCTAATTTCCGGGGTTTGAGACCTATTTAAAGGCCCTTATGGCCTTCATTTGCGGCTACCAGTTTATAGAGTGAGACCCCAGAGTGTGTGATCGTTTTGAGATAGAAAGGAAGCCATTTTTGATCCTTGTATGGGTGATTTTGCAAGAAGAAGGTGACAAAGGCAAGAGGAAACTGAAGAGGGTGCTAATTTGTGGATTTCAGAGCTTAGGGACTTCATCTTGAGGTATGTATTCGATCCCCTTTTAGTTTTGGTGTAAGTTTTGAGAGTTAGGGTTTCTAGCCCCTTTTTGAGTAAGATTTGTGAAGCAATTGGTCCCTTCTTGTGTTGAGGCTTCAAATCTGGATCCAAAGAGGTCCAAAGACCTTAACTTCTTGATCTTTATGGGTGTCATGGAGAGTTATGAGCGTAGGGTGGCATATTAAGGCCATTTCTCCAAATAGAGCCATTGGGTCGTTGCATGGGCATCAAGATCCAAACTTTACGTGTTTATATTGCTTAAGGAGGTCAGATCTATGAGTTAGAGGAATGGATCTGACATCAGGAGCTCATTTGATCTCGAGCATGACATGAACTCGCCGAGTACCAAGAGCAAACTCGGCGAGTAGGGTTAGGGTTTCCCCATAGTTCACCCAGTGAGTGCTAGCCGAGTTGGGAGAATGACTCAGTGAGTCTGAAGGAATTAGAGGATTGGAGTTCAAGGCGGAACTCGCCGAGTTCATAATGGGACTCGGTGAGTTGCGTCGGGTGGCCCCGTGAGTCATGCCAGGTGGGACCCGTCGTGCAGGGGAAAGACTCGACGTGTCATGCGGGACTAGAGGGATAGTGGACACGCGTAGACTCGCCGAGTCACCTAAGTGCACTCGGCGAGTCGGGTTAGAATCCGACCGTTGACTTTGTTGACTTTGAGGATCGGTCAACAATGGAGTCTTCGTGTCAAGAGAGGGTTGAGTCTAGTCTCTAGAGTTGTATTTATGGGAGTATTTTACTTTATGTGATTAGGCGAATGCTAGACCGTATTGCTACAGAGTCATAGATTTACCGAGACATCTGAGGTGAGTCTTCTCACTATACTTTACCTTGAGTGGTAAGTAGGGTTATGTGACATAATGTCTTGTATGCTATGTTTGTGATGTGTTGCACTGCATTATTTCTATGTGATTTATGCTGTGTGTATTCTGGAGTTCACAGAGTTAGGACCAGAGGGTCCACAAAGTTAGGGACAGTGGGCCCACAGAGTTATAGCCTCGAGTGGCTAATATGTGTTATATGTGGTATTTTGGGGAACTCACTAAGCTTTATGCTTACAGTGTTATCTGTTATGTGTTTCAGGTACCAGTGATGATCGCGGGAAGGCGCCGGCATGATTCGTACACACGCATGGGATTTTATGTATTTTGATCTTGGGAAATGTTTTTGTGAAACAAAGATATGATACAATGAGATTTTGTTAATAAATATGTTTGGAAAATGTGTTTTGAAAATTAAAAATAGTTTTAATTTTTACGGTGTTACAAGTTGGTATCAGAGCCTTGGTTTGAGGGATTCGGATCCATCTTCAGGCGTGTCTGAACTCAAACCGAGGATTTGAGAAAAGTTTTATTAACAAAACAATTTTTAAAGAGTAAAAAGGAGTTTTGAGACAAACAGAGCGGAGCCATGTGTACGATCAGCCAGTGCCCGAATAGTGATTTCCCAAAATACCCTTGTAATAAGTGTTACGAGATATATTATATTATGTTATATGATGAGCTATATTATGCATGCTAGAGTAGAATAGGTATCCTTATTAGGACTAGAGTGGCCTGATATATGATGCCTTAGTCTAGGAGTTTTGCTGCTAGGGATGCTTGAGAGTGTTTAGACAGCAACGAGGAGCTTTTGAGAGATCAACTAGTGAGTAGCATATGATTTAAGAGAGCATTGTGCTTGGAATTTGGGACTCTGGGAGGAGGCCTTAGGATGAATGATGAGGCGGTGTGGTCGGTTGTATTGGTCCCGTACTACCGAAGGCACCGGGTCAATGCGCAACCCAAGTAAGAATCCTTAGGGTGCCGGAGACCAAGTAGGATTGGGGTATCGAGTGTCTGTGTACACCCGAGTGAGTCTCTGATATCTTGTGTTATATTTCAGAGAGGCATCATGGTGGGGACGCGCCACAGACCAGGGACTAGTGGAGGGGGTGTGAGCGACGAGGAGCTCCGCCAGATGATTCATGATGAGGTGGCTACTGCCATTCGCGCTGAGATTCCAGTGATGCGTTGCTATTCCGGGAGTTCAGCAACAAAAAACCACCAGAGTTTGATAGGACCCAGGACCCGATTGCAGCGATGAGGTGGATTTCAGACATCGAGGGGTGTTTCATCACCTGCTCATCTCCAGAGAATTTGAGAGTCTGGTTCGCGTTGAACCAGCTTCGCTTGGGAGCGAAGGACTGGTTGAAGTTTGTGGCGGCGTATTATTCGCCTGCTGAGCTTGTTGCAGTGACTTGGGAGAGGTTCACTGCTATGTTCCGAGATGAGTACGTTCCCCAGGTGGAGAAGGAGCGTTTGGCCCAGGAGTTTCTAACCCTCAAGCAGGGTACTGAGTATGTCATAGTGATTACAAGGATGTTCCATGAGCGGGCGATGTTCTGCCCAGAGCACGTGTCCTCCGGGCAGGTATGTATGAGCTGATATCTGAGCATTTTAAGGAGGGATATACGGGAGTTCGTGGCGAACTCGATGTACCGGATGTTTGCTGAGCTTCAGGCAAATACCCGGAAGAGGGAGATAGAGCTGGAGACCTAGGCTAGGGAGGAGGCTGTGTCTCAGGGGAGGGATCGGCAACCGATGCAGTCTCAGCCGGTAGCCAATCGAGCCAAGCCCGCTGATTCGAGATCTTGTAGTCAGAAGGGCCGCACTTGTGGCAAGTGCGGTAAGAGGCACGATGGGGTGTGTAGAGGGGGGTCTTGCTACAAATGTGGTAAGGAGGGGCATTGTAATAGCCCGGATTTCCAGGTATCTTTTATTCATATATTTTTGGTATTTTGTAAGGAGACTCGGCGAGTTCGCGCCTGGACTCGGCGAGTCCGTGCTGTTTAATGAAACCCTAATTTCCCGGTCCTAAGCCCTATTTAAAGAACCTTGTGGCCCTTCATTGCGGCTACCTTGTCCTTGAGAGCACCTAAACAGCTGAGAGTTCTTGTGAGTGAGATAAGAGGCCATTATTCACCAATTTTGTGTGTATTTGTGTGACAACCCGATATTTCGAGACAATGTAATGTAAAACCAATCAAATTTAGGTCAAAATATAACTTTCCTAAAATCTTGTTTGGGTTAAATAAAGTAGTAGGAATCGTATCAAGGTTTTCGTACATATAAAGAACCCTAAAATCCGAGTTATAACGAAGAAGTTATGACCAACCGAAGATTCTCGGCAAAACCGACATCAACGATTAAACGAAAAACGCGAAATTTCGATGCAATAGTTTTTAGCCTTAAGTATCTAAATGAAAGTTATATATAACCTCAAACCGTGAGCGTACATAAAAAGAACGTCCAAATCTGACTTCGTATGAGGAAGTTATGATTTTTCCAAGATTCGGGTATAGCAGTAGGCAGCTAAAAACTCGAAATAGAGCTCGAGATACTTTTGACCAAAACAACCTAAATGAGAATCTAAGGTCTCAACATTAGTAGCGCAATGGCGAAAAGTCTGACGAAAACGGACATCGGATGAAGAAGTTATGGAATTTTAACGGACTTTTCGTGTCCCGGCCCGTTAAAAATAAATAATTAAAAATAAAGTCAAAATTTGCCGATGAAGTCTAAACGAGAGTTGTAGATCATGTTTTTAGCTACGCATGCATATAAACAACGTCGAAAACGGAGCTCGTATGCGAAAGTTATGGATTTTACAAGTTCGGGGTCCAAAATCCGATGCTGTCAGGCCCCACGACGTGGCACAAGCTTGCCGCGACCCGGCAAGTGACTGAGGGCGTCAAATCAATGGAAGAGGATAGGCTTGACTCCCCACGATGTGGCCATCACTTGCCACGACGTGGCACACCCCAAAAATGCCCCTATAAATAGATTTCAAGGGTTCCGAGCTCCATTGCTCAGTTCCTTTCTTTCCCGCGCCGAAATTCTGCGTTTAAGCCCCCGAGACCCTCCCAAAGACCCGGTTTTCACCTTCAAATCCCGAAGGAAGGTTTTGTGTTCTCGAGATTCCCGAGAATCCCGAGAATCCCGAGATTTTCCCGCGTTTTCAACTCTTCCTGTCGAAGTTCTGCTCGATTCTTCTCTAGACTATTTCAAATCAACCACTTCAATCAAGTGAGTTCATACCCCTTAAATAATGTTTTAAACTAATTTTAAATGCTTTATGGGGGGGGATACAAGTAGAATCATATTACTTATTACATCAATCACATGTGATTAATATACAACATTCAAAAGATTTGGCTACTCATTAGCCGTTTTACCAAACAGTTTCCTTCAAATGATTTTTATAAACATTTTATATGTTTTAAACTCCTTATTACACTGTACCTCTTACTCTGTTTATCATATTTCAAACTTATTTACAACTGTGTTTCAAACAAATGTTCCTTATACTTATATTGTTTTATCAAACTTATGCCTTCAAATTGTTTTATAGATTGACATCAAGTCGATCTTTCCTTAAACTAATATTTATGTTTCAAATGTTTTACCAAACTTATTTATGCTTTTATATTATAAATTGCATGCCTCTATATGTAGAGTTATATAAGAAATGTTTAAAAGACTTAGGAAGGCTATCCACCCTATTTCCTTTTCGCGCCTTGAGATGTGGTCTGATGGGATATTGGATACTCATCCGAAGGTCGTTTAAATATTAGTTATATATCATATGTACATATAAAGTCATAAAAGGTCCTTCCAATTCATCCTATGCCCTTGGGTAGCAAGGGTATACATCCACGTCCATACGTACCACTTAGATTACTAGTAAGCTACCATATGGGTAGTTCAGGAAGATACCAGAACCATTACTAGAATGCGATATCATACAATGAGTCAGTTCATTCATGAGTCAATACTTTCTAAAACATTACTATACATTACATGTACAAACTATACTAGGATGACAACATATACATCTATACTAGAACGTTTATATTACTATACTTGCTAGATAGAGAGAACACAGATTACAGCTAGCACACGTAGAACATTTCAGTTCACCATAAGTACAATTACATGATCACATTTACATGAGTACGCTTTCATATACATAGGATAGACGTCATTAGGGGCTATAGATCAGAACCAGTTTAGGATCTAACTATACTGATAAAACACACTACGATTGTGATTGTTATATCGAGTATACATGATCGCAGGTAATGTGATGCTCACGGCTTGCATTTATGCAGGGGTCGTGTGTAGGTCCTAAAATCCCTCTGATAGGGGAGCGAAACAGTCTGCGATCTAGACATCACATTATACCTTATCCATCAAATAAGGCAAGTTGAGTATCGGTGTATTGATATATATACCTATATATATCCAAATACTGTGGTACTTGGTAGTATTACCCTAGATTTAAGGTAATAGGTACGGTTGTAGTTCGACACTACACCATAGTACCATTTCTTTCCCATTACATTCACTTCGCGAATTTTTCATAGGAAGCGCGGTAATGTAGATGCTATCTGTTGATAAATAGTAACCCTTTTAGAGCTACGATTTAGTACTACGTTAATTTTTCCAGTACATATTTTAGTGATAACCTCACTTAAACATAAATATACAATCTATATTTTGAGTAATGATAGTTATACTTTGGAAAAATACATACTCTTACAAGAGACACACACACAGAACAGTTAAGTCTTGGTAGAAGACTCCTTCTGTTACTAATAGGAATCATAGGGATTTCTAGGGATTTTCAAACATATACAGTTGAGCTACAAATATTTTCATACTTATACTCGTTTTCTTTCAAAGCAATGTCAAGTCTTAGAAATTATAAGTTTTAACAAATTAAGACACATTAATACTTATGATCTCACCAGCTTTAAAGTTGATACTCGTTTTCAAAATTACTTGTATCCTCAAGTCATCATAGACAGGTACCGATGCAGAGGAAAAGGAAGATGAAGCTTATTCAAGACTTATCTTTCATTTTGATTTATGCTTGTAGTGTTTATCAAAATTTGACAGAATACAATTGTATAATAATCATTTTATTAATGCAATGGATGATGTTGTTGCTTGTTTACTACTTTACATTGTTGTTGATATTAAACATGACGTCCTCCGCCCCAGAATGTTTCCGCCGTTCTCGGTTTTGGGGTGTGACAGATTGGTATCAGAGCATTGTTTATAGTGAATTGAGTATATCAACCCATAAAATATATACTAACTATAAATACAATGGGATTAAAAATACTCTGATTTAGAGTTTATACTTTAAATAGTAAAATATTTAAGTAAGTATACGTGCTGCATTCATACTAAAATCAGTGTCACTAGGACAGTACAAAAGAATTACGATTGTTGGGCAACACAAGTGGGCTTAGAGATATATGGTCAAAACTGGGAAGATATAGCCTGATCGCCTATATTATCCGAGGGTTGACTAGCATGTGCCTAAGTTTAAGTGTGTGGTTGCAACAATGCTAAAATCTTACCAACCCTACCACAATGAGAACAATAGAATATAACATAAAAATTAAAATACTATAGGAGTATTTGGTGTTACTATAAGTACTTTATACTTGAGAATTAAAACGGGATCCTCATTACTAAGTTGATAGTTGCTAAGTGGATACACTAAGGCTACATGTAATTAGGATGTTATAGACTTAGAATCAGTGGTAATTTTGCCTTACCCCTATTCTGTGTGAATTTGGAAATAAGGTCACTTATTCGAAGGTCTATCCTGTTTAGATTACACATAGCTGGTATGCACTTCACAAATAGTGATGTAACAAATGAGGGTTTTCTAAATAATTATCTAGATAGTTCGTCTAATAATTATCCACTTACCCTAAATTCTCGCATAGAAATCATAGTTGGACTCCATCCCCTTGACAACCAGTATCTTCCGAATGAAGTCATAGCTGGTTGGTTTGGAGAAGAACCATAGAATGATCATCCTATCCCTTTGGATGATCACCATGATAAAAACCTTTCAGCCCATGCCATTTATTGGCGACCGAAACTTTTACGACTTGAGCAATGGGGGCTCAGCAGATAGAGCCTTGCCGATCTTGGTCCGCAGAGAGGCCCGAAATGAGATTCAAGGCAGGACAACTCTACATCAGATTACAGAAGAAGTCGCCTATGCTAGAATGCATACCCTCCACACCATTCATCTAGAGGATGCTCACGAGAGATCAGAGAGAAACCATGAAATCCTACTGCAAACACTGGCTGAATCACGAGCCGAAGTCATAGGACTCCGAGTACGCCACATGGTGTGCGAAAGACATCTACTTGACAATGGAACGTCAATTGGTTGAACTAAGAGTACACCAGAGGGATGACCGTCGCCCGTAGTAGACGCTTTACTTTATTTCCCTTATAAAAAGGAATCGTTTTCTGTCTATGCCCGATGTGGCATTTTCTATGAAATTATCTGGTTCAGTACGAACTTTAGTTAGGTCTTTATGCTGTCAGGAACTATCTTCTGGGGATATGATGTGAGACCTTTAAAAGGTCGTTTTCCTAAAACCCTTACATCGTGAATATCAAAGATATTGACAGCCGGCTAACTGTTGCGTCACTCTTCATTTCAAGTACTTTTATCTTACTTTCATTAGAGTCTATTTAAATCATACTTTAGTCAAGTCATTGGACTATAGTAATTTATCTCCGGAGACACTTCCAAGTCTCTTTCAGTGGTTGGATCTTGTTATTCACCAACCCACGATACCTCAGTTCGAACGACAAACGTCTTGAGACCATTCTACGAACATACTTCCATTCCGTACCAGGACTGCATCATAGGGATGTAGGTCAAACTTTAGAGATCATACTCTTACTCTTTTCATGAACAATCTAAGTACATCAGGGTCAACCAGAATCGCTTACACATCTTTACTCTTTCATGTTACAGAATCATGGCGTCATCCGGAAACAACCAGCCAAGCAACGAGACCTCTACTTTTCCGATGGACGCCGCCACCTTTCAAACGGCAGTTACAGCTGCCGTAGTGGCTGCCGTAACCGCGGTCATGGCGCACCGTAGCACTATCAACACAGCCAATGCTGCTAATGGGAATAAAGTTTCCAATCGCGATATCCATCCAGGAAGTCGTCCAACAGTAACAGCCACAGGCTCGCAAAGCCAGAAAGCAGAGAACAAGAAAAGAAAACGTCAAGCCAAAGTGGAACACAAACAGTTTCAGAAAATTGCCAGACAGCAGCCACAAACCTCTGCCATCCCAGTACCGAGCAGACCATATAAGGGAACACTCCCGAAGTGTGACCGGTGCAATTCCGACCACGAGGGAATGTGCCGAGTCTTGCAGTGCGTGAACTGCAACAAGAAAGGGCACATCGCCCGCTTCTGTAGAGCTACCTCCACCACTAGGGCCAGCCTAAATTGCTATAACTGTGGTGAGTTTGGGCACTATAAAAGAGATTGCCCAAAGAAGGAAAACAAGGAAAGCACCCGTGTTCCCATAACTCCTACCCGCCACTTCACTTCCTCCACTGATGCGGGTACTGTCCAGATATGTCACCAATGCGGTGAAATTGGCCACCTTCAGAAGGATTGCCCGATAACGCAGAACTCTGGCGCAGACGGGAAGATTTTCAGGATTACAGCTGCAGGAGAGCCTGCTCAGGAACCACGTTAATGTATTTAAGGCGTTTCGTTGTAACAGACTTATAAACTATCTAGAACTAGTGCAACTAGAGTCTTACCTTTTGCGAGATCCTGTCTGTATAGGAATGCTCGTGCTGCGTATACTTGTCTTTTGTAGTATATCCTTTTCGCAGCAATAGTCTTGTGGTAAATCTAAAGTACTGTAACTCTGTTCATGGTTGCACAGTTGTGTTTTGTCTGTAATCGTCTATGTTTAATTCTAATGTCTTTAAAGTTTCTGTATGATTCCGACATTATCATACAATCAGATTCAATTTGATCGACGCGAAAACAGCTTCATACGTACGTCCCTATCTTCTAGATCACTTTTCCAATGAAGCCGTCTTATCAGAACGCCGAAGTGCTCATTCCAGGATTACCTCTTAGATAGTTTCTTTCCAAAGGAATCCTCGATGTACCACTCGTGCAGTACGTCAAGTTCAATCTAGGAAAATTCATACGGATGATCTATCACTGAGGAAGGTATACATAAGAGTGTTATATAATTAAGGTTCTACAGGTTTAGAATTAATGATTTCGCCTTAACTCTTTTCCTCCTTGGGATGTGAGGGTAAGGAAGAATCAGTTATTCGACTACCTTTTCAATCTTAATTATATACGCCTCGTATACACGAAATGGTGATCGTGAAGCCCTGTATAGTTTAAACACCCAGTACAACTGCCTAAGTATACGAGTAATCACATCGTCATGTGAATAGACTTAGAACCCAGTACAACTCCCGAAAACAGATCGCCCTATAGTTTAAACACCCACGGAGATACAAGAACAACACGAGCAACTTGGCGAACCACACAGAAATAGAATTCGAAGACTAGGTTTCTCACCCTAGAGAACCCCGGTCAGATTCTTCCAGAGGTCGATGGATCGCATCGTAGGTGCCTCGGTTATCGAGGAATCCGTCAAGAATTTCATAGAAATCGTTATCTCTGCCTCACATAGACAAAATGGTTGAGCAAACGTAAGGAAAGAATCTACTTTCAGAAATGGACCTGAGATCCGAATATCACCAGTTCGATGTGTTAGGGAAGGATGTCAGGAAGACTATCTTCCAAACCTGATACGGACACTTCGAGTTCGTAGTGTTACCTTTCGGATAGGACCAATACACACATGGTTTTCATGAGTTAAATGAAGGGTTACGTCTTTCTTACTAGGATCAATTCGTCATTTTCCCCATGAAATGACTTACTTATCTACCCTCGTAGTAAGAAGAAAGCCCATGGTAACATTCCTACAGAGGAACTTTAAGCAAAGTTCTCTAGGCACGAGTTTTGAAATTGAAGAGTCAATTTCTAGGACACACTGATAGTCATGTGAGAAATTTTGAGTACTCTTTCAATTTGTCAAAACCGTTGAGCATTTATCGACACCAGAGACGCCGACAGTTTTTCGCCAGATTCTAGGTCTTACCGACCTACCGCCTTAGTTCATTCAGAACTCCTCGCAAGCTATAGAAACTCGTACGACTTTGACCCAGCAAGGGGTGGCCTTTGACTGGGAAGTTACGTAAGAAAAGGAACCTTTGTGATTCCAAGTGAGTGACCAAGTTCTTCAGAACCAGTTTAGGATCTAACTATACTGATAAAACACACTACGATTATGATTGTTATATCGAGTATACATGATCGCAGGTAATGTGATGCTCACGGCTTGCATTTATGCAGGGGTCGTGTGTAGGTCCTAAAATCCCTCTGATAGGGGAGCGAAACAGTCTGGGATCTAGACATCACATTATACCTTATCCATCAATTAAGGCAAGTTGAGTATCGGTGTATTGATATATATACCTATATATATCCAAATACTGTGGTACTTGGTAGTATTACCCTAGATTTAAGGTAATAGGTACGGTTGTAGTTCGACACTACACCATAGTACCATTTCTTTACCATTACATTCACTTCGCGAATTTTTCATTGGAAGCGCGGTAATGTAGATGCTATCTGTTGATAAATAGTAACCCTTTTAGAGCTACGATTTAGTACTACGTTAATTTTTCCAGTACATATTTCAGTGATAACCTCACTTAAACATAAATATACAATCTATATTTTGAGTAATGATAGTTATACTTTGGAAAAATACATACTCTTACAAGAGACAGACACACACAGAACAGTTAAGTCTTGGTAGAAGACTCCTTTTGTTACTAATAGGAATCATAGGGATTTCTAGGGATTTTCAAACATATACAGTTGAGCTACAAATATTTTCATACTTATACTCGTTTTCTTTCAAAGCAATGTCAAGTCTTAGAAATTATAAGTTTTCACAAATTAAGACACATTAATACTTATGATCTCACCAGCTTTAAAGCTGATACTCGTTTTCAAAATTACTTGTATCCTCAGGTCATCATAGATAGGTACCGATGCAGGGAAAAAGGAAGATGAAGCTTATTCAAGACTTATCTTTCATTTTGATTTATGCTTGTAGTGTTTATCAAAATTTGACAGAATACAATTGTATAATAATCATTTTATTAATGCAATGGATGATGTTGTTGCTTGTTTACTACTTTACATTGTTGTTGATATTAAACATGACGTCCTCCGCCCCAGAACGTTTCCGCCGTTCTCGGTTTTGGGGTGTGACAATTTGCAAGAAAGGAAGGGGGAAATCAAGCTTGTAGAGTTGGGGAGCTTGGATCTACTTCCATTTCGTCAGAGGAAGCTTATTGAGGTATCATTCAGAGCTTATTCTCGTATTTTTGTTGATATGGTCAAATCTAGGGTTTCTTCATGCCTTGTTTGCCTTGTATTTGGAGTGTGAGAGGCCCCATGGGGATATGGTACCTAGATCTGGACCTTAGCAGATCCAGAGAGTCCCAAATGCCATGCTTTATGTCCTCTTGGGTTTGGAGACTAGGGTTGCCATCTTAGAGGTCATTTCTCCAAAAAGAGCCTTGTAGGTGTTGCATGGTAGCCAAGACTGTGACTTTATGTGATGAATGAGCTTAGGAGGGCCAGATCTATGAGTTGATGGAGCGGATCTGACCTCAGAAGCAAGATTTAGTTGATGCATGGCATGGACTCGCCGAGTCCGAAGAACAGACTCGACGAGTAGCATGAAGATTGTCCTTAACCACTCAGCGAGTGGTCTTGCCGAGTTAAGGATAGACTCAGTGAGTCAGGGAGAGTTAGAGAGGGTTGACAGGTGGACTGAGTCGAGCTGGAACTCGCCGAGTTGTTCTTGAGACTCGGCGAGTTGAGTCGTGGTGGCCCCGCGATTCATGCGAGGTGGGACTCGTTGAGTTGGGGGTGTACTCGACATGTCAGGAGGGGATCCTAGAGAGTCAGTGAACACGTATAGACTCACCGAGTCGCCATAGTGCACTCGCCGAGTCTGGTCAAAGTTGACCGTTGACTGTTGACTAGAGTTGACCAGTGTTGACTTGATAGGGGTAGTCAACCTTAGTGGTAAAAGTGTTAATTAGAGATATATGATGTTATAGGAGGATTATAACTCGGAGGATCGAGCACGAGTGATTTCCGGGATTCGCGAGTTATCGAGATATACGAGGTGAGTCTTCTCACTATACTTTACCTTGAGTAGGTAATTAGAGTTATGTGACAAAGTATGTGTATGCTATATGTATGGTATGTGTTGTACTGCATTATGTCTATGTGATTTATGCTGTGCATGCTTATAGAGTTGGAACCGAAAGGTTCCTAGAGTTAGAACCAGTGGGTTCACAGAGTAGGGTCTACGGACCCACAGAGTTATAGCCTCGAGTGGCTAATATGTGTTATGTGTGGTATTTTGGGGAACTCACTAAGCTTTGTGCTTACAGTGTTAGTGTTGTTTGTTTCAGGTACTAGTGATGACCGTGGGAAGGCGCCGGCTTGACCTGTACACACGCATGGGATTTTTATAATATGTGATCTTGGGATTTTGTATGATATGGATTGGAGTTTTAAAGTTGATGTTTTATGAAAATTTAAATGAAAATGTTTTTATATTATGCGAAAAATTATTTTGAAATTCACGGTGTTACAATTTGGTATCAGAGCCTTGGTTTGAGGGATTCGAGTACACCTTCGGGCGTATTTGAACTCAAACTGAGGATTCGAAGAGTATTTTCAAAAAGAGTAAAAGATTTTGGAAAAACGCAGAGCAGAGTGTGTGTACGATCTGTCTGTGCCCGAATGGTGATTTCCCAAAATACCCTCATGTTATGTGCTATTGATATTGATATGATGTATTCGCATGCTAGAGTAGGCTAAGTATTCCTATTAGGACTAGAGTGGCCTGATTTGTGATGCCTTAGCCTAGGAAGAGGTGAGCTGCTATGAGATGCTTGAGAGTGAGTAGGTAGCAGCGAAGGGGCTTATGAGAGATCTATTAGAGAGTAGCATGTGCATGATAGAGTACTTGGAATTTGGGATCCGAAGAGGAGGACTTGGGGTGTATTATTATACGGTGCGGACAGTAGTATTGGGCTCGTACTACTGAAAGCACCGGAGCGGTGTACAACCCAAGTAAGAATCTTTGGAATACCAATGGTCAAGGAGGGATGATTTGTCGAGTGTGAGTATGCTCGAATGGATTCTAATTTATCGTATGTTGTATTTCAGAGGTACATCATGGTGAGGGCACGTTGATGCCTGAGAGCAGTGATACCAGTGATGAGGAGATCCGCCAGATCATCCACGAGGAGGTGGCTGCGGCCATTAGGGCAGAGATACCAGAGATGTTCGGGTCTATTAAGACCACACTGATTGAGACTTTTGACGAGCATTATGCCGCTCTTTCTGAGGCTGCTGTTGCAGCGGCCACCGCAGCTATTGCTGCCGCTAGGCCGCAAGGTGGTGATGCATTGCTGTTCCGGGAGTTCAGCAACACAAAACCACCAGAGTTTGATGGGACCCAGGACCCGGTGGCAGCTATGAGGTGGATTTCTGACATAGAGGGGTGTTTCTTCACTTGCTCTGCTCCTGAGCATTTGAAGGTTCGGTTTGCGCTGAACCAGCTTCGCTTAGGAGCGAAGGATTGGTGGAAGTTTGTGGCGGCGCACTTTACGCCTGCTGAGCTTGCGGCAGTGACCTGGGAGACGTTCACTGCCATGTTCTGAGATTAGTACGTTCCCCAGGTGGAGAGGGAGCGTTTGGCCCAGGAGTTTCTGACCCTCAAGCAGGGTACTGAGTTGGTTACAACGATCACCAGGATGTTCCATGAGAGGGCGATGTTTTGCCCTGAGCACGTGTCCACTGAGCAGGCACGTATGAGCCGATATCTGAGTATCTTGAGGCGAGACATTCGGGAGTTCGCGGCGAACTCCTCGTACCGGACATTTGCTGAGCTTCAGGCAAATGCCCGGAAGAGGGAGATTGAGCTAGAGACTCAGGCCAGGGAGGAGGCGGAGTCTCAGGGGAGGGATCGGCGACCGGCACAGTCTCAGCCAGCAGCCAAGCGGGCCAAGCCCGCTGATCCCAAACCAGGGAGCCAGAAGGGCCGCACTTGTGGGAAGTGTGGCAAGGGTCATGATGGAGTTTGTAGAGCGGGATCTTGCTACAAGTATGGCAAGGAGGGGCACATGGCCAAGGACTGCCCCAAGGGGTTTGCGGTGTGTTTTCACTGCAATCAGACCGGACACCGGAAGGCAGAGTGTCCGCAGTTGCGAGGATCATCTCAGGGAGCACCTCAGGGTCTGCCCCTGCCGCCATCCGAGCTACAGAGAGTCGGCCAGTGAAGGCCGAGGCGCCGAGGGCACGAGGGAGATCTTTTCAGCTGACCGCGGAGGAGGTCCGCGCAGCACCCGATGTCGTGGCTGGTACTTTTCTTGTGAATTCTTTACCTGCATTGGTGTTATTTGACTCGGGTGCGAGTCGGTCTTTTGTATCTTTGGCCTTTAGTCAGCATATCAGTGTTAGTCGTGAGGCGTTGAGTCGGCCTCTGAGAGTGTCCATAGCTGATGCAGAAAGGGCATGTGATAGCGTATGCATTGAGGCAGCTGAAGCCTCATGAGACGAGATATCCCACCCATGATCTAGAGTTGGGGGCAGTGGTGTTCGCCCTCAAGATTTGGCGTCACTACTTGTATGGGGTTCGGTGTACGATATACACAGACCATAAGAGTTTGAAGTATTTGATGGATCAGCCCAACCTGAATATGCGTCAGAGAAGGTGGTTGGATATGGTCAAGGATTATGATTGTGAGATCCTGTACCACCCAGGCAAGGCTAATGTGGTAGCCGATGCATTGAGCCGCAGGGCGGACAGCACCCTACTGTGGGATGTATGTTTGAGATTGACCATGATAGCTCCAGTGTTGGATGCCATTCGTGGGGCACAGGCCGAGGTTGTGCAACCTGGGATGCAGAAGAGGGAACGGGTTGTTGGTTTGGTTTCAGAGTTTGTTACCGATGGTCGGGGGCTTATGACATTTCAGGGGCGTATCTGGGTACCGTTTGTGGGAGGAACACGTACAATTTTGATGGAGGAGGCGCATCGATCGAAATTTTCGATCCATCCGGGCGCCACTAAGATGTATTTGGATTTGAGAAAGGAGTATTGGTGGCCCTGTATGAAGAGGGATGTCGCGTGGTTTGTTGAGAGGTGCTTGACCTGCCGTAGGGTTAAGGCCGAGCACCAGAGGCCGCATGGTAAGTTGCAGCCATTGGAGGTTCCCGAATGGAAATGGGAACAGATCACTATGGATTTCATCACCAAATTGCCAAGGACTGCCAAAGGAGTTGATGCAATTTGGGTGATTGTGGACAGATTGACGAAGAGCGCTCACTTCCTTGCTATCAGCGAGAGTTCTTCAGCAGAGAAATTGGCAGAGGTGTATGTGAGGGAAGTGGTATCTCGGCATGGGGTGCCGATCTCGATTGTTTGACACCGTGATGTACGCTTCACTTCCAGATTCTGGAAGAAGTTTCATGAGGAGTTGGGTACTAGACTGCATTTTAGTACCGCATATCATCCCCAGACAGACGGCCAGAGTGAGCGGACGATTCAGACGCTCGAGGACATGCTCCGGGCATGTGTGTTGGATTTCGGGGGTAGCTGGGATGCGTATTTGCCCTTGGCAGAGTTTTCCTACAACAACAACCATCATTCGAGCATTGGTATGCCACCCTTTGAGCTGTTGTATGGGAGGAGGTTTCGGACCCCCATTTGTTGGGGAGAGGTTGGACAACGGGTGATGGGCAGTACAAATATCGTGCTTCAGACGTCAGAGCAGATCCAGCAGGTCAGACAGAGGTTGTTGACCGCTCAGAGCCGACAGAAGAGTTACGCAGACAGGAGCCGGTCCGAGCTTGAGTTACAGGTCGGCGACCTTGTTCTCCTGAAGGTCTCTCCTTGGAAAGGAGTGATTCGATTCAGGAAGAGGGGCAAATTGGGGCCCCGATATATTGGTCCTTTCCGTGTGATCGTGAGGGTAGGCCGGGTAGCCTATCATTTGGATTTGCCAGCAGAGTTAGGGCAGATTCATGACACTTTTCATGTGTCGCAGCTGAGGAAGTGTATAGCCATTAGAGGATATTCAGGGAGATGCGAGCCTAAATTATGCTGAAAGACCATTGGCCATCAGAGATCGGAAAGTCAAGGTTCTGAGGAGCAAGGAGGTACCCCTGGTGTTGGTTCAGTGGCAGCATCGGAAGGGGTCATAGATGACCTGGGAGCCGGAGCCTGAGATGCGTGAGCAGCATCCGGAGCTATTTGCAGAGCGAGATTTCGAGGGCGAAGTCTAGTTCTAGTGGGGGAGAATTGTAACAGCCCGGATTTCCAGGTATCTTTTATTCATATATTTTTGGTATTTTGTGAGGAGCCTCGGCGAGTTGGAGCTCAGACTTGCCGAGTACGATCGCGGTTCTGGACGCGGGTTCGCGCCTGGACTCGGCGAGTCCGTGCTGTTTAATGAAACCCTAATTTCCCGGTCCTAAGCCCTATTTAAAGGACCTTATGGCCCTTCATTGCGGCTACCTTGTCCTGGAGAGCACCTAAACAGCTGAGAGTTCTTGTGAGTGAGATAAGAGGCCATTATTCACCAATTTTGTGTGTATTTGTAAGAAAGGAAGAGGGAAATCAAGCTTGGAGAGTTGGGGAGCTTGGATCTACTTCCATTTCGTCAGAGGAAGCTTATTGAGGTATCATTCAGAGCTTATTCTCGTATTTTTGTTGATATGGTCAAATCTAGGGTTTCTTCATGCCTTGTTTGCCTTGTATTTGGAGTGTGAGAGGCCCCATGGGGATATGGTACCTAGATCTGGACCTTAGCAGATCCAGAGAGTCCCAAATGCCATGCTTTATGTCCTCCTTTTGGGTTTGGAGACTAGGGTTGCCATCTTAGAGGTCATTTCTCCAAAAAGAGCCTTGTAGGTGTTGCATGGTAGCCAAGACTGTGACTTTACGTGATGAATGAGCTTAGGAGGGCCAGATCTATGAGTTGATGTAGCGGATCTGACCTCAGAAGCAAGATTGAGTTGATGCATGGCATGGACTCGCCGAGTCCGAAGAACAGACTCGACAAGTAGCATGAAGATTGTCCTTAACCACTCAGCGAGTGGTCTTGCCGAGTTAAGGATAGACTCAGTGAGTCAGGGAGAGTTAGAGAGGGTTGACAGGTGGACTGAGTCGAGCTGGAACTCGCCGAGTTATTCTTGAGACTCGGCGAGTTGAGTCGTGGTGGCCCCGCGATTCATGCGAGGTGGGACTCGTTGAGTTGGGGGTGTACTCGACATGTCAGGAGGGGATCCTAGAGAGTCAGTGAACACGTATAGACTCACCGAGTCGCCATAGTGCACTCGCCGAGTCCGGTCAAAGTTGACCGTTGACTGTTGACTAGAGTTGACCAGTGTTGACTTGATAGGGGTAGTCAACCTTAGTGGTAAAAGTGTTAATTAGAGATATATGATATTATAGGAGGATTATAACTCGGAGGATCGAGCACGAGTGATTTCCGGGATTCGCGAGTTATCGAGATATACGAGGTGAGTCTTCTCACTATACTTTACCTTGAGTAGGTAATTAGAGTTATGTGACAAAGTATGTGTATGCTATATGTATGGTATGTGTTGTACTGCATTATGTCTATGTGATTTATGCTGTGCATGCTTATAGAGTTGGAACCGAAAGGTTCCTAGAGTTAGAACCAGTGGGTTCACAGAGTAGGGTCTACGGACCCACAGAGTTATAGCCTCGAGTGGCTAATATGTGTTATGTGTGGTATTTTGGGGAACTCACTAAGCTTTGTGCTTACAATGTTAGTGTTGTTTGTTTCAGGTACTAGTGATGACCGTGGGAAGGCGCCGGCTTGATCTGTACACACGCATGGGATTTTTATAATATGTGATCTTGGGATTTTGTATGATATGGATTGGAGTTTTAAACTTGATGTTTTATGAAAATTTAAATGAAAATGTTTTTATATTATGCGAAAAATTATTTTGAAATTCACGGTGTTACAGGCATATGGCCAAGGATTGCCCCAAGAGGTTGGCAGTATGCTTTCACTGCAACCAGACCGGACACCGCAAGGCAGAGTGTCCACAGTTGCGAGGGACAGCCCAGGGTGAACCTCAGGGATCTGCCCTTGCTGCTATCAGAGCTACTGAGAGCCGGCCAGTGAAGGCCAAGGTACCGAAGGCACGAGGGAGAGCCTTTCAGTTGACTGCAGAGAAGGTCCGCGCGACGCCCGATGTCGTGGCTGGTATGTATCCTTTCTTGTATTTATTTTGATGTTTGGGATATTGTGTTTATTTTATCTTATGCGTAGGTACTTTTCTTGTGAATTCTGTACCTGCCTTGGTGTTATTTGACTCGGGTGCGAGTCGGTCTTTTGTATCTTTGGATTTTAGTCAGCAAATTAGTATTAGCCGGGAGGCGTTGAGTCGACCTCTGAGAGTTTCCATAGCTGACGAGAGGATGGTGTATGCCGCCGAAGTGATCCGAGGATGTGTACTCAAGATTTTCGGCGTTGAGTTTCCGAATGATTTAGCTCATATTGCGATGGGAGATGTGTGTGTCATCGTGGGCATGGACTGGTTGAGCAAAGTTGGAGCGGTCATCGACTGCGAGAGATAGCTGGTGACTATACGAGACTCCAGTAGGGGAGTTCTTACAGTGTACGGCGAGGGTACATGATCTGGGTCAGCATTTTGTTCGGCCGCTAGAGCGAGACAAAGTCTACAGCAAGGCTGTAGTGGGTTTGTGGCGTATGTGATGGATACGAGGGTTGATTCAGGGAGGCCGAGGACAGTTGATGAGGTTCCGATACTGCGGGAGTTCCCGAATGTTTTCCCGGAGGAGTTTCCCGGCCTGCCTCCTGAGATGCAGGTAGAGTTTCGTATCGATTTGGTTCCGGGGGCAGCACCTATCGCCAAGGCGCCCTATCGCCTTGCACCTCCAGAGATGCATGAGTTATCCTCGCAGCTTTAGGAGCTGCTGGGGAAGGGTTTTATTCGGCCGAGCAGTTCGCCGTGAGGAGCGCCTATCCTCTTTGTCAAGAAAAAGGATGGTTCACACCGGATGTGCATTGATTATCGGGAGTTGAACCAGTTGACGGTGAAGAACCATTACCCATTGCCGAGGATCGACGATTTGTTCGATCAATTGCAGGGAGCATCTTGGTTATCCAAGATTGACTTGAGGTCTGGATATCATCAGATGAGGGTGCGAGATGAGGATATCAAGAAGATAGCATTCAGGACTCGTTACGGGCATTACGAGTTCGTGGTGATGCCTTTCGGGCTCACCAATGCACTGACGGCGTTCATGGATCTCATGAACAGAGTGTGCAGGCCGATGTTGGACCGCTCGGTGATTGTGTTCATCGATGATATTTTGGTGTATTCGAAATCCAGAGAGCAGCATGAGGAACACTTGAGGGAGATCTTTGGAGTTCTGAGATCGGAGAGGCTTTACGCCAAATTCTCCAAGTGTGATTTCTGGTTACGGGAGGTCCAGTTCCTTGGGCACCTCGTTAACCAGAATGGGATATTGGTCGATCCGGCCAAGATCGAGGCAGTGATGAGTTGGGAGGTGCCGAGATCCCCCACCGAGATCAGGAGTTTCCTAGGGTTGGCTGGCTATTATAGGAGATTCATCAGGGATTTCTCCAAGATCGCCGTGCCACTCACCAAGTTGACCCGAAAGGGTGTAGCTTTTTCATGGGGCCCAGAGCAGCAGGCCTCCTTCGAGACACTTCGCCAGAGACTATGTGTAACAGCCCGGATTTCCAGGTATCTTTTATGCTTATATTTTTGGAGTTTTGTGAGGGGACTCGGCGAGTTGGAGCTCAAACTCGCTGAGTAGGATCGCGGTTCTGGACGTGGGTTCGCGCCTGGACTCGACGAGTCCAAGGAATGGACTCGGCGAGTCCTCGCTGTTTAATGAAACCCTAATTTCCCGGTCCTAAGCCCTATTTAAAGGACCTTATGGCCCTTCATTGCGGCTACCTTGATCTTGAGAGCTCCAAAGCAGCTGAGGGTTCTTGTGAGTGAGATAAGAGGCCATTGTTCACCAAATTTGTGTGTTTTTGCAAGAAAGGAAGAGGAAAGTCAAGCTAGAAGAGTTGGGGAGCTTGGATCTACTTTCATTTCATCAGAGGAGGCTTCTTGAGGTATCATTCAAAGCTTATTTCCGTATTTTTGTTGATATGGTCAAATCTAGGGTTTCTTCATGCCTTATTTGCTTTGTATTTGAAGTGTGAGAGGTCCCATGGGGATATGGTGCTTAGATCTGGACCTTACTAGGTCCAGAGAGTCCCTAATGTCATGCTTTATGTCCTTCCTTTTTGGGTTGGAGGCTAGGGTTGCCATTTTAGAGGTCATTTCTCCAAAAAGAGCCTTGTAGGTGTTGTATGGTATCCAAGACATGAACTTTACGTGATGAATGAGCTTAGGAGGGCCAGATCTATGAGTGGATGGAGCGGATCTGACCTCAGAAGCTAGTTTGAGTTGATGCATGGCATGGACTCGCCGATTCTGAAGAACAGACTTGGCGAGTAGCATGAAGATTGTCCTTAACCACTCAGCGAGTGGTCCTGCCGAGTTATGGGTTGACTCAGTGAGTCAGGGAGAGTTAGAGAGGGTTGACAGATGGACTGAGTCGAGCTGGAACTCGCCGAGTTGTTCTTGAGACTCGGCGAGTTGAGTCGTGGTGGCCCTGCGATTCATGCCAGGTGGAACTCGTCGAGTCAGGGGAGTACTCGACGTTTCAAGAGAGAATCCTAGAGACTCAGTGAACACGTATAGACTTGCCGAGTCGCCATAGTGCACTCGCCGAGTCCGGTCAAAGTTGACCGTTGACTGTTGACTAGAGTTGACCAGTGTTGACTTGATAGGGGTAGTCAAGCTTAGTGGTAAAAGTGTTAATTAGAGATGTATGATGTTATAGGAGGATTATAGCTCGGAGGATCGAGCACGAGTGATTTCCAGGATTCGCGGGTTATCGAGATATACGAGGTGAGTCTTCTCACTATACTTTACCTTGAGTAGGTAATCAGAGTTATGTGACAGAGTATGTGTATGTTATGTGTATGTTATGTGTTGTACTGCATGATGTCTACGTGATTTATGCTGTGCATGTTTATAGAGTTGGAACCGTAAGGTTCCCAGAGTTAGAACCAGTGGGTTCACAGAGTAGGGTCTACGGACCCACAGAGTTATAGCCTCGAGTGGCTAATATGTGTTATGTGTGGTATTTTGGGGAACTCACTAAGCTTTGTGCTTACAGTGTTAGTGTTGTTTGTTTCAGGTACCAGTGATGACCGTGGGAAGGCGCCGACTTGATCTGTACACACGCAAGGGATTTTTATGTGATATGATCTTGGGATTTTGTATGATGTGAATTGAAGATTTAAACTTGATGTTTATGAAAATTAAATTAAAAATGTTTTTATATTTTGCGAAAAATTATTTTGAAATTCACGGTGTTACAAGTTGGTATCAGAGCCTTGGTTTGAGGGATTCGAGTACACCTTCGGGCGTATTTGAACTCAAACTGAGGATTTGAGAAGTATTTTCAAAAAGAGTAAAAGATTTTGAAAAGAAACGCATAGCAGAGTTGTGTGTACGATCAGTCCGCGCCCGAACGGTGATTTCCCAAAATACCCTCATGTTATGTGCTATTGATATTGATATGATGTATTCGCATGCTAGAGTAGGCTAAGTATTCCTATTAGGACTAGAGTGGCCTGATTTGTGATGCCTTGGCTTAGGAAGTGGTGAGCTGCTATGAGATGCTTGAGAGTGAGTAGGTAGTAGCGAGAGGCTTATGAGGGATCTATTAGGGAATCGCCTGTGCATGATAGAGTACTTGGAAGTTGGGATCCGAAGAGGAGGACTTGGGGTGTATTCTGAGACGGCGCGAACTATAGTATTGGGCCCGTACTACTGAAAGCACCGCAGCGGTGTACAACCCAAGTAAGAATCTTTGGAATATCAAGGATCAAGGAGGAATGAGTTGTCGAGTGTGAGTATGCTCGAAGGGGTTCTAATTTTTCGTATGTTGTATTTCAGAGGTAGATCGTGGTGAGGACACGTTTGATGCCTGAGAGCAGTGATACCAGTGATGAGGAGATCCGCCGGATCATCCACGAGGAGGTGGATGCGGCCATCAGGGCAGAGATACGAGAGACGTTCGGGTCTATTAAGACCACGCTGATTGAGACCTTTGATGAGCGTTATGCCGCTCTTTCTGAGGCTGCTGTTGCAGCGGCCACTGCAGCTATTGCTGCCGCGAGGCCGCAAGCTGGTCATGCGTTGCTGTTCCGGGAGTTCACCAACACAAAACCACCAGAGTTTGATGGGACCCAGGACCCGGTGGCAGCTATGAGATGGATTTCTGATATAGAGGGGTGTTTCTTCACTTGCTCATCTCTTGAGCATTTGAAGGTTCGGTTCGCGCTAAACCAGCTTCGCTTGGGAGCAAGGGACTGGTGGAAGTTTGTGACGGCGCATTTTACGCCTGCTGAGCTTGCGGCAGTGACCTAGGAGAGGTTCACTGCCATGTTCCGAGATGAGTACGTTCCCCAGGTGGAGAGGGAGCGTTTGGGACAGGAGTTTCTGACCCTCAAGCAGGGTACTGAGTCAGTTACATCGATCACCAAGATGTTCCATGAGAGGGCGATGTTCTGCCCTGAGCACGTGTCCACTGAGCAGGCATGTATGAGCCGATATCTGAGTATCTTGAGGCGAGACATTCGGGAGTTCGCGGCGAACTCCTCGTACCGGACATTTGCTGAGCTTCAGGCAAATGCCCGGAAGAGGGAGATTGAGCTAGAGACTCAGGCCAGGGAGGAGGCGGAGTCTCAGGGGAGGGATCGGCGACCGGCACAGTCTCAGCCAGCAGCCAAGCGGGCCAAGCCCGCTGATCCCAAACCAGGGAGCCAGAAGGGCCGCACTTATGGGAAGTGTGGCAAGGGTCATGATGGAGTCTGCAGAGCAGGATCTTGCTACAAATGTGGCAAGTAGGGGCATATGGCAAAGGATTTCCCCAAGGGGTTTGCAGTGTGCTTCCACTGCAATCAGACCGGACACCGGAAGGCAGAGTGTCCGCAGTTGCGAGGGTCATCTGAGACATCCCCAAAATCTCGGCCAGAAAAGACCGATTTTTATTTATGCTTTTAAATATTTTCAGAGTAAATCCTTTTGATTTGAAAGAGTTGCGGAATTTGTTCCCAAAAACAAAACATGATAAAACAATGTTTACCGAAGCATTTCATAAAAGAAATGTATTTTCATTATAATCAAAACTCGGGGTGTCATGTTCCGATACAGACCAATAAGCATAAACGAATACATTACAAGTCATATAACAAATATAAACATATGCAGACTTGTAAACAAAACAACTTGATGGTTCATCCATCTCATGCCCTTCCGCCACTACCTGTAATACAATTTAAAACTGAGTGGGTCAGGCTTGGGAGCCTGGTGAGCATATAGGGTTTTCAACCCACAATAAATATCATATTTAATTTTCACCAACCAACAATAACCCAATTACCCATTCCCATTATTCTCACTTTAATGTCCCTAAAACAACTAACATAAGGGACCTAGTCTAAGAATATTTCATCGGGGCGACAACACATGCTTCGGGGGTACCTCAGCAATATAAGTCAAATAAGGCAACCATGAGGGGGATGGAGTACAGCGAATGAACACCCAAGTTCATTAACACCTACAGGTGGCGAACCTGCTAATGTTTCCACAAGACTGTCTAGAATAGCCAGTGGTCGTCATCTAAACTCCGCTAGATGACTCAATCAAACAACAACGAAGCCTCTCATCTGTTTATTACACACCAACTGTCTACCCATGTTCTACCCAACATATTAGTAGATAAAAATATACATTTGTATACATAGTTTAAAGAAAACCTGTATAGCATGCTTTAATCAACACATATATCGCATAACAGATGAGGCACACACACACATAACACATATCTCATAAAGAAATAAGCAGATCTATAAGATAGAAGAGAGTGAATACTCATTCACACGTAACACAACCAAATATATACACATAGCACGTATTTTATTTAAAATACTTCATATTATTGTATTTGGAAGAAAATAACTACACACTCACTCTTATAAACAACAATATAATTAATACACTCGAACCAAACTCGTATTATTATTGTGTTTAAGAAAGTTAGTATACACTCACTTGATCAGAAGATGTTCGGACAGCACTACGGCTTATAGAAGTAGTAATCCACAACAGATCTGGAAGATCTTCACAAAAATCGAACTTCTCGCAGGTAGAGCTTCGACTCGGGAACTGCGCTTCTCGGGATCTTCGGGGTCTCGGGACTTGTCTCGGGGCTAGAGTATAATACCGGGGCTTCGGGGTAGCTTCGGCACGAAAAACGATGCAAAAGACTAGAGAGAAGAGAAGAAAATGAACAAGAAATGTGGCTGTCTTCGGATCCTTTATATAAAGACTGGAACCTCGGAGTACGCGGGGCGTACTGCAGTACGCAGCGCGTACTGCGTCCGAAATCGTCATTGCATGCGTCATCCGAAGTGTCGACACTATCGGAGTTACGCAATAGCGTAACCTCGTACGCGGGGCGTACTCCGGATCACACCGGTGACTCGGCTTCGGATAAGGCTTCCGATTTTGAATTAAATATAAATACAAAATGATTAATAAACTTCGGAAATTCATAACTTCTTCATACGAACTCCGTTTTCGACATTCTTTATATCCACGGAAAGGTGAGACCACGCTCTACGACTTTCGTTTAGACTCCGTCGGCTAATTTTGATTTATTTTTATTAATTATTTTTAATAGGCCGGGACAGAAACTTTCGTTATAAATTCATAACTTCTTCGTTTGACGTCCGTTCTCGCCTAACTTTTTATCGCTTCGATACCAACAATGAGATCTTCGATTCTCATTTAGATTGCTTCGGCTAAAAACCGCTCGATCTCAATTCGAGTATAACAGGCTGCACACCGCTAAGCTAAAACTTCGATAAATCATAACTTCCTCATACGAAGTCAGATTTGGGCGTTCTATATATATTCGGAAACCTCGTTTCGAGTACTACAACATTAACCAAAGATATTAAGTTTATTTACACTTAAATTTTGACGCTTATTTTTATTCTTAATTAATCAAACCACATAATTAAGCAATTAAGCACAAAACACACAATACTCAAATAATACAATCTTATTATTTCAAAACGGGTTACAAAGGTTAACCTAGACTATTACATTGCTAAAAATGGCAAGCCCGGAAACACAGGCGTTACAATTCTCTCCACCTTAGAATGATTCCGTCCCCGGAATCACACATCAACAAACAAATGCGGATAGCGACTCAACATGTCACTCTCCGTCTCCCAGGTGAGATTCGGCCCATTCGTGTGTTTCCATCGGACAAGCACTAACCCAACCATTTTGCGTCGCAACTTCTTAGTCTTTCGGTCAACAATTGCCTCTGGTTCTTCAATCAACCTTTTGTTCTCATCAATTCTCAATTCGGAAATTGGAATTATATCGGGAACTTCTCCCGTGAACTTCCTCAAATAACACACATGAAAGGTGTTGTGAATTCCATTCAGTTCTTCGGGTAATTCGAGCTTGTAAGCTTGGTTCCCAACCCTCTGAAGAACTTTAAACGGTCCAATAAACCTTGGACTCAATTTTCCCCTTTTACCAAATCTTATAAGTCCCTTCCACGGCGAGACTTTAAGCAAAACCGAATCTCCAATTTCAAAAGTCATCGGTCTTCGCTTCTTGTCAGCATAGCTCTTTTGACGATCTTGAGCTGCTAACATTCTTTCCCTAATTATTTTCAACTTTTCAGCAGTTTGATGAACCATCTCCGGTCCCATAAACTGCTTTTCCCCAGCCTCAAGCCAACAAGACGGCGTACGACACTTCTATCCATACAAAGCTTGAAAAGGTGCCATCCTAATGCTCGAGTGAAAACTATTATTATAGGAAAATTCTACCAACGGTAAATGTTCATCCCAATTACCTAGGAATTCCAAGGTACATGCTCTCAGCATATCTTCAAGTGTTTGTATTGTTCTTTCACTCTGACCATCAGTCTGCGGATGGTAAGCTGTGCTTAAACATAACTTGGTACCCATTTCCTCTTGTAGACTTTTCCAAAACCTTGAGGTGAAACGGCTATCGCGATCCGATACAATCGTTAACGGAACACCGTGAAGCCTCACAATTTCCCTTACGTAAGAATTCGCAAGCTTTTCCATAGACCATTTCTCCTTGGCCGCTATGAAATGCGCACTCTTAGTGAATCGATCAACGACCACCCAAATCATGTCGTGACCATTCTTTGTTTTGGGCAGTTTAGTGACAAAATCCATAGCAATGTCTTCCCACTTACCCATAGGCACAGGCAATGGTTCTAAACTCCCGTAAGGTTTCTGATGTTGTGTCTTTACTCTCGCACAAGTCACACACTCAGGCACATACTTTGCAACATCAAGCTTCATCGTTGGCCACCAGTAGTAGGGTTTCAAGTCCCTATACATTTTAGTGCTACCCGGATGAATTGAGTACATGGTTTTGTGAGCTTCCTCCATCAGAAGATCCCTAATTCCTCTTGACTTAGGTACCCAAATACGATCTTGGAATACCTTCAGTCCATGACCGTTAGTACCAAACACCAACGTTTTACCCAAACGTTCCTCCTTTCGGTCATTTTTCTCAGAAGCTTCCTCTTGAGCTTTCTTTATACTTTCCACAATGGTCGAGACAAATTCAATTCTCAACGCTCTTGGCCTCTTCCTTTCAAGATTGACCTTCCGACTGAGAGCATCAGCAACAACATTAGCTTTACCGGGGTGGTAAAGTATCTCGCAGTCATAGTCTTTAAGTAATTCTAGCCAGCGTCGTTGCCTCATATTCAATTCTTTCTGATTAAAGAGATATTGGAGACTCTTATGATCAGTGAAAAGTTTGCACTTCGTGCCATAGAGGTAATGCCTCCATATTTTCAAAGCGAAAACTACCGCTGCCAACTCCAAATCATGAGTCGGGTAATTCTTTTCATGCTCTTTCAGCTATCGAGACGCATATGCTATCACCTTTTCTCTTTGGGTCAAAACACAACCCAATCCAACACCAGACGCATCGCTATAAACAGCGAAGTCTTCAACTCCATCGGGTAGAGAAAGTATCGGTGCCTCGCATAACTTCTTCTTTAACTTCTCGAATGCTTCTTTATGCTTCTCACTCCAAGCATAAGTAGCTCCTTTGTGGGTCAAAGCTGTCAATGGAGTAGCAATCGAAGAAAAGCCTTGGATAAACCTTCGGTAATATCCGGCTAATCCCAAAAAGCTTCGAATCTCCGTGGGACTTTTCGGTTGTTCCCACTTCATTACAGCTTCGATCTTCGCTGGATCAACCATTATCCCTTCTTGGTTGACCACGTGACGCAAGAATTGGACCTCACGAATCCAAAAATCACATTTGGAGAACTTCGCATAAAGCTTCTCCTTCTTCAACACTTCTAACACTTCTCGCAAGTGTCTGCCATGCTCCTCCTGGCTTTTCGAGTAAATCAGAATGTCGTCTATGAACACTATCACAGATTTATCAAGGAAAGGATTACAAACCCTATTCATCAAATCCATGAACGCTGCCGGAGCATTGGTTAGTCCAAACGACATAACCAAGAACTCGTAGTGTCCATATCTAGTTCTAAATGCAGTCTTCTCGATATCTTGCTCTCTTACTTTTAGCTGATGATATCCTGACCTAAGATCGATCTTCGAGAAATAGCTTGAACCTTGCAATTGATCAAACAGGTCATCAATCCTCGGCAACGGATATCTATTCTTTATTGTTGCCTTGTTCAGCTCTCTGTAATCGATGCACATTCTCATACTTCCATCTTTCTTCTTCACAAATAACACCGGAGCTCCCCAGGGCGATGAACTAGGTCTAATGAAACCTTTGTCCAATAACTCCTGAAGTTGCATCATCAGCTCCTTCATCTCCGTCGGTGCTAATCGATAAGGTGCTTTTGCTATTGGTGTGGTTCCTGGTAACAAGTCTATTCTGAACTCCACTTGTCTATCAGGTGGTAATCCAGGAAGATCCTCGGGGAACACTTCCGGAAATTCACACACCACTGGAATGCTCTGCATCACCTTCTTTTCCTTCTTAGCATCAATCACAAATGCTAAATATGATGTACATCCCTTGGTCAAACACTCTCTGGCTTTCATTAGAGAAATGATCCCAAAATTCACTCGCCGTTTGTCCCCATACACCATAAACGACTCTTTTCCAGGCGGGTTTACTTTAACTATCTTTTTCTTGCATAAAATTTCGGCATCATTGGCGCTAAGCCAATCCATTCCCAAGACGATGTCGAAACCATTAAGTTCGATAGGCAATAACGCCTCGTGGAACTTATTCCCATTGAGGTCGATTAAGATGTCTTTCATACGATGGCTAACAGGTAGAAACTTGCCACTAGCTACTTCGACTAATAAAGCATTATCTAGTCTATTAACACGCAAAGCTAGCTTTCTACCAAACTCATGCGAAATAAAGGAGTAGTTGGCTCCAGAATCAAACAATATATGAGCAGGTATTTCGTTTACGAGAAAGGTACCTGAAGCGACATCAGCTTCATCCTTCGCAGCCTCAAGTGTCATCTGGAAGGCTCTCGCCTTCGGCTTTGGTGGAATGTTGGGCTTTTCTTCCTCCTTCTTCTTCGGACAGTCTTTCAAAATATGCCCCTCTTCATTGCAACCAAAACATATCCTTTTGTTGTTTGGACATTCATTGGCAAAATGTCCAACCTTTCCACACTTGTAGCAGGTCACATCCTCACTACATTTCCCAAAGTGCCTTTTCTTACACTTATCACACCACTTCGCCTCCCCTCCTTTTCCTCCAAACTTTTTCGAATCAGATTTCGAAAATTTTCCTTTCTTACCGGAACCAGATGTTCCTTCAAACTTTCTTTTCTCACCAACCTCAACCTTAACGGTGGTTCTTCCCTTTATCATGTTCTCAAAAGACTTGGCAGCCCAGATAGCTGCCTCTAGAGTAAGTGCCTGACGTACTGGCACCTCGTACTCCCATGGGAGTCCCTTCGCATATCGGTCCACCTTTGTCAACTCGTCTGGAACGATACGCAAGGCAAACTCCATCTTATCGGTGAAGTTATTGGTGTATTCATCAACTGACATGCTACCCTTCGTCAATGTCAGAAACTTGTTCTCCAACTCCAACAGATTTTGAGCCGAGCAGAACTTGCGCTTGAACTGCACCAAGAACTCTGCCCATGACAATTGCAGTGGCTCATTAGGGCTTAAGGTCTTCCCTAGAGTGTTCCACCAACGAACGGCTCCACCTCGGAATTGACGCACGGCATAGATAGTTTGCAACTTACCTCTACAGCCACACGTCATGAAGGCTAACTCCATTTCGGAGATCCAATCCATAACCCCAATCGGATCCTCCTTTCCATTGAAGGTCGATGGTTTGCAAGTTAGGAAATCCTTGTACTTGCATCCCATTCCATCATTCCTTCCTTCATGGTTATCTTGCCTAACTATCGGTGGGTTGGCTTGACCAATAGACCCACTGAAGTTTCCACCTTCCGAGTGCCCTTCATTTAATTCAGGCTCCTCTACACGAATTGACAATTCTTCACGATTCTGTTGAAGCAACCGTCTAGTTTCATCCATCTGACGATCCAACATCGTCTGAATCATCAATTGCACACCAGCCATGGTTATTGGCTCAGGTGCTGCTGCTACGACAGGTATTGGCTCAATCACTGGTGGTTGATTCCTGTTTTCGTCAGCATTTCCAACTCCACTTCTTGTTCTCACCATTTTGATCTACACACCAAATAAGGTGAAATTAGATCCTCAATCATGATAGATATTCAAATCATCCTTATCGCTCCGAAACGTTTACATGCTAGTTCTAATATCGTAGACGTACGCTTAGAATCCTACACACATAAGGTTTCTAGATCTGGTCGGCAACAGACCATAGATCCGAACAAATAATATCATATATGGCAACATATAACATTTAGCACATAAAGCATTTTAGGCAACTTTCCTAAAATAAACTAGTGCTCGTGTCTAAATCACAACAGACACACATCTCAAAACTTCACTTAGCATTCTAAGTTTAAGTCTAGAAATCCTACAAATTCCTAGTTCGCTTAGACTAATGCTCTGATACCAACTGAGACATTCCCAAAATCTCGGCCATAAAAGACCGATTTTCATTTATGCTTTTAAATATTTTTAGAGTAAATCCTTTTGATTTGAAAGAGTTGCGGAATTTGTTCCCAAAAACAAAACATGATAAAACAATGTTTACCGAAGCTTTTCATAAAAGAAATGTATTTTCATTATAATCAAAACTCGGGGTGTCATGTTCCGATACAGACCAATAAGCATAAACGAATACATTACAAGTCATATAACAAATATAAACATATGCAGACTTGTAAACAAAACAACTTGATGGTTCATCCATCTCATGCCCTTCCGCCACTACCTGTAATACAATTTAAAACTGAGTGGGTCAGGCTTGGGAGCCTGGTGAGCATATAGGGTTTTCAACCCACAATAAATATCATATTTAATTTTCACCAACCAACAATAACCCAATTACCCATTCCCGTTATTCTCACTTTAATGTCCCTAAAACAACTTACATAAGGGACCTAGTCTAAGAATATTTCATCGGGGCGACAACACATGCTTCGGGGGTACCTCAGCAATATAAGTCAAATAAGGCAACCATGAGGGGGATGGAGTACAGCGAATGAACACCCAAGTTCATTAACACCTACAGGTGGCGAACCTGCTAATGTTTCCACAAGACTGTCTAGAATAGCCAGTGGTCGTCATCTAAACTCCGCTAGATGACTCAATCAAACAACAACGAGGCCTCTCATCTGTTTATTACACACCAACTGTCTACCCATGTTCTACCCAACATATTAGTAGATAAAAATATACATTTGTATACATAGTTTAAAGAAAACCTGTATAGCATGCTTTAATCAACACATATATCACATAATAGATGAGGCACACACACACATAACACATATCTCATAAAGAAATAAGCAGATCTATAAGATAGAAGAGAGTGAATACTCATTCACACGTAACACAACCAAATATATACACATAGCACGTATTTTATTTAAAATACTTCATATTATTGTATTTGGAAGAAAATAACTACACACTCACTCTTATAAACAACAATATAATTAATACACTCGAACCAAACTCGTATTATTATTGTGTTTAATAAAGTTAGTATACACTCACTCTTATAAACAACAATATAATTAATACACTCGAACCAAACTCGTATTATTATTGTGTTTAAGAAAGTTAGTATACACTCACTTGATCAGAAGATGTTCGGACAGCACTACGGCTTATAGAAGTAGTAATCCACAGCAGATCTGGAAGATCTTCACAAAAATCGAACTTCTCGCGGGCAGAGCTTCGACTCGGGAACCGCGCTTCTCGGGATCTTCGGGGTCTCGGGACTTGCCTCGGGGCTAGAGTATAATACCGGGGCTTCGGGGTAGCTTCGGCACGAAAAACGATGCAAAAGACTAGAGAGAAGAGAAGAAAATGAACAAGAAATGTGGCTGTCTTCGGATCCTTTATATAGAGGCTGGAACCTCGGAGTACGCGGGGCGTACTGCAGTACGCAGCGCGTACTGCGTCCGAAATCGTCATTGCATGCGTCATCCAAAGTGTCGACACTATCGGAGTTACGCGATAGCGTAACCTCGTACGTGGGGCGTACTCCGGATCACACCGGTGACTCGGCTTCGCATAAGGCTTCCGATTTTGAATTAAATATAAATACAAAATGATTAATAAACTTCGGAAATTCATAACTTCTTCATACGAACTCCGTTTTCGATGTTCTTTATATCCACGGAAAGGTGAGACCACGCTCTACGACTTTCGTTTAGACTCCGTCGGCTAATTTTGAATTTATTTTTATTAATTATTTTTAATTGGCCGGGACAGAAACTTTCGTTATAAATTCATAACTTCTTCGTTTGACGTCCGTTCTCGCCTAACTTTTTATCGCTTCGATACCAACAATGAGATCTTCGATTCTCATTTAGATTGCTTCGGCTAAAAAACGCTCGATCTCAATTCGAGTATAACAGGCTGCACACCGCTAAGTCAAAACTTCGATAAATCATAACTTCCTCATACGAAGTCAGATTTGGGCGTTCTATATATATTCGGAAACCTCGTTTCGACTACTACAACATTAACCAAAGATATTAAGTTTATTTTACACTTAAATTTTGACGCTTATTTTTATTCTTAATTAATCAAACCACATAATTAAGCAATTAAGCACAAAACACACAGTACTCAAATAATACAATCTTATTATTTCAAAATGGGTTACAAAGGTTAACCTAGACTATTACATTGCTAAAAATGGCAAGCCCGGAAACACAGGCGTTACATCATCTCAGGGAGCACCTCAGGGATCTGCCCCTGCCACCATCAGAGCTATAGAGAGTCGGCCAGTGAAGGCCGAGGCGCCGAGGGCACGAGGGAGAGCCTTTCAGCTGACCGCGGAGGAGGTCCGCGCAGCGCCCGATGTCGTGGCTGGTATGTATTCTTTCATGTATTTATTTTGATGTTAAGATATTATGCTTATGTTATGTTATGTGTAGGTACTTTTCTTGTGAATTCTGTACCTGCCTTGGTGTTATTTGACTCGGGTGCGAGTCGGTCTTTTGTATCTTTGGCTTTTGGTTAGCATATCAGTGTTAGTCGTGAGGCGTTGAGTCGGCCTCTGAGAGTTTCCATAGCTGATGAGAGGGTGATATATGCCACGGAGGTTCTCCGAGGTTGCGTAGTTGAGATTTTCGGTGTTGAGTTCCCGATTGATCTGGTTCCTATTGCGATGGGTGATGTCTGCATCATTGTGGGCATGGATTGGTTGAGCAGATTCGGTGCGGTTATCGACTGTGAGCGACAGCTGGTGACCATACGAGACCCTAGTGGGGGAGTTCTTTCGGTGTACGGCGAGGTTACACGTTTAGGGTCAGCGTTTTGTTCTGCCGCTAGAGCGAGGCAGTGTCTACAGCAGAGCTGTAAGGGTTTTGTGGCGTATGTGATGGATACGCGGGTGGATTCAGAGAGGCCGAGTTCAGTTGAGGAGGTTCCGATGGTGCGTGAGTTCCCGGATGTGTTTCCCGAGGAGTTGCCGGGTGTTCCTCCTGTGAGGAGAGTGGAGTTCAGTATCGATTTGGTTCTGGGGGCCGCGCCTATCGCCAAGGTGCCTTATCGCCTTGCACCTCCAGTGATGCAAGAGTTATCCTCGCAGCTTCTGGAGCTGCTGAGGAAGGGGTTTATTCGGCCGAGCAGCTCGCCGTGGGGAGCGCCTATCCTATTTGTCAAAACGAAGGATGGTTCACACCGGATGTGTATTGATTACCGGGAGTTGAACAAGCTGATGGTCAAGAACCGTTACCCGTTGCCGAGGATCGACGATTTGTTCGATCAGTTCCAGGGAGCATCTTGGTTTTCCAAGATTGATTTGAGGTCTGGATATCATCAGGTGAGGGTACGGGATGAGAACGTCCAGAAGACAGCGTTTAGGACGCGTTATGGGCATTACGAGTTTGTGGTGATGCCTTTCGGGCTCACCAATGCCCCGGCAGTGTTCATGGATCTCATGAACCGAGTGTGTAGGCCGATGTTGGATCGGTCGGTGATTGTGTTTATCGATGACATTCTGGTATATTCGAGGTCTAGCGAGCAGCATGAGGAGCATTTGAGAGAGGTTCTCGGAGTTCTGAGATCGGAGAGGCTTTATGCCAAATTCTCCAAGTGTGATTTTTGGTTGCGGGAGGTCCAGTTCTTAGGACATCTCGTTAACCAGGAAGGGATATTGGTCGATCCGGCCAAGGTTGAGGTGGTGATGAGTTGAGAGGTGCCGAAGTCACCCTCCGAGATCAGGAGTTTCCTAGGGTTGGCAGGGTATTATCAGAGGTTTATTAAGGATTTCTCCAAGATCGCAGTGCCACTCACCAGATTGACCCGGAAGGGTGTTGCTTTTTCATGGGGCCCCGAGCAACATGCCTCCTTTGAGACACTTCGCCAGAGGTTGTGCGAAGCCCCGATGTTAGCTCTCCCGGAAGGGATGGAGGACTTTGTGGTATACTGTGATGCATCGATTTTGGGATTGGGAGCGGTGCTGATGCAGAGGGGGCATGTGATAGCGTATGCATCGAGGCAGCTGAAGCCTCATGAGACGAGATATCCCATCCATAATCTAGAGTTGGGGGCAGTAGTGTTTGCCCTCAAGATTTGGCGTCACTACTTGTATGGGGTTCGGTGTACGATATACACGGACCATAAGAGTTTGAAGTATTTGATGGATCAGCCCAACCTAAATATGCGTCAGAGAAGGTGGTTGGATGTGGTCAAGGATTATGATTATGAGATCCTGTACCACCCAGGCAAGGCTAATGTTGTAGCCGATGCATTTAGCCGCAGGGCGGAGAGCACCCCGCTGCGGGAGGTATGTTTGAGATTGACCGTGATAGCTCCAGTATTGGACGCCATTCCTGGGGCACAGGCCGAGGCTGTGCGACCTGAGATGCAGAAGAGGGAACATGTTGTTGGTTTGGTTTCAGAGTTCGTTACCAATGGTCGGGGGCTTATGACATTTCAGGGGCATATCTGGGTACCGTTTGTGGGAGGAACGTGTACCATTTTGATGGAGGAGGCGCATCGGTCGAAATTTTCGATCCATCTGGGGGCCACTAAGATGTATTTAGATTTGAGAAAGGAGTATTGGTGGCCCTGTATGAAGAGGGATGTCGCGTGGTTCGTTGAGAGGTGCTTGACCTGTCGTAGGGTTAAGGCTGAGCACCAGAGGCCGCATGGTATGTCGCAGCCATTGGAGGTTCCCAAATGGAAATGGGAACAGATCACTATGGATTTCATCACCAAATTGCCAAGGACTGCCAGAGGAGTTGATGCAATTTGGGTGATTGTGGACATATTGATGAAGAGCGCTCACTTCCTTGCTATCAGCGAGAGTTCTTCTGCAGAGAAATTGGCAGAGGTGTATGTGAGGGATGTGGTATCTCGGCATGGGGTGCCGATCTCGATTGTTTCAGACCGTGATGTGCGTTTCACTTCCAGATTCTGGAAGAAGTTTCATGAGGAGTTGGGTACTAGACTGCATTTTAGTACCACATATCATCCCCAGACAGACGGTCAGAGTGAGCGGACGATTCAGATGCTCGAGGACATGCTCCGAGCATGTGTGTTGGATTTTGGGGGTAGCTGGAATGCATATTTGCCCTTGGCAGAGTTTTCCTACAACAACAACCATCATTCGAACATTGGTATGCCACCCTTTGAGCTGTTGTATGGGAGGAGCTGTTGGACCCCCATTTGTTGGGGAGAGGTTGGTCAGCGGGTGATGGGCAGTACAGAGATCGTGCTTCAGACGACAGAGCATATTCAACAGGTCAGACAGAGGTTGTTGACCGCTCAGAGCCGACAGAAGAGTTATGCAGACAGACGTCGGTCCGAGCTTGAGTTTCAGGTTGGCGACCTTGTACTCCTGAAGGTCTCTCCTTGGAAAGGAGTGATTCGATTCAGGAAGAGGGGCAAGTTGGGGCCCCGATATATTGGTCCTTTCCGTGTGACCGCGAGGGTAGGCTGGGTAGCCTATCGTTTGGAATTGCCAGCAGAGTTGGGGCAGATTCACGACACTTTTCATGTGTTGCAGCTGAGGAAGTGTATAGCCGACGAGTCGGCAGTGGTTCCATTAGAGGATATTCAGGTGGATGCGAGCCTGAATTATGCCGAGAGACCAGTGGCCATCAGAGATTGGGAGATCAAGGTTTTGAGGAACAAGGAGGTACCCCTGGTGTTGGTTCAGTGGCAGCATCGAAAGGGATCAGAGATGACCTGGGAGCCGGAGCGTGAGATGCGTGAGCAGCATCCAGAGCTATTTGCAGAGCGAGACTTCGAGGGCGAAGTCTAGTTCTAGTGGGGGAGAATTGTAACAGCCCGGATTTCCAGGTATCTTTTATGCTTATATTTTTGGAGTTTTGTGAGGGGACTCCGCGAGTTGGAGCTCAAACTCGCCGAGTAGGATCGCGGTTCAGGACGTGGGTTCGCGCTTGGACTCGACGAGTCCAAGGAATGGACTCGGAAAGTCCTCGCTGTTTAATGAAACCCTAATTTCTCGGTCCTAAGCCCTATTTAAAGGACCTTATGGCCCTTTATTGCGGCTACCTTGATCTTGAGAGCTCCAAAGCAGCTGAGGGTTCTTGTGAGTGAGATAAGAGGCCATTGTTCACCAAATTTGTGTGTTTTTGCAAGAAAGGAAGAGGAAAGTCAAGCTAGAAGAGTTGGGGAGCTTGGATCTACTTTCATTTCATCAGAGGAGGCTTCTTGAGGTATCATTCAGAGCTTATTTCCGTATTTTTGTTGATATGGTCAAATCTAGGGTTTCTTCATGCCTTATTTGCTTTGTATTTGAAGTGTGAGAGGTCCCATGGGGATATGGTGCTTAGATCTGGACCTTAGTAGGTCCAAAGAGTCCCTAATATCATGCTTTATGTCCTTCCTTTTTGGGTTGGAGGCTAGGGTTGCCATTTTAGAGGTCATTTCTCCAAAAAGAGCCTTGTAGGTGTTGTATGGTAACCAAGACATGAACTTTACATGATGAATGAGCTTAGGAGGGCCAGATCTATGAGGGGATGGAACGGATCTGACCTCAGAAGCTAGTTTGAGTTGATGCATGGGATGGACTCGCCGAGTCTGAAGATCAGACTCGGCGAGTAGCATGAAGATTGTCCTTAACAACTCAGCGAGTGGTCCTGCCGAGTTATGGGTTGACTCAGTGAGTCAGGGAGAGTTAGAGAGGGTTGACAGATGGATTGAGTCGAGCTGGAACTCGCCAAGTTGTTCTTGAGACTCGGCGAGTTGAGTCGTGGTGGCCCCGCGATTCATGCCAGGTGGAACTCGTCGAGTCAGGGGAGTACTCGACGTTTCAAGAGAGAATCCTAGAGAGTTGGTGAATACGTATAGACTCGCCGAGTCGCCCTAGTGCACTCGCCGAGTCCGGTCAAAATTGACCGTTGACCGTTGACAAGTGTTGACTTGATAGGGGTAGTCAACCTTAGTGGTAAAAGTGTTAATTAGAGATGTATGATGTTATAGGAGGATTATAGCTCGGAGGATCGAGCACGAGTGATTTCCAGGATTCGCGGGTTATCGAGATATACGAGGTGAGTCTTCTCACTATACTTTACCTCGAGTAGGTAATCAGAGTTATGTGACAGAGTATGTGTATGTTATGTGTATGTTATGTGTTGTACTGCATGATGTCTATGTGATTTATGCTGTGCATGTTTATAGAGTTGGAACCGTAAGGTTCCCAGAGTTAGAACCAGTGGGTTCATAGAGTAGGGTCTACGGACCCACAAAGTTATAGCCTCGAGTGGCTAATATGTGTTATGGGTGGTATTTTGGGGAACTCACTAAGCTTTGTGCTTACAGTGTTAGTGTTGTTTGTTTCAGGTACTAGTGATGACCGTGCGAAGGCGCCGGCTTGATCTGTACACACGCAAGGGATTTTTATGTGATATGATCTTGGGATTTTGTATGATGTGAATTGAAGATTTAAACTTGATGTTTATGAAAATTAAATGAAAAATGTTTTTATATTTTGCGAAAAATTATTTTGAAATTCACGGTGTTACACTATGCGAAGCCCCGGTGTTAGCCCTTCCGGAGGGAATGGAGGACTTCGTAGTGTGTTGTGATGCGTCGATATTAGGGTTGTGAGCGGTGCTTATGCTGAGGAGTCATGTGATAGCATACGCATCCAGGCAGTTGAAGCCTCAAGAGGTGAGGTATCCCACCCACGATCAGGAGTTGGGGGCAGTGGTGTTCGCCCTCAAGATCTGGCGTCACTATCTGTATGGGGTTCGGTGTACCATATACACGGACTACAAGAGCCTGAAGTATTTGACGGATCAGCCCAACCTGAATATGCGCCAGAGGAGATGGTTGGATGTGGTGAATGATTACGATTGTGAGATCTTGTACCACCCGGGCAAGGCTAACGTTGTAGCCGATTCCCTGAGTCGTAGGGTGGAAGGCGCCCCGATACGGGATGTTTGTATGAGGCTAACAGTGATGACCCCGGTATTTGATGCCATTCGAGGGGCCCAGGCTGAGGCCGTGAGAACAGAGAACCATAAGATGGAGCGGGTTATCGGGAAGGTATCGGAGTTCGTCACCGATAGCCGAGGGCTTATGACCTTTCAGGGACGGATTTGGGTGCCGTTTGTGGGCTGGACGCGCACCATCCTGATGGAGGAGACACATATATCGAAGTTTTCGATCCATCCCGGGGCCACTAAGATGTATTTGGACCTGAAGAAAGAGTATTGGTGGCCCTGTATGAAGAGGGATGTTGCATGGTTCTTTAATAGGTGTTTGACCTGTCGCAGGGTTAAGGCCAAGCACCAGAGGCCGCATGGTAAGTTGCAGCCGTTGGAGGTTCTCGAGTGGAAGTGTGAACAGATTACCATGGATTTTATCACCAAATTGCCGAGGACTGCTAGGGGCATGGATGCAATTTGGGTGATTGTGGACAGGTTCACGAAGAGCGCTCATTTCCTTGCTATCAGTGATAGCTCTTCCGCTGAGAGGTTGGCAGAGTTGTACGTAAAGGAGGTGGTATCACGACATGGGGTACCGATCTCGATTTTCTCAGATTGAGATGTGCGTTTCACTTCCAGGTTCTGGAAGAAGTTTCATGAGGAGTTGGGTACGAGGCTGCATTTTAGCACTGCATACCACCCACAGACCGACGGGCAGAGCAAGCGGACGATTCAGACGCTCGAGGACATGCTTCGGGCATGTGTACTAGACTTCGGAGGGAGTTGGGACACATTTTTGCCTTTGGCTGAGTTTTCCTATAACAACAGCCATCATTCGAGCATTGGTATGCCACCCTTTGAGCTGTTGTATGGGAGGAGATGTCGGACTCCCATTTGTTGGGGTGAGGTCGGTCAGCGTGTGATGGGTAGTATAGAGATAATACTTCAGACGACTGAGCAGATTTAACAGGTCCGGCAGAGGTTACTGACAGCTCAGAGTCGTCAGAAGAGCTACGCAAACAGGCGTCGCTCGGAGCATGAGTTCCTAGTTGGTGACTTCGTACTCCTGAAGGTATCTCCTTGGAAAGGAGTGATCCGATTCAGGAAGAGAGTCAAGTTGGCGCCTCGGTATATTGGTCCTTTCAGGGTGACCGCTAGGGTGGGCAGGGTAGCGTACCTCTTGGAGCTACCTGCGGAGTTGAGTCAGATTCACGATACCTTCCACGTGTCACAATTGAGAAAGTGCATCGTCGAAGAGTCAGTAGTGTTTCCATTAAAGGACATTTAGGTGGATGCAAGCCTGAACTATGTTGATAGGCCGATCGCGATTCGGGATAGAAGGATCAAGACTTTGAGAAACAAGGAGGTGCCATTGGTTCAGGTCCAGTGGCAACATCGGAAGGGTTCCGAGATGACCTGGGAGCCGGAGTTGGAGATCCGCGAGCAGCATCCAGAGTTATTTGTGGAAAGAGACTTCGAGGGCGAAGTCTGATTCTAGTTGGGGAGAATTGTAACATCCGGATTTTCAGGTACATTATTTATTCATTCAATTTTGGAGATTTTGGGTGGGACTTGGGGAGTTGATGCTTAGACTCGCCGAGTAGTGTCGCGATTTTCCATCCGGGTTAATGACCGGACTCAGCGAGTCTACTAGTGGACTCGGCGAGTCCATGCTGTTTAATGAAACCCTAATTTTCGGGGTTTGAGACCTATTTAAAGGCCCTTATGGCCTTCATTTGTGACTACCAGTTGATAGAGAGAGACCCCAGAGTGTGTGAGCGTTTTGAGAGAGAAAGGAAGCCATTTTTGATCCTTGTGTGGGTGATTTTGCAAGAAGAAGGTGACCAAGGCAAGAGGAAACTGAAGAGGGTGCTAATCTGTGGATTTCAGAGCTTAGGGACTTCATCTTGAGGTATATATTCGATCCCCTTTTAGTTTTGGTGTAAGTTTTGAGAGTTAGGGTTTCTAGCTCCTTTTTGAGTAAGATTTGTGAAGCAATTGGTCCCTTCTTGTGTTGAGGCTTCGAATCTGGATCCAAAGAGGTCCAGAGACCTTAACTTCTTGATCTTTATGGGTGTCATGGAGAGTTATGAGCTTAGGGTGGCATATTAAGGCCATTTCTCCAAATAGAGCCATTGGGTCGTTGCATGGGCATCAAGATCCAAGCTTTACGTGTTTATATTGCTTAAGGAGGTCAGATCTATGAGTTAGAGGAATGGATCTAACCCCAGGAGCTCATTTGAGCTCGAGCATGACATGAACTCGCCGAGTACCAAGAGCAAACTCGGCGAGTAGGGTTAGGGTTTCCCTATAGTTCACTCAGTGAGTGCTAGCCGAGTTGGGAGAATGACTCAGTGAGTCAGAAGGAATTAGAGGACTGGAGTTCAAGGTGGAACTCGCCGAGTTCATAATGGGACTCGGCGAGTTGAGTCGGAGTGGCCCCGTGACTCATGCCAGGTGGGACCCATCGTGCAGGGGAAAGACTCGATGTGTCATGCGGGACTAGAGGGATAGTGGACACGCATAGACTCGCCGAGTCACCTAAGTGCACTCGGTGAGTCGGGTCAGAATCTGACCGTTGACTTTTTTGACTTCGAGGATTGGTCAACAATGGAGTCTTCGTGTCAAGAGAGGGTTGAGTCTAGTCTCTAGAGTTGTATTTATGGGAGTATTTTTGTTTATGTGTTTAGGCGAAGGCTAGACCGTATTGCTATAGAGTCAAAGATTTACCGAGACATCTGAGGCGAGTCTTCTCACTATACTTTACCTTGAGTGGTAAGTAGGGTTATGTGACAGAGTATCTTTTATGCTATGTTTGTGATGTGTTGCACTGCATTATTTCTATTTGATTTATGCTGTGTGTATTCCGGAGTTCACAGAGTTAGGACCAGAGGGTCCACAGAGTTAGGGCCAGTGGGCCCACAGAGTTATAGCCTCGAGTGGCTAATATGTTTTATATGTGGTATTTTGGGGAACTCACTAAGCTTTATGCTTACAGTGTTATGTGTTATGCGTTTCAGGTACCATGATGATCGCGGGAAGGCGCCGACATTATTCGTACACACGCATGAGATTTTATATATTTTGATCTTCAGAAATGTTTTTGTGAAACAAAGATATGATACAATGAGATTTTGTTAATAAATGTGTTTGGAAAATGTGTTTTGAGAATTAAAAATAGTTTTAATTTTTATGGTGTTACACAACTTTTTTTCCCTTGGATTTCTATGTCATTGATCTTGAAGAGAAGACTCCTTCCAAATCATCTATGATCCTTATTGGAAAAAATTTCATGAACATCGCTCACATGATAATTGATACCCATAAAGAAAAGATCACTATCAAGTTTGGTGGAGAGACCATTGACTTCAACATCTTTGAAGCAATGAGGTATCCTAACAACATTTCTCCATTATGTCAGGTTGATGTGATTGGACCAATAACCCAAGAAGTGTCTAATTTATCTCATGGGGATATATTGAAGATGGTACTCAACATGAGCGTTAATTGTGAAATTTTGAAGGAAAGATTAGAAATGTATATATTGGAACTCGAAGTTAAAATGAGTGTGAACACTTTGGAAGTTAGCAAGTCAACAAAGAAAGATGACTCTAAAGTTTCCTAGTCTCATTCTTCCAACAAGATGCCCCCTTTCATTATCCACCACCTACACTTTAATTGATAGTATTACCTATTCACTTGAAGTATGATTACCTAGGTAAAGACGATACTCTTCTAGTGATCATCTCCTATCAATTGGAAGATTTTGAAGAAGACCAATTGGTTACAGTTTTAAAATATCACAAAAAAGCCATGGGGTGGACAATAGCGAATATAAGGGGATAAGTCCTAATGTATGCATACACAAGATCCTCATAGAAGATAACTGAAAATCTAGAAGAAAAGATAAAAGAAGATTAAATCCTCCAATGATGGAAGTAGTAAAGAAGGAAATAATAAAACTCCTCAATGCAGATATGATATATACCATTTCTGACTCCAAATGGGTGAGTCTGGTTTAAGTGATTCCAAAGAAAATAGGGATCATGGTTGTTGAAAATAACAAAGGATTAGTGGTTCCCATGCGATTTCAAAATGGATGTAGGGTGTGTATTGACTATCCAAAGTTAAATGCAATCACAAGAAAAGACATTTTCCCCTTCATTTCATTGACCAATTGTTAGAGAGTTTGGCGGAAAAATCAAATTATTGTTTCCTTGACGAGTACTTGGGTTTTCATCAAATACCCGTCTCCCCTGAAGATCAAGACATGATAAATGTTACATGACCCTTTGGCACATTTTCATAAAAGTGAAAGCCATTTAGATAATGCAATGCACCCGCAACATTCAAAATATGCATGGTGAGCATCTTCTCGGAGTATGTTGAGAATATAATTGAAGTATTCATCGATGACTTCACCATATATGGCAATTCGTTTGATGAATGCTTGGGCAACCTCTAGAAGCTTTTAGAAGGATGCATTGAGAATAAATTGGTCTTGAACTTTGAGAAGTGTAACTTAATGGTCAATAAGGGCATCATCTTGGGATACATCGTCTCAAGGAAGGGAAATGAAGCTGTTAAAGCCAAAATAAATGGCATCCAAATGTTTCCTTACTCAACATTTGTTAGAGAAGTGCAATATCTCTTGGAGCATGCGGGATTCTATAGGCTTTTTATCAAAGATTTTTCGAAGATTACAAGACCAATGTGCCTAATTCTCCAAAGAGGTCAATTTTAACTTCAATGTCACATGTCAAGAAGCTTTTGACAAACTCAAAGACTTACTTACCCTTCTTGCCGTAATACAACCTCAAAATAAGGAGCTTAGTTTTAAAATTATCTATAATGCAAGCAAGTTTTCCATTAGAGCAGTCTTAGGTCAAAAGGAAGGGAAAACATTAAAAGGTTCTATAGGTTACAAAAAAATCATGTCGCAGAAAATAACTTAACTCTTAAGTTCACATCCAACCTAATAGGATCTCCGTTTTCACTATTTAATGCTATAATCTATGAACATCAAAGAACCCTATGGAAACCCTAATTTAATTGAAATTTATCATAGGGTTAGGGTTTGCATACCTTTTGATTGTTACTGTAAATAACCAATGAAATGCTTCTTTAAAATCTCTTAGAAGCGAGCACCAGAAATCTCATGCCTTTGATGGTTCACACTTAAACCCTAGCAACAAAGGAAACATGATGAGAGAGAGAGAGAGAGAGGACAAAGGATGATTTTCGGCTATTATCTTGAGAGGAGGAGTGTCTGAAAATATGAAGGGTTAAGGCCCCATTCCTAGCTGCATTAGGAAACCCTGGAAACCCTAATTTGATTATAATACTATTATTTCAAATTAGGTAATTTTTCAATATCCTAATTATCTTTAAGGGATATTCTAGAAATCCTAGAATGTACCTCCAAAACCATCCACCACCTTGGGGAAGGTTCTTGAACCTTTTTGTTCAACTATTGAACAATTACAACTTAGGTCCTTGAGCTTTTAATTAATCTAATTAATCCTAAAACTAATTCTAATTAATTTCTGATTAATTCTTAATTAAATAATATTATTTCTAATTAATACATTATTCTCATAATATATTAATAAAACATTTATGGTTATTTATGAATCATATAATAAATCAATAAATCAGTTTTTCTCCTTAAAAGCTATCATATTCAGTTACTAGGTTTGAGGGCAACCTAAAAAGACTTTTATTTTAATTCAAGTATATACCAATTTAGTTATTGGCTTAGACACCTATCTAACAGTCTACCACTTGGATAAGTCTATAACTATAATTGCATGTATAACTTCGAAATCGAACAACAAAGGGTGCTTCCGAAAGCAACTCCAGGCTTTGATCTGATTAGACATTGGTCCTAAGATAAGTGATCCAATATTCCTTCATTCTACAAGATATTTTATGGACATGAGACATTGCCGATTTCCTGATTTGTGATGACCTCATAAGACTTACTAATTGAACATATAAATTTAGTTATGGCTGGGACCAACACTATAAGTCAGTCAACACCAAATCACTGAGAGGCAAAAGGAAAAATAAACTTCGACATATATTCTTCTGTCCTTTACTCAATAAATCATACATGACAATATGTTTTATAACATCAAGTTACTGGTGTGTTTTCGCAATACTATTTCAGTACTGACTTGTAAATTACAACTAATATATCTCCGTTTTAAGAAAATAAGATATTATCATCTCAGAATTACTCGTGATAGAATCCATGAAGTAAATGTCTAATCTCCATAGACAATCTACAATCAATTCATTATAGCCGTAATTCACTAATTACTTCAAAAAGTATTAGCGAAAGTGGAATATAAATAATTAAATTATTTAGGAAGTAAAACATGGAAATTGAAACACAAGAATAAATAATTGTCAAAGGCATTAAACAAACTCATAAATAATCTCTATTATTCAATCACCAAAATCAATTATATTTATTTTGTTACAAGTTTCAACTAATCATCTGACTACTAATATTATCATCTTCTCTCAGACCAAGGCTCCTAGCATGTTGATTATTCTTAACCCTACTCCGAGCCTTCATTAAAGGATATGCATCTTTGTTTTCTGATGACACTCTCTTCACCGGGATATGATCTTCTTTAACTCTATGTCTAATATAATGGTAGTTTTTATCGATATGTCCTGATTTACCATGATCTCTCAGTTCTTTGGTCAAAACAACCACTCCTTAGTTATCAAGGAAAAGTTCCATTGGCTCCTGAATGGTCGGAACTACTCCGAGATCGCTGATGAAGTTCTTCAAGCAATCTACTTCCTTTGAAGCTTCACTTGCTGCTATGTACTCTATTTCACAAGTAGAACCAACCACCATTGCCTGCTTGGAACTTTTCCAAGTAATTGTTCCACCATTTCATAGGTACACCTAGCCAGATTGAGAACGAAGGTTGTCTCTATCTGTTTGAATGTTGGTGTCACTATACCCACTCGCTCTTAACGTATCACTGCCATGAAGGACTAGAACCATGTCCTTTGTCCTTCACAGATACTTGAGAATGTTCTTCATTGCTATCCAATGAGTCTTCTAGGATATCCCTAAAAGCCACTAAACATGCATAACGCAAAAGACACATCAAGTCAAGTACATGTCATAACGTACATGATCGATCCTACAGCTAAAGCATATGGGACTCGAATCATTTTTGCTATGTCTTCATCTGTATTACAAATTTGAGTCTTACTCAACTTGGCATTGATTTGAATAGGTGGCTCTCCTTTCTAAGAATTTTCCATACTAAAACGTTTTTGTACCTTATCCAAGTATGTACTCTGACTAAGACCAATTAGTCTTTTCTTTCTATCCTTAAAATTCTTATCCCAAGAATATAGGATGCCTCTCCTAGATCCTTCATAGCAAAACACTTTCCAAGCCAACACTTTACTTCTTGCAGACTTGGAATGTTGTTTCCTATAAGGGGTAAATTATCAACATACAATACTATAAAGGTTACTATATCTCACTAGCCTTGACATACACACATGACTCATCTTCACTCCTAGAGAAACCAAATTCCTTGAATTTCTCATGGAAGCAAGGATTCCAGCTGCGAGAGCTTGTTTTAATCCATAAATGGATTTCTCAATCTTCCACACTCTATTACAAAACTTTGCATCTACAAAACCCTTTGGCTGACTCATGTAAACATCTTCAGCGAACTTGTCGTTAAGGAAAGCGGTTTTGACATCCATTTGCCGTATCTCACAATCATGAAAGGAAGCTATGGCGAGCATTATCCTAATAGACTTTGTCTTAGCCACTAGTGATAAGGTGTCATCATAGTCATTCCCTGGGGTTTGAGTAAAGCCCTTCGTAACCAGTCGTGACTTGAAAGTGTGTACCTTTCCATCGATGTCGGTCTTCTTCTTGAAGATCTATTTGCAATGCACTGTCTTTCAACCAGGTTCTCAATCAACAAAATTCCAAACTTGGTTATCATACATGGACTTGATCTCGCTGTCCATTGCCTCTTTCCACTTGGAATCCTCAAGGCCTATCATTACTTCCTTGAAGTTAGTTGGCTTATCCAAATTTACCGGTATACAATCATTGACAAACGTGTCATCACATGTAGTTAAATGAAAACCATAGAACTCAGGTGGTACGCTAACTCTACTGCATCAGTAAAAAGGTAATGGATTATCAATGGGCTCAGTAGGAATCTCATCCTCTGGTTGAGAGTTAGTATCTATATGTCACACCCCAAAACCACGAACGGCGGAAACGTTACGGGGTGGAGGACGTCATGTACAGTATCACAACAGTGTAAAATAGTAAACAAGCAACAACATCATCCATTGCATTATAAGTAAAGTTTTAATACATGTGTGCTCTTTCATTGTAATAAGACACCAAAAATATACAATCAAAATAAAAGGCGAGACTTGTCTGCTCCGTCTTCTCAAAACCTGGCCACTGTACCTGTCTACTGATGACCTGAGAATACAAGTTATTTTGAAAGAGAGTATCAGCTTTAAAGCTGGTGAATTCATAAGTAATTAAGTGTCATTGTCTTGCTTACTAAAAGCTGTTTTAAAAGTCATGTAAACCTTTAAATGAAAATGTTGATGTAAGTATGAAAAGCCCTAGAAAATCCCTTATTTTCTATCAGTTTGAGATGTAGTCTTCTACCAAGACCCGAATGTTTTGTTATGTCAATGTAGTCTTCTACCAAGACCCGAATGTTTTGTTATGACAATGTAGTCTTCTACCAAGACCCGAATGTTTTGTTATGACAATGTAGTCTTCTACCAAGACCCGAATGTTTTGTTATGATAATGTAGTCTTCTACCAAGACCCGAATGTTTTGTAAGTAAAATAATATTTTTTCCTTCTTTTTGACTACTACTAATAGTAATTAGTCTAAACTCATCGTTTATGTGAATATATCACAAAATAAAGTAAATAGGAAAAATATAACCATGTAAGTGTTATCCCTGGATACCAGGACTAACACGCCATCGCAATAAGCGATATGAATAACCTAATGAACCTCCAAAGATGGTCCAATTGTCCTCTGTAGCAGCAGCAGGTTGGAGGAAGGGTTAGTCCCGTAGCCGACTCCTAATACAAGTGGTAACCTAATGATCATCCGAAGATTTTCATCTCATCCTCTGTTGCAACAGCAGGATGGAGGAATGGTTAGTTCCGATATCAATCTATCTATTATAAGAGATAACCTTAGACATCCGTAGATGTTCATCACCCAGTGTTGCTAACAGTTGGGTTTCGGAATGGTTAGTCCCGTCTAGACATCCCATCGAACAGGGATTGGTAGGAAAATTTACACAGAAGGTACAAATAAATCATCCTCATAGTTCTAAGTACAAGTATCCAGGTAAGTGAATACAGGATAATGCACCTATGTAACAGTGTTCATGTATGGTATTCATGTAAGTGTGTTCATGTATCAGGTAAGTATATGTAAACATATTCATGTATCAGGTAAGCATATGTATATGTACTCATGTATCAGGTAATGTACTGGTGTAGACTCATGAATGAACTGAATCTTGTGTGATTCCTTGTAATAGGAATAATGTTTGATATCTCCAAGTTATCCCTATGATAATTTACTGAAAGGTAATTGGTTGTTCGAGTAGGTTTATACACTCTTACTACTCAAGGGTGTGAGAAACTAAATGAAAGGTGTAAACTATAACATCACTACATATATAAAAATATAAGTGTATATGCATAGTTTAGTTCAAGAATGTAAAATGGTTTTCTAAGACATCTAAGGGTTTTGAACAAATATAAAATTGACTTGATGTCATTTTGATAAACATTTCAAAAGTAATACATTTGATAACAAAGTATTTTAAAGCTAGAAAACCATTTCATTCATCACATTTTGTAGTATGTGAAATCTGTTGAATGAAAACACAGTTATAAAATACATATAGATGATTTAATAACATGCTGTTTTCTACTTGTATTCCCCCCATTAAAGCAGTTAAAATCATTTAAACATTGATTAGGGGTATGAGCTCACCTGTAGATGGTGATTTGGATGAACTGGACGGTGTAGGATTGTTAGGTGTCAAGTGAGGACTTGTACACACACTATGATCCTAATGAACATATAATCACACATATATGCACTCAATTAGTCTTAAATTACTAATTGAAAATGTCAAGACATCCTAGACATAACAAACACTTTATATAAGTGTTTTAAGCCCTAAGGATTGCATCTAAGCTATTGTGGGACAAGGTACTTGGGTTTAGGGTTCCAAAGGACCCCATATATGAGTTTACTCTCCACATAGCATCACACATGGAGTTTACGGTTGTAAACTCCTGAGTTTACGGCCGTAAACTCCCAACCTTGGTGGTATTTTGTGTTTTCAAGTTCTAAATGATTCCTAGAATTATTCCAACTTGGTGGTTAAATCCTTGGAAGGGTTTAAGGCCTAGAAACACTCCTTAGAGGAGTTTACGGTCCCAAGGCCATTTCCTTTGGATTTTACGGCCGTAAACTCCCTTGGAATGGTGTTTTTGTTGCTTTCAAGTCTCTTGCATATGTAGGGTAGGTTCTAGACTTTGACCTAAAGCATATGAAGGCATTAGGCACACTTTGGTGCCCTTCTTTCATGTTTACGGCCCAAGAACCATTTCATGGCCGTAAACTCACTTTGGAAGGTGATTTTGATGTGTTTTGCTCCTTGATTTAAGTGGGAACAATTCCTAGTAAATGTCCAATGCTTTAGGTTCCTTAAAAGCACCCTTTGATCCAAGTTATTGGAGTTCACGGTCCAAGATCATCTTAGGCCGTGAACTCCCATGTGTTTGTGTTTCTTGGTTGTTTTCTTGTCCCTAATACACATATACATGAGTCTAAGGTAGTAACATAACACAAGGGAAGGTCTAGGCTTTGTTTCGGGAGTTTACCGCCCAAGAACACCTTAGGGAGTCCTGAGATATTTTTGGCATAATTTTTTTTCTTCCTGAAATGATTTCTCCTATACCAGAGTGTTGGAATAACAGTGTTGCACTAAACCGTAGTGCATCCACTCTCCTGATATCTCATGAAGTGTAAACCCTGAATTACTCAAACTTACACGAAAAAGTCTGAAAATTAACTGTGACTGCTATAACTCCTATTGAAGTGATATAGTTTATACATAATGGAAATTTCGGGTTGTCACACTATATGGCTCCTTCATTGCTTGATTCTTGAATCTCTTCAAGGTCAATTGTACTCCCATTTTACTCTTTGCATATGAGCTCTCTCTCTCTCTCTATGTGTGTGTGTGTGTCTCCCTCTTTCTTTCTTTCTTTCTTTCTTTCTTTCTTTCTTTCTCTCTTTCTCTTTCTCTCTCTTTCTCTCTCTCTATCTCTCTCTCTCTCATGAAATAATCCCCTTTGTGCTACAAAGACCATGTTATCACTAGGTTTGTAGAACAAATATCTAAAGGACTTTTTGATGGGTTTTGAGCATTCTAACACTTCCTAAGTGTACATGGAACCCTAATAAACCTTGGATTTATGTTTGACTAAGATACATGCAAATAATTATTTTCCAAGGTTCTTATCCTATCTAGCATGGCATGGGGAACATGAATCAAATAAAGCTAGTAGAATTACTTACCTTGTAGTTGTAGTTGATTGCTTGGAGTTTTAGAGCCTAGCACCAATAGTGTGGATGCCTCAAATAGAAATCACAAATCACCACAAACTTGGAACTTTGAGAGAATAGTCACAACTATCTTGAAATCGGCCCTCTTGCTTTACTCACAACAACTAGTGTGATTTCAAGAACCAAAGCCTCCTTTATATAGTGTGGTGGATTAGGGTTACATCCATGTAAACCCTAATACCCATGTCTCTTCATTTCCATGAGATCCATGGGTTAAAGCTCCATGGAGTATCCATGGACTTTCCATGCAAGCCTATCCCATTCCAAATGAGCATTAGCCCACACTATATAAATATAGGAGCCCATATTTAATTAGTTAAACTTTTGATCGCTAAATTAATCCTAGATTAATTATAGATCAATACTAATTAAATAATATGATCTTATATTAATATATTAGAACTTATAATATATTAATAAATCATAACTTATACTATTCTCAAAAGATTATCCATAAATTGTACGGGTGAAGTGCAACCCAAATGGACCATGCCGGGTCGGGTCAAGTACATACCAACTATAGTTATGGACTTAGACACTATATCCAATAGTCTCCCACTTGGATAAGTCTAATAACTACAGTTGCAAGTATGACTTCAAGAACTGATCAACAATCGTAGCTCTTTAAACTCTGTTGAACTAGAACACGCCATTTTAGATAAGTGATCATATAATCCTCTGTTCTAGATATCAGCCAGACAAATGCATGGAACATGGTCTTACTTATTGTCCAGCATTTGTTTCCCGATTTCTGATTTGTTTGACATAGAACTTAACTGAACACATCAATTTAGTTCTGACCGGGCCCGGTACATAGGTCAAAACAAAATCATCAAGGGGCCCAGATATCGCTTCTAATCCTAGAAGGAACAGATAAACTTCGAATCATATGTTTCCTCTACTACTTGTTGAATTACACACAAAGGTACGTTTGATAACATCGAGTTACCAATGCGTTTTCGTACAATCAATGCACAACCAAATCATAGGTAACAAATCATATCTCTAGGTTTGAAGACTTATATGATATTACTGTCTCACGATCACTCGAGATAAATTCCATGAAGTGATTCCAGTGAGCGTGGGTTGAGTCAAATGCTCAGAACTTATGAGCACTGATGATTGTTGTAGCCATGTCCAACATCTTAGACCTCTGCAACCAATCATGAAAGTCTTGATTCATACCTACTTCCGAAATATGACCGACTATGGAGGTTCGAATAATATGATACACCAAACATAATTATTCTGGAAGTCAAAACATGCAAAAGAAATACAGTAAACGATTGACAAGTGATAGCAACACTTTACTCATAAATAACTGCTTTTTATTTATCATCAAATGTCAATTACATTTTACAAATTTCGAGATTATCTAACTACTAAAACTAATATAATCCTTCAGCCCTATGCTTCAAGCATGCTGGAGATGCTTAGCCCGAGTCAGTCCCTTCGTGAGGGGATCTGATGGGTTCTCATCCGATGATACCCTCTTTTCCATGAGGATTCCTTCTTCTATTCGATGTCTAATGAAGTGATATTTTCTGTCAATGTGTCTGGATCTCCCATGATCTCTTGGTTCCTTGGCTAAGGCAACCGCACTATTGCTGTCATAGAAAATCTCCATTGCCTCCTTTATAGTTGATACAACTCCAAGGTCTCCGATGAAGTTCTTTAGCCATATAGCCTCCTTTACTGCCTCGCTTGCTGCTATATACTCTGATTCACCAGTGGAATCAGCCACTGTCTCCTTCTTGGAACTTTTCCAAGTGATTGCCCCTCTGTTTAGGGTAAAGACCCAGCCCAACTAAGAGCGGAAATTATCCATGTTAGTCTGGAAGCTAGCATCACTGTACCCTACAACTCTCAAGTCATCACTCCCACCAAAGGTAAGGACCCAGTCCTTAGTCCTTCGTAGGTACTTGAGGATATTCTTTACCGCAGTCCAGTGTGCCTTGCCAGGGTTCCCCTGATACTTGCTAACCATGCTCAAACTAAAGGCTACATCAGGTCGAGTACACGTCATAGCATACATGATCGATCCTACAGCTGAAGCATAAGGTATTCGACTCATTTATGCTATCTCAGCCTCTGTACTAGGGCTTTGTGTCTTACTCAATCTGGCGTTACTCTGGATGGGTAACTCACCTTTCTTGGAGTTATGCATGTTGAATCTTTTCAACACTTTGTCCTCATAGGTGCTTTGACTAAGTCCAATTAGTCTTTTACTCCTGTTTCTCAAAATCCTTATCCCTAGGATATAGGCAGCTTCACCAAGGTCCTTCATAGTGAAACACTTCCCAAGCCAGAACTTTACTTCCTGCAGGGTTGGGATGTCATTTCCTATGAGTAGTATGCCATCCACATACAGTACCAAAAAGCTGACTATGCTCCCACTAGCCTTGATATAGACACAAGATTCATCTTCACTCCTTTAAAAGCCAAATTCTTTGACTTTCTCATCAAAGCAAAGATTCCATCTGCGAGGTGCCTGTTTCAATCCATAAATGGATTTCTCGAGTTTACACACTCTATTGGGGTACTCTATACTGACAAAACCCTCTGCCTTAACCATGTAAACATCTTTAGCCAACTTTCTATTAAGGAAAGTGGTTTTGACATCCATTTGCCATAATTCATAGTCATGAAATGCAGCAAAGGCTAACAGAACCCTAATAGACTTAATCTTGGCCACTGGTGAAAAGGTCTCATCATAATCAACTCCCGGAGTTTGAGAATAACCCTTTACAACCACACGTGCCTTATAAGTGTGTACATTACAATCCATGTCGGTCTTCTTCTTGAAGATCCATTTGCACCCAACTATCTTACGATCAGCTACATTGTCAACCAAGTTCCAAACTTGATTGTCATACATGGATTGTATCTCGCTATCCATAGCCTCTTTCCATTTAGCAGCCTCAGGGCCTGCCATGGCTTCCGTGTAGCTATTAGGCTCATCCAGATTTACCAGTGTGTTATCACTGATAAGTGTCTCACTTTCTGCAGTAATATGGAAACCATAATAATGCTCAGGTGCATACCTAACTCTGGGCAGGGCTAGGGTTTGAGGTTCCTTCATCACTTGACTCTTCAAGTTCCTCAAGGTCAATTTGCCTCCCACTATTTCCTTGACTCATGAATTCTCTCTCTCGAAAGAATTCTCTTCTTGCTACAAAGACCACATTATTACTGGATCTGTAGAAGATGTAGCCAAAGGATTTCTGTGGATAGCCGATGAAAATACACCTTTCGATTCGGGGTTCGAGTTTATCGTGAGTCTCGCGTCTCACGAAAGCCTCACAACCCCAAATCTTGATGTGGTCTAGATTGGGAACTTTTCCAGTCCACATCTCGTGAGGTGTTTTGGCAACCTTCTTTGTAGGTACTAGATTAAGGATATGGGCGGCAGTCTCTAAAGCATACCCCCAAAATGAGATTGGTAGCGAAGCTCGACTCATCATGGAATGAACCATGTCCGACAAGGTCCGATTGCGCCTCTCAGCTACACCATTCAACTGTGGTATCCTAGGAGGTGTCAATTGTGAGATAATCCCACATTCCTTAAGATAGTCAAGGAACTCAGTACTAAGATACTCACCACCACGATCGGATCGAAGCATCTTAATGTTCCTGCCCAACTGATTCTCCACTTCTTGCTTAAACTATTTGAATTTCTCAAAGGTTTCTGACTTATGCTTGATTAAGTAGACATATCCATATCTACGAAAATCATCAATGAAAGTCACATAGAACCGATTAGCATCTCTTGTGGCAGTTCTGAAGGGTCCACACACATCCGTGTGTATGAGGTCCAACAAACCTTCACCCCTAGCACAAGTGCCAGTAAAAGGTGACTTTGTCATTTTACCAAGCAAACAAGATTCACAAGTATCATCTGACTTTAGGTCAAATGACTCCAAGACTCCATCCTTTCGGAGTTGGCCTATGCGTTTCTTTCTTACATGTCCAAGACAACAATGCCATAAAGATGCTTTATCTAAGCTAGTGGAAGAGTCAATATACAATACATTATTTCCTAGATTATCTACAACAGATACAGTTTCATACACGCCATCACAAGGTAATGCTTTAAAATAATGAACATTATTAAAGAAAGCATCAATACTACCATTATTATTATCAAAATAAAAGGTAAAACCTTGTTTATACAATGCATGAAAGGAAATAATATTTCTTGCCATTTCTGGCGAATAATAATACTTATTCAAAACTAATGTAAACCCACTATTTAGCACTAAGGAATAAACTCCTATCTTGGTGACAGGTGAAGCTTTCCTGTTTCCCATAATCAAGTTTATCTTTCCCTGCTCCACATTCTCACTTCTTCTTAGTCCCTGCAAAGTTGGGTTTTACTTTCCCATCCTTCACATCTCGCTGGTAATTTGGGCGGTTTCGCTTCTAGTGCGACTTTTCATGACAATAGAAGCATTCAACCTCATTAAGGTTAGCAGAAGAATTGACAAAACCTTTCTTGGTTTTGCTTGAAGAAGAGCCTTCAAGGATCTTACCCTTGGTACCCTTAGAAGGGTTCTTTCTCTTCTTCCCTTTTCCATGCCCGATTGCCAAGACATTGGCCGCAGTTGGAGTAGGAGTAGGAGTAGTAACAACCGACTTACCCTTTAGACCACTTTCCACGGTCTTCAAGAGTCCCTGAAGTTTTCTGAGGGTGAGTTCTTCCTTGTACATGTGATATGTCATGCAGAATTGATCATAACACGATGGTAAGGAGTGCAAAATGATGTCTATTGCTAACTCCTCGGGGAAGTTCACATTCAGCTTCAATAAACGGTCCACATACCTTTGAATTTTCTGCATGTGGCCCGTGATGGGTTCACCATCCTTCATTCAGGTTGTTATCATGGTGGAGATTATTTCATATCGCTCTTGACGAGCACTTTGATGGTAACGGTCCATCGAGTCCTGGTGCATCTCAAAAGGATAATAGTCCTCATAGGACTTTTGGAGCTTGGCTGTCATGGTGGCCATCATGATGCATGCTACTTTTGTAGCATCCCTTTCATGTACCTCATATTCAGCAAGCTCTTCAGGAGTAGCAGTTGGGTCGGGTACCTTTAGCTCCTTGTCGAGAACATCTTCTTTGTTCTCATACCGAGTGACCATCCTGATGTTTCTGATCCAATCAGTAAAGTTGGATCCATCAAAGATGACTCTCCCACAAAGATTCATGAGAGAGAAAGAGCTAGTAGGGTTAGAGCCAGAAGCATTGTTATAGGAAGACATATGAAAAGAAGAGGGAATAGATTAGATTAGATTTAGAGATAGTCGTTAATAAATCACCCAAATGTAGTATTAAGGCTAGGACCCAACACAATATTTTATAACTTAGAAGAGGGATGTCGTAATCTAAGATATAAGATATTTGAAGGTAGGTGAATGACAATTCACCAATTTCCACCATGAAAAACGAAATTTTAATTAGGTTTTAATTGGTTTAGAAACTCCTAGATTCTTTGAGATTCATTCAACTTTCTTCAATTGCATGTTTCAATCTCGAGTGTGCCCTTCAAGTTTTGTGACTAGGATGTCGAGGATCACAAAACAAGGTGTGAAGTAACCATGAAAATTACTTGGTACCCTTAATGTATTACCCCTCAATCGATGTGTCGGTTAACCACACACGCTCCATCGATACTATGATAAACATTAAGTCACCCTTTACCTACCTTGTTAAGTTCATGTTAGTGTGCCGGTTAACCACACACGCTCCACTAACGACTTAAACAAAGTGTAAAGTGTAATTTCATGGATTAGCACCTTATTCACATTTTCCTAAAATAACTAAGATTGGGAATTCATAAAATCAAGTAGCATCCCTTGTGATGGATCTGAAGGGTCCATACACATCTTTATGTATGAGATCCAACAAGCATTCACCTATTCACTGATGGGTTTTGAGCATTCTAACACTCCTATGGTGTACATGCAACCCTAAATACCTTGGATCTATGTTTTCTCTATTATACATGCAAACTTGAACTTTCCAAGGTATTACCCTAAATAGCATACAATCTTTGATACTTGGGTCATATAAAGAAGTTATAAGACATACCTTTCGATGAAGTTTGAAGTCTTGATATTTAAGAGCTTAGCCCCAATAGTGTGGAAGCCTCAAGTGGAATCACAATTCACCAAAACCACCTTGGAAAACTTGAGAGAATAGTAAGCACACTAGAAATTGGCCCACTCTTGTAACCTCACACACTAGTGCCATTTCATGTGCGAAAGACCTCTTTATATAGTATGGAGGATTAGGGTTTCATCCATGTAAACCCTAATACCCATGACCTTTCATTTCCATATGATCCATTGGTTAAAAACTCCATGGACTATCCATGCAAGCTTAGCCCAAACTAAATGAACTTGGCCAATACTATATATATAAGATTCCATATTTAATTAGTTCCTTTTGATCACTAAATTAGTTCTAATTTAATTCTTGATCAATATTAATTAAATAATATGATTCCATATTAATATATTAGAACTTATAATATATTAATATAAATCATAAACATACTATTCTCAAAAGACTATCCATATAAATTGTTCCGGTGAAGTGCAACCCAAATGGACCATGCTACTCTCGGGTCGAATACATACCAATAATAGTTATGGGCTTAGACATCTAATCCAACAGTCTCCCACTTGGATAAGTCTAAAACTATTATTGGATATGACTCCAAGATCCCGACTAGCAATCATAGCTCTTAAAGTTGTTGCCGAACTCTGGGCTAGTCAAATGACTTGTCCATTAGATAATGGATCATATATTCCTCCATTCTAGATATCATATGGACTGAGAGATGGATTATAATCATTCTATCTGTCCATTTGTTGTTTCCCGATTTCCGATTTATGACGACTGACTAAATCAAATCAGTCTAGGCTTGGCCAAGCACTTCGAGGTGTCATCACTAAATCATCGAGGGGCCCACATATATCGCTTTTATCCCTTCAAGGGTAAAAGGTATGGATAAACTTCGACTCATATGCTTGTTCTACTACTTGTTGAATCATACACAAAGGCATGTTTTATAACATCGAGTTACTAATGTGTTTTCGTACAATAAATGTATAACCAACTCATAGGCAACAAATCACATCTCTAGGTTTGAAGAATATAAGATATTATCGTCTCATGATCACTCGTGATAAAATCCATGAAGTGAGTCAAATGAGCGTGGGTTTAATCCAATACTCGGAACTTATGAGCACTCATGAGTGTTGTAGCAACTCTTGCTATGTCCAACATCTTAGACATCTAGAAGTCAACTTCATGACAATCTTGATTCATATCTACTACCAACATATGATTGACTGTGGATGGTTTGAATAACTTAGTCATTCAAGAAGAACAACCTAGTTATTCTGGAAGTCAATACATGCAAAGTGAAACACAAAAATAATCGAATCCAATATGGTCTCAGAACTTATAAAGATAAATAGAACACCTTTTATTTATCACCATATTGATTACACATTATTTATTTTATAATGTTTCAACTACACAACTTTATACTTGAATCAAAACACTAGTCATGCCATGCTCTAAGCATGCATATTATGTTTATCCAAACAATAGTCATGCCATACACCAAGTATGCACACTATGTTTGTCGAAACAATAGTTATTCCATACACCAAGTATACACAATAAGTTTGTCTATGATCTTTACTTTGTGAAATAGATCGATTTAATATAATTCCAATGATTCTCATTTCATAATCCCAAATCCTTACCGCAAATGCAAGAATTCTAAATTCCTGACATTTACTGAAATCTGTTAGATTTTAAACTTATATGCATTGATCCTCTGTAGTGATTATGCACAAAGTCACAAAGACTTGTCAACAGACATTACAGAGTATTACAATGGAGATCAACTCCATTGAAACGGAGTCTCATATTCAAAGTACATTGCTTTGAACATCCTTCTTGCATTAAGTTTCCTAATCTTACACAGATTTAATGAATAACTTCCACCTATGAGAATATTTCCATATTCTCATTTTGACTATCACTTCTGAACAAGAGTTGCCTCTTTTCAGAATATGTCAATATGTTCCTCTCCAGAAATTTACACCATACTTCCAACTGTCACTGAGCAACCAATCTTTGGTAAAACTTAGATTGTCCTCGAAAATTGCTTAATCAAATTAGTCATATCTAGTTCTAGTACTTTTTTTCCTCTTAATGCTCTAGACATTTGGAAAAATTTAGAACAGAAGAATATAATAGCACATTCAATCGACCCTATATCCGAAGCATATGGGACACGATTCATGATGTCTCACATAAAGACATGATACTAGACCAGTGTTTTGCTATAATATTTCTATTTCTATTTGCCATGTTCTCATAATTCAGATTATGAAAAAGGATGCTGTAATCACAATCGAATTTTAGAACGCAAATAATGTTCCCATATATAGAATTTCCTTATGTTGAACCATTCCACCATAACATTCATATATATATATATATATATATATATATATATATATATATATATATATATATATATATATATACTTGACTAAATTTGATTAAAATCTCACGATGTAAGCTTTTAGATTTGAAATGAAGTATAATTTCCTCTCCCTTAATTATAGCAAAACAACTTTTTCCTAATTGAAACCTTTTTGTTTTCTATAATTAACATTGCTAACTTGCAACACTTATCATAATTATCATGCCTCCACTAACATGATGATTATTAGCATAACAATTATGCTCCCACTAGCTTTGACATGTACTCAGAAAACAATTGGACTTCTATAAATCAATACTTTATTGACTTTCTTACCAAAGTTTAGACGTCTGATACGAAATGCTTTGATAAAGCTTTATCAAAATCATACACATTTCCTAAGATAGCACACATGTGCGTCTAAACAATTTTAGAACTATGAAAAGGGATGCCATAATCGTAGTCTCAATTGTTTAGACCTTTGCCATTCCTCACAAGTCCATGTTAGTGTGTCGGTTAACCAAACACGCTCCACCAACGACTTTGAGAATGCAAATATCACAATTTCTATCTACTTCAAAACCACTTAGTGAAAGCATTTCCTCGCCATCATTTTCATGAAACGGAGAGAAACATTATGACACTTAGGTTTTATGGTGTATGTGTTCCTATCCATGTGAATTTGTCAAAACCATAATCTCAAGACAAGGTTAGTGACAAATCCAAGCTTACATGGACTAAAATTGTTTATTCTTAATTTCTTGCCACCTGGCAGCACAAGGGCCTGCAATTGCTTCCAAGTTGTTATGCAACCAATTGAGAACTCTCAGAACTCATATGCAAAGCTAAATTTAACTGGAATGGGCACATAAATAGGAATATGTTAACACGATAGGTAATAAACCTCATGTTGTGTGCTAGTGATAAACTACAGGTTTTATTCTAGATTACACTCTTTCAAGATCTTTTAGACTCCCACTGTCCTCTTGACATATAAGACTCTCTTGCCAAGACCCATTCTTTGACAAACAAATATTCAAGAGATAGTGCGGATCTTATCAAGACAAACACTTCATATAATTGGCCTAAGTTGGTCTCTGTTTTATCCAAAACATCACAACTTCCCAATTTCAAATGTACAAGAGTATGACACATTTGACTCTTGCATTTGACAAGTGTTAATAAACCTTCGTTAAGATGTGTACTTAAATTACAATCTTGGAGTTTGACTCTAAGACTTGTTTTGGAACGAGGTATGACTTATCTTCTTGATTTAACCATTTCAATTATTCAAGATTCCTCTTCTTGGTCATAAGAATGCACTAAGATGTCCTTAGAGGACTAATTGTGATATGGTTTCTAAATCATTAAGATGATCACAAAACATGATACTAAAGTACTTTCCCATCTTTTCAGATTTGAGAAACTTTTATCGTTCTGCCTAATTTCATGCTTCTCATTCGTTCTGCCATACATTGAAACTTTTCCAATGCTTCAGAATTATACTTAAACATGTAAGTATAACCATATTTACTAAAATTTAGTAAATCATGACGAATAGTCTTATCAATCTTTGTGGTGGACTTTACTAATGCACAAGAATGTGTACTCGATCCCTTTGTCCTTCACTTGACTCACATATACATGTGAACAAGGAATTAGTTTTAATTTTTCCAAAGATGAAAATTCTCATTCATCATACTATACAACTTGCATGATTCCAAGTTTCGGTCCAATTGAAACCTAGGGTGATGAGAATCTTTCCTTATTTCATAACTTTCGACACTACCACAAATGAAAGAATCAAATTCATATTTCCATTATTGATAAAAACATACAAACATCAATTTTTCATAAGTGCCATTGCAAGGAGATATAATAAAATAAAACAAAATTTTATTTATTTATAAAATGCGGAAAAACTTTTTCCTTACAATGCAACTTTAAATGAAAACTATGCTATTACATATTTTCTAGTAATCTATCATAACTCCTAAGTAGTAGCTCAGGAATCCGATCTTCGAACCATGCGATTGAAATCCATCTTCGCGATCAGATTCAGCAAACTCTTCCTTTAAGTTTCCTTCCCTTTGCTTGATCATGCCATACGTCAAAATGTATTAAGAACCTTCAAATAAGAACTCAAGAGAGTTAGATAGTGGACTTACCTGAAGCAGAGTTAAACTTTTTGACTTGGCCTTCTCTCAGATCATTCAGGTAGTTAGGGAAGCTTCGCAACCAATGCCCTTCCTTTGGCAATAGAAACATGTGGACCCTTTGGGAATGGTATACGAGACTATCTCGGACTTATCATTTCTCTTTACCATTTGGTAAACCAAGTTGACTATGGCTGATCCCTTTCAATTGTGAAGAGAAAGCTTTTCTGGATATCCAATGTTACCATTGTCAATGTCCATGGTAGTTTGGGAAGTTGATCTTCTAATCAAATTTGCTTTACCAATGCTCCAAATCATTGCTGATTCAATAGTACCAAGCAAATAGATAAGATCATTCAGGATCATGTCATAGTCTGTTACATAGTAGTCCTTAAAGAACTCAATATGTGACTTAGGAAGTTATTAGTCAACATCCAACTTCCTTAAGACTTTGCCACCTAACTCTCCCGGCTTGTCAATATGTGACTTCATCTCCATGATGTGATCACACATAGACCTTGCTTGCTAATAGGGCTTGAGTGACCTTGAACTTGTGGGTTAGGGAGACTAATTGGAGGAAGTGGAGGAAGATAAGTATGATATCCATGAGATTTAGGAAGATCATAGAGGTATGAACCAGACATCTACAATGGGAGAAATTCAAGTTTGTTGATTTAAAGTCCTTAATATAACACCCAAAATGAAATATTAAGGCTAGGGCCCAACACAATACTTTATAACTTGGAAGAAGGATGTCATAATCCAAGCTCTAGAATATTTGAAGGTAGGCGAATGACGATTCACCAATTTCCACCATGAAAAACGAAATAATTTATTAGGTTTTAATTGGATTTGAAACTCCTAGATCTTTTGAGATTCATTGAACATTTCAATGGCATGTTTCAATCTCGATTGTGCCCTCTGAAATTTTGTGACTGGGATGTCGAGGATTACAAAAAAAAGGTGTGAATAACCATGCAGATATACTTGGTACCCTTAATATTTACCACTCAATCAATGTGCCAGTTAACCACACGCGCTCCACCGATACTATGATAAACATTAAGTTACCCTTTGCCTACCTTGTTAAATCAAGCTAGTGTGCCGGTTAACCATACCTGCTCCACTAACAGACTTAAGAAAAGTGCAAAGTGTAATTTCATGGGTTAGCACCAAATTCACATTTCCCTAAAGTAACTTAGATTGGTAATTTATAAAAGGTTTAGTTACTTTGTCATTATACTTATAATGAGGGAGAATTATAGTCCTTGTCCTACCCATTCGGCTAATGGCCCTCCACCAGTCAAGGAAGCGGTGGGTGAGAGTGGACACCCATTAAACTACCATTTTATAGGCAGTAACTTTATACCCCCCTTATAGACCGGCTTCGTGAATGAGGCCTACTAATGGTGAGACTGACTTGATCTTATACATATATATATATATATATATATATATATATATATATATATATATATATATATATATTATTAAGTTATAATACTATAAAGTATAAGGGTTCAATTTTAACTTTTAAAACTCTAGGGTTTGGAATTAAAGTGTGTGTGAAACTTTACAAATTCCAAAACTTGAGGGCAAGTTTTGAACTATTCAAAAGCTTTTCAATTCCATAACTTATGTGTTTAAAGTAGTTTTAATGAAAAAACTCTTCAAGTTCCATAACTTGAGGACAAGTTATGGAAGACTTTAAAACATTTAAAAATGAGACTCTCCATTTTTCATAACTTATGGAAATCTTATGAGTTTTAATAATCATAAATGTGGCTTTTCATATAACTTGACGACAAGTTACAAAAACACATATTATGAACAACTTTTAGATTAATTTGGATTGAAAACATATTATCACATAACTTTTCTATTAATCTAAATCAACTTATAAGAACAAGATAATTCAAATTAAACACTTTTCATTTCATTAGCCTAACCATTAAACTAATACAAACATGAATCTATTGACAATTATCTATGAAAATGGATTAGCATGAACATTACCACATCAAAAACAGGTTTACAAGTTTAAAAACAGCTTAGGGTAATGTTCTTAGTCCAATTCCAGCCAAAAACCCCGAAGATATGCTATCTGGGGTTCCAACTCGTCGAGTGCAAGAACCATATCTGCTATAATCATCTGTAAATGTCACACAAAATCTTGTAGCATCCCTTGTGGTGGATCTGAAGGGTCCATACACATCTTTATGTTTGAGATCCAACAAGCATTCATCTATTTACTGATGAGTTTTGAGCATTCTAACACTCCTATGGTGTATATGCAACCCTAAATACCTTGGATCTATGTTTTCTCTATTATACATGCAAACTTGAACTTTCCAAGGTATTACCCTAACTAGCATACAATCTTTGATAATTAGGTTATATAAACAAGTTATAAGACATACCTTTTTATGAAGCTTAAAGTCTTGATCTTTAAGAGCTTAGCCCCAATAGTGTGGAAGCCTCAAGTGGAATCACAAATCACCAAAACCACCTTCAAAAACTTGAGAGAATAGTAAGCACACTAGAAATTGGCCCACTCTTGTATCCTCACACACTAGTGCCATTTCATGTGCCAAAGACCTCTTTATATAGTACGGAGGATTAGGGTTTCATCCATGTAAACCCTAATACCCATGAACTTTCATTTCCATAGGATCCATGGATTAAAAACTCCATGGACTATCCATGCAAGCTTAGCCCAACCTAAATGAACTTGGCCCATACTATATATATAAGAGTCCATATTTAATTAGTTCATTTTGATCACTAAGTTAATTCTTGATCAATACTAATTAAATAATATGATTCCATATTAATATATTAGAACTTGTAATATATTAATATAAATCATAGACATACTATTCTCAAAAGACTATCCATATAAATTGTTCCGATGAAGTGCTGTGACATCCTCAAAATCACGGCCAGAAAAGACCGATTTTGTTTATGCTTTATAAAAATCAGAGTACTTCATTTTATAAAAAGGTTGCGGAATTTGTTCCCAGAAAAACATGGTAAATACATTATTAAAACATTTTCGAAGAAACGTATTTCTTTCATTTTAAAACGTTTGGGATGTCATCGTTAATACTGAAACATAAGCATAAACAGAACTTACAATGATTTACACTAGTGATCTACATCTCTTTAAATCTCTCAGTGTAATGTCACTTCACATCGTCACCTGTGATATACATAAACTGAGTGGGTCAGGTTGGGAAACCTGGTGAGTACATAGGGTTTTCAACCCACAATAATATAATTGTTATGTTCAATCATCAAACAATTAACCCAATTACCCATCCCCATTATCTTCTTTACTCTTAAGGATTTAACCTATGAGTCATCTATCCTGCATTCGTTTATTCCGAAGTCCCTTACTTCCAGGATTATAGGACTGGCACTAAATCCATAGTTGCCGATGTTTTTTCGTAGAGCACTAATTCCATAGCTGCTATATCTTACTCATCGGGTACTAAATCCATAGCTACCAGTGTTCAATAGGTACTAAGTCCATAGCTACCAATTCCTAACAGGTATTAAATCCATAGCTACCAGCGTCTGACTAATAGGTACTAAGTCCATAGCTACCGATTTCTAACAGGTATTAAATCCATAGCTACCAACGTCTAACAGGTACTAAGTCCATAGCTACCGGTGTTTGTCCCATAGGCACTAAGTCTATAGCTGCCAATGTATACTCACGTCATCTTCTATCTCTCATCATTCATCTACCCATCTCATACCCAACATATTCGTATATATAAAATACATATACAGTTTAAATCCTTTAAAACATGTATAAAACGTTCATCCAGCATAGACAGCAAGTATTCAAATAATATGCACACATAGAACCTAGTTTATATAAAATACTTCATGTCTATGTGTAAGATGAAAAGGACTATGCACTCACCTGAATAGGTGGTGACTCAGCACTCGGACAACACTTCGATACTCTCAAAACGATATTACTTCGATAAAACCTAGTACCAATACCACTAGGGTTTAGTTTAACGATAACCGCGACAAATTAATTAGTCTGAGTATTATTAAGCGTTAATAATACTCGATATAACTCATAATAATAGCCCAAATAATTATTTTAAGGACCTAATAACATTCCTATAATTATTTGAAAGCTATATTAAAAATTGCGTAAGCGTAGCACACTTACAGCGAATTTTATCGAAAACCGGGACTTAATTTGAGCAGCGTTTCGAAACCGAAAAACTACTTTTTCTTGGGACTCCGGGAGCCTCGGGGATTCCCTAGGGTGCTAAGGGGCTTAACTAGGGCTTAGGGGGGTTTATAGCACTTAGAGAGAGAAAGAAGTTAGAGAGAGAAGTGAAAAAGGTGTGAAAAATGAAGAACCATCGGCCCCCTTTTATAGCCCTACGAGGCCTCGGTACGCTGGGTGTACCTCGGACCTACGCGGGGCGTAGCCATCGGATAAGAGCGCCAGCGAGCTTCCAGCTGTGTAACACTCGGAGTAGATCAGGGCGAGGGTACGCGGGGCGTACAGACTTCGGACGCGCGGCGTATGCGAAGGGCGACGTGTCAAGATCCGAAGCGTATTCCTTCATCAGCGATGGGCGGCCCAGATGCAGCCACGTCATCAACCTCGCAACTGACTTCGTGGATTCATGCTTTAACTTTAAAAATTCGTAACTTTGTCATACGAACTCCGTTTTTGACGTTCTTTATATCCACACGAAGGTGGGAACGTACTCTACAACTTTCGTTTAGACTCCGTCGGCTAATTTTGGCTCGATTTCAAATTTTATATTATCAACGGGTCGGGACAGGATTGGTCCGTTAAATCCTCATAACTTCTTCATCCGACATCCGTTTTCACCCATCTTTTTCTCGTTACGCTACTTTCAACGAGATCTTCGATTCTCGTTTAGGTCGTGTCGGCCAAAAAACCGCTCAATCTAATATTCGAATTTCGGGTCGTACACTGCTAGTCCGAAACTTCGAAAAATCATAACTTCGTCATACGAAGTCAGATTTGGGCGTTCTTTTTATCGATGTTCTTAGTTTAGCCTATTCTAGGACTTTCGTTTAGATTGCTAAGGCTAAATCTCGCTCTATCGTAAATTCACTATTTACGCTTTCCGGTGCTGTGCCGGTTCCGTCGCGAAACTTCGATGGGTCATAACTTCTTCGTTATAACTTGGATTTCGGCATTCTTTATATGTACAGAAACCTTGCGAAATATCCTACATCTTGGTTAAGATTATTTATTCTAAATAATCTTTTGTAGAAAAGTCGTTTTCGACCCCTATTGCCTCTAATTTGACTAGCCTGGATTTGCGGGCGTTACAAGTGCAACCCAAATGGACCATGCTACTCTCAGGTCGAATACATACCAATAATTGTTATGGGGTTAGACATATAATCCAACATTCACAAGATCCAGTGAAAGTTGATTTCGTCATCTTACCCAAAGACAAGATTCGTATTCATCATCTGGCCTTAAGTCAAATGATTCCAGCACTCAATGCTTTTGGATTTGGGCTATGCGTTTTTTGTTAATGTGACCAAGACGACAATGCTACAAGCATGCCATGTCTAAACCATTAGATGAATAAATATGGAATACACTATTGTCTAAGCTATCAACACAAATCACAGTTTCATACACACCATTACAAGGTAAAGCTTTAAACATAAAAATACCATTTTATAAACAAAAATCAATCCATTCACATCATCAAATGAATATCGAAAACTTTTTCTAAACAATGCATGAAAAGAAATAATGTTTCGCTTCATTTCTGATGAATAGCAACAATCAACCAAATCTAATCTAACATCACCACCAAGAACACGACCATAAGAACAAATAGAAACAATCAACCAAATCTAATCTAACATCACCACCAAGAACATGTCCAACTAAAATAACCAAATCTATTGTCCATGATCAGATTCATCCTTCTACACTCCACCTCCTCACTTTATCTTTGTCCCTATAAATCAGAAAAAATGTGAAAACTAAATCATGTATCAAGGACCCAAGAACGAGTAGGTTATGAGTTATTAGTTTGAATAGTGTAAATACCTGCCAACGATGGCTTCACTTTGACATCCTTGATGTCCGGCAAGTACTTGTGGCAAATTCGTTTCCAATGGCCCTTTTCATTGCAATAGAAGCAAGTGGCCTCTTGGCGACCACTAACATATGGAATGTCAGAACTACTCCTTTCTTTTTGGCCATTGCTAGACAACCCAACATGGGCTTTTCCCTTCCATTTCATATTAGGAGCACCGTTCGTCTTCTTTCCTTTGTTTTTCTTAATGACAATGACAAGAGAACTAGTAGGAGTAGAGCTTTGATTTTTCTTCAAATCTGAATCATCGATCTGCAATAGGTTATGGAGTTGGGCCAATATGGTTTCAATATTTTTCAAATGATTAACCAAAATAAAATGATCATAACAAGGTGGCAAGGATTTAAAGGACCATGTCAATGTCTAACTCCTCGTCGACATTCATATTTAGCCTCTCAAGGCACTCCATGTATCTCTGCATCATTTTTATGTGATTGCAAAGTAACTCTCCTTCCTTCAACTTGTAAGCCATTAGGGCTCTGAAGACCTCTTACTTTTCTTGAAAAGCTGTCTTGTGAAACTTTTCCATAAGATCCAAGTTCATCTCATATAGCCAGTGACCCTGGTAGGACCTTTGCAACTCAATAACCATGGTGGCAACCATGATGCAAGAAACTTTTCTTGCTTCATCATTATGTTTCTTTTAGGAGATGATTTATTCAGGAGTAGTAGTGGACTTATCATTTTCAATAATTAGTTTTTCAAGGACATACTATTTTCCCTTGAATAGAAGAATCGTCTTGATGTTACACATCCAATAATTATAGTTGGTGTCATCCAATGTCACTTTGGACACGATCGAAAGTAGTGAGAAGTTCGAGTTGTGGGTGGAGGTTTGACAAGCAGAAGCCTGACCAGGAGTAGACATCTATAGAGAGAAAATCAAGTTTTAGTTAGATGACATAGATCCTTAATATTTGATCTGTAATAAATATTCAAGGCTAGGATTCAATATAAAATTCACAACTAAGAAGAGGGATCTTGTAATATTATTGTGAATTTATGAAGGTAGGTAAAACAATTCACCAATTTCAAACTTAAAACTCCTAGGTCTTTTGAGATTCATTGAATCTTATTAATGGCATGTTTAATCTTAGATTATGCTCTTCTATTTGTGACTGGGATGCTGAGGATCATAAATAAGATGTGAATAACCATGCAAATATGCTTGGGAGCCTCGATGTCATTAGCATCTTTAATTAATATGTCGGTTAACCACACATGTCATTAACAATGATAGATTTTGAGATGCCCATTACTAATCTTCATAGTCAGTATTAGTGTGTCGGTTAACCATATATGCTTTACTAACTACATATAAAGCATAATGTGCAATTTCATGGATTAGCATATTTTTCACATTTTTCCTAAGGCAACTAGAATGAGATTTTTAAAAGAAAGTTCTTCTAATTTTATATCATTATACTTTTAATGAGATTATGTCGTATCAAGTCAGTTTGGCTAACAACCCTCCACCATGCAAAAGAGCGGTGGGTGAGAGTAGACACCCAATGACAGTCATTTTACAAGCTGCTTCCTTATACCCCCTTATTGTATGGCTTTGTGAATGAGGCGTGCAAGCAATTTGACTGACTTGTCTTATACATATAATATATTAATTTTTTAATAGTATATATAAGGTGTATTTTAAAAGTTTTTTTTTAAAATACTAGGTTTAATATTATATTTTCAAAAATTAATAAAAATTCTTTTAATTTAAAGCTAAACGAATTATGATTTAATCTATGGGTAAATTTCACTGTAGCCTAATGAATTATCACTTTCTGTTTTAAAAGGTCCCTTATGTTACTTTTTTGTATTCGAAGGGCATAAACTTATGTTTTACCTGCTAAATATGTAAAAAACACATTTGATGCCGGTTAGAGTAAGCTTGTTGGGTTTTTTTATATTTCTTTTAAGAAAGTTAAATTAAGAGAATAATTGATTTGGCATTTCTTTGGAAATGCATCGTCTGAACATGAAAAAAGTGATATTGTTGCTTCCAATTCATTCCTTCTCCTAATATCTTTGATCTTGTCAATCTGACTTCCAACTATAAACACAATATGACCTTGAAATTGTTCTCGATGAGAGGTAAAGGAGAAAATCTTTTACACACAAATGTACAATTCCAACTTTTAAAACAAAAATCTTTATTTTAATCCTTTGCTTTGTTTAGTTTTGTTAGGAATCTGAGGGAAAAAGTGAATACTCGAGCTCGGCTATTAATTTGTACTGTCACATCGATTTCCATAAGAATGTCACTATCTCTTCGGAACACTACCTGCTGTAAATCCAATACTTTTTTTATCTGTACCTTCACACCGATTTTGTATTTGGGTTTTTTGAATCTTTATCTCTTGCCGTAGATCGAAGATGGTTTGTGTTATTGTATCTAAGATTTTAAACATGAAGATGTTATATTAATGATGATAGATCGAATCTTCACCTCCACCTTCAGATTTTAGCTATACCACCAAATTTGTGACATCCCCAATTTCACGGCTAGAAATGACCGATTTTTTTATGCTTTATTTGAAAATCATAGTATCCTTTTAAAGAAATATGTTGCGGAATTTGTTCCCGAAAATATGATAAAAATATTATCAAATCATTTCCGAAGAAATGTGTTTTTAATTATATTAAAAATCTTGGGATGTCATTGTTAGTACAGAACAATACCATAAATAGAAATACTATAGGCCTTACAACATCTATTATTCTAATGCCCTGTAATCCATAGATATCTCATCACATCATTACTCTTGTGCTCTTTTGCCACTACCTGTAATACAAGAAACTGAGTGGGTCAGGCTTGCGAGCCTGGTGAGCACATAGGGTTTTCAACGCATAATAAATAAGTTTATTAATTTCATCAAATCATTCAGCCCGATTACCTATTCCCATTATCCTCAGTTTCTGTCCCGAAAGTATCTAATTCAAGGGACCTAGCCAAAGGATCATCGTCGGGAAGACAATACTTCTTAGGGGATTCCTCAACAAGATATGTCAGTAAGGCAACAATGAGGGGGATGGAGTACACCGGTAAACACATCATTTACAAACACCTATAAGTTGTGAGTCTGCTAGCATTCCACTAGACTGTCTAGAATAGTTTGTGGTATTATACTCTGCTAGATGACTAAATCGGCTTAAACATCGAGGCCAATTATCATTTATTTCATCATCTATATCATCTACCCATCTTTACCCATCATAATTATAGGTATAAAATACATATACAATTTTCATCGAATAAAACATGTATATTTTGTTCATCCATCATAAATATCAAGAACACAGATAATATGCACACATAGCATGTAATTTATATTAAATACTTGATATCTATGTGTAACACGAAAGTAACTATGAACTCACTTGTTAAACTGATGACTCGAAATTCAGGCAGCGCTTCGCGGCTAACAATTTTGTTTTCCTTCAACGAAAACTAGTATCATTATTACTATATTTTAGTCTAATATTTATTGCGACTAATTATTGTGACAACCCAAATATTTCATATATATAATTTCTACAGTCAAACACTTCATTTGGAAGTCAAATTCATTTCCGCCATCTTCTAATAAATTTAAAATCCGTTTTAGTATTCCGTGCTTTTCATGCTTAACGATCAAGTCTTAGAAAGTAACCACTAAAGCCCTAACAACAAAAATCATGCCATAAACCTCATAAGATGGAGTGTCCGGGCCGTAAACTCCGGGCGGTAAACTCGAGCGGTAAACTCCAGGCGGTAAACTCCAGGCGGTAAACTCCGGGGTAGTAAACGCACCCTAGATAAGGGTGAGTGAACCTCATTTACACTCTTTCCACTCTCTCTACCCTCGCTCTCTCTTCAAGACCCGATTTCTCCTAGAAACCTTCAAGTTTTCGTCCCCAAACTGAAAGTTCTTCTACCCGAGAGTGTATTAAAGCTTATTGCATGTCCATATATCATTGAAATCACCCAAAAATGACATGAACAAGGTGTTTACGGCCCAAGAACTTCTTAGGCCATAAACCCTTAAAAAGGGTGCCAAAACGCCCCTAACTCCTTCCTTGTGCGTAGAGACTAGCTTAGATCATACCCTTGAAGTGTTATGGACCTTAAACATTAGGTTTTGGAGGGTTGAATGAGAGTTTACGGCCTAGGATCTTTTTAGGCCGTCAACTCCCTCAAATGATGCAAAATGTACCCTAATCACCTCACATAGCCTTAGACATTAACCTAGAATTATACCTCAATGAGTTAGGGACTTGAATCAACGATTTGGCACTTCATGCCATGAGTTTACGGCCGTAAACTCATGGGGAAGTGGTCCCCAGTCCGTAAACTCCATACAAGACCATTATTAGACCTTAAACACACCTACTCTCTTGTTTAGGCCTTGGAGCACTTGACCACTTAAGTTATAGTAGTCTTAGACTTGTTTGGAGACCTAATTGAGAGTTTACGGCCAGGAGTAAACTCCCCTGGGCCGTAAACTCCAACAAGCATGGTCATTTGACCATACACTTCCATATAAAGCCATACACTCCTTTATTGCAACCCAATAGCCTCCTAGCACTTGACCAAAGTGTTTTTCCGCACATTAGGATGTTTATACGTGTTTAATTAGTGTTATAATCACTAATTATATGTAAACATATGTCTTTATATGATAGTAGGGTCATTAAGTGTGTTCAAGTCTTCACTTGACACCAAGCACTCAACCGACACTTCCATCTGATCCACTCGCTACAGGTGAGTTCATACCCCTGAAACACCCTTTTAAATGATTTTAACTGCTTTTATAGGGGGGAATACAAGTTGAACTGTACAGTTATTAGATAAATCACATGTGATTAATAACTGTATAGCAAAATAGATTTTTGCATATTAAACTGCTTTATCCAGCTTAGGATTTCCAAATCATGTTTTCGAATCTCGTTAAAGTATGAATATCCCTTTTTATATTATTAAAAGGTTATCCAAAGTTTTTGAAAGCTTATTTACTAAAGAGACATCAAGTCGTAATTTCTTGTTAAAGGTTTTCCGAAGGTTTTCTTCACTTAAACTATTTTATCAAATCTTTTCAAAACCTTGTTTTATAAACTCATATCGAGTCATAAATTATTGCTTATAAAGTTTTCCAAAAGTTTTACCCAAGTTTATGTTATGCTTTTATTTTGTTAAATGCATGCCCTTATATGTATAGTTATATAAATAATGTTTAAAGGACTTAGGAAGGCTAACTCACTTTGATTCTTTTTCCTTGTTTGGATGTGGATTTAGGGTATCGGTTATCCGTCCGAAGGTTGTTTAAATATTAGTTATATATCATGTATTCAAATATGGACATAAAAGCTCTCTCAGCTAGTTCATTGCCTTTGGTTAGTAAAGGCATCCTTCCATTCATCATTCATATACCTGAAACATTAGTAACTATTATATGAATAGTTAGGAGATTCTATTTACTCTTTCCAGTGCAGAAAATTCCAAAGGAGTCAGTTCAGTCGTGAGTCTATATCTTTATTCCAATACTTATAATATAATTCGAAATACGATATACATCCTCAGGACACGGATTCCACCGTTGTCATGTTGGTAACCAGAGTCTCCTGGTGGGAGAGTGGGCATCGTGTGTATAGATCTATACGGGACAGACATTCCCACACCCTAACTGCTAGCTACAGTCCCGACCAACCAAGCCAAGGGGTGACAAATGTCACATTCATTCTGACGCCAGCAGGTTGTCAAGTATTCGATTGTCAATCAGTATGGTTACGAGTATTTTCATGTTTACCTTATAATTCATGGCTTTAAGGTAACAAGAATTATCACGATATTTTTGAAACCATCTTAACCTATTTTCCTAGTTACATACTAGGTCACGGTATAAACCTTTAAACCAACCCACTTAGGATTACCGGATATTTTAGACTTTGCTAGCTGTATCGTTCATTCGATACTGTCTGGAGTCTGTATTTCCTTGTTTTAGACTTTGCTAGCTGTATCGTTCATTCGATACTGTCTGGAGTCTGTATTTCCTTGTTTTAGACTTTGCTAGGTGTATCATTCATGCAATACTGTTTGGAGTCTGTATTTCCTTGTTTTAGACTTTGCTAGCTGTATCGTTCATTCGATATTGTCTGGAGTCTGTATATTCCTTCTGTTAGACTGAGCCAGGCATATCATTCATTCGATACGCTTCTGGAGTCTATGTTTTCCTTTGCTTTAGTCAGCAGTATTATAGCTAAGGTATATGTTATTTTCCCCTAGTATTTTTACTTGTGATTTTCTCATAATTCCTTTAAAGTCAAAACTGTATTTTGGTAATAATAGTATGTTAGGGAAAATTACTCCTTAAAACATAAATCTGTCGGGTTTTGGTAGAAGACTGGTTTTATTTAGAAAATATATGATATTCTGGAAAGAACGCTAATATACCGTGGATTCTAGACTACTATCTTTCATAAAGTTATTTTGAATAAAAATGTGTATTTATACTAATGACACTAAATACTTATGGGCTCACCAGCATTATAAATATGCTGATACTTGCTTTCAAAATAACTTGTATTCTCATGTCATCGATAGACAGGTACATCCCGGGAGCTTTTGTGAAGTCAGCCTAGTATCAAGTTGCATCTATATTATTCTCTATATTACATTGATGTTGCTATGAAATGTAACTTATGTAAAATTATTACTATTAATGCAATGGTTGTTGTACTTTGATTACTATACTGCATATGTTGTGATAGTTGACATGAAGTCCTCCACCCAAGAACGTTTCCGCCTTTTCGGTTTTGGGGTGTGACAGATTGGTATCAGAGCATTGTTTATAGTGAGCTTAGTATATCAATTCATAAAAGATATACAGCCTGTAAATACATTGGGATAAAACACTCTGACCAAGAATTATACTTTAAAATATAACCATATTTTACCAAAGTATAAGAACATCCATAATCTAAACACTCGAACAAAAGTATCACAAGAAGAACAAAATAAAAGTCTTTGGATGTTGACCATTACCGTCCAACTTGGGCAGTTTTGTAATCGTAAGATGGAATAAATGTAACCTGATCAACTACATTTATTCGAGATGCGACCAACGTGTGCTTGGGAGTGATGGTGGTGTTGCAACGAATTTGAAACTTACCAAATAGGAATGCTAGAGCCAAACATAAAGCTTAAAATACTATGGGAGTATTTTGGAATACTAAAAGACACACATTAATCCTAGAATCATATTCAGAAGTTAAGAATCAAGCAAGTAATTAAAATACCATAGGGGTATTTTAGGATCCATAGATAACCTTGTGTGTATAACTAAAAAGATCCTTATTGATATACCTATGATTACAGAGAGTATACTTCCAAGGTTATATATGATAAGGATCCCATCGACTAAGAATGTGTGATTTCGCTCTACTTCCTTTTCCTTGTCTGGATGTGGATATAGAGTAGTATTACATATTCGAAGGTCTATCGGATCTAAGTTATATATAATTTGTGTACCCTATGTAATCGTAGCATGACTCGATATGGATCACCCAGTGAAATGTTCTAATAATATCTTAGGATTCTTTAGACATTTCCATTCTCGCACGAACCCTGTAGAAAACCTTACCCACTTTAGTGTTTGACAGAAAAGTTGATTCGGACCCAGAAGAAGTTCATTGAGAATATTTCCAGTTCGGAAATAAATGAACTAGGATAAGACTATTGAAACCACCAAGTGCCTATACCTTTTTGGGACATCGGTGGGAAATTCGCCTGAACTTCTGAGGTTTCAAGTCACCCATCATGAAGCGATGACACTCAGGGTCAGGACCTGAAGTAAGACAGAGATGACACCTAGGGTCAGGATCAGAAGTAAGGAAATAATGACACTCAAAGTTAGAATCGGAAGTAAGACAGAGTAGAAATTCAATATGTCTACACGAGAAGAGAACCCTACGTAAGTACCCAAAGAAAACCAACGTCGGTCCCAGTCAGGGATAAGAGGTAGACAGAGGGAGCCAATACATGGAACCCGAGAAGTGTCTTTTCCTCGTTATCGTCACCCTAATACATGCATAAAATAATACAATTTAGTGAGTTAGTGCTTACACTACTCACACTATGTGTTAGGTAAATTGCCTTTTCCCGTCGCAAGTAATACGATTAGATCGGATCTCAAAACCTTGATTGAGAGTGTTTAGCCATAAGTCTTCATAAGCCTTTTCTTTCGTGATCTTCGTTCCGAACTGTCCTCAGATCTTTCCAAAGCCAGAGAGCGAATCTCTCCAGTATAGAGATAACTTAGTAGGAACGACTCCCATCTTATGGCTTTCCGATACTCTTACTCCTACCTTGATACCTAGACTACATCATAGGGATGTAGGTCGACACTTAGATAACCAATATCCGAGGCGCATGAAAAATTTATGCCTATTATAGTAAGGATAGATACGTCTAGAGTTAATCATTGTCTCTCATCAGCTTGTGTTCCTTTTCCATGTAGGAAAACCATGCCTCCAAAGAAGCGTAACCAGTCCGCTGGCAAAACATCGACTCTCTTATTCGATGAAGCTACGTTTCAAGCTGCAGTTTCGACAGCCGTAGCAGCTGTCATGGCTCATCTGAATGCTAGAAATGCCAATGTTAGCAGGAGCCCTATCGAGATTCCCGATCCTAGCAATGGACAGCAGAAACCAACACCTGCGTACCTAGTCACCCAAGAACCTCAACCAACTAGACTGAAGAGAAAGTTCAAGAACGAGGAGGAAAGTAACTCGGCTCAAGGACCTTCCGAAGGCCAACGAGCTGAGGCAGTGAATACCCCTGCCAACCCTTCCATCCCGACACCTTGAAGGCCATACCAAGGAAGCCTTCCCCGCCACAGCAAGTGTAGCTACCATCATCATGGTATTTGTCGAGAATTCTTTTACGCTAGGTGCAACAAGAAGGGGCATAACGCTCGTACCTGCAGAACCCCGGTTGAGTTCATTACATCAACCTCCATTGTGGCGACAAGTCCAGTATGCCATCTATGTGGTGAGATTGGGCACTTCAAGCGGGACTACCCAACTGAAAGAAACGACAAAGTCGCAGGAGGAGTCTAACTCTAATACCTAGGGAGAAGCATCAAGGAAGCTGGTAAAAATTTTGGTACGTTTTTTAATCCTAGATAACTAACCGAAAACATTAAAAGGCTAATTCTAAATGTAATTACTCTCCCGTTAAGGCGAAAGTCGTAGCACTATTGTGAAATTCAAAATTTCATCAGGTAAAGCTATAATGGCTCGATATATACGTTAAGACATGTATAATTAAGATGGATAGACCTCGAGTGAGTGATGCTGCCTTATTTCCTGTTCCTCGTTTGGTTGTGGATTTAGGGCAGAGTCGCTCAGTCAACAGTCCTTTCCATCTTAATTATACAAGACTAGTGTATACTAGGCGATTATAGAGAGGCCTCGTGAGAAATCCATCCATGAAAAGTGCATTATTCTGAAACATCAGGACCCCTTAGAGTTCTGCATCGATTCTATCGGTCCAAGTATCCACGACAGTGATACCATGGACGAAACCCGAGACGCCAAGAACTTGTATGCCCGTTCAGCACATGGTCCTATCGACCTTCATTCCACATCATGTCGATGAATGTTAACTTGGACGCAATCATCAATCATGGTTCGACTTAGTGGAACCATGTGTAAATTACTAGTGCTGTGTAAAGAGAACTTTCACCATAGCCAATTCGTGAAATAACGGTTCTTCCGATCCTAATAATAAAACCTAATGCAAACCGTCAGCCGTCTCTCTTATCCAAACTTTCTGAAGTACCCAGGAGAAGGGTACCACGTGCCATTAACCAACCCCTCCTTAGACAGATAGAACCCAAAGCGAAAGGCACTGCAGGTATTCCACAAGGTAATAACCACCCGAAACCTACTCAGTGGATCCCCCAAAAAGACCATTAGCACCACGCAACCAAGTTCGTGAATCAAGAGAAAAGAACTCATGGGATTGACTTACTACTGTTGACTATATGCATAAGAGTGGTATATAATTAAAATCTATAATACTTAAGATGTGTGCTTCCTCCCTACTCCCTGTTCCTCGTTGGGTTGTGGGTTTGGGGTGGGGTCACACAACTAAACATCCTGTCGATCTCAATTATATACGGCTTGCATACGCCGAGTATTAGTGATTAAGCCGAGTATGAGCTCTACCACGAACCTTATAATAAAATCCTTCATCCTATCCCATAGAATAGGAGTTGGAGTCAAGAGAACCATTGTGGGTTGAGCTACTAAAATGACCACAAATTCGAAATTTGTTGTCATCCCGGTTGAGCCAAAATAGTAGCTAACACCCTCAGTTACTAAAGAAACCTGATTCGTAAGAGTCAAAACATTGACTACGACCATCCATTCATGCGTAATCCCACAAATTAAGCATCTCAGTAGAGATCCCGGAAACCTGGAGGTTGTAACAGGTTAAACTCTGAGATGAGTGGATGAGGAAATCAGAAGTTCCGAGCGACGAAACCCTATACTCTCTAGATTCGATTTAGAACGAAGAAACTCAGAACCACCGGAAGAGTAGTTGCAGAAGATGCTCGCACTACTCAGGCACTTCGTCTATCCAGTTATAGACGAGTAGTGCATAGGCCACACCGCCTCCTCATGTGAGAGTAGTCACCGTCACCCTCTAGACGATAGACTGTAATCTCCGAAGTGAATACTAGAATGCCAAGAACCACATGATAACCCTCGCAAGCAAGAATACTTGAATAAAGTAAAAAGGGTATGTTGCGTTAAGCCTTATAACCCCAATCATGAAGAGATTATAGAATCAATACCGACTTAGGTGTTAGTCGATGGGTTATACAAGAACATACGTTTCCCACAGACTGAAAGAAACCGACACCTTAGAGAATATGGCATGTCTTAGAGATTCATTGGACTACTAAGTGTTCCAAGAATACTATCTCACACAGAGATAGTAGAACCACCTCCTAAAATAGTCCAGCACTTCAGAAAATCTCTAAGGGGCCAAGTTAGCCCTAATCGGAGACTGCTATCCATGAAACAGTGAACTGAGTAAGAGCATGATTCGTTCCGTTTAGGGATCGTGTTGTGAAAGCATTTATATGATGATATTGAAAATCTAAATTTTCTAAACAATCGTCTGGTAAAACCCTAACTCACCAACCCTGAGAGTTTCCGTTAGAAACACCTCGAGAATCAGAAGTGTAGGTCCATGTTTGCACTAGGTCGAGGTAGATGCCACAAAACCAATAGATGTCAGTGTGTAGTCAATACATCCGATGATCCAAAAAACCTCCAAAATTCAATCAGTAGGAAATGCGAATTCGAGGATAACCCGAGCCTTCTAAGAACCAACCCGAAGAACTACACCCCCAGTATGAGAGAACTTTTGGAACTTCAAAATGGCGATCACGCCAGTGATGATCTCACCATAGAAGTACATTATGTTCTAAGTAATGAAAAGCTCTATCTTTCCGAGAGCTGAGGACCATCCGAGATTCTTTATAAAAATTGGTCCAACCCTTGTCAGACCACGACTACTTTCGGAATTCCATAAGTTTCACCGCAAATCGATCCACGTCTTAGACTTGAAAAAGTGCTTCCCGACGTAACTCTCTAGATCCCACTTGTCTTGATAGAAATCATTGGGAACCCTAACTTCGTAGAGGAACCTGTAGGAATCGTGAACCTAGCGATCAAGCGAATGAAACGAAATCCGCATCCCGTTAAGTGAAGGTTTGCTGGAACGCCAAGCGAAGGCCAGAGTTCACTTGGGAGCGCGAGGACCAACCGAATAGGAAGTACCCTCCTCTCTCTACCCGATTGTTCATGCCTACTTCCTCGCCTAAATCCTAATTTCGGGACGAAATTCCCTTTAACGGGGGATGATGTTGTTGGATTAATGTCTAAGTCCATAACTATATTTGGTATGTACTTGACCCGACCCGGCATGGTCCATTTGGGTTGCACTTCACCGACACAATTTATATGGATAGTCTTTTGAGAATAGTATATTTATGATTTATATTAATGTATTATAAGTTCTAATATATTAATATGGAATCATATTATTTAATTAGGTGTTTACGGCCCAAGAACTTCTTAGCCTGTAAACCCTAAAAAAGGGTTCCAAAATGCCCTAACTCCTTCCTTGTGCTTAGAGACTAGCTTAGATCATACCCTTGAAGTTTTATGGACCTTAAACATTAGGTTATGGAGGGTTGAATGAGAGTTTACGGCCTAGGATCTTTTTAGGCCGTAAACTCCCTAAAATGATGCAAAATGTGCCCTAATCACCTCACCTAGCCTTGGACATTAACCTAGAATTATACCTCAATGAGTTAGGGACTTGAATCAACGATTTGGCACTTCATACCATGAGTTTACGGCCGTAAACTCATGGGGAAGTGGTCCCCAGGCAGTAAACTCCATACAAGACCATTATTAGACCTTAAACTCACCCAATCTCTTGTTTAGGCCTTGGAGCACTTAACCACTTAAGTTATAGTAGTCTTAAGACTTTTTTGAAGACCTAATTGAGATTTTATGGCCAGGAGTAAACTCCCCTGGGCCGTAAACTCCAACAAGCATGGTCATTTGACCATACACTTCCGTATAAAGCCATATACTCCTTTATTGCAACCCAATAACCTCCTAGCACTTGACCAAAGTGTTTTTCCACACATTAGGATGTTTATACGTGCTTAATTAGTGTTATAATCACTAAATATATGTAAACATATGTCCTTATATGATACTAGGGTCATTAAGTGTGTTCAAGTCTTCACTTGACACCAAGCACTCAACCGACACTTCCATCTGATCCACTCGCTACAGGTGAGTTCATACCCCTGAAACAACCTTTTAAATGATTTTAACTGCTTTTATAGGGGGGAATATAAGTTGAACTGTACAGTTATTACATAAATCACATGTGATTAATAACTGTATAGCAAAATAGATTTTTTTCATATTAAACTACTTTATCCAGCTTAAGATTTCCAAAAACATGTTTTTGAATCTCGTTAAAGTATGAATATCCGTTTTTAGATTATTAAAAGGTTATCCAAAGTTTTTCAAAGCTTATTTACTAAAGAGACATCAAGTCGTAATTTCTTGTTAAAGGTTTTCCAAAGGTTTTCTTCACTTAAACTATTTTATCAAATCTTTTCAAAAGCTTGTTTTCTAAACTGATATCGAGTCATAAATTATTGCTTATAAAGTTTTCCAAAAGTTTTACCCAAGTTTCTGTTATGCTTTTATTTTGTTAAATGGATGGCCGTATATGTATAGTTATATAAGTAATGTTTAAAGGACTTAGGAAGGCTAACTCGCTTTGATTCCTTTTCCTTGTTTGGATGTGGCTTCAGGGTATCGGTTATTCGTCCGAAGGTTGTTTAAATATTATTTATATATCATGTATACAAATATGGACATAAAAGCTCTCTCAGCTAGTTCATCGCCTTTGGGTAGTAAAGGCATCCTTCCATTCCTCATTCATATACCTGAAACATTAGTAACTATTATAGGAATAGTTAGGAGATTCTATTTACTCTTTCCAATGCGGAAAATTCCAAAGGTGTCAGTTCATTCGTGAGTCTATATCATTATTTCAATACTTATAATAGAATTCGAAATACAAGATACATCCTCAGGACACGGATTCCACCGTTGTGAAGTTGGTAACCAGAGTCTCCTAGAGGGAGAGCGGACATTGTGTGTATAAATCTATACGGGACACACATTCCCACACCCTGACTGCTAGCTACAGTCCCGACCGACCAAGCCAAGGGGTGATAAATGTCACATTCATTCTGACGCCAGCAGGTTGTCAAGTATTCGATTGTCAATCAGTATGGTTTACGAGTATCTTCATGTTTACCTTATAATTCATGGATTTAAGGTAACAAGAATTATCACGATATTTTTGAAACCATCTTAACCTATTTTCCTAGTTATATACTCGGTCACGGTATAAACCTTTAAACCAACCCACTTAGGATTACCGGATATTTTAGACTTTGCTAGCTATATCGTTCATTCGATACTTTCTGGAGTCTGTATTTCCTTGTTTTAGACTTTGCTAGTTGTATCGTTCATTCGATACTATCTAGAGTCTGTATTTCCTTGTTTTAGACTTTGCTAGCTGTATCGTTCATTCGATACTATCTGGAGTCTGTATTTCCTTGTTTTAGACTTTGCTAGCTGTATCGTTTATCCGATATTGTCTGGAGTCTGTATATTCCTTCTGTTAGACTGAGCCAGGCGTATCATTCATTCGATATACTTCTGGAGTCTATGTTTTCCTTTGCTTTAGTCAGTTGTATTATAGCTGAGGTATATGTTATTTTCCCCTAGTATTTTTACTTGTGATTTTCTCATAATTCCTTTAAAGTCAAAACTGTATTTTGGTAATAATAGAATGTTAGGGAAAATTACTCCTTAAAACATAAATCTGTCGGGTCTTGGTAGAAGACTGCTTTTATTTAGAAAATATAGGATTTTCTGGAAAGAACGCTAATATACCGTAGATTCTAGACTACTATCTTTCATAAAGTTATTTTGAATAAAAATGTGTATTTATACTAATGACACTAAATACTTATGGACTCACCAGCATTATAAATATGTTGATACTCGCTTTCAAAATAACTTGTATTCTCAGGTCATCGATAGACAGGTACATCCCGGGAGCTTTTATGAAGTCATCCTAGTATCAAGCTGCATCTATATTATTCTCTGTATTACTTTGATGTTGCTATGAAATCTAACCTATGTAAAATTATTACTATTAATGCAATGGTTGTTGTACTTTGATTACTATACTGCATATGTTGTGATACTTGACATGACGTCCTCCACCCGAGAACGTTTCCGCCTTTCCGGTTTTGGGATGTGATAATTATTAGTTTAGATTCATCATTAACTCAAACTCTACGTGATGATCTATCAAGTATGGAACAACCAAGTAGGTTTATATCGGAGGTAGGGTCCTTTTGGTATATGAAGTATACTGTTTGGAAATCCCACCTTAAACACCTCATCATAGCCTAGATATCATCCCCTTAAGTAGATCAATCAGTATAACAACTTTGAATCACTAATAAGTCTTGTTTGGAGGTTCACAATAACGGTAATGAACTTAAACATAATTTATACCTAAAGTAGGGTAAGCATAACTCACTTACAAGGGGGTTCAGGTACGACCTGGGCTCTGCAGAGGAAGAACTTCTAAGCCGAAAGCTCTTTTTCTCAGAGCCTTCTGGCGCTTTAGGCTTCGCCTCTAACACTTGGGAAGTTCTAGGGAAGGGGAGGGGATAAAGAGGGTATTTGAGAGAGAAAGAATGGTTTTGGTGTGAGGAAATGAGGTGATTTACGCCTCTACTTATAGGCTAAGGAATTGCATTACGTAGGGTGTACATGAGTCTGTCTGATGGGCGTACTGCTTGTTACGTTGGGCGTACGTGGACAAGTGTCACCATCCGGTGGCAAGGCATGGGGAGGAAGCAATGGTCAAGATTGTGCCACGTGTCACCTCACATCTTAACCCATAATTTCATTAAATTCTAGATTCTATAACTTTCTCATACGAGCTCCATTTTCGACGTTCTGTATATCCACACATAGGCAGCGATGTAGTGTACAACTTTCGTTTAGACTCTATCGACTAATTTTGACTTTATTTTTAATGTTATATTTTAACAGGCTTAGACAGTTAAAGTCTGTTAAAAATTCATTACTCTATCATCTGACGTTCGTTTTCGTCTGTCTTTATATCTTTGAGCTCCTATTAACGAGATCTTCGATTCTCGATTAGATTGTGTCGGCTAAATCAATCGATCTAAAATTTTGATTTCCAGGTTGCATACTATTATGCCAAATCTTAGAAAAGTCATAACTTCCTCTAACGAAGTCAGATTTGGACGTTCTCTATATGCCCGCTCTCGTTTTAACATATACTAAGACTCTCGTTTAGATAGCTAAGGCTAAAAAAGTATTTTATCGCAAACTCACTTTTTACGTACACAGTGTCGTGCCGGTTTTGTCGCAAAACTTCGATAGGTCATTACTTCTTCATTGAAAGTCAGATTTAAGCATTCATTATATCCCCGAAATCCTAGTTACGCCTAATGCAACTTTCTTTAATGATATTGGGTCATATCTTCATTCTATTTTTGACACATATTTTTTTTTATTATTTTATTATATTGTTATAAGCACTTATATTGCACATAAATCACATAAATCTCATAATACCCAAATAATTCCTCTTCATTACTTCAAAATAGGTTATAGTTGTTGACCTTAACTATTACATCCCTATAATAATTCTTAGCCTTGAAACATGAGCATTACAATTATCTCCTCCTTAGGATGATTTCGTCCCAAAATCATGCATTAGCAAACAGGTGTGGATAAGGACTTATCGTTTCAGCCCATTTGAATGTTTCCATTGCATAAGCACTAATTCGACCGTCTTGCGTCATACTTTCTTGGTCCTATGGTCAACAATTTCTTTAGGATCTTTGATTCACCTCTTATTTTCATCCATCCTTAACTTCTAAAGTGGAATTATATTGGGAACTTCCTCAAATAACACACATGGAAAGTGTTGTGAATACCATCAAGTTATTCCGGTAACTCCAGCTTGTAATCTTGGTTCCTAATCCTGTGAAGAACCTTGAATGGTCCAATAAATCTTAGACTCAACTTTCTTGTAACATACTAACATCCCCAAAATCATGAGCAAAATTTTTATTTTAAACCATTTAATAATCCACAGTTATCAAGACATTTCATCAAATATAAGTCAAAGTAAACATCCCATGCTGAATCATCGTGGTGTGTACAATGCAGTCATCACGAGCTCTTTCCTTTTCTACTAGAGGTACCTGAAACCAAAACTGAAAATCGTAAGCACGAAGCTTAGTGAGTTTTCCCAAACTACCACATACCATACACATAATCACATAGCCACATACATTGGGCCTAGCCTGCTACCTCGGGCCCCGCCCGACATCAGTCGAATCCTACATCAGGCCTTCCCTAGCATCGAGCCCCGCTCAGTATAAAGATCTGTCTCTACTAGGCCCCACCGATATACACATACAAACATATAATCATAATCGTGCTAGTACATAACAGAAAATCACAACACTATAATTGCTAGTCTCAAGGCCCCGCCTATCTTGGGCCCCGCCCTACTCTACTAATAATGACATATGGAACCTCGTCCACACTCAACTAGTGATGAGATACGGGCCCCGACCCACACCCATCTCCCTACCAGGCACATACGAGTATCACAAAGACAACAAGTATAACTAAACATGCATTCCTTCCCCGAGTACCACCCGACATCGAACCGTAGTTCAAAAACATATATATATATATATATATATATATATATATATATATATATATATATATATATATATATATATATATATATATATAAACCTTCCTTGGGTCTCGCCCGACATCAGACTGTAATCCGAAAGTATATAAACAACATCGGGCTAACCCCGACATTAGATCTACATCCGATATACACTAACATAGATAAACAGGTTTGCATTGGTGCCTTAGACTCGTTCCTACAGAAGAAAACTCACCTCACAAGTTGACTGCTGAAACCTAGAGAATAAACCTCTTGCTGCTAGCTGGCAGATGCCCGAACTGTTGAGCTCTCGACTCCCCGAGTTATCATTACCAACATAATCCTTAGTCGAAAGATGATAATCCTTCTTAGGGTAAAATGACCATTTTACCCCTGGTCAAGGTTAACATTTTGGTCAAAGTCAATTCTTGGTCAAAGTCAATTCTCTTTTCTCTAATTCTCGGCCCAAGTGGGAAACAAAAAAAAACAAAAGAGAAGGAGATTAAGAGAGTTGACTTTTATGTTAACACCTCATGATTATCCAACATATCTCTAAGTAATATCTTCCATGTATCCATGCATAGTTTCATGTATCAAGGCAAGCTCATTTCTCCCCCTCTCTCCTTATCTACGGCCGAGAGCACCACACACCACCACCATTTTCATTTTGATCAAATTCTTACAAGAAAAATTCTCAAGAACTCTTCCCTTTTCTCCAAAATTTCGAGCATTGGTGTGTGACTTCAAGGAGTTTACCAATTAATATCATCATTCTTGGTAATTATTTACTTGAATCCATGGCTTAACTTCTATATTTCATCAAACATCTCATCTTATCTCATGCAAATTCATGATCTAACTCCCTAGAGCCATCTAAGTTCGAAAACTTCCACAAGAAGTTGCTAGGGCCAAAATCTTCTCTCAAATCTTCATCAAAACCAAATCCAAACCTCTAGGTGAGTTCATACCCCTCTATTTTCAGTTTTCAAATGTTTTATGGGGGAGAATACAAGTAAAATGTGTAGATCTATGTGTATGTGTGTGCTATGTGTGATTTCATGTGTATAAATGGTAAATATATGCCAAAAATGAAATATATTTCGAGCTCTATAGTTCATAAGGGAAAAATATGTGATATAGGGTGCATTACACATAACTAGTTAAGAAAATCTACCATATAAGGGTTAAAATAAACAAGTTACAACATAAGACTCATTATTGGGTTATTTTTGTCAAATAAGCAAAAGTTTGGGGAAAGATTGTCATTCATGGTTTCTTAAGGACTAAAAGAGTCAAATCAGCAAAAATAAATGTTTTTTTATGGATATCATACTCTATTAAGGGCTAGAAGTGTAAATTGTAGCTTAATGCGCCAAATTTTGGGCTTTTCGGCCCATTAAGCCATAACATGCGAAAATTTCAACTTTCAATGGAGTGAAATGATAAACTTCTCAAAACAGTGGGTAAAAAGGGTAAACAAAACTATTTCAGGGGTTAAAATGATGTATTTTCCAAACAAGGATAAAAAATGTAAACTTTTTGGATTTTGGGCGAAAATTGTAAAAGTTGCAAAAGTTTGGGCTTTAACCGAAAAATACTTTTCTGGAAGGGCTGAAACTACCAAAGAATAAGTTTTGAGCTAAAAATATCACTTGAACAAGTCTTTGGGTCAAAAGTGTCAAGAAAATGGTTTAAGGGCTTAAAATATCTTTTTTATATAAAGGACTAAAATTGTCAATTTTACCAAAAAAGGACTGAAAGGGGTTCAAACCAAGATTTTTGAGTCAATTATTTTATTTTTAAGATATTTGAGTTAAAATAAAAATACCAAACTACCATTCATGAAAATGGAAAGATGAAAATACGTATAATTCCAAACATCATTAAAAATAACCGACCGACCTTGTTCCGGTGCGAAATTAACAATCACCCAATCAAACTTTCCAACAGTTAAACTACACCAAAAACAAGTGAACATTCAAATCTTTGGGCTTGAAAGTTCCAATCATGCTTGTTGGGCCTTTGTGACCCATTAACATGATTTTTGGGCCCATGGGATAATAGTAAATGTTATTGGGCCTTCTATGACCCAATTTCATATTTAAGGGACCCTCAATGGCTTTTAAGTGCTATTGGGCCTTAGTGGCCCATTAGCATTGCTAGTAAGGTCCAAGTAAATCAAATGCGAAATGGGCCAGCATGTCCTTTGTATAAACAATAGCCATAAATAATACGCCGGAATAGTAGGATCTCGTAATCCTCTTCTCCTCGTTTATTAGGCCGATCGTCAATCCAAGTAAACAAATACGGGTCGATAATCAATAGTAGTCAAAGTCAATTAAGATTTAGTGAGTAATAACGGGTGACACCAACGTGTGTCGGCCATAGTCTGTAGTTATAATCAAAATCTCTTGGAGGGAGAGCGAGAGTTTGTGTATAGATCTATACGGGGGTGACTCCCCCACACCTCAGTTGTTCGCTACAGATAGACTCGGCCAGTCTAGGGTGACAAAGATCAATTCTGGCGTTCACCAGAGTGCCAAGACAGACGAACTAGTCATTATCATGCATGGTTATAACGACTCACATAAATAAATCCAATATAAATCAAGTAATCAAGGTAAGTCAAAATCATTCACGTGATGAGATAACAATTCGAACCATTATATGATATTTTTATTTTCAGAAAACATCGGGTTTTTCGGGGAAGTTCAACATTTTTCACTGGTACTTTTAATACGAAGTTTTTCAACTATACACGTCTAGAAATCATCATGCATATATTTACGGATATTCACACTTTTATATAAACAATGGTCTTTTTAGAAAATATCGGATTTTCTGGGTTGTTTTCTTTCAAACTACACAAAACATTTTTCATATCAAACATGCTTATGAACTCACCAACATTCCATATGTTGACCGTTTTCAAAATAACTTGTATTCTCAGGTAACAGGTAAGTTGAGGAGTAGTACCAAGTATGTTAGGGTGTTGTGCTTTTGAAAACTATCAAAAAATTTATGTTATGGATTTGTAATGTTAAAACATTGTACTTGATGTGAACAATGTCAGTTGTAATATATTGACACATTGTGATGTTTGTGTTATGATTCATGTATATTTGTTGTGATGATATTCAATTTAAGTCACGCGATCCCTTGGACGTTTCCGCCGTCTGGTTCGGGGGTGTGAGCTAGCATATCTAACCACACATTGATATGCAACTATAAACCAAAGAGGGACAAAAACAACTCTGAAAAAAATGAATAAAACACAACGATAAAACACCCCTACTTGTACGATATAGGAAAAATAACATAATACCAAATCAAATAAGATGATGCCGGCATCTCGGTTAAGTCGGGACTGTTCATAGTGGTATTAAAGGATGAATGTATCCTGATCAACTACATTTCCTCCGAGGTACAACTATCACATTCCCCGAGGAAATCGTGATGGTCGGTAAACCTAAAAACATACCCCTTTATTTCCAAGAAGAGAACATCAACTCAATTTATATAATAATTAAAACACCTTAGGAGTAATATTAGTATAATTATACACTCTCACAGACAGTATGGCCGGTTTCCATCACCTTGGAGAATCTCCTGTTCGTCGAAGAACCAGTCGAAATCATGGACAGGGAGGTGAAGCGTACTAAGCAAAGTCGCATTCCGATTGTGAACGTATAGTGGAACGAGAAGTGTGGGCCAGAATTCACATGGGAACGCGAAGACCAGATGAAGCAGAAGTACCCTTACCTATTATAGCATTCTCGAATCTAGTTTTAAAAAGAATTTCGGGACGAAATTCCCTCTAACGGGGGGATGATGTCACAAATAGGAATTTTGATACTTCATAATAGCAACAATGATAACATCTATGAACCAAAAATGTGAAAGCATGTATGATTCTTATTAGATAACAACAAAACTCCCATCAAACACTCTATATAAGCACTTCAAATAGTCAATAAATAATTGGAAACCCTAGAAATCCCGGTTTAAGTCCATTATGGACTAGGATTTCCTTATTGGGCCTAATGGGCCAATATGGTGGGTCAAAATATGGTTTATACTTTGCTTTTCTAGGCAATTGTATTTTTATGTAATATTTTATGAGCTTAGAGTCTAGTTTACGGCCAGGTGGGGTGTTTACAATTGAGTATACGGCCGTAAACCCATTTATGGCCCATGTTCTCCGGCCCATACTCCCTTGAATATATATAGGTGTTTTGGGTGAGGAGTAGAGATTGATGGAACAGTAAGGAGTGTACGGCCAAGAGAGAAACTAGAGAGAAGTATTGTGTGTGTGAATCTTTTGTATCCGGATCTTCATTCTAATCAATTCATACATAGATTCATCATATTCTTCTTCTTCTTCTCTTCTATTTGATCTGACATCATCCATTTGATTGGGATTCCGCACCATCAAACAGATTTGATTGATATACAGACAAATTAGGGACTTACAGTTGGTATCAGAGCATGGTTGTATCAGTCAATTTTGTCATAGTTGGAGCATTATTTGATCTTATTTTAGAAAGGTTTTTGCGTTTTTGGATAGATCACTGAAAAATAAGGGGTGTTTGTTCTTCGCGTTTTTCATAAAAACGGGTTTTTGATCGAGTTTTGGAGCAAAATGGGGCAAAAATCGGTGTTTTTGGTCAAAACCTGCAAGGGTGTGGCGGAGTTTGCGACCGGCGGCTAGGGTTTCGAAGTTCACGGCCCGAGGTTCACGGTCTGGAGTTTGCTGCCCAAGGTTCACGGTCCAAGCTTGCGGTCCTCGGAGTTGGCGGTCCACTAGTCTCAGTCTTCGTCCGAACTTCGCAGGAAAGCAGCTTCAAATAAAAAGGAAGCGAAGGTGGAGGGCCTGGGGTTCGAACCCGAGCATCCTCCCTACTAGTCCACGCGTCAACCAAGTCTTTTAGGCTGCAACTTGGTTTATCCTTTCCGATTTTAATGCATAAAGACTCCTTTTCGCACCCAATTTTGAATTTTGACACTTTTAACCCAAAAACTAAATTTCTTTTAATTTTAAATTCCTTTTTCATCCAAAATTAAAAATAATAATAATAATAATAATAATAATAATAATAATAATAATAATAATAATAATAATAAATAAATAAATAAATAAATAATAAATTAAATTAAAATTAATAAATAAAATTATATTTTAATTTTTGACTATTATTTTTAAACTTTTGACCTAAAATTTTGACATTGACTTCAAAGTTTGACTTTTGACTTTAAACTTTGACTTTTTCGTTTAACTTTTAAAATTTCAAATTTAGCTTTTTGGTTTGACTTTTAAGTTTGACTTTTGAGTTTAACTTTTTAAATTTGACTTTTAAGGTTGACTTTTGAGGTTTATAATCATAGGGTTTGACTTTTATGTTTGATTTTGGCTTCTAGTTGTGTTTTTTAATTGATTTTAAGGTCTACAAGGGAGTTGAAAACATGAAAGAGAGTCGCCAGGATATGTTAAGACAAAATTTCAACATTTTCGATTATATCCCTGGAGAAACCCTCGAAACTCAGTTGCAACGATTTACTACACTTACTACTTAGATGAATATAGTTGGGATCTTCTTGTCTAAATCTGAGATAAACAAAAAGCTATGGAATTCAGTTCCAAGATTATGGGATATGAACGTAGCTGTCATTAAGAAGACAAAAGATCTCAATCGTCTTAGTATTGCTGATGTAATTGAAGAGCTTGACGCTTTAAAGAGTTCTGTAAACCTTCCGGTCAATGAAGTTTCATGTTCTCAATTATGTGAAGTTTCATGTACACCAGTTTGTGAAACTACAATTAAATTTCTTCGGGAACAAATTGATTTATTAAAAATAGAAGTTGAGGACCTGAGATATGAAGGATATCAACACCGGAAAGGACAGAAACCCCTGAAGGCTGAATTAGAAGCAAAAACCAAAGACTTTTGGAAGCTTCAGGAAGAGTATAGCAACAAGTGTGAAAATTATGACTATATTAAGAGACAACTTGCTGCTGTAACTGAAGAACTTGACACATTGAAAATTAAAGTGTGGAAAAACAGATGTCAGTTTCAAAAATTATATTGCATCAAGTCAGAAAGTCTAGTCCTTATTTGAAACCCAATTAAAATTTAAAGATAATCAAAATAGGGGTCTAGGGTATGATAGTGTTCCTCCACCTTTCAATCATAACTACACATCCATCCCTATGACATAGGAAGAAATTGACAAGGAGGCACATCTTCAATATGGCAAACGAAATGGATTTGTGTCAGGAGAAGTTATTAATGTTGAAAATACTAATGTTTCTACTTCATGTGCAGGTAAAGTAGCAGAAGATGAGAAAAAAGAGAGCACTAATGAACAAACCAATGACTCTTTGAAATCAGAATCCGTTCCATCGAATTCTGTTACTCCTAACAAACCAACCGTTGAGAATTACATGCCTCAAATTCTAGTGAAACACAGTGCCTGTTGCAATTGTGCTTGTGGGAACAATAAGAGACAAGGAAAGGATACGCCACCAGGGGCAGGAATAAATAACTTTACAGTGAAGAAAAAGACATGTTTTCACTGTGGAACACCTGGACAAATTGCCCGAAACTGTCCAAATCGTGCATACATTCCCTACTGCGCAAAAGGATGGCAAAACGCGCCAAGTGGGAGATACTTCAAAAGAAATCCTTCCAGTTCATGTTCAGACAATGGTGACTGGAACATGCAGAAGGCCAAGAATCAAACCCACAAGGCAAAGAATCTGAATCCCAAGGGCATGAAGGGAATGCCGGCCGAGAAGCCAAATCCAAGAGATGCTTCTGTAAAGCCAAGATCGGTTAGGTGAAAGTCATCTCGGCAGCCGACTTCAAGTTCCAAAGCAAGTACCGAGGCACCCATCAGATCGAACAAGAAATGGGTTAAACCCGAATATAGATGGGTACCAAAGGTGAAAACTCCCGAATCTTCTAATGACTCTAATAGTTCATCGTCTTCTGTTTGTGATAAGCAGGATATGTCATGGGAGAGAGTACCCTGCATTGATGACAAAGGTCGACCCAATTTCAAAATGGACTGGGTTCCAAAGACCAGTTAATCCCGCTATGTGTCGGTGCAACTATGGAGGCATATTATCAGACTTTAGTTTGTTGGTAGTGGCTGCTCCAGGCACATGATAGGAGGTATCTCTCAAATGTGCAACATTTTGACCTTTGCTTGAGAGTATGTGTCCTTTTGCGGAAAGGGAAGAAAGGAAGGGATGACTCATGGGGTTAGTGCTTAACAATGTGAAGAATTTTTGGATTTGTTCTGAGATGACGCGTGCTGTTCTCAGACCTTTTGGATGCAAATTCAATCGGTGACTTACGGTTTGAAATTTCTTCTTTATACTCCTGAGTTTTTCTTAAGCTGATTCGCTTTAAAGACTAATTTTTGTTTTAGGATAGTTTAAATTTGCACATTTACTTTTGTTTCTATCCTATTCACAAATTTAGGGGGAGAAAAAAAACAAAACAAAAGTTAGAAAATTTTAAAAAAAAATCCGAAAACATTAGAAAATCAGAAAATCAAAAATATGGTGTTAATGAAATGTGCTTGAGGGAGATGTTTTGGGAAGTGATATAATCATGTGATAAAAGGCAATCTGAATCTGCATAACGTACCTAAATTGAATCGTCTATGCTCTGTGCTCGATGTGCTGGTAGGCACGAAAGTTTTTAAACGGACTTGAATAGGGAAAGTTGACTCTAATGAATTTAAGAACTTCACAATCTTTGACATAATTAGATCCGTTTAGCCTGACATCACGACGCTCGGATAGGTTGATCAGGGAGATATACATGGGAATCTATCGGTCACACTTAATAACCCGTACCTAGAACTGTGGATTCACTTTTCCTCGATGTGCGGATTCTCTCCTTAATTCCGGTTGGATGGGGTGACTGGGGAATTCCGATAAACTAGGTCTGTAGAAGGTTATTTTCTTTCTTTCTGTCTGTTAGTCATATGTTGCCTCCTCCGCGTGATCGGTAGATCCGACCTGGACTGTAACATATGCAACTCTATTTCTCCGCATCTTCTATCTATGCAATTCTTTCTATCTGTTAGCCATATACTGTCTCCTCTGCATGACTTAAAATCCGACCTGGTACACAGTATATGCACCATTCTCTTTTCAATCCCTCTAAAAACCTCAGTTAGTCATATGTTTCATCCTTTGCGTGATTGGAAGAGATCCGACCTGGATGTACAACATATGCATTCTAAATCTATCTTCTCTCTTAATAATTGTCTACTCACCTGGTGTAAGGAGTATTTTGGATGTCCTTAATGGCTGGGGCATGCCAGGAAGCAGGAAACATGTTCTAGTATAATTAAAATTGAACACATACAGGTTGTCTGTAGATCTCGCTGCTCAATTTCGGTGGACAACAATATCCCTGGTTGTAGTCAGTTAAATGGTCATAAGAAAATTTTATTTAAGAATTAGGGTCAATCATGATAACAAAATTATAATCATTTATATGAATGTGTCATGTCATTGGTAAGTTGTCCTAAAATTGTCACAAACTTTTCGTGTTTAAGTGAACCACAATACTGACGATCGATCAGACGAAGACATGAAAATAAGGGTACCGACAAGTGGAATAAGGTTGTCCAACAACTATGATCCCAGCGTCACAAATTTAATTTTTAAGTTGTATATTATAATTGGAGTAAATTTAATTTTAATTTTTTAATTTAATTTAATTTTTATTTTGTTAACTGCTAAAATAAAATTGTTTTATTTTAATTTTTAATTTTTGTAAAGTTAATTTTATTTTATTTTTAATTTTAGTTTTAATATTAATCCTCAAAAGATTTTTAAATATTTTAAAAAAAATATTTTGGACTGTGTAGGAGACTGGCTTCTACTGAGTGGCTATCAGGTAAAGGTGAAATGGGTATAAATAGGAGTTTACCGCCGGAATCTCCATCAGTTTTTTGATTCCGGCCGCAAACTCCTCTCCACCCTCTCTCTCTTCAAAAAAAAATTCATCAAATCTTGCAAATCTAATCCGATAGTCTCAAAGGTAATGAGTTTTGGATCAGGAATATGTATCTTATTGCTGTTGGATTAGTGTCTAAGTCTATAACTATTTTGGTATGTACTTGACTCGATGGTGCATGGTCCTTTTGGGTTGCCTTCACCAAAGCAACTTGATAGGATGAATTATGGAGAGAAAGGATTAAATATGATTTATTAATATATTATGAGAATAATATATTAAAGGAGAAATCATATTGTTTAATTAATATTAGTCAAGAATTAATTTGTAATTAGTTTTGTGACTAAAAGAGATTAATTAAACTTAAGGGACTGGAATTGTAATTATAAGATAATTGCAATTTGGGCCATGGATTGCCTTATATTCAGGAGTGGACGAATTCTATGGGAAACCCATGGGGAATTCATCCAAATTAGGGGTTCCTTGTTAGATAACCCTAATAGCCTCCTATATATATAGATCCCTTATGACCTAAAAACGTGGCTAAGCATCCTTCTAGGGTTTCACATGTTTTATGGCAGCCTCCATCCTCTCTCCTTCTCATCCTCTTGCTCTTGGTGTTTGTGAACCATTAGAGGAGTGACATTTGTGACTCTAAGCTTTCTAAATTCAATACGAGGAGGAATTGGGATTGTTATTGCTATATAACAATCAAGGTAATATCTTAAACCCATTCTTATGTGAATATGATTACTTGTATGCTAGAATTTGGGTTTATAGTCTTGGATAACTTGCATGTACAATAGAGAAACCTAGATCCAAGCATTAGGGTTTGTATGAGCACATAGGATGTTCTTATGACCAAAACCCATCAGTTGTATCAGAGCCTAGATTGGTTTCTATTGTATTGATGCTTTGTATGTTGAAAAAATTCGTTTTTTGTGTTTCTGGGGGCTGAACTCGTCGAGTTTTTTAGATGAACTCGCCGAGTTCATGCTAACTCGACGAGTCGGCTAGTCAGTAAGAGGGAAAACCAGGATTTCTTGCTGTTTTTGCTTGAGGATACTTGCCTTATCATAGTAGATCAATATAAATCCGATTTTTTGATATATATGACTATATTCTTGATCTAATTGAAGATATTTATCAATTAATAAAATATTTGTTTCCTTATGTGATAATTGATTAATTATTTTGATTAAATTGATAAATTGTTTTGCAAGAATCATTAAATAAATCAAATATGGATAATTATGTGATTAATTGTTAATTTAGATTATTTGTTATTTGATCCTTGTGATATGAAAAGTTTCATATTTTCCCCTTTAGGTTTTCTAGTTTAAATTTGACCTCAAAAGTTTTGTTGTTTTGAAATTTAAATAGTTGAAACCCTAATGTTTTGAAAAATGTTTCAAAACTTGCCCTCAAGTTTGGGAATTTAAATTTTGATTAATAGTTTAATTTTGATGTATATTAAAATTCTAAACCCTAATGTTTTGAAATGTTTCAAAACTTGCCCTCAAGTTTTGGAATTTAAAAGTTGATTAAAAGTTTAATTAGGAATGTTAAATTCTAAAACCTGTCACACCCCAAAACCAAGAACGGCGGAAACGTTCTGGGGCAGAGGACGTCATGTAAAGTATCACAACACAGTAAATGTAAATAAGCAAACAACATCATCCATTACATTAAATATATAATTTTAATACAAGCGTGTTCTGTACAGTTTTAGACACCAAAAATATAAGGTAAATCAAAATAATAATATGATGAGTCTTGAATGTGCTCCATCGTCTCAAAAGCTGGCATCAGTACATGTCTACTGACGACCTGAGAATACAAGTTATTTTGAAAGAGTTTATCAGCATTAAGCTGGTGAGTTCTTAAGTATTTTAGTGTCGGTGTTTGTTATCAAAAACGTTTGAACGTGTCTCAAGTATAAGTTTGTAAAATGTATGTAAGTGTTTGTAAAAGTTTGAATCTCTCAGAAAAACCTATATTTTCTATTAAAGTAGCCTTCTACCAAGGCTTAACTATTTTGTATGTTCCTTTGTTGTAAAAGTGTGTAATTTCCCAAGTGCAACTATCTTTTAACAAAATATAGTTTGTACATTAAAGTTCAAGTGAGGTTATCACTAAAAATATATAATGGGTAAATCATTGTAGTACTGTAGCTTAGTTTTATAGTAACTACTGTTGTACTAACTACCTTAAACCGGATTTATATTAAGGTAAAATGTGATAATTGCACCATGCTATCGACTGGTAACAACGACATACGAATGGTCGTAATAATGGAATGACTTTTGGCACCCGCAGACCTGCAGGTTCGGCTGTAGCTAGCAGCAAGGTGTATGATAGTCAATCCCGTATAGATCTATATGCAAACTCACGCTCTCCCTCCAAGAGAATTCTGGCTACAACTCGGGCCATGACATTTAAGGCATGCTTCGATACAGTGGATCAAAATTGTTAACGTATTAATGTAAGGGTAATGTTTCTCGTTCTAGTATAGTTGTATATGTTCTCTTCCTAGTATAATTGTATATGTTCTCATAGTATAGTTGTATATGTTCTCTTCCTAGTATAGTTGTATATGGACTCATGAATGAACTGACTCATTGATCTAGCAGTTGTAATAGTATGATCCTGTGTTACCCCGATGGTAACTTACTAATGGTGTGTCTAGTACGTATGAATATGGAAGTACTTTTATGTCTTTATATGTATATTTTATATATAATTAATATTGAAACGACGTTTGGATGGTCACCCGAAATCCCACCAGACCACATCCAAATCGAGAAAAAAGAAATAGGGTGGATGGCCTTCCTAAGCCCTTTAAACATTATTTATACATCTATACATATATGGGCATGCAATTTATAATATAAAAGCATAAATAAGTTTTTATACGACATTTGAAACATAAGTATTATTTTAAGAAAAGATCGACTTGATGTCAATCTATAAAATAATTTAAAGGCATAGGTTTGATAAAACAGTTTAAGTATAAGGAACATTTGTTTGAATCACAGTTGTAAATAAGGTTGAAAAGTAAAAGGGTTTGTAAAACATTTTGAAGTAAAACAGTTTGATAGACAGTTTGAACAGTGATAAAATCACTGGTTTCCCTAGTTATTAATCACATGTGATTAATGCAATCACATGTGATTGAAGCAATAACTATAAGTATTTAACTTGTATCCCCCCACCCCCCATAAGTTTTTAAAACATTTAAAATCATTTCAAAGGTTGATTAAAGGGGTATGAACTCACTTGAAAGTTTGAAGATAGTGAGATGGAAAACCGGGCAGAGTTTCGTCTTGGGAAACGGATTTTTCTCGGGATTCTCGGGAATCTCGGGAGTAAAATCGACCCTCGAGACTTGAGCAAAAAGACCAGAGCTTCGGGTTTGAACAGGCACGAAAATCGAGGCAGGATCGTGAGAGAAAGGAGAGAAATGGGGTGATTTTCCCAGAACCCTCGCATTTCTATTTATAGGGGGTATGAGAAGCCTCGGTACGCGGGGCATACGCTCGTACACAGCGCGTACGCGTACGTCATGCATGAGCGAGTCCTCGACTACCTCGGCTTCGGATGGGACGGATCGGATGGGACGGGTCGGATGGGGCGGGTCGGATAGGGCGGGTCGGTAGCTTCGCATAGGGGCGACGTGGACGGACCGAGAGCAAGGCCCTCGGGTACGCGGGGCGTACGGGGTTACGCAGCGCGTAACTCGGATGAGGACGTTGACTTCTCCTTCGGATATTACCGGATTTTTGAATTAAATTTATATATAATTTATTTAATACACTTCAAAAAATCATATCTTCTTCATACGAACTCCGTTTTCGATGGTCTTTATATCCACGCGTAGGTGAGACTACGCTCTACAACTTTCGTTTAGACTCCGTTGGCAAATTCCGAAATTATTTTTATTATTTATTTATAAAATGACGTGATTAAGGAATTTCTTTAAAAAATTCATAACTTCTTTATCTGACATCGGTTTTTGCCAGACTTTTCACCGCTGAAATACCATTGTCGAGACCTTCGATTCTCATTTAGGTCATTCCGGCCAAAAGTCGCTTGATCTCCGATTCGAGTTTTTAGTTGTCTGCTGGTAATCCGAACTTGGAAAAATCTTAACATCAATATACGAAGTCGGATTTGGGCGTTCTTTTTACGTAAGATCATGGTTTAATTACATTTAAACATAGAGGGAATTTAAATAGAACTTTTATGACAATTTATTATTAAAGTTAATTTTATTAACTCAAAAGTGGTTACAATACTAGTGAAATATCAGGTTGTCACATCATCCCCCCGTTAGAGGGAATTTCGTCCCGAAATTTAAAGTAGTAAAGATACTAGTGAACATGAAAGAGATGAGGGTACTTTTGTTTCATCTGATCTTCGCGTTACCATGTGAATTCAGGTCCCCGCTTGGCGTTCCAGCGAACCTTCACGATGGGTATGCGACTTTGTTTTGTCTGCTTGACCTCACGGTCCATGATCTCTACAAGTTGTTCCACGAAGTTGAGGCTCTCATTGATCTCGATCTCGTCGAGTGGGATTACAAGTGTCTCGTCGGATAGACACTTTTTCAAGTTAGATACGTGGAATGTAGAATGTACGTTACGAAGTGCGTCTGGTAGGTCGAGTTTGTAAGCTACGGGGCCAACTCTTGCAAGAATCTCGAAAGGCCCTACGTACCTCGGATTAAGCTTCCCACGCTTGCCGAAGCGTATCAAGCCCTTCCAGGGTGAGACTTTGAGAAGGACTCGGTCTCCCACCTGAAATTCCAAAGGTTTCCTTCGTTCATCAGTGTAGCTCTTCTGTCGGTCTCTAGAGGCTTTCAATCGTTCACGGATCTGAACAATTTTCTCTGTCGTTTCCCGAATGATCTCCGGACCGGTGAGAGTACTGTCGGAAGCTTGCCCCCTGGCTAATTGGGTATCACCCATCTCAGCCCAGCACAAAGGGGATCTGCACTTTCAGCCGTAGAGAGCTTCAAATGGAGCAGCCTTGATGCTCATGTGAGGATGGTAGGCTGTGCTCATGTCCAGCCTTGTTCCTAGGGAATGTTGTAGTGATTGCCAAAATTTTGAGGTGAACCTACTATCTCTATCGGAGATAATGGACATAGGCACACCATGTAGCCGTACGATTTCCCTAATGTATGTTCTCGTAAGTTTCTCCATCTTGTCGGTTTCTTTGATAGGCAGGAAGTGTGCAGACTTGGTCAATCTATCAACGATGACCCATATGGTGTCAAGTCCACCCGTTGTCTTGGGCAACTTGGTTATGAAATCCATAGTGATCCACTCTCACTTCCATTCCGGGATCTCTGGTTGTTGTAATAAACCAGAGGGCTTCTGGTACTTGACCTTAACCTTTGCGCAAGTAAGGCATTTACTTACGAAGGTAGCAATCTCTGCTTTCATATTAGGCCACCAGTATAGCTTTTTAAGATCCAGATACATCTTATCTGAACCTGGGTGGATGGAATACCGAGTGTTGTGCGCCTCGGTCGTGACCAAGTCTCGGAAACCACCGTGTTTCGGTGTCCAGATCCGGTTCATGAAATATAAGGCTCCGTCACCCTTGGCTTCTAAATTCATGTCCATTCCTCTAAGGGATTCATTCGTCACATTTTCAGGTTTCATGGCTTCAAGTTGAGCCTCCTGAATTTGCTTAGACAAGTGTGAATGGATGGTTATTGACAATGACTTGACTTTGCGACCAGAATATTCCTTCCGACTTAGGGCATCTGCTACTACGTTGGCTTTACCCGGATGATAACGAATATCACATTCGTAATCACTGAGTAGCTCGACCCACCGTCGTTGTCTCATGTTGAGCTCCTTTTGATCGAAAATGTGTTGTAAACTCTTGTGGTCGGTAAAGATAGTGATCTTCGTTCCATACAAGTAATGTCTCCAGATCTTCAGAGCAAACACCACTGCTCCTAGTTCAAGATCGTGGGTCGTGTAGTTAACCTCGTGTGTCTTCAACTGTCTCGAGGCGTAGGCGATGACCTTACCTCGCTGCATCAGGACACATCCGAGCCCTTGATTCGATGCATCGCAATAGACTACGAAGTCTTCTATTCCTTCGGGAAGGGATAGTATTGGTGCGGTGCACAAGGCTCGTTTGAGTGTTTGGAACGCTCTTTCTTGTTTCTCTTCCCAGTCAAAGGCCACGACTTTCTAGGTTAGGGTTGTAAGAGGTTTCGCTATTCGAGAGAAGTTCTGAATGAATCTGCGGTAGTAGCCAGCGAGACCTAGGAATTGACGAATTTCTGTAGGCGTCTTAGGTGCTGACCAGTTCTCAATGGCTTTAATTTTGGATGGGTCCACGTGGATTCCCTCTTCGCTTACCACGTGTCCTAAGAATTCGACTCTCCAGATCCAAAATTCACATTTCGAGAACTTCGCATAAAGCTTCTCTTTTCGTAATGTCTCTAGAACTTGTCGCAGGTGATCACCATGCTCTTTCTTACTTCGGGAGTAGATCAGGATGTCGTCAATGAAAACGATGACGAACTGATCCAAGTAAGGTCGGCATACTCTATTCATCAGATCCATGAAGACCGCGGGTGCATTGGTCAAACCGAATGGCATCACCACGAACTCATAATGTCCGTAACGAGTTCAGAAGGCTGTCTTCGGCACATCCTCCTCTAGCACTCGTAACTGGTGATATCCGGATCTCAGATTAATCTTAGAAAAATAGTTCGCCCCTTGCAGTTGGTCGAATAGATCATCTATGCGAGGCAGAGGGTAACGATTCTTGACCGTTAGTTTGTTGAGTTCTCTGTAGTCAATACACATACGGAATGATCTGTCTTTCTTCTTAATGAACAAGACCGGTGCTCCCCAAGGTGAGAAACTCGGTCTTATGAAGCCCTTGCTGAGCAGTTCGTTAAGTTGACCAGAGAGTTCCTGCATCTCAGCTGGTGCTAAGAGGTAGGGCGACTTGGCTACTGGGGTAGCTCCTGGGACTAAGTCGATTCTGAACTCGACCTGTCGTTGCGGAGGTAACCCGGGTAGTTCTTCTGGGAAAATGTCGGGGAAGTCGCTCACTACAGGGATGTTCTTTAGTTCTTTCATTTCGAGGCTCGTGTCGACGACGTGAGCAAGGAATGCATGGTATTCCTTACGCAGATACTTCCGTGCTTGAATACTTGATATGATGCGAAGACTTGCACCGGGTTTGTCGCCGTAGACTATAAGAGTTTCGTTAGAAGGAAGGTTTAGACGGACTGCTTTCTCGTAGCACATGATGTCGGCGCGATGAAGGCTTAACCAATCCATGCCAATGATAACATCGAAACTTTTTATTGAGACTGGCATGAGGTCGATTGGGAATGAGTGGTTATCTAGAGTTAGGGTACAACCTAAGTATATGCTACTCGTACTTTCAGTTTTTCCATTAGCCATTTCTACTGTGAATAGTTCTTTGAGTGCGTGCGGTGGTTGATTAAGCATGTGAGCAAATTTATGGTTTACGAAGCTTCGCTCTGCTCCACTATCGAACAGAATGCATGCATAGGAGTTATCGAGGAGGAACGTACCAGTCACCACTGTCGGGTCAGCAACTACTTCCCCGTGGCCTATAGCTAGTACCCTTCCTGCTCCACCAGCATTGTTTGCTTTGGGGCAGTCCCTCTTATAGTGGCCTGCTTCGCCACATCCATAGCAGGTCGGGCTCGCGCCAGAGCCAGGGACTTGGTTGATTGGTTATGCCGGGAACTTACAGAAACGGACGGTGTGTCCTTTCCTGTTGCAATTAGAGCACTGCATTTGACAGCAGGGGCCGTTGTGGTGGTAGTTGCATTTGTTGCAGTTGGGCGAACTTCTAGCATACCGACCCACCGGAGCAGTAGTAGCAGCAGCAGGGGTTATTGCAGCATGTATTGCCACAATTTGCTGCTTTTTGGCAGCCTGTTGCTTCTTCTTTTCATCCCAGAATTTCCGCTTAGTATCAGCGGGTTTGGAGGGTTCCGGGATGGCTAGGGTGGTTGTGGTTGCAGGGTTTTTGACTCGATGGTCAATGAGTCGTTGTGCCAATCGTTTGGCACTGTCGAAGGTAGCGGGGTTTGATGCTAGAACATTCCCCTGATACGGAGGCACTAGCCCCCATATGTACCTCTCGATCTTCTTCCCCTCGGTGGGAACCATATTGGGGCAGAGGGCCACCAGCTCGCTGAATCGGGCAGTATAAGCGACCACGTTGGTGCCCTTCATCGTCAGGTTCCAAAGTTCCTGCTCTAGTTTCTGGATTTCGCCCCTCGGGCAGTATTCCTCAGTCATGAGGTCTTTCATTGTTTCCCAGCCTATGTCGTTGGCTACGACGAGAGTTAGTGCCTTAACATGGCCGTTCCACCATGTCAAGGCCTTTCCTTCAAAGGTGCATGCGGCGTACTTGACTTTACTCGCCGCAGGGCATGAACAGATTTCGAAGACTGATTCAGTCTTCTCGAGCCATTGCGAGAGGGCAATGACTCTGCTGGTGCCGTAAAAAGGCTTCGGTTTGCAATTTGTGAAATCCTTGTATGAGCACTCTCTCGAGCGCACAGGGGTTTCAACCGGGGTTGATTCCACAGGGGTTCCACCTATGCTGGCATCAGAAGAGTGATACTGAGCCATGGCAGTTGCCACTGCTGCAGCTACGACAGCATTCAGGGATACAGTATCGATGACCGGAGGCGGAGGAGGTGGTGGTGCAGGATTATACCTGGGAGATTTGCGAGGAGGCATCTTTCAGCTGTAAGGTTATAAAGATAAGAAAAATGGTAAGAATCAATTTGTAAGCAACGTGAGAGTGACACATGGACTAACTAACCATAGCCCAACAGTTGAATGAGTGTTTGAAATCACAGTAAGAAATATTAGTAGGAAAGCACAAGTGTATAGATTTTCCCACAGATTAAGTAGATTTCAATAATACTGGTATTACTGATGTAATAAGTTCAGGGAAAATCGACCTAACAGTAGGTCTTACGTCATACCATATAGAAAAGTTTGACAGTTCTTAGATTCCTAATTAGAGTACTGAAAGTTAGGAATATTTTACAGACAAGTGCTACTTAGAGCTGAGATGTTAAAGGCTATTCTTTAATCAAAAGACAGAGATGTACTAGACATCATCTAACGGTGATGGGAATTCCCCGGGCGAGCCCTGAGGTCAGACACTTGACGAAACACCTCTTTAATCTGTCGATCCTGAGCCCTCTGACGAGCTCGAAGTTCCAAGATTTCAGCTCGTGAGCCTTCATTTGGAATGTACGGGTCGTCGTGATGGAATCCAGCCATTTAGATCTACGCGAGAAGAGAGGTATAAGAATATAGTATACGTGTAACTAGTAGTAAAAAATATACCTATAGTATTTTAAGTTTAAGTTCTACTGATCTTCTTGTGGTATTGTTGGTAAGTTTTTAGACTTGTTAACCTATCACAACCATTCTAGGGCATATGCTAGTCTCTCCTAGGACCAGCATAGTTGATCAGGCTATGCCATTCCCAGGACTGACCATACATCCCCGAGCTCACTTGTGATATTTAACAATCATAATACTTTTGTTCTTGTCATTGTGACACTGATTTTAGTATGAATGCAGACTAGTATACTTAATTAAATATTTTAATATTTAAATTATAGACTCTTGGTCAGAGTGCTTTAATCCCTAATGGGTTTATAGTTTAGTATATCTTTTATGGGTTGATATACTTGATTCACTATAAACAATGCTCTGATACCAATTTGTCACACCCCAAAACCAAGAACGGCGGAAGCGTTCTGGGGCGGAGGACGTCATGTAAAGTATCACAACACAGTAAATGTAAATAAGCAAACAACATCATCCATTGCATTAAATATATAATTTTAATACAAGCGTGTTCTGTATAGTTTTAGACACCAAAAATATAAGGTAAATCAAAATAATAATATGATGAGTCTTGAATGCGCTCCATCTTGTCAAAAGCTGGCATCGGTACCTGTCTACTGATGACCTGAGAATACAAGTTATTTTGAAAGAGTTTATCAGCATTAAGCTGGTGAGTTCATAAGTATTTTAGTGTCGGTGTTTGTTATCAAAAACGTTTGAACGTGTCTCAAGTATAAGTTTGTAAAATGTATGTAAGTGTTTGTAAAAGTTTGAATCTCTCAGAAAAACCTATATTTTCTATTAAAGTAGCCTTCTACCAAGGCTTAACTGTTTTGTATGTTGGTTTGTTGTAAAAGTGTGTAATTTCCCAAGTGCAACTATCTTTTAACAAAATATAGTTTGTACATTAAAGTTCAAGTGAGGTTAACACTAAAAATATGTAATGGGTAAATCATTGTAGTACTGTATCTTAGTTTTATAGTAACTACTGTTGTACTAACTACCTTAAACCGGATTTATATTAAGGTAAAATGTGATAATTGCACCATGCTATCGACTGGTAACAACGACATACGAATGGTCGTAATAATGGAATGACTTTTGGCACCCGCAGACCTGCAGGTCCAGCTGTAGCTAGCAGCAAGGTGTATGATAGTCAATCCCGTATAGATCTATATGCAAACTCACACTCTCCCTCCAAGAGAATTCTGGCTACAACTCGGGCCATGACATTTAAGGCATGCTTCGATACAGTGGATCAAAAATGTTAACGTATTAATGTAAGGGTAATGTTTCTCGTTCTAGTATAGTTGTATATGTTCTCTTCCTAGTATAGTTGTATATGTTCTCATAGTATAGTTGTATATGTTCTCTTCCTAGTATAGTTGTATATGGACTCATGAATGAGCTGACTCATTGATCTAGCAGTTGTAATAGTATGATCCTGTGTTACCCCGATGGTAACTTACTAATGGTGTGTCTAGTACGTATGAATATGGAAGTACTTTTATGTCTTTATATGTATATTTGATATATAATTAATATTGAAACGACGTTTGGATGGTCACCCGAAATCCCACCAGACCACATCCAAATCGAGAAAAAGGAAATAGGGTGGATGGCCTTCCTAAGCCCTTTAAACATTATTTATACATCTATACATATATGGGCATGCAATTTATAATATAAAAGCATAAATAAGTTTATATAAGACATTTGAAACATAAGTATTATTTTAAGAAAAGATCGACTTGATGTCAATCTATAAAACAATTTGAAGGCATTGGTTTGATAAAACAGTTTAAGTATAAGGAACATTTGTTTGAATCACAGTTGTAAATAAGTTTCAAAAGTAAAAGGGTTTGTAAAACATTTTGAAGTAAAACAATTTGATAGATAGTTTGAACAATGATAAAATCACTGGTTTCCCTAGTTATTAATCACATGTGATTAATGCAATCACATGTGATTGAAGCAATAACTATAAGTATTTAACTTGTATTCCCCCCCCCCCATAAGTATTTAAAACATTTAAAACCATTTCAAAGGTTGATTAAAGGGGTATGAACTCACTTGAAAGTTTGAAGATAGCGAGATGGAAAACCGGGCAGAGTTTCGTCTTGGGAAACGGATTTTTCTCGGGATTCTCGGGAATCTCGGGAGTAAAATCGACCCTCGGGACTTAAGCAAAAAGACCAGAGCTTTGGGTTTGAACAGGCACGGAAATCAAGGCAAGATCGTGAGAGAAAGGAGAGAAATGGGGTGATTTTCCCGGAACCCTCGCATTTCTATTTATAGGGGGTCTGAGAAGCCTCGGTACGCGGGGCGTACGCTCGTACGCAGCGCGTACGCGTACGTCATTCATGAGCGAGTCCTCGACTGCCTCGGCTTCGGATGGGCGGATCGGATGGGACGGGTCGGATGGGGTGGGTCGGATAGGGCGGGTCGGTAGCTTCGCATAGGGGCGACGTGGACGGACCGAGACCAAGCCCTCGGGTACGCGGGGCATACGGGGTTACGTAGCGCGTAACTCGGACGAGGACGCTGACTCCTCCTTCGGATATTACCGGATTTTTGAATTAAATTTATATATAATTTATTTAATAAACTTCAAAAAATTATATCTTCTTCATACGAACTCCGTTTTCGATGGTCTTTATATCCATGCGTAGGTGAGACTACGCTCTACAACTTTCGTTTAGACTCCGTTGGCAAATTCCGAAATTATTTGTATTATTTATGTAGGGTTTCAAAGCACTCCATGGATGATGGCAATGGGCCCCTTTGATGAATTCTAGGTTAAAAGCCGAAGACTTGTCTTTTCCCTATAAATAGTCATGTATTATTCATTATTAGGGTTAAGAGTGAGGCAAAATGTAGCCGCCACGTGAGGTTTCTTAGTGTTAGATTCTTTAGTCTATGCTTTAAGTGTAATTTATCCCTCATATTTCAATAAATCGAGTGATCATTCGACATAATCTTCATTATTGTGTTTGTTCTTATTTTCCACATCTTGTTCATCAAATCACAATTAGGGTTTTAATCCCAACAAGTGGTATCAGAGCGGGTCTTTGAAAATCTGTTGATTTTTGAAGTATCGGTTCTTGATTTGGTGATTTTCTACACATATTGAAGATTATTGGTGTTTTGGCGGTATGGAATCAAGATTTTTGTTCATATTACTGTTCATGGAGATCTATCACTGTTCATCTGGTATCTTTTTTTTTCTGATTCGTTTTAGTGTTTGTATTCATGATTGGATCCGTTTGTTAATTTGTCCAATTTCAACAACGATTCTACTGTTTTAATCTAGCCCAAATAATTGGTCTATTACTATTCATGATCCATTCCCTAAATCCATTGTTTCGATTGCTGTTTGTGCGTTTTTGGACCAACCAAGATCGATTTCTGTTCATTGATCTATCATTCCATGAAATCGTTTATCGCTAATCGAATCATCTGTTATCAAAATCGATTCTAATCCTATCAATTGATTTTGTGTTTGAACCAAATCAATTTGTTCATTCAAGTTTTTATCGAATATCGATTCTTTTATCGTTCTGTGAAGTCAAGAACTGATGATGATAAACGATCTTGAAATCGATATGAGAAATGTTGATCTTGATTTTTGTCGATGATCAATTTGAATAGTTAAATCTGGAAGTCAAAATCAGATCAAAAGGTTAAAACGAATCTGCAAGGTCAATTTTGTGAATGGATTCCTTACCTGCGAACGAGTGTTAATCGGGATGAACATTGGCCTATGCAATAAGTCAAAATTGGAATGCATAATCTCACCAACGAATTCGGTATTTCTTTTGGAAGCATTCGAAACTAGAAACCGATTCCCTGTTGGTAAAATCTTGATTGGATTGAGCAGATGTTCTTGTGAGTGAAACCTCAAAAGTCAAAATCGACTCATACAAACGAAGAACTGTGGGTTGTTGATCTGGAATCAAATTGGAATCAGGTTCTTAATCGCCAAATGGGTCTTACCTTTGGGGCTTAATACATTGGTTCAAATGAAATTGAGTTCGCTTTGTCAAGTCTAAACTGGTTAGAAAAGGCGTTACCTGAGAATGTATGAGATCTGAATCGTAACTCAATCGGGTGAACATGAGAGAAAGATTAAGGGTTCGGTGATTGTGATTCTGTGTTCGCGCTCGTTCTTCTCCCACGATCGTTTGATTCGGAAGCGAACCTGTGATTGGGTTCATGTTTGAAATTGGTTCGCTTTGGGTGAGATTCTTGGTGTTCAGAACTCAGGGCTCGGTATGAAGGCCTGTGCTCAAAACGAACGGGGAAATAATCTTGGGGTCATTTGTTAGCACTTGGAACGAAAGGGGGGAGATTCGCTTTGGTAGCTATTGGAACGAACCTCGATCTTGGATTCGCATGTTTAAGCTGGGTTCGGTTGTTAATGGTTGGAGCGAACGAAGGATGAACCGAAAGCGAAAGGAGTTTCGCCTGATGAAGCTTGATTTGGAATAAGAAACAAACCGAACGTTCGGTTCGCGTGAATAAATGGCGATCTTGAAACGAACCTTGGTTCGGTTGGTTGTGCTTGAAACGAAAGTCTACAAGGAGTTGATTGGAATCGTTTGTGAACGCTCGTATGATCCCCCTTCCAGTCGTTGTGTTCATTCATCTGAATGTAAATGGGAAGATGACTTAATGTTTCGTACTTGGTCCCTGCAACTTCAGCAAATTGACTCTTCTAGTCCCTATTGTTTTCACTTCTTGGCAATTATGGACGATTTCCAGATTTTGTCAGAAATAATGGTGAGTATTGATGCAGAATTACAATTTCAGTCCCTATTTTTCAGCAAGCGACAATTTCAGCCCATTTTTCGAAACATTTTCAATTTTAAGGGCTGGTGAACAGTTTTGGATTTTTCAACGCTCATATTTTTTTCGTGAATAGAAAAATAAAGATTCCATCAAGTCTTGGCGGTTCGGAAAGTCGTTTTTTTTTAAACGTCAAGTTTTCACGATTTTTTCGGATTTTTTTTGTGTATATCTTTTTGTCGCGGGGGAGCATAGTCAATTTTTATCCATTCAAGATCATTCTCATGACCATTTGAAGGCTTTATAATCATGTTTTTGATTATAAATCGGGGGAGAATTTGGTATGGCCATTCAAAATTGGATTTGTGACTTTTCAAAGTTGAAGATTTTTGATAATGCTTGTGGGAGAATTATGAAGGTAGCTTTTACAACAGAAGTTCTTCATCGAGCTCTACTAAGGTTTTTACAGAGAAGTATCCTTTACAGCGGAAGTTTTTCATCGAGCTCTGCTAAGGACATGTTATATCTCCGACTTCTTGTATTTTCTCGATCAAGTGGCGTTACGAATCTTAAAGTTTGGGTTGTTACATGATATTTTTTGATGGCTTATATCATTAGCTTATTTGAAGATCGTTGTGACTTGGAGGGGGAGCTCTTCAAAGACAAGAAGTGATTCAGTTTCTTTGTTCTGAGATGGTTTTTATGGCGGGTTTGGTTTTCATGAAGATTCTTTGGGATTACATTCGAAAATGAAGTTTAAAGACATTACTTCAGTGCTTGATTTATATATCCTAGAGCCCGTGTTTGAAGACTATTGAAGAATCAACATTCGTGGATTGCTTCATATATTCCTCGTTGCAGATCTTTTTATTTGCTAGATGCTCATTTTGGAAGTTAAAGCATTGTCATCCATTCCATACTTTGAGGGGGAGATTGTAGGGTTTCAAAGCACTCCATGGATGATGGCAATGGGCCCCTTTGACGAATTCTAGGTTAAAATCCCAAGACTTGTCTTTTCCCTATAAATAGTCATGTATTATTCATTATTAGGGTTAAGAGTGAGGCAAAATGTAGCCGCCACGTGAGGTTTCTTAGTGTTAGATTCTTTAGTCTATGCTTTAAGTGTAATTTATCCCTCATATTTCAATAAATCGAGTGATCATTCGACATAATCTTCATTATTGTGTTTGTTCTTATTTTCCGCATCTTGTTCATCAAATCACAATTAGGGTTTTAATCCCAAGAAGTGGCAGTAAAGAACATCTTACGCTATCTCAAGCGAACCACCTCCTTAGGTCTATGGTATCCATCCAACTCAGGCTTCTTCGTTCAAGCCTATTCTTATGCTGACCTTGGAGGATGTGGACTCGACAGAAAAAGCACAACTGGTGGCTGTCAATTCCTTGACGGGAAGTTGGTCAGCTGGCAATCCAAGAAACAAACATGTGTGTCGTTGTCTACTGCCGAAGCGGAATACATTGCCGCGGCATCCTGCACATCACAAGTGATTTGGATCCAGAGTCAACTTCGAGACTATGGACTCAATATGAAGAAGATCCCATTATATTGTGACTCTGAAAGTGCAATTAGGATCTGTCATAACCCAGTGCAACACTCTAAAACCAAACACATAGCACTGAGGTATCACTTCATCAAAGATCATGTGGAAGATGGTAATGTCGAAGTTCACTTCGTAAGAACCACTGATCAACTGGCTGACATCTTTACCAAAGCTCTTCCTGAAGCATCATTCAATAAAATCTTGCAAGGGCTAGGTATGATGGAATCAGAGTCAGTACCTCACACTACCTCTCAACTTCAAATGTAAGAAGCGAAACCAACCGAACGTTCAGGTTCGGTTCAACCATCTGACTCGCTCATTACCTCAATGGTAGTTTTTATATGTTGTATATTTCTTGTACAAATATATTTTTCTTTGTGTAAAAAGTTTTTCCAAATTGCATATCTGAACTCCTTGGTTTCTTAAAATTTTTCAAAACCGAAACCTACCGAAGGTTCGGGTTCGGTTTTCCAAAATTTTGTTGAACCGAAACCAACCGAGGGTTCGGGTTCGGTTTTTCAAAATTTTCCTGAACCGAAACCAACCGAAGGTTCGGGTTCAACCGGGGTTGATTCCACAGGGGTTCCACCTATGCTGGCATCAGAAGAGTGATACTGAGCCATGGCAGTTGCCACTGCTGCAGCTACGACAGCATTCAGGGATACAGTATCGATGACCGGAGGCGGAGGAGGTGGTGGTGCAGGATTATACCTGGGAGATTTGCGAGGAGGCATCTTTCAGCTGTAAGGTTATAAAGATAAGAAAAATGGTAAGAATCAATTTGTAAGCAACGTGAGAGTGACACATGGACTAACTAACCATAGCCCAACAGTTGAATGAGTGTTTGAAATCACAGTAAGAAATATTAGTAGGAAAGCACAAGTGTATAGATTTTCCCACAGATTAAGTAGATTTCAATAATACTGGTATTACTGATGTAATAAGTTCAGGGAAAATCGACCTAACAGTAGGTCTTACGTCATACCATATAGAAAAGTTTGACAGTTCTTAGATTCCTAATTAGAGTACTGAAAGTTAGGAATATTTTACAGACAAGTGCTACTTAGAGCTGAGATGTTAAAGGCTATTCTTTAATCAAAAGACAGAGATGTACTAGACATCATCTAACGGTGATGGGAATTCCCCGGGCGAGCCCTGAGGTCAGACACTTGACGAAACACCTCTTTAATCTGTCGATCCTGAGCCCTCTGACGAGCTCGAAGTTCCAAGATTTCAGCTCGTGAGCCTTCATTTGGAATGTACGGGTCGTCGTGATGGAATCCAGCCATTTAGATCTACGCGAGAAGAGAGGTATAAGAATATAGTATACGTGTAACTAGTAGTAAAAAATATACCTATAGTATTTTAAGTTTAAGTTCTACTGATCTTCTTGTGGTATTGTTGGTAAGTTTTTAGACTTGTTAACCTATCACAACCATTCTAGGGCATATGCTAGTCTCTCCTAGGACCAGCATAGTTGATCAGGCTATGCCATTCCCAGGACTGACCATACATCCCCGAGCTCACTTGTGATATTTAACAATCATAATACTTTTGTTCTTGTCATTGTGACACTGATTTTAGTATGAATGCAGACTAGTATACTTAATTAAATATTTTAATATTTAAATTATAGACTCTTGGTCAGAGTGCTTTAATCCCTAATGGGTTTATAGTTTAGTATATCTTTTATGGGTTGATATACTTGATTCACTATAAACAATGCTCTGATACCAATTTGTCACACCCCAAAACCAAGAACGGCGGAAGCGTTCTGGGGCGGAGGACGTCATGTAAAGTATCACAACACAGTAAATGTAAATAAGCAAACAACATCATCCATTGCATTAAATATATAATTTTAATACAAGCGTGTTCTGTATAGTTTTAGACACCAAAAATATAAGGTAAATCAAAATAATAATATGATGAGTCTTGAATGCGCTCCATCTTGTCAAAAGCTGGCATCGGTACCTGTCTACTGATGACCTGAGAATACAAGTTATTTTGAAAGAGTTTATCAGCATTAAGCTGGTGAGTTCATAAGTATTTTAGTGTCGGTGTTTGTTATCAAAAACGTTTGAACGTGTCTCAAGTATAAGTTTGTAAAATGTATGTAAGTGTTTGTAAAAGTTTGAATCTCTCAGAAAAACCTATATTTTCTATTAAAGTAGCCTTCTACCAAGGCTTAACTGTTTTGTATGTTGGTTTGTTGTAAAAGTGTGTAATTTCCCAAGTGCAACTATCTTTTAACAAAATATAGTTTGTACATTAAAGTTCAAGTGAGGTTAACACTAAAAATATGTAATGGGTAAATCATTGTAGTACTGTATCTTAGTTTTATAGTAACTACTGTTGTACTAACTACCTTAAACCGGATTTATATTAAGGTAAAATGTGATAATTGCACCATGCTATCGACTGGTAACAACGACATACGAATGGTCGTAATAATGGAATGACTTTTGGCACCCGCAGACCTGCAGGTCCAGCTGTAGCTAGCAGCAAGGTGTATGATAGTCAATCCCGTATAGATCTATATGCAAACTCACACTCTCCCTCCAAGAGAATTCTGGCTACAACTCGGGCCATGACATTTAAGGCATGCTTCGATACAGTGGATCAAAAATGTTAACGTATTAATGTAAGGGTAATGTTTCTCGTTCTAGTATAGTTGTATATGTTCTCTTCCTAGTATAGTTGTATATGTTCTCATAGTATAGTTGTATATGTTCTCTTCCTAGTATAGTTGTATATGGACTCATGAATGAGCTGACTCATTGATCTAGCAGTTGTAATAGTATGATCCTGTGTTACCCCGATGGTAACTTACTAATGGTGTGTCTAGTACGTATGAATATGGAAGTACTTTTATGTCTTTATATGTATATTTGATATATAATTAATATTGAAACGACGTTTGGATGGTCACCCGAAATCCCACCAGACCACATCCAAATCGAGAAAAAGGAAATAGGGTGGATGGCCTTCCTAAGCCCTTTAAACATTATTTATACATCTATACATATATGGGCATGCAATTTATAATATAAAAGCATAAATAAGTTTATATAAGACATTTGAAACATAAGTATTATTTTAAGAAAAGATCGACTTGATGTCAATCTATAAAACAATTTGAAGGCATTGGTTTGATAAAACAGTTTAAGTATAAGGAACATTTGTTTGAATCACAGTTGTAAATAAGTTTCAAAAGTAAAAGGGTTTGTAAAACATTTTGAAGTAAAACAATTTGATAGATAGTTTGAACAATGATAAAATCACTGGTTTCCCTAGTTATTAATCACATGTGATTAATGCAATCACATGTGATTGAAGCAATAACTATAAGTATTTAACTTGTATTCCCCCCCCCCATAAGTATTTAAAACATTTAAAACCATTTCAAAGGTTGATTAAAGGGGTATGAACTCACTTGAAAGTTTGAAGATAGCGAGATGGAAAACCGGGCAGAGTTTCGTCTTGGGAAACGGATTTTTCTCGGGATTCTCGGGAATCTCGGGAGTAAAATCGACCCTCGGGACTTAAGCAAAAAGACCAGAGCTTTGGGTTTGAACAGGCACGGAAATCAAGGCAAGATCGTGAGAGAAAGGAGAGAAATGGGGTGATTTTCCCGGAACCCTCGCATTTCTATTTATAGGGGGTCTGAGAAGCCTCGGTACGCGGGGCGTACGCTCGTACGCAGCGCGTACGCGTACGTCATTCATGAGCGAGTCCTCGACTGCCTCGGCTTCGGATGGGCGGATCGGATGGGACGGGTCGGATGGGGTGGGTCGGATAGGGCGGGTCGGTAGCTTCGCATAGGGGCGACGTGGACGGACCGAGACCAAGCCCTCGGGTACGCGGGGCATACGGGGTTACGTAGCGCGTAACTCGGACGAGGACGCTGACTCCTCCTTCGGATATTACCGGATTTTTGAATTAAATTTATATATAATTTATTTAATAAACTTCAAAAAATTATATCTTCTTCATACGAACTCCGTTTTCGATGGTCTTTATATCCATGCGTAGGTGAGACTACGCTCTACAACTTTCGTTTAGACTCCGTTGGCAAATTCCGAAATTATTTGTATTATTTATGTAGGGTTTCAAAGCACTCCATGGATGATGGCAATGGGCCCCTTTGATGAATTCTAGGTTAAAAGCCGAAGACTTGTCTTTTCCCTATAAATAGTCATGTATTATTCATTATTAGGGTTAAGAGTGAGGCAAAATGTAGCCGCCACGTGAGGTTTCTTAGTGTTAGATTCTTTAGTCTATGCTTTAAGTGTAATTTATCCCTCATATTTCAATAAATCGAGTGATCATTCGACATAATCTTCATTATTGTGTTTGTTCTTATTTTCCACATCTTGTTCATCAAATCACAATTAGGGTTTTAATCCCAACAAGTGGTATCAGAGCGGGTCTTTGAAAATCTGTTGATTTTTGAAGTATCGGTTCTTGATTTGGTGATTTTCTACACATATTGAAGATTATTGGTGTTTTGGCGGTATGGAATCAAGATTTTTGTTCATATTACTGTTCATGGAGATCTATCACTGTTCATCTGGTATCTTTTTTTTTCTGATTCGTTTTAGTGTTTGTATTCATGATTGGATCCGTTTGTTAATTTGTCCAATTTCAACAACGATTCTACTGTTTTAATCTAGCCCAAATAATTGGTCTATTACTATTCATGATCCATTCCCTAAATCCATTGTTTCGATTGCTGTTTGTGCGTTTTTGGACCAACCAAGATCGATTTCTGTTCATTGATCTATCATTCCATGAAATCGTTTATCGCTAATCGAATCATCTGTTATCAAAATCGATTCTAATCCTATCAATTGATTTTGTGTTTGAACCAAATCAATTTGTTCATTCAAGTTTTTATCGAATATCGATTCTTTTATCGTTCTGTGAAGTCAAGAACTGATGATGATAAACGATCTTGAAATCGATATGAGAAATGTTGATCTTGATTTTTGTCGATGATCAATTTGAATAGTTAAATCTGGAAGTCAAAATCAGATCAAAAGGTTAAAACGAATCTGCAAGGTCAATTTTGTGAATGGATTCCTTACCTGCGAACGAGTGTTAATCGGGATGAACATTGGCCTATGCAATAAGTCAAAATTGGAATGCATAATCTCACCAACGAATTCGGTATTTCTTTTGGAAGCATTCGAAACTAGAAACCGATTCCCTGTTGGTAAAATCTTGATTGGATTGAGCAGATGTTCTTGTGAGTGAAACCTCAAAAGTCAAAATCGACTCATACAAACGAAGAACTGTGGGTTGTTGATCTGGAATCAAATTGGAATCAGGTTCTTAATCGCCAAATGGGTCTTACCTTTGGGGCTTAATACATTGGTTCAAATGAAATTGAGTTCGCTTTGTCAAGTCTAAACTGGTTAGAAAAGGCGTTACCTGAGAATGTATGAGATCTGAATCGTAACTCAATCGGGTGAACATGAGAGAAAGATTAAGGGTTCGGTGATTGTGATTCTGTGTTCGCGCTCGTTCTTCTCCCACGATCGTTTGATTCGGAAGCGAACCTGTGATTGGGTTCATGTTTGAAATTGGTTCGCTTTGGGTGAGATTCTTGGTGTTCAGAACTCAGGGCTCGGTATGAAGGCCTGTGCTCAAAACGAACGGGGAAATAATCTTGGGGTCATTTGTTAGCACTTGGAACGAAAGGGGGGAGATTCGCTTTGGTAGCTATTGGAACGAACCTCGATCTTGGATTCGCATGTTTAAGCTGGGTTCGGTTGTTAATGGTTGGAGCGAACGAAGGATGAACCGAAAGCGAAAGGAGTTTCGCCTGATGAAGCTTGATTTGGAATAAGAAACAAACCGAACGTTCGGTTCGCGTGAATAAATGGCGATCTTGAAACGAACCTTGGTTCGGTTGGTTGTGCTTGAAACGAAAGTCTACAAGGAGTTGATTGGAATCGTTTGTGAACGCTCGTATGATCCCCCTTCCAGTCGTTGTGTTCATTCATCTGAATGTAAATGGGAAGATGACTTAATGTTTCGTACTTGGTCCCTGCAACTTCAGCAAATTGACTCTTCTAGTCCCTATTGTTTTCACTTCTTGGCAATTATGGACGATTTCCAGATTTTGTCAGAAATAATGGTGAGTATTGATGCAGAATTACAATTTCAGTCCCTATTTTTCAGCAAGCGACAATTTCAGCCCATTTTTCGAAACATTTTCAATTTTAAGGGCTGGTGAACAGTTTTGGATTTTTCAACGCTCATATTTTTTTCGTGAATAGAAAAATAAAGATTCCATCAAGTCTTGGCGGTTCGGAAAGTCGTTTTTTTTTAAACGTCAAGTTTTCACGATTTTTTCGGATTTTTTTTGTGTATATCTTTTTGTCGCGGGGGAGCATAGTCAATTTTTATCCATTCAAGATCATTCTCATGACCATTTGAAGGCTTTATAATCATGTTTTTGATTATAAATCGGGGGAGAATTTGGTATGGCCATTCAAAATTGGATTTGTGACTTTTCAAAGTTGAAGATTTTTGATAATGCTTGTGGGAGAATTATGAAGGTAGCTTTTACAACAGAAGTTCTTCATCGAGCTCTACTAAGGTTTTTACAGAGAAGTATCCTTTACAGCGGAAGTTTTTCATCGAGCTCTGCTAAGGACATGTTATATCTCCGACTTCTTGTATTTTCTCGATCAAGTGGCGTTACGAATCTTAAAGTTTGGGTTGTTACATGATATTTTTTGATGGCTTATATCATTAGCTTATTTGAAGATCGTTGTGACTTGGAGGGGGAGCTCTTCAAAGACAAGAAGTGATTCAGTTTCTTTGTTCTGAGATGGTTTTTATGGCGGGTTTGGTTTTCATGAAGATTCTTTGGGATTACATTCGAAAATGAAGTTTAAAGACATTACTTCAGTGCTTGATTTATATATCCTAGAGCCCGTGTTTGAAGACTATTGAAGAATCAACATTCGTGGATTGCTTCATATATTCCTCGTTGCAGATCTTTTTATTTGCTAGATGCTCATTTTGGAAGTTAAAGCATTGTCATCCATTCCATACTTTGAGGGGGAGATTGTAGGGTTTCAAAGCACTCCATGGATGATGGCAATGGGCCCCTTTGACGAATTCTAGGTTAAAATCCCAAGACTTGTCTTTTCCCTATAAATAGTCATGTATTATTCATTATTAGGGTTAAGAGTGAGGCAAAATGTAGCCGCCACGTGAGGTTTCTTAGTGTTAGATTCTTTAGTCTATGCTTTAAGTGTAATTTATCCCTCATATTTCAATAAATCGAGTGATCATTCGACATAATCTTCATTATTGTGTTTGTTCTTATTTTCCGCATCTTGTTCATCAAATCACAATTAGGGTTTTAATCCCAAGAAGTGGCAGTAAAGAACATCTTACGCTATCTCAAGCGAACCACCTCCTTAGGTCTATGGTATCCATCCAACTCAGGCTTCTTCGTTCAAGCCTATTCTTATGCTGACCTTGGAGGATGTGGACTCGACAGAAAAAGCACAACTGGTGGCTGTCAATTCCTTGACGGGAAGTTGGTCAGCTGGCAATCCAAGAAACAAACATGTGTGTCGTTGTCTACTGCCGAAGCGGAATACATTGCCGCGGCATCCTGCACATCACAAGTGATTTGGATCCAGAGTCAACTTCGAGACTATGGACTCAATATGAAGAAGATCCCATTATATTGTGACTCTGAAAGTGCAATTAGGATCTGTCATAACCCAGTGCAACACTCTAAAACCAAACACATAGCACTGAGGTATCACTTCATCAAAGATCATGTGGAAGATGGTAATGTCGAAGTTCACTTCGTAAGAACCACTGATCAACTGGCTGACATCTTTACCAAAGCTCTTCCTGAAGCATCATTCAATAAAATCTTGCAAGGGCTAGGTATGATGGAATCAGAGTCAGTACCTCACACTACCTCTCAACTTCAAATGTAAGAAGCGAAACCAACCGAACGTTCAGGTTCGGTTCAACCATCTGACTCGCTCATTACCTCAATGGTAGTTTTTATATGTTGTATATTTCTTGTACAAATATATTTTTCTTTGTGTAAAAAGTTTTTCCAAATTGCATATCTGAACTCCTTGGTTTCTTAAAATTTTTCAAAACCGAAACCTACCGAAGGTTCGGGTTCGGTTTTCCAAAATTTTGTTGAACCGAAACCAACCGAGGGTTCGGGTTCGGTTTTTCAAAATTTTCCTGAACCGAAACCAACCGAAGGTTCGGGTTCGGTTTTTCAAAATTTTCCTGAACCGAAACCAACCGAACGCTCGGGTTCGGTTTTTCAATTTTTTTTCCCAAAGTTTTTTTTTTTCGTTTTTCTTTTTTTTCTTTTTACTTGTTTTTAACTTCTTTTAATTTTTTTTTAATTTCTTTCATATTTCAAAAACTCCAAAAATATTTTTAGTTTTTCTTGTGTGTTTGTTTGATTATGGGGATATCATTGATGAATTACTTAAGTGTCCCTAGAAGCATGCTGCTGTATGCGTCCCAAGCCTCATAAGATTTCGAATAATAGCCTTCATGACCTGGTATACACAAACCTTGTCTTCCCAATAAGGCTAATACATTTATTCTAATCGCGAGCTACCTCACTCTCTTCTCACATGAGTTAAGAGTTTCCTGCTTGGTCCTTATTTTCGCAGCAGAGGTACCATGTTTTCTTACACCATCCCCATTCCACTTCTCCATTACATTCGTTTCATCAACGTAACCCTTGAGACTCTCAGAAACTACCACTGAGGTTTATGGTTACACAACATCTGTGTTTATGATCTTAGTTTCGTGCCACTACGAGCTGAGTGAAACCCAAAATTCAACACCAAAGAATTGACGGTGAACAATTAAATTGATCAAGCTTTCACCAAAGAATTAACGAATGTACCCTCATAAAATCTCAAATTTTCTTTTGAGTGATTCCTATGAAATTGTTACACACCATAACATTTCTTCCCATGGGATCCATTTTTTATTTTTCTGAGATTTTATATTAATCCAAGCCACTACAAAATAAATTCCTACCTACTTGTTCAACAGACCACACCGGTCTCACAAGTACTTTGTTCACTTTCTTTCTTATTTCAAGAATAGAATTGATGAATCAAAGCGAAACCACCCTTATTTAGCCTTATTAAAAGAAGCCTTTCAACATTTATTAATAAATGCTTGATCGTAATTCAACGGGATTCCACACTAACACTTTGAGGTCTCTCTTGACCTTGAAGGAAGAGATTCGTGCCCGGGATCATCAGTTTCGTGTCATTATTGACATCACAGATTATCCTTAAAAGAGTTGCTTTATTTCCTTTTCTTTTACACTCTTTGCACGAAAATCCTTGATTTTCCAAAAATCCGTTACTAATTATTTACAGGCTGTAATTATGGTGCTGTGGTCAGAAATCATCCACGTGGGCATTTAATTCAAAAAGATGCCGTTTAAAAGGATAAGACGAAAGGTTGCTGACTCGGCGGGAGTTAAAGGGATAGAAATTCAAACGACGGTAAAAAGGAAGGCGCGTGTGAATTTGAAACGACCGCGCTTTTACTGACACTTATGGACGCGTGTGCGAAATCCAAGCGTCATCTCTCTGGCAATTAATGGCGCGTGCGGATTTGAAGCGATTTTCTTCTGAAACGACGCTTGTTGGGTAGCGTGATCCTAGGATTCTGACAATCTCTCTCCTACGTGATCATCGCATAGAAGATATGAAACGATCTTTCTCTCTCCAATCCCTCACTATAAAAGGCAGTCCACAAAACCTTTTACCTCTTTACTGCCTCTGAAATTTATCAAGAGCAAAAACTCACAAACCGTCTCCTGTTCATCTTCTTCTCCAAACCTGCAACAATGGCTGAATCTTCTTCCGTTCATGCTACTTCTCAGATCCTCTCCATCTGTCCTCAGCAATGTCTGATCATTGATCTCAACCCACTGGCGTACGACTCCTATATGTCACCGGTCATCGAATGCTTGAAGTACTCTCAGCTTGCTCCTACACTCTCAAGAATTGAAACTGTACCGATGGTGGCCCTATCGCAGGTTTATGCGACTGCTTACTACGACAAGGCAGTCGACCGGGTATTCTTTGAAGTTGCAGAACACAAGACTTCCATTTCTCGCCCCCGTTTCTGCAATATGCTAGGGTTTGCTGCTGACCCATCGCGAGTTAACTCGGAAACGATTCCGGTTGGGATGCTGTATAACATGTTTTACAACATGGGATACACAGAGGTTCTCACCTCTGTCGCCAAGTTCAAAAAGTCTTGCCTACTGCCCCAGTGGAATGGTCTATTTACAGTTCTTTTCAAAGGCCTGTCAGAGAGGAGCTCAGGATCTGACGGTGCAAGTCGTCTTTTCTATCGATAATGTATGGGGTGTACAACGGGATAAATCTGGACTATGGGTTTGTCCTATGGCAACAGCTCATTCAGAGCCTCTCTTCCTCATCCCGACACTCGGAGGTGTCGTTGGCCCGGTTCTGGATCTTGATTACAAGATGGGCCATGGACAAGTTTAATGTTCCAACTGCTGATGGTGCATCGATGTCTTCTATTGGTACGTTCCATACCAAGAAGATCATCGTCTCAGATGCATCGAAATTTTCCTTCATTGGCTCCATCCCGGAGACAATGTATGTAGATGTGCCCTCCGACAGCAGACTGATCAGGACGATCAAGGAGTTTAGGCCAACTGGTCCAAGGGAACTGACACCGGATATGCTCAGATCGATCCATGATGCTGACAAACCGACCAATAGGGGCAAAAAGGGTGACAAAGGGAAGAAAGTGTCCAAAGCTCCAAAGGGCCCTTCTCCCAAAAAGAGGAAACAACCGAAGGCTGCACAGTCCCCACAGCCGAAGGGGAGGAAGACACAACCGAAGCGAAAGCTTCTAATTCCCTCTTCTTCAAGCGACTCTGAGGGAGGGAGTTCAGATTCTGAAGGTTCTCAAGGAGACGAATCTCCTCAACGAGGCAACACACCACCTCGATCCCCAAACCCAGAGATGGAACTTCATCAATCCCCAGTTCCTTCACCTCCACCAACTCTTCCTATTTCCATTCCCACCCTAAACCCTACTATTCCACCAATGTCTTTCTCTATACCACCACCCATTTTCACCACATCAACCGAAACACCACCAGTTACCGAACCCACACCAGTAACCGAACCAGCACAAACTGAAACCCATACAACCGAACCCACCCATACTCCACCACCACCCGAAACTAATCCCACACCTACTCAACCTGAACCCACAAAGCCCACATCACCCCCAGCTTCACCACCCCCTCCATCTCCAGAAGACGCCTCCGATGGCGAAAACCAATACCTTGGTGGTGATCACATGAACTTCGATTCGGTCTACTATAGTCCGTTTCAAGTTCAGAGTGATGAGGAGGATGATGCTCCAGTGACGAAGAAGCATCTCAAAGAGCTTAATGAGAAGGTTGATCTTCTTCTCGCCTCCTCTTCCAACCAGCAGTCCTCTCTTTCTGAAGCTGCCCTTCAGAAAATTATTGACGCCTTCTCAAGGGCTCAACATGATTCGGTGGCCTCAGCAACTGCTGCGATTGATGCCTCTACCAAAGCCTGTGAGGCTGCGACCGAGAAAGTCGATAAACTATTCTCCGACGCTTCTGTCCTGCTGAAGTCCTTGCAGGAAAGCGCCGACGCCACCAAGACAACTCTGGAACCAATTGTTCAGCAATTGGCCAAGTTCGTCTCAACGGAGTTGACTTCGTTTGCTGCCCTACGCCAAAATATCAGCGACGACAACTCGGCACTACGTGCCTCCATCGATGCCCGCCTAGCTAAGCTACAAGAGGATCTTGCAGCTGAGAATTCTCTGATGGACGTCTTGGCGAGTAAAACAACCGCCCTAAAGGTCAAGAGCATACAACTCTCCAATTCTCAAGAACAACTAGAAGCTCTTCGATCCGAACGGGAAGTGATCAAAATGTGTGTTTCGGATGTCCACGCAGTATTATCAAACATCCTGGAAGCACACGACCCCATCCTAAACCATTCGGTGAGGCGTACCCTCGCTGAAAAGCTCTCTCCGGCCATGGATCTTCTAAGCAAAATTGAAGGCCTACCGAGTTTCGTGTCCATTCCGAAACAAGGGGGAGATGCGAAGACAGGATCGAAACCTCCTTCCTCCAAAGCTACTCACACAACCGAACCACCTTCAACCGGTTATGTTTCGGGTTCGGGTGTGAAGAACAAGGGCAAAAACATAGCTGAGGGAGGAGATGATGATGAAGATGAAGACAAGGAGACCATTGCTGACATGTTAAAGCGAAAGAACAATCGCAATGCTGACGATGATGCCAGTCGTGTGGCGCGAGAGGCTGAAGAAGCCGAACGCAAACAAAAGGAAGCCCACGATCTCCTTGAGAGCCGAAAGACTCTCTTCCCTGCATGGACTCGGGAGAGAATGATCAAAGAGGCCATAGAAACTCCAAGCATATTATGGCTCGAGCCGGTTATATCATTTGACTGCAACAACACTATCGATTCGCAGTTTGATATGCCGCTGACTCGAAAGGCGTTCATCTTCCACGCCTTCTCTAACATATTCGAAGTCCCGCATCCGAACGATGAGCTTGACAGGGAGCTCATTGACTTCTATCTGGAGGCTGCTCGCCCTCAATACCTCACCTGGAGCGCCCAGAAGATTGTAAACGTTCGGGTGCTGAAGCCTTATGCCGTGGGGAGATTCACAAACGTTAAGTTCAAGCTCATTCGTGGATCAGCAAGAACTGCTCATCTTATCTCCCTGGTGGATCTGCCAAATCTAAATCCTCATGACTGGATAGTCCTGTACAATATCCTTCTGACTGACGAAGCCGAATATGGTCCCATCATAGACCACGTCAAAAGGATGTTGGCATGCTACATCATGGAGGTTGCCCTAATGGATCAGGAGGTCGCCACAGTTTTTAAGAAGAAACCGAAGATCGCACCTGTGGGATCGGCCAGTGATCTAAACCAAATGCAAATGGGCAAGATTGATTCGAGGCGAAACTCTGTAATGTTCACTAGAGCCGAAGGACAGAAATGTCTCTTCGCTTTAGCTGACAAACACCTTTACACCACAGCTTGCTTGGAGCACGTCCTATCAATTATCAAGCGGTGTAAAGAGAACTCGGCTGATGACATCAAGTACTTCAATGATATGATCAATTGGTACATCCGGTTTAGACAGACCATCCTCTCCATAACCAAGTGTCTGTTTAACACCGTGAAGAAGAAGGTACCAGCTTCAGCTGCCGGCCCAAGTAAAAAGTGAAGGTCTCGCTCCAAATTGACGCAAAGGGGGAGATTGTTGGGCTGAAGATTGTTTTGATGTTGCGTCTTTTGGGCTCGATAGTTTAGCCATGTCAACTCCGGTTTGGGCCTGTCCAACCGTGAGCCTTTTATGTATTGTATATAAGTTAATGCTTGCATGCATATTAGGTTAACGATTTTAGAGATTGTCGATATAGCGATTCATCTAGAGTACAATAGTTTTCTTTAATCGTTCTTGTAATCTTCCAATCCTCTACAGTTGATGTTCTTAATCGAGCTCTTCTGAGGATTTTGTTTAATCATTCGACACGTTTGATTCAATCTTTTCTTGTTCTTATTATTGCGTTCTTACTGTTTTATATTCATATACTTGTTCAAGATCTAATCGATCTTCATAGATTAAAGGTTTCAAATCACAACAATTTATTTATAAAATGACGTGATTAAGGAATTTCTTTAAAAAATTCATAACTTCTTTATCTGACGTCGGTTTTTGCCAGACTTTTCACCGCTGAAATACCATTGTCGAGACCTTCGATTCTCGTTTAGGTCATTCCGGCCAAAATTCGCTCGATCTCCGATTCGAGTTTTTAGTTGTCTGTTGCTAAGCCGAACTTGGAAAAATCTTAACTTCAATATACGAAGTCGGATTTGGGCGTTCTTTTTACGTACGATCATGGTTTAATGACATTTAAACATAGAGGGAATTTAAATAGAACTTTTTGGACAATTTATTATTAAAGTTAATTTTATTAACTCAAAAGTGGTTACAATACTTGACTTTTTAGGTCATTACAATGAGTTGAAATATCGGGTTGTCACAAAACCCTAGTATTATTTTGAAAAAGTTCAAATCACAGCCTTATGGTTTTATCAATTAATTAAGGTGTATAATTAAAAGAGGTTTAATAAATCCATAAAGTTTTTGGTTTACAATTTAATTGAATTAAAGGTATAATTGTTAAATTTGACCACCTAATATTTTAAAAGTGTAAAATACACCCTATACTATATATAACATTAAAAGTCTAACATTATATATGTATGAGTAAAAGTTAGTCTTACCGTTAGTAGGCCTCATTCACGAAGCTGGTCTATAAGGGGTGTTTAAGGAAATTGCTTATAAAATGGCGATTGAATGGGTATCCACTCTTACCCACCACACTCTTGACTAATGGAGGGTCGTTAGCCGAACGGGTAGGATGGGACGAAACCTTCCATTATAAGTATAATGAATTACACAAGTAACTACATGTTTTACAAATTCCCAATCTTAGTTACTTAGGAAAAAGTGAGTTGATGCAATTCCATGAAATTACACTTTGTGCCCTTGCGAAGACGTTAGTGGAGCGTGTGTGGTTTACTGGCACACTAAATGGTTCTAAGCAAAGGTAGCAAAGGGTGACTCAATGTTTGTCATAGTTCGGTGGAGCGTGTGTGGTTTACTGGAACATCGAATAGGTGACTGTAACATGTGGGGGCACCATGTAAGTTTCCATGGTTATTCACACCCGCTTTGTGATCCTCGGCATCCCAGTCACAAACAAGAGGGGCATATCGAGATTTAAACATGCCATTGAAATGTTCAATGAATCTCATAGGATCTAGGAGTTTTCATAGATCTAAAACTTAAATTTCTTTTTCGTTTTTCATGGTGGAAATTAGTGAATCGTCATTCACTTACCCTCAAATGTTCTGCAATTTGGGTTACGGCATCCCTCTCCTGAGTTGTAGCATATTGTGTTGGTTCCTAGCCTTAGTATCTCATTTGGGTGATTTACTAAGGACTCAATCAATCAACTAACTTGAATTCGTTTTCTCCCGTCTAGTAGATGTCAAAGTTCGACAACTATGGTCTTCCCAAATCCCGTGGAACAAGCTTTCCACATGAAGATGATATTCCTCGATTCGATCGAGGAACAAGAAATCATGCTTCACTTCCTCTACCTCCTCCAATTATTCTCCCTAACCCACAAGTTCAAAGGCTTGAAAAGTTCAAGATCACTCAAGCCCTTTTGGCAAGTAAACATAAAGAAAGAAAGTCGGTGTGTGCACACGTCCTAGGGATGAAGTCACACATTGATAGGTTAAGAATGTTGGGATCCGTTGTCTGTGAGGAAACGGCTGTTGATTAGGTTCTTCAGTCACTTCCTAATTCATATAGTGAGTTCGTAAGAGAGTAGTATATGATGAACCGCAACGTGACATTTATAGATCTCACCTATAGGCTTATTGCTGCTGAATCAGCAATGGTTTGGCGTAATAGAAAAGCAAAGTTGATTGGTGAATCTGCCTTCAAGACCTCTATGGATATAGACAATGGCAACGAAATACATGCTATGATCGAAAAGTTTGATCATAAGAGAAAGGCAATGTCTGAAGTAGTTCCATGTCATGTTCCAAAAGAGTCAATTTGCTTTTATTTCCAAGAGAAAGGGCATTGGAGACGAAGCTGCCCCATTTACCTATGAGATCTAAGAGATGGGAGAGTCAAAATGTATGGCTCTAATATAGGTAAAATCCATTAACTAACTCTTTTAAGCTTCTATTCTAGATTCTTAATACATAATGTGATAAGATTACAATTGATGTTTTGTAGGATCAAAGAAAAGAAAGGAAGCTTAAGGGAAGAAGTGAGCAGAATCTAACCGTGAAGGAATGAATTTCGATTGCATTTCTCGAAGATTAGATTCTTGAGCTACTACTTAGAGTTAGAATTAGATTGCTAAGGAAGATGTATTAGCATAGTTTTTCAATGAATTGCATTGTAAGGACAAATTTTTTTCCGCAATAAAATAAAATTTGATTTTATATTATTTATTTATCCTTGCAATGGCGTATATGAAAAATTGATGTTTGGATATTAGCAATAATGGATTTGGCTCTTATTATGTTATTTATGGAAATTCGATAATTTACCAAATAGGGAGAGTTTCTCATCGCCCAAGTTTCAATTGGAAAGAAACTTGGAATCATGCAACTTGGTTGCACGATGAATGAGAAATTTCATATTTTGGAAATTAGACTAATTCATTGACAAAGTTTCAAGTGAAGGACTAGGAGATCGAGCACACAAAGTTGCGTGTTGATCAAGTCCACCATATGAGTAATAACGATATTCGTCATGATTTACTAAGGGTTTAGTAAATATGATTATACTTACAAGATTAAGTGTAATTATGAATTGATTGAAAAAGTTTAAATCAATAACAGAACGAATAAGAAGAATCAAGTAGGTAGAAAGATAAAAGTTTCTCCATTCTAAGAAGAAGGCAGAGTACCTTTTATGCTTTATGATAGGTCTTAATGATTAAGAACCACATCTCAATTGATCCTCTAAGTGAGTCTTACTACAATTGTATGTTTAAGAAGAGGAATCAAGGATTGGAGAAATGGTTAAATCAAGAGGTCAATCATACTTCGTTCCAAAAAAAGTCTTAAAGTTAAGATTGTGACATTGAGTGATAAGTATTAAGAAGGTTTATAGCATTCGTCAAATATGGAAAAGTTGTGATGTCTTGGATAAGACAAAGACCAACTCAGACCAATTTATGAAGTGTTTTGATAAAAACTACACTAACTCTTGAATATTTGGTTTGTCAAGAAATGTTTATTGACAAGAGAATCTTATATGTCAATGTTTTCGTACATATAAAGAACCCTAAAATCCGAGTTATAACGAAGAAGTTATGACCAACCGAAGATTCTCGGCAAAACCGGCAACAGCGATTAAACGAAAAACGCGAAGTTTCAATACAATAGTTTTTAGCCTTAAGTATCTAAATGAAAGTTATAGATAACCTCAAACCGTGAGCGTACATAAAAAGAACGTCCAAATCTGACTTCGGATGAGGAAGTTATGATTTTCCAAGATTCGGGTATAGCAGTAGACAGCTAAAAACTCGAAATAGAGCTCGAGATACTTTTGACCGAAACAACCTAAATGAGAATCTAAGGTCTCAACAATACTAGCGCAACGGTAAAAAGGCTGACGAAAACGGACGTCGGATAAAGAAGTTATGAATTTTTGAAGAAATTCCTTAATCACGTCATTTTAATAAATAAATAATAAAAATAATTTCATAATTTGCCAACGGAATCTAAACGAAAGTTGTAGATCTTAGTCTCACCTACGCGTGGATATAAAGAACGTCAAAAACCGAGTTCGTATGAAGGAGATATGAATTTTAGAAGTTTATTTAAAATAATTATAAATTTAAATATAAATTCTTGGTAATATCCGAAGGGGAGTCAGCAGATAGGACCGGAGTACGCCCTGCGTACCGTCGTGCACCCCGCGTACTCGAATCAAGGGCCTCGGATCATCCACGTCGCCCCTATGCGAAGCTACCGACCCGCCCCATCCGACCCGCCCCATCCGACCCGTCCCATCCGATCCGTCCCATCCGAAGCCGAGGCAGTCGGGACTCGCTCATGCATGACGTACGCGTACGCGCTGCGTACGAGCGTACGCCCCGCGTACCGAGGCTTCTCAGACCCCCTATAAATAGAATGCGAGGGTTTCCGGAAAAATTGCACATTTCTCTCCTTTCTCTCACGATCTTGCCTCGATTTCCGTGCCCGTTCAAACCCGAAGCTCTGGTCTTTTTGCTCAAGTCCCGAGGGTCGATTTTACTCCCGAAATTCCCGAGAATCCCAAGAAAAATCCGTTTCCCAAGACGAAACTCTGCCCGGTTTTCCATCTCGCTATCTTCAAACTTTCAAGTGAGTTCATACCCTTTTAATCAACCTTTGAAATGATTTTAAATGTTTTAAATACTTATGGGTGGGGGGGAATACAAGTTAAATACTTATAGTTATTGCTTCAATCACATGTGATTGCATTAATCACATGTGATTAATAACTAGGGAAACCAATGATTTTATCACTGTTCAAACTGTTTATCAAACTGTTTTACTTCAAAATGTTTTACAAACCCTTTTACTTTTCAAACTTATTTACAACTGTGATTCAAACAAATGTTCCTTATACTTAAACTGTTTTATCAAACGTATGCCTTCAAATTGTTTTATAGATTGACATCAAGTCGATATTTTCTTAAAATAATACTTATGTTTCAAATGTCTTATAAAAACTTATTTATGCTTTTATATTATAAATTGCATGCCCATATATGTATAGATGTATAAATAATGTTTAAAGGGCTTAGGAAGGCCATCCGCCCTATTTCCTTTTTCTCAATTTGGATGTGGTCTGGTGGGATTTCGGGTGACCATCCGAAGGTCGTTTCAATATTAATTATATATCAAATATACATATATAGACATAAAAGTACTTCCATATTCATACGTACTAGACACACCATTAGTAAGTTACCATCGGGGTAACACAGGATCATACTATTACAACTGCTAGATCAATGAGTCAGTTCATTCATGAGTCCATATACAACTATACTAGGAAGAGAACATATACAACTATACTATGAGAACATATACAACTATACTATGAGAACATATACAACTATACTAGGAAGAGAACATATACAACTATACTAGAACGAGAAACATTACCCTTACATTAATATATTAACAATTGTGATCCACTGTATCGGAGCATGCCTTAAATGTCATGGCCCGAGTTGTAGCCAGAATTCTCTTGGAGGGAGAGCGTGAGTTTGCGTATAGATCTATACTGGATTGACTATCCTACACCTTGCTGCTAGCTACAGCCGGACCTGCAGGTCTGCGGGTGCCAAACGTCATTCCGTTATTACGACCATTCGTATGTCGTTGTTACCAGTCGATAACATGGTGCAATTATCACATTTTACCTTAATATAAATCCGGTTTAAGGTAGTTAGTACAACAGTAGTTAGTATAAAACTAAGCTACAGTACTACAATGATATACCCATTACATATTTTTAGTGATAACCGCACTTGAACTTTAATGTACAAACTATATTTTGTTAAAAGATAGTTGCACTTGGGAAATTACACACTTTTACATCAAACGAACATACAAAACAGTTAAGCCTTGGTAGAAGGCTACTTTAATAGAAAATATAGGTTTTTCTGAGAGATTCAAAGTTTTACAAACACTTACATACATTTTACAAACTTATACTTGAGACACGTTCAAACGTTTTTTATAACAAACACCGACACTAAAATAATTATGAACTCACCGGATTAATGCTGATAAACTCTTTCAAAATAAGTTGTATTCTCAGGTCATCAGTAGATAGGTACCGAGGCCAGGTTTTGAGAATGTGGAGCGCATCCAAGACTCATCTCATATTATTTTGTTTTACATTATTTTGGTGTCTATAACTGTACAGAACACGCTTGTATTAAAATTATATATTTAATGCAATGGATGATGTTGTTTGCTTATTTACATTTACTGTGTTGTGATACTTTACATGACGTCCTCCGCCCCGGAACGTTTCCGCCGTTCTTGGTTTTGGGGTGTGACAGATTGGTATCAGAGCATTGTTTATAGTGAATCAAGTATATCAACCCATAAAAGATATACTAAACTATAAACCCAAAAGGGATTAAAGCACTCTGACCCAGAATCTATACTTTAAATAATAAAATATTTAATTAAGTATACTAGTCTGCATTCATACTAAAATCAGTTTCACAATGACAAGAACAAAAGTATTACGATTGTTAAGTATCACAAGTGAGGTCGGGGATGTATGGTCAGTCCTGGGAATGGCATAGCCTGATCAACTATGTTGGTCCTAGGAGTGATTAGCGTATGCCCTAGAACGGTTGTGATAGGTTAACAAGTCTAAAAACTTACCAACAATACCACAAGAAGATCAGTAGAACTTCAACTTAAAATACTATAGGTGTATTTTGTACTACTAGTTACACGTATACTATATTCTTATACCTCTCTTCTCACGTAGATCTAAATGGCTGGATTCCATCACGGCGACCCGTACTTTCCAAATGAAGGCAATGCCGGGTGGATCGATGAAGAGCCCGAAGATGAACATCCAATCCCTTTGGATGATCACCTCGCAGAAGGCTTTTCTGATGGATCCGACTCCAAGCCTGAAGTCAACAACCTACCGCTCGTAGGTCAAGCCCCGAACAACAACCCTCGACTAGCTTTTCCAGGTCCTAGTCCCTTGTGGGCAAACAACTTGAATCGCTGGAGTGATGAACAGGGTCAACCCTTACCATACTTTGGGGACCGAAGCTTTTACAATGTCAGCGATGGTGGCTCTGCTGACCAAGCTCTGCCTGTCATTATCCGCAGAATAGCTCGTAATGTCGAGCAAGGTCGAGCAGCCATCGACTGGGTCATGGAGATTGATGCCAACTCAGGTGTCAACACAGTTCGCATCCGCCATCTTGAAGAAGACATGGAACGGACCCGGAGAACCAATGAAACCCTGCAGCAGCAGCTGGCTGCCTCACGAGCTGAAATCTTGGAGCTTCGAGCTCGTCAGAGGGCTCAGGATCGACACCTTCAAGAGGTGTTTCGTCAAGTGTCCGACCTCAGGGCTCGCCCGGGGAATTCCCATCACCGTTAGATGATGTCTAGTACATCTCTGTCTTTTGATTAAAGAATAGCCTTTAACATCTGTGCTCTAAGTAGCACTTGTCTGTAAAATATTCCTAACTTTCAGTACTCTAATTAGGAATCTAAGAACTGTCAAACTTTTCTATATGGTATCATGTATGACCTACTGTTAGGTCGATTTTCCCTGAACTTATTACATCAGTAATACCAGTATTATTGAAATCTATCTAATCTGTGGGAAAAATCTATACACTTGTGCTTTCCTACTAATATTTCTTATTGTGATTTCAAACACTCATTCAACTGTTGGGCTATGGTTAGTTAGTCCATGTGTCACTCTCACGTTGCTTACAAATTGATTCTTACCATTTTTCTTATCTTTATAAACTTATAGCTGAAAGATGCCTCCTCGCAAATCTCCCAGGAATAACCCTGCACCACCACCTCCTCCGCCTCCGGTCATCGATACTGTAGCCCTGAATGCTGCCGTAGCTGCAGCAGTGGCGACTGCCATGGCTCAGTATCACTCAACTGATGCCAGCAGAGGTGGAACCCCTGTGGAATCAACCCCGGTTGAAACCCATGTGTGCTCGAGAGAGTGCTCCTATAAGGATTTCACCAATCGCACGCCGAAGCCTTTTTACGGCACCGGCGGAGTCATTGCCCTCTCGCAATGGCTCGAGAAGACTGATTCAGTCTTCGAAATCTGTTCATGCCCTGCGGCGAGTAAAGTCAAGTACGCCGCATGCACCTTTGAAGGAAAGGCCCTGACATGGTGGAACGGCCATGTCAAGGCACTAACTCTCGTCGTAGCCAACGACATAGGCTGGGAAATAATGAAAGACCTCATGACTGAGGAATACTGTCCGAGGGGCGAAATCCAGAAACTGGAACAGGAACTTTGGAACCTGACGATGAAGGGCACCAATTTGATCGCTTACACTGCCCGATTCAGCGAGCTGGTGGCCCTCTACCCCAATATGGTTCCCACCGAGGGGAAGAAGATCGAGTGGTACATATGGGGGCTAGTGCCTCCGTATCAGGGGAATGTTCTAGCATCAAACCCCGCTACCTTCGACAGTGCCAAGCGATTGGCACAACGAGTCATTGACCATGGAGTCAAAAACCCCTGCAACCACAACCACCCTAGCCAGCCCAGAACCCTCCAAACCCGCTGATACTAAGCGGAAATTCTGGGATGAAAAGAAGAAGCAACAGGCTGCCAAAAAGCAGCAAATTGTGGCAATGCATGCCGCAATAACCCCTGCTGCTGCTACTACTGCTCCGGTGGGTTGGTATGCTGGAAGGTTGCCCAAGTGCAACAAATGCAGCTTCCACCACAACGGCCCCTGCCGTGAAATGCAGTGCTCAAACTGCAACAGAAAAGGAGACACCGTCCGTTTCTGTAAGTTCCCGACACAACCTATCAACCAAGTCCCTGGCTCTGGCACGAGCCCAACCTGCTATGGATGTAGCGAAGCAGGCCACTTTAAGAGGGACTGCCCCAAAGCGAGGAATGTTGGAGGAGCAGGGAGGGTACTAGCTAGAGGCCACGGGGAAGCAGTTGCTGACCCGACAGTGGTGACTGGTACGTTCCTCCTCGATAACTCCTATGCATGCATTCTGTTCGATAGTGGAGCGGAGCGAAGCTTCGTAAACCATAAATTTGCTCGCATGCTTAATCAACCACCGCACGCACTCAAAGAACTATTCACAGTAGAAATGGCTAATGGAAAAACTGAAAGTACGAGTTGCATATACTTAGGTTGTACCCTAACTCTAGATAACCATTCATTCCCAATCGACCTCATGCCAGTCTCAATAAAAAGTTTCGACGTTATCATTGGCATGGATTGGTTAAGCCTTCATCACGCCGACATCATGTGCTACGAGAAAGCAGTCCGTCTAAACCTTCCGTCTAACGAAACCCTTATAGTCTACGACGACAAACCCGGTGCAAGTCTTTGTATTATATCAAGTATTCAAGCACAGAAGTATCTGCGTAAGGAATACCATCCATTCCTTGCTCACGTCGTCGACACGAGCCTCGAAACGAAAGAACTAAAGAACATCCCTGTAGTGAGCGACTTCCCCGACATTTTCCTAGAAGAACTACCCGGGTTACCCCCGCAACGACAGGTCGAGTTCAGAATCGACTTAGTCCCAGGAGCTACCCCAGTAGCCAAGTCGCCCTACCGTTTAGCACCAGCTGAGATGTAGGAACTCTCTGGTCAACTTAACGAACTGCTCAGCAAAGGCTTTATAAGACCAAGTTTCTCACCTTGGGGAGCACCGGTCTTGTTCTTTAAGAAGAAAGACGGATCATTCCGTATGTGTATTGACTACAAAGAACTCAACAAACTGACGGTCAAGAATCGTTACCCTCTGCCTCGCATAGATGATCTATTCGACCAACTGCAAGGGGTGAACTATTTTTCTAAGATTGATCTGAGATTCGGATATCACCAGTTACGAGTGCTAGGGAGGATGTGCCGAAGACAGCCTTCCGAACTCATTACGGACATTACGAGTTCGTGGTGATGCCATTCGGATTGACCAATGCGCCCGCAGTCTTCATGGATCTGATGAATAGAGTATGCTGACCTTACTTGGATCAGTTCGTCATCGTTTTCATTAACGACATCCTGATCTACTCCCGAAGTAGGAAAGAGCATGGCGATCACCTGCGACAAGTTCTAGAGACATTACGAAAAGAGAAGCTTTATGCGAAGTTCTCGAAATGTGAATTTTGGATCCGGAGAGTCGAATTCTTAGGAAACGTGGTAAGCGAAGAGGGAATCCACGTGGACCCATCCAAAATTAAAGCCATTGAGAATTGGTCAGCACCTAAGACGCCTATAGAAATTCGTCAATTTATAGGTCTCGCTGGCTACTACCGCAGATTCATTCCGAACTTCTCTCGAATAGCGAAAGCTCTTACAACCCTAACCCAGAAAGGCGTGGCCTTTGACTGGAAAGAGAAACAAGAGAGAGCATTCCAAACGCTCAAGAGAGCCTTGTGCACCGCGCCAATACTATCCCTTCCCGAAGGAATAGAAGACTTCGTAGTCTATTGCGACGCATCAAATCAAGGACTCGGATGTGTTCTGATGCAGCGAGGTAAGGTCATCGCCTACACCTCGAGATAGTTGAAGACACACGAGGTTAACTACACGACCCACGATCTTGAACTAGGAGCAGTAGTGTTTGCTCTGAAGATCTGGAGACATTAATTGTATGGAACGAAGAGCACTATCTTTACCAACCACAAGAGTTTACAACACATTTTCGATCAAAAGGAGCTCAACATGAGACAACGACGGTGGGTCGAGCTACTCAATGATTACGAATGTGATATTCGTTATCATCCGGGTAAAGCCAACGTAGTAGCAGACGCCCTAAGTCGGAAAGAATATTCTGGTCGCAAAGTCAAGTCATTGTCAATAACCATCCATTCACACTTGTCTAAGCAAATTCAGGCGGCTCAACTTGAAGCCATGAAACCTGAAAGTGTGACGAGTGAATCCCTTAGAGGAATGGACAAGAAATTAGAAGCCAAGGGTGACGGAGCCTTATATTTCATGAACCGGATCTGGACACCGAAACACGGTGGTTTCTGAGACTTGGTCATGACCGAGGCGCACAACACTCGGTATTCCGTCCACCCAGGTTCAGATAAGATGTATCTGGATCTTAAAAAGCTATACTGGTGGCCTAATATGAAAGCAGAGATTGCTACCTTCGTAAGTAAATGCCTTACTTGCGCAAAGGTTAAGGTCGAGTACCAGAAGCCCTCTGGTTTATTGCAACAACCAGAGATCCCGGAATGGAAGTGGGAGCGAATCACTATGGATTTCATAACCAAGTTGCCCAAGACAACGGGTGGACTTGACACCATATGGGTCATCGTTGATAGATTGACCAAGTCTGCACACTTCCTTCCTATCAAAGAAACCAACAAGATGGAGAAACTTAAGAGAACATACATTAGGGAAATCGTACGGCTACATGGTGTACCTATGTCCATTATCTCCGATAGAGATAGTAGGTTCACCTCAAGATTTTGGCAATCACTACAACATTCCCTAGGAACAAGGCTGGACATGAGCACAACCTACCATCCTCAGACCGACGGACAGAGTAAGAGGACCATCCAAACACTGGAAGATATGTTGCGAGCCTGCGTGATTGACTTTGGGAAGGCATGGGATACTCATTTACCCCTTGTCGAGTTTTCCTATAATAACAGTTATCACACGAGCATCAAGGCTGCTCCATTTGAAGCTCTCTACGGCCGAAAGTGCAGATCCCCTTTGTGCTGGGCTGAGGTGGGTGATACCTAATTAGCCAGGGGGCAAGCTTTCGACAGTACTCTCACCGGTCCGGAGATCATTCGGGAAACGATAGAGAAAATCGTTCAGATCCGTGAACGATTGAAAGCCTCTAGAGACCGACAGAAGAGCTACGCTGATAAACGAAGAAAAACTTTGGAATTTCAGGTGGTAGACCGAGTCCTTCTCAAAGTCTCACCCTGGAAGGGCTTGATACGCTTCGGCAAGCGTGGGAAGCTTAATCCGAGGTACATAGGGCCTTTCGAGATTCTTGCAAGAGTCGGCCCCGTAGCTTACAAACTCGATCTACCAGACGCACTTCGTAACGTACATTCTACATTCCACGTATCTAACTTGAAAAAGTGTCTATCCGACGAGACTCTTGTAATCCCACTCGACGAGATCGAGATCAACGAGAGCCTCAACTTCGTGGAAGAACCTGTAGAGATCATGGACCGTGAGGTCAAGCTGACAAAGCAAAGTCGTATCCCTATCGTGAAGGTTCGCTGGAACGCCAAGCGAGGACCGAAATTCACTTGGGAATGTGAGGATCAGATGAAACTGAAATACCCTCACCTTTTTGCTTAGTTATTTGTAATTTCTTACTTGCTTAAATTCTAATTTCGGGACGAAATTCCTTCTAACGGGGGGATGATGTGACAACCCGATATTTCGAGACAATGTAATGTAAAACCAATCAAATCTAGGTCAAAATATAACTTTCCTAAAATCTTATTTGGGTTAAATAAAGTAGTAGGAATCGTATCAAGGTTTTGGTACATATAAAGAACCCTAAAATCCGAGTTATAACGAAGAAGTTATGACCGACCGAAGATTCTCGGCAAAACCGGCAACAACGATTAAACGAAAAACATGAACTTTCAATACAATAGTTTTTAGCCTTAAGTATCTAAACGAAAGTTATAGATAACCTCAAACCGTGAGCGTACATAAAAAGAACGTCCAAATCTGACTTCGGATGAGGAAGTTATGATTTTCCAAGATTCGGGTATAGCAATAGATAGCTAAAAACTCGAAATAGAGCTCGAGATACTTTTGATCGAAACAACCTAAATGAGAATCTAAGGTCTCAACAATACTAGCGCAACGATAAAAAGTCTGACAAAAATGGACGTCGGATAAAGAAGTTATGAATTTTTGAAGAAATTCCTTAATCACGTCATTTTAATAAATAAATAATAAAAATAATTTCATAATTTGCCAATGGAATCTAAACGAAAGTTGTAGATGTTAGTCTCACCTATGCGTGGATATAAAGAACGTCGAAAACGGAGTTCGTATGAGGGAGATATGAATTTTAGAAGTTTATTTAAAATAAATATAAATTTAAATATAAATTCTTGGTAATATCCGAAGGGGAGTCAGCAGATAGGACCGGAGTACGCCCTGCGTACCCTCGTGCACCCCACGTACTCGAATCAAGGGCCTCGGATCATCCACGTCGCCCCTATGCGAAGCTACCGACCCGCCCCATCCGACCCGCCCCATCCGACCCGTCCCATCCGATCCGTCCCATCCGAAGCCGAGGCAGTCGGGAGTCGCTCATGCATGACGTACGCGTACGCGCTGCCTACGAGCGTACGCCCCGCGTACCGAGGCTTCTCAGACCCCCTATAAATAGAATGCGAGGGTTTCCGGAAAAATTGCTCATTTCTCTCCTTTCTCTCACGATCTTGCCTCGATTTCCGTGCTCGTTCAAACCCGAAGCTCTGGTCTTTTTGCTCAAGTCCCGAGGGTCGATTTTACTCCCGAGATTCACAAGAATCCTGAGAAAAATCCGTTTCCCAAGACGAAACTCTGCCCAGTTTTCCATCTCGCTATCTTCAAACTTTCAAGTGAGTTCATACCCCTTTAATCAACCTTTGAAATGATTTTAAATGTTTTAAATACTTATGGGGGGGAATACAAGTTAAATACTTATAGTTATTGCTTCAATCACATGTGATTGCATTAATCACATGTGATTAATAACTAGGGAAACCAGTGATTTTATCACTGTTCAAACTATCTATCAAACTGTTTTACTTCAAAATGTTTTACAAACCCTTTTACTTTTCAAACTTATTTACAACTGTGATTCAAACAAATGTTCCTTATACTTAAACTGTTTTATCAAACCTATGCCTTCAAATTGTTTTATAGATTGACATCAAGTCGATCTTTTCTTAAAATAATACTTATGTTTCAAATGTCTTATAAAAACTTATTTATGCTTTAATATTATAAATTGCATGCCCATATATGTATAGATGTATAAATAATGTTTAAAGGGCTTAGGAAGGCCATCCGCCCTATTTCCTTTTTCTCGATTTGGATGTGGTCTGGTGGGATTTCGGGTGACCATCCGAAGGTCGTTTCAATATTAATTATATATCAAATATACATATATAGACATAAAAGTACTTCCATATTTATACGTACTAGACACACCATTAGTAAGTTACCATCGGGGTAACACAAGATCATACTATTACAACTACTAGATCAATGAGTCAGTTCATTCATGAGTCCATATACAACTATACTAGGAAGAGAACATATAAAACTATACTATGAGAACATATACAACTATACTATGAGAACATATACAACTATACTAGGAAGAGAACATATACAACTATACTAGAACGAGAAACATTACCCTTAAATTAATACGTTAACAATTGTGATCCACTGTATCGGAGCATGCCTTAAATGTCATGGCCCGAGTTGTAGCCAGAATTCTCTTGGAGGGAGAGCGTGAGTTTGCGTATAGATCTATACTGGATTGACTATCCTACACCTTGCTGCTAGCTACAGCCGGACCTGCAGGTCTGCGGGTGCCAAACGTCATTCTGTTATTACGACCATTCGTATGTCGTTGTTACCAGTCGATAGCATGGTGCAATTATCACATTTTACCTTAATATAAATCCGGTTTAAGGTAGTTAGTACAACAGTAGTTACTATAAAACTAAGCTACAGTACTACAATGATTTAGCCATTACATATTTTTAGTGATAACCTCACTTGAACTTTAATGTACAAACTATATTTTGTTAAAAGATAGTTGCACTTGGGAAATTACACACTTTTACATCAAACGAACATACAAAACAGTTAAGCCTTGGTAGAAGGCTACTTTAATAGAAAATATAGGTTTTTTTGAGAGATTCAAACTTTTACAAACACTTACATACATTTTACAAACTTATACTTGAGACACGTTCAAACGTTTTTGATAACAAACACCGACACTAAAATACTTATGAACTCACCAGCTTAATGCTGATAAACTCTTTCAAAATAACTTGTATTCTCAGGTCATCAGTAGACAGGTACCGAGGCTAGCTTTTGAGAAGATGGAGCGCATCCAAGACTCATCTCATATTATTTTGTTTTACATTATTTTGGTGTCTATAACTGTACAGAACACGCTTGTATTAAAATTCTATATTTAATGCAATGGATGATGTTGTTTGCTTATTTACATTTACTGTGTTGTGATACTTTACATGACGTCCTCCGCCCCAGAACGTTTCTGCCGTTCTTGGTTTTGGGGTGTGACAGGTTGAGCTGCTTAACTACTTGGAAGACGTAGTGGGCAGATGTGCTACCATAAGGCAAGAAATCGAGATTAAGAAAGTTAGACCCATATGAGTTTGAATTTGTCGTAAACTTTGGTTTTGACAAATTCACATGGATAGGAACAAATACACCATTTAAATCTAAGTGTCATAAGATTTCCTCCTTCATGAAAATGATTTTGAGGAAATGCTTTCACTAAGAAAGATTTTAAGAAGATAGTGATTCTAAAATTGCATTCTCGAATTCGATTATGGTTACGGTATCCCTTTCCATAATTTGAATTCTGAGGTTTGGCAATTGTTTAGACACACATATGAACTATCTAAGGCAAAGGTGTATAAGTTCAAGAAGCCTTGATAAAAGATTATCAAAGCATTAGGTATTGGAAACATAAACTTAAGAAATTCAATAAGTATTGTTTTTCTGAAAGTTAGGCTGTTTCTGAATGCATGTCAAAGCTAGTGGGAGCATAAGTGTTATGTTTATAATAATCATCAAGATAGTGGGAGCATAAATGTTATGAATATATGATTATTAAGACACGTATTGCAAGTTGGCAATATTAATTATAGAAAACAAGAGTTATACCTTGCAAAGTCGTAAGGGTTGTAAAGTTGTTTTGCTATAATTAAGGGAGAGAATATTATACTTCATTTCAAATCTAAAGGCTTAGGTTGTGGAATGTTAATAAATTTAGTCAAAGGTACATAGTGTGTTCTTAAAATTTCGATTATGATTACGGTATTCCTCTTCACAATTCGAATTTTGAGAACATAGCAAATAAAATATTATGGCAGAAGATTGATAAAGTATCAAATCTATATGTAAGACATTATGCATTGTGTCCCATACGCTTCGGGTATAGGATCGATTGCAAATGCTATAATATTTGACCATTCTAAAATTTTCCAAATGTCTAGTGCATTTAGAGGGAAAAAGGACAATAATCGGTTTTGACTAAGATAACTAAACAACTATCAAAGGACAATCCAAAGTTCGCCGAGGATTGGTCACTTGTGAGTAGTTGGAAGTATAGTATTGGAAAATATGGAAATGTTTCCATATTGGATGGACCATATCAACATTATTATGAATAGATAAGATTCTATTAAGAATGAGTTGTCACATGGAAAATATGGAAACGTTTCCATATTGGGAATTGAATATTGAAAATCTATGACTAGATTAGAAACTTTTATGCAAAAGGATGTTCAAAGGAATGTACTTTGAGTGAGAGACATCATATCTAAGGAATTGTATTGTAACAATTTCCGATAGAGGACTTTGTAATTTCATTGGCAATAGTCTTTGTGACTTTGGTGCAGTGATATTATGAAAGGATCATTGCATAAAATGTTAGAATCTAGCATATTCTATAAGTGGAAAGAATTTGATATTCTTACACTTAAAAAAAAGGATTAGGAGTTGTGAAATGAGAATGTTTGGAAATGTGTTCAAGTTGATCTATTTCATAAAGTAAGAACCATAGATAAACATTGTGTGCATGCTAAGAGCATGGGACAAGTGTAATAATTCAGGTAAGAAGTTGATTACCCGAAACGACAAATAATGAGTAATCGATATGGTGATAAATAAAAGGTGTTTTATCTAGGCTCAAAGGGTTGAGGCCATATGGGATTAGTATTATTCTTGTGTTTCACTTTGCATGTTTTGACTTCCAGAATAATTTAATTGGTTAAGAACAGTCAAATTATTCAAACGGGCCACAGTCGTTCATATGTTGGAAGTAGATATGAAAGAAGACTATTGTGAATTGGTGTGTGGATTCTCTAAAGTGTATTAGACATAAGCAAATGTTTGCTGCAACATTCATGAGTGCTTATGAATATGATTTGAGCATTAGATTAAACCCAGGCTCACTTGGATCACTCCATGAATTATATCACGAGTGATTGGTGAGACGATAATATCTTATATTCTTGAAACCGAGATGTGTGAGTTGTATCTTGCAAATCGGTTGCACATTGATAATATGTAAACGCACTAGTAACTTGGTGTCATAAAACATATTGTTGTATGTGATTTAGTGAGTAAGTGCAAGCGAGCATTGTATCAATGTTTATCCGTTCCTTTTATCCAAAGTAGGATAAAAGCGATATCTTTGGGCCCCTCGATGATTTAGTGATGACAAAACGTAAATGCTCGGCCCGGCAAGGGCTAATTTGATTTGTTCAATTAGTCAGTCGTCATAAATCGGAGATCGAGAAATAGTACAAAGAGAATGATTAGAAATCATGTCTTACGATATCTAGAATGGAGGAATATATGATCCCTTATCTAAAGGACACCCGTATCTGATAGGATCAGAGTTGACAGCGGCTTTGGAAAGCTACGATTGCAGATCAGGATCAGAAGTCATACGCATAATAGTTATTAGACTTATCCAAGTGGGAGACCGTTGGATTAGTGTATAAGTCTTTAACTATTTTGGTATGTATTTGACCCGATGGTGCATGGTCCTTTTGGGTTGCCTTCACCAAAGCAACTTGATAGGATGAATTATGGAGAGAAAGGATTAAATATGATTTATTAATATATTATGAGAATAATTTATTAATATATTATGAGAATAATATATTAAAGGAGAAATCATATTGTTTAATTAATATCAGTCAAGAATTAATTGGTAATTAGTTTTGTGACTAAAAGAGATTAATTAAACTTAAGGGACTGGAATTGTAATTATAAGATAATTGCAATTTGGGCCATTGATTGCCTTATATTAAGGAGTGGACGAATTCTATGGGAAACCCATGGGGAAATCGTCGAAGGCCTTAAGAAAAGGAGTCCATGGGTTGCTTAGGGCTTAAGCATCCAAATTAGGGTTTCCTTGTTAGATAACCCTAATAGCCTCCTATATATATATATATATATATATATATATATATATATATATATATATATATATATATATATATATATAGATCCCTTATGACCTAAAAACGTGGCTAACTATCCTTCTAGGGTTTCACATGTTTTAGGGCAGCCTCCATCCTCTCTCCTTCTCATCCTCTTGCTCTTGGTGTTTGTGAACCATTAGAGGAGTGACATTTGTGACTCTAACCTTTCTAAAGTCAATACAAGGAGGAATTGGGATTGTTATTGCTATATAACAATCAAGGTAATATCTTAAGCCCATTCTTATGTGAATAGGATTACTTGTATGCTAGAATTAGGGTTTATCGTCTTGGATAACTTGCATGTACAATAGAGAAACCTAGATCCAAGCATTAGGGTTTGTATGAGCACATAGGATGTTCTTATGACCAAATCCCATCAATTACATGATTAAGCGCGTTTTTGAGGCAACAATCAAGAAGGAACAGTCGTCGGAGTTTGCGGCCCAAGCTTACAGCCGTAAACTGCTTGCGACCGTAAACTCCGTAGATGGTCGATGATTTACTGGAAAGGGGTTTACGGCCGTAAACCCTGGTTGATTGCAAACTCCCTGTTGACCGCAAACTCCAGTGTTGACTAAGAAAATTGATTTTGACCTAATTTTAAAATTGTTATGTTATTGTTGGGATCAAAATTAAATTGTCTAAAATTTTTGTTGTTTGTTTGGGTCTTTCTGTCTTACTTGGTATGGTTAGTTCAGATCAATGGCGAACCTCAAATTTGTGGACATGCATAATCTGGCTATTGTCTTGGCGGATCCTCCAGCTGTTCACTTGGACCTCTAGTCAATGATCCACAGACTCAAGGAATGCTGTTTGTCATCAGCCATTACTGTGAAACTAGTCGTCTACCAAAATTTGATCAGAGTGTTCTGGGCGACTACCAAAATGGAAATGGATGATGCTTGAGTTGTTGTTATTAAAGCTACTGTAAAAGGACACGAGATAGTGATCACTGAGGGCTTTATCAGAGATACATTGCTGATTGACGATCAACCTAATTTCCTCACGGAGATTGGGATTGAGGATGCTCAGAGAATTCTAAGGAGGATGGGATATGAAGGCACTTCACCTCCAACTTTAAAGAAGCTCTTACATCCGTATTGGAGATTTTTGGCGCATGTGTTTGTTAGCTGCATTTCAGGAAGAAGATCAGGAGCTGATGAAATCTCAATAAGGAATACTGGAGCGATTGTTTCTCTTGCTGCCGGAGTGAAATTCAACTTTTCTAGATTTATCTTGGATGAGTTTACGGTAAACATCAGGGCTTCAACCCGGGATACTTTCTTATTGTATCCTAGGTTCGTTCAATTGTTTATCAACACTGAGTTTCCCTATATGATAAAGGAAGGCGATACTCTTGATATGAAATCATTGGGTCCTCACACTGTAGGTCTCATCAAGCAAAAACTGGAGAGGAAAAGTTATTTTTCAAGGAAAGTATCCTCTAAAGAAGTTTGGAAAGTTTGTCGAACTGAATGAGTCCTCAGAATCTTATGGGTCCTCTGACAAGGCGTCTTCTGAGCCTGCATCTTCTGAGAAATCATCTGCAAATGACAATGTTATTACCATATCTGACGATGAGAATAGAGAAGAAGAAGAGACTCCGACTCCTAAAGCTAATGTGGCGGAAGAACATGAGTTGATCCCTGCTAATGTTCAAAGTGACTATGTTGAAAGGACTGTGGCAACTGAGATGGAGGTTGAGGGAGATAAACATGATTCTTTTGATGATCTTGATCTTACCGGATTTGATCACGATGATATTGTTGCACCTCTTGCAAGTAGTGCTAATTTTGTCACGAACGAGAACCTTGACACGATTTTCAGCAATGTCGATGAAGTCGTTCCTCCAACGACAGAGACAAGGGAGGCTGATGTAGTTCTTGAAACTGCACTTCCTACCACAAACCAAATGGCTAATACTTCCACTCCTATGGAGACGGTTATAGGACTTCCTCCTCCTGTTTCTGCTTCTCCTACTATAAATCCATTCATGAGTGATCTTACATCAACACATACCGGTCAACCCCCATTAAAGAAAAGAAGAAGGGATCCAAGGCAAAGTGATTTAATTGTAGATCTTGTTAGTGGCCTTCCAGTACCACCTACCACTACTCCTAGTCTTACTACAACCAAGCTTTTTACTGTGGGACCTGACACCACTTTTGAAGTTAGTGGATCTTCTTTTCCACCAGGTTTCTCTCCTCCTCGATCTGATGACGATGATGCTTCTGTGAGATTAGCCAGGCTCTTGGCTGAGGATCAATTTTTGATGCCTCCCCCTCGCGGTAAAGGTGTTTCTATTGGGGACGACAGTTCTGGAGGAGACAATCTCACTATCCCTGGGCTACAGAAGCAGATATCGGTGCTTAGTCAGAAGAACATTGAGCTTGACATCCGTGTTTCAGATCTTCAAGTTGAAAATACAAAGCTTAATGTTCAAGTATCTGAACTTCAATCTGACAATTCAAGGCTTGGTGTGCAAGTAGCTGATCTTCTTAAGGACAAAGCATTAAAGTCAAAGCAGATTTCTGATCTTCAGGATCATTTCAATCTTTTGACTTCAATCTATTTTGAGCTAAAGAAGAAGCTTGAGGAAGACCTTGGTGATAAATATCAAACGTCTGCTGATGAATACAAAATCAATCTTCATGTTCAAGCCTTTCCTGTTACCATGCCAACTGGTCAGACATCAGGAGATGTTGATCGCGTTGAGAATGAGCCACCCCAAGCCCCTCATGTCTCAGCAATGATACGTGACGCTCAGGAAGAAGCAGCTAAGAAGGGACAACTGTTGTTTAAAACGAACCCTGTCTAGAATGCTTCTTGGGATGAACCTCAGATTACCATGACTGATCTTGAGGTTGTTCGATTTAGAGATACATTCGGCGATAGATCGGGAATTGTTTCTTGGGGATTTCATGATCCTCTCAAGATGTGGATTGTGCTAAGAAAGAGTGGCAACTCTGAGCTTTACTGAGATAGTCATGATTTCAACTCATGGATTAGGGTAGATTTGACAGTATTGTCACGCGCTCCTTTTTCCAATCTCATAAGCAATCCATAGGGGACCCAGTTCAAGCATTTTCTTGAAGATCAGGTTAAAAAGGGGTTTCCTGCCATGAAAACTGCTGAGTCCGTTATGTTGGAGCAACCTGATATCATTGATCCAAAAACCGACAAACCTCTGCAAGTTGTGATGTGGCCTGCAACTAAACAGGTTAAACAGTTCCCTGTGCTTCAGAATTATCAAGATGGATCTCTAAGCTCAATGGAGTGTTGGGTTTTCGATGAAATTACTTCCACTACGATAATCAAGCTCAAGAATGGATGCATTGGACTCTATGATCGAAGAGATTTGTTACAATTCCGAAAGTGGGACATTCATCACTTAAGAAACTTTCAGATATTGGTTGTGGAGGATAGTTTTGAGGATGCTGCGAAGGTATATACGACCATGCTTGCCGAGATTCTGAATAAGTGCATGTGTAATGGGGCGATGGGGCAAGCGGACGTTATGGTAGTCAACAAGGGTTAACTTCAAGCTAGCACCAAACCAAGGGGGGGATTGAAAGGCCCAATTAGTGGTTTGGTCTAGGCTTTGCATTGTAATAGTGGTTGTGTATAGATAGAGTATTTTGGTGGGCTTGGTAGTTGTTTACGAGTCTGTAATGAGTTTACGGCCGTACGAGTCTGTAATGAGTTTACGGCCGTAAACACCTTACGACCGTAAACTCTTTTCGATCGTAGTTCCCTATATATAGAGGGTTAGCCAATGGTGTTTTGTTGTTGATGTCTAGTTGTTCACGGTCGTATAACGAGTTGTACTAGACGTTTTTAGCAATAGAATGTGTGCAAACTTGATTGCTTTTCTTTTCTACTATTATTCTTGTTTCTGTGATTGTGTTTGCTTTTGATCACTAGTAAGATCCATTCTCAGGACTTTACAATTGGAAAAAAAAAAATCAAAGAAAAATCAGAAAATTTGAAAAATCAAACAAAAATTAGAAAATTAAAAATCCAAAAATAGTGTTATTTCTATTTTGTTTTTGTTTTAAGTTTTCTTTTAGTTTTGTTTTGTCTTGAAAAGTGATTTCAGGTGTAGATGAAACTCATGGAGTTTGTGTCGAAAATTTCTGAGCCAAAGCCTCGTCTGTGAGCATCGAAGAATTCTCATTCGAAGGAGCAAGAAATGAAGATTATTCTTTCAACATTCAATTCTTCAACCCGAGAAGCAAGGTGAAGTAGAAATTGAAGATTATGTGACGGATTGCATTGAAGCCTCCTTAATCAGTCTGCTGCTATCTTAAACCTGCTGAAGTGATCCAGAAGATTTGTTCTCTCTGATGTTCTCTTTGAAGATTCTCAATCTGAAAGCTCTATCTTTCAAGAATCAGTACATCAAGCATCGTCACCCAATGTGTGTTCAATGCCATATTCTGAAGAAAAGCTCAAGGGCTCAAGATGAAGTCATTCATGGAAGATTCATATGTTCATCCTGATGCTATGAAGAAATCGAAGGTTAAAGCTGAAGCCAAGCTCCCATTGAAGATTGATAAGAAGAGCCAGCTACTTTTTAGGGGGAGCTTGTTGGGTCAATTAAGAAAAGAAAGGTATAAACCATGGGGGAGATTGTTGGGTCAAAATATGGTTTATACTTTGCTTTTCTAGGCAAATGTATTTTTATGTAATATTTTATGAGCTTATAGTCTAGTTTACGGCCAGGTGGGGTGTTTACGGTTTAGTTTACGGTCGTAAACAGGTTTACGGCCGTAAACCCATTTACGACCCATGTTCTCCAGCCCATACTCCCTTGTATATATATAGGTGTTAGGGGTGAGGAGTAGAGATTGATGGAACAGTAAGGAGTGTACGGCCAAGAGAGAAACTAGAGATAAGTTTTGTGTGTGTGAATCTTTTGTATCCAGATCTTCATTCTAATCAATTCATACATAGATTCATCATATTCTTCTTCTTCTTCTCTTCTATTTGATCTGACATCATCCGTTTGATTGAGATTCCGCACCATCAAACGGATCTGACTGAACTTACACAATTAGCTTCAAATTTGATCATTTTGGGCTTAGTACTCTTAAATGCGCTCTAATTGGACCCACTTCCATTTATTTTAACATTTTGGGCCATACTAGGCCTAGAATGAAATAAAACACCCTACTGTGCCTTATTAGGCCATAACTAACCTAATTAACTTTAATGGACTATGAAGGCCATTATTTTTGAAAAATTGGGCCGTAAACCATCATAGGAGCCCAATGGGCTAAAAAGTCATCAAATTGGGCCCACAATATGGATTTGAGCAAAAAGGCCCAAAACTCTCTTCTCTAAGTAATATATTCCATGTATCCATGCATAGTTTCATGTGTCAAGGCAAGCTCATTTCTCCCCCCTCTCTCCTTATCTACAGCCAAGAGCACCATACATCACCGCCATTTTCATTTTGATCAAACTCTTACAATAAAAACTCTCAAGAACTCTTCCCTTTTCTCCAAATTTTTGAGCATTGGTGTGTGACTTCAAGGAGTTTACCAATTAATATCATCATTCTTGGTAAGTCTTTACTTGAATCCATGGCTTGAGTTCTATATTTCATCAAACATCTTATCTTAAGTCATCCAAATTCATGATCTAACTCCCTAGAGCCATCTAAGTTCGAAAACTTCCTCAAGAAGTTGCTAGGGCCGAAATCTTCTCTCAAATCTCCATCAAAACCAAATCCAAACCTCAAGGTGAGTTCATACCCCTCTATTTTCGGTTTTCATATGTTTTATGAGGGAGAATACAAGAAAAATGTGTAGATCTATGTGTATGTGTGTGGTGATGGGTTTTGAGCATTCTAACACTCCTATGGTGTACATGCAACCCTATAAAACTTGGATCTATGTTTTCTCTATTATACATGCAAATAAGAACTTTCCAAGGATTTAATCCTAACTAGCATAATATGAGGCAACTATACTACAAAGACTAGTTAGATGACATACCTTTTGATGTAGCTTGATGTCTTCAAGCTTTAAGAGCTTATCCCCAATAGTGTGGAAGCCTCAAGTGGAATCACAAATCACCAAAACACCTTGGAAGACTTTGAGAATAAGAATACTTTGGTTCTTTCTAGTGAAATCGGCTAGTCCTCTTACTGTACCCACATTAGTGCCTCTTTCACCAACCAAGGACATCTTTATATAGTATGGAGACTAGGGTTAAACCCATGACCTTTAATTTCATATGATCCATGGGTTAAACACTCGATGGACTATCCATTAAAGCTTAGCCCAATCCTAAATGAACTTGGCCCATTCCATATATATAAGATTCCATATTTAATTAGTTCATTTTGATCACTTAATTAATTATAAATTAAGTCTTGATCAATACTAATTAAATAATATGATTCCATAATAATATATTAGAACTTATAATAGATTAATATAAATCATAAATATACTATTCTCAAAAGTTTATCCATATAAATTGTGTCGGTGAAGTGCAACCCAAATGGACCATGCCGGGTCGGGTCAAGTACATACCAAATATAGTTATGGACTTAGACATTAATCCAACAGTCTCGAACTTGGATAAGTCTAAAACTATTATTGAGTATGACTTCAAAACCTAAGTGGCAATCGTAGCTCTTAAAGCCGATGTCGAACTCTGACCTTGTAAATGACTTGTCCATTAGATAAGGGATCATATATTCCTCCAATCTAGATATCATATGGACTGAGACATGGATTATAATCATTCTCTCTGTCCATTTGTTGTTTCCCAATTTCCGATTCATGACGACTGACTGATTGAACAAATCAAATCAGTCCTAGCTTGGCCAAGCACTCACATGTGTCATTATTAAATCATCAAGGGGCCCACAGATATCGCTTTTATCCCGAAGGTAAAAGGAATGGATAAACTTCGACTCATATGGCTTGTTCTGCTACTTGTTGAATCATACACAAAGGCACGTTTTATAACATCGAGTTACCAATGCGTTTTCGTGCACTCAATGTACTATCAACTCATAGTAACAACTCATATCTCTAGGTTTGAAGAATATAAGATATTATCCTCTCATGATCTCTCGTGATAAAATCCATGAAGTGATTCAAATGAGCTCGGGTTGAATCCAATACTGAGAACTTATGAGCACTCATGAGTGTTGTAGCACAACTTTGTCCACCAACTTGGACCTCTACAATCCAACCCATGACAGTCTTGATTCATATCTACTTCCAACATATGACCGACTGTGGATGGTTTGAATAACTTAGTCATTCCGAAAGAATAACCTAGTTATTATGGAAGTCAAAACATGCAAAGTGAAACACAAGAATAAATGAATCTAATATGGTATCAAAACCTATGAATATAAATAAAACATTTTCTATTTATCACCATATTGATTACTCGTTATTCATTGTTTCGGTTTTATCAACTTTATACTTGAATTAAAACACTAGTTGTACCATGCTCCAAGCATGTACACTATGTTTTCTAAACACTAGTCGTGCCACACACCAAGTATGCATACTATGTTTGTCTATGATCTTTACTTTGCGAAATAGACCAGTTGAACATAACTCCAATGATTCTCATTTCACAGTCCAAATTCCTTACTGCAAATGCAAGAATTCCAAATTCATGCCATTTACTGAAATCTGTTAGATTCTAAATTTATATGCATTGATCTTCTTGTAATGATTATTCACAAATTCACAAAGACTTGGCAACAATCATTACAGAGTATTCCAAAGGAGATCAACTCCTTGGAAACATCCTTCTTGCATTAAGTTTCCTAATCTTACAGATTGAATACTTTCTAACTTTGAAACATTTCCATATTCCATTTTGACTATCACTTCTGAACAGGCGTTGCCTCCTTACAGATTATGTCAATATGGTCCTTCCAGAATTAACACTATACTTCCAACTGTCCTTGAGCAACCAATCTTTGGTAAACCTTGGATTTTCCTCAACAATTGCTTAATCATTTTAGTCATATCCAATTCTAGACCTTTTCCCTTCTTAATGCCCCATGCATTTGGAAAATTTTAGAAAGGATGAATATAGGACATGTAATCGATCCTATATCCGAAGCATATGGGACACGATTCATGATGTCTCACATAAAGACTAAATCGGTCTTTTGCTATAATATTTCCATTTCTATTTGCCAATTTCTCATAATTCAGATTATGAAAAGCGATGCCGTAATCATAATCGAATTTTAGAACGCAAATAATGAACCCATATATAGAATTTCCTTATGTTGAGCCATTCCAACATGAAATTCATATATATATTCTTGACTAAATACGATTAAAACCTCAATCTAGGCTTTTAGACTTGAGATGAAGTATAATTTCCTCTCCCTTAATTATAGCAAAACAACTTTTCCCACTTGAGACCTTCTGTTTTCTATAATTAACATTGCTAACTGGCAAACTTTATCATAATTATCATGCTCCCACTAACATGATGATTATTAGCATAACACTTATGCTCCCACTAGCTTTGACATGTACTCAGAAATCAGCTGAACTTCTAGGAAAAACAATACTTTATTGACTTTATTACCAAAGTTCAGATTTCTGATACTAGATTGCCTTGATAAGACTTTATCAAAATCATACACCTCTATTAGATAGCTCACAAGTGTGTCTATGCAATTTCAGAAGTATGAAAAGGGATGTCGTAATCATAGTCTCATCTATTTAGACCTTTTTCCATTTTCTCATAAGTCAATGCTAGTGTGCCGGTTAACCATGCGCACTCCACTAACGACTTTGAGAACTGCAAATATCACAATTGCTATCTACTTAAAATCTACTTAGTGAAAGAGTTTCCTTACCATCATTTTCATGAATCGAAGAGAAACGTTATGACACTTAGATTTTATGGTGTATGTGTTTTTATCCATGTGAATTTGTCAAACCATAATCACAAGACTAGGTTAGTGACAAATCCTAACTCATATGGATTGAACTTGTGCAATCTTAACTTCTTGCCACCTGGCAGCTCAAGGGCCTGCCATTGCTTCCAAGTAGTTATGCAAACAATTGAGAACATGTAGAGCTCCAATGTATAGCCAACTTAATTGGAATGGGCAAAGGAATGTCGACACGATAGGTTATAAATCTCTAGTTGTGTGCTAGTGATGAGATACAGGTTTTATTCTTGATTACCTCTTGAAACCCTTTCAGGATCTTTTAGACTCCCACTGTCTCCTTGACCTATAAGACTTTCTTGCCATATATTCAAGAGATAGTTTGGATTCTAATCATGACAGACACTTAACCCAATTGGCCTTAGATGGTATTTGTTTTATCCAAAACATCACAACTTACCAATTTCAACTGTACAAGAGTAGCTAACCTTTTACTCTTACATTTGACTAGTGTTAATAAACCTTCTTTAAGATATGTCACTCAAGTTACAATCTTGGAGTATGACTCCAAGAATTGCTTTGGAACGAAGTATGACTCATCTTTTTGATTTAACCACTCCAACAATTTATAACTCCTCTTCTTAACTATCATAATGTACTTACAGGATGAATTGTGATAAGGTCTCAAAATCATTAAGATGATCTAAAAACATGATACTAAAGTACTCTCCCATCTTTTCAGATTTGAGAAACTTTTTTCGTTTTGCCTAATTTGATTCTTCTTATTCGTTCTGTCATGCATTGAAAATTTTTCAATGTTTCAGAATTATACTTAAGCTTGTAAGTATAATAATATTTACTAAACATTAGTAAATCATGATGAATAGTCTTATCCATCTTTTGTGGTGGGCTTTGACAAGTGCACAGGAAAGTGTACTTGATCCCTTAGTCCTTATCTTGAGTCACATATACATGTGAACACGGATCTTAATTTTTCCAAAGTTGAAAATTCTCACACATCACACTCAACACCTTGTATGATTCAAAGTTTCGGTCCAATTGAAACTTGGATGATGAGAATATTTCCTTATTCGGTAAATTTAGACACTACCACAAATGAAAGAATCAAATCCATATTTCCAATATTGCTATAAGCATACAAACATCAAGTTTTCATGAATGTCATTGTAAGGAGATAAAAATAAAGTAAAAAAGACTTTTATTTATTTTTAAAATGTGGAAAAACTTTTTCCTTACAATGCAAGATAAAATGAAAACTATGCTATTACATGTTTCCTAGCAACCTATCATAACTCCTAAGAAGCAGCTCAAGAATCAGATCTTCAACCAAGCGATAGAAATCCATCTTCACAATCAGATTCATCATATTCTTTCTTTAAGTTTCTTCACTTTTCTTTGATTCTTAAAAGATCAACATGTAACCCAGTCACATCATGTATCAAGAATCTCATAATAGAAACTTAGCAGAGTTAGATAGTGGACTTTACCTGAAGTAGGGTCAAACTTAATTACTTTAACATCCTTAGGTAAAATTGGAAGTTTCGCAACTAATGCCCCATCTTTTGGCAACATAAACATATGGACCCTTTGGTAATGGTACCGGTACAATCACAGACTTAGCTTTTCTCTTTACCATTTGGTCAACCGAGTTGACTGTAACAACGCAAATTTTCAAACAAATTTTTCATTTTAAAATAATGTATTTTCATTCAAAACAAGGCATAAATAATTTAAGTGTCATGTCAAATACAAATTGTCTAAATCCCAAGATCATAAAAACATCCTTCAGTGTGTACCGATCACGCCGGCGCCTTCCCACGGTCCTCGCTAGTACCTGAAACACATACATAACAACTGTAAGCATAAATGCTTAGTGAGTTCCCCAATATACACTTACGCACATACGCCTTTCCAGGCCCTGACCTTCCGGTCCATGTGTCTCAGGGGACTTCCGTCCCTGCTGGGTAAACCTTCCGGTCCTACCCACGTCGACCTTCCGGTACATAACACAACGCCTTCCGGCCCATAACATGATCGCCTTCCGGCCCATAACATAATCGCCTTCCGGCCCATAACATACATAGCACATATAATAAATAACTTACCACATATAGCATACATATCACATATCATATCTGACCTTCCGGTCACACAGTCAAACCCTTCCGGGTATAGTATAGTGAGAAGACTCACCCCGTGAATGCTGAAAGCTAGCAATTCCTGAAATCACTCGTGCACAATCCGTCGAGCTACAACCTCCCTATAACATCACATATCTCTCATTAACACTTATATCTTCTAAGTGTGACTATCCCTAAGAAGTCAGACATAGGTCAACTCTGGTCAACGGTCAACTCGACCGGACTCGGCGAGTGCCATGGCGACTCAGCGAGTCTAGACGTCCTCCAATTCTCTGAGATTCTATTTCTACTCGTCGAGTATCCTCCTTGACCCGACGAGTTACTCCTGGAAGAATCGCGGGGCCACCCCGACTCAACTCACCGAGTCTGAAGAACAACTCGACGAGTCCCAGTTAATCTTCAAGCTACTCGCCGAGTTTGTTCATCGAACTCGGCGAGTCCATGCCATGCAACCGCTCAAACTGCATCCTAAGGTCAGAACTGCTCCGACCATTCCTAGGTCTGGCCTTCCTAGGCTGATCCGTCACGTAAAGTCCTCATTTCAGTGCTCATGCTACACCCTATGATTCATAATTTACATTTTGACCTAAGGCATAAGGATTCCAATCCAAAACCTTCATCAATTCCCGAAATGCACAGACAAGGGACATTCTGGACCTCCAAAGGTCCCAATACAGGGTTACAATCGTTTAGGGGACTAGGGTAACATTCAATCTATTCACAAAAGGGTTCCATAAACCCTAATTCCATAATCACATCAACATAGCAGAGTATACTCGAATTCTTACCTGGATGATGTATTCTCTGTGTCCCCAATCCTCAGAATGTGACTCCCTTGTTGTTCCTTTAGCCAATCCCTTCTCTTCCTTGCACAACAACTCTTCTATAATCAACAATGGCCTATAATCCTTGCTCCAGATGCACACAATCGATTTAGGGTTCTTCTCAGAAGGCTAAAATGAAGAATGACGGCCAATAAGTCCCTTTTATACGTCCCAAACCTGAACGGTTAGGGTTTTCGCTAAACAGCGTAGACTCGCCGAGTCCATATCTGGACTCGTCGAGTCCAGTCGCGAACCCGCGACCAAGTCTGCGATCCTACTCGGCGAGTCTAGGCTCCAACTCGCCGAGTCCCCTCTTAAATCACCCAAAAACATAATTTAACAATACCTGAGATTCCGGGTTGTTACAACTCTCCCCCACTAGGATTAGACTTCGCCCTCGAAGTCTCACTCTGAAAATAGCTCCGGATGCTGCTCCCGCATCTCATGTTCCGGCTCCCAAGTCATTTCTGATCCCTTCCGGTGTTGCCACTGGACCAACACCAGAGGTACCTCCTTGTTCCTCAGAACCTTGATCTTCCGATCCCTGATGGCCACTGGTCTCTCAGCATAATTCAGGCTCGCATCCACCTGAATATCCTCTAATGGAACCACTGCCGACTCATCGGCTATGCACTTCCTCAATTGCGACACATGAAAAGTGTCGTGGATATGTCCCAACACCGCTGGCAACTCCAACCGATAGGCTACCCGGCCTATCCTTGCAATCACACGAAATGGCCCAATATACCGGGGCCCCAACTTGCCCCTCTTCCTGAATCGAATCACTCCTTTCCAAGGAGAGACCTTCAGGAGAACGAAGTCGCCGACTTGAAACTCAACCTCGGATCGGCGCCTGTCTGCATAACTCTTCTGTCGGCTCTGGGCGGTCAATAACCTCTGTCTAACTTGCTGAATCTGCTCTGTCGTCTGAAGCACGATCTCTGTGCTGCCCATCACTCTCTGTCCCACCTCTCCCCAGCAAATGGGGGTCCGACACCTCCTACCATACAACAGCTCAAAAGGTGGCATACCAATGCTCGAATGATGGCTGTTGTTGTAGGAAAACTCTGCCAAGGGTAAATACGCATCCCAGCTACCCCCGAAGTCTAACACACACGCTCGAAGCATGTCCTCCAGCGTCTGAATCGTCCGCTCGCTCTGACCGTCTGTCTGGGGATGGTATGCGGTACTAAAATGCAATTTAGTACCCAGCTCCTCATGGAATTTCTTCCAGAACCTGGAAGTGAAGCGTACATCACGGTCTGAAACGATCGAGATCGGCACCCCATGCCGAGATACCACTTCTCTCACATATATCTCCGCCAACTTCTCCGCTGAAGAACTCTCGCTGATGGCAAGGAAGTGTGCACTCTTCGTCAACCTATCCACAATCACCCAAATTGCATCAACTCCCCTGGCAGTCCTCGTCAATTTAGTGATGAAATCCATAGTGATCTGTTCCCACTTCCACTCGGGAATCTCCAATGGCTGCAGCTTGCCATGCGGCCTCTGGTGCTCGGCCTTAACCCTACGGCAGGTCAAGCACCTCTCAACGAACCATGCGACGTCCCTCTTCATACAGGGCCACCAATACTCTTCCTCAAATCCAAATACATCTTCGTAGCACCGAGATGGATCGAGAATTTCGATCTATGAGCCTCTTCCATCAACATAATACGTGTACCGCCCACGAACGGTACCCAGATCCGACCCTGAAACGTCAGAAGCCCTCGTACATCCTTAACGAACTTTGAAATTAACCCAACGAACCGCTCTTTCTTCTGCATCTCTGGTCGCACAGCCTCGGTCTGTGCCCCACGAATAGCATCCAATACTGGAGTCATCACAGTCAATCTCAAACATACATCTCGCAATGGAGTGCTCTCCGCCCTGCGGCTCAATGCATCGGCTACCACATTAGCCTTGCCTGGGTGGTACAGGATCTCACAATCATAATCCTTGACCACATCCAACCACCTCCTCTGACGCATATTTAAGTTGGGCTGATCCATCAAATACTTCAAGCTCTTATGGTCCGTGTATATCGTACATCGAACCCCATACAGGTAGTGACGCCAAATCTTGAGAGCGAACACTACTGCCCCCAACTCTAAATCATGCGTGGGATATCTCGCCTCATGAGGCTTCAGCTGCCTTGACGCATAAGCTATCACATGACCCCTCTGCATCAACACTGCACCCAGTCCCGAAATCGATGCATCGCAATATACTACAAAATCTTCCATCCCTTCTGGGAGAGCTAATATCGGGGCTTCGCACAACCTCTGGCGAAGTGTCTCAAAGGAGGTCTGCTGCTCGGGTCCCCATGAGAATGCAACACCCTTCCGGGTCAATCTGGTGAGCGGCACTGCGATCTTGGAGAAATCCTTAATGAATCTCCGATAATACCCTGCTAACCCAAGGAAGCTCCTGATCTCAGAGGGTGACTTCGGCACCTCCCAACTCATCACCGCCTCAACCTTGGCCGGATCGACCAATATCCCTTCTTGATTAACAACATGTCCTAGAAATTGGACCTCCCGCAACCAGAAGTCACATTTGGAGAACTTTGCATAAAGCTTCTCCGACCTCAATACCTCAAGGACCTCCCTCAAATGCTCCTCATGCTGCTCTCTAGATCTCGAATACACTAGAATGTCGTCGATAAATACAATCACTGACCGATCCAACATCGGTCTGCATACCCTGTTCATGAGATCCATGAACACAGCCGAGGCATTGGTGAGCCCGAAAGGCATCACCACAAACTCATAATGCCCATATCGCGTCCTAAACGATGTCTTCTGGACGTCCTCATCCCGCACTCTCACCTGATGGTACCCTGACCTCAGATCAATCTTGGAGAATCAAGATGCTCCCTGCAACTGATCGAATAAATCATCGATCCTCGGTAACGGGTAACGGTTCTTGACCGTCAACTTGTTCAACTCCCGGTAATCAATGCACATCCGGTGTGAACCATCCTTCTTCTTGACGAACAGAATAGGTGCTCCCCACAGCGAGCTACTCGGCCGAATGAATCCCTTCCCCAGCAACTCCTAGAGCTGCGAGGACAACTCTTGCATCTCTGGAGGTGCAAGACGATAGGGCACCTTAGCAATAGGCGCGGCTCCCGGAACCAAATCGATACCAAACTCCACTTGCCTCATAGGAGGTACTCCCGGCAGCTCCTCGGGGAAAACATTTGGAAACTCACGCACCACTGGGACCTCCTCAACTGACCTCGGTCTCTCGGAAACCTCCCGCGTATCCATCACATACGCCACAAAACCCTTACAGCCCTGCTGTAGACACTGCCTCGCCCTAGCGGCCGAACAAAAAGCTGATCCCGAACGGGTACCCTCGCCGTACACCGAAAGGACTCCCCCACTATGGTCTCGTATAGTCACCAGCTGACGCTCACAGTCGATGACAGCGCCGAATCGGCTCAACCAGTCCATGCCCACGATGACACAGACATCACCCATTGCAATAGGAATCAGGTCAATCAGGAACTCAACCCCGAAAATCTCTAGCACGCATCCCCAAAGAACGTCCGTGGCACAAATCACTTTCTCGTCAGCTATAGAAACTCTCAAAGGTCGACTCAACGACTCACGACTAATGCTGATATGCTGACTAAAGGCTAAAGATACAAAGGACCTACTCGCACCCGAGTCAAACAACACTAGGGCAGGCACAGAGTTCACAAGGAAAGTACCTACGCATATAATAAGATAAGCATAACATCTCGACCTTAAAATAAATACATGAATTACAGCATACCTGCCACAACATCGGGCGCAGCGCGGACCTCCTCCGCAGTCAGCTGAAAGGCTCTCCCCCGAGCCCTCGGGGCCTCGGCCTTCACCGGTCGAGTCGCAGTAGCTGTGGCAGCAGGTGCAGATCCCTGAAGAAGCTAAGGGCACTCGGCCTTCCGATGGCCTGTCTGGTTTCAATGAAAGCAAACCGTAAACCCCTTGGGGCACTCCCTAGCAATGTGCCCCTCCTTGCCACACTTGTAGCAAGCACCAGATCGACACGCCCCATCATGACCCTTGCCGCACTTTCTGCAAGTGCGTCCCTTCGAACCTCCTGTCCTCGAATCGGCGGACTTTACCCGCTTGGCCGCCGGCTGAGACTGAGTCGGCTGCCGGTCCACCCACTGAGACTCGGCCTCCTCCCTGGCCTGGGTCTCCAACTCGATCTCGCGCTTCCTGGCATTCGCCTGAAGCTCAGCAAAAGTATGGTAGGTGGAGTTTGACACGAACTCCCGGATATCCCTCCTAAACACACCCAAGTACCGGCTCATCCGAGCCTGATCAGTGGACACCAGCTCGGGGCAGAACATCGCCCTCTCATGAAACTTCCGCGTGATCACCGCAACAGAATCAGTACCCTGCTTGAGGGTCAAGAACTCCTGAACCAATCGTTCCCTCTCCACCGGGGGAACGTACTCGTCTCTAAACATAGCAGTAAACCCCTCCCATGTCACTGCTGTAATCTCTGCCAAAGTGAAGTTCGCTGTCACGAACTTCCACCAATCCTTCGCTCCCAGACGGAGCTGGTTCAAAGCGAACCGTACCCTCAGGTGCTCTGGGCATGAACAAGTGTAGAAGCACCCCTCTATATCCGCGATCCACCTCATCGCAGCAATCGGATCCTGCGTCCCATCGAACTCAGGTGGCTTCGTGTTTCTGAACTCTCGGAACAGCAACGAGTCACCCCCTGTGGCCTGGCAGCGGCCACAGCTGCGGTAGCTGCAGCGGCTGCAGCTTCAATCAATGCGGCGTACCGCTCCTCAAACGTCTCCATCAGGGTGGTCTTAATAGACCCAAACATCTCCGGGATCTCAGCCCGGATCGCCGCAGCTACCTCCTCGTGAATCATCTGACGAATCTCCTCGTCACTCACACCGCTCGAACTCACTTCCATGGCGTGGTCTAACCATGATGTCTCTGAAATACAACAATAAACTATCAGAGACTCCATCAAGTATAATCGCACTCGATAACGCAACCCTACTCAGTCTCCGATATCCAGGGATTCTTACATGGGTCTCCCACTGATCCGGTGTCTTCGGTAGTACGAGCCCAATACTACCGACCACACCACATCAGCATTCATCCCAAATCTTCCTCCCCAAACCCCGGTTAGTGAGTACTCTACTTCTGTTATGCACTATCTACCCGCACACTAGCAAAGCATCTCATATCGGCAAACTTCCCTAGACTAAGGCATCACAAATCAGGCCACTCTAGTCCTATCATGAATACCTAGTCTTCTAGCATGCATAACAGTTCATATCATATAATATTGTAAGGTATTTTGGGGATCTTTACCGTTCGGGAGCTGCCTGATTGTACACACTGCTTCTTTCTTGCTTACTACCAAACCATTTACAAGAGTTTATGCCTTTATTTAACAAGTTTTTCTCAAATCCTCGGTTTGAGTTCAGTTACTCCCGAAGGTGCACCCGAATCCCTCAAACCAAGGCTCTGATACCAATTGTAACAACGCAAATTTTCAAACAAATTTTTCATTTTAAAATAATGTATTTTCATTCAAAACAAGGCATAAATAATTTAAGTGTCATGTCAAATACAAATTGTCTAAATCCCAAGATCATAAAAACATCCTTCAGTGTGTACCGATCACGCCGGCGCCTTCCCACGGTCCTCGCTAGTACCTGAAACACATACATAACAACTGTAAGCATAAATGCTTAGTGAGTTCCCCAATATACACTTACGCACATACGCCTTTCCAGGCCCTGACCTTCCGGTCCATGTGTCTCAGGGGACTTCCGTCCCTGCTGGGTAAACCTTCCGGTCCTACCCACGCCGACCTTCCGGTCCATAACACAACGCCTTCCTGCCCATAACATGATCGCCTTCCGGCCCATAACATAATCGCCTTCCGGCCCATAACATACATAGCACATATAATAAATAACTTACCACATATAGCATACATATCACATATCATATCTGACCTTCCGGTCACACAGTCAAACCCTTCCGGGTACAGTATAGTGAGAAGACTCACCTCGTGAATGCTGAAAGCTAGCAATTCCTGAAATCACTCGTGCACAATCCGTCGAGCTACAACCTCCCTATAACATCACATATCTCTCATTAACACTTATATCTTCTAAGTGTGACTATCCCTAAGAAGTCAGACTTACGTCAACTCTGGTCAACGGTCAACTCGACCGGACTCGGCGAGTGCCATGGCGACTCGGTGAGTCTAGACGTCCTCCAATTCTCTGAGATTCTCTTTCTACTCGTCGAGTATCCTCCTTAACCCGACGAGTTACTCCTGGAAGAATCGTGGGGCCACCCCGACTCAACTCGTCGAGTCTGAAGAACAACTCGTCAAGTCCCAGTTAATCTTCAAGCTACTCGCCGAGTTTGTTCATCGAACTCTGCGAGTCCATGCCATGCAACCGCTCAAACTGCATCCTAAGGTCAGAACTGCTCCGACCATTCCTAGGTCTGGCCTTCCTAGGCTGATCCATCACGTAAAGTCCTCATTTCAGTGCTCATGCTACACCCTATGATTCATAATTTACATTTTGACCTAAGGCATAAGGATTCCAATCCAAAACTTTCATCAATTCCCGAAATGCACAGACAAGGGACATTCTGGACCTCCAAAGGTCCCAATACAGGGTTACAATCGTTTAGGGGACTAGGGTAACATTCAATCTATTCACAAAAGGGTTCCATAAACCCTAATTCCATAATCACATCAACATAGCAGAGTATACTCGAATTCTTACCTGGATGATGTATTCTCTATGTCCGCAATCCTCAGAATGTGACTCCCTTGCTGTTCCTTTAGCCAATCCCTTCTCTTCCTTGCACAACAACTCTTCTATAATCAACAATGGCCTATAATCCTTGCTCCAGATGCAAACAATCGATTTAGGGTTCTTCTCAGAAGGCTAAAATGAACAATGACGGCCAATAAGTCCCTTTTATACGTCCCAAACCTGAACGGTTAGGGTTTTCGCTAAACAGCGTAGACTCGCCGAGTCCATATCTGGACTCGTCGAGTCCAGTCGCGAACCCGCGACCAAGTCTGCGATCCTACTCGGGGAGTCTAGGCTCCAACTCGCCGAGTACCCTCTTAAATCACCCAAAAACATAATTTAACAATACCTGAGATTCCGGGCTGTTACATTGACTATGGCCGATCCCTTTCCATTGGGAAGAGAATGCTTTTTCTGGATTTCCAGTGTCTTCATTGTTAATGTCCATAAAGTTTTAGGAAGTTGATCTTAGCAAATAGATAAGATCGTTAACGTTCTTGTCATAGTCTGTTTCAAAGGATTCCCAAAGGAAGTCACTATGTGACTTAGAAAGTGATTGAACCACTAACTTTCTCAAGACTTTGACACCCAACTCTCCCGGCTTGTCAGTATGTGACTTCATCTCCAAGATGTGATCACACCTAGACCTTGCCTTGCCAACAGGGCTTGATTGACCTTGAACTTGTGGGTTAGGGAGAATAATTGGAGGAGGTGGAGGAATTGAAGTTCCAAGAGATTTGGGAAGATCATAGATGTCTGAACTAGACATCTTTTGGGAGATATTCAAGATAGTTGATTTAAAGTCCTTAATATAACACCCAATATGAAATATTAAAGCTAGGACCCAACACAATATTTTATAACTTGGAAGAGGGATGCCGTAATCCAAGCTATAGAATATTTGAAGGTAGGTGAATGACGATTCACCAATTTTCACCATGAAAAACGAAATAATTTATTAGGTTTTAATTGGATTTGTAACTCCGAGATCTTTGAGATTCATTGAACTATTCAATGGCATGTTTCAATCTCGAATGTGCCCTTTAGGTTTTGTGACTGGGATGCCGAGGATCACAAAACAAGGTGTGAAGTAACCATGCAAATTACTTGGTACCCTTAAGTGTTTACCCCTCAATCGATGTGCCGGTTAACCACACACGCTCCATCGATACTATGATAAACATTAAGTTACCCTTTGCCTACCTTGTTAAATACGAGTTAGTGTGCCGGTTAACCTCACACGCTCCACTAACTGACTTAAACAAAGTGCAAAGTGTAATTTCATGGATTAGCACCTTATTCACATTTTGCTAAGTAACTAAGATTGGGTATTTATAAAAGGTTTAGTTAATTAGTATTTATCATTAATACTTTTAATGAAGGGAGAATTTATAGTCTTTGTCTTACCCGTTCAGCTAACGACCCTCCACCAGTCAAGGAAGCGGTGCGTGAGAGTGGACACCCATTAAACTGCCATTTTATAGGCAGTAACCTTATACCCCCCTTATAGACCGGCTTCGTGAATGAGGCCTACTAACGGTAAGACTGACTTTACTCTTATACATACATACATACATATATATATATATATATATATATATATATATATATATATATATATTATTAACTTAAAATATTATAATGTATAAAGGTTGAATTTTAACTTTTAAAATTCTAAGGGCTAACATGGAATTAAAGTATTCATAAGTGAAAACTTTTCAAATTCCAAAACTTGAGGGCAAGTTTTGAAACTACTCAAAACTCTTCAATTCCATAACTTATGTGTTTAAAGTGGTTTTAATTAAAAAAAAAACTCTTCAAGTTCCATATTTTATTTAATGAGATTAACTAAGGTTACCCATATTTTATTTAATGAAGAGACTCTTGAACCTCCACAACTTGAGGACAAGTTATGGAGTCATAAAACTATTTGATGAGAACAAGACTCTTCATTTTGTAACCTATGACAATTTTTATGAGTTTTATGAAACTTAAATGTGACTTTTCATATAACTTGAGGACAAGTTACACAAACACATTTTAGAATCAACTTTTAGATTAAAATAGATTGAAAACAACTATTCAATTAACTTTTCTATTAATCTACGCAACTCATATGAACAAAGATAATTCAAATCAAACTTTTTCATGTAATTAGCATAACTTTTAAACTAATATAAAAAATGAATCTATTGACAATTATCTTTGAAATTGGATTAGCAAGAACATTACCACATCAAAAACAAGTTTATAAGTCCAAAAACATCTTAGGGTAATGTTCCTAGTCCAATTCCAGCCAAAACAATCGAATATATGCTGTCTGGGGGTCCAACTCGTCGAGTGCACGAACAAACTCGGTGAGTTGGATGCTTTTTGCCTTGGACTCGGCGATTCTGCTGAGCAGACAACATAAAAACTCGATTTTTCAACCAATTTTGCAAGTATAACAAGAAAACAAGCCTAGGCTCTGATACCACTGATGAATTTTGAGCATTCTAATACTCCTATGGTGTACATGCAACTCTATAAACCTTCGATCTATGTTTTCTCTATTATACATGCAAATAAGAACTTTCCAAGGCTTTAATCCTAACTAGCATAATATGAGGCAACTATACTACAAAGACTAGTTAGATGACATACATTTTGATGTAGCTTGATGTCTTCAAGCTTTAACAGCTTAGCCCCAATAGTGTGGAAGCCTCAAGTTGAATCACAAATCACCAAAACACCTTGGAAGACTTTGAGAATAAGATTACTTTGGTTCTCTCTAGTGAAATCGGCTAGCCCTCTTAGTGTACCCACACTAGTGCCTATTTCACCAACCAAGGACATTTTTCTATAGTATGGAGACTAGGGTTAAACCGATGACCTTTCATTTCATATGATCCATGGGTTAAACACTCCATAGACTATCCATTAAAGCTTAGCCCAATCCTAAATGAACTTGGCCCATTCCATATATATAAAATTCCATATTTAATTAGTTCATTTTGATCACTTAATTAATTATAAATTAAGTCTTGATCAATACTAATTAAATAATATGATTCCATAATAATATATTAGAACTTATAATAGATTAATATAAATCATAAATATACTATTCTCAAAAGTCTATCCATATAAATTGTGTCGGTGAAGTGCAACCCAAATGGACCATGTCGGGTCGGGTCAAGTACATACCAAATATAGTTATGGACTTAGACATTAATCCAACATGTGCTATGTGTGATTTCATGTGTATAAATGGTAAATATATGCCAAAAATGAAATATATTTCAATATCTATGGTTCATAAGGGAAAATATATGTGATCTAGGGTGTATTACACATAACTAGTTAAGAAAATATACCATATAAGGGTTAAAATAAACAAGTTACAACATAAGACTCATTATTGGGTTATTTTTGTCAAATAAGCAAAAGTTTGGGGACAGATTTTCATTCACGGTTTCTTAAGGACTAAAAGATTCAAATCAGTAAAAATAAATGTTTTTATGGATATCATACTCTTTTAAGGGCTAGAAGTGTAAATTGTAGCTTAAATGGCCAAATTTTGGCCTTCTCGGCCCATTAAGCCATAACTTGCGAAAATTTCAACTTTCAAGGGAGTGAAATGATAAACTTCTCAAAACATGGGGTGAAAAGGGTAAACAAAACTATTTTAGGGTTTAAAATGATGTATTTTCCAATCAAGGATAAAAAATGTAAACTTTTTGGATTTTAGGCCAAAATTGTAAAAGTTGCAAAAGTTTGGGCTTTAACCGAAAAATACTTTTCTGGAAGGGCTGAAACTGCCAAAGAATAATTTTTGAGCTAAAAATATCACTTGAACAAGTCTTTGGGTCAAAAGTGTCAAGAAAATGGTTTAAGGGCTTAAAATGTCTTTTTTTATATAAAGGACTAAAATTGTCAATTTTACCAAAGAAGGGCTGAAAAGGGTTCAAACCAAGATTTTTTAGTCAATTATTTTATTTTTAAGATATTTGAGTTAAAATAAAAAAATACCAAACTACCATTCATGAAAATGAAAAGATGAAAATACATATAATTCCAAACATCGTTAAAAATAACCGACCGGCCTTGTGCCGGTGCGAAATTAACAATCACCCAATCAAACTTTTCAACAATGAAACTACACCTAAAATAAGTAAAGATTCAAATCTTTGGGCTTGAAAGTTCCAATCATGCTTGTTGGGCCTTTGTGACCCATTAACATGATTTTTGGGCCCAAGGGATAATAATAAATTTTATTGGGCCTTCTATGACCCAGTTCCATATTTAGGGGACCCTCAATGGCTTTTAAGTGCTATTGGGCCTTATTGGCCCATTGGCATTGCTAGTAAGATCCAAGTAAATCAAATGCGAAATGGGCCAGCGTGTCCTTCGTATAACCAATAGCCATAAATAATACGCGGGAATAGTAGGATCTAGTAATCCTCTTCTCCTTGTTTATTAGGCCAATCGTCAATCCAAGTAAACAAATACGGGTCGATAATCAATAGTAATAAAAGTCAATTGAGATTTAGTGAGTAATAACGGGTGGCACCAACGTGTGTCAGTCGTAGTCTGTAGTTATAATCAAAGTCTCCTGGAGGGAGAGCGAGAGTTTGTGTATAGATCTATACGGGGGTGACTCCCCCACACCTCAGCTGTTCGCTACAGTTAGACTCGGCCAGTCTAGGGTGACAAAATCTTAAGATCAATTCCGGCGTTCACCAGAGTGTCAAGACAGACGAACTAGTCATTATCATGCATGGTTATAACGACTCACATAAATAAATCCAATATAAATCAAGTAATCAACGTAAGTCAAAATCATTCACGTGATGGGATAACAATTCGAACTGTTATATGATATTTTTATTTTCGGAAAACATCGGGTTTTTCGGGGAAGTTCAACATTTTTCACTGGTACTTTTAATACAAAGGTTTTCAACTATACATGTCTACAAATCATCATGCATATATTTACGGATCTTCACACTTTTATATAAACAATGGTCTTTTCAGAAAATATCGGATTTTCTCGGTTGTTTTCCTTCAAACCACACAAAACATTTTTCATATCAAACCTGCTTATGAACTCACCAAAATTCCATATGTTGACCGTTTTCAAAATAACTTGTATTCTCAGGTAACAGGTAAGCTGCGAAGTAGTACCAAGTATGTTAGGGTGTTGTGCTTTCCAAAACTATCAAACAATTTATGTTATGGATTTGTAATGTTAAAACAATGTACTTGACGTGAACAATGTCAGTTATAATATATTGATGCATGGTGATGTTTATGTTATGATTCATGTATATTCATTATGATGATATTCAATTTAAGTCACGCAAGTATCTTATTCCTCCCATCTTAGGTACCCAAATTCTTTCTTAGAATACCTTCAATCCTTGACTGTTTGTACCGAATTCCAAAGTTTTGCCTAAACGTTGTTCCTTTTGGTCATTTTTCTCCAAAGCTTCTCCCTGAGCTTTCTTAATGCTTTCCACAATTTTCGAGACAACTTCTATTCTTAACACTTTAGGTCTTTTTCTTTCCAGGTTTATTTTTCGACTTAGAGCATCAGTTACGACATTTTCTTTACTAGGGTGGTAAAGTATTTCACAGTTGTAACTCATGAGCAATTCTAACCAAAGCCGTTGTCTGATATCCAATTCCTTTTGATCAAAGAGATACTGGTGACTTTTATGATCTGTGAAGAGTTTGCACTTTGTGCCATAAAGATAATGCCTCCATATCTTTGATTCGAATACTACAGCTGCCAACTCCAGATCTTGATTAGGGTAGTTCTTCTCGTGCTCTGTCAATTTTCAAGATGCATATGATATTAATTTATTTCTTTGGTTCAGAACACAACCTAAACCAACTCCAAATGCATTGTTGTAGACTGCATAGTCTTCAACTCCGTCAGGTAAAGAAAAAATCGATGCTTCAAACAACTTCTTCTTTAATTTCTCGAATGCTTCTTCATGTTTCTCGCCCCATGTATATGTAGCTCCTTTATGGGTCAAATTTGTCAATGGATCAGCTAATCCCAAAAAGCTTTGAATCTCTGTGGAACTTTTTGTTCGTTCCTATTTCATTACAACTTCTATCTTTGCTGGATCAACTATTATCACTTCTATGTTAACCATGTGACCCAAGAATTGGACTTCTAAAAATCCAAAAGTCATATTTGGAGAACTTTGCATACAACTTTTCCTTCTTTAAAGCTTCTAATACTTATTACAAGTGCTTGCGATGCTCCTGCTGACTATTTGGGTAAATCATAATGTCATCTATGAACACTATCACAGATGTATTGAGGAATGGTTTACAAACCCTGTTAATAAAATCCATTAATGTTGCTAGAGAATTGGTTAGTCTAAATGACATAAAAAAAACTCATAGTGTTTGTATCTCATTCCGAACGCGGTCTTCTGAATATCTTGCTCTCTCACCTTCAACTGATAATATCCTAACCTAAGATCGATCTTTGAGAAATAGCTCGAACATTGCAGCTTGTCGAATAGGTCGTCAATCCTTGGCGGTGGATACTTGTTTTTCACCGTTTCCTTGTTCAACTCTCTATAGTCTATGTACATCCTCATGATTCCTTCCTTTTTCTTTACGAATAACACTGGAGCTCCCTAGGGTGATGAACTAGGTATAATGAAACTGTTGTCCAACAACTCCCGAAGATGCATCATAAGCTCCTTCATCTTTGTCGGTGCTAATAAGTTTGGTGCTTTTGCTATTGGTATCGATCCTGGCAACAAGTCTATTTAAAATTCCACTTGTCTATCAGGGGGAAATCCAAGAAGATCTTCGGGAAAGACTTCCGGACGTCACACACCGCTGATATTCTTTTCATTTCTTTCTTTTCCTTCTTTGTATTGATCATAAATGCCAAGTATGATGTGCATCCTTTGGACAAACATTTTCTAGATTTCATCAGGGATATGATTCTAGAAGTCACTATAAGTTTGTCCTCTTACACCATAAACAACTCTTTTTCTAGGTGGGTTCACTCTCACCATCTTCTTCCTGTATAATATCTCGACATCTTGTGCACTAAGCCAATCCATTCTTAGTAGGAAGTCGAAACCAGTCAACTCAATGGGTAACAGCTCCTTGTGGAATTTATTCTTGTTCAAATTGATCATGATGTTTTTAATGCAATCACTAACAGGTATGAATTTTCCACTGGAAACTTCTATAACTAGAGCATTATCAAGTTTATCTACAGGCAATGCTAGTTTTCCATCAAATTTATGCAATATAAAGGAGTAATTCGCTCCAGAGTCAAAAAATATATTGGCAGACAATTCATTTACAATAAAGGTACCTGAGGGGACATCTGCTTCATCCATTGTTGCTTCCAGGGTCATTTGGATTACTCTTGCCTTTGGCCTTGACAGAACATTAGGCCTTGCCGCGTCTTTCTTTTTCGGGTTGTCCCTAGAAATATGCCCTTCTTCATTACATCTGAAGTAGATCTTCTTGTTGAATGTGCACTCATTGGCGTAATGCCCAAAATTTCCACATTTGAAACAAGTCACCTCCTCGTCACATTTTCTAAAGTGTTTCTTTTTGCACTTATCGCAACATCTTGGTTCACCTTTTCCTCCTGCAAACATCTTAAAACCAGATTTTGAGAGTTTTCTTTTCTTGTTGGACCTTGAAGATCCAAAAAAATTCCTTTTCTTTCCTACCTCAACTCTCTATAGACCCTTCTCCCGTATCTAGGTCTCAACTATCTTAGCTTCCCAGATGGCAGCTTTCAAGATGGTTTCTTATTTGACCATTAGACCAAAGTCTGTTGGTAATCCATTGGAAAACTTATTGACCTTGGAGAGTTCAGTTGGAACTAAATCAGGAACAAGCTTCATATTCTCTATAAAACTTGCAGCATACTCGGTGATGCTCATTCTTCCTTTATTTAGGTTCTGAAATTTGTTGTTGATGTCCAGTAGATCCTGCTTAGAGCAGTACTGCAATTCTAGTTTCACCAAAAAGTCTTCCTAAGATATCTTTCTAGCTTCCCCCTTAGGCATGGTATCAGCTAGTAGCTTGCACCAGCTCAGTACCCCTAACTTTAACAGTGTAACCGCTAGAGCGATGTTTTGTTTGTTGCTAAAGTCACAACTTTCAAACATCATCTCCATCTTGGAGATCCACTCCATGAATTCCACCTGCGTTGGGTTTCCAGAAAGACTCAGTGGTTTGGATGCCATGAAATCCTTTTACTTGCAGCCACGTTCGTTATTTCCTCCACTTGGGTGGTTTCTTCTAACCATTCGTGCCTCAACTTGACTCATAGTCTTACTATAGTTTCCTTCATTTGATTGTTCAATGTTTAGCTCAGGCTGTATGATGGGTACAGTAGGTTCATCTCTATTTTGTTGAACTAGATTCTTTGTCTCTTCCAAATGATGATCCTACATCATTTGCATCATAGCTTGTACTCCATCCAGTGTGATTGGCTCGGGTGCAGCTGCTACCTCTGGTGCACGCTCAATCACAGGCCATTGATTAGCATTAGCATTTCCATTAGCGTTTCCAAATCCACTTCGGTTTCTTCCCATGTTGATCTATACACCAAAGTAGGCGAATTTAGATCTTTATTTTTGATAGACTTTTTAATCCTCCGTGTTACTCCCATACGTTACATGCCAGATCTAATATCGTAGTTGAGCTTTTAGAAATCTGAAAACACAAAGTTTCTAGATCCGGGATCCGATCAAATAATAAGATAAATCATTTATCACATAAAATCAATTTAGGCATCGTTCCTAAAATAAGCTAGTGCCCATGTCTATATATAGCAGACACTCGTCTCACAATTCGCTTAGTATTCAAAGTTCAAGTCTAGAAATCCAACAAATTCCAAGTTCTCTTAAACTAATGCTTTGATATGACATGTGACATCCCCAATTTCACCTTTCAGTATCCTTTTGAAGAAATATGTTGCGGAATTTGTTCCCGAAAATATGATAAAGATATTATCAATGCATTTCCGAAGAAATGTGTTTTTAATTATATTAAAAACCTTAGGATGTCATTATCAATACATTGCAATAGCATAAACAGAAATATTATAGGCCTTACAACATCTATTATTCCAATGGCCTATAATCTATAGATCTCTCAACAGATCATTACTAATGTGCTCTTTTACCACTACCTGTAATAAAAGAAACTTAGTGGGTCTGGCTTGGGAGCCTGGTGAGAACATAGGGTTTTCAACCCACAATAATAAGTTTATTAATTTCAACAAATCATTCAACTCTATTACCCATTCCCATTATCCTCACATTCTATCCCTAAAGCATCTAATTCAAGGGACCTAGCCTAAGGATCATCATTAGGAAGACAATACTGCTTAGGTGATTCCTCAGCAAGATATGTCAGTATGGCAACCATGAGGGGGATAGATTACACCGGTGAACACATTGTTCACAAACACCTACAGGTTGCGAGCCTGCTAGCGTTCCACTAGACTGTCTAGAATAGTCTGTGGTCGTCATCTATACTCCACTAGATGACTAAATCAACTTAAACATCGACGCCTCTCATCAATTATTTCATCATCTATATCATCTACCCATCTTTACCCATCATAACTATAGGTATAAAATACAATACAATTTAAATCGAATAAAACATGCATATTTTGTTCATCCAGCATAAATATCAATAACACAGATAATATCCACATAGCACATAATTTATATTAAATACTTCATATCTATGTGTAAGATGAAAGTAACTATGCACTCACTTGTTAAAGTGACGGCTCGAAATTCAGGCAGCCCTTCACTTCTAACAATTTTTGTTTCCTTCAACAAAACCTAGTATCATTATTACTATATTTTATTCTAATATTTATTGCGACTAATTATTAGTTTAGATTCGTCATTAACTCAAAGTCTACGTGATGATCTATCAAGTAAGGAACAACCAAGTAGGATCATGTCGGAGGTAGGGTCCATTTGGTATACGAAGTATACTATTTGGAAATCCCACTTTAAACACCTCACTAAATCACAGCCTAGACATCATCCCTCTAAGTAGATCAATCAGTATAACAACTTTGAATAATGGATAAATCTTGTTTATAGGTTCATAATAACGGTAATGAACCTAAACATAAGTTATACTTAAAGTAAGGTAAGCATAACTCACTTACAAGGGAGTTTAGGTAGGAGCTGGGCTCTGTAGGGGCAGAACTTCTAAATCGAAGGCTCTTCTACTCGGAATCTTCTGGCACTTCGGGCTTCTCATTTAAGACTTGGGAAGTGCTAGGTAAGGGGATGGGCTGAGGAGGATATTTGAGAGAGAAAGAATGGTGTTGGTGTGAGGAAATGAGGTGATTTACGCCTCTATTTATAAGCTGAGGAATTGCATTACGAGGGGCGTACATCAGTTGGTACGCTAGGTGTACTGCACTACGTTAGGCGTACTGCTTGTTATGATGGGTGTAAGTGGACAGGTGTCACCATCCGATGGCAAGGCATGGGGAGGAAGCAACGGTCAGGATTGTCCCACGTGTCACCTGGCATATTCACTCGTAATTTAATTAACTTCTAAATTCTATAACTTTCACATACGAGCTCCATTTTTGACGTTCTTTATATCTATGCATAGGTAGCGACGTGATCTACAAATTTCGTTTCGAATCTTTGGTTAGTTTTGATTTTATTTTTAAAGTTATATTTTAACAGACTTAAACATTTAAAGTCTGTTAAAAATTCATAACTTTGTCATGTGACGTCCATTTTAGTCTTTCTTTATATCGTTGAGCTCCTATTAAAGTGATCATCGATTCTTATTTAGATTGCGTCGGCTAAAAATTGATCGATCTAGAATTTCGATTTCCTGGGTGCATACTGTTATGCTAAATATTAGAAAAATTATAACTTTCTTTAACGAAGTCAGTTTTGGACGTTCTTTATATGCCTGTTCTCGGTTTAATGTATATTATGACTCTTGTTTACATCTCTAAGGCTAAAAATAGTATTTTATTGCAAACTCACTTTTTACAATGCACAGCGTCGTTCTAGTTTTGTCACAAAACTTCGACGGGTCATAACTTTTTCATTATAAGTCGAATTTCAGCATTCCTTATATCCCCAAAATCCTTGTTACGACTACTTCTACTTTCTTTAAGTATATTGGGTCAAATATTATTCTATTTTTGACTCATATTTTTATTATTTATTATATTGTTATAAGCACGTATATTGCACATAAATCATATAAATGTCATAATTCCCAAATAATTCATCTTCATTACTTCATATAAATGTCATAATATTATTCTAGTTTTCTCTAACTATTACATCCTTATAGTAATGCTTATCCTAGAGACACAGGTGTTACAAAATCTTCGTCTTCGGATCTAGGGTTTTTGGAAAATCAAGATTTTGTTGCGATTTTTTACTAAATCAAGATCAAAGATGAGATTCATCTATGCTTTCATGTTTCATCTATTCATATTGGAGTTATGAAATAGACACGTTCAATTTCATAATACAGCTCAAGCTTTGTTTTTTGTTCAAAAAAAGCTTAGTTTTGCAGGGTTTTCGCTTAAGATGATTTAAATGTTTTTTTTTCTTTGGAAAATATGGGTTTAGGCATCATTTTATTGGATCCTAGATTTTAGATTGAATCAAAAACCCGCTTCGTTATTAATTTATGTACTTGTTCCTGTTTAGATTAGAAATTAATATGATATGTTCTGGGATTTTTAATAAGAAAGATGATGGTTTGATTGTTCTTTCTTCGTCTTCTTCGTTTAAATTTTCAGAAATTTCTGTTTTCCAGTTTATTGAAAGTTTGCAGATAACGATTAGTTAAATGGCTTTGAAAGATGTATTGATTTGAATGTTCATTGGTTATCTATTACAAGCTTGTGGATGTGTAGATGGTGGGTGAAAAATTGATGAATGAACTTCATCATCAAGAAACTTCTAGTCTTCATTTGAAAAATAAATTAATAGAATTATCGATGTCCATGCCACTTAACGCCACATGGAAACCTTAGTTTTTAGTGTGACTCTTCATTTAGTGACAAGGTAAGGGATAACCGGGTTACCCCTTCACTTTCTTGAAAAGGACTAGTTTAACCCAAAAAAATTGACTTTATTCCTCTAGAAAGCAAAAAAATAGCATGAAGGACCTTTTAAACCAAAAGTTAATAGTTGGTTGGGCTATAGTGACATTAACAATTAATTAAATTAATTTAAATCACAAGGTGATTATATAATTATTTACTGTTTAACAATTAATCAAATAATTTAAATTTAATCCTAATTCAATCCCGACTAAATTTCGAAAATTAAGGGTATTGGGTTATCCAATTTGAATTATCTTATTTTAACTAATTAAAAATATAATTATCAAATAGAAACCCTAACAAACCCTAGAGAACTTCAACATAACAGATGGAGGCTAGGGTTTCAAGAAACCTAGCCCAAGTCGAAAATTCCAAGCCTTAGGGTTTAATTTTCTATAAACTCTAATTTGTTCTATTCAACTATTATGCATATTCAATTGAAAACAGTGGGCTCTGATACCACTGAAAGGTTTTATAGTTTACAAAAAATATCATGTGGCGTAAAATAACTTAACTCTTAATTTCACATGTAACGTAATAGGATCTATGTTTTCACTATTGAATACTATAATATATGAACATCAAAGAACCCTATGGAAATCCTAACTTAATCGAAATTCATAAGAGGGCTCGGGTTTACATGATTTTTTATTATTATTGTAAATAACCAATGAAATCATTCTTCTAAAGTTCTTGGAAACAAGCACTAGAAACATCGTGCTTCTGATGGTTCACACCCAAACCCTAGCAACTAAGGAAACTTGAAGAGAGAGAGAGAGAGAGAGGAGAGGGGATGATTTTCAACTATTCTCTTGAGAAGAGGAGTGGTAGAAAATATGAAGGGTTAAGGTCCTATTATATCTGCACTAGGAAACATTGGAAACCCTAATTTGAATATAATACTATCATTTCAAATTAGGTAATTATCCAATCTTGAAATTATCTTTAAGGGATATTTTAAAAACCTGTATAATATGCCTCCAAAACCGTCCAACACCTTGTGGAAGGTTCTAGAACTCTTTGTTCAACTACTAAACAATTATAGCTAAGGCCATGACACTTTTAATTAATCTAATTAATCCCAAAATTAATTCTAATTTATTTCTGATTGATTCTTCATTAAATAATACTATTTCTAATTAATGAATTATTCTCATAATATGATAATAAAATATTTATTGCTATCTATTAATCATATAATAAATCAATAAATCAGTTTCTTTCTTCAAAAGTCATCTTATTCAATTACTATGTTTAAGGGAAACCCAAAAGGACTTTCCTTTTCTTTCAAGTATATATCAATTTAGTTATTGGGTTAGACACCAAATCCAAAAACCATCACATGTTTTCTAATGTGCCTCTAAAACCTTGGATAATAATCAAGATAATTACTCTACCATTGAGAAAGAACTTCTAACCATTGTCATCGCCTTGGAAAAATTCCGACAGTACCTTCTCCGGACAAAAGAGATTGTAAATTATGACCATGAGGCCTTGATGTATCTTATGAACAAGAAAGACTCTAAACCGGAGTTGATTCAGTGGATTCTTCTATTGAAAAAGTCTGATCTTGAGATAAAGGACAAAAGTGATGTCGAAAATCCAGTTGCGAATCACTTAAGTCATTTGAATGTTGGAGGATCCTTTTCTCCCATCCATGATGGGTTTCCGGATGAACACCTATTGTACCTTTCAAACATCATTCCACGGTATGCATATAAGGTCAATTTCATGGGTACTAAAGAAATCTCATACACACTCACTAAGTACCATAAGGACAAATTGAAGAGTGACTCCAAATATTACATGTGGACGACCCTTATATTTGGAAACATTGTCCGGGTCAAATAATATGGAGGTGTCTTTGCCAAAATGAGGTAGAATCAATCTGATATTTTTTCCATGAGTATGCATACGGAGGTCATTCTGGTCAAAACAAACCATGCAGAAGGCATTAGAATGTGGACTCTATTAGCTAACAATGTCAATAGGTATTAGGTACCAATTTCAAGAGTTGTGATATATTTCAAAGAATAGGAACCGTATTCATGAGGAATGAAATGATTCAAAGCCCAATCCTCATTTTTGAAATCTTTGACATTTAGTCAATCAATTTTATAGGACCATTCCATGTCTCTTTTGGTTATACCTACATACTCTTGTCAGTTAACTATGTATTCAAGTGGGTGGGAGCAAAGGATACAAGACATGATGCTGATAAAATTGTCATTCTTGAAGTTAAACATTCAAGTAGATATGGTGTACCAACTCTTTTATCGATTAGATCTTTGTAACAGGTAAGTAATGAACGTAAAGATAGTAAAAAAGAAACACAAGTATGAATCAGAATGTGTCGAATGATTAGATTACTCGATCCTCAGCAGAGCTCGACTAAGAACTTCCACTGTAGAGGATTCTAGGGTTACAAAATAAGAATGATGAATATGCTAAACAATACTTCTCTTATCGATTCTAATCCTTGTTAATCATCTTATTCTAGGATGCATGCAAGCATCTATTTATACTAAACCCTACAAAACTCACGGATGGACATGCCCATACCGGAGATAAACATTGGACTAGCCAACGAGCCCAATAGACGCAACACAATACTGATCCTAACAATCTCCCCCTTTGCATCAATTTGGAGCGAGACTATCGTTTCTTCTTGCTTGGACCAGCAACAGGAGCCTTCTTTACTGTATCGAACAGACGTGTGATAAGTGCAAGGATTGTCTGTCTGAAGCGAATGTACCATTGAATCATATCATCAAAGTACTTAATATCATCCGCTGTTTTTTGCTTGCATCGATGGATGATCCCTAAAACGTGTTCAAAACATGTAATGGTGTAGAGATGTTTGTCTGCCAAGGCGAAAAGACATTTATGTCCTTCGTTCCTGGTAAACATGACGGAGTTTCTCTTTGGGTTAATCTTCCCCATATGCATCATGTTGAGATCACTGGCAGAGCCAACAGGAGATATGGTGGGCTTTTTCTTGAATACGCTCGCTATCTCCTGATCCATCAGAGCAACTTCCATGACATAGCATACAAGCATCCCTTAAAGTGGTCGATGATCGGACCATATTCAGCTTCGTTTGTAAGAAGGATGTAGTGCAAGATAATCCAGTGATGGGGATTAAGGTTGGGAAGATCTGCAAGTGAGATGGCATGTTCGGCTTCGGCAGATCCCCTTAGTACCTTGAACCGTATGTTGGTGAAGTTGCCTTCCCTGAACGGCTTTAGGACCCGAACATTGATGATTTTCTGAGCGCTCCAAGTTTGGTATTATGGTTGAGCTGCCCTCAGATAAAATTCGACTAAGTCCCGATCAACCTGTGGATGAGGATGGGGGAACTCAGCAATGTTGTCAAAGGCATGAAAAACAAACGCCTTTCAGGTCATTGGCATATCGAACTGAGAGTCGACAGTGTTAGAACAATCTAAAGAGATCACAGGTTCTAGCCACAAGATACTTGGTGTTTCGATGGCTTCTTTAATCAGCTTCTCAAGAGTCCAAGGTGGAAAAAGAGTTTTCCTGCTCTCGAGAAGGTCGTGGGCTTCTTTCTGTCTTCTTTTGGCTTCTTCAGCCTCTCTAGCCACATGAGCACAGATGTCAGCCTCTTTATCTCGACCCTATCGCTTCAAAAGGTCGGCAATTATCTCCTTATCATCATCGTCACTCTCCTCAGCAATATTCTTGCCTTTGTCTTTCACACCGGAACCTGAGGCTTGGCCTACTAGAGGAGTTTCGGTTGTGTGAGTTGCTGAAGTAGGAAGTGGTTGAGACACTTGTTCTTTTTCTCCCCCTTGTTTCGGAATGGACACGAAATCAAGGAGCCCTTCGATTTTGCTCAGTAGAGAGAAGGCGGGAGCAAGCTTCTCTGCAAGGTCACGCCTCACAGAATAATTGAGGATCGGGTCATGAGCTTCAAGTATGTTTGAGATAGCTGAGTGGACATCCGAAACACATGATTTAACCACCTCTCTTTCAGATCGAAGAGAGTCAATCTCCTGTTGAGAGTTGGAGAGTTGAATACTCTTGACCTTCAGAGCAGTAGTCTTCCTTGCGAGAGCATCCATGAGAGAGTTCTCAGCAGCTAAGTCTTCTTGAAGCTTGGAGAGACGCTCCTCAATGGTTGTTCTGAAAGCGGAGTTGTCTTCAGAAATTGTTTGATGAAGTGAAGCGAACGACTTCATCTCTGATGCGACTGAGTTAGCCAGCTGGTTGACAATGGGTTCCAGCTTTGTCGAGGTGGCTTCAACATTTTCCTGTAAAGATTTCAACAAGGAAGAAGCATCAGTGAATAGTTTATCGACTTTTTCGGTCGCTGCCTCGCAAGCTTTGGTTGAGGCGTCAATGGCTACAGTGGTGGAATCAAGAGAAACTTGATGAGCTTTGGAAAAAGCATCAACAATTTTCTGAATGGCAGCTTCAGAGATTGAGGACTGTGATGTGGAAGATGAGGCGATGAGCGAATCGATTTTGTCATGTAGCTCCTTGAGATGCCTCTTAGTGACAGGAGCATCGTCATCATCATCACTTTGAACTTCAAACAGACTATAATAGACCGAATCAAAGGTCACGTCCTCCTCGCCAAGGAGTGGTTCGTCATCCTCTGATGCATGAGCAGGAGAGAAGATGGTGGTGGTGAAGTTGCAGGCTCGGTAGTAGTAGTAGTAGTAGTAGTAGTAGTAGTAGTAGTAGGTTCGGGTTGGATGGTGTGTTCGGTTGTTGGTGCTGGTTCGGGTACTGAGGTGGATTTGGGTGTGTCAGTATGAACCCCTGTATCAGATACGTTGGTTCTTACGTCTGCAGTGGTGGTGGTTGTTGCTTCGATAAAGATAGGTGGTGGTACTGGGATGGAGGTGGATGGTATTTGAGTGGTGGAGGTTATGGGGGGAATGGAAAAAGGAATTGTAACTGGTGGAGAGGAAATAGGAGAAGTAGAAATATGAATATCTGGTGTAGGCGAACGTGGTGGAGTGTTACTACGTTGAGATCCATCAGAATCAGAACCCGCTTCCTCAGATTCGCTTGAGGACGAAGCAATGATCAGCTTTTGCCTTGGCTGGGTTTTTCGCTTCTTTATTGGAGGGGATTGGGCGGCTCTGGTGGGTTTCCTCTTCTTTGGAGATGGGCCTTTTGCTCCCTTTGCAACCTGCTTGCCCTTATCAGCCTTCTTTCCTCTGGGGGCAGGCTTGTCAGTATCATGAATCGATTTGAGCATCTCTGGAGTAAGTTCTCTCGGACCAGACCGTCGGAAATCCTTGTACGTTTGAATGATCCAGCTGTCGTCAGGAACATGACCATACATTGTTTCAGGGATAGAACCGTTGAAGGGAAATTTGGATGCGTCAGAAATAATGATCTTCGTGGTATGGAAAGTACCAATCGAAGACATTGGAGCACCAACGACAATTGGGACGTGGTACTTGTCCATCACCCATTTAGTGACAAGTGTCCAGAACCGGGAATTTGAAATCTCTGAATGGCGTGAAGTGGAAGAAAGACTCTGAATGAGTTGTTGCCATAGGACCGACCCGTAGTCCATATTGATACCGTTGTAGATCCTGTACATGATTGATAGGCACAAACGACTTGCCCCGTCTGATCCAGCACTTCTTTCAGACAAGCCCTTGAAAAGCACAGTAAACATCCCATTCCACTGAGGGGGCAGGCAAGATTTCTTGAATTTCGTAACCGTTGTGAGCACCTCAGTGTATCCCATGTTGTAGAACATGTTGAACAGATGACCCATCGGAATGGTTTCAGGATTAACCCTTGACGAATCAGGTTCAAACCCTAACAGCGTACAGAATCTCTGCTTGGAAATCGACGCCTTGTGCTCGAAGACATCAAAGAAGATCCGGTCGACGACCTTGTCGTAGTGAGTTGTGGCAAAAATCTGTGACAGGAACTCCATGGGAACAGCTTCAGCCCTGGTAAGAGTAGGAGCGATTGGCGAGTATTTCAGGCATTCGATGATGGGAAACATGAAAGCGTCGTATGCCTGAGGAGTAAGATCAATGATCAAACTCTGCTGGGGACGAATAAGCAAGATGTGAGAAGTTGCGTGAACTGATGAAGAATACGCCATTGTTGTGATGAAGATGGGAGAGATGATGAACAGTAGAGGTTGGAGGATTTCTTGCTCTCTGAAAATATAGGTGCAATAAAGAGGTAAACGGTGGTTTACATTACCTTTTATACTGTGGGTAAAGGAGAAAGAAGAATCTTTCCCAAATCTTCGATTGAAAAACGAAGACTTTTTCGGAGGCGATTGACGCGTGACAGTGGATGTTGCCAATGATTACGCAAGAGAGAGTGTGTCAGTCCCTAATTACACGCCTTCCCATCAGGCGCCATTTTCAGATGAAAGGGTCCAATTCGCACGCGTGGCTGTCTTGCGCCATTTGAAATCAAATCGATTGGACTCCCGCCTGAGTCATCATTTTGTCATCTTATCCCTTTAGAGTTTAACGGCATCTTTAAAATAAAATCGCCCACGTGGATCAATATCAACCACAACATTTTTATAACAACCAATCCAATTAAAATATCTTGAAATTAATGAAACCAGAATTTTGGAAAATAAAAAAAAAATTCATGCTGAGTGTGTAAAAGAAAAAGAAATAAAGCAACACTTTTGAGGGATTAGGTGATGTCAATAAAGACACGAAACAATTGATCCCGGGCACGAATCTCTTCCTTCAAGGTCAAGAGAGACCTTAAAGTGTTTGTGTGGTTTCCTGTTAAATAACGATCATACACTTATTAAGAAGTGTTGAAAGGCTTCTTCTAATTAGGTTTAATAGGGTGGCTTTCGCTTCGATTCATAATTCCTGATCTTGATATAAGACAGAAATCGAACGAATTACTTGTGAGACCAATGTAGTCTGTTGAACAAGTAGGTTGGAGATAATTTAAGTGGCAAGGTAAACGAATGTATGCGAAATCTCAAAAAAACTAAAATTGGATCCCAAGGGAAGAAATGTTATTGGATTTAACAATTTCCTAGGAATCACTCAAAAGAAAAATGGAGACTTCATGTTGTACCCCCATGGATAATTCCGTCAATTCATTAGTGAAAGCTAGAGCAAGTTAATTGTTCACCGTCAATGCATAGTAGGTATTGAATTAGAAAAATAATACAAAACATTTACAACCAAAGAAACTACCTTTGAGTGATAAGCGAAGATCAGATGATACAACCGAACCCGAGCGTTCGGTTCATTTCGGTACACCAGAACAAGACCCGAACCTCAACGTTCGGTCTATTTCGCTTACTTTTAATCTTGAGAGGTGATTTTTGGTACGGACTCCGATTCCATCATTCCTAGCCCTTGTAGAATTTTGTTGAAAGAAGCTTCAGGAAGACCTTTGGTGAAGATGTCAGCCAGTTGATCAGTGGTTCGAACAAAATGAATTTCGACGTTCCCATCTTCCACATGATCCTTAATAAAGTGATACCTCGGTGCTATGTGCTTAGTCTTGGAGTGTTGCACTGGGTTATGACAGATCCTAATTGCACTCTCGGAGTCACAATATAGTGGGATCTTTTTCATATTGAGTCCATAGTCTCGGAGTTGGCTTTGGATCCAAATCACTTGAGATGGACAGGAGACAGCTGCGATGTATTCTGCTTCAGCGGTAGACAGAGATACACAAGTTTGTTTCTTTGATTGCCAGCTAACCAACTTCCCGTCAAGGAATTGGCAGCCTCCAGTGGTGCTTTTCCTGACTAGTCCACAACCTCCAAGGTCTGCATCTGAGTAGGCTTGAACAAAGAAACCTGAGTTTGATGGATACCATGAGCCGAGAGAGGTAGTTCGTTTTATATACCGGAGTATGTTCTTCACAGCAAGCATATGAGGTTCATGAGGATTCGCCTGAAATCTAGCACAATAACAAACAAAAAACATTATATCAGGCCTACTAGCAGTAAGGTACATTAAAGAACCGATCATCTGGCGATATAGCGTAATATCGACTGCTGGCTTATCCAAGGATGGAGTGAGCTTGGTGTCGAACGCCATTGGAACTTTAACCTTTGAGTCCCCCATCATGCCGAATTTAGCAAGGAGAGTCTTGATGTAGGCTTCCTGGTTAATAAAGATGCCTTCGGGTCCCTGTCTAATATTTAAACCAAGGAAAAAGTTAATCGGACTGATTGAGCTCATTTCAAATTTAGTCTCCATCAGCTTTCTGAATTCAGCTGTTAAGCTAGGATTCGTTGAGCCAAAGATGATATCATCGACATAGATTTGAACAATCATAAGGTGGTTACCTTCCTTCTTACGAAAGAAGGTTGGGTCAACCGAACCTTGTTTGAATTTGGACATCTTTAAAAACTTGGTTAGCGTTTCATACCAGGCCCTAGGTGCTTGTTTCAGCCCATAAACCGCTTTGTCCAGAATATAGTAGTGATTGGGGTACTTTTCATTGAAGAATCCCGGAGGTTGCTCCACGTACACCGTTTCTTCAAGTTCTCCATTTAGAAATGTGCACTTTACGTCCATTTGGTAGACCTCAAAGTTCTTGTGTGTAGCATAGGCAAGAAATATTCTAACAGATTCCAGCCTAGCTACAGGGGCAAAAGTTTCCTCATAATCGATTCCTTCCGCCTGGTAGTATCCTTTCACCACTAGACGAGCTTTGTTTCTTATCACATTGCCTTCCTTGTCCATTTTATTTCAGAAGACCCATTTGAGACCAACAACCGAGGCATCTTTAGGAGTTGGAATGAGGCGCCAAACCTTATTTCTTTCGAACTCATTAAGTTCGTCTTGCATAGCTTGAACCCAATCAGAGTGATCAAGAGCAGTATTCACTGTCTTCGGTTCAACTTTTGAGACGAAAGAGTTAAAAATGCAGAACTCTACTTTTGAGAACAGAGATGCTTGCTTTGCCTTCAGTTGAGATCGGGTCAGGACATTTTCAGAGACATTACCCACTACCTATGAAACAGGATGATCTCTAGTCCATTTGACAAGAGGAGGGTAATTTGGATCATAGGATGGATCCAATTCAGCGTTTACCATTTCTTCTAATTCAGATTGACTATCATCGTCATAAAACATATCGGCATTCTCCCCCTCGACTAATGAGCTTTCAGGTGTATCTTGACTTTCCGGTGCTACAGGACTTTCGGGTGCATTTGAGCTTTCGGGAACTACAGTACCTTCGGGTGTAGTAGAGCTTTCGGGTGCAGCTGGAGAAGAGTTCTCCCCCTCAACTTGTGAACCTAGCTGTTTTGAAGAAGATGGATTCTCCCCCTCAACTGAAGCACCGTGCTGAGGAGGTTTATTTGAAACTGATACTCCTTCATCCATTCGTTTGGCAGCGTCTTCGACGATTTGCTTTAGATGGTCAACTTTGTTGTCTGCTGCATTGGCTTCTGAGAGAGTAGCCTTCTCCGGTTCATCGAATAACTCCACAAACTGCTCAAATAAATTTGCAATAGAGGTCGTGACTTGACCTGTTTGAGAGAAAATTTCTCCAACTGTTTCTTCAGTGGCCTTCAACTTCTTGACGTAGTTGTCATCGAAAGTCACATAATACGTTTCTTCAATCTTCCTCGAATGCTTGTTTAAAACCCTATATGCTTTCGAAGTAAGAGAGTATCCTAGAAAAATCCCTTCATCGGCTTTAACGTCGAACTTGTTAAGATGTTCTTTAGAATTGAAGGTAAAGCATCGTGAGCCGAATACATGGAAGAATTTAACGGTTGGCTTCCTGTTGTTGATGATCTCATAAGGAGTGAGAGTGAAACGCTTATTGAGACAGGACCTGTTCTGCGTAAAACATGCTGCAGAAATAGCATCAGCCCAGAAATATAAAGGTAGAGAAGCGAAACTTAGCATGGTTCGGGCCGCCTCACACAAAGATCGGTTTCGTCTTTCGACAATCCCGTTTTGTTGAGGGGTGTAGGGGGCTGAGAAGTTGTGACTGGTTCCTTTTTCTGCCAAAAAGTCTTCAAATTCTTTATTTTTAAACTCCAGCCCATTGTCGCTTCTAATGTTGCGAACGACTTTCCTCAGTTACTCTTCGACCTGCTTAATAAACATCTTAAGCTTGAGAGTTGCCTCATATTTGTGCTTCATAAAGAACACCCATGTAAAACGTGAAAAGTCATCGACAATAACAAGAATATACTTGCTACCGCCAATGCTTTCGATAGATGATGGACCACACAAGCCAATGTGAATCAACTCAAGTGGTTCAACAACTTTAGTGTTTATGATGGATGGGTGACTTTGACGACTCTGCTTCCCCATTTCACATGCAGAACACAAATGTTCTCGATCAAACTTGAGCAATGGAAGACCCCAAACATGACCTCCTGTGACAAGCTTTTTGATATCCTTAAAATTGAGATGGGAGAGCCTTCGGTGCCACAGCCAGCTTTCGTCAGAATGTGCTTTGGATAACAGACAGATAGCTGGATTTCCTTTGATAGGTTTGAGATTGAGAGGAAACATTTCGCCTTTGCGCTCTGATTTGAGAATCACTCTTTTTGTTTTCTTCTCTATTATTTCCGAACCCTCATCGTCAAATGAAATTTTAAGACCGGTATCTCCAACAAGTTGAGATACACTGATTAGGTTATGTTGTAGTCCTTCAACGTATGCAACCTTTCTAATCGTGAAGTCTCCATTTGTTATCATCCCATAACCTTTTATCGTGCCATATGAGTTGTTCCCGAACTTGACATTCCCGCCGTTTGGAAGAGATCGAAATTCCCTCAGCTCTTCCTTCCTTCCCATCATGTGACGTGAGCAGCCACTGTCAATATACCATTCTTGCTCGAACTGCTCGTCACTGATAACCTGCAAAAATCAAGCAGATTTAGGAACCCAAAGTTTCTTGGGTCCACGTGAGCCTTTCACAGGAACAGGAATAGTAAGAGAAATGTCAACGAGATATGTTCTTTTTATTAGATTTGTTTCATCTTTCTTCTTAATAGTGAAAACTTTAATTTTGTTAGGATTTGTTACAGTCAGTTTGGATTCAGGTTCAGGCATTTGGGCCTTGGAATGCTTTTGTTCATTCTTGACTGAGGAAACCTTCGATTTTCCTTTCAAATCTATTGAAGATTTTGGATTTTGAGTTTGAACAGAATTGGATTTAGAATGGGGTTGAGAAGACTTAGAATGAGAGAATTTAGACTGAGGTGTTTTCTTGACTTGAGGTTCTAAGTGACCCTTTAGGTTTTGGTCATTAGTGGGACCACACCTTGAATCTCAATAGTTTTTGTTCTCTGAACCGAACATATGCTTTCGGTAGCTGGTGTTCTCTGAACCGAACCTTTCCCTTCGGTTGTTATTCCTTTCTTGCTTCCTGACAGTACTTTTCTCCGACTTTGAATTTTTGTCATGATAAGAGAAATGGGCGTTTTGAGATCGCCAAAACTGTTTTCGCTCTAAGAGATTCTTTTTGTATCTCAGATTACTTTGCTGCTTTTGATCCTTCACTTGCTTCGGCTGTCGGTGGATGTTGGCTTTTTGCTTTTGCTTCCTGTCAGCCGGTTCACTTTTAACAGATGATGTTTCGCTTGAACGAGTGACTTCTTCTACAGGAACTTCTTTTGCACCACTGGTACTTGGCACATCGAAGTTGTCAGGCTTGTTTAGTGGCTCTGGCACATATATGCCTTTGGTTTTCCAGGACGTTCGCTCTGACAGACCAATAGTTTCGTCTGCATTATCTACAGGAGCAGACCAGAAAAACTCATCACAACCATCTGCATTATCTTCGTTTACTATGGTGGTGAGTTCGGCTGTCTGATGTTCGGTTACTCCTGTGACCTTATACACCTGATTTGGTGTTGTTCTCACCTTTTGGTACACCACGGCCTTTTCTTCAAGAATCGGGGACTTATTTTGGGATAAACGAGCAAACTCCACAGAATTTTCAGAAATAAGATTTTTGTGGTTTTCGGGTTCGCTCTTGACAAACTCAGAACAGTCAACTTCATCATCTACAGAAATTACGCTCATATCATCATCCTCATTAAGCTCAGACGCGTTTTCAACATCAATTTTATTTTCTGAGCTCAAGTTGGCATTCAATGAGTCAAATTTTTGTATGGTTTCGGTCATTAGTTTCAGTTTATCATTCTCATCGAAAAGGTTTTTCAGCATGTCCTTATCGTCCTTGGACTTTATAAAAGATTCAATTTTGTCCAGACCATACATATAAGTCGGATTCCCATCATCAGACGAAACTACACTTTTGCAATTATATGCTTCAGCATCGATTTCATCCTCCTTAAACTCAAGGAAGGGCAAAATCATGCGATGAATTTTCTTCCCTATTTCACAGTTCAGATGAAGTTGAGTGATGTTAGCATAAAGCCGTTTAGCAATTAAACAAAAAACATTTCTCTATTTCAGAAGTTTTAAATTGTCTCTTTGTAAATAAATGTTTTCGTCCTTAGACTTTATCAGCTCCGACTCCTTCAGCTCTATCCACATCCTCCGTTCCACACTCTTGGATGACACCCTGCTTATTTGGTCAGTTAGGTTAGAATTGGTGACCCGTGTTTGAGTTAAACTGCTATCTAGATTTGCGATTCTTGAATTTAAGCTTTTTAATTCTTTTTCATATGAATTTTGTGGGACTTTGAATGAAACAAAAACGGATTGTACCTTCTTGATCAATTCATCAAGCTCATTGAACTGCAAACTGAGAGGTTTTGCTGTGAAGCATAAGTCCTCTCATTCCTTGGTGTCCTCTTTGCCACCGTCTGTATTGTATCCCCTCATTTGAGATACAGTTGTCACCATCAAACACTTCCCACTGCTTTCATCACCTCTTGCAACATACGACTTTCCATGAGATGGCTTCCTGACTTCATTATCCTCTGAGTCGGTTGACCAGACCTGCACGCCACCGAACTCATCATCCGCTGCCGAACCCTACACAATTAAAGCAATCATCGAAGGATTAGTAACAACTTTCTTTCTCTTGATCTCTTCCAGCTTTTTCATCAACACTGCCTCTTCATCTTTTTCTTCATCCTTCTCTGCCATTTTCTTTAGGAAACAGTCTTTGGCATAGTGGTTCTTTCCTCCACAGTAGTAGCAGTTCACACCAGAATCTCCTTCAACTTTCACCTCTTTCTTTGATTCTTTTGTCTTTGGTTCCTCCTTAACCTTTTCAGAACTGTAGCTTCCCTGCCAATTTCGGTTCTTATTGGTAGGGAACCTTTTCTTAATGAACCTCTTTGGATTCGACACCAACATTGCATAGTCTTCAGAAGTAAGATCATAGTCTTCTAAGTTGAGATCTTCGTCTTCTACCACACTTTTGCTTTTAGACAGGAGTGCCAAGGACCACAAACTTGAGACCACATTTTTCTCTTGCAAGACAATCTTTTCTTGGGATTTCAGAATCCCCACCAGCTTTTCCAATGAATAAGATTTAAATTGCTCATGAGTTTTAACAGTGGACACAACCGCTCTCCACTCGGATCTAAGGCCATTCAAAAAGGTTACTTTTTGTTCAATCAGCTTCCTTTCTATATCATGTTTGATCATCTTGCTAAGAAGATGATTGAAGCGATCAAACGTCTGAGTAACAGTTTCATCAGAATTTTGTTTAAATTCACCCAACTCAGACAAAAGCAAGGTCTGAATAGAATGCTCCAAATCTTCATCTATGGAATATAGCTCTCGCAGCCTATCCTAGATTTCTTTAGCCGTGCTGCATGAACTCACCAGCCTGAATGTGTCTGATTGAAGAGCGAATCGAATCAGTCTCAATGCTTTCATATTGCACTGAAACTTTTCCTTTTCGTCTTGAGCAACATCCTTTACGTCCTTTAACAGATCATTATACTCTTTCTGAGTTTTAATGATTTTTGATGTCCCTGAGTGAGCAAATGGTCCAGATACGATTGCTTCCCAAATAAGGTATCCATTGTCTTCAGATCCGATGACATAATCTTCAAAATGATGCGCCCGGACTTCGTAATCCTGGGTGTAAAGAATAGGAATCTTCGTCGTTAATCCAATGTTGTTTGAGATGTTGATGGGATTAGATTGTGACTCGTCCATGCTTGAACGCTTAACCTGTTTGAAAGATCAGACTTGTAATATGTAATATTAGGGAAAAACAAATAAATACTGAGTTACGTCAATTATGGAATGACGGCTCAATAAATATTAGTTAATGCGGAGTAGCCCTAATCGCAAACTCTTTCACAGAAAAAGATGTGTATGAATTACACAGCCTCCTGCTCTGATACCAATTGATGAGTTATAAAAGAACTCTTTGATCGATTAGATCTTTGTAACAGGTAAGTAATGAACGTAAAGATAGTAAAAACGAAACACAAGTATGAATCAGAATGTGTCGAATGATTAGATTACTCGATCCTCAGCAGAGCTCGACTAAGAACTTCCACTGTAGAGGATTCTAGGGTTACAAAATAAGAACGATGAATATGCTAAACAATACTTCTCTTATCGTTTCTAATCCTTGCTAATCATCTTATTCAAGGATGCATGCAAGCATCTATTTATACTAAACCCTACAAAGCTCACGGATGGAAAGGCCCATACCGGAGATAAACATTGGACTAGCCAACGAGCCCAATAGACGCAACACAATACTGATCCTAACAGTGAGTGATAGAGGCACCCATTTTTGCAAAAAAATGATGGAAGTCATGACGAAGATATATGCTTTCACATATTGGATATCCATTATCTACCATAAAAAAAATAATGGCCAAGCCGAAGTTTAAAATAGAGAGTTCAAATAAATTCTTGAGAAGATGGTAAATACCATACAAAAGTATTGGAGCTTGAACTTAGAAGATGCATCGTGGCCGTACAAAACCATAAATAAAACTCCAATTGGCATGTCTCTAATCTGCCTCAACTATGAAAGTCTTGTCACTTACCTGTAGAATTGGAACATAGAGCATATTAGGCGGTTAAAAAGTGTAATTTCAACTTGGTAGAAACAGGAAACACCGAAAGATGCAACTTCAAGAAATAGAATAGTTGAGAAAAGAATCTTATGAAAACGCAAGCATCAACAAAGAAAAGACAAAGGCATTTCATGACAAAAGATAACTTGAAAGCATTTTTTTCCAGGTCAAAAAGTTCTTGTTTATCTTTTACGCTTAAAGCTATTTATAGGTGAATTTCAATCTTGATGGCACAGACCTTTCATTATTGTAAAAGTGTTTGATAATGATGTGCTTGAAATCAAGAGTTTGGACATGAATCAAATCTTCAAAGTGAATGCACACCGTTTGAAACCATTTCATGAGGGATTTAACATGAGCTAATATGACAACATCACATTGGAAACCCGGGTTTATGAAGATTAAAAGAAGTGGCACCATGTCTTGGCAAAGACGTTAAATAAATTTATTGTAAATAAATAATATCCTCTTAAAGTTTAGATGTTCCTAGCCTTCAATATGGAAAAAAATAAGCATCAAGCGGATCACCAATGATTTTAGACAAGTGTGGGAGAAAACCAAGGCTTGTGGTGCGAATGTTTGCGAAAAATGTAAAAAATTCATCAATTTTCACGACTTGCCTTTTCACCTGCATATGGGTGCATGACCCAGGTCCCACCCGTGCAAGCTACAACTCAAAATTGTTCAAAACTGGGTTGCTCTATGATTTCATTGTGTGCCTGACCCCTCACCCACACAAGTTTTCATGGCCATCTCTTCCACCCTCGCAATACCCTACGTGCCTCGTCTCCTTTCCCTCGCAATGTTGCGCGACTCGGTGCTTGTTGCTCCTTCCTTGCGCGACCCACAACATAGTTGATCCTACCCGCCCAAGACTTGACCCAGATCCAACCACCATATATCTGATGGGTTTTGAGCATTCTAACACTCCTATGGTGTACATGCAACCCTAGAAACCTTGGATCTATGTTTTACTAAGATACATGCAAATAACCCTAATAGCCTCACTATTTAAAGAGCCCTTATGCCCCAAAAACGTGGACAAGCTTCCTTCTAGGGTTTCCACACGTTTTGGGCAGCCTCCTTCTCTTCTCCTCTTCATCCTCTTGCTCTTGGTGTTTGTGAACCATTAGAGGAGTGACATTTGTGACTCTAAGCTTTCTAAAGTCAATACAAGAAGGATTTGAGATTGTTATTACTACATAACAATCAAGGTATGATCTAAACCCTAATTATATGTTATATTGATTATCATATGCTATATCTAGGGTTTATAGTCTTGGATAAATTGCATGTACAATAGAGAAACCTAGATCCAAGCATTAGGGTTTGTATGAGCACATAGGATGTTCTTATGACCAAAACCCATCAGTGGTATCAGATCCATGATTGGTTTCTATTGTATTGATGCATTATGTAGCTGAAAATCGAAATCTAGCTTACTGTTCAACCTGACTCGGTGAGTCACTACTTGGACTCGGCGAGTCAGCCCTACTCGGCGAGTTCCAGAGTGTGACTCGGCGAGTCGGAGCGTCAGACAGAGGAAATTTCGGATTTTGTTGCTGTTTTGCTTAAGGATAATTACCATATTCATTTTAAACCTATAAAATATGAATTTTATTGTTTCTTAAAGAATATCCTTGCCAAAACACAAGATTATTACCAATTGATTAGATAATAACTTCCTTATATTATAAAGATTGGATTATTTGTATTAATTGGGTAACTTATTTTGCAAGAAATTGAAATTAGGTCAAATATAGATAATAATGAAATTAATTGTTTAATTTATATTTGATCCTTGTGTTATGAAAAGTTTTAATTTTCCCCTTTAGGTTTTATAGTTTAAATTTAAACTCAAAAGTTTGGTTTTGAAATTTAAATAGTTGAAACACTAATGTTTTGAAAAGGTTTCAAAACATGCCCTCAAGTTTTGGAATTTAAATTTTGATTAAAAGTTTAATTTTGATGTATATTTAAATTCTAAACCTTAATGTTTTGAAATGTTTCAAAACTTGCCCTCAAGTTTTGGAATTTAAAAGTTGATTAAAAGTTTAATTTAGGAATGTTAAATTCTAAAACCCTATTGATATTTTGAAAAGTTCATATCACACCCTTATGATTTTATTAATTATTTAAGTTGTATAATTAAAAGAGGTTTAATAAATCCATAAAAGTCTAGGTTTACAATTTAATTGAATTAAAAGTATAATTGTTAAATTTGACCTCCTAGTATTTTAAAAGTGTAAAATACACCCTATACTATATATAACATTAAAAGTCTAACATTATATATATGTATGAGTAAAAGTCAGTCTTACCGTTAGTAGGCCTCATTCACAAAGCTAGTCTATAAGGGGTGTTTAAGGAAATTGCCTATAAAATGGCGATTGAATGGGTATCCACTCTTACCCACCGCACTCTTGACTAGTGGAGGGTCGTTAGCCGAACGAGTAGGATAGGACAAAACCTTCCATTATAAGTATAATGAAGTACAAAAGTAACTAAATGTTTTACAAATTCCCAATCTTAGTTAATTAGGCAAAAGTGAATTGATGCAATTCCATGAAATTACACTTTGTGCCCTTGCGAAGACGTTAGTGGAGCGTTTGTGGTTAACCGGCACACTAAATGGTTCTAAGCAAAGGTAGCAAAGGGTGACTCAATGTTTGTCATAGTTCGGTGGAGCGTGTGTGGTTTACCGACACATCGAATAGGTGACTGCAACATGTGAGGGCACCATGTAAGTTTGCATTGTTATTCACACCCGCTTTGTGATCCTCGGCATCCCAGTCACAAACTAGAGGGGCATATCGGGATTTAAATGTCATTGAAATGTTCAATGAATCTCAAAGGATCTAGGAGTTTTCATAGATTTAAAACTTAAATTTGTTTTTCGTTTTTCATGGTGGAAATCAGTGAATCGTCATTCACTTACCTTCAAATATTCTGCAACTAGATTACGACATCCCTTTTCTAGGTTGTTGCGTATTGTGTTGGGTCCTAGCCTTAGTATCTCATTTGGGTGATTTACTAAGGACTCAATCAATCAACTAACTTGAATTCATTTTCTCCGGTTTTGTAGATGTCAAAGTATGATAACTATGGTCTTCCCAAATTCCGTGGAACAAGCATTCAGCACGAAGATGATATTCCACGATTCGATCGAGGAACAAGATATCATGCTTCACTTCCTCCACCTCCTCCAATTGTTCTCCCTAACCTACAAGTTCGAAGGCTTGAAAAGTTCAAGCTCACTCAAGCCCTTTTGGCAAGTAAACATAAAGAAGGAAAGTCGGTGTGTGCACACGTCCTAAGGATGAAGTCACACATTGATAGGTTAAGAATGTTGGGATCCGTTGTCTGTGAGGAGATGGTTGTTGACTGGGTTCTTCAGTCACTTCCTAACTCGTATAGTGAATTCGTAAGAGAGTACTATATGATGAACTGCGACGTGACCCTTATAGATCTCACCTATATGCATATTGCTGCTGAATCAGCAATGGTTTGGTGCAATAGAAAAGCAAAGTTAATTGGTGAATCTGCCTTCTAGACCTCAATGGATATAGGCAATGGCAACGAAAGACATGCCATGATCGAAGAGTTTGATCATAAGAGAAAGGCAATATCTGAAGTAGTTCCATGTGCTGTTCCAAAAGAGTCGATTTGCTTTTATTGCCAAGAGAAAGGGCATTGGAAACGAAGCTGCCCTATTTACCTAAGAGATCTAAGAGATGGGAGAGTCAAAACGTATGGCTCTGCTTTAGGTAAAATCCATTGACTAACTCTTTTAAGCTCATATTCTAGATTGTTAATACATAATGTGATAAGATTACAATTGATGTTTTGTAGGATCAAAGAAAAGAGAGGAAGCTTAAGGGAAGAAGTGAGCATAATCTAACCGTGAAGGAATGGATTTCGATCGGATTACTTGAAGATTAGATTCTCGAGCTACTACTTATAGTTAGAATTAGATTGCTAAGAAAGATGTATTAGCATAGTTTTTCAATGAATTGCATTGTAAGGACAAATTTTTCCGCAATAAAATAAATTTTGACTTTAGATTATTTATTTATCCTTGCAATGGCGTGCATGAAAAATTGATGTTTGAATGTTTCTATTATTAGCAATAATGGATTTCATTCTTAATTATGGAAATGTCGAAAATTTACCAAATAAGAAGAGTTTCTCATCGCCCAAGTTTCAATTGGACAGAAACTTGGAATCATGCAATTGTGAAATTTTAAGAAGATAGTGATTGTGAAATTGTATTCTCGAATTCGATTATGGTTACGGTATCCCTTTCCATGATTCGAATTGTGAGATTTGACAAGTCTGAATTGTTTAGACACACATATGAGATATCTAAAGGAAAGGTGTATAAGCATAGATAAAGGATTATCAAAGCATTAGGTAATAGAAACATGAACTTAAGAAATTCAATAGGTATTGTTTTTCTCAAAGTTAAGCTGAATACATTTCAAAGCTAGTGGGAGCATAAGTATTATGTTTTATAATAATAATCATGATACTGGGAGTATAAATGTTATAATTGTATCATTATTATGGAAAGTATTGCAAGTTAGAAATATTAGTTATAGAAAACAATAGTTATACTTTGCAAAGTTGCAAGAGTTAAAAAGTTGTTTTGCTATAATTAAGGGAGAGAATATTATGCCTCATTTCAAATCTAAAGGCTTAGGTTGTGAAATGTTAATAATTTAGTCAATGAAACATAGTGTGTTCACAAATTTCGATTATGATTACGACATTCCTCTTCATAGTTCGAATTTTGAGAACGTAGCACATAAAATATTATGGCAGAAGATTGATAAAGTATCAAATCTTTATGTAAGACATTATGCATCGTGTCCAATACGCTTCGGGTTTAGGATCGATTGAAAATGCTATAATATTTGTCCATTCTAAAAATTTTCCAAATGTCTAGCGCATTTAGAGGGAAAAAGGACAAGAATCAGTTTTGACTAAGATAATTAAACAACTATCACAGGACAATCCAAAGTTCGCCAAGGATTGGTCACTTGTGAGTAGTTGGAAGTATAGTATTGGATGGAACATATCGACATTATTATAAATAGATAAGATTCTATTAAGAATGAGTTGTCATATGGAAAATATGGAAACGTGTCCATATTGGGAATTGAATATTGAAAATCTATGTCTAGATTAGAAACTTTTATGCAAAAGGATGTTCAAAGGAATGTACTTTGAGTGAGAGACATCATATCTAAGGAATTGTATTGTAACAATTTCTGATAGAGGACTTTGTAATTTCATTGGCAATAGTCATTGTGACTTTTGTGCTATGACATTACGAAAGGATCATTGCATAAAATGTTAGAATCTAGCATATTCCATAAGTAGCAAGAATTTGATATTCTTTCACTTGTGAAAAGGATTAGTAGTTGTGAAATGAGTATGGTTGGAAATGTGTTCATTTGATCTATTTCACAAAGTAAGAACCATAGGTAAACATTGTGTGCATGCTAAGATCATGGGACAAGTGTAATAATTCAATCAAGAAGTTTATTACCCGAAACAACAAATAATGAGTAATCGATATGGTGATAAATAAAAGGTGTTTTATTTATACTCAAAGGATTGAGGCCATATGGGATTAGTATTATCCTTGTGTTTCACTTTGCATGTTTTGACTTCCTAAATAATTTAATTGGTTTAGAACAGTCAAATTATTCGAACGGGCCACAGTCGTTCATATGTTGGAAGTAGATATGAATAAAGACTGTCGTGAATTGGTGTGTGGATTGTCTAAAGAGCATTAGACATGAGAAAATGTTTACTGCAATGTTCATGAGTGCTTATGAATATGATTTGAGCATTGGATTAAACCCACGCTCACTTGGATCACTCCATGAATTGTATCACGAGTGATTGGTGAGACGATAACATCTTATATTCTTGAAACTGAGATGTGTGGGTTGTACCTTGCAAATCGGTTGCACATTGATAATATTTAAACGCACCAGTAACTTGGTGTTATAAAACATATTGTTGTGTGTGATTCGGTGAGTAAGTGCAAGCGAGCATTGAATCAAAGTTTATCTGTTCCTTTTATTCAAAGTACAATAAAAGCGATATCTTTGGGCCCCTCGATGATTTAGTGATGACAAATGTAAATGCTCGGCCGGGCTAGGGCTAATTTGATTTGTTCAATTAGTCAATCGTCATAAATCGGAAGTCGAGAAATAGTATAGAGAGAATGATTAGAAATCATATCTTACGATATCTAGAATGGAGGAATATATGATCCCTTATCTAAAGGAAACGCGTATCTGATATGATCAGAGTTGACAGCGGCATTGGAAAGCTACGATTGCAGATCAGGATCTGAAGTCATACGCAGAATAGTTATTACACTTATCCAAGTGGGAGACTGTTGGATTAGTGTCTAAGTCCATAACTATTTTGGTATGTACTTGACCCGATGGTGCATGGTCCTTTTGGGTTGCCTTCACCAAAGCAACTTGATAGGATGAATTACAGAGAGAAAGGATTAAATATGATTTACTAATATATTATGAGAATAATATATTAAAGGATAAATCATAATGTTTAATTAATATTAGTCAAGAATTGATTGGTAATTAGTTTTGTGACTAAAAGAGATTAATTAAACTTAAGGGACTGGAATTGTAATTATAAGATAATTGCAATTTGGGCTATGGAATGCCTTATATTAAGGAGTGGACGAATTCTATGGGGAAACCCATTAGAAATCGTCCAAGGCCTTTAAGGAAAGGAGTCAATGGGTTGCTTAGGGCTTAAGCATCCAAATTAGGGTTTCCTTGTTATATAACCCTAATAGCCTCACTTTTTAAAGAGCCCTTATGCCCCAAAAACGTGGACAAGCTTCCTTCTAGGGTTTCCACACATTTGTGGCAGCCTCCTTCTCTTTTCCTCTTCATCCTCTTGCTCTTGGTGTTTGTGAACCATTAGAGGAGTGATATTTGTGACTCTAAGCTTTCTAAAGTCAATACAAGAAGGATTTGAGATTGTTATTGCTACATAACAATCAAGGTATGATCTAAACCCAAATTATATGTTATATTGATTATCATATGCTAGATCTAGGGTTTATAGTCTTGGATAAATTGCATGTACAATAGATAAACCTAGATCCAAGCATTAGGGTTTGTATGAGCACATAGGATGTTCTTATGACCAAAACCCATCAACTTTTGTGTTATGAAATATGTTATGAGATATTATGCATGCCAGAGATAGGCTAGGTATTTCAGATTTTAGGACTAGAGTGGCTTGAATTGTGATGCCTTAGCCTGGGAGTTGTTGTTATCTGTGATGCACTTTCGAGCATGTGCTGAGGGAGAGTATCCAGCGGGAATCATTGTATAGGGGAATTTGAGTAGAAAAGTAATCTAGGAGAGATACCTAGATGAGCATTTGTGGAGTCTACCGAGAGAGTAGCTAGATACCTGCGAGGGGTAGAGTTGTAGAGTTCGGTGATATCTTTTGAGTATGAGTAGAGTAAGTGGAGTTATCACCTAGAGCAAGTTTTATGTGTTTATTCGATGCCCGAATGTTGCTTGCTTCATGCTTTGTGGATTTCCTGATGATGGGAGTCAGCTACCAAGCGAATGTGATGATATTCAGGAGGTAGATGATTGGCATCATAAGGAGTTTCTCAACAGCTGATGGCGGAGAAGTGTGAGAACCTAGTATGAGCCTAGGATGTGACCTTAGTCAGAAGAGTACACCGACAGATTAGAGCATTTCGCAGGAGAGCGACCAGGTATGACGGGATTGGTGATTGAGGAAGTTGAGCAGCTACTTAGGAAATATGGGATGGTCCGTGTGGAAAGTATGGGTAGATGTAGCAGGTAGTATGGGCTCGTACTACTAAAAGCAGAGGACCCATACTCGATACAGCGAAAATTCCAGAGGTTCTAAGTAGCAAATCGAGAGGTGATGTCATGGTTCGAGTACCATGATTGGTAGCAGATCGAGAGGTGATATCATGGTTCGAGTACCATGATTGGTGTCAGATCGAGAGGTGATATCATGGTTCGAGTACCATGATTCGTAGCAGATTGAGAGAAGATAGCATGGTTCGAGTACCATGATTCGTGGCGGATGGTGCTTCTGGTTTTACCAGTTATCCTGTTGAGATTGATCAGACTGGGATTAGACATGATAGCGTGTGGGGAAAGGGGGCCATGTTGAACAAGTTTCAATTAAGCACACCTTGAAGAGAAATTGAGTTGGTTCCCGAGTGGTAAGATGTGAGTTGGAATCACAAGACTCAAGGATAAGTAGAGATGGTACTTTTTGGAGGATTACGGTCTGAGTTGAGTAGTCGGCCGATAGCAGATATGCCATTTTCTATGACCAGAGTTGTGGTATTTTCTGTGAGAAGCAGCAGGGATATTGAGCTTCCAGTTTCAGAGTTGGAGGTAGACCCGGTGGGGTAGCAAGGGGCTGCGACCTTTTCACCAGAGTAATTGGGAAGTATGTTTGATGCGAGTTCCTAGTGGCTAAGAGGAGTATATCGGGGCGGCGGCCCTCGTGGTCTGAGTTGTGTAGCGACAATAAGAGTGAGGTATGTTGCTTTTATGAGTATTTCCGGTTCGGGAAGCGGTTTGAGGAATCAGAGTCGAAGTGTGAGATTGTGCATCATTTCCAGACAAAGAGTCAGATCTAATTCGAAACAGTGGGGTATCCAACGGTGTGTCGGTTTGACGCTTCAAGATGAATAGAGGCAGTCACGTCGGGAGGATTCTAAGATTTTTGGTCAAAGTCGGGATATGTGGAGTTTCTTGGTTTCCATCGGGAAGATCATTAAAGTGATTACATGATACACTCCAAGAGTCAAGTGTGATATACTTGGTAAAACAGTCTAGGGAGTAGATTTTTGGTATGCCAATTGGTGATGGTTTGAACCCTGAGTGGGGGAGAACTGGGTATTCTTTTGAGAAGGTCAGCGATTCGTTAAACTGTGGTTATAGGATTGGTTATGGAGATTTGTGGTGTGGACACATGAAACCTGGGTATTTGATGAAGGAGGTGAAGTTTTATGCAAGATGATGTATGTGTAGGTGCTTACGAAAGGGTGAGTGAATCCACGACGGTTGGTCGTTGGTCAGAGAATTTATTATGGCTAAGAAATTTTTCGGGTTTGCAAATGTTGAGTTCGATGCGGTTGGGTAGCTGAGTTCAGAATGCAATAGCTGACATTTGCAGGTATAGGTATAGATTGTGATCTATACTTCAAGAGGGGTAGCAATGGATTTGTCAACCAATTTCAGAGTCAGAATGAGTAGTTTCACTTGGGTGGTGATCAGTAGAGGATGCAGCTTTGGAATTTAGTAAACGTGTTTTCAGTCAGTGATATTTCCTCCATGTTTCAATGTGTGAGATGGGAATATTTCAAGGTTCCGAGTGCTTGAGTGGAAGAGGGTATCAGGGTATTTTGGGGAGCCGAAGTACTCACTAGTCAGCAAGAGAGTGTCGTGATGCTGCGGGGAGCCGTAGTATTCACTGGTTAGCAAGAGAGTGTGGTGATACTACGGGGAGCCGTAGTATCAACCAGCCAGCAAGATGATATGGCGATACTGCGGGGAGCCATAGTATTTGCCAAGTAGTGAGGGAGCATTGTGAAACTGCGGGGAGCCGTAGCTTTCACTGGTCAGTGAGAGAGCATTGTCGAACTGCGGGGAGCCGTAGTTTTCACTAGCCAGAGCATGGCGCAGAGGAGTTCCTAGGCTTGGGTAGCCTTATCAGTGAGTCTGTGGGAATCTGGTAGGTAGGACATGGGTGAGACTGGGGTCTCCCTAATGGTCGGGAGTCGTTTTATTCTGAGTTAAGGTGTGGTGATCGCATTCGGAAGGAACTGGATGTAGTGATGTACACGAAAGTTGCGAGTAATGGGTTATGAGTTGAGAGCTTCATTGGGACGAGTGATTCCAATTTCGCGTCGACCCAGACTCTCGAGTTTGATTTGGCTCTAGTGGTGTAATGTGAAGGCAAGATAAGATTCTGAGCTTAGAGGTGGGTTCCCTCTGAGGGGTGTTGTGTGTCATCTGATGTTTTAGACCTGTGTGGGTCAGTTCCTTTGTATGGGACGAAACGCGAGATGTATGAAGCTGATAAGTAGTAGACGACATGAGTCGAGGGTGAGATGATTTCAGTTTGGATTGTAGTATCCGCTTGGGGTAAAGCGAACTTTGTGACTTGTGTGTCACGATGGGCCGAGATAGTTATTGTGAGAAGGAAGTCGGTAAGTCGTTTTATTGGGTGTGCAGTGGGTAGCCCTTGGAGGTCCAACTGTCGGGACGGGAGTTGACATGGTGTTCAGTGTCGGATGGAATATTTGAGAGGAACTGGGGCTTATGATTTAGGGTGCCAGAGGATCGTTCCGAGCTGGCTTGACGGCTTTCTTGTGTATGAGGATAGAGTTTTGAGGACCATTCCTTCAGAAGAGTTATGATAGTTGTTCAGGTAGTGGGTCCTTAGTGGGATATTACCTTTCCATCCCTTTTGAATTGTAACCGGGATCGGTTAGAGAAACAGAATTGATAGAGTATTCTTAGAATATGTTATTCGATGAGCGATTAACATGATGATATTGCGAGGGTGGTCTGGCAGGGAAACAGACCAGTAGAGTTTCAAGTTCTAGAGAGGCAGATCAGGTACCGCAGCGGCAGAAGGGTTTGTCCTTCTTTGGGGTCGGGAGTTCCTGTTGGTTTTAGGTGTTTTTGAAAGAGATTGTTGTATGATATGGGGTTCTTTCGATGGTGCTTCCTGAATCATTGGGTTCGACCTATGTGTTAATAAGGAGCGATTTCGAGGGCGAAATCTATTTCAAGTGGGGGAGAATTGTAACACCCTGTTCTGGATTATTTTGTGATTTAGGGCGTGTGGGCCTTAATCCGAGTATGAGAAGGTTTTGAGGCATTGAAAGAGAAAGGTTATTCCCTTTTGGGATGTGGGTGAGGTAGGTTGTGTGATAAAAGAGTCGGTTTGTGCTTTAGAGCCCGAATGTATTGTTAAGGCGCTGGTTGGGACTTTTCATGAATTTTGGATCTGAGTTCGAGTGGGATCAAGGAGGAATAAAGTTGATAGATGTGTAGGGCTTCTCGTTAGCTTTCCGTGGATATAAGGATTGCCGGAAACGGACTTATAACGAAGAAGTTATGGCCTTCAGAAGTTTTATGGTTTCAGGCTTAGCCGAGTACGTTGGGCGTACTCAGTACGTTAGGCGTAATTTAGAGTACGATGGGCGTAATTTAAGAGTACGTTGGGCGTACTGACCTGGGAGGGTCGCGAATGTTCTTCAGAGTACGCTGGGCGTACCATATGAACGTTGGGCGTACGCCAAACAGACCTGAACGCTATTTTAGGGTCTTGGACCCTATTTAAGGTCCTTAACTCATAACCTAACCCTAATATCTTCATCCTCCATCCCTCTAAATCCTAGAAATCGACCCTAAGCCTCCATTTGAGTGATTCTTGAGCATTTTGGTGATTTAGTGAGTTTTTGGTGCATATTGTGGAAGAAGGAGTTTCTTGAGGAAGCATTGCTTGGCTTGGAGCTTGTGTATCCAAGCCCTAATCATGTTGATCTAGCTCCAGAAAGCATAAAGTTTGAATCTTGGTGATTTTCTCATATGGATCTAGTGGGGTGATGACTTATTGTGCTTGGCTTTTGAAGAAGAAGGAGCTTTGAAAGAGAATGGCTTGAGCACCTAGCTTTTGGATCTATGTTCTTCTCTTGTTGGTGCATCCTCCAGAGGTATCAAGTTTTGAACTTGCTTATTATTGTGCTATCTTTTGTTTTGGGTCCATTTTAGGGTTTTTGGTCCCAAAGCTTGAAGCTTTATGAGTGGTTAAGCTCCACAGCCTAATATATGTCCCTTTAAGTGATTTTAGTGGAAAGGATTCATAAAAATGAGTTATTGGATGTTTGAATCAAACCATGCATGAGATATGAGAATTTTTTAGTAGTAATGAGTGAGAGTTTTTGTATTTGGGACTTGATAAGCCATGCAAAGGCTTAAAGTCACGAGCTTTATTGAGTATGAGCCCTTATGGAATCCAGATCTAAGAGTATAGCTATGGTCTTAACTGATTAAGACCAAAAGAGTTGAAAAAGTAAATCTGGGCATACGTTGAGCGTAAATCTTGTACGCCCCACGTACTAGGTTGGTGTCCCCGATCAGGATTCGTGTGCGATGGAGTACGCTGAGCGTACCAAAGGGGGTATGCCCCGCGTAACCCCATTGTGGACTTTTTGGGCTAAGTCTTATATTGGGCCTTAAGTGTTGGGCATGGAGTTTGGGCTTGTTGTGCTTGAGATTTGGACCAGAGGAATATGTATATGTGCCTTGGGCCCTTGAGTTGGGCTTGCCTCTTGGACTTGAGAGTTGGGCCTCGGTAGAGTCCATTAATTATTGGGCCTTGATGGGCCCAATGGGTTTTGGGGTTATTTATGGACTAGTTAGTGGACTACCTTTAGACCTAGAGAATGAGGGTTGGGACTTAGATCCTAATTTGAGATCATTGTAGATATAGCTCAGAGGTAGAGGCTGGTGCACAACGACGACATTTGTAGGAGCCATTCATCATTCGAGGTGAGTCTTCTCACTATACTTTACCTAGAGTGGTAACAGGGTTATGTGTCAGTATACTTTAGAGCTATGTGCTAGTGTATTTGCTTGCTATTTATGTATGGTAATTGTTGTGATATGTGATATGCATGATTCAGAGTTTATAGAGCTAGGACCAGTGGGTCCATAGAGTTAGGACCTTTTGGTCCACAGATTTAGGGCCAGAGTGCCCACAAAGAGTTGGGACTAAAGGGTCCCACTGAGACACATTGACCAGAGGGTCAAACAGAGTTATAGCCTCGAGTGGCTAAAATGTGTTAGAGTGGTATTTTGGGGAACTCACTAAGCTTCGTGCTTACTGTGTTATGTGTTATGTGTTTCAGGTTTTTCTCAGGATCGCGGGAAGGCATCGACTTGATTGTACACACTAGTGAAAGAGTTATGTTTTCGAGGATCCTGGATTTGTAATCAAGCAAACATGGAGTTGCGTTTGTAAATTAAATAAATGAGGTTTTTATAAATGTGTCATGAGAATTATATGATTTAAATGAAAATTTTGTTTTGAAAATTTACATTGTTACAATGATTTACTTTGGGAGTTAGGTCTTGCATCCCATAGATCGATTTTGACACGATTTGAGCAGCTTGGAGGTGATTTTGGAGAGCTGGAGCATTCATCTTCTCATTCTTCTTGTATTTTCTATATCCATTATGTTAAAACACTTTTATGATTATTGTCTTGTTTCCATGAGTTGCTAATTACTTTATTTTGGTTGACGTGGGCTAAAACCCTTTAATATTTGTAAGTTTTGAAGTATTCATGATTGTTTATCATTTATCACATGTTTATGATTCTTAGTTCATAATTCCTGTATTGTTTAATAATTTGATCGTGAGCTTGGTACTTGATGAGCAGTTATTGGTCTCTTTCTTTGATGTAGCAATGAATCATTAAATTTGATTAGAATAAGGGATTTTGGATGGTAAAAATCATATATAGCTTATGGATCATGACTCCTTATTAGATGTGTAAGCATTTACATCCTCAAGGAATTGGGAATTCCTTCATTCTGATGGCTAATCAATTTTATTGGTTCAATTGCTTCAGTTTAATCCTTGATTTCTATTAAGAAGGTGTGTTGTGGGCTTCCCTATCCTCCATACTACCTTTGAGGAATTTTGGCATATCATGTTTAATGATTTCTATAACTAATTTGGGTTGAATGATAAGCTTACATATTGAATCCTAATGGTAGACCACCTAATATTTATTATGTTGAATTGCCTTAGTTGACCAATTCTATATAGTATTTGAGCATCTCACTATCCTACTTAATTGCAAGAATTTTAATCCTTCAAGTATTTTAGTTTTCAAACAATTCACAAAACCCCCAAAATACTTTAATTATACTTAGTTTTATTTCACTTGTTCAATTGGATTACATTGGTGATTGAATACAACAATTTTCCCGTGGATCAATCCCCTTTTTACTACTACATTACGTTTTATTTGCAAGAAAAAGTGTGTAATTTGCTTGGTATAATTAACACCCCACCAAGACCACATACTAGCAAGTAAAGTACATGGAGATTAGAGTGAAATGGAGTTCTATTGAAGACATCAAGATTTGATGACAAAGCAAGTGGAACTTAACAACCATGTGTCTTGATTGTCCTTAGAAATCATCTTGTTTTTTCGATGTGTCGGTTCATGGCAAAGACACATTGAAAGTGAGGCAATTATTATTGTTAAATTGTTTGTATGTTGTAGCCGATTTACTTTATGCAAGGTTGTTGATAAATAAATTTGAAATCACAACTAGTAATTACTAAAATCTAACAAAAGATTTTTGCAAACAATATTGACACATACGATCACAATCTGTCTTCTACTCTCTCTTGCTCATCGTATACTCTTAATACAAAATTCACCATTAACACGTTAGACAGCACATGTAACACATTTTTTTTTATTTTTTTTTCTAAGATAGTGTGTTTTTGCATTTATTTTCATTTACTTATTGATATTTGGTCGGTTATAACATTGTTACGTATTTATTTGATCATTTATTTAAATTTATAATTGCAATCTTATTAAAATACTAATTGTGATATCTTTGCACCTTTTTGAATAGCTTAAATCTTATTCTCTAATTTGTCAATTTCTAAACTTTAACATTATTTTTTGTCCCAATTCTTATAAATATACTTATTTACATTTCGAAACAAATCAACATTGAATGACTTTCTGAACACTCTCGTTTTATTCCTAGGACCTTGGGTGCGGCCAAGATCTTCACTATATTTCAAGATCTTAAGCACTTAACGGTTTAACATTTCATTTTAAACATCACACCAAACTTACTAATTTGGTTTCAAAATTAGCTTATCAAATTTTTTTACCAAAACATCGAATATGTCAGGATTCACCTCAATGAAGAGGAGTCAAATGAGGTTTCAAGAGCCTCTTGTACCATGTGAAGAGACCAAGCTAAGCGAAAGGGGAAAACGAGGACAAGTAGACTGGATGACATCCAGCATCTAACAAGAAAAATGGACAACTTAAAGTTGACATTGGAGCAAAACTTGGTTGTCGTACAAGAGAATGAAAAAAACCGCGCCATGACGATTTTAACAAAAAACACTAGCAATTTTACCGGATGCGAAAAAGAATTGACGTTAAAGGCCGAAGAGGAGATTGCAAAAAAATGTAATATGTAGGTTTCGTTATTTAAATTTCTAGGTTTCATAACTTTAAATTATATGTTGTATTCTTTTCTTTAGGTGTTTTAATTAACATGACAAACGTGACAACCAACGCCCTCTAAATAACAAATTTTCTATATATTTTGACAAATCCAACCTATCGCTTACGTGGATTGTGAAAACTATGTCACCACACACTCTAGTTTTACTGCATAACAAACTCCACGTCAATATTTACTTTAGGATATGCCAATAAGATTGAGTACTTTTAATTAATTTTCATAACACTTGAAATGCAGAATCATAAACATATAACTTACTACAATACATTGGTTGAAATTAAGAACAAGGCGTATTATTGTACGTCAACTCTAAAACCAGTTTTATTGTATATAATTGTGTACAAATTTCTCATAATTTAATTGCAATAACCATAAAAAGTTACAAGAAAATTAGACTTCACAAGCATTCTAAATAGCAATAAAAAGAATTGATATGTTCGTTTACTTGGGTTCTTTTGGGCCTGTCCCTCAAGCCCTATCCATCATATTTCTAAATAAATTAGGCCACGATTCTACACCGATACAAATTAAGAGAGTTATTTATTAAAATTCGTTGAATTTTTTTTTTTTTTTTTTTTTTTTTTTTTTTTTTTTTTTTTTTTGGAAAGATAGAGAACTTAAGGTATAGCATTAGATCTAAATTAATTTATCAAGAGCATGATCGCCATATTATAAGTCTTATTAAATATTTAATTTTTAGTGTTACTGAAAATATTAATAAAAATGTCTAAAAATTAACATAATAAATCAAATTTTCGGATTTCTTAAAAAAATAATAATTTTCGATTTTCACAAAAATTCTTATTTTTTAATTTTTTTTAGAACATGAATTATTAAAAAAAAAACAGGATTGTTTTTTAAACTACAATTTTTTTAAAAACAATATGTTTTTATTTCAGTAAATTTTAAAAAAAATTGGAATAATAATAATAATAACTTTAATTTTTTTAACAAAAAAATATCAATGTTTTATGTGCATATATGCATATTTATTATCCTATAATATTCATAAGTAATCATAAAAAACTTATTTTTAATACTAATCTATAAAAACAATAAAAAAAAAGTATTTTATTCGATACGAAATAAAATTTTCTTCAGTTGATCACTTTTCACCTCTTTGATATTTTTCATAATTTTTTTCAAATCTACAAGAAAATTAAAATAAAAAATTGATTAACGCAAGAATACTCATAAAAATACATATGTATATATCATGTACGATTTACATGTGATTATATCATAAAAGATTCACATGTCATTATATAATGTGATCTTTACATATGATTGTATCTTTTAAGATTCAAATGTCAACTTCACAAAAAAAATATTAAAAAAATTAATGAAGAACACTCACATAACATGCATGTGTCTATATAAGTGTAATTCACTTGCGATTTATATATGAATCACATGTAATTTATATGTGATTCAATTATGAATTACGTGTGAATTACATATGATTCATATGTGAATTACATGTGAATCACATGTGATTAATATGTGAATTACATGTGAATCACATGTAATTTACTTGTCATTTTACATTTGAATCACATGTAATTCTGTAACATCCAATTTATATGAATTCTTCTCTGAAGTTAATCATTTTAAAACTTGAAATTTTTGTAACACCCTATTTTTACCATTTCGTAAGTTCAATACAAACCACTGTTTCTAAAATTCGAAGTAGAAATATATTACCCTTGAGCCAAAATAATTATCATAGACATGCAGGAAACATCAATATAATTTTCGTAGATATATAGAACACCCAAATTCGACTTTGTATGAAGAATTATGCTTCTTCGAAGTTTGACAATTAAACCGACACAATTTTGCGTATCATAAAAAGTCAACTTTTGCTAAATCACGTTTTATCCTTAGAGATCTAAAAGAAAGTCATAGTAGTCAACCAAGAGCTTTCATATAAAGAACGTCCAAATCTGACTCCCTATGGAATAGATTTGATTTTTCAAAGTTTCTGTGCAACAGGGTATAGAAGTACGCGACACGAAAGTCGAATTTTAGAACGAAAGATTATAATGAAAAATAATCTAAACAAGAGTTGAAGATATCGTCAATAGGAGTCCATAAATATAAAGAACATCGAGAACGGAGTCTGTATGTAGGAGTTATGCTTTCTGCAGCGATCTCTAAACACTCTAAGGCTATCAAAATATAAATTTTTGATAGAGTGAGAATTAGTTGTTGGTAAGCAAAGGAAAGTTGTAGATCTCGTTGAGAGATTTCTAGCAATATAAAGAATGTCAAAAGCGATCTCGTATGAAGAAGTTACGCCATTTTGAAAATTTTGAAAAACACACGTGCAAAGTGCACGACGCGCGCGACGACATGGTGTCGTACGGAGTTGACACGTGGCATGGTTGGACAGCCGACTCTCAAGAGAGACAAGGCCACATGGCCCCACAAGATCATGACACGTGGAGCCATAAAAATAGTACACGTGGCAAGATTTTAGAAGGGCCGATATGGACGAACCTAGAAGCAATACGTGGCAAAAGAAGGCTGGATCCAACACCCCTATAGTGCACGGTGTGCCCCTATATGTGCGCGACACTCATCATTTTTTTGGCTATATATAGAACTCTCTGTATATACTCTATTCCCCACACCCCCACACATCTTTTCTCTCAAATATTCCATACTTTTAATCCATTTTCCAAAGATTTATATACTGCAGCGAAGCCCTGCGACACCCCTGAGTGCTCAACTAGTTGTAATCTTCGAGCAAGTATTCCCGAATCAGTGTTTTGCTAGCTTAGATCCTGGTTCTCATCAATAGTACTCTATAAGTGAGCTACACTTACTCTGCCTCCATGTAAGTTACAATTATAATTATGAGACGTTACTAGGAAACTATAGTTAAGATTTCTCAGTAATTCCAAGTTGTTATACTGATTGATCTACTTACGGGAGAAGTGACTAGAACAGACATGTTGGTTTGGTTGTTGGATTTCAGAAATGATATATGCTGAAATGGCCATGCCTCCTAACTGTCCGACCTGGCTGATTGTTATGTGATAGAACCATTAGTACTCATTGGGATTAGTTATATGTCTAATCCACATTGCCAGATTTCCCTAGTATCAAATAAGCAGAAATAGTATAGGTTAATACTCGTCGGGTACATTACCATCAATAGATTGGGGTAGTTATCAGAAAAACTATCCGAATGAGTTCATCTCACTATATTATGTATCCCAGTAAACACACATGTATGTTAGGATATAGACACCAGTAATGTAGAGCGCATAGTATAGTTTTCTGTGTGCGTGTAGATTCGAATATATAATATCTATGTGTGTGATTTTTGATACGCTTATAAGTTCTTATGAATTAGTTAGGGATGATGGAGAAACGACAAAGAGTTCAGGATCCTAAAGGCCCACGTGTTAACGAAATGATGTATAAGTCGTAAGTACACATAGACCCATGCTACGAAATGACATGAAGGTCATAAGTAGATGTAGACTCGTTTTGAAGACAGGTCGTAAGTCTAAGATACAACCATTACTTGTATGCATGTATGTGTATTGTGGTATATAGTATATTGGGGTAACTCACTAAGCCTAACGCTTACCGAGTTGTTTATAAATGTTTTTAGGAGCTTCATTAGTTTGTAAGACGGGCAAGGTTCGACTGTACATATGCACATTTGAAATAATGTTTTCGCATAATGTAATAAATACTCTGATCTAAATAAATATTTTAAATAAATCAAAATGAAAAATTTTCCTTCAAAATTTGAGATGTTACAATTTTCTATGGCCATGACATGACATTAGATGAGGAAGAATGCTCATTTTCATAACAGCATAATGTGACATATAGGTAGCCACGAAGTGGTGGCTGTTTTGGGCAAAAACCCTAATTTCAAGATTGGGGCCTTATTTAAGGGCATTAATCCAAGGGTTCTACTTTTGGCAGCCTTCACTATCTGAGATTGAATCCCCTCAAAACCATAGCCTCCATATGTGTGGTTTGAATGTGTAAAGCCTTTCTTATGAAGAATGAGGAAAGAAGGAGCTCATTTTGGTGTTTGGTCGCTTGGCTCCAACATATATCATGTATCTTCACTTCGTTCCTAACCTTTTGGAGGTATAAAGTCTTTGCCTTTTTCAATAAATCATATTGGATCTAGGTTTTTTCCCGCTTTTCTCTATGTTGCGTTGAGTATAATGCTTGGAATCCATAAAGAAAGAAACCTTATGGAGTATTGAGGTCCCTTAGTGGATATATGTTTCAGATCTTAAATTCGTTGCTATTTTAGGCTTTATACACGTGATATTTGGTGGTATTTCTCCATTTTGACCTATGTTTGAGTATTAGACTTGCACTTGACATGCAAGACTAAAAAGCACCGATTTTTATAAAGTATTAGGCCTTAAGAAGGGTTCTGGAGAGTTTGACAGAGTGGCTTAACTTGTTCAGAGCTAAATATGTTAAAGTGTTGGAACCTAGTTCCCACGACGTGGTGTTTTGGAGGCCACGACATGGCGACTACGGAGGGTGCTCGAATATTTTATCTTTTAGTGACCACGAAGTGGCCTATGGGTGGCCACAACGTGGAGTCCTATTGAAGTTGACTTTGAACATTGAATTTTTGTCAATTTAGAGTTTACAAAGTGTAGACCGAGTGGGTACTTCCTTATTGTTGATTACGTATTTCTTGGTACCGGTCTTCACTATGTGAGAGCTATGGTGTTTAACAACTATCTAAGAGGTGAGTCTTCTCATTGTACTATAGGATATTAGATGTCGTTGTGTGTATTTTTGTCTCTGTGACTTTTCTTGGTATGCTTGTATGTTGTATGGATGGAGCCGATCTAGGCTTAGAGTCAATACGAACTCAGGGTTGATATAGTAACGATGGACACGATCTGGGCTCATAGTTAATGCGGACTTGGGTTGATTCAAACCTCATGTAGCCGAGTTAGGCTCGGAGTCAATACAGACTGGGGGTTGAAATGGACCCGATGGAGCCGATCTGGGTACGGAGTCAATACGGACTCGGGGTTGAAATGGACTCGATGGATCCAATCTGGGCGCAAGTTCAATATGGACTCGGGGTTGTTATGGACCCGATGCAACTTTGTGTTGTTATATGTGTTATATGTGGTATTTTGGGGAGCTCAGTAAGATTTATTCTTATAAATGTGGATTAAACATTTTGCATGTACGTATCGGATAGCGAGGGTGGGACTGTACATACACATTAATAAATTTATGATTTGAGATTCTAAATTTTCTTCTTTATAACTCTGATCTTGAGCAACGGTTTATGAACAATTGGTTTTAATTGAATGTAACTCTTATAATGAAGGGTGTTTATTTATTTTTAAAATGAAAATTAATCTAGAATTTAGGGACGTTACAAATTCAAATGCTGAAAAGTTATTATGATGTGAAGAAAAAGAATTCAAGTTAAAAATTATACATAATGAAGAAGTGGTATATCACCCACTAAAAATAGTTTTTTATCGATTTATAAAACATGGAATACGTGCAGGAGAAAAGGAATACACATGAATGATTATCTCAAACAATTTGTATCTAATTTGTAACATCCCAAAATTCAAGACTAAAAATTTTCTTCTTAATAAAACATTACTTAAAGCAAAATCATCAATCCAATTGTAATCAGAGTATTAATTTCCAAAACACATGTTCATTATCAGAGTAAAACATTCTCAGGCTATCTAATCTATGGTGCGTGCCATGCGATTACCCCGAGCTCTTCCCTCCGCTACCGGAAGTACCTGAAACCAAAACTGAAAACCGTAAGCACGAAGCTTAGTGAGTTCCCCACCCTACCACATACCATGCATAACCACATACTGCACATACTGGGCCACGCCTGCTATCCTGGGCCTCGCCCCTTACCTCGGGCGTCGCCCGCTACAACGGCCCCGCCTGGCTTCGATCCCCTCTCGGATACATATCTGTTTCACTTAGGCCTCGCCTGTCGCAGGGCCTCGCCCACTAACATATAATAGCACATAAACATATCACATCACCTCACATAGGCTACACACATACTAACGAATCTTGTCCTAAGGCCTCGCCTATCTCAAGGCCCTGCCCTTGTCCTGCTACCGATGAGTCATGGAACCCCGTCCATACTCCTGCTGATAGTGACGTACGGGCCCAGCCAACCCTCACTCATTCCCTAACTTAGGCCTCACCCCTGATCTGCTACTACTGAGATATGGAACACCATCCACACTCTGCTATTGGTGAGATACGAGACCTCACCCACACTCACCTCCCTACCAGGCACATACAAGTATCACACAGACAACAAGTATAAACTATCATATAAACCATTCCTTGGGCACCCACCCTTTATCATTGGACCTCGTTTCGAATATCATACTAGCATAGTAGCATACTGTTCCTAGGGCTAACCCCCGGGTCTTCTACTCATAACTACATGGGCCAGAATTGTGGCCGTAGACCTATTCATACAAAGGGAAACTCACCTGCACTGGCTGAACTGGCTGATGAACCCACTAGCTGCTGCCCGGCAACTCTCTGAACTCCTGCTCCACTCGCTCCCTGAGCTACCAATATCAAAGCAACACTGAGTCTAACTGACCCCCGAAAGACAACCAAGTCGACTCTGGTCAAAGTCAAAGTCCTGGTCAAAGTCAACCTTCCAGGTCAACCCTACTCGCCGAGTCACCCTATTGACTCGCCGAGTTCATATGTTTAAAGTCCTTCTATTTGCGACTCGACTCGCCGAGTCAGTCCATGACTCACCGAGTCTACTGATTTCCGAGTCCTTACCTGTCCAACTCACCGATTCTCCATTCGACTCACTGATTCGAGTCTCAACTTGAAGGGTTTGGAGTTTCGCGACCTGACTCGCCGAGTCCAAGAACAGACTCTCCGAGTCCAACACAACCTTCAACAGACTCGCCGAGTTGGTCATCCAACTCGCCGAGTTCCTGCCCAACTTCATCTGACTCGATGAGCTATTCATCCCACTCGTCGAGTTCCTCCAAATCTTCATGCTACTCGCCGAGTCCACTCAAAGGACTTGCCGATTCCATGCAGATCTCCATACATGCAGAGGACTTTTGAGTCATGCATGGACTCCAAACTGTAGATTTACCCTTCCCAAGCCTATTCCTCACGTAAAGTTGCAAACTTTACGTGTAGAGAAGGAGATCTAGGCAAAATACACCATACACTATGGTTTAAGGCAAAGAGGCTCCATAATCAACTCAAGGGCAGATACTTTATGCTTCTCAAGACCATAATATGCTTAGATCCGAAATAGCAACTTCAGATCTGGCTTCTAACTCAAAAGGGGTAGCTAATCATGGCTAAAAGCCCCCAAAACTCACAACCATACTAGATCTAAAGGAGGGAAACGACTTAATACCTTCAATAACTTAGAAAATTTCCCCAATATTCAGATCTAAGGCCAATCCTTGAAGCTTCATTGATTCCCCTTCTTTTTCTTCCTTCAAATGACTCAAAGATGGCTTGGAAGCTTGAATGGGCAACAATAGGGCTTAGGGTTCGATGTTCTGGGTGAAAGAGGCAGTAAAGGAACCCTAGGGGAGAGAATGAGACGTTTAAATAGGCTCCAAGTCCTGAATTTAGGGTTTTCCTCTCACAGACCAGACTCGCCGAGTCCCCTTGGCCGACTTGCCGAGTCGGTCACTTACTCATCGACCCGGATCCCGCTCGGACTCGCCGAGTCTCCCCTTAAAGTTAGGGTTTTCTTTCCTTTCTTGGCCTTCAAAAGTTTGGGTGTTACAACTCTCCCCCACTTAAACTAAACTTCGTCCTCGAAGTTTTCTATGGCCCACCGCCTGCGATCTGCCTCCAATATCCCACCGATTAATCCAACACCAGTTGCCTACCTTCGCTGGCCTTCCGCTCAGTCATTATGCCTAACACTAATCCTTGCAGATAATAGACTTGGGTCACCCTGACCCTGAACATCCTAGAAACACAACTTACTCACCGACAATCCTTCTGGTACTCACCGAGTACTGCAATGAACCTATAGGGGTTCACCCCTTCATTCCTTGCGCAAATTCCTTGCCTTCCCAAGGCAAATCTCCATAACCAACTATTTCCTCTGTCACTTTGAAGGTCTTATCCTTCACCAACTCCATCACCCCCGCTATTTCTAGTACGGGTCATCACCGTCAGTAACCACTGACACTCCTCTCTGTCAAAACTTGGTGTCGAGCACCCCTCGATTCAACTAACTGAATTCCATCATACACTGCTTACCCGCAGTACTACTGACTGAAAATTCTGCTATTCCTTGTCTGCCTTTCGGATGAACTGAGACCACCCTGGTCCCTACCAACCTATCAATGTCTGGATTACCGGCTCCCACCGGTAGCTAGTCCCAACACCACCGCTAGTCGCTCCCAGCGACTTCCGAAGAAACTTCGACCACCTATAACTGCTTAATCTATTCTGCCATTTAGGCACTACAAACCTGGGATCCCCGATCCTATAACTTGACACTAAGGTCCCTACCAGGTCCCACCTGTGTTGCTAAAACTCACGGGCCTCGCCCACGGGTCCCACCCGCCTCTATCCTTGTAGTCCCACTAGTCTAATCACTCTCGCCCGGGCCTCGCCCACGGGTCTCACCCAACCATACTACTGAGCAACCCTGCTCTCAGGTCTGATCTACATTGCTAATCTCATACGGGCCTCGCCCATGGCTCTCACCCAACTATATCCTAGAGCGGCCTCTCCCAAGGTCTCACCTCTCTAGGGCTATACAGGCAAACTCCCTATCATTCTCATCCACTACCCATTCCTGATCCGTATCTGATCACTAGGAGATAAGGGCCTCGCCCCAACTCTGCTAACGAAGCTACCAAGGAATGCTACGGCTTACCCGTAGTCTTACATCTCCATCCATTGCTGACTGCTAATGAATGCTACGACTGCCCCGTAGTCTTACAACACTTCCACCACTAACTGCTAGTGAATGCTACGGCTGTGCCGTAGTCTTACATCACTTTCTACCACTGACTGCTAGTGAATGCTACGGCTGCCCCGTAATCTTACATCACTTCCTACCACTGACTGCTAATATGAAGGCACCCATGTGCCATTAGCTCTCAAGATCCTCATTCCGACTCCCTCGAGTCCTACGGGCGATCCACAACCTGAATTCCCAACCACATACTAACCATTACCATCACACAGACTAGCTGATGGGGAGTTTCTCAAACTCCCAACCCTGAAATCCTCAATCCATCAAACGCTGAACCACTTCTTTTCCTTCTCGGAGGTCGCGAACTCATTCTGGGTCTGCGTGCTCCTACCTTTGCACACTCGGAGGATTCTCCCCCACTTTGATCCTGCTTACCCCTTGTTGCTCAATACTCAAAAAGAAATCCCAATCCTTGCTACCATTCCATAATCAATCTGCTGAGGAACCCAAGCTTACCATAGCTAGGGATCTAACCAATCCAACTCTAACACTATACAACTCCGATCTAGCGAGACATACCAAGTCCCTCCCAAGCATGCTACAGTTACTGCATACTATGTAACCTTCTCCAATAGGGCACATCCCCTCACTACCATTCGAATATCCAAGGTATACAGATGGCATATAACTCGATCACAATCAACCGCTCAAAAATAAAAATACTCATACCGATAATGATGCAGAACCATAACAATATAATCATGCACAAATAAAAGAACTGAAAACAGAAATCGCATACCTGCAACGTCCGGTGCTGATCGCGCCTCTAAGGTAGTCATCTGAAGAGCTCTGCCTCCTACCACATCTACACGGCCCTGACGGCCGTGTGTGATCCTCAAAGTTGCAGGGGCAGGTGTCATCACCCGTCCTGCTGAAAACAAAATGGGGCAATAGGCCTTCTTGTGGCCCCGCTGGTTGCAGTGAAAACATAACAGGTCTGATCCCTGTGAGATGGTAACAGTACAATCCCTGCTGAAATGACCAGTCCGACCGCACTTGAAACAACCAGACTCACCACTGCTACCACTCCTGCCCCCCCCCCCCCGTGTGCCCTGCCACACTTCCCGCACCGACTGCGGTCCTGATAATCCCTCAACCTCGAATCCGATCCCTTGGGCCTTTTGCCCGAACCTGCAGCTACCTGAACCGCATCCGGCTTCCTCTTCCGGATCTGCTCCAAATCAATTTCCCTCTCTCTAGCCTGAGAAATCATATCTTCCAGCGTCTTACAGCTGGATCTGCTCACGAACTCCCTGATGTCATCCCTCAACATCTCATGGTATCGGGCCTTCTTCATCTCCTCATCCGCGAAATACTGCGGTACAAGAAGAGCCCTCTCCCTGAACTTGGCGGTGATCTCCGCCACTGTCTCAGTGGTCTGCATCAAATCCTAAAACTCCCGTGCCAACTGATGCACCTCAATAATTGGCGAAAACTCCGCCCTGAACCCGGACGAGAAATCGCTCCAAGTCATCACGTCCAACGCGTCATCATCCCCCAAAGCATGACCAATCTCCTCCCACCAATCCCTCGCTCTGTCCTTCAGAAGACATGAAGCGAGTTTGACCTTGTCCCCCTCAGGACACCGGCTCATACGAAATGCGTTGGCAACATCAACCAACCATCTACTGCTAGCAATGGGGTCCCAAGCCCCATGATAATCTGGTGCCCCGCAAGCCCTGAACTCTCGAAATGTCAAGGTACGCGCTCTCATCAATGCCATCATCTCAGTATGGAAGGCTCCCAGCCTCTCATCCGAAATCTCCAATATACCCTCCTTGACCGTGCTAGAGATCACAGGAGTCTGATCTAGAATACTGAGCGTAACCTCAGCTGATATCAACTCCCTCATTCGCTCCTCGAGCTGCTCGACTCCTGAACCCGAGCCTGATCCCTCTCCGGCGCCTGATCTGCCCACTGGTCTCTCTCGCAATGTCACCATACTGAAAATATAATACATCCACTATCAGAATACTCATCACTGCTGCGAGACCAAACACACTCCCTACTAGGTTCCCGGTCTTGTCTTGGCCTTTCCTGAATCGAGTACGAATCCTCTGTTTTCAGTAGTACGGGCCCATACTACCTTCCACATCTATCCGTACTTTCCTCAGGAATTGCTTTGACTCCACCAGGTCCCTTATCCACTACTACTGCTCCCAGCACTATCTCATCCTAGGCTTACTCTAGGGAAACCTATGACTCAACTCAAACCAGTCCTTAGTTGCTGAAGGTCTCCTTGTGATGCCAATTAGCCATCACCTGGATACCATCACATGTGACGAGGCTCAGATAATCCTTCAAGTAAAAGACTCGTCCCTACAACGTTTGGACTCAAACAAGAGCTGCGAAATAGGACCAAATCCAGCACTCTAAGATTATTCAACCCTGATCACATGTGACGTGTCGTATCCACCTAATGGCTAACTTCAATCACTCAGAATCCCACAATACACAAAGCAAGCAACATTCAGACAAGGGAAAATCTAACCACAACATACTCAAGCAATCATATCCACCTAGCAAGAAACTGAACTTGCATGCAACACAAACTCATAGACCCACACAAACTCATAAACTCAGGCATAACCTAAGCAGACTATCCTACTACTGTCTAGTCAACACTATCATGCAGCTCAAAACACATATAATAGGCACATAAGGCATCATCCCTAGATCCTTAGTCCTAATCTAGCATGCTGTTCTATCAACTGATAATCATAACATAGACTTGTATGGGTATTTTGGGGTACTTACTTGAGCTCAATTGATTGCATGCACCACACCCTTTTTCTCTTTTCAAATTTCTTTTCTTTCTGAATTATTTTTGCTTTTCTAAAACTGTTTTCTTTCCCAAAACTCCTTTTTTACAAAACTGTCTTTTCATTTTGAAAACAACTATACCCATTCTTCAGTTTGAGTTTAGACACACCTGAGAGCATGTCCGAATCCCTCAAACCAAGGCTCTGATACAAACTTGTAACATCCCAAAATTCAAGACTAAAAATTTTCTTTTTAATAAAACATTACTTAAAGATAAATCATCAATCTAATTATAATCAGAGTATTAATTTCCAAAACACATGTTCATTATCAGAGTAAAACGTTCCCAGGCTGTCTAATCTATGGTGCGTGTCATGCGATCACCACGAGCTCTTCCCTCAGCTACTGGAAGTACCTGAACCCAAAGCTGAAAAAAACCGTAAGCACGAAGCTTAGTGAGTTCCCCACCCTACCACATACCACGCATAACCACATACTGCACATACTGGGCCACGCCCGCTATCCTGGGCCTCGCCCCTACCTCGGGCCTTGCCCGCTACAACGGCCCCGGCGCTCCAGGCCTCGCCTGGCTTCGAGCCCCGCTCGGGTACAGATCTGTTTCACTTAGGCCTCGCATGTCACAGGGCCTCGCCCACTAACATATAATAGCACATAAACATATCACATCACCTCACATAAGCTAAACACATACTAAAGAATCTTGTCCTAAGGCCTCGCCTATCTCAGGGCCCCGCCCTTGTCCTGCTACTGATGAGTCATGGAACCCCGTCCATACTCCTGCTGATAGTGAGGTACGGGCCCAACCCACCCTCACTCATTCCCTAACTTAGGCCTCGCCCCTGATCTGCTACTACTGAGATGTCGAACACCATCCACACTCTGCTATTGGTGAGATACAGGACCTCACCCACACTCACCTCCCTACCATGCACATACAAGTGTCACACAGACAACAAGTATAAACTATCACATAAACCATTCCTTGGGCACCCACCCTCTATCATTGGACCTCGTCCCGAATATCATACTAGCATACTGTGCCTAGGGCTAACCCCTGGGTCTTCTACTCATAACTACATGGGCCGGCATTGTGGCCGTAGACCCATTCATACAAAGGGAAACTCACCTGCACTGGCTGAACTGGCTGATGAACCCACGAGCTGCTGCCCGACAACTCTCTGAACTCCTGCTCCACTCGCTCCCCGAACTACCAATATCAAAGCAACACTGAGTCTAACTGACCCTCGAAAGACAACCAAGTCAACTCTGGTCAAAGTCAAAGTCCTGGTCAAATTCAAACTTCCAGTTCAACCCTACTCGCCGAGTCACCCTATTGACTCGCCGAGTTCATATGTTCAGAGTCCTTCTATTCGTGACTCGACTCGTCGAGTCTACCGATTTTCGAGTCCTTACCTGTCTAACTCACGGAGTCTCCATTCGACTCACTGATTCGAGTCTCAACTCGAACGGTTTGGGGTTTCGCGACCTGACTCGCCGAGTCCAAGACAACCTTCAACAGACTCGCCGAGTTGTTCATCCAACTCGCCGAGTTCCTGCCCAACATCATCTGACTCGACGAGATGTTCATCCCACTCGTCGAGTTCCTCTAAATCTTCATGCTACTCGCCGAGTCCACTCAAAGGACTCGTCGAGTCCATTCAGATCTCCGTACATGTAAAGGACTTTTGAGTCATGCATGGACTCCAAACTGTAGATCTACCCTTCCCAAGCCTATTCGTCACGTAAAGTTGCAAACTTTACGTGTAGAGAAGGAGATCTAGGCAAAATACACCATACACTAGGGTTTAAGGCAAAGAGGCTCCATAATCAACTCAAGGGCAGATACTTTATGCTTCTCAATACCATAATATGCTTAGATCTGAAGTAGCAACTTTAGATATGGCTTCTAACTCAAAAGGGGGTAGCTAATCATGGCTAAAAGCCCCCAAAACTCACAACCATACTAGATCTAAAGGAGGGAAACGACTTAATACCTTTAATTACTCAAAAAGTTTCCCCAATCTTCAGATCTAAGGCCAATCCTTGAAGCTTCAATGATTCCCTTTCTTCTTCTTCCTTCAAATCACTCAAAGATGGCTTGGAAGCTTGAATGGGCAACAATGGGGCTTAGGGTTCGATGTTCTTGGTGAAAGAGGCAGTAAAGGAACCCTAGGGGAGAGAATGAGACGTTTAAATAGGCTCCAAGTCCTGAATTTAGGGTTTTCCTCTCACAGACCAGACTCGCCGAGTCCCCTTGGACGACTCGCCGGGTCGGTCACTTACTCCTCGACCCGGATCCCGCTTGGGCTCGCCGAGTTCCTCCTTGGACTCGCCGAGTCTCCCCTTAAAGTTAGGGTTTTCTTTGCTTCCTTGGCCTTCAAAACTTTGGGTGTTACATAATTAGTTTGTAGAATTACATGATTAAGATTTTGAAATAATAAGATTTAGATGGAGATAAAGTGAGGTGCATTACGATAATTAAATATCATCATTTCAAATATAATATGCTTATGTTTAACAATAATGTAATCTACACTAACCAAATTTGATTTTTTTTGGATTTTTAAATATGATAATTTTCTAATATCATATTCTAAGTAATTGACATGCTAACCAAGTCATCTATTTAATAGTACATCACGACCATTTTAATGCTAAGAACCCTAACTATATTCAATCACTAAAAAATAAGGTACAAATACAAATTGTAGTAAGCAATTACATGTTTATCATTGGGATACAACTTTATGATGAGATATATACTTGTATTGATAAAATTTTTTAAAAATTACTTGAATTCTAAAAAGCAATTGTTTAATTTATGCTCAATGAAACTAAAATGAGTAAAAAATAGAGAGGGAAGTACCTGCATATTTGATTGTTCTCAATGAAACAAAAATGAGTAAAAATCATATTATTTTAAGATTTATTGTAACACCCCGACTCCCAGGTATCAATTTTAAAGCTTTTATATTCATAATTATAGACCTACTCGACGAGTTGGCTGCTTCAACTCGTCGTGTAGAGACTGATCTGGCCGCGTGGTTTATAGGACCTACTTGACGAGTTAGAGGACCCCAACTCGACGAGTGGAGGATGTACATGAAAAACATAATTTTTAGGGGTTGCACCCTATTTAAAGGACCTTAAGTCCTCCTTCCAGCCTCCTTACCACCTTTTCATCGTCCCCTTACCAGAGAAAACCCAAATCTCCTCATTGTGTGAGTGTGTGAGCTTGGAAGTCATTTTGGCTGCTCTTTAGAAACGAAAGTTGAAGGTTGAGGAGCTTAGGTCAAGAAGAAGGTTGTAGACCCGTTATCTAATTTGCATTGGCAACCAACCTAAGCTATAAAGCTAATACCTTGACTTTGCATTGCTTAGATCTTTCTTTGAGAAAGAGAATGGTCATTTCTAGTGCAAAATAGAGTTACTTTCGGGTTTGAGCTTGTCACAAGGACATGGCTTTGGATCTAGACTCCTCTAGCCCCCCATAGTTATAAAGTCATCGACTTTATCAGGCTTTGGCCCTTCTCCATGCTGTAAAATTCTTCTTAGACCTAGTTTTTGTGTTTTAAGCCTTTTGAGACCTTGCATGCACGCAAAGTAAGCAACTTTACGTGGTAACATCACCCTAGGAAGCTAGATCTACATTTTGGAGCCTTGGTTTCGCTTAAAAGGGTTTGAATGAGAAAAGGATTAAAGGAACTTGACGAGTTGCATAGTCAACTCGACGACTTGGATGAGGGTTTCATGCTTTCTGGATTCTGCATGAACTCAACAAGTTATTGAGGTAACTCGACGAGTTGGTTAGGGTTTTTCCGGTATTCTAGATACTGCATGGACTCGACGAGTCTGTAAGCTGCACTCGACGACTTGGGTCAACATGGACTGTTGCCATTCAGCATTGACTTTGACTTTGAGCAAGGGTTGACCCAGTTTGACTTCTGAGGGTATTTTGGTAATTTGGTAATTTATGGAATTGGATCAATGGTGGTTGTAGGTGTTGGTGTTTGGAGTCGGGTTTCGAGAGTTTGATATTTCAGTTTCGATCGACATTGTGAGGTGAGTTGTCCTCATTATACTAACAGGGTCGAAGGCACCAAGGCCGAACCTTCTCTTTTCGATTGTTATCTTTGTTATTGCATGATGATACGCTTAGTGACCTGTTAGGTCGATATCCTGGTATATAGGATGATGCTATGATTAGTGATTTGTTAGATCGGTTTGACTAGTTTTACATGCAAGCTAGCATTATATATATATATATATATATATATATATATATACATACATACATACATACATATATATATATATATATATATATATATATATATATATATATATATTGTAATGCCCGTAGATCAGGGCTAGTCAATTAGAGACGATAAACATCAAAAATGACTTTTTGATGGAGGATTATTTAGAAGGATTAATCTTAACTAAGTTGTAGTATATGTCACAAGGTTTCCGTGCATATAAAGAACACCGAAATCCAAGTTATAACGAAGAAGTTATGACCTGTCGAAGTTTCGCGACAGAATTGGCACGACACAGTGCGACGTAAATAGTGAATTTACGTTAGAGCGATATTTGGCCTTAGTGATCTAAATGAAAATCGTAGAATACGTTAAACTGAAAGCGTGCATAAAAAGAATGCCCAAATCTGACTTCGTATGAGGAAGTTATCATTTTTCTAAGTTTCGACTTAGCGGTATGCAACCCGAATACTCAATTTGAGATCGAGCGGTTTTTAGCCGAAACAATCTCAAATGAGAATCGAAGATCTCGTCAATGGTAGTGCAATGATAAAAAGACAGACGGAAACCAAGTTCAGATGAAGTCTAAATGATAATATATTAATAATATATTAAAATGTGAAACGGAGTTTTCCTGTCCCGGCCTACTAAAAATAATATATTAATAATATATTAAAATTAAATTCAAACTTAGCCAACGAAGTCTAAATGAAAGTTGTAGATCTTGTTTTAACCAACGCGTGGATATAAAGAACGTCGAAAACGGAGTTCGTATGCGAAAGTTATGAATTTCTAAAGTTCGGGGCGCGAAACCCCAAAAATGTCAGAGCTCACGAGGTGAGCAGTAAGTGGCTCACAAGGTGAGCAGATGATGGACGTCTTCCAGGGAAAGTGGCCATGACGAACGCAATGACGTATCGAGCACACGAGGTGAATATTAGAAACTCACGAGGTGAGAATTAAAAACTCACGAGGTGAGTTTAGCATTTTTCCCTATAAATAGAATTCAAGGGTCAGCCGATTTAGGTTGCTCATATCTTACTCTCCCACTCTCGATACTCTTTCTAAGCCCTATTGTAACCCCCCGAAGCCCCGGTATCATCCCGAGACCTGAAGCGAGTCCCGAAGCACCGAAGATCCCGAGAAGAAAAGAGTTCCCGAGCCGATGCTCTGCTTGCGAGAAGCCAATTTTTGTGAAGATCTTCCAAATCTACCGAAGAATACTACTTCTACAAGCCGTAGTGTTGTCCGATCATCTTCTGATCAAGTGAGTGTGTGGTTACTTTGTTCTAACAGATAAACATGAAGTATTTTCTATGAAATACATGCTATGTGTTTATATATTGTTGTTTATTTGAGATAAGTGTGGAATGGATGTGTTATATGGTTTTTAAATGAGTTAAACTATATATGTATTTTATATCTACTAATATGTTGGGTAGAACATGGGTAGATGAGATAGTTGGTATGTGATAAAATGATGAGGTAAATGCAAGGTTCTAAATGGCGTGAGGCGTGGCGTGGCGGCAAGGTCATGCCTCAAGCTTAACGAGCCATGGCGAGCCATGACGTTTTTCAAGGCGTGATGTAAGGCAACGATTTTGTATTAATTTAAAATTATATTACCACATAAATATAAATTTATATTAAATATAAATACTTTTTAGAAGTCTTAGATCAATAACTAGTAACAAAAATTTAACAAAAACCACAATACTTGTATCTCCGATTAGAAAAGACATAACAAAGAGCAAAAAACTGTGTCTCAAACGAAAAAACACGCACCATAACATGCCATAACTGTAACATCCCGAGTTCAGGAGTGCATGTTCAGGGTTCAAAGTGAAAATGTGGATGGTCAACTCGGCGAGTCCATGGGTAGACTCGGCGAGTAGGGTCGCGATTATGGTCGCCTGTTAAGTGGCCAACTCGGCGAGTCGGTGGTTGGACTCGGCGAGTTGGTGATGTGTGGAGAAAACCCTAATCCAGGGGGTTGAGCCCTATATAAAGAACATAATACCCTCTCCCCAGCCTTTTTACTCTTCCTTGAAGTCCAGAAACCCTAACATTCATTTGTGGAGAATTAGAGAGCATTTGGATCTTGAAGGAGTGTTGTTGAAGAGATCTTTGAAGATTAAGAGGCTTGGAGCAAGGGGCTTTTCAAGGTTTTTGGCTTATTCTTCTGTTGGAGTCTTCTCTTGAGGTAATGATTCGTTGTTTAAGCTGTTATCCATCTAGATGTATCATTTGTGGGATTTTTGGGAGTATATCTAGTGCTATCTTGAGTTTGGAGGTTGGATCTAAGGTTGCTACCTCAGATCTAGTGTAGTGATGATCCAAAAGAGCATAAAGTCCCTGTTCAAGAGTTGTTGATGAAGCCTTTTAGTCCCAAACCCTAGCCCTAGAGTGTATTATACTTAGATCTCCTTGGATTCACGTAAAGTTTGCCACTTTACATGATGGATGGCTTGTAGAAAAGTAGATCTATGGATTGGAGACCCTGCATGGCTTGGAAAGCCTCTGTATGGGTTAAGAGCTAGTGGTACTCGACGAGTCACATGGGTGTACTCGACGAGTTGCTTGAAGATAGGCAGAAACTCGACGAGTTGGAAGAACAACCCGGCGAGTTGGTTGCAGATAGCCTTGGACTCGGCGAGACTGTTCTTGGACTCGACGAGTCTGGTCGTAAGGTCCTAAGCTTTCCTGGTTGAGCTGTGAATCGGTGAGTCAAGGGATGACTCAGTGAGTTGAGTGCGATTAGACTCAATGTTGTGGGACTCGGCGTGTCTTGGGGCGACTCGGCGAGTTGAGTCGTGCTATGGGAGTTTCAGAGCATAGGGGCTCAACGAGTTAGCGGGGTGACTCGGCGAGTAGAGATAGCATTGTGTTGACTAGTTGACTTCCAAGGATAATTTTGTTAATTACGAGTATTTATTGAGTTTAGTCTTTTGGTATTATCAGTGGTGGAGTTCGTGTCGGAGGTTGGAGCAGCGTGATCTTATCTTTTCGGTCAGCAGTTGCGAAGTGAGTTATCCTCACTATATCGACATGCTCTACGGCACCAAGGCCGGCCCTTTATCTGATTGTAATCCGGGTATCGTTGTTATGTTATTGCTATGATATGTTTGCATCCTGGTAGTTAGGGGTGTATATGCTAGAGACCTGGTTAAGGTTGGTATCCTGGTATATAGGATGATACTATGCTAGTGACCGGTTAGGTCGGTATCCTGGTTAGGATGATGTTATGTTATGTGATCTGTTAGATCGGTTTGATTGGATGCGTATTTTTATATGATTGTATGTTTATTTTCATATGGTTGTTGGACTGGGGTTGGGTTAAGTCGGCTCCTGCTTTGTGTTGTAGGCCAACATACCCAGGGCGGACCGGATATTCCGAAGGCCCAGCAAGCGGTCCGGATAGGCTGAAGGCCCAACGAGGGCAGACCAGACGTGCCGAGGCTCGGGGAGTGGACCAGGCCGCTTGAAGGCCCGGTGCGGGCGGTCCAGTGATATTGCAGAATCAGAGAGTGGACCAGGTGGGTTGAAGGCCCGGTGCGGGCGGACCAACCACACTGCAGACTCTATGGATATGGCTAGACTCGGAGGGTGGACCAGGTGGACTGAAGGCCAGGTGCGGCAGACCAGTCACACAGTAGACCCGAAGTGCATGGTTGTTATGTGTTCTGTTCGGTTATGATATGTTATGCATGGTATATATGGTTGGTATTTTGGGGGTATCTCACTAAGCTTCCAGGCTTACAGTTGTGGTTTAAATGTTTTCAGGTTCTTCGGGAGACCGTGGCAAGGCAAAGGCGTGATCGTACCTCTCCTCATGATTATGTTTTATGATATGGTTCTGGGAAGACTCTGATAATAATTGTACTGAAAACCTTTTTGTAATAACTTAATGAACCTAGGTTGTTTTTGAAAAGTTTAAATTGGTTGGAATTTTTAGAGTGTTATAAGTTGGTATCAAAGCCTTAGTTTGAGTGAATTGGAGGAACTTTTGTGGGAATCCAGTCTCAAATCAAGGAGAGTTTTCAAAAGAGAATTTAAAATGGTTTTCAAAATGAGCAAAGGAGGACGCGGAGGTACAATCAGCCGGAGCCAGTAAGTTACCCCAAAATTACCACACAAGTTATTTGCTTATGAGATATGATAGAACAACATGTTAGTACTAGGCTAGGGATCTTCAGGAATTTCATGATAGAGTTGCCTGATTTATGATGCCTACTAGCCTAGGGTTCTCTCTGTTTGAGATTTCCAGTGTTCCTCTAGGAGTGAGGGTTGAGTGCTTGTTATGTATGATCATCGCTAGGGTGTTGTGGTGATACTTGATATAAATATGGGTAGGTGTGGAAGGTAGTATGGGCCCGTACTACTGAAAGCACAGGACCCATACGCGTATCAAGGAAGCCACAACCTCTAGGGTGGGGTTGGTATTTGGCTCCTAGGGTTCTGGGAGAGCGTCTGATGTTTTGCGGTATTTTCAGTATGGTGGTTATGAGGCATGCTGGGAGCGGATCCGGGTTAAGACCGGGAGCAGGAGAGGGCGGTCAGGGTGGGTCAGTACCGCCTGAGATTATTGGTCAGATGAGCACAGATGAGTTGGATGCTAAGATTTGTGAGCTCCTGCATGATGAGGTTACTGCGATGTTCCGGGCTGAGTTGTCGGAACTGTTTGGGTCAATCAAGACCGTTATGGTTGAGTATCTTGATGAGCGTTATGCAACCCTTACAGAGACATCTGCCGCGGCAGCCACAACAGGGGGAGGAGCCGATAGAGGTTTCCAATATCGGGGCTTCGATAATACAAAGCCCCTACCTTCAATGGAGTTTAGGACCCGATTGTTGCTATGAGATGGTTTTCAGATGTGGAGGGGTGTTTCTTCACGTGTTCATGCCCTGCTGATCAGAGAGTGAGGTGTGCTCTGAATCTGTTGAGGCTCGGGGCGAAGGATTAGTGGAGATTGACCACGGGGTCATATTCCGATGCGCAGAGGGTTTCGGTTTCGTGGGATCAGTTCCGGGAGATGTTCAATACCCGTTATGTTCCACGGGTTAAGAGGGAGAGGTTGGCTCAGGTGTTCCTGGAGCTGAAGCACGATTCAGAGTCGTTGACTGAGAACACCAGGATGTTCACTGAGAGGGCGATGGTTTGCCCTGAGTTTGCTTCAGAGCAGGCTCAGATGTCCCGATATCTGAGTATGCTCAAGAGGGATATCAGACAGTTCGTGTCTATGCAGAGGTGCGAGACATTACTGGAGTTGCAGGAGGCCGCTCGTCGGCGTGAGTTGGAGATTGAGTTGCAGTTGAGAGAGCAGAGGCAGGCCCCGACACAGTCGCTGACGGCGCCGAAATGGTCCAAGACCGTTGATTGTAGGTTGGGAGATCAGAGCAGGCGCACTTGTGGGAAGTGCGGGAAGGGTCACACTGGAGTTTGTAGGTCCGGTGGTGCATGCCGCAAGTGCAGAAGGGAGGGGCATTATGCGAGGGATTCTCGGCAGACAGCCCCGGTTCGGGATTTGAGGATTTGCTATCACTGCCATCAGGTTAGAAACTTGAGCGTCAACTGTCCACAGCTTGTTGCAGGACCAGTGCAGGCTCCAGCACTGGCGACTTTGAGGATTACGGGTGGAGGTCAGGGTGGAGCGGAGCCCCCGAGGGCTCAGGGTCGTGCTTGTCAGCTTACAGCAGAGGAGGTCAGGGCAGTGTCGGATGCAACTGCGGGTATGTTTCCTTCTTGATATTTTGTTAACTTGTGATTATTATCGAGTATTGTATATCTGCTAGTCTCGTTGTGTGATTTTTGCTATTGTATTCGTTTGTTCCTTGAGGGTTATGGTATGATTAAGGGTTATGGTATTGGGAGTTTCATTGGTTATCATCCATGGGGATTATTAGTGGGAAATCAGGATTTTGGTATGAATGCCGGGTAGCATCTGCAGTCTAAGGAATGGTTAGCCGAAGGTTGGGTTTCTTTCGAGTCCGAGATGATCAGTGTTGGTATGTGATTTTGTGAAGGGTTGTTAAGGGAGGTCGGTTATGGCGACCGGTGGTGGATAGTTAGTACTCTAAGTCGGGAGAATTGGAAAATTCTCCGGAAGATCGACAAGCATGAGAGGTTGATTGGCTGTTTGGGATTCAGTAGCGGTTCTGTCAGCCAAGAGCGTAGGCTGGTATGAGTAAGGGGCAGACAGACGGGGCGGGATATAGACGAAGGGTTTCGTAAAAAGGGAGATTGATTGTGGAAGGCCTAGGATCAGGTCAGGATTGAGTATGTAGGATGGAGTTAAAGTTCGGAACCCCTAGAGGGCTAGAGCAGTATGCACGGGAGAGTTTTCCAGGAGGGATAATTCGGGATGATGAATGCTAGTCGAGCGGTCCGGATAGACTAAAGGCTGATGGGCGTACCAGTCAGGCCGAAGGCTCGGAGGACGGTCCAGACAGGCTGAAGGCGCTGGAGGGCGGTCCAGACATGCTAAAGGTTCTGAGAGTGGTCCAGATTGGTTGAAGGCCTGGTAAGGCGGTCCAGTCATGCTGAAGACTCTGCATGTGTTGATAGATCTGTATGAGGAGATGGAATGAGTATGTTGCGATGTGATAGCATCAGAAGGTCTGGCCCCAGGTATTGATCATGATTAGTGGATGGTAGTGCATGGACTCGAGAGTCCTTGCAAGCAGATTCAAAGCATGTGTGGTGCATGGGATAGCGGTTATGCTATAAGGGAATGGTGTAGCGTTGGGCAAGCACCGTGGCACTTGTTGTAGTGACAAGGCGGCCAAGTAGATTTCCTTGGATAAGGATAGGGAAAGGTATGTAGCTCCGAGAGGGAGTGTAAGTTCACGGAAGTGAAAACAGTAGCGCAGAGGTATGATTGAGGTGTTCCAATTATGGTTATTGAGCAGTGTGTTTACACCGGTGGTATGGAATCACATCTGGATTGGATGTCTGTTGAGGTCACGGAAGGAGTTCCGAGGGTGTAGAGCCAAAGAGACTCGGAAGGGATGCAAGGATGGAGCCTTGGATTCCCAGTTTGGTGTGAACAAGAAATTATGCATGTAGTGGTAATTCATCCTGGGGGATGTTTGGAGGTGTTGTCAATGTGTCGGTTTTTCCCAACCCGAGGATGCTAGAGCCAGTTCAACATGTGTATGTGATTGCGGAGGAGAGCTCATGGGAGTTGCTCTGAAGCTGAAGGATGTGTCATCCTGTCAGCATGGAAGCGATAGAGTTGGACTCAGAAAGGGAGCATGTTAAGTCTCAGTAGTGAATTCGGTGAAGGATATGTCTGACGAGGAAAATGATAGCAGTGTGGTACCGGATCGGGATCCCGATGGTTCAGTGTTATATCTAGCTCGTAAGATTCAAGTGATTGTTGTGATCTGGAATGAGTGAAGTATCATGGAGTGGTACTCGGTTGATAAGTGTGGTTATAAGAGGATGAAGCCGGTGGCCGACTTGAGGTGGTGGTCAGGACACGACAGGGGAAGAGTTGGGTTTCGGGTTTCGGTGGTAGTGTTTTGAGGAACTGGGTTTGGTTAATGCCAGGTGGTGCATTGTGAGGGTAGTTTCTGGAGTTGTGTTGCCACAGGCTTCGAGGGCGAAGCCTAATTTAAGTGGGGGAGAATTGTAACATCCCGAGTTCAGGAGTGCAAGTTCAGGGTTCAAAGTGAAAATGTGGATGGTCAAATCGGCGAGTCCATGGGTAGACTCGGCGAGTAGGGTCGCGATTCTGGTCGCGTGTTAAGTGGCCAAATCGGCAAGTCCGTGGCTGGACTCGGCGAGTTGGTGCTGTGTGGAGAAAACCCTAATCCCAGGGGTTGAGCCCTATATAAAGAACATAGTACCCTCTCCCAATCCTCTTTACTCTTCCTTGAAGTCCAGAAACCCTAATCTTCGTTTGTGAGAGAATTAGAGAGCATTTGGATCTTGAAGGAGTGTTGTTGAAGAGATCTTTGAAGATTAAGAGGTTTGGAGCAAGGGGCTTTTCAAGGTTTTGGCTTATTTTTCTGTTGGAGCCTTCTTTTGAGGTAATGATTTGTTGTTTGAGCTGTTATCCATCTAGATCTATCATTTGTGGGATTTTGGGTGTATATCTAGTGTTATCTTGAGTTTGGAGGTTGGATCTGAGGTTGCTACCTCAGATCTAGTGTAGTGATGATCCAAAAGAGCATAAAGTCCCTGTTCAAGAGTTGTTGATGAAGCCTTTTAGTCCCAAACCCTAGCCCTAGAGTGTATTATACTTAGATCTCCTTGGATTCACGTAAAGTTTGCCACTTTACATGATGGATGGCTTGTAGAAAAGTAGATCTATGGATTGGAGACCCTGCATGGCTTGGAAAGCCTCTGTATGGGTTAAGAGCTAGTGGTACTCGACGAGTCACATGGGTGTACTCGACGAGTTGCTTGAAGATAGGCAGAAACTCGACGAGTTGGAAGAACAACCCGGCGAGTTGGTTGCAGATAGCCTTGGACTCGGCGAGACTGTTCTTGGACTCGACGAGTCTGGTCGTAAGGTCCTAAGCTTTCCTGGTTGAGCTGTGAATCGGTGAGTCAAGGGATGACTCAGTGAGTTGAGTGCGATTAGACTCAATGTTGTGGGACTCGGCGTGTCTTGGGGCGACTCGGCGAGTTGAGTCGTGCTATGGGAGTTTCAGAGCATAGGGGCTCAACGAGTTAGCGGGGTGACTCGGCGAGTAGAGATAGCATTGTGTTGACTAGTTGACTTCCAAGGATAATTTTGTTAATTACGAGTATTTATTGAGTTTAGTCTTTTGGTATTATCAGTGGTGGAGTTCGTGTCGGAGGTTGGAGCAGCGTGATCTTATCTTTTCGGTCAACAGTTGCGAGGTGAGTTATCCTCACTATATCGTCATGCTCTACGGCACCAAAGCCGACCCTTTATCGGATTGTAATCCGGGTATCGTTGTTATGTTATTGCTATGCTATGTTTGCATCCTGGTAGTTAGGGGTGTATATGTTAGAGACCTGGTTAAGGTCGGTATCCTGGTATATAGGATGATGCTATGCTAGTTACCGGTTAGGTCGGTATCCTGGTTAGGATGATGTTATGTTATGTGATCTGCTAGATCAGATTGATTGGATGTTGTATTGTTATATGATTGTATGTTTATGTGCATATGGTTGTTGGACTGGGGTTGGGTTGAGGCGGGTCCTGCTTTGCGCTGTAGACCAACATACCTAGGGCGGACCGGATATTCCGAAGGCCTAGTGAGCGGTCCGGATAGGCTGAAGGCCCAACAGGGGCGGACCAGACGTGCCGATGCTCGGGGAGTGGACCAGGCCGACTGACGGCCCGGTGCGGGCGGACCAGTCATACTGTAGACTCAGAGAGTGGACCAGGAGGGTTGAAGGCCCGGTGCGGGCGGACCAACCACACTGCAGACTCTATGGATATGGCTAGACTCGTAGGGTGGACCAGGTGGACTGATGGCCCGGTGCGGCGGACCAGTCACACAGTAGACCCGAAGTGCATGGTTGTTATGTGTTTTTTTCGTTTACGATATGTTATGCGTGGTATATGTGGTTGGTATTTTGGGGGTATCTCACTAAGCTCCCGGGCTTACAGTTGTGGTTTAAATGTTTTCAGGTTCTTCAGGAGACCGTGGCAAGGCAAAGGCGTGATCATACCGCTCCTCATGATTATGTTTTATGATATGGTTCTGGGAAGACTCTGATAATAATTGTACTGAAAACCTTTTTGTAATAACATAATGAAACTGGGTTATTTTTGAAAAGTTTGAATTGGTTGACAGTTTTAGAGTGTTACAATAACGCGCCATGGCGTGCCATATCACGCCTTGCCACGCGTCATGCCTAACAACAACGTTATGAGACTTTTAGTAACGGCGGAGCCACGCCTCACGCCATGGCGCACCTTTTAGAACACTGGGTAAATGATGAGATATGTAAGATGATTAAGAATGATACTGGCAGATTCACCAATTAGAGAATTTCATAATACTAGCAGATGCGCTTAAGAATAATATGGGTAGATGCACCAAATAGAGAATATCATAATACTAGAAGATGCGCTTATAGGATAATGTCGGCATATGCGCCTAAAAGAGAATGTCATAAACCTGGCGGTCGCGCCTCATAGTGTTTGACATAATCTTGGCAGAGGCGCTAAAAGGATGAGTTGGATTAGACCAAGAGGCTGGTTTTAGATACGGGAGTATGAATTAGGTAAAGAGATAAAACTTGTTAATAGTCCTGGAGTGTGGATTAAGACTAAGTTAGTTGTCCCTAGTCTGGGAGTATAGATTGGGCATAGTTATTGATCCGAGAGTATGGATCAGATCAGGATTAAGGTGTAGTTAATTGTCCCTATTCCGGGAGTATGGGTTGGGTACAATTATTGATCCGGGAGTATGGATCAGATCAGGAGGTTAGTTAGAGATCCGTGAGTATGGATCAGGTAGTTTTAGATCCGTGAGCATGGATCAGGGGAAAAGGTTAGTTTTAGATCCGTGGGTATGGATCAGGTGAAAAGTTTAGTTTTAGATCCGTGAGTATGGATCGAGTGAAGAGGATAGTTTTAGATCCGTGAGTAGGAATCAGGTAAAGAGGAAAATTTTAGATACGAGAGCTTAGATCGTGTCGTTGTGAGGATCGATGGGGTGGGATAAGAGTTGCCTTTATATGGTGAAATTGTACATGTTTGAATGTTCTATATTTATAAATATATGATATAACATTGTGGGATGAAAACCCTATATGCTCACCAGGCTCCCAAGCCTGACCCACTCAGTTTCCTTTATATCACAGGTATCGTTACGGAGATATATTTCATGGAGAGATTAAAGGAGATGTAAAATCTTTAGTGTAAATAATGTAAGTTTTGTTTATGCTTATGTGTCTGTATCGGAACATGACATCCCAAGATTTTGTTATATAATGAAAATACATTTCTTTAAGAAATGCTTTGCTAAATTCTTATCATATTTTGTTTTGGGAACAAATTCCGCAACTGTCTTCTATAAAAGATTACTCTGATTTTAAAAACAAAGCATAAACAAATCGGTCTTTTCTGGCCATGAAATTGGGGATGTCACAGTTGGTATCAGAGCATTAGTTTAAGCGAATTAGGAATTTGTAAGGAATTTCTAGACTTAAACTTAGAATGCTAAGTAATGATTGTGAGGTGTGTGTCTGAAATATGATAGGTAGTACACCTAAAGTGTCACAATCACTAGTTTATTTTAGGAATGATGCCTAAAATGCTTTTATGTACTAATTGTTTTGTGTGATAGCTAAATTGATGCTATTATTTGTTAAGATCTATGGTCTGTTGCCAACCGGATCTGGAAACCTTATGTGTATAGGATTCTAAGTGTATGACTACGATATTAGAACTAGCATGTAAATGTTTCGAAGTGATAAGCAGATTTATACGTTTATCGTAAATAAAGCTTCCTATCGTAAATTCTTGCATGGTACACCGCACGTCTGCTTGGGTGCACGAAAGGTCATGGTGAAGAAACGTAGGGAATTGAGTAACTAGAAGAAATGAAAAGGCTTATGATAGTGAATGACACCTATAAGAAGATATAGTAAGAGTGGTATCTTGCCTTTAGAAAGTCTGATAAAATAACAGTACGTTTAAAGGAGTACGGTACATCTAAAGTACACCTTCGATTGGCAGGATGATGGAACGATTAGTGAAATTCTTGAAGCTGTCTCATCGTCTGGTATTTCCATCACCAATCGAGTTGAAGTAGAGTTGATGATTGAAGATTGAGCAATGAAGAAGTCCTAGTAGAGTCTAGGGAAATTGTTTATTATTATTTGGACACATTCGTATGTGTTAAATTGTTTTGTGATTTTCTTGTATGGTGACTTGGTCGACTGCGGGACGATACTTAGGACGAGTGCGAGTAGGTGTGAAAGGTAGTAGATGCATATACTACCGGAAGCAAAGGACTCGCACTTGGATCAGGGAATGTCACAAGGTTACCAAGAAGCTAGTGATTGATTCCGTTTTATTCGAGTATGCCATTACCCTTGTTTCGGTAGTGACTAGTGAGATGGTTGTTATTTCGACCCTAGTGGTCATATCAAATTGAGTCCGAATACGGTGAGTATGTTACGTGGTTCAGAGAACCAATTTTGAGGTAACATCTGACGTAAGTCAGAAGGTTGAAATTAATATGATCGATTGAATCGCGCTCGTTGTTAATGAAGTTTGTAGCTAGAAATTTTAAATGCTGAAATGTGATTATATTACATTAGAATATGAAGGAAGGTATATTCCATTATGGAATTTAACTCTAAAAGACCTGAGTCTAAGCATTGCATCATACGATGAGAGGTCATTAGAACACGACCCATCGGTATGTTACATTAGATAAAGGAAAGTACGTATCCTAAGAAGAAGAAGGAGTCCTCAATAAGGATTTATTTTGTAACTCGAAGGTTACAATTGAAAGTACAACATAGTATGAAGAGCAGATGCAGGATTAAGCACTACCTGCTATCGAGAAGTCCAAGAATTAGATACTCTTTCGAGGAAACATAGAACTTACAGTTATTACCTAGGATGAAGAGATAACGTATGGAATCATTATACAAGTCCTATTTCGTTGATGATTCCGGGACGTAATCATCCTAAGGGGGTGATAATTGTAACGCCCATAGATCAGGGCTAGTCAATTAGAGACGATAAACATCAAAAATGACTTTTTGATGGAAGATTATTTAGAAGGATTAATCTTAACTAAGTTGTAGTATATGCCACAAGGTTTCCATGCATATAAAGAACGCTGAAATCCAAGTTATAACGAAGAAGTTATGACCTGTCGAAGGTTCGCGACAGAACTGGCACGACACAGCGCGATGTAAATAGTGAATTTATGTTAGAGCAATATTTGGCCTTAGTGATCTAAATGAAAGTCTTAGAATACGTTAAAACAAAAGCGTGCATAAAAAGAACGCCCAAATCTGACTTCGTATGAGGATGTTATGATTTTTCTATGTTTCGACTTAGCGGTATGCAGTCCGAATACTCGATTTGAGATCGAGCGATTTTTAGCTGAAACAATCTAAAACGAGAATCGAAATCTCATCAATGGTAGTGCAACGATAAAAAGACAGACAGAAACGGAGTTAAGATGAAGGAGTTATGAATTTTGAACGGAGGTTTCATGTCCCGGCCTACTAAAAATAATATATTAATAATATATTAAAATGAAAGTCAAAATTAGCCAATGAAGTCTAAACGAAAGTTGTATATCTTGTTTTTACCTATGCATGGACATAAAGAACGTCGAAAACGGAGTTCGTATGCGAAAGTTATGATTTTTTGAAGTTCGGGGCGCGAAACCCCAAAGTTGTCAGAGCTCACGAGGTGAGCATTAAGTGGCTCACGAGGTGAGCAGATGATGGACGCCTTCCAGGGAAAAGTGGCCATGATGAACACAATGATGTATCGAGCTCACGAGGTGAATATTAGGAACTCACGAGGTGAGAATTAAAAACTCACGAGGTGAGTTTAGCATTCTAAATAGAATTCAAGGGTCAGCCGATTTAGGTTGCTCATATCTTACTCTCCCACTCTCGATACTTTCTCTAAGACCTATTTTAACCCCCCGAAGCCCCGGTATCATCCCGAGACTCGATACGAGTCTCGATGTACTGAAGATCTCGAGAAGAAAAGAGTTCCCGAGCCGAAGCTCTGCCTGCGAGAAGCCAATTTTTGTGAAGATCTTCCAGAGCTACCGAAGAATACTACTTCTACAAGCCGTAGTGCGGTCCGATCATCTTCTGATCAAGTGAGTGTGTGGTTACTTTCTTCTAACACATAAATATGAAGTATTTTCTATGAAATACATGCTATGTGTTTGTATACTGTTGTTTATTTGAGATAAGTGTGGAATGGATGTTTTATATGGTTTTTAAATGAGTTAAACTGTATATGTATTTTATATCTACTAATATGTTGGGTAGAACATGGGTAGATGAGATAGTTGGTATCTGATAAAATTATGAGGTAAATGATGAGATATGTAAGATGATTAAGAATGATATTGGCAGATGCACCAATTAGAGAATGTCATAATACTAGCAGATGCGCTTAAGAATAATATTGGTAGATGCACCAAATAGAGAATATCATAATACTAGCAGATGCGCTTATAGGATAATCCTGGCAGATGCGCTTATAGGATAATCCTGCAGATGCGCTTATAAGATAATGTCGGCAGATGCGCCTAAAAGAGAATGGCATCAACCTGGAGGTCGCGCCTCATAGTGTTTGACGTAATCCTGGCAGAGGCGCTAAAAGGATGAGTTGGATTAGACCAAGAGGTTGGTTTTAGATCCGGGAGTATGGATTAGGTAAAGAGATAAAACTTGTTATTAGTCCGGGAGTATGGATTAAGACTAAGTTAATTGTCCCTAGTCCGAGAGTATGGATTGGGCACAGTTATTGATCCGGGAGTATGGATTAGATTAGGATTATGGAATAGTTAATTATCCCTATTCCGGGAGTATGGGTTGGGTAAAATTATTGATCCGGGAGTATGGATCAGATCAGAAGGTTAGGTAGAGATCCGTGAGTATGGATCAGGTAGTTTTAGATCCGTGAGTATGGATCAGGGGAAAAGGTTAGTTTTAGATCCGTGGGTATGGATCAGGTGAAAAGGTTAGTTTTAGATCCGTGTGTATGGATCGGGTGAAGAGGATAGTTTTAGATCCGTGAGTAGGGATCAGGTAAAGAGGAAAATTTTAGATACGAGAGTTTAGATCGTGTCGTTGTGAGGATCGATGGGGGTGGGATAAGAGTTGCCTTTATAATGTGCAATTGTACACGTTTGAATGTTCTATATTTATAAATATATGATATAACATTGTGGGTTGGAAACCCTATATGCTCACCAGGCTCCCAAGCCTGACCCACTCAGTTTCCTTTGTATCAAAGGTATCGATACAGAGATATATTTCACATAGAGATTAAAGGAGATGTAAAATCTTTAGTGTAAAGAGTGTAAGTTTTGTTTATGCTTATGTGTGTGATCGGAACATGACATCCGGAGATTTTGTTATATAATGAAAATAAATTTCTTTAAGAAATGCTTTGATAAATTCTTATCAAATTCTATTTTGGGAACAAATTCCACAACTGTTTTCTATAAAAGATTACTCTAATTTTAAAAATAAAGCATAAACAAATCGGTCTTTGCTGGCCGTGAAATTGGGGATGTCACACACACACACACACACACACACATATATATATATATATATATATATATATATATATATATATATTTATTGTATGTATGGGGTTGCGTTGAGGCGGACCTGCTTTGTGCTGAAGGCCAACATACCCAGGGCGGCCCGGATAGACTGCATGCCCAATTAGGCATATCAGTCAGACCGAAGGTGTAAGACCCCGTCTTCCAGGTATAAAATTTAAAGTTTTTATATTCATTGTTAGAGACCTACCTAACGAGTTGGCTGCCTTAACTCGTCGTGTAAAGATTGGTCAGGCCGCATGGTTTATGGAACCTACTCGACATGTTGGAAGACCCTAACTCGACGAGTAGAGGCTATTCATGAAAATCTTAATTTTTAGGGTTTTCACCCTATTTATAGGACCTTATGTCCTTTTCCCCAGCCACCCTTACCACTTTTCATGTCCAGAAGCAAACCCTAATCGATCTAATCCTATTTTGGTGCATTTATTGAAGAGGCTTAAAGATTTAGAGGCTTGGAATGAGAAGAAGCTTGTAGATCTAGTATCTACATCATGTTGAAATCCAGTTCAAGGAAAAAAGTCTTTACCTTGGCTTTCCATTTCTTAGATCTCTTTTTATGTTAGTATATTGGCATTTTTGGTACAAAAAGGGTGTCATGCTTGGGTTTGAGCTTGTCATGAGAACGTGGTCTCAGGTCTGAACTCCTATAGGCCCTCATGAACATAAATTTCTCGAATTTATATAGCCCTAACCCTTTTCCATGTCCTAAATCTCTTCCTAAGTCTAGTTTTGAGTGTTTTCGCTACTTGAAGCCTTGCATGCACGTAAAGTTAGCAACTTTATGTGATAACTACACTCTAGGAGCCTATATCTATAGTTTGGATCCTTGGTTTCTCTTAAACACGTCTGAATGAGAAAAGGACAGAAGGAAATCGACGAGTTGGATCAGGGTTTCCCGCTTTCTGAATTCTACATGAACTCGGCGAGTTAGCGAGATGAATTGACGAGTTGGTTAAGGTTTTCCTGATATTCTAGATGCTGCATGGACTCGACGATTTACTTGGTTACTCGACGAGTTGACTGGGGTTGAAATAGTTTTAAAATTTCATGAATTTTGTGGATGTTACAGAAGGCCTGGAGAACGGTCCAGACAAGTTGAAGGCTTGGTAGGGTGGACAAAACATGCTGAAGGTTTTGAGAGTGGGCCAAATAGACTGAAGGCCCTATGAGGGCGGTCCAGTCATACTGCAAACTCTACATGCATGTTGTTTAATATGATATGGTTATGATTTGTATGGCGTTGGTATCTTAGGGGAACTCATTAAGCTTCGGGCTTACAATTTTGGATTTTGTTTCAGGTACTTCAGATGATCGCGGGAAGGAGAAGGCGTGATCATGCACCTCCTCGCATTTTTATGATTTTATTTCTTGGATACTCTGATATGAAACTATTTTGAAAATAGGTTGTAATAAATAATGGTTTTTGAATACTTGAAAAAGTTTTAAATTTTTATGAATTTTATGGATGTTATAATTATATATTTGAAAAAAAATTCAAATAATATAATATAAAAATATAGATATCTGGCAACCGTCCGAACTGTTGGAACCTGAAAGTGAACTTCTAGCAATCAATAACCCTTGTATGTTTCGAAGTCAGTATTAGTTCCGAAGTGGTATGGCATCCGGAGTCATTTTGTGGTCCTAAGTGTTGATGGTATCCGGAGTGGTAGATATCATGTCTGTAGTGAAGAAGTTCTTCAGAGTTTATCTTTCTGTCTTGCATTTATTATTCTTGTATTTTTACTTGATGTAACAGTTCATAAGACTTTGTTTATTTTGTCAAAATGGATAATCAGAAGTGTCAGAAGTAACACTTTATCCGGTCCTATGTAAGTAACTTGGTTTATCCGATGTAACTCCTTCTCCTATATAAGGAGCATTTAATGACAAGAATAGTAGACGGATTGTTCCTCCATAGATAGATATTTTCACATTTACTTCACTTACATCTTTCTCTCAAATCAAACTCTTTCAAACATTCTGCTTGTTCATTTATTGTCTTTACTTTGATTATTCTCATAGTCTCACATTTAATACTTGAAGTACTTTGTTGATCTTCATCTTCAAGTCTTGACTGGTCTTGCCAGACTCAACTGGAACTTATAATCAGAAGCAAACATTGATCTTAAGCATTAATTCAAGGTTTGAGTTTTCAAACCATGTCCTTACGCAATCAGTTCTTTGTTCTCACAATTAGTATCAGAGCTTGAGTGGTTGTCCTTTGAATCCATAAGAACAGAATATAGTTGATTCGAGATTACCTTGGTATTTCGATCATTTGTGTGTTCAGGATAAAAGTTCTTCTATATACCAATTTTGGTCAACATATCTTAACTTCAATGGCTGCTTCTAGTTCTCAACAAATGTATTCAATGCAAATAAAAAATAGCATGGGTTGCCCTACACGTGCCCCACTGCTAGTTATTGAAGAGTATGATCACTGGAAAGTCAGAATGGAAAGATTTTTACGTGGAAAAGAAAAAGGTGAATCTATTTGGAGATCCGTTAAAGAAGGTCCTCATGTTCCAGTTCGAACCATTGTTAGAGATGCTGCTGCAACTCTCATGGGATAGGATGAACTTTTGGATTAGTGTCTAAGTCCATAACTATAATTGGTAGGACATGATGTAACAAACCGTTATTTCAAACTTATGTAATAGTGGAGGTCAATTTGTTCTTCTTTTTAATTAAATAAAGAGAAATTTTGGCATACTATGTATATTTACATAATTGACCCTCAAAAATAAGTTATTAAATAATCTCAATTGGGTTGAACCAAGTGATAGAGATTGTAACAAGGTTTCCAAAAATATAAGGAACACTAAAATCCGAGTTATAACGAAGAAGTTATGACCAATCGAAAATCCGCGACAAAACCGGCAAAACATTGTTCAGTGTAAAAACTGAATTTTTGATAAAAGGCTTTCTAGCCTTAACAATCTAAATGAAAGTTATAGTTTATGTTAAACCGAGAACTTTCATAAAAAGAACGCCAAAATCCGACTTCGTATGAGGAAGTTATGATTTTTCGAAGTTTCAATATAGCAGTGTACAGCTAAAAACTCGAAATAAAGATCGAGTGGTTTTTAGCCGACATGACCTAAACGAGAATTGAAGGTCTCGTCATTAGTAGTACAACGGTAAAAAGACAGACAAAAACGGACGTCGTATGAAGAAGTTATGAATTTATAACGGATTCACGTCCCGATCTGTTTAAAATAATAATATTAAAAATAAATTCAAAATTTGCCGACGAAGTCAAAACGAAAGTCGTAGAGTATAATTTTAGCTACGCGTGCATATAAAGAACGTCAAAAACGGAGTTCGTATGCAAAAGTTATGAATTTTACAAGTTTTGGCAAAAAAATAAAGAAAAATAGAAATACCCGGGAAAATTCGCATGAACAGTAGCGCCACCTCACCCCTCGCATGCGAGCCTCCACGTGTCGGCTGCTGAGTGGACCGAAGTCTCGCGTGTCACCTCCTGATTCGGCCACTGCTGCGGTCCAATCCCACTCGGACAGCCTCGCAAGGAGACACACCGGGGATGCTCCTCGCACACGCCTCGCACCACCCTCGGACACCCCTTCGCACGTGGCTTCTTTGCATTGGACCGAGGGCTAGACCAATCCGAGCCTACCACCTCCGAACCGAAGCTGCTTCCCTTCGCAGAATGTCAGCCTCGCATAGCCTCGCACAAGCTTCAGATCCGAGGCTTCGGCCTATATAAGGCATGCGAGGGTTTCCGGATTTTTTACACTTTTCACCCCAAATTTTACTCTCTTTCACTTTTTCCACATCCTTAAGCTTATATACAACCCTTAAACCCCCGGTATCAAGACTCGAGCCCGAAGTAAGCCGTGAAGCCCCGAAATTCTCGAGAATTCATCCTCTCTCCTGTCAAAACTCTGCCCAATTTGAGCCGGTTTCTCGACAAATAAACTCCTTTTCGTGAAACGAAACCCTGTCCGAATTAACACCTACCAGGTGAGTTCATACCCCCGTATTTTCATAATTTCTACTATTTTAAGGGGGGAAATACAAGTATAACACAACCACTTTGTGTTATAAATAAATGGTTTCAAATCACGATAAAATGATTTTAAAGCATCGAAAATACTTCAAATTTTGAACTCTTTTATAAACTTATATTTTTCCCAAATATACATATTTGTATATATAATTTAATATAAATAAGATTTAAAAGGCTTAGGACTAATAATTCATGCTAGGTCCTTTTCCTTGTTTGGATGTGGACTTATAGTACCAGTTATTTGTCCGAAGGTCGTTCAAATTTTACTTATTTATAAAATTGTATATGTATATAAAATTAAAAGTTATTTCATCAGTTTAATCACCCTTTGTAACATGTTGAGCAAAGGATTACATGCAAAAATAGTTATTTACCAATTCATAAAGTACATATAAATTATAATAGGTATAGTTTATGATACATAGAGCAATAATTCATATGAATACATTGTTTTACATGCAACAAGAGTTTTAACTCAAAACAAATCAAGGGTTTACACTTATCAAATACATGTTCGGGATACTAAGTCAAGAACATAATGTCAATCATTTATCTCAGAATGATTGGGTTTTCATAACTAATATACATGTAACGTTTATATGCTTTTTATGAGACATTCAATTCAGGTTGTTTAGATTCATTCTAGACAACCAAGGTAAAGCCCTGACATTATAACCAGAATCTCCAGTCCGGGGATCGAAACAAGTTGTGTGTAGATCTATATCGGGATTGACAACCCCGCACTCAGGCTGCTAGCTACAGTCAGGCATACATGCCAATGAGTGGCAATTGTTATCAACAGTTTAAGCGCTCATCAGGCGTTTGTTTCAGGCGTCCATGTCTTAGTATGGTTAAAATAACTCATTAAAAAGATATTAACAACACGTTAGTGTATAAACAACTAAACGTAAGTATATCTTCAAAGTACCAGTTTACAAAATGCAAAGTACAATGCTATACTATAGTTTTCAATAACAGCTGGTGAAGCCAGGCACACTCTCAAATACAAGTTTTACAAATACAATGGTTTACAAATAAGACGGTTTTATAGGAATAAAACTACTTTTCACATACCACAGAAAATATGGGATTTTCTAGAAGTGTTTTCATATTCAAAATACAAATACACCCATTCAAAACATAAAGACTTATGTACTCACTCAACTTATTGTTGATACTCTCTTTTCAAATTACTTGTATTATCAGGGAAATAATAACAGGTACTCCCCGAGCTTTTTGAGAAGATGAAGCCATTAGGAGTCTTATCTTCTTCCTTTGTATAACTGTTTTGATTTCAATATACAATGATTGAACACATGTAAATATTACACTTTTAAATACAATGGTTGTTTGTACTTTGATTACTATGATGCATGTGTTGTGATACTACAAATGAAATCCTCCACCCCCGGACGTTTCCGCCGTCTGGTTTGGGGGTGTGACAGATTGGTATCAGAGCATTGTTTATAGTGAACTCAGTATATCAATCCATAAAAGATATACAAACTATAAATACATTGGGGCTAAGAGCTCTGACTACAAGTATACTTTTAAGAATTTTAAGTATTTTTACAAGAAGTATACTAACCCTCATCCCTACAAGTACATAGTCATAAGAACTTAAAAGTATTTGAATGTTGAACATTATAGTTAAACCCAAGCAGTTATGTAATCATGTCTAGAATTAATATAGCCTGATCAACTATATTGATTTCAGACACGACCAACATATGTTTGGGAGTGATAGTAGTGTTGTGACGTATCTAAAACTTACCAACTACCAAAGAAACTCTAAGAACAGAACATAAAATACTATAAGAATATTATAAACGTCGATATGCTTTAGTTTTCTTTTCAAGCATTTCTCATAACCTTATTCTCGTACAGACACAATGGCAGGACATCATCCACCAGGGGACCCTTATTTTCCAAATCATGGCAATCAGGAATGGATAGTGGAAGATCCAGAAGAAGACTCAGATGAAGAACCATTTGAGGACAGCGAGTCAAGCGGTACCGATACAGAGCCACAAGTCTGCAACCCGGGGATACGTCCCCCGAGACAAGAGGAAGCAATACCTATACCCGAGTGGGGCCAATACATAAACCATTGGAGTCGACAAGACGGCCAACGCCCTCCCTACGGAATGCAACAGGGTTTCTATAACGTCTCAGAAGGAGGAGCAGCTGACAGAGCTCTTCCAGTTATAGTGAATCGAATTGCCCGACAATTCGATCAATCAAGGATGTCAATCAATCGTATTCTAGAGGTGAATGCGGCTGCACAGGCTAACGCTGCCGATATCCTTCGTCTTGACGAGATGCAAGATGATACCCAACACCATACTGAAGCCCTTCAAAGGCAACTTAATGCTGCCGAATCAGAGATCAGAGGACTGAGGGAGCATCAAGCTGCCCAAGAAAGGCGTTGGAAATCACAAGACGAAGCGGAACCCAGTAACCGTCGTAGCAACCGTCGCAAGTAGTGTTTACACTACTTTTCTAGTTTAATATACTGAATGTATAGACTACTTTCAGGACATGTACAAAATTAAGTATCAATAAAATAATAAGCACCTTACTTCAACAAGAGCTATTACAATTTTCACAAACATTCCGTTCCAAAGTTTTGGGATTAAGGATATGTTCCAGTGTTGTTTTTCATACTTTTCGATACGGCCGCGAAAATTTTTATTTTCGGTAGGTCGGTTTAATGTCGATACTTTCATAGTATTGTGGACCTACTTGAAGGTCACATATACAGATTACATAGATATCAACACAATCGACATGTATTTAGATATTCTTTGAAAAATAACCACTCCAATTTATATTATCCTATTGCAAGTTATACTTGCAGTGGACATCTATTTTCAATTCTTTACAAGATTCTTGTTGAATTAAGTGTTTAAGTTCAGAGATATCAAATTCATATTCATTCTTGATATCTCACTATCTTTTTATCTATTGACTTTTATAGAAAAAGATGCCTCCTCGTAGGAATCCTAGACGTAACAATGAAACGGAAGCACCGGCACCACCTCCACCACCACCCCCTCAATTCGATGCTGCCATGTTCCAAGCGGCAGTCACAGCAGCTGTAGCGGCTGCCTTATCTCATATCAATGCTGGCGGCACTAGTGGGTCGGGAGCTGATCCACGTCCTTCTAACCTTGTCGAGGGTCATGAGCGCTCGAGGGAGTGCACTTATAAAGACTTCTCGAATGCCAAACCCAGGACCTTTAATGGAACTGGAGGAGTGATGGTTTTAAGGCAGTGGATTGAGAAGATAGAAGCAGTATTTGAAATCTGCTCCTGTCCAGAGGGTAGCAAAGTTAAATTTGCTGCCTTTACTTTCTTAGATAGGGCCCTAACATGGTGGAATGGCCATGTTAAGTCACTAACTTTGGTGGTGGCTAATACTATAAGCTGGGAGAACCTAAAAACCATGCTGATGCGTGAATACTGCCCGCGAGGGGAAATCCAGAAACTGGAACAAGAACTCTGGAGTATTACTATGGCCGGTGCCGACATAACGACTTACACGAATCGATTCTGTGACTTGGCGATTCTGTGTCCAGATATGGTTGCTCCAGAGAGCAAAAAGATTGAAAGGTATATTTGGGGACTGTCACCCCAGATACAAGCAAGTGTCATTGCATCAAAACCTGTCACCTTTGACAGTGCCAAGGAACTGGCACAGTCACTTATTGACCACAGAAACCGTCAAAACTCTGTGGTTACCGCCCCAGAACAACCTAGGGAGAACAACAACAACAACAAGAAGGGCTGGAACAAAAGGAAGGGAAAATCTCCTCTGGAACCTTCAAAGAAGAAACAAATAGTGGCAGTCCATGCTACTACTGTGCCTGCTACCATACCTACTACTACACCTGTTGTTGCCCCTAACTACTCAGCACCAACTAAACCCTATGCCGGTAGCCTACCCAAATGCAACAAGTGCAATTTTCACCACACCGGAAATTGCCCTGAAATGCAGTGCCGTAACTGCAACAGGAAAGGGCATACTGCCCGATTCTGTAGAACACTGCCTCAACCCCTTAACCAAGTACCTGCCGCTGGAGTAAGTCGAGCATGCTACCAATGCGGTGATGTGGGGCATTTCAAGAAAGATTGTCCAAAAGCTGGAAATGCCCGTGGGGTTGGGAGAATTCTAGCACTAGGTCACGAAGAAGCGGTGGCAGACCCTGCTGTGGTCACGGGTACGTTCCTTCTCAACAATACTTATGCATGCATTCTTTTTGATTGTGGTGCCGAGAGGAGCTTCGTGAGCCATAACTTTAAACATCTACTAAATCAGAACTCCCAACCACTAAATAAAACCTTCACAGTAGAAATGGCTAACGGGAAATCAGAATCCACCAACGATATATACATAGGATGTACCCTTATGTTAAATGACTTGCCTTTCCCAATAGACCTTATGCCGGTCTCTATCAAAAGTTTTGACATCATAATAGGTATGGATTGGTTGTGCCCCAACCATGCCGATATCCTATGCTATGAAAGAGCTATTCGTTTGAACTTACCAACTAACGAAACTCTTATTATCTATGGTGACAAACCCGGAACAAACCTTCAGATCATTTCAAGCATCAAGGCACAGAAATACCTTCGCAAGGAGTATTGTGCATTCCTAGCTCATGTGGTAGATAAAAAGCAAGAAGTGAAAGACATCGCAAGCATTCCTGAAGTCTGCAACTTTCCCGATGTATTTCCCGATGATCTTCCAGGAGTGCCTCCCGAACGACAAGTCGAATTCCGAATCGACTTAATCCCTGGAGCTACCCCTGTAGCCAAATCCCCCTATCGTCTTGCACCTTCTGAAATGCAGGAATTATCCAGCCAACTTAACGAACTCCTAAGCAAAGGTTTCATAAGACCGAGCTTCTCACCTTGGGGAGCACCGGTTTTGTTCGTAAAGAAGAAGGATGGATCATTCCGCATGTGTATAGACTACTGCGAGCTGAATAAACTTACCATTAAGAATCGATACCCTCTGCCTCGCATTGACGATCTGTTCGACCAACTTCAAGGGGCGAACTACTTCTCGAAGATAGACTTAAGATCCGGGTATCACCAGTTACGAATTTTGGAGGAAGACGTTCCCAAAACCGCGTTCAGAACTCGTTATGGTCATTACGAGTTTATAGTGATGCCATTCGGATTGACGAATGCACCTGCAGTGTTCATGGACCTAATGAACAGAGTGTGTCGTCCATTCTTGGACAAATTCGTTATAGTCTTCATTGACGATATCCTTATCTACTCAAAGAGCAAAGAGGAACATGGCCAACATCTTCATCAAATATTACAAAAACTTAGGTCGGAGAAGCTCTATGCGAAGTTTTCAAAGTGTGAATTTTGGATCAGGAAGGTAGATTTCCTAGGTCACGTGGTTAGTTCAGAAGGAATACATGTCGACCCTTCCAAAATAAAGGCAATTGAAAACTGGTCAGCACCCAAAACACCTACAGAAATCCGTCAATTCTTAGGTCTTGCTGGCTATTATCGCAGATTCATTCAAAATTTCTCTCGAATAGCTAAGCCTCTTACTACTCTGACCCAAAAGGGTGTAACCTTTAGTTGGGGAGAAAAGCAAGAAACAGCGTTCCAATTGCTGAAGCGAGCCTTGTGTAGTGCACCAATCCTGTCTCTCCCTGAAGGGACAGAGGATTTCGTAGTGTACTGTGATGCTTCTAATCAAGGGCTTGGATGTGTTCTTATGCAAAGAGGAAAGGTTATATCCTACGCCTCAAGACAGCTAAAGACACATGAAGTCAACTATACAACACATGACCTTGAACTAGGAGCAGTGGTGTTTGCTCTGAAGATTTGGAGACATTACTTATATGGCACGAAATGCACAATATTCACGGACCATAAAAGTCTCCAACACATCTTCGACCAGAAAGAACTGAATATGAGACAACGACGATGGGTGGAGCTACTGAACGATTACGAGTGTGAAATTCGTTATCACCCTGGTAAAGCAAACGTAGTAGCTGATGCCCTTAGTAGAAAAGAATACTCGGGATGCCGAGTAAAGTCGTTGACCATGACAATCCATTCGCATCTGTCCACGCAGATCAAGGAAGCCCAACTTGAAGCCTTGAAACCCAAAAACGTAGCAGGTGAAACTCTAAGAGGAATGGATAAGAACTTCGAAGTCAGGGATGATGGAGTCTATTATTTCATGAATCGGATCTGGACACCAAAGTTTGGTGGTTACAGAGATGTGGTTATGAATGAAGCACACAAAACCCGATACTCCATCCACCCAGGTTCAGACAAGATGTATTTGGACCTTAAGAAGTTATATTGGTGGCCTAACATGAAGGCCGAAATCGCTACCTTTGTGGGCAAGTGCCTTACTTGCGCCAAAATTAAGGTAGAGTACCAGAAACCTTCAGGCTTATTACAACAACCTGAAATCCCTGAATGGAAGTGGGAGCGGATTACAATGGATTTCATAACCAAGTTACCCAAGACATCAAGTGGTTATGATACTATTTGGGTAATCGTCGATAGATTAACCAAATCCGCACACTTCTTACCAATCAAGGAGACCGACAAGATGGAAAAGCTAACCAGAACGTACCTCAAGGAGATTGTTAGATTACATGGTGTACCAATATCTATTATTTCAGACCGAGATAGTAGATTCACCTCCCGTTTTTGGCAATCTTTACAAAACGCTCTGGGAACTAGGCTAGACATGAGCACAGCCTACCATCCGCAAACTGATGGACAAAGTGAAAGGACGATTCAAACGTTAGAAGATATGTTACGAGCTTGCGTGATAGACTTTGGAAAAGCATGGGATATTCATTTACCCCTTGCTGAGTTCTCTTATAACAACAGTTATCACACTAGCATAAAAGCTGCTCCATTCGAAGCCCTCTATGGTCGCAAGTGCAGATCCCCTCTGTGCTGGGCTGAAGTGGGTGACACGCAGCTAGCTAGAGGTCAAACTCCTGACAGTGCTCTCACTGGTCCAGAAATTATTCGAGAAACTACCGAAAAGATCGTACAAATTCGGGAACGACTTAAAGCTTCCAGAGATAGACAGAAAAGCTACGCAGACAAAAGGAGAAAACCCTTGGAATTCCAGGTTGGCGACCGAGTTTTGCTAAAGGTCTCACCCTGGAAAGGCATGATACGCTTTGGAAAGCGTGACAAACTGAACCCAAGATATATAGGACCATTCGAGATTCTTGCCCGAATCGGCCCTGTAGCTTACAAACTTCGATTACCCGAAGAACTAAGTAACATTCATTCTACCTTCCACGTTTCGAACTTGAAAAAGTGTCTTTCCGACGAGACTCTTGTGATACCACTCGAGGAAATCGAGTTAAACGAGAGCCTCAATTTTGTGGAAGAACCCGTAGAGATACTAGACAGGGAAGTTAAGAAAACCAAACAAAGCCGCATCCCGATAGTGAAGGTTCACTGGAATGCAAGACGGGGACCTGAATTCACTTGGGAGCGGGAGGATCAAATGCAACAAAAATACCCACATCTTTTTCCCTAGTCTATCTGTAAAGTAAATTTCGGGACGAAATTCTCTCTAACGGGGGGATAATGTAACAAACCGTTATTTCAAACTTATGTAATAGTGGAGGTCAATTTGTTCTTCTTTTTAATTAAATAAAGAGAAATTTTGGCATACTATGTATATTTACATAATTGACCCTCAAAAATAAGTTATTAAATAATCTCAATTGGGTTGAACCAAGTGATAGAGATTGTAACAAGGTTTCCAAAAATATAAGGAACACTAAAATCCGAGTTATAACGAAGAAGTTATGACCAATCGAAAATCCGCGACAAAACCGGCAAAACATTGTTCAGTGTAAAAACTGAATTTTTGATAAAAGGCTTTCTAGCCTTAACAATCTAAATGAAAGTTATAGTTTATGTTAAACCGAGAACTTTCATAAAAAGAACGCCAAAATCCGACTTCGTATGAGGAAGTTATGATTTTTCGAAGTTTCAATATAGCAGTGTACAGCTAAAAACTCGAAATAAAGATCGAGTGGTTTTTAGCCGACATGACCTAAACGAGAATTGAAGGTCTCGTCATTAGTAGTACAACGGTAAAAAGACAGACAAAAACGGACGTCGTATGAAGAAGTTATGAATTTATAACGGATTCACGTCCCGATCTGTTTAAAATAATAATATTAAAAATAAATTCAAAATTTGCCGACGAAGTCAAAACGAAAGTCGTAGAGTATAATTTTAGCTACGCGTGCATATAAAGAACGTCAAAAACGGAGTTCGTATGCAAAAGTTATGAATTTTACAAGTTTTGGCAAAAAAATAAAGAAAAATAGAAATACCCGGGAAAATTCGCATGAACAGTAGCGCCACCTCACCCCTCGCATGCGAGCCTCCACGTGTCGGCTGCTGAGTGGACCGAAGTCTCGCGTGTCACCTCCTGATTCGGCCACTGCTGCGGTCCAATCCCACTCGGACAGCCTCGCAAGGAGACACACCGGGGATGCTCCTCGCACACGCCTCGCACCACCCTCGGACACCCCTTCGCACGTGGCTTCTTTGCATTGGACCGAGGGCTAGACCAATCCGAGCCTACCACCTCCGAACCGAAGCTGCTTCCCTTCGCAGAATGTCAGCCTCGCATAGCCTCGCACAAGCTTCAGATCCGAGGCTTCGGCCTATATAAGGCATGCGAGGGTTTCCGGATTTTTTACACTTTTCACCCCAAATTTTACTCTCTTTCACTTTTTCCACATCCTTAAGCTTATATACAACCCTTAAACCCCCGGTATCAAGACTCGAGCCCGAAGTAAGCCGTGAAGCCCCGAAATTCTCGAGAATTCATCCTCTCTCCTGTCAAAACTCTGCCCAATTTGAGCCGGTTTCTCGACAAATAAACTCCTTTTCGTGAAACGAAACCCTGTCCGAATTAACACCTACCAGGTGAGTTCATACCCCCGTATTTTCATAATTTCTACTATTTTAAGGGGGGAAATACAAGTATAACACAACCACTTTGTGTTATAAATAAATGGTTTCAAATCACGATAAAATGATTTTAAAGCATCGAAAATACTTCAAATTTTGAACTCTTTTATAAACTTATATTTTTCCCAAATATACATATTTGTATATATAATTTAATATAAATAAGATTTAAAAGGCTTAGGACTAATAATTCATGCTAGGTCCTTTTCCTTGTTTGGATGTGGACTTATAGTACCAGTTATTTGTCCGAAGGTCGTTCAAATTTTACTTATTTATAAAATTGTATATGTATATAAAATTAAAAGTTATTTCATCAGTTTAATCACCCTTTGCAACATGTTGAGCAAAGGATTACATGCAAAAATAGTTATTTACCAATTCATAAAGTACATATAAATTATAATAGGTATAGTTTATGATACATAGAGCAATAATTCATATGAATACATTGTTTTACATGCAACAAGAGTTTTAACTCAAAACAAATCAAGGGTTTACACTTATCAAATACATGTTCGGGATACTAAGTCAAGAACATAATGTCAATCATTTATCTCAGAATGATTGGGTTTTCATAACTAATATACATGTAACGTTTATATGCTTTTTATGAGACATTCAATTCAGGTTGTTTAGATTCATTCTAGACAACCAAGGTAAAGCCCTGACATTATAACCAGAATCTCCAGTCCGGGGATCGAAACAAGTTGTGTGTAGATCTATATCGGGATTGACAACCCCGCACTCAGGCTGCTAGCTACAGTCAGGCATACATGCCAATGAGTGGCAATTGTTATCAACAGTTTAAGCGCTCATCAGGCGTTTGTTTCAGGCGTCCATGTCTTAGTATGGTTAAAATAACTCATTAAAAAGATATTAACAACACGTTAGTGTATAAACAACTAAACGTAAGTATATCTTCAAAGTACCAGTTTACAAAATGCAAAGTACAATGCTATACTATAGTTTTCAATAACAGCTGGTGAAGCCAGGCACACTCTCAAATACAAGTTTTACAAATACAATGGTTTACAAATAAGACGGTTTTATAGGAATAAAACTACTTTTCACATACCACAGAAAATATGGGATTTTCTAGAAGTGTTTTCATATTCAAAATACAAATACACCCATTCAAAACATAAAGACTTATGTACTCACTCAACTTATTGTTGATACTCTCTTTTCAAATTACTTGTATTATCAGGGAAATAATAACAGGTACTCCCCGAGCTTTTTGAGAAGATGAAGCCATTAGGAGTCTTATCTTCTTCCTTTGTATAACTGTTTTGATTTCAATATACAATGATTGAACACATGTAAATATTACACTTTTAAATACAATGGTTGTTTGTACTTTGATTACTATGATGCATGTGTTGTGATACTACAAATGAAATCCTCCACCCCCGGACGTTTCCGCCGTCTGGTTTGGGGGTGTGACACATGACCCGACCTGACATGGTCCATTTGGGTTGCATGGCATCATGCATTTGGATAGACTATAATGAGAGAAATAACACTTAAGGTTTGTTAATATATTATAAGTTCTAATATATTAATAAGATTATTTAATTAGTATTGATCAAGAATTAATCTAGGATTAACTAAGTGATCAAAAGAAGACTAATTAAATATATGGGTTGATTGTGTAAATCATCCATACTTGTATAGTGGGCTAAGACTCCATGGATTATCAAGTTGGGCTAAAACCCATAAGATGCTCCATGGATGCTCCATGGTGTATTTGAACCCATGGATCCAAGGAAATGGAAAGCCATGACAATTAGGATTGACGCTAATTGTCACTAACTATATAATGATCTTATTCTTGGAGAAAATCGGCCATTATGAGTGATAGAAAGGGCTAGCCGATTTTATGAAGTGTTCCAATTTTTCTCTCAAGTCATTCCATGTGTATTTGGTGTTGTGTGAACCATTTGAGGTGTCACACTTGGGGCACTAGGCACTCAAGCTTCATGAAGACATTCTACATCAAAAGGTATGTAATTCTAACTTGAGATATTCATATAAATCAATGTTATTATGCTAGTTAGGATGAATACCTTGGAAAGTTCATATTTGCATGTATAATAGAGAAAACATAGATCCAAGGTATTTAGGGTTGCATGTACACTTAGGAGTGTTAGAATGCTCAAAACCCAACATGAACAACGTCAAGCACCGCTCACTGCTGATGATCTTGAAAAGCTGCATGCAGATCAAGTTGCTTTTTCAGAAATGGTGTTTGGTGTTCCACCTTCTCTTTTTGAGCACATTAAACTATGTAAATCGGAAAAAAAGATTTGTGACACACTTCAAGATTTGTTCGAAGGGTCAAAGAACATGAAGGATAAGTGTCTAACCTCGGTTATCAATGAGTTCGACACTTTCACTACAACACCTGGTGAATCTGTTGCCTCAACTTCAAACAGATAAAGAATCATCGTCAACAACATGACAGCTCATGGGATAGTCCAAACCCCACTTACGTACAACCTCAAGTTCGTCAATAGCCTTGGAAAGGGGTGGGGAAATGTGAAATATTGTCTTCAGAGTAATGGATCTCTGAAAAAGATGAAGCTCTACCAACTTTTTGATGAGCTTCAAGGTCATGAATCAAATGTTGCACAAACCCTGTGTGAACTCACTGGAGGCCGTCTAGCTCTAGTCAGTTCCTATGATCCACAAACTCTGAACCTTACTGTTTCGGATCCTATTTCTGTTGTTGTTCCCTATATCCATCCTGTTCAACCTGCACCTCCAACCATACCTGCTCCCACCTCTAACAACTACCAATCAATGGGTGATCTTAATTATGATGAAATGGACTCTGAAATCTGTTTCAAACAGGAGTTTTCCTTACTTTCCATGAAATACAACCGTCCTTTCAACAAGCCATATAACAATTGTTTCGAAGTTGCTCACCAAAACAACCATTTCCAGGCACCTCACTAAAACAATCCTCAACCTTTCAACAAACCCTCAAAAAATCCACCATCATACAAGCCTAACCTTCCTACACCAAATCACACCTCAAAATCATTACAGACTCCGCAGTCGGAGAAACCTAAGATTGTATGTCACAAATGTGGCCATGCAAATCAATTTGCAAAAGATTGCTTAGGCGATGTCCCACAGAAACCCATGGTCAAGGACTCTACTTACTATGCACGACGAGCTTAAGAAATGGAAAAAAGTGAAAAGGCTGTTGTCACCACTGTATCAAGGGATGTAGAAGGGTATTGGTCATCTGGAGATAATGATGACATAACCACTGGCAGGAACATCTGTCTTATGGCTCGACAAGATATAGAATATAATGAAGGCCACTGGTCATCTGTTTGTGAACCATATCTAAACCGGATCCATTCAGATATAAACATCATTTACAAGGCCTATGAGTCAGCCATAGAAGCCAATGAGAAGAAGGGAAGTGAATTAAGTCGTCTTAGATTACGTTTTGAGGATAAGAAGTTGAAAATAAAGTCTTTAGAACGAGAGCTTGTAATGTCACAAGATGAATGTATCATTCTTAAAGACAAATGTGAAATCACTTATTCTGAAAGAAATGTTTTAATTTCTGACAACAAACATCTCAATGCTAAAATAGATGCTTTACACAATTCCATTAACATTCTTGAAGCAAATGAATGGATGACTCACAATTTCTTTCATCCTTGGTAAAAAGCTCCTGGTCTCAGAAGCGAGTTTCTGAAACCTATTTCTCGTCCTTTGAAGGAGTTACAAAACCTAAATTTTATGGGAGACTTTCCGAACATCAAACATTTAGACACCCCTATCTCGCCTTTTAAACCCTTCCTGAGACTTCTGACCGATTTGCACCATTGATTCCTGAGTTTAAACCTATAGTTGTCAAGTGTCCCGATTCCACGCCTCTTCCGCCTTTATTAAACCTGGACCTGAATCGGACCTCAGAATCCTACTCTAATGTTCTAAATTTTGTTGTTCAAAATTCGAACCACAGTCCTCCTAACAATTGTGTTGTTGAGGAAATTTTCCAGGAGACAATTGGACCTGAATTCTCTGAGTGTGTTTGGGCATCTTTAGATAGTGAAGTCGATGATTCGTCAATCTCATGTGATTCTGAACCCTAAGTGATTTCCAAAAAAAAAACTACTTCCAATTAAGCCTATTTTCAACAATCCTTCAGTAGGACAAACCTCTAAATTTACACTTTATTCCAAAAGGAAACCCATGTTGAATAGGAAAGATGTTGTTGATCCTAAGGTAAAAGCCCAGAGTGCTCACAAAAAGGAAGATAGATCGAGAACAAATTCAAGTTTCCTTGAAAACTCCAAAAAGAGTGTATCTCGTAATGTTTATTCACCAACTAAGAGTCAAAACACCTTCGCACCTACTAAGATCCTCAAGAGATCTCCCATTTCTTCCAAATCCGTAGAACATAAGAAAATGGTTAGTCCTAATCCACAAAATTCCATTGTAGGCACTCAATCTACTCAAACCAACTCTCCTCAGACAACTTCATCAGTTTTCATAGCCAAATCTGATGGTACAATTTTCAAACAACAACTTTCAAAATCAAATGTACCATCCATCAAAGCACAATTTTTAAAGAAAACAGTTTCACTAAAATCTTCACAACAAAATTTTGTATAGAATGTAAAAATTCACAAAGATGAAACAGCAACTTCGAGAGACGCAGTGGTTCTCACTACTCTGGAAGTTGAGTGTCCGAGAAAAGTTGCTCCAAATCCTCGTGTCATTGAGTATGATTATTGGATAGATGCAAGAGCCATGACTTTCTGTTTGTTTCCTAAGGAATCTCGGAACAAACCTTCCAAACATTTGTTGCTCAAAAATCACAACCGAAGCCTAAGACTTGTACCTTTGTCCCAAAACCTAAGTCAGAGCCTAAAAACTCCACAACTCACTAATTTTGTAGGCATTATGTGCTTCGGAGCAAGAAACAATATGGTATATTGATAGTGCTTGCTCCATGCACATGACGGGGCAGAAGAATTTTCTACAGGATCTCAAACATTCACCAAATGCTGGCTATGTGACATATGGCAAGAACTCCAGTTCTCAAATCTGAGGTTATGACATCCTTACAAATGGAAACTTCTCCATTTCAAATTTGGCATATGTAGCTGAGTTGAAGCATAATTTGATAAGTGTATCTCAACTCACTGATGCAAATCAACGAGTTGAATTCTTCAAGAAACACCACTATGTCATGTAAGATGACCAAAAGGAATGTTTAATCAAGTCAAATCGTAACAAGAACATGTATCGTCTTGAAATCAACATGATCATTGGCAAACGCCAGCTGTGCTTATTTTCAAAAGCAGTTCCTGACATCAGTTGGTTATGGTATAGGAGGGTTGCTCACCAAAACTTTAGATATACTAATGATCTTTTTTTCAGTGAGATGGTAAGAGGTCTGCCACTCCTCAAGTTCGAAAATGATAATTTATGTGCTACATGTGAATGTGGAAAGCAGTCCAAGAAGGGTTATCCCATCATCGTTGATAAATCAATCTCGGAACCGCTAGAAATTCTACACATTGATTTGTGTGGACCCTCAAAAGTAGAGAGTTTGCATCACAAAAAATACATTCTTGTGATTGTGGATGACTTTACTAGGTTCACCTGGGTCTTCTTCCTAAGTCTCAAATTAGAAATAACCTTTGAACTCATAACATTATCAATGGAATTGAAGTTTTCATCAAACTACCAGTAAGGCGAATTCAAAGTGACAATGGATCAGAATTCACTAACTCCACCATTGGGAACTTCCTCATTGAGAAAGGTAATGACCACAATTTTTCTGCTCCATACACTCCACAACAAAACAGTGTAGTTGAACTTCGCAACAAAACACTTTTTGAAGCTGCTCGATCCATGCTTAACTTTGCAATTCTTCCAATCTATCTTTGGGCTGAAGCTGTTTCCACTGCATGCTTTACTCAGAATAGAAGTATCATCAATCGACGCCTCAACAAAACACCATATGAAGCCATGAACGGTCAGAAGCCAAGTATCTCTTTTCTTTACGTTTTTGGATGTAGATGCTTCATCAAGAACAATCGTGATCAGCTTACCAAGTTCCAACCCAAAGCTGATGAAGCCATCTTTCTTGGATACTCTGCTAATTCAAAGGCTTATTGAGTTCTTAATCAATAAACTCGTGTTTTGGAAGAAAGTTTTGATGTTAACTTTGATGACAATTTCGTTCGGAATTTTGGCCCAACCCATGTTACAACTCACATCATGGAGTCCAATGCTCCAGCACCAGGATGTACGAACCAACAAACAAGCTATGAAGTTGACTTTGAAACCTTGTTTAAACCCTCAGAAATAGCTCTTGATTCGGAATCTCGAACAAAACACACCTCATCAACCGAAGCTCCTGTCTCCCAAAATGTTTCCGGTCCGATACCCAGTCTTCCTCCGTTTGATTCCGAACCGTTTCAACCTTCTCAGGGTGAAGGGGAGAATGGTCAACCTTCCCTTTAATCAAATATGGATGGATTCTAAGATGTAGCTGTTAAATTCGACTCTAATCCTTTCAACAATGATGATGATGCAAATTTCTTCGATTTCCCACTTGATGATGACACAAACCTATCCGGTTTAGAAGTTCAGGGGGAGCATCATCCACAAGTTCAAACTATTCTGGGGGAGCAACACAACCCCATCGTTGATATTGGATCATCTGCTACACTAGAGCTTCTGAGACTATATGTTTGGACTAAGGATCATCCTCCGAACCACGTTATTGGAAACCCAAATACTGGTGTACAAACTCGTGCTGCCGTAAGTGTTCAAAATGAATGTCATTTTTCGGCATTTATCTCAATGGTTGAACCCAAATCCATCAAAGAAGCACTAGAACATGTCGATTGGATTACAGCCATGCAAGAAGAATTGGCAGAATTCGATAGAAATAAATTTTGGACTCTCATCCCTCCTCCTCAGAATCATCCCATTGTTGGTACTAGAAGGGTGTTTTGAAACAAACTAGACGATGCAAGAGTCATTATTCAAAATAAAGAAAGATTGATGGATAAAGGATTCACACAAATCGAAGGGCTTGAATACGATGAAACCTTTGCTCCTCTTACCTGTCTTGAGGCTATCAGAATCTTTCTTGCTTATGCTGCTCACAAAGGCTTTAAGGTTTACCAGATGGATGTTAAAAGTGTGTTTCTGAATGGTGAACTTGATACTGAAGTCTATCTTGAACAGCCTACCGGTTTTGTCAATCTCTCATATCCGAACTGCTACTACAAACTCCGGAAAGCAGTTTATGGCCTCAAGCAAGCTCCTCGCGCATGGTACGAGACTCTTACCAACTTTCTAAAGTGTTCAGGTTTTCAAATAGGTATTCTCGATCCTAGTCTGTTCTGAATGTCAAATGGAAAACATCTCATTCTTGTCCAAATTTATGTTGACGACATCATTTTCAGATCCACCGATTCATTAATGGTTGTTGGCTTTGCTAAGCTAATGGTCATTAGATTTCAAATGAGTATGAATCGGGAACTAAGCTTCTTCCTAGGCCTCCAAGTCAAACAGACCAATAGAGGAATTTTCATTTACCAAGAGAAGTACATTTTAGAACTCCTAAAAAATACTCAATATAAGTTGCAAAGAGCTCACTTAGGAGTTTCTCAAACACCTTGTATGCAATGTAATGATTGTATCTAGCGCAAATTATTTAACATCCCACAATGTCAAAACTCAAAAAGATCCCATCCAAATAACTTACTACAAATAAGCTTAAACAATAATTATAACAAACTATTCAATTTAACAAAACTATTATCCATATAAAATAATAATCACAAAGATTCCATATATGTTTTTTTAACAAAATAATTGGCAATTAAAGATCCACGATCAATAAATCAAATCATAAACATGGTAGCAAGTTCCACTAATTACATTTACAAAATTCACCAATAGATAACAAAAATGTATAAAAAATAAAATAAGAAGGTCGAGAATAAGTATCACTGACCGAAGAATATGACGAAGAAACTAGACTGTTGAATGGCCACTGGCGATGCCGCTACAACAATGTTTTTGTGTATATTAGTGGTGACTTTGGTGCAAATTGAAAATGCTTATGGACTACCATTGATCGTCATTGTCGTTTCTCTCTTTAGTCTAAGAAATCGGATTATCGACATATGACATCGATGATCAGAATGTTATTGCCTCTTCCATTGTATGTTACTGGTGGCAGAGCACGAAGCCAATTAATGAGAATCAAAGCATTCGTAGCGAGTTAGGAATTTGTAAGACTGGTGGCAATGACGACGCTTATTAGAATGGGAAGCGACGATGGGAAGATAACAACCGGTGTTGATTTTTTTTTCACCGGGGGGGAGGGGGGGGGCGGTGACATTTTTGGGGTTTTTGCATAAACGTTTTAAAAAGTGGAAGAAATAATTCAATTTAACTAGGAAGATTCCCTGCTTTGCGGGGGTTGGAAAGCATGTAATTATAAACTGTTTTAGTCATGGAGTGTGTACATACATATAACCTGCAAGAAAGACCAAGAAATGTTTATGACAAACACTTATTGTACCACATAAACTGAAACACTTCGTTTTTGGATAAATTTTTAATCTAGTTGTACAGATTTTCCAATGGCATAAATGTAATAAATAGCAATGTTCTATTACAGCGTTGTACTCTTATTTTTTTGATTAAAACATTGTACTTCAAATACTCTGTCTAATAATAGAATGTACTTTCAACTGCATTGTATTGGATCTGCAATGCCACTTGTAGAACTTCCATGCCCTTCGCTTGTGTCACACACACACACACACACACACACACACACACATATATATATATATATATATATATATATATATATATATATATATATATATATATATATATATATATATATATCTTTTAACATCAAGTAACCTTAGAAGTAAATCTTTCTTTCATATTAATATAATATTTACACAATTTGAAACAATACCTTGATTGTGAAATGATTCTTTTTCTTCTTCATGACTCCAACAGCAAAACTGCCAAGTTTAAGGCTTAGACCTAACTTGTCACTATTACTGAATTATACAATAATTTATTGTAAATAAATGAAGAAAAGTAAGAGCAATTTACATTTTCAATCCTAAAAAGTTATCTTGTCAATTTTTGGGATCCAAAGTGTACAAGGCAGGTAACCAAAAGTAGACATTTGACTTGAAAAACGAATGAAAAAGGTTTTAAAAACCTCAAATAACGACAAAAATTGAAAGAGAAAAGTTTTAGGGACCAAAATTGCAAAAATAAATTATACTCAGAGACCAAAATGTAATTTACTATAGAAGTAAGTATACGAGTATATAGGAAAGACGCTAACCGATGCAAGTATCAAGCAGAAAGCCACAGATGCCAACTGATAAAGTTCATTTGTTTGCACATTTTGTCAATGAAGTAATATTAAATATAATGAATTAAAAGAAGAAGAAATTTGATTATTTTAGGAATTAAAAAATAAGAGAGAAATATGAATACATGGGATGACAAGCTTATAAGAAACAATGGTATACATATAGAACAGACTAAATTCATCAACCTTATAATAAGAATCGTTATAAAGTTCAGAGTAAGTTCATTTTTGGTCCCTGATTACACCCGGCTATTGCAATTTTGGTTCAAAAAAGTTTATCATTGTAATTTTGGTACCACTTAAGGTCCTAGTTGCAAGTCAAACGACTATTTTTGGTCCATGAGTACAACTGATTTTTGCAATTTTGGTCCCAAAAATAGTCCTCTCACTCAGAAAGAAGACCAAAAACCTCAAATAAAGACCACAATTGTAATAGAAACCTATTTGGTACCAATGTGAAAAATCAGTTATAATAAGGGACCGAAAATGTAATTTGCTATAAAGTTTAACTTTGGTTTAAATGTTACTAACCTAGGACGCTTTATGGTGCTTAAATAATTGAGTGAATTACAAAAATGGTCCCTGTGGTATAATGAAAAAAACATATTCAATCGAACTTCAAATTTCGTTACAGCTCCTCAAGAACAAAAGAAGCAACCAATACGTCTTTGTCCTAAAAATGAAAGTGTGTATGTAAAAAATGAAAGTGGAATGTTATTTTTTTTTTAATAAATGGAAGTCATATTCTAATAAAAGAAGCATGCTATTTATATCTTAAAAATGAAAGCAATATACTATTTTTACTTAAAAATAGAAGCAGGATGCTACTTTTGACTTAAAAAGAAAGCATTATATATCTTTGTATATCTCCACTAATTCATTTTTTACCATGATGATACTCATTTTTAGGCCAGTTACACGAAAATTGGATGAAAATGACATAGTCTACTTATATTTTGAAGGCAAATTTTTTGAAAATTAGCATTCATCCCCTTTATGAAATTAGAAGATAATTGAACCTAACTAACAACCTGAGAAATCCGAGCTGACACCCAACCACACTGCTATTTAGTTCATTTATATTAGGTTTTTGGTAAAAAAATAAAAATAAATTGAAAAAAACTTAAGCAAAAAGGTGTAAATTAAAAATATAGTGCAATTTACCACCTAAGTATGAAAAAATGCAACAAATAGCAATGTACTTTGGTTTTTGGCAAAAAAATAAAATAAATTAAAAAAAACATTTAAATTTAATGTATGTTGCTATTTAGTGTTATTTTTTGGTAAAAAAATCAAATAAACGTCAAAAAATAGAAAAAAAAGTCAAAATTAAAAGTACGTTGCTATTTAGAGCATTCACAACCTAAATATGAAAAACTGTAACAAATAGCAATGTACCTTGATTTTTTTCTAAAGACTCCAAATAAATTGCAAAAAACAAAAACAAAAAGTTGTAACTTCAAAGTACATTGCTATGTAGTGCATTTATATTTTGTTTTTTTGTAAAAAAGCAGAAATTGAAAAAAAAAACATAAACAAAAAGATGTAAATTAAAAATACAGTGTTATTTACTACATTTAACACCTAAATATGAAAAAATGCAACAAACAGCAATATACGTTGGTTTTTTGTAAGATGTTAAAATAAATTGCAAAAAGCAAAAATACAAAGGTGAAAATTAAAAGTATGTTACTATTTAGTGTCGGTTTTGGTAAAAAAAATCAAACAAATTGAAAAAAAAAAGAAAAAAGAAAGTAAAAAGGCCTAAATCAGAAGTACGTCGCTATTTAGTGTATTTACCACCTAAATATGAAAAAAATGCAAATAAATTACGAAAAACATAAAAAGGCCTAAATTAAAAGTACATTGTTATTTAGTGTTTTAGTCTTTGTTTGGTGGTATATTCAATAAATCAACACCTCATACACAGAAGATGGCCACTACAGACATTAAGTTGATTACGGCGATGAAAACTGTAATGTGAATGTCATGTCTATTTTCAATTAATTATTTCAAAGGATACATATAAATGTTGGAATCATTAAATTTATAAAAATAAGGAATTATCAACATTTTTTAGTTAATTAAAAAGATATTTTAAGAGTTTTAACATCTAATGGTTAATTAATTAAATAACTAAATAAATAAATAAAGTTTATACTAATAATCAATGAATTATAAGTCCAAGGATTAATCTGTCAGTTTTTTTGGAAATCATTTTGTTAACTTAAATTCGGATTAAGGTAGGAACTGTCCAACTCCCAAAAGTTATGGACCAGTTGTGCCATTTTGAGTAACTCAGATTTTTGTCCCTTCTATTAACAGCAATGTAGCATCTACTTTCCTCCCTCCTTATTGACAACCAACAACACCACAAAAGCGGAACCTTTCCTAGCCATGTCACCCAGTTGTATATATTTTCGTATTGAGGTTTAGGGTTTGAAAATTTGCGACGTTTTAAGAGAGAGGTTCACGGGAGATAATAGAAAATAGAGCAGTTTCAATCACCATCTCTGGTGACCGACAATGCTTAGTGCATGAAGCAAGCGATAAAGAAATCTAGGGTAAGAGAGTGAGGGAGTGGATGCTCATCCAATCAAGTCTAGATCGATATATATATATATATATATATATATATATATATATATATATATATATATATATATATATATATATATATATATAGAGAGAGAGAGAGAGAGAGATAACAACCAAGGGCTCCTGGTGAGGTGCTAATTTTGGGTTTGAGGTCATCCTGGCGAGGTGCTGATTTCGAGTTCAAGGTCATCGTTTTTGTCCTGTTCGAATGGGTTTATTATTAGGTTGTTTAGAAGGGATGCAACCACCATTATTGGCAGTGGAGGACGCAGACTGTTTTAGTAGGGGTGTCCCTCGTACTTCAAGTGGGTCACCTAATAGAAAAAACCAAAAAATAAAAAAATAAAAAATAAAAAAAAAATTACACTGCATGCCGGAAATTGAGTAGTGGCCCGGGACCCCAAAGGCCCTACATAGGTCCACCACTGATTGTTGGTCTGATATCAAGCTAAGTATTCGATTCAGAACTGTTAGGAGAACCATTGGAGCGGGATGATTTCCATTGATCTTTCACGTTTTTGTGATACACATCTAATGACCCTCATCCGGTTGAGTGTCAGATTGTTTCATTGTTGCCAAGGAGGATAAAATCACTAGTGAGAAAGCATCGGAAGAGGAGCTGATGTCGCCGGAAAAGTTGATATGTCCGGAGTGGAAGCCGGCATGTCCCAGAGGATGGGCGTTATGGGCGACCATCCAGGGCCCAACTTTTAAAGGGGCCCAATTTTTTTTATGGAAATTGTTATATTTAGAAGATGGTACAGGTAATTTTCTTTCAATTATTGATTATTATAAAAACCTACATGACATTTATGTATTTTAAGGGCCCATTTTTTTCACTCACCCTGGGCCCAAAATATGTTTGGAACGGCCCTCAGTGAAAGGAGGAGGTCAATTACTAGATGAATAAGCTCACGTTTGATGTTGATGTTAGGAGGTATATGATTGTTTGACTCTCGTTCATTTTTTTTTTTTTTGATATTAGGTTTGATTTAGTTGGCCTACATAAAGGTCTCACTAACGAAATTGGGCTTATTCGGTTAAAATGGATGTTAATATGAGGAGACAAGGTTTTATGGGCTAATTAAATCTAATTGGATGATTATCAAGATTTCGATAGCATGGAAAATATTATGAAGGTAGGTTTTGGTTTAATTATTTATAAAATGAGTTTATTGACTAATTAAGTTGTGCGGATTAAGATTATATTTATTCGATAGATATTGGGTAATATTAGATAACAAAACCTGGATTTTATTATTTAACGAGTTGATTAATTATAAGTAATATGCCTTATCTAAAGGCTAGACTATTCTACTGGTCTAAGAGAGAGGCAAGCTTAACCTAATAATTGAAAAACATAATTATATACGCACCGATTGTTATAAAAATAATAATAGTGAATAAGAAAAATATTATGAAGTATTATTAAGTGATATTGGTGTTACAAGCTAAGTAGAGATGATTAATATAGGACGTAGGTGTAAAGGGAGATGGGCATTTTTTCAAAAACTCCAATGGTTTTATTTTGTGTTAACCGCTTCAGATGAGTGCGTGCATAAAAGACTAGGATCTGGCCCCTGATAATTGTATGAAAGACAAGGATCTGGCCCTTGACAATTTTATGAAAGACCGAGATTTGGCCCTTGGCATTGCAAGGATAGACCATGGCGGTAGCCTAAGGCACTTGTATGTTTTGTATATATGGTACTTTGGGGAATATCACTAAATTTATGCTTACGGTGTCATATTTATGGTTTCATGTACTTTTGATTCTAAAGGGAAGGCCCGGTGTGACTGCACAGTATCTCCCAAAGTTTTCCGCATTGCCAGTTAATGATATTACTCTAATGTTTAAATAATATATTCACTTTGATCAGTCTTGGAATAAATCGTTGTATGATTCATTGCTTTAAAAATGAAAATTTTACCTTGGATTTTCGGGATGTTACAAGTTGCTAAAAGCCTTGGTTTGAGGTATTCAGACACACTCTCGGGTGTGACTCAACTCAAACTAAGGAATTTGTAATCTTTTGAAAGAAAATAAGCTTCTAAAAAGATTTTTATAAAGAAAATAAGTTTTTGTAAAGACTTTTATAAAGAAAAGAGGGTGTGATACATGCAATCAGCCGAGCTCAAGTACGTGATTCTAAGAATATCCATACATGTTGATATGATATATGATATGAATGTTGACATGCTAGGTAAGGCTAGGGATACTTTCTGGAATTGCATGATAGGTCGGACTGAGATGATACCTTGTAGCCTAGGAACAATTAGATTCTATGATTGAGAATATGTATTGGTAAAAGTAGATGCTAAGTGCATGCTTTAAAAATTGTATACCGTTAGAGTTATATAGCCCTAGAATGATTGATTTGGCTTTATTTCATGTTAATCTTTAAGGTTTTTCTTTGGAAATTATTTTGTTAAGATAAGTTCGGTTTAGGGTAGGAACTGTCCAACTCCCAAAAGTAAGGGACCAGTTGTGCCATTTTGAGTAAATCAGATTTTTGTCCCTCCTGTTAACAACAATGTAGCATATGACTTGCCTCCCTCCGACCTGCAACACCACGAAAGTAGATCCTTTCCCAAACATGTCACCCAGTCGTATATATTTTCGTATTGTGGCTTTAGGATTTGAAAATGAGCATCGTTTTTAGAGAGAGGTTCAGGGGAGATAACAGAAACAAAGCAGTTTCAGTTACCATCTCTAGTGACCGACAGTGCTTAGTGCATGAAGCAAGAGTCATAGAGAAATCGAGGGAAAGAGAGTGACAGAGTGGTTGCTTATGCAATCAAGGAGAGAGAGAGAGAGAGATAGAGAGAGAGAGAACAACTCAGGGCTCCTTGCGAGGTGCTGATATCATGTTCAAGGTCATCGTTTCGGACCTGATGGAATGGGCTTATTATCAGGTTGTTTAGAAGTGATGCAACCACCATTACTGGTCCGATATCAAGCTATGTATTCAAGTCAGAACTGTTAGGAGAACCATTGGAGCGTGATGATTTCCATTAATCTTCCATGTTGTTGAGATACGCATCTAATAACCCCTCATCAGGTTGAGTGATCAGATCGTTTCGCTGTTGCCGGAGAGGATAACGTCACTAGTATGAAAGACATCGGAAGAGGAGCTGATGTTGCCAGAAAAGCTGATATCTCGGGAGTGGAAGGATGATTCCGACTACAATATGAAGAAGCTCATATTTGAAGTTGATATTAGGAGGTATACGACTGTTTGACTCTCTTTCAATTTTTTTTTTTTCAAAATAGCTCTGATTTAGTTGGGCCACATAAAGGTCCGAGTATCGAAATTGGGCTTATTGGGTTAAAATGAATGTTAATATGTAGGAGGCAAGGTTTTATGGGCTAATTAAATCTAATTGCATTATTCTTAAGATTTCAATAACATGGGAATATTATGAAGATAGGGTTTGGTTTAATTATTTATAAGATGATTTTGTTGACTAATTAAGTTTGTGGATTAAGATTATATCTATTCGATAGCTATTGGGTAATATTAGATAACAACACCTGTATTTTATTATTTCACGAGTTGATTAATTATAAGTAATATGCCTTATCTAAAAGTTAGACTATTCTACTCGTCTAAGAGGGAGGCTAGCTTAACCTAATATTTGAAACACATAATTATTCACGGACCGATTGTCTTAAAAATAATAATAGTGAATAAGAAAAATATTATGAAGTATTATTAAGTGATACTCGTGTTACGAGCTAAGTAGAGATGATTAATTTGGGATGTAGGTGTTCAGGGAGATGGGCAATCTTACAACTACTCCAATGGTTTTATTATGTGTTACTGCTTTAAATGAGTTTTCTCACTATATTTATGGCTCGAAGGCATTAATGCGTACCCATTACTTGTTTTGTGGAATACTAGGTTTGTCTGTGATGGTTGTATGAAAGACCAGGATATGGCCCCAGGAAATTGTATGAAAGATCTGGATCTGGCCTTTGGCAATTATATTAAAGACCAAGATCTAACCTCTTACACTTGTATGTGAGACCAGGATTTGGCCCTTGGCATTGCAAGGAAAGACCATAGGGGTAGCCCATGACACTTGTATGTTTTGTGTATATAGTACTTTGGGGAAACTCACTAAGCTTTGAGCTTACGGTCTCATATTTATGGTTTTAGGTACTTCGAGTCGAAATGGAAGGGTCAAACGTGACCGAACAATATGTCCTAAAGTTTTCCGCATTAGGAATTAATTATATTACTCTAATGTTTAAATAATATACTCACTTTGATCGGTTTTGTAACAACTCGTTGTACGATTTAGTGCTTTAAATATGAAAATATTACCTTGGATTTTCGGGACAATCTAATGAAATGATATTATAATCTAAAAAATGTAGTTGATAAACAATTCGATAACAATCTCTTTAACTCCACACCAACATCTTGTGGAAACATGATTATCGGGTTGTGTATGTCTAGATCAGTTTCATGAGGCTCACAAACCATCTTTTACACTTATACAGGGTTACAAAGAGAAAAAAAACATAAATGAATATTTTCCTTTGCTGTGTAATGTAAAGTAATAAATGCAATGATTTGGTGCTACCTTGTTGGTTGTATATAATAAGGCCTGCTGAAGCAACAACAAGTTATCATAAAAAAGTGTACATAAAGGTTAATACAAAGCTATTACTCTTGGAATTTTTGCACCTACTTACTTACCTGATATAAGCTTAAAAAAGGAAATCAAATGGAACATTAAAAATCAAGCAACAAACAACAAACAACAACCTAAAAAGAAAAAATTAGGGGTATTGAGGCCTTACTAACGTTGGTTCAAATCAAATTGGAATCATCTTTCAGTTTGGAGCACGCACCAATGATCCTATGTAAATTTGGATACCAAACTATAAAAAACAATTACACAAGGAAACTAATAATACAATAACGGTAAACTATATAATGTGTCTTACATAAATGCATATATAATCTCTAATAATGATGCCCTTTCGCACAAGTCTGATTGAACCCACTAACTGTAAACATGATACCCACCTTTCTCCTTTTTTCCCTTTTTAATCTTTAAAATCATTTGCTGAAAAATATGATAATTTGATAATAATAATGAAAATTTTAGTGAACAACAACAAATTTGCCTTGATTTTAAGGATTTCATTACCTTTACATTTCATTACATCTTTACACTTGACAGCAAGAGTTGCCTTCTGTTATAATTTTCTATTGTGGTTAGCCTCTATATTATTACAAAGAAAATTCATACAATAGGAGTAAGAAAACAAATATTATGGATAAAGTAAATTATCTTAATAACCTTGCTATCTTTTTTGTTCTCCATAAAATCACTGTTCAAAGCTGAAGCAAACCAATAGTTATCGCATGTGTAATCCAAAATATGAAAAACTGAGTATACATAAAAAGAAAAAAAAGAAGAGGTAGCTATATACACAACACCCATGCTCACACCTAAATAGAAGACAATAAAAAACAATCAAATAAATTGAAAATAGCTAGAGAAATGAGAGCTCATACCGAATAGAAATGTGAAGGGTTTCTTTATTCCTCAAAAGGATATGCGGATTGGGCAAACGCAAAAATGAAGTCAACGACGCACTAAAAATCAAATAAAAAAAAGAATAGTACCTTGAAGCTTATTCATCGACAAATCTCCTGCAACGAAACATGTAGTGGTCAATAGATTTATCAGCAATGAATACTTGGCCGAAAGGTGGAAATCATATGAATGAAATGAACAACAAACCTAAAAAAAGAGCATGAGTAAGCAGAATAGAACGTCGATTTCAGGTTGGACCATAAAACACAACACAACACCCTAAAACTGATTATTTGGATTCAACCAGCAAGAATGTGAATAACTTATTACGAGAAGGAGACGAAAAAACAATCTAAACAAAAAACGCCACTTACTCCTGTTGAATACCGATGGTTGTTGTTGGTATTTGCTTCCGCATAATGTGTTCCATGCCAAGATCGAATTCGATTTTGGTAAAAGGGGATTACAAGTGAGATTGAATTGATATTGGCTTTTATAGGTTATAGGCAGTGGATTCTGTGAAGGAGTAAAGGTATTAGAAGTTTTAGATGGTGGAATACTTCTAGAAGCGGAAGTCGATGTCGACTTCCTCTAAAAGATTCGATTGTGGCCTTCAAACATATACAAAAACGAAAGTGGAAGTAGTAGAAGGCAACCAAAATAGAAATGGATGAAAAAATTGAACAACATACCTTGTAAAATAAATCATATCAGAAATCAACAATGGGTTGTAGCCGTAGACCTCCGGATACCACTGATATGGGTTATAAACCCGACAACCACATCAATCGTCGACCTACATTATCAATTTAGAGTTGAAAAATCAACATGCATCTAGGGTTCCTATGTTTGGAGCAGTGGGGAACATCAAGAAGATCAAGATAAATGGGGACAAAATGATGGAAGCGGTATAAGGAGAGAGACAATTAAGGATATTTATCGAGTTAATGGGTGATAGAGGCACCAGTTAACCTCGGTGAAGGATTATACTAACTCGATGAATAGTACCTTGGTCAAGTTATTTAATTTGTTTTATACCGAAATTACCCTTCACACTTGTTTCAAAAACCCTAAGATACCATTAACATTCCTTTAAATTACAAAACTATTAGCTTTAATCACAACCTTTAATTTTTTAGATCTAACATTCCACTTTTTGTTCTTGGATTCTCATGAAACTATGAGTTATCAAATGATCCTCCATGATGAGTTAAAAACTCTTTAGATCGATAGATCTTAAATAGGTAAATAAATAAAAACAATAAACACAAGAACAATCAATGAATCAATCTGTATGTCGAATGATTAAAATATAGTTACACCTCAGCAGAGCTCGATTAAGAACTTCCACTGTCGAGGTGCACTAGGGTTTACAGAACAATAAATGAGATAATTAAGAAAACCATTAATGATAAGAATGCATGCATGAACCTTATATACTAAACTCTAGAGTAACAAACACGCTTGGACAGGCTCAACACGTGAATACAAAATATAATAAATAACATAGGCCAATAACACAACATAATATCTTCTACAGTCTCCCCCATTTGCGTTAAGTAAAACCATAGCTATGTTAATTCGTGATTCGCTTCTACACTTCATATACTTTAGGAATGAAACTCAGCAGCAACTTACGAACATGAATATACCAATTGATCACACCAGTGAAACACTTCACATTATCTTTATTGTTTCCCCTATACTTCGTAACAAGCTCCAGAATAAACTCCAAACAAGAATTAGCAAACAAGTGCCTGTCTTCAAGATGAAAGTATAACTTGCGTCGATCAGCACTTGGATGATCTCTCGCAGTGTAATCTACGAACCATCCTTCCTTATAGATCTTCCCGGGTTTCAGCTTCTGAAAGTCTTTCAGAGCTTCTTTTGGAACAACACTTGGTTTTTATCTTAGAACCGCAACAATTTCCACATCCATCGTCCTAATTTCATGAATGTAGGACTTGATCATAATCTGAAGATGGGCAAACACCAGTTCATACTTCTCCTTCTCTCGCAACAAGGTATTGTAAATCACCATCCAGTCATTGGGGTTCAAGCATTGCAAATCTGCGAGAGTAAATTCGCAGGCTTGTCGAGCAGATCCTCTCGCAACTATAAACTTTGCATTAGGGAAGCTTTCAGTCTCGATCGACCCAGTAACCTTCACAAATACAATTTTGCTCGCACTCCAGGTCTCAAACTGAGGCTTCATATGTTTCAAGTAAAAAGCAAACAACATTTGATCACCGGTGCTATTAGAGAAAGGAACACTGGCAACCTTTATGAAAGCATGAAACCTGAACACCTTCAGAGTGATGGGAAGGTCGAATTGCGAATCCTGTGAGTTCAGAACCTCAAAGGAAGCAATAGGATCCAACCAATACTGACTTGGCATATCCACAATTTGATTCTGCATACGCTTCAGGGTCCACTTTGGAAATAAAAACATTTTACTCTTAAGAGTGGCCTGAGCTTCCTTTTCAGCTCTTTCTTTTTCCTCAGCCTCTCTGACGATGCAAGCATGTTCGTCAATCTCAGCTTCGCGAGCCTTCCGCCTTTTAAGCTCAGCTTCATCAGGCTCTTCATCTTCACTTTCATCTATGATGGGTTCATTGCTGAATAATGGAACCTTGTATTTCAGATCTTGTTTTACGACATGAGGTGGTTTAACAGAAACTTTGGGTTTGACATCCTCTGTATGAACTTTTGAGCTCCCTTTTCCCCTTGTTTCGGAAACGACATCGGTGCCGAAACTCCCTCCAAATGGTGCAACATTGCGAACACTGGTCTCATCTTTTCAAGTAGATGTTTTCAGACAGTTATAGAAATCATAGGATCTCGGGTCTCAATGATGTCAGAGAGCAGTCCGTTAATATCTGAAATTCAACTACGCGTGACTGCCTTTTCTACTAGCAAATCATCGACCTTCTGTTGAGCATGCTGAATTTTGGTCTCCAACACCTTACATTTTTCCTCTTTGAGCGCTAGAGCATCCATGATTTTGCTCTCCATAGCCAAGTCTGCCTGAAGTTTTGACAGTGTCGCATCAATAGCAGTTTATAGTGCCTCATGATCAGACTTGAACTCAATACGAAGTTCAGCAAAGCATGCCTTCTTTGCTTTAAACATGGAACCAACATTTTGAATTGCTTTGTTGGTGGTGGAGGTATTGTTGTTGTAAGTAACCTAGTAATCATCCATAAACAACCTTGTATCAGTAATTAGTTTATCGACTTTTTCGTCCGTTTCCTTGCAGACAGTAGTTGAGTCCGAAACTGCCTTAGAGAAAGAGGAAGAATTAGTAGTATGCTCCTTTGTGACTCGCTCAAGAATGGATTCAATAGTAGCTTTTGAATAAGCTTCAGAAGCATAAGCGTTGGATTCGAGAAGCAACCGATCAAGCTTCTCATGGATAGACTTGAACTCTGCTTTTGAAATAGATACATCATCATCAGTATCAACCCTTATTTGATAAGGACTGAAACAGAAAGCGTCTAAATCTTCATCGTTATCATTTCCAAAAAGCATCTCTAGATCGTCAGTATGAATGGGAGATATGGGTGGGGTAACATGGGTTCAAAAACCTGAAGTGTTAGCCCCCGTATTAGATATGTTGACTGAACATTCAGGAGCTACAGAGATTTGAGGTGGAATCGTGGAATCAGTGAAAATGGGGATGGAAACAGAAATCGTTGTGGATGGTTGGGATGATACAACTGGGAGCGGAGCAATGGTTATTGGTATAGAAGTAGTTGTTTTTAGTGAAACGGGAGGAGAAGGAACAAAATCATTAACGGGTGAAGTTACCTCACGCTCAGTGCGAACTAGTTCCTGTTCTTCAGTGCGAATAGGTTCAGCATCCTCATTGCGAACAGGGGATCCTCCTCAATGAGAATCTCGGACTCAGTCTCAGAATCATAGTCGTCGTCGGCACTTTGAGATGGACTTGAAGTAGGAGACATTTGTCTTCTTGCAGGTTGCCTTCTTCGCTTGGGAGCAGCAGTAGAAGTTGTAGGAGCCTTTCGCTTTGAGCAGCTGGTTGTCCTTCTTTCGCAGAATTATTCTTGGCAGGTTTCTTAGAACCTTTGCCCCCTTTCTTGGGTTTGTCAGCATCAGCCAAAATGGCTTGAAATTCGTTAGTGAGTGGACAAGATCCTGAAGGAGTGAGAGTACGATGTCCTTCGAGAATCTTACTTGATGGAGGAACATCACGAAACATTGCCTCTGGGACCGAACCAACAAAATCAAACTTTGATCGGTCTGCCATGATAATCCCTATTGTGTGGAATGTTGCAATGGAAGCCATCAACGCATCAGTCATCACTGTAATCTTGAGCTGCTTAATAGCCTTGTTGACCACCATAGTCCAAAATCTCGCACAAGATATCTCACTATGACGAGTTACAGAATGAGTGCCCTGGATGAATTGAGCCGAAAGAATAGAACCATAGTCAATGTTTTCCCTAATGTAGAGCCTGAACATTAGTCCCACAAAGAGTTTACTTGCACAATCACTTCCTGTGACTCTTTCAGAAAAGGACTTAAATAGAATGGTGAAAAGAGCATTCCAAATTGGTGGAAGATGGGGTTTCTTGAACTTGGATACAGCTGTGAGTGGCTCCTTGTATCCAATTTCGTAGAACATTTCCAGGATAGCTTCATTGGAGATCGTTTCTGGATTGATCAGATTCTCAAACTATGGAAGCCCTAGCAAATTGCAGAAACGGGTCTTGGAGATTGAAGTGGTTTGATTGTGGATGTCAAAATAAACTCTTTGCTCATCCTTGACGTAGTTGGCAGTGGTATAAGCTTTGGAGAGAATCGATAGAGGGACATTCTTGACTTGAGTCATAGCAATCATGAGAGGAGAGTACTTCAGACACTCGATCAAGAGAAGGAGGAAGGAATCATACTTGACCGGTTTCAAATCGATTATCAGGTTCTAGTGTTGGTTGACTGTAAGAAGAGTAGAATGAACGGTTTGATCTTGGACTTATTGATTTTCAGAGGAAGCTGCCATTGATGAAATGTTGAAGAAGATGAACAGTAGAAAGCCTTTGAATCGCCAAAAATCGTTGGGAGCGTTTTGAGAGTGGTAAGGAAATAATGAACCATCAAAATATTTTTATACGATTTGATTTGGTGAGAGAAATCCGAAGAGATAGTATCGAGAACTGAACCGTCGCCTGAAAAAGCACGATTTGACAGCTATGAAAAGTCAGAGGCATGCGTCACGTGGCGTAAGAATAGCGGGCGTTTCAACTTTTACACGCCTGTTGAATTCTGAGCCTTTTAAAAATTGCCACGCCAGCCTTTCTTCTTTCTAAGTAAGGAAATTACGTTGAGTGCATATGACTGCGAACCTAAAAGTTAAATAGAACCATGAACAAGACTTTTGAAAATCACATGGATCTTCATGCAAGAGTGTCAAAGAAAAAGAAATAAAACAAGGTTTATCTGTGGGATATTGTGATGCCATATAGATGACATAAAACTGTTGATCCCAGGCAAAGATGTCTTCCTTCATAGTCAAGAGAGACTAAAATGTGTATGTTTGGTCTCCTGTTGAATAGGATCAAATGTTTGATGAGAAACCCTGAAAGGCATCTTTTATATAAGGCTGGTAAAGGTGGTTTATCCATTGACCAAACTACGAACTTGACATAAGTACGAAAGTTGGAAAAGGTACTCGTGTGACCAGTGTAGTCAGTTGAACGAGTAGGTTAGGAATTAACTATAAATGATTTGATATAAAATTGAAATCTCAAAAAAAAAAATTAAACTGGATCTTTTGGGTTGAAATTTCTTGGTAATAGAAAATTTCATAAAGATCATGCAAAAATAAAAGGAGATTTCATGGTACTTCCCACGAGAGTGGTTTCGTTAATTCTTGGGTGAAAGCTAGAGCATCTGATTGTTCACCGTCATATCATTGTGGGAATTAAATTTTGGGATTCACTTAGTTCATGGTAGAACGAAACTAAGATCACTAACATAGAAGTTTGCATAACCATAAACCTCAGTGGTAATTGCTGAGAGTCTCAACGGTTATATTGATGAATGTGAAAGTGATGGAGAAGAGAGTAGATGGATATAAGAAAGCGAAAGTACCTTTGCAATGCAAATGCGACCGGATTCAAATTCATTAAGGCTTCACAGTTGAGTCGTTGGGAAGAATTGATTTGTGATATCAAATTCAATGTGAGAAGAGTAAATGCAAATAAGTCTCAACTCAATGTGAGAAGAGTAAAGTAGCTTATGACTAATGTGAATTCGCAGCCTGATTGGGAAGAATTGATTGGTGATATCAAATTCATTCAGGCTTCACAGTCGAGTCGTTGAGGCTTAGGTCAACATACATCAGCATGCTTCTAAGGACACTTAGCTATTTCATAGGAGAAAGGAGTTATACCTGCCCCATCACACAAGTTGATAGACAATGTGAACGTCTTCGTTTATGATCTTGATGTGCAAAGGAAAATGAATAGAAGATAAAATTATTTTTGTGATTTTGTTGTTTTTGAAAAGCAGTAAAATAATATATATATACACACACACACACACACACACACACACATATATATATATATATATATATATATATATATATATATATATATATATATATATATATATGGTTTTTGAAGAGTTTATGAAAATAAGGAAAAAAACAAACTGATAGTGAAAAGAGGACTGCGAAAGGCTGTGAATGTTCGCACCGATTCGCAGTGAAAAGACAAGAAATGAACAGCTGACTGCGAAAGGCTGCGAATGTTCACACCGATTCGCAGTACTGAACAATTTTGAAAATGAAGAGAAGATAAGTAAATTAAACATATAGATAAGAAAATATACATCAAATATACATAAGGATATTTGAAATACCAAACCACATATGAACGGATCCTTGCGAACTACTGCGAAAGCTCGCATTGATTCGCAGTGATGGTTTTATGAATGTGATAGTGGATTTGGTACTGAATCAGCTTCCATCATTCCCAGCCCTTGAAGGATTCTATTAAATGTTGCTTTAGGTAGGCCCTTGGTGAATATATCAGCCAATTCATCAGCGGATCTTACGAAATGAATCTCAACGTTGCCGTCCTCCACATGATCCTTGATAAAGTGATACCTCAGTGCTATGTGTTTCGTTTTTGAGTGTTGCACTGGGTTGTGACATATGTGAATAGCACTTTCGGAGTAACAATAGAGTGGAATTCTATTTATATTTAAGCCATCCTCGCAAAGTTCGCTTTGAATCCAAATGACTTAAGATGTGCAAGAAGCTGCAGCAATGTATTCAGCCTCATCTGTTGACAACGAAACACATGTTTGTTTCTTAGATTGCCAACTCACCAGCTTTCCATCTAGAAATTGACATCCGCCAGTTGTGCTTTTTCAATCTAAACAACAACCACCTAAATCAGCATCTAAAAATGCTTGTACGAAGAATCCTGATTTCGCAGGGTACCACAAACCAAGAGATGAGGTTCGCTTCAGATATCGAAATATATTCATTGCAACCATCATTTGATGTTTGCGTGGATTAGCTTGAAACCTTGCACAATAACAAACAAAAAACATAATGTATGGTTGACTAGCTGTTAAATACATCAAAGACCCTATCATTTGACGATAGAGGGTCATGTCAGCTGCTGGTTTTTCCAGAGAAGGTGTTAACTTCGTGCCAAACGCCATGGGTTCCTTCACTTTTGACTCTCCCATCATTCCAAACTTAGCAAACAAAGTTTTTATGTAAGCCTCCTGATTAATGAAAATTCCTTCTGGTCCCTGTCTAATGCTTAATCCAAGAAAAAAGTTAATTGGACCCATTGAGCTCATCTCAAATTTAGTTTCCATCAACTTTCGGAACTCAGCTGTTAGGCCGGGATTTGTAGATCCGAAGATGATGTCATCAACATAAATTTGGACAATCATCAAGTGGTCACCCTTTTTCTTACGAAAGAAGGTTGGGTCAACCGAACCTTGCTTGAATTTGGATATTTTAAGAAAACGAGAGAGTTTCATAGCAGGCTCTTGGAGCTTGCTTTAAACCATAAACTGCTTTTTCTAGAATGTAAAAGTGATTGGGATACTTTTCATTTATGAACCCAGGTGGTTGTTCCACATAAACAATATCTTCCAATTCGCCAGTTAAGAATGCACACTTTACATCCATTCGAAAAACCTCAAAGTTTTTGTGTGCTGCATATACCAAGAAGATGCGACCTGATTCTAATCTAGCAACAGGTGCGAAGGTATCTTCGTATTCAATTCCTTCTTCTTGGCAATAACCTTTGACTACCAGTCTAGCTTTGTTTCGAATTACGTTCCCTTCTTTGTCCATTTTGTTTCTGAACACACACTTTAATCCGACCACAGATGCATCCTTTGGTGTAGGAATTAGTCTCCATACTTTCTTTCGCTCAAATTCATTGAGTTTGTCTTGCATTGCATGTATCCAATCTAAGTGATCGAGTGCAGTTTTAATAGCCTTTGGTTCAACTTTGGAGAAAAACGAATTAAACATGCTAAACTCCACTTGAGAGAATAAAGCAGTTTGTTTCCTTTCAGTTGAGAACGTGTGAGAACTCTTTCTGATGATTCACCAATGATTTGGGTTTTTAGATGATCTTTTTTCCATTTGATCAGGGGATGGAATTTTGGATCATAGGAGGGTCCAGTTCAGCATTTACTTCTTCTTCGAATTCTGATTGTGTATCATCATCTTCATCAATTGTATTAACATTCTCCCCCTCGAATGATGAAACAGTTTCTGCTTCAGGCTCAGAATTCTCCCCCTCGATTGGACGTTCATTAGGTGTAGTGGTTGATAAATTCTCCCCTAGAAAGTAGAATGGGAAAATTCACTTGGCTTTCTAGAGATAGCAAATACTGGAGGTCCACCTAAACTTGAAGGTTCGCTTTCCATGACTTTAGCAGCTTCGTCATTAACCTTCTTCAGATTGTCTACTTCGTTGTCAACTGCTTTCGCTTCAGAGAGAATAGAAGACTCTGGTTCATCAAAGAGCTTCACATATTCTTCAAATAAGTTGGAGATAGGAATTGTGACTTGACCAGTTTGAGGAAAGATTTCATTCATTGGTTCTTTGTTGGACGTGAATTTCTTCATGTATTTATCATCAAATGTCACGTAATACGTTTCTTCAATTTTCTTGGAGCGTTTTTTTGAACCTTGAAGGCTTTTGAAGATAGCGAATACCCAAGAAAGATTCCTTCGTATGCTTTCACCTCAAACTTGTTTCGATTCTCTTTAGAATTGAAGATGAAGCATCTTGAACCAAACACATGGAAAAACTTGACGTTAGGCTTGCGGTTGTTTAGAATCTCATATGGAGTTATTGCGAAATGCTTATTGAGTAACGACTGGTTCTGGGTGTAGCAAGCAGTGGCAATAGCATCAGTCTAGAAATACAAGGGTAACGATGTGAAACTGAGCATGGTTCGGGATGCTTCACACAACGAGCGATTTCGCCTTACAACAACCCCATTTTGTTCTAGATTATAAGGAGAGGAGAAATTGTGGGATACTCCCTTTTCACCAAGAAATTCGTCAAACGCTTGGTTTTTGAATTCAAGCCCATTGTCGCTTCGAACGTCGCAAACCAGCTTTCACAGTTGAACTTCAATCTGTTTGATAAATTCCTTGAGCTTTGTAGTTTCATCTGATTTCTGTCTAAGAAAGAACACCCAAGTGAAACGAGAAAATTCATCAACAATTACTAGTATATACTTACTACCACCAACACTCTCAATAGCAGAAGGACCGCAAAGGTCAATGTGTAGAAGTTCTAAAGGTTCTATAACTTTCGTGTTTACGATCGTTGGATGACTTTTTCTACTTTGCTTTCACATTTCACAGGCGGCACATAAGTGTTCCTTGTCAAACTTTTGAAGTGGAAGTCCTCGCACATGATCACCAAGAAATAGCTTGTTGATGTCTTTGAAGTTGAGGTGCGAGAACCTTCAGTGCCATAGCCAACTTTCGTCAGGATGTGCTTTCGTTAGTAGACATATAGATGGCTTCCCTCGTATTGGATTGAGGTTGAATGGATACATTTCTCCTTTTCTTTGAGATTTCAGCAGAACAGTCTTGGTCTTCATTTCTATTATTTTTGACCCTTCATCATTAAACGAAACCTTCAGTCTAGTTCCCACCACTAGTTGTGAAACACTGATTAGATTGTGTTGCAAGCATTCAACATATGCCACCTTTCTGATTGAGAAATCTCCATTTGTGATCATCCCATAGCCTTTTATTGTGCCGAAGGAATTGTTACCATACTTAACACATCCACCATCCTTCAGAGCACGAAACTCCCGAAGCTCTTCCCTTCTCCCTGTCATGTGACGTGAGCTGCCACTATCAATGTACCATTAGTCGTCGAACTGCTCGCCACGTATAACCTGCAAAAATCAAACTAATTTTGGAACCCAAAGTTTCTTGGGTCCATGTGAGCCTTTTACAGAATAGGGTACAACAATAGAAGAATCAACCAAGTAAGTTCGTTTTATTAGGGTTGTTTCATTTTTTCTTTTGATTGTAAAAACTTTGATTTTATTAATTTTTTACTTTTCAACCATTGGTTTAGGAATTGGATTTTTATTGTTTTCTAACTTTTGATTTTGTTTCCTTAGGTTAGAATCCATCTTCTTTTCGTCTCCTGAGACGTTTTCGCTTTTCCCTTCACATCTTTTTTAGAAGTGTGCTTTGAGTGAGAGGAATGTGTTTTAGAAGTGAAACCTCGCTTTCGGGTTCTTTCATTTATAGATGAAGAATCGAAACTTTCCCTTCGTTTGTTGGGTTGAGAACCGAAACCACTCTTTTGGCTTCTTTCGCTTCTATTTTGGGGACCGAACTTCCCTTTCGGTTTGCTTAACTACATGAATAGCATTGAGTACAAGAAGTAGATTGATTTTTTGATACTCCTTTATCCTTAGCGGCTGAACTCTTGTTTGATCAAATGTAATTTAAGTTTTGGGATTGCCAAAACTGTTTCCTTTCAGTGAGATTTTTCTTGTATCTCCCGTTACGTTGTTGTTTCTTTTCAGACACTTGTTTGGGATTTTTATGGATGTTAACCTTCGGTTTTAATCTGTCATTATGAGTTTCGCTCTTTAATGAGGAAGATTCGCTTGTAGCCTTCACAGATTCACTTGGAATCTTTTTGGTGCCACTGGTTGTTGGCATATCAAAGTGTGTAGGCTTGTTGAGTAGTTCTACCACATATCCGCCTTTAACCCTCCATGATGTTCTCCCAAAAAGACCGACCTTTTCATCGACATTGTCTATTGGTGCCGAACAGAACAAATTATAACATCCTTCAGCATTATCTTCGTTCACTAATGCTGTGTGTTTGGCTGTTTGCTTCTGTGTAACACCAGTAACTGCATAAACTTGATTTGGCGTGGTTTGAACTTTCCGATACACCACAACCTTTTCTTTCATCACCTTGTACTTATTTTGGGACAAACGAGTGAATTCAGCCGAGTTTTCAGAAATGAGATTTTTGGTAGATTCGGGTTCACTCTTGACAAATTTAGAACAATCTACCTCATCTTCTACAAATATTTCACTCATATCATCATCCTCATCAAATTCAGAAGTGTTTTCAACATAAATTTTTGTTTCTAGACTTAACTTGGCATTCAACGAGTCAAATTTCTGCATAGTTTCGGTTTTAATTTTCAGTTTCATCCAATAAATTCTTAAGCATGTCCTTGTGGTGTTTGGAATGGATTAAAGATTCAATTTTGTCGAGACCAATTTTATAGCCAGGAGAGACTTCATCAGACAAAACAACAACTTCACAATCATAAACATCATCATCAATTTTATCCTCCTGTAATTCATGGAAGGGAAGAATCATTCTGTGAATTTTTCTGCCTATTTCACAATCTAGATACAACTGAGTGATATTGGAATATAAACGTTTAGCAATTAAACAAAAAACATTTCTCTGTTTTAAAAGCTTCAAGTTCTTTGCAAATAAATTGTCTCATCCTTAATTCTAATTAACTCTTTCTCCTTTTTGCTCAATCCACATTCGCCTCTCCCTATTCTTCAAAGACACACTGCTGAGTTGATCAGTTAGGTTAGAATTTGTGAGGCGATTTTGGGTTAAACTACTACTTAAACTAGAAAATTTAGTTTTTAATCCGTTCAATTCCTTTTCATAGTTTGTGACAAGGATTTTTAATGATTCGAGAATAGATTGTACCTTCTTGATCAATTGGTCGCATTCATTGATCTGCTCACTAACAGGTTTGGCAGTGAAGCATCTGTCCTCTCATTCCTTCGCTTCATCCTAACCCCCATCAGTGGTGTAACCCCTCATCTGTGACACTCCAGCTGTCACCATTAAACACTTTCCTTCAGCCGCATACTCGTCTTCTTTCACCAGGAAATCCCTGCCATGTGTAGGCTTTCTCACTTCTTCATCCTCTGAATTAGTAGACTAGACTTCAACACCACCAAGTTCGTCATCTGCAACATTTTCCTGCACAATAAGAACATTCATAGTGTTATTTGCAGCAACTTTCTTTTTCTTAATATCTTCTAGCTTTCGTAGGTAGTATGCTTCATCATCTTCACTTTCATTCTTCTCTGACATCTTCCTCAACACACAGTTCTTTGCAAAGTGGCTTTTTCCTCCACATGACAATTAAATCCTGAGTCACTTGACATCTTGCTTTCCTTCTTCGGTTCTTCTTGCTGGGGAGTAATCTTTGGTTCCTCCTTTGCCTTTTCTGAACTGTAGTTTCCTTGCCAGTTTTAGTTCTTATTGGTGGGAAACTTTCTCTGAATTAACTTCTTTGGGTTTGAAACCATCAAATTATATTCTTCATTGGTCAGATCAAAGTCAAAGAGATATAAATCTTCTTCTTCTTCCACTGCATTCTTTCGTTTGGGAATTAGGGCCAAAGAACCCATGCTTGAAACCATGTTCGTTTCCTTAGTCACTGCACCTTCATGTGACTTTAGTATCCCCACTAGCTTCGCCAAAGAGTAAGCCTTGAATTGTTGATGGGCCTTTACAATAGACACTACAACCATCCATTCTGATCTTAAGCCATTCATAAATGTAACTTTTTGCTCAATAACTTTCCTCTTTATGCCATGCTTTATCATTTTTCTAAAAAGATGATTAAAGCGATCAAAGGCTTGGATTAGCTTCTTTTCATGTTTCTTCTTGAAGTCTCCAAGCTCTAAAAGTAATAGAGTCTGGATCGAATGCTCTAGATCCTCATCAGTAGAATACAACTCTTTCAACTTGTCCCAAACCTCTTTTGCTGTCCTGCATGAGCTAACCAACCGAAATGTGTCAGACTATAGGGAAAATTTGATCATTCTAGGCGCTTTTATATTGCATACAAACTTATCCTTTTCATCTTGAGGAACGTCTTTCACATCAACCATAAGTTGGTTGTACTCTTTTTGAGTCTTTATGACTCGGTTTGTGCCAGAGTAAGCGAATGGACCAACAGTGATTGGTCCCAAAATCAAATACCTATTTTCTTTAGAACCGATCACATAGTCTTCAAAGTGATGCGTCCATACTTTGTAATCCTGAGTATATAGAATGGGAATTCTAGTTGTGGATCCAATGTTGTTGGAGAGATTGATAGGGTTTGTGTTTAAATCGTCGTGTGACATGATGATATTGAGAAAAAACTGTTCAAGATCAGACTTGTAAACAAAGTTAGGGTAAAATCAAAATCCAAGAACTACGTCAACAACAAAATGACGGCTTCTAACAGAGATCAATATTAGCATAAAACCCTAAAACCTTCTTCGACAGAAGAGATGCATATAGATTACACACTCTCCTGCTCTGATACCAATTGATGAGTTAAAAACTCTTCAGATTGATGGATCTTAAATATGTAAATAAATAAAAACAATAAACACAAGAACAATCAATGAATCAATCTGTATGTCGAATGATTAAAGTATAGTCACACCTCAGCAGAGCTCGATTAAGAACTTCCACTGTGAGGGTATGCTAGGGTTTACAACACAATAAATGAGATAATTAAGAAAAGCGTTAATGATAAGAATGCATGCATGCACCTTATATACTAAACCCTAGAATAACAAACACGGTTGGACAGGCCCAACCCGTGAATACAAAATATAATAAATAACATGGGCCCATAATGCAACATAATATCTTCTACACTCCGTGTGTGTGTGTGTGTGTGTATATATATATATATATATATATATATATATATATATATATATATATATATATATATATATATATATAAGGTGAGGCTCAACGAAGAATCATTATTAACAATTAACAAAGAAACCAATCGTTAGTGTCAGAAATCATAATGATCAATGGCCAAGGGAATGGATGTACATTTGTACATTAGATGCACATACACCGGATTATACCAAGAAACTCACATCTTTACCAAAAAAACTCACATCTTTACCAAAAAAAACTCACATTTTTTTTAGTTTAAAATTTTTCAAGCCATGTTTTTCATCGGAAAAAAAAACCCGACTATACCATTGTTCACGATTTTTCGTTATCTTTCCATAGAGGTCGATGTTGATATATAAAGAAAATTGTTTTGAAAAAAATTCACTTCGTTTTGTTGTTTTTTTTTTCACTATGTAAGTTTATTTTTATCCAAAAAACTAATTATATACCAAAAATATCAATTTTTGTCTTTTATTAATAATCATCAACATCGGCTAAAAAAACGTTGTTCAGTTCGGATTCACATTGTGAATCTAAACTATGTATATTTCAATTTTTATGTTCACAATGTGAATTTGCCTTAATATTTCAACTCTTTGGTCAATAAAAAATTAATTAAGTGAAATATACATATGAATCAAAATATGCTTCCATCTAATTTTATAATATTTTAACATTTTGATTACTCATAAATTAGTTTTGAACAATCAACAAATGGATTTATTGACATTATGAATTTGAATTGTATATAATTTAGCTTTTAGAATTCACAATGTGAATCTGAATTACTATTATTCACACTATGAATCTAAACAGAATTACATTAACAATTTGAATCTGAACTGAAATTTTGATTTTTTATATATAAAAAATGAACTTTTTATTCACACGGTGAATCTGACCAGATTCATAATATGAATATGAGCAAATTCCCAATGTGAATCTAAATTTAAATTTTGCTTTTTTTTTTCACATCAATATTAATTTTTGTTTAAAAAGTACCAAAAAAATATAAACTTCGATATATTTATTAAACTTTTCGATAAAAAAAATCGACCTTAACTTTTTAAATAACAATTAAATTAGTGGGTTTTTCAAAAAAAAATCATTTTCTCTATATCAATATGAATCTCTGTGGAATGCTGACGAAAAATCATGAACAATGTTATATTCAATTTTTTTTCGATTAAAAACATGGCGTAAAAATATTAAACGAAAAAAGAGAAGTGAGTTTTGTTATAATCTGGTGCATGTGCATCCATTCTAAAAGTCTACAACAAATTTTTTTCCCATTGATTGCTTTAAATTCTGATACTTTGGATTGGTTCTTTGGTTCCTTGATTAATAATGGTTCTCTATTGAACTTATATATATATATATATATATATATATATATATATATATATATATATATATATATATATATATATACATATAGAGAGAGAGAGAGAGAGAGAGAGAGAGACTAAAATGCAAGAATGGTCCTTGTGTTATGTCACAAATCACAAGTTTGGTCCAAAAAGGTTTGGACTAGTACCAAATGTGCAAACTTTTCATTTTGTTACGATTTTGGTTTGTTTCAAAACTGAAATAGGTTAAAATTTCTTTTTTTTTTCCATATTTATTTGTTTTTTTATTTTCCTTTTTTACTCCATTACTTTTTAATTAAAAATACCAAATACAACCCACAAACACACACATACACACTCTCTCATATCGATAAAGTGTTACAGACTCCAACATTCACTCTCCCATCTCTTATTTCTTGGAAACTCAAATGATGTTCTTCAAATCATAAAATAAAATTAATATTAATAGATGTTGTTTCATTAATTTTGTTTCAATATATATGGGCTTATAGGGGATATCATCACATAAGAAGTTAGCATTTTATATTTAGATTTGCAGATCTGGGTCGAAATCGATTTTTGTGAGTGATACTCGAACCAAAACAAATAACCAGATCTAGATTTCGAATAGAGATGAGGAAGGAGGGAGGCTAAGAGGAGATGAAATCGATTTTTGAAATCACGTCGAATGGTCTACCAGATGTACAATATTATTGCATGCATCGTGTTCAATGCATTTGGGTTCATTGGGTCCATTTCTATATCTACCTCTGTTACCGTTAACTTATAGAAGATCTGAAGACGACGATCCTCTGACTACCTCCATAAATGTCGTCCGTGGCTCCTTATTTCTTTCTTCAAACTCGATTGTAGGTTATACTCAAGAAGACAATTAAATTGACCCCTTATTCTTTTCTTTTCTTTTGTTTGATCGCAGGTGACACCAATACTTGTTTGTCCTTAGTGGACTGACCATCCGGCGAATGCAAAGCTTACAAATGTTTAGGGATCAGGGTGAAACTAAATAAGAATCCAGAAGCTTTTTTGATGGGGAAGATGTGAAACGATGAATGATAGAGGTTTTGACTAGGCCAAGTTAATAGGAGTTTAGAAAGAATGGGGCGGAGTTGAAAAGTGTGCCTTGTGAGGCAGTGACAGACGGTGGTTCGTTGGACAAGATTATCCATTTGTTTGTGAATGCAATTTCTTTTAGCTCGTGAAATATTTACAATGTGAAGTTGTGCTTTGTGATAGATATCTTGTACTCTCCCTTAGTAATAAACTATTATTTGTTTGTCATTTCTAGGATCTGTACTGACTATTCGCATATATGCTTGAATTGAATTAAGCTCTTGCCATTCTTTTGACAGAAAAACTAGTTTTTGATTGAGGAATAAGGAAGACCACATTAGAAGAGAGAGAGAGAAAGAGGGATAGGGAGAGGGAGACGGAGAGGGAGAGGGATAGAGAGAGAGAGAAATTGGTGGGGTGGGTATTTTATTTTTTATTTTTTGTAGAGTCAAAGATGTTGTGATGTATTGAAGTCTTAGGTAAGAGTCGAAGTGTTGTTAGAGTGTCTGTATCGAAGGTCTACACAACTTCGATTGTGTATTTTTTATTAGGCACTTATACTATATCTTTTCTATGCCGAAGTTCCGGGAGCTAGCTTGTGGACTTAATCAACATATATCGAACCCTATATCGAATCACTCCTAAAAAGGTGAGTTCATACCCCTACAAATTACAACTTTATATGCTTTTAAATGCTTTTTAAATGATTTTAGGGGGAGAATGCACAATATAATTGTGTTAACCACTTACATGTGAAAACTTCAAACAAAGGATTTCTTATACTTTCATAAATTGTTAAAATCATTTCAAAAACTCTTTTAAGGTATTTTAGACTACTGTTTATTATCAAAAATCGCATTCAGCTATATATTTATGTATAAGTATGCTTTCAGGGACTTAGGACTATTGCTAAATACCTTGACTCATGTTCCTTGTTTGGTTGTGGGCTTAGGGAAGGATCACTATTCCAACTGTTGGTTAAATTATAATTATACTTACTAAATATACAAGTGAATATAAACCTCCATTTTTAAACTACATACTTAACTCAGTTGCTTATGTTGAACAATTGAGTCTTTTCTACAAATTAGTAACAATTCAAACAAAAATACTAGTAAACTATAATAGGTATAGTTTAGAGGATAACTACATACTATTTCTAGATCAGAGAAACATACTTGATTCAGTACATACATACTATAACAAGAACAAGAGGGAACATACATACTATAATAAAAACAAGAAGGAACATACATACTATAACACGAAAAGAATAACTAAAATGCGAGATACTATTTCATGGCATTGCAATATCCTTGCTATGTCACGTTTTATAATCAGAGTCTCCTGGAGGGAGAGCTTGAGTTTGTGTATGGATCTATACGGGTTTGACCATCCTAGAGCTTGCTGCTAGCTATAGTGGGACCTGCAGGTCTACGGGTGAAAAATGTCTTACCATTTTCGACGCCTGAAGAACGTCGTGTTTTTATACTAGTCTATCAAGTATGGTTATAACCTTATCACATTTTAACCTAATTTAACCAGGTTGGTTTATAAGGTATTTGATGCATTCAGTAGTGTATTTTATATAATACAACTATAAATCTTCATTTTCCATTACATTCATACAATAACATTCTCACTTGAGAAATGCATAATTTTTCTAAATAAAGATAGTTTTACAAATATGGAAAACATAACAGTTATACACTGGTCAAGAGAACAGAACACACAAAACAGTTAAGTCTTGGTAGAAGACTATTTTTCTTTTTAGTAGAAAATATAGGATTTTCTAGGAGGTATACAAACATTTTCATCACACAATTACTAACATTTTCATGGAACGAATGTAAACTTTTGACACTAAAATACTTATGAGCTCACCAACTTAAATGTTGGTTCTCTCTTTCAAAATAACTTGTATTCTCAGGTCATCAGTAGACAGGTACACTAGACCAGGTTTTGAGAAGACGAAGCATGTTCAAGACTCGTCTTTTATTTTTGATATATTATTTTTGGTGTCTTACAACTATACATAGAACACACTTGTTTAAACTATATTAATAATGCAATAGATGTTGTTTCTTGTTTTACTATTATGGATTGTTATGATACTGTACATGATGTCCTCCGCCCCCGAACGTTTCCACCGTTCTCGGTTTGGGGGTGTGACAGATTGGTATCAAAGATTTGTTTATAGTTAACTGAGTATATCAACCCATAAAAAATATACAACTATAAACACATCGGGATTAAAACACTCTGACCAAGAGTTTATACTTTTAAAATAATAAAATATTTTGCTAAAGTATGCATACATGCATTCATACCAAGATCAGTGTCATACTAGAACAGAACAAAAGTATTGCGGTTGTTGAACAACACAAGTAGGCGTGGGGACATATAATCAGGTCTGGGATGGATATAGCATGATCAACTATATCTCCCCGAGAAGTGATTAGAATGTGGCTAGGAATGGTTGTGGTGTTGCAACAAGTCTAAAAACTTACCAACTCTACTACAATGAAATTCTAGAACATAACATAAACTTCAAATACTTTAAGAGTATCTTGTGGTACTATAATTGCTTATTTGAAAACTAAAAAGGTGTTTACTAGTAGTTCTATAGTTGCTGAGTGGATACGCTTAGGTTATATGTGACCAAGATGTTATAGACTTAGAATCTATGATCTTCTCTTTACTTCTTGTTCCTTCTTTGGTTGTGGACTTAGAGTTGGGTCACTTATTCGATGTTCTATTCTATATTAAGTTGTGTATAGCTGGTATGCACTACGTAAGTATAGAAGTAACTGGTAAGGATCATATTATAATTATCTTTAGTAGTACATCTATTAAATGTTTCTTACACCCCTATTCTCGCGTATATAACATGGCTGGATTTCATTTACCTGGCGACCCGTACTTTCCCGACCAAGGGAACGGTGGATGGCCTAAAGCTGAACCCGAAGAAGAGAACCTGATGGTCCCAGTAGAAGAAGACCCCGAGGAGAATTCTGAGGATGAGAACGAAGCAGATGATCAGGAAGACTCTGAATCAGAACCCGAGGTCTATAATCCACCTCACGTTACTCAAAATCCTAACCCTCGTCAAGATATTCAAGGCTTGACGCCTCTGTGGGCAGTAAACTTGGGATGGTGGAGCCACGAACAGGGACAACCACCTCCTTACAATGGTGAACGAAGCTTCTACAACTTGAATGAGGGAGGCTCAGCAGACAGAGTCCTTCCTATATTGGTTCACTGTGTTGCTCGCAATGTTGAACAAAGAAGAGAAAATTTCGACCAAGCCATGGAAATCCGTGCTAACTCAGTAGTCAACATACTTCGTCTCCGCCACCTTACCAATGACCATGAGTTAACCAGGACTCACACTGACATACTGCAGGTCGAACTAAATGCCTGCCCATCTGAAGTGATGGATCTTTGATAGAACCAAGTGGCATTGCAAGGGCGTGTGTGCGAAACAGAACAACAGTTGGCCGAACCAATGGCATAATCCAGTACAAGTTAGAACAACACTCCTCGCGAGTAGAGCCTGCTCTACTCACTCTTTTGGATATAGATTAAGTCTACTTGTAGACTCTAGTATTATTTTCCTGTTTGTATCTAAACCTTGAACTTTTAGTTCGTTAGGTTGTATGCTGTCAAGTTTTCCCTGTATTGGTATTCGTAGACGTTTTACAGGTCAAATTTTCATGATCTCTTTACATCTATAATACCAATGCTATTGACAGGCATCCAATCCTCTTGGAAAATCCTTATCCAAATTCTTTCATCTTTCAATTGATAGAACTTAATTGCAAACACTTCATTTATTTCATGTTGATCTATGGTATGTTAGATCATGGATAACGCTCATTATTCTCACTATTGAATTCTTACTATTATCTTCATCTTTGTAAACTTACACTTGAAAGATGCCTCCTTGTAGATCAACTAGATGCAATCCTCCGATAACTCCAACTCAACCACCACCTCATACATAATACGATCTTGTAGTTTTCCAAGCTGCAATGACAGCCTTAACTCAAATAAACGCTAGCGGTACTAGTGGAGGTGGAATGGGTGTTAACTTGACACAAGGTGATAGTCATGGACACCCTAGGGAGTGTTCATAAAAAGACTTCACCAGCTGCAAACCCAAAGCCTTTAATGGCAGCGGAGGAATTATCGCTCTATCGCAATGGATAGAGAAAACGGAGTCTATCTTCGAGATTTGCTACTGCTCGGAAGGAAGCAAAGTAAAATTTGCTGCCTGCACCTTCTCGGACAGAGCCTTCATATGGTGGAACAGTCATGTCAAGTAACTTACTCTCATAGTGGCTAATGCGATGGACTGGGAAACACTGAAGGACCTCAAGACAAAGGAATAATGCCAGGGGGCGAAGTTTAGAAACATGAACAGGAACATTAGAGCCTAACCATGAAAGGCTCATACATAGTAGCCTACACTGCTAGGTTCAATGATTTGGTGGCTCTATGTATGGGGATGGTTCCCACTAAGGGCAAGAAGATTAAGTGGTACATTTAGGGACTGGTACCTCCATTTCAGGGGAATGTATTGTCTTCAAACCCCGCTACATTCGAAAGTGCCAAACGATTGGCACAACGAATCATTGACCATGGAGTCCCCACACCAACAACAACCCCTGTTCTCCTAGAACCAGCCAAAACAACCAACCACACGAGGAAGTTTTAGGACATGAAGAAGAGCAACTCTGCGCAGAACACTGCCAAGAAAAAACAGATCATGGTTGTTCATGCCACAATAGCACCTACTGTGCCTGTGCCAGAAAAACAATACGCAGAGGGTTTGCCGAATTGCCACAAGTGCAACATCCACCACATCGGACCCTGTCGGGAGATGCAGTGTGCTAACTAAAACAGGAAAGGGTCACACTTCACATTTCTGTAAGGCATCAGTAAGACCAATCTCCCAGTTCCCGAGTGCTGGAGCAGGCCAGGCCTACTATGGGTGTGGCGAAGTTGGTCACTACAAACAGAACTGCCCAAAGGCAGGGAATACTGTCGGAGTGGGAAGACTTTTGGCTATAGGCCATGAGGAAGCTGTGGCAGACCCTACAGTGGTCATGGGTACGTTTCTCCTCAATAACTTTTATGTATGCATACTATTTGATAGTGGAGCAGGGAGAGTTTAGTGAACCAAAAATTTGCACACTTACTTAAACAACAATCACGTGCACTAAAAGAAATGTTCACCATAGAAATGGATAAAGGGAAGACTGAGAACACTAGCAATATATACATAGGATGTACCATCTCTCTATATAGTTATTCATTTCAAATCGACCTCATGATTGTTTCGATTAAAAGTTTCGACGTCATTATCGGCATGGATTGGTTGAGTCTTCATTGTGCTGACATCATGTGTTTTGAGAAAGTCGTTCGTCTTAATCTACCGAATAACAAAACCCTAGTTATCTATGGCGACAAACCAAGCACGAACCTTCGAATCATCTCATGTATTCAAGCTCCGAAATACTTACCAAAGGAATATCATGCATTCCTTACTCATGAGGTTGATATGATCCAAGAGGTGAAAGACATAAAGAACATCCAAGAAGTATGATACTTTCCCGACTTCGTTCCCGAAGAACTCCTAGGATTACCACCACAACGCCGTGTCAAGTTCAAAATCAATTTAATTCCAAGAGCTACCCCTATAGCCAAATCACCTTATCGACTAGCACCAGCTGAGATGTAGGAACTATCCAGTCAACTGAACGAATTGATAAGAAAGGGATTCATTAGACCAAGCTTCTCAACCTGGGGAGCACTGGTCTTGTTCATGAAGAAGAAGGACGGATCGTTCTATATGTGCATCGACTATCGCGAGCTAAACAAACTTACCATTAAGAACCGATACCCTCTATCACATATAAAAGACTTGTTCGACCAACTTCAACGAGCAAACTACTTTTCCAGGATTGACCTGAGAACCGGGTATCACTAGTTACGAGTTTTAGAGGAACTTGTTCCCAAAACAGCCTTCCAAACTTGTTATGGACACTACGAGTTTGTAGTGATGCCTTTCGGATTAACAAATGTGCCCACGGTGTTCAGGGACTTAATGAACCGGGTGTTCCACCCTTACTTAGATAAGTTCGTAATCGTGTTCATTGATGACATACATATCTACTCTCGTAGTAAGGATGAGCATAGTCAACACCTACGACAGATCTTAGAAACGCTACGAGCAGAAAAGATCTATGCGAAGTTCTCTAAATGCGAATTTTGGATTCGAAGAGTCGAATTCTTGGGGCACGTGGTTAGCCAAGAGGGAATACACGTGAACCCTTCCAAAATAAAGGCCATTGAGAACTGGTCAGCACCAAAGACGCCTACATAAATTTGTTAATTTCTAGGCCTCGCTGGCTACTATCATAGATTTATTCAGAACTTTTCAAATATTGCAAAACCACTTACCACATTAACCCAGAAGTGTGTGACCATTGACCGGGAAGAGAAACAAGAGAATGCGATCTAAAAACTGAAGCAAGCCTTATCCAGCGCACTGATACTATCACTCCCAAAAGGGATAGAAGATTTCGTGGTATACTACGATGCATCCAACAAAGGGCTTGGTTGTGTTCTTATTCAACAAGGAAATGTCACCGCCTATGCCTCAAGGCAGCTTAAGACACACGAAGTCAACTACACTACACATGATCTTGAGTTAGGAGCAATGGAATTTTCTATGATAATCTGGAGACACTACCTGTACGGTACGAAAAGCACTATCTTTATAGACCACAAAAGCCTTCAACATATATTTGACTAGAAGGAGCTAAACATGAGACAACGACGGTGGGTCGAGCTACTCAATGACTACGGATGCGAAATTCGATATCATCCCGGTAAAGCCAGCATAGTAGCTGACGCCTTACGTCGGAAAGAATACTCAAGTTGTAGAGTCAAGACATTGACTATGATAATCCATTCACATCTATCCACACAAATTAAGGAGGCTCAACTGGAAGCCTTGAAACCTGAAAATATGGCAGGTTAATCCCTTAGAGGGATGGATAAGAACTTAGAAGTCAAGGGTGACAGAGCCTTATACCTCATGGATCCGATCTGGACACCGAAGCTCGGTGGTTTCAGAGACGTTCATCTAGGTTCAGATAAGATGTATCTGGATCTCAAAAAGTTATATTGGTGGCCTAACATGAAAGCAGAGATTGCTACCTTCATGGGTAAGTGTCTTACTTGCGCCAAACTTAAGGTCGAATACCAAAAACTCTCAGGTTTACTACAACAACCAGAGATACCTGAGTGGAAGTGGGAGCGGATTACAATGGATTTCATTACCAAGTTGCCCAAGACAGCGAGTGGTCTCGATACCATTTGGGTGATCGTAGACAGGCTAACAAAATCCACACACTTCCTACCAATCAATGAAGCCGACAAGATGGAGAAACTGACAAGAACATACATTAGTGAGATTGTACGACTTCATGGTGTTCCCATATCTATCATCTCTGATAGAGACAATAGATTCACTTGAAGATTCTGGCAGTCGCTATAAAAATCCCAGGGAACTAGGTTGGACATGAGTACAGCCTACCACCCACAAACTGATTGACAAAGTGAGAGGACGATACAAACGTTGGAAGACATGCAGAGAGCTTGTGTGATCGACTTTAGTAAAGCATGGAATATCCATTTGCCATTGGATGAGTTTTCATACAATAACAGCTACCATTCTAGTATCAAAGTTGCTCCATTTGAAGCCCTCTACGGCCGAAAGTGCAGATCCCTTTTGTGCTGGGATGAGGTGGGTGACACGCAACTAGCTAAAGGACAAGTTCCTGACAGCACTCTCATGGGCCCGAAAATCATTCGGGAAACGACAGAGAAGATTGTTCAGATTCGTGAACGATTGAAAGCCTCTAGAGACTGACATAAAAGCTACGCTGAAAAAAGATGAAAACCATTGGAATTTCAGGTTGGTGACCTTGTCTTATTGAAGGTCTCACCCTGGAAGGGCTTGATACGCTTCGGAAAGCGTGGTAAGCTAAATCTAAGGTACATAGGGCCTTTTAAGACTCTCGTTAGGATCGGCCCTGTAGCTTACAAACACAATCTACCTCAAGAACTTAGTAACATACACCCTACCTTCCACGTATCGAACCTAAAGAAGTGTCTATCTGATGAGACTCTTGGTATCCCACTCGATGAAATCGATATTAAAGAGAGCCTCAACTTCGTGGAAGAACCCTTAGAAATCATGGATAGGGAAGTCAAGAAAATGAAGCAAAGCCGTTCCCGATAGTGAAGGTTCGATGGAATGCAAAACGAGGTCCCTAATTCACTTAGGAGCCAGAGGATCAAACGAAACATAAGTATCCTTATATTTTCCCTTAATCGATGGCAATTTCTTATTCATAATTTCGAGACGAAATTCTATTTAACAGGGGGATGATGTGACAACCCGAAACTTTTATCTTGTAAAAGTCAAGGTTGGTCAACGATAGTCAAAATTATTTCTTTTATTATCCTAATATAGCTAGGGTATTGAATTCATATGTGTTAAAACCTAGTCTTCTAAGGTGTTGTGTGTTAAATGAGGAAAATCATTTGGACCGAGGACCGCAAATGAGCCTTGGGCTGTAAACAAGCCTTCAGGCTGAGAATAACCTTCCGACCATGAACAGGCTTCGGACCGTGAACAACCTTAAGCCCATGAACCCTCGGTTTGTAGCCGTGAACTAATCTCCTATATATATATATATATATATATATATATATATATATATATATATATATATATATATATATATATATATATATAAAGTGTGGACTGATTTCACCTCACATCAACTTTTAAGGCCGTGAACTCCACCCTTCTCTCTCAAAGATCTTCAACTGAAAACACACCTTTGCTCTCAAATATCATCCTCCTTCTCTTCTTCTTCAAGATAACTTGCTTAGGACCTTCAATTAATCATCATTCATCAAGAAGTTTGGGTCGTGAACTCAAGAACACCAAGTGTTCTTGGGCCGTGAACACCTAGCTGGCCGTGAACTCCTTACAGCCACTTGATTTCGATTTTAATACCTCTTTGGTAAGTGATTCTTGCATCCTAGGTTGTGTCTCTAATGCCTTAGAGGTTATAATTGCTAATGGAATGCCATTATGTTGCATAAAGCGCCATTTAGGACTTGTTTTGTCTTGATAACTAGCTTGTAGAGTCAATCAACTTATATCGAACCCTATATCGAATCACTCCTAAAAAGGTGAGTTCATACCCCTACAAATTACATCTTTATATGCTTTTCAATGCTTTTTAAATGCTTTTAGTGGGAGAATACAAGTAGAACTCAATACAATTGTGTTAACCACTTACATGTGAAAACATCAAATAAAGGATTTAATATACTTTCATAAATTGTTAAAATCATTTCAAAAACTCTTTTAAGCTATATAGCTTCCCAGCCCATAGCATTGGCTACAAGTAAAGTTAAGGATTTGACTCGGCCATTCCACCAAGTCAGGGCTTTGTCTAGGAAAGTGTAGGCAGCAAACTTGACTCTATCAGACTCCGAACAGCTGTATATTTCAAAGATTGATTCGATTCTCTCGAACCATCGGGTTAAGGCAATGACACCCCCTGTGCCATCGAAGAATGTCGGTTTTGCGTTCATGAAGTCTTTATAGGAACCCCCTTTTTGGTGTCTCTGGCTATCATCTGGGTTTTGGGTTTCACCTCCCGAACCCCTAGAGTTCAGTTGAGGTAAGAGAGCTGATATGGTAGCAGAAATGGTTGCCTGAAGTGTTTCCAAATCGATTTGAATAGGAGGTGGTGGCGGAGGAGGATTGCTGTTGTTCGTTGAGCTGGGTCTCTTTCTTGGAGGCATCTTGATCTAAAAAGATCAGGAAAGAGAGGATCATAAGTCCTCTGAATTGAATCAAGAGATATGGGACAAGAGATACCTCATCTAGGCAAATATAGCATCCTACTAAGCGATAAAGAAGAAAGGAGTTATAAAGATAGAACATTTTATCGCTAGAGAGATAATCAAGGAATAACGCGTATACGAGGATTTTCTACAAAGGATCGGCTCGAGAAATACTCCCATAGTATTTCATGGTTCGCTGCAGCGACGATTCGTTGTTTGGGATATTAGGTAAGTTTTAGGTATGCCGCATACCACAGTCACTCCCAAGCACATGTTGGCCGTGTCTCGAATGAATATAGTTGGCCAGGCTATATTGACCCTAGACACGACTACATAACTGCTCAGGTTTAACCGCAGCGTACAACACCCATTTACTTATGTTTTGTTCTAATTATAGTTACGGATTTCGACGGCTCGGCATACTTAAATACTTTTGAAAATACTTATATTTTGTAGGATACTTTTAGTTCAGAGCACTTAGGCCCCTTAATGTTTATAGTCTTATACCATGTAAGGTTTGGTATACTCTGTTCACTATAAACAAGGGCTCTGATACCAATCTGTCACACCCCGAAAACCAAAGGCGGAAACGTTCCCGGGGTTGACTCCACGTTGAGTATCAAATCCAATGTACATAGTAATCACAGTAAACAACCATTACATTACATATATATGAAAGTTACATTTGGTTCAAAAGTAAATTGTACAAAAGTTATACATATATCATATGAACAAAACGAGACGAGTCTTCGGAACACTCCGTCTTCACCAAAAGATATCGCTGGGTACCTGTCTAACTTGGACCTGAGAATACAAGCAGTTTGAAAATCAGCATAAAGCTGGTGAGTTCATAAGCGGTTTTGTTTTGTGAAAACGTATCGGTTTCCTTTAGTTTTCCGAAAAGGTTTGTGATTACAAGAAAATCCCATATTTTCTTATGTTAAGTAGTTTCGTTATCTTACGTTACAGTTCTGTTACAAGTTATAAGTTAACCCCAGGAAAATCCCATATTTTCCTAAATGTAAGATTGATTAATAGCACAGAGTATAGTTTAATATACAAAACTATAATTTAGACGAACTGTAGATAAAAAGTGTTTTGAAAACCTTGGGACTAACATCTCGAACCAGTTATAAGATAATTCGATAAAGACCATGGGATCACTATCCCGAAAGTAGATAAAGATAGCTTGATAAAAACCATGGGATCACTATCCCGAAACTAGATATATGATAGACTGATAAAATCATGGGATTATCATCCCGTATAAGATTTAGTTTCAAAACCATGGGATTACCATCCCGAATGAGATATAGACACAAGATCATGGGATTATCATCCCGAACGAAATATAGATACAAGACCATGGGATTATCATCCCGAACGAGATATAAATACAAGATCATGGGATTATCATCCCGAACAAGATATAAATTCTAAACAAAATCATAGCTGTGAATAAGTTTATATTAATACGTATTGTGAGTCCGGTAACCATGCTGATATGACAACGAGACCTCCTTGACGTTAGTCAGACGTCAGACGATATACAGAATTTGTCACCCCAGGTGTGCCTGCCTAACTGTAGCTACCAGTTAAGGTGTGGGATTGTCATTCCCGAATAGATCTATTCACAAATTCCTCGCTCTCCCTCCAGGAGACTCTGGTTACACTTCCGGAGAGGATTTACTTGATCATCCATAAAGGGTAGTGACTATCTCACAAGCTAGTATTAAACTATTCACAGGATTCTCTTACGATATCAAACATACAAAGATTTTAAGACATGATACAGTGAAAAGTAGATACATACAATGAAACTATCTGGCAAAACATTCGAATAATACGGAGATAAACTGAATCAGGCATAGTTTATCTAATAACTTAATACAAATATCAGTACATGATATAAGAAGAAACATAGAACCCCAAATTATTCCCATAATAATTTGATTAGTTTGATTATTTTCTTAACTAAAATCCATTTAGTTGTAATCGATAAATCATTCCTTATGCTCAACATAATACATAAGGAGTAAAAGAGTTTATAAGTTTGCCAGATATTATTTGAAACACATAAATGTTATGATTTGAAAACAGTTATGGTTTGCTTTTATCCCCCTGAAAACAGTTAAAAAACAGTGAAAAAGGCGTAGGGGTATGAACTCACCGGACGAGAAGTATGACGATTTGGACGCTAAGAGTTGATCTGGGGCTTGTAAATACACGAGGTTCCTAATTATAATGTAAAGATACACATTTGTACCTAATTAGGACTTAGTTTATTTATATGTTAGGGACACTTGCTTCAAGTGGCGAAAACACTCCGATACAAGTGTTTGGAGGGACCCGGGTGGCGTTTAAGGACGTGAAATGACCCTAGGGACTTGGGACTTGAGTTTACTCCCCATGAGTAAACTAATATAAGGGTTTTGGTCTAAAACACTCATTCCCCCATGAGTTTACGGCCGTAAACTCATGGTGGGTGTGGGTTAAGGTGCTAAATGACTTCTAACACTTAGGGGATAATTTCTAGACTTGGTTTAAGGACTTGAAAGGATTTTAAAACATAAAATAGACCCACTTATGGGAGTTTACGGCCTAGCATGGCTCCATGGCCGTAAACTCCTATTTTTCCAAGAGAATGATGTTAAATGGAGCTAGAACAAATCACATGTGATTAATAGAATTATTCCAAGGCCTAACATGAGTTTGCAAGGGACATTTGAGGGTTTTATGGAGTTTACGGCCTATGAGACCCCCCTCATGGCCGTAAACTCTTCTATAAGGTGCTACAAGGTGTTTCAAGGTCTAAAACTTGCATAGAAGGGCTTCTAAAATTCATCTAAAGGCTTTAGGGGTGATTAGTTAGCATTCTAACACCATAATTTATGGAGTTTACGGCCCAAGAACAAGCCTTGGCCGTAAACTCTTAAAAATCCCACAAATATTGTGTTTAAGGCCTTTAAACTATTTTTGGTTGGTCCCTTGATTTATTCCAAGGCTTTTGGTGGTGTTGGATGGCTTTCTAACACCTTAGAATTGAATTTATGCCTTGTTTTGGGGAGTTTACGGCCCAAGCACACACCTTGGCTGTAAACTCACATACGTCCACCAAAAATCATGTTTCAAGTGTCCAAATGCTAAAACCAATGTTCTATAATTCATATCTAAGCCATACTAGTGATTTGGAAGGGTTTAAGGGCATGAAAAACCCCATTTACATGAGTTTACGGCCTAAGCTTATGCCTTGGCCGTAAACTCCTTCAAATGACTCAAAATCAAAGTTTTAAATGTTCTAAGTCCATATCTTGAAGTCCCTTAGCCATATCTAAAGTCCAAATGAGTTTAGGAAGGAGTTTAAGGGCTTAAAACCCTTCAAAATGGTGTTTACGGCCTAGGCAGCCTCCTGGGCCGTAAACTCACATATGTAGTCCCATTTCATGATTAAATGTCAAATTTGGAAGCCAAACATGCTATAGATTAAGGCTAGGAAGGTACCTTAAGGATTTGAGGCCTTAAAATTGAGTTTTGGACACTTAATCTTTGGATTTAGGAGAGAGGTTAGAGAGAGAGTAGAGAGAGAAGGAAAAAGCTTCAAATGAGAGGTTAAACATGTTTATATAGTTCCTAAAACTTAGACACGGTGGAATTCTACCCGATACCGGTCTTAAACGAAGCTTTAGGTCGTACCCGATTAAGTTTCCGTCACCCGGCGGGGACGTTTCTAAAACTTATGAAATAAATGTTTTGGGCTAAATTCATGAGTTCCTAAATGATTTGGACCCTCATTGAATGATAATAAACATATAATTTTTGTTAACTAAACCCAAAAACGATTTCGGGACATTTCGATCTCCGACGAATTATACGGGTAAAATGGGTTTTTGGCGATGAACAACTTCGGGTTGTTACATTATCCCCCCGTTAGAGGGAATTTCGTCCCGAAATTCAAAGAATAAGATACAGATCACGGATTGGAATGAAACACGAATGGATTTGTTGCTTCGGATCTTCACTTTCTCAAGTGGAATCAGGTCTCTACTGGGCGTTCTAACGAATTCTCATTATCGGGACATGCTTTGGTTTCGTACTTTGATTCTCTCTCAATCTACGATATTAATATGTTTTCTCATGGAAGTTTCAACCCTGAACGACTTCGGTTTCTTCAAGGAATCACTAGGGTTTCGTTGGGCAGACACTTCTAAGGATTCGAGACGTGATGGTTTAGATAGATGTTACCAAGCTCTGAGGGCATCCAAAACTTGAAGGTTGCAGAATTGATCTCTACGAAGATCTCGAAAGGTCTGATGTGAGACTAAACTAGACGCTCGAAAGAATCTCCCAGGAATCCTTCGGGATAGACATTTGGAGGAAAGAGCTGCTAACTTCTCGTTTCTCAATAATCACAGAAATGAGGGATGTGTGGTAATTCACATTGGGAAAAACCTTTGAGTTCTAAGGCATAGAATGATACGGAAGTTTGATGCCGAAGATCACGAGAACAGGGTCGAGGAAAAATCTAGACGAGCGACCCTTTCGAAAGTAAAGATAACAACGTGAATGAGACTCGGTCATTTCTTGTTAAACATAGCATCAAAGTATTTTCATGGAAGTTTCCCCCTTTTTAAATCGAATGGAACAGAATAGTCCTCCAGACTGAGGATTCAATCTATAGGTACGAAGTTCATGTTCTCTATCTCACTGGTTAGTCGTCTCGACGGTACACATTTCGATTACATGCGAAGGATTGAGTTTAGAAAACGTTCAAATAGATAGATAACAGGTTTCCCTTTTGCACCCAAAATCGAAAAGAGTTGCAAGTATAAGAATTATCAAAGAGAAATATACCTGCGGCAGCAGAGGGATTTGTGGTTGTAGCTGTCTTGGGACAATTCCTTTTGAAGTGCCCAGCTTCACCACAATTGTAACAGGCCGGTTTTCTGCAGGTTCGCGCAAGATGGCCCTTATTTCCACAGTTGTCGCAGATCCTTTCGCGACATGGTCCAGGAATGCGGTGGTGGTAGTTGCACTTACCACACCAAGGTAGGGTACCAGTGTATCCACTGGCGGGAGTTTGGGCTGTGGAACCTACAGCTGAAACAGCGACAGGGGCAGTAGCAGCATGGACTGCTACCGTTTGCTGTTTCTTAGAAGACCCTTGCGTACTCTGGGCCTTCCGCTTGTTCCAGGATTTCTTTTTACTTCCGCCTCCACTGGCGACTGGCTCGGGGGTAGTAGCTTCTTCATCAAAGTTGTCTTCGTGATCTATCAGGATTTTCGCGAGACATTTGGCACTGTCATAAGTGTCTGGCTTCGCAGCCAAGACATTTCCTTTTGTTGGCTGGGTCAACCCCCAGATGAACCTCTCTATCTTTTTACTCTCCGGGGTAACCATTCCCGGACAAAGTAACGCCAGATCGTCAAATCTTGAGGTATAAGCAGCTATGTCGGAACCCTTCATCTTAAGGTTCCAAAGTTCGTGTTCTAGCTTCTGGAGTTCACCCCGAGGGCAATACTCTGCGAGAAGAAGCTCCTTCATAGCTTCGCAGCCCATAGCATTGGCTACAGGTAAAGTTAAGGATTTGACTCGGCCATTCCACCAAGTCAGGGCTTTGTCTAGGAAAGTGCAGGCAGCAAACTTGACTCTATCAGACTCCGAACAGCTGCATATTTCAAAGATTGATTTGATTCTCTCGAACCATCGGGTTAAGGCAATCACACCCCCTGTGCCATCGAAGAATGTCGGTTTTGCGTTCATGAAGTCTTTATAGGAACCCCCTTTTTGGTGTCTCTGGCTATCATCTGGGTTTTGGGTTTCACCTCCCGAACCCCTAGAGTTCAGTTGAGGTAAGAGAGCTGATATGGTAGCAGAAATGGTTGCCTGAAGTGTTTCCAAATCGATTTGAATAGAAGGTGGTGGCGGAGGAGGATTGCTGTTGTTCGTTGAGCTGGGTCTCTTTCTTGGAGGCATCTTGATCTAAAAAGATCAGGAAAGAGCGGATCATAAGTCCTCTGAATTGAATCAAGAGATATGGGACAAGAGATATCTCATCTAGGCAAATATAGGATCCTACTAAGCGATAACGCAGAAAGGAGTTATAAAGATAGAACATTTTATCGCTAGAGAGATAATCAAGGAATAACGCGTATACGAGGATTTTCTACAAAGGATCAGCTCGAGAAATACTCCCATAGTATTTCATGGTTCGTTGCAGCGACGATTCGTTGTTTGGGATATTAGGTAAGTTTTAGGTATGCCGCATACCACAGTCACTCCCAAGCACATGTTGGTCGTGTCTCGAATGAATATAGTTGGCCAGACTATATTGACCCTAGACACGACTACATAACTGCTCAGGTTTAACCGCAGCGTACAACACCCATTTACTTATGTTTTGTTCTAATTATAGTTACGGATTTCGACGGCTCGGCATACTTAAATACTTTTGAAAATACTTATATTTTGTAGGATACTTTTAGTTCAGAGCACTTAGGCCCCTTAATGTTTATAGTCTTATACCATGTAAGGTTTGGTATACTCTGTTCACTATAAACAAGGGCTCTGATACCAATCTGTCACACCCCGAAAACCAAAGGCGGAAACGTTCCCGAGGTTGACTCCACGTTGAGTATCAAATCCAATGTACATAGTAATCACAGTAAACAACCATTACATTACATATATATGAAAGTTACATTTGGTTCAAAAGTAAATTGTACAAAAGTTATACATATATCATATGAACAAAACGAGACGAGTCTTCGGAACACTCCGTCTTCACCAAAAGATATCGCTGGGTACCTGTCTAACTTGGACCTGAGAATACAAGCAGTTTGAAAATCAGCATAAAGCTGGTGAGTTCATAAGCGGTTTTGTTTTGTGAAAACGTATCGGTTTCCTTTAGTTTTCCGAAAAGGTTTGTGATTACAAGAAAATCCCATATTTTCTTATGTTAAGTAGTTTCGTTATCTTACATTACAGTTCTGTTACAAGTTATAAGTTAACCCCAGGAAAATCCCATATTTTCCTAAATGTAAGATTGATTAATAACACAGAGTATAGTTTAATATACAAAACTATAATTTAGACGAACTATAGATAAAAAGTGTTTTGAAAACCTTGGGACTAACATCCCGAACCAGTTATAAGATAATTCGATAAAGACCATGGGATCACTATCCCGAAAGTAGATAAAGATAGCTTGATAAAAACCATGGGATCACTATCCCGAAACTAGATATATGATAGACTGATAAAATCATGGGATTATCATCCCGTATAAGATTTAGTTTCAAAACCATGGGATTACCATCCCGAACGAGATATAGACACAAGATCATGGGATTATCATCCCGAACGAAATATAGATACAAGACCATGGGATTATCATCCCGAACGAGATATAAATACAAGATCATGGGATTATCATCCCGAACAAGATATAAATTCTAAACAAAATCATAGCTGTGAATAAGTTTATATTAACACGTATTGTGAGTCGGGTAACCATGCTGATATGACAACGAGACCTCCTTGACGTTAGTCAGACGTCGGACGATATACAGAATTTGTCACCCCAGGCGTGCCCGCCTAACTGTAGCTAGCAGTTAAGGTGTGGGATTGTCAGTCCTGAATAGATCTATTCACAAATTCCTCGCTCTCCCTCCAGGAGACTCTGGTTACACTTCCGGAGAGGATTTACTTGATCATCCATAAAGGGTAGTGACTATCTCACAAGCTAGTATTAAACTATTCACATGATTCTCTTACGATATCAAACATACAAAGATTTTAAGACATGATACAGTGAAAAGTAGATACATACAATGAAACTATCTGGCAAAACATTCGAATAATATGGAGATAAACTGAATCAGACATTGTTTATCTAATAACTTAATACAAATATCAGTACATGATATAAGAAGAAACATAGAACCCCAAATTATTCCCATAATAATTTGATTAGTTTGATTATTTTCTTAACTAAAATCCATTTAGTTGTAATCGATAAATCATTCCTTATGCTCAACATAATACATAAGGAGTAAAAGAGTTTATAAGTTTGCCAGATATTATTTGAAACACATAAATGTTATGATTTGAAAACAGTTATGGTTTGCTTGTATCCCTCCAGAAAACAGTTAAAAAACAGTGAAAAAGGCGTAGGGGTATGAACTCACCGGACGAGAAGTATGACGATTTGGACGCTAAGAGTTGATCCGGGGCTTGTAAATACACGAGGTTCCTAATTATAATGTAAAGATACACATTTGTACCTAATTAGGACTTAGTTTATTTATATGTTAGGGACACTTGCTTCAAGTCGCGAAAACACTCCGATAGAAGTGTTTGGAGGGACCCGGGTGGCGTTTAAGGACGTGAAATGACCCTAGGGACTTGGGACTTGAGTTTACTCCCCATGAGTAAACTAATATAAGGGTTTTGGTCTAAAACACTCATTCCCCCATGAGTTTACGGCCGTAAACTCATGGTGGGTGTGGGTTAAGGTGCTAAATGACTTCTAACACTTAGGGGATAATTTCTAGACTTGGTTTAAGGACTTGAAAGGATTTTAAAACATAAAATAGACCCACTTATGGGATTTTACGGCCTAGCATGGCTGCATGGCCGTAAACTCCTATTTTTCCAAGAAAATGATGTTAAATGGAGCTAGAAGAAATCACATGTGATTAATAGAATTATTCCAAGGCCTAACATGAGTTTGCAAGGGACATTTGAGGGTTTTATGGATTTGTTGCTTCGGATCCTCACTTTCTCAAGTGGAATCAGGTCTCTACTGGGCGTTCTAACGAATTCTCATTATCGGGACATGCTTTGGTTTCGTACTTTGATTCTCTCTCAATCTACGATATTAATCTGTTTTCTCATGGAAGTTTCAACCCTGAACGACTTCGGTTTCTTCAAGGAATCACTAGGGTTTCGTTGGGCAGACACTTCTAAGGATTCGAGACGTGATGGTTTAGATAGATGTTACCAAGCTCTAAGGGCATCCAAAACTTGAAGGTTGCAGAATTGATCTCTACGAAGATCTCGAAAGGTCTGATGTGAGACTAAACTAGACGCTCGAAAGAAACTCCCGGGAATCCTTCGGGATAGACATTTGGAGGAAAGAGCTGCTAACTTCCCGTTTCTCAATAATCACAGAAACGAGGGATGCGTGGTAATTCACATTGGGAAAAACCTTTGAGTTCTAAGGCATAGAATGATACAAAAGTTTGATGCCGAAGATCACGAGAACAGGGTCGAGGAAAAATCTAGATGAGCGACCCTTTCGAAAGTAAAGATAACAACGTGAATGAGACTCGGTCATTTCTTGTTAAACATAGCATCAAAGTATTTTCATGGAAGTTTCCCCCTTTTTAAATCGAATGGAACAGAATAGTCCTCCAGACTCAGGATTCAATCTATAGGTACGAAGTTAATGTTCTCTATCTCACTGGTTAGTCATCTCGACGGTACACATTTCGATTACATGCGAAGGATTGAGTTTAGAAAACGTTCAAATAGATAGATAACAGGTTTCCCTTTTGCACCCAAAATCGAAAAGAGTTGCAAGTATAAGAATTATCAAAGAGAAATATACCTGCGGCAGCAGAGGGATTTGTGGTTGTAGCTGTCTTGGGACAATTCCTTTTGAAGTGCCCAGCTTCACCACAATTGTAACAGGCCGGACTGATTCCCGTTCCGGATGATTGGTTCGTTGGCTTGGCTGGTTTTCTGCAGGTTCGCGCAAGATGGCCCTTATATCCACAGTTGTCGCAGATCCTTTCGCGACATGATCCAGGAATGCGGTGGTGGTAGTTGCACTTACCACACCAAGGTAGGGTACCAGTGTATCCACTGGCGGGAGTTTGGGCTGTGGAACCTACATCTGAAACAGCGACAGGGGCAGTAGCAACATGGACTGCTACCGTTTGCTGTTTCTTAGAAGACCCTTGTGTACTCTGGGCCGTATAGAAGAGTTTACGGCCTATGAGACCCCCCTCATGGCCGTAAACTCTTCTATAAGGTGCTACAAGGTGTTTCAAGGTCTAAAACTTGCATAGAAGGGCTTCTAAAATTCATCTAAAGGCTTTAGGGGTGATTAGTTAGCATTCTAACACCATAATTTATGGAGTTTACGGCCCAAGAACAAGTCTTGGCCGTAAACTCTTAAAAATCCCATAAATATTGTGTTTAAGGCCTTTAAACTATTTTTGGTTGGTCCCTTGATTTATTCCAAGGCTTTTGGTGGTGTTGGATGGCTTTCTAACACCTTAGAAATGAATTTATGCCTTGTTTTGGGGAGTTTACGGCCCAAGCACACACCTTGGCCGTAAACTCACATAAGTCCCCCAGAAATCATGTTTCAAGTGTCCAAATGCTAAAACCAATGTTCTATAATTCATATCTAAGCCATACTAGTGATTTGGAAGGGTTTAAGGGCATGAAAAACCCCATTTACATGAGTTTACGGCCTAAGCTTATGCCTTGGCCGTAAACTCCTTCAAATGACTCAAAATCAAGTTTTAAATGTTCTAAGTCCATATCTTGAAGTCCCTTAGCCATATCTAAAGTCCAAATGAGTTTAGGAAGGAGTTTAAGGGCTTAAAACCCTTCAAAATGGTGTTTACGGCCTAGGCAGCCTCCTGGGCTGTAAACTCACATATGTAGTCCCATTTCATGATTAAATGTCAAATTTGGAAGCCAAACATGCTATAGATTAAGGCTAGGAAGGTACCTTAAGGATTTAAGGCCTTAAAATTGAGTTTTGGACACCTAATCTTTGGATTTAGGAGAGAGGTTAGAGAGAGAGTAGAGAGAGAAGGAAAAAGCTTCAAATGAGAGGTTAAACATGTTTATATAGTTCCTAAAACTTAGACACGGTGGAATTCTACCCGATATCGGTCTTAAACGAAGCTTTAGGTCGTACCCGATTAAGTTTCCGTCACCCGGCGGGGACGTTTCTAAAACTTATGAAATAAATGTTTTGGGCTAAATTCATGAGTTCCTAAATGATTTGGACCCTCATTGAATGATAATAAACATATAATTTTAGTTAACTAAACCCAAAAACGATTTCGGGACATTTCGATCTCCGACGAATTATACGGGTAGAATGGGTTGTTGGCGATGAACAACTTCGGGTTGTTACATTATCCCCCCGTTAGAGGGAATTTCGTCCCGAAATTCAAAGAATAAGATACAGATCATGGATTGGAATGAAACACGAATGGATTTGTTGCTTCGGATCCTCACTTTCTCAAGTGGAATCAGGTCTCTACTGGGCGTTCTAACGAATTCTCATTATCGGGACATGCTTTGGTTTTGTACTTTGATTCTCTCTCAATCTACGATATTAATCTGTTTTCTCATGGAAGTTTCAACCCTGAACGACTTCGGTTTCTTCAAGGAATCACTAGGGTTTCGTTGGGCAGACACTTCTAAGGATTCGAGACGTGATGGTTTAGATAGATGTTACCAAGCTCTAAGGGCATCCAAAACTTGAAGGTTGCAGAATTGATCTCTACGAAGATCTCGAAAGGTCTGATGTGAGACTAAACTAGACGCTCGAAAGAAACTCCCGGGAATCCTTCGGGATAGACATTTGGAGGAAAGAGCTGCTAACTTCCCGTTTCTCAATAATCACAGAAACGAGGGATGCGTGGTAATTCACATTGGGAAAAACCTTTGAGTTCTAAGGCATAGAATGATACAAAAGTTTGATGCCGAAGATCACGAGAACAGGGTCGAGGAAAAATCTAGATGAGCGACCCTTTCGAAAGTAAAGATAACAACGTGAATGAGACTCGGTCATTTCTTGTTAAACATAGCATCAAAGTATTTTCATGGAAGTTTCCCCCTTTTTAAATCGAATGGAACAGAATAGTCCTCCAGACTCAGGATTCAATCTATAGGTACGAAGTTAATGTTCTCTATCTCACTGGTTAGTCGTCTTGACGGTACACATTTCGATTACATGCGAAGGATTGAGTTTAGAAAACGTTCAAATAGATAGATAACAGGTTTCCCTTTTGCACCCAAAATCGAAAAGAGTTGCAAGTATAAGAATTATCAAAGAGAAATATACCTGCGGCAGCAGAGGGATTTGTGGTTGTAGCTGTCTTGGGACAATTCCTTTTGAAGTGCCCAGCTTCACCACAATTGTAACAGGCCGGACTGATTCCCGTTCCGGATGATTGGTTCGTTGGCTTGGCTGGTTTTCTGCAGGTTCGCGCAAGATGGCCCTTATTTCCACAGTTGTCGCAGATCCTTTCGCGACATGATCCAGGAATGCGGTGGTGGTAGTTGCACTTACCACACCAAGGTAGGGTACCAGTGTATCCACTGGCGGGAGTTTGGGCTGTGGAACCTACAACTGAAACAGCGACAGGGGCAGTAGCAGCATGGACTGCTACCGTTTGCTGTTTCTTAGAAGACCCTTGTGTACTCTGGGCCTTCCGCTTGTTCCAGGATTTCTTTTTTACTTCCGCCTCCACTGGCGACTGGCTCGGGGGTAGTAGCTTCTTCATCAAAGTTGTCTTCGTGATCTATCAGGATTTTCGCGAGACATTTGGCACTGTCATAAGTGTCTGGCTTCGCAGCCAAGACATTTCCTTTTGTTGGCTGGGTCAACCCCCAGATGAACCTCTCTATCTTTTTACTCTCCGGGGTAACCATTCCCGGACAAAGTAACGCCAGATCGTCAAATCTTGAGGTATAAGCAGCTATGTCGGAACCCTTCATCTTAAGGTTCCAAAGTTCGTGTTCTAGCTTCTGGAGTTCACCCCGAGGGCAATACTCTGCGAGAAGAAGCTCCTTCATAGCTTCGCAGCCCATAGCATTGGCTACAGGTAAAGTTAAGGATTTGACTCGGCCATTCCACCAAGTCAGGGCTTTGTCTAGGAAAGTGCAGGCAGCAAAGTTGACTCTATCAGACTCCGAACAGCTGCATATTTCAAAGATTGATTCGATTCTCTCGAACCATCGGGTTAAGGCAATGACACCCCCTGTGCCATCGAAGAATGTCGGTTTTGCGTTCATGAAGTCTTTATAGGAACCCCCTTTTTGGTGTCCCTGGCTATCATCTGGGTTTTGGGTTTCACCTCCCGAACCCCTAGAGTTCAGTTGAGGTAAGAGAGCTGATATGGTAGCAGAAATGGTTGCCTGAAGTGTTTCCAAATCGATTTGAATAGGAGGTGGTGGCGGAGGAGGATTGCTGTTGTTCGTTGAGCTGGGTCTCTTTCTTGGAGGCATCTTGATCTAAAAAGATCAGGAAAGAGAGGATCATAAGTCCTCTGAATTGAATCAAGAGATATGGGACAAGAGATACCTCATCTAGGCAAATATAGCATCCTACTAAGCGATAAAGAAGAAAGGAGTTATAAAGATAGAACATTTTATCGCTAGAGAGATAATCAAGGAATAACGCGTATACGAGGATTTTCTACAAAGGATCGGCTCGAGAAATACTCCCATAGTATTTCATGGTTCGCTGCAGCGACGATTCGTTGTTTGGGATATTAGGTAAGTTTTAGGTATGCCGCATACCACAGTCACTCCCAAGCACATGTTGGCCGTGTCTCGAATGAATATAGTTGGCCAGGCTATATTGACCCTAGACACGACTACATAACTGCTCAGGTTTAACCGCAGCGTACAACACCCATTTACTTATGTTTTGTTCTAATTATAGTTACGGATTTCGACGGCTCGGCATACTTAAATACTTTTGAAAATACTTATATTTTGTAGGATACTTTTAGTTCAGAGCACTTAGGCCCCTTAATGTTTATAGTCTTATACCATGTAAGGTTTGGTATACTCTGTTCACTATAAACAAGGGCTCTGATACCAATCTGTCACACCCCGAAAACCAAAGGCGGAAACGTTCCCGGGGTTGACTCCACGTTGAGTATCAAATCCAATGTACATAGTAATCACAGTAAACAACCATTACATTACATATATATGAAAGTTACATTTGGTTCAAAAGTAAATTGTACAAAAGTTATACATATATCATATGAACAAAACGAGACGAGTCTTCGGAACACTCCGTCTTCACCAAAAGATATCGCTGGGTACCTGTCTAACTTGGACCTGAGAATACAAGCAGTTTGAAAATCAGCATAAAGCTGGTGAGTTCATAAGCGGTTTTGTTTTGTGAAAACGTATCGGTTTCCTTTAGTTTTCCGAAAAGGTTTGTGATTACAAGAAAATCCCATATTTTCTTATGTTAAGTAGTTTCGTTATCTTACGTTACAGTTCTGTTACAAGTTATAAGTTAACCCCAGGAAAATCCCATATTTTCCTAAATGTAAGATTGATTAATAACACAGAGTATAGTTTAATATACAAAACTATAATTTAGACGAACTATAGATAAAAAGTGTTTTGAAAACCTTGGGACTAACATCCCGAACCAGTTATAAGATAATTCGATAAAGACCATGGGATCACTATCCCGAAAGTAGATAAAGATAGCTTGATAAAAACCATGGGATCACTATCCCGAAACTAGATATATGATAGACTGATAAAATCATGGGATTATCATCCCGTATAAGATTTAGTTTCAAAACCATGGGATTACCATCCCGAACGAGATATAGACACAAGATCATGGGATTATCATCCCGAACGAAATATAGATACAAGACCATGGGATTATCATCCCGAACGAGATATAAATACAAGATCATGGGATTATCATCCCGAACAAGATATAAATTCTAAACAAAATCATAGCTGTGAATAAGTTTATATTAACACGTATTGTGAGTCGGGTAACCATGCTGATATGACAATGAGACCTCCTTGACGTTAGTCAGACGTCGGACGATATACAGAATTTGTCACCCCAGGCGTGCCCGCCTAACTGTAGCTAGCAGTTAAGGTGTGGGATTGTCAGTCCCGAATAGATCTATTCACAAATTCCTCGCTCTCCCTCCAGGAGACTCTGGTTACACTTCCGGAGAGGATTTACTTGATCATCCATAAAGGGTAGTGACTATCTCACAAGCTAGTATTAAACTATTCACAGGATTCTCTTACGATATCAAACATACAAAGATTTTAAGACATGATACAGTGAAAAGTAGATACATACAATGAAACTATCTGGCAAAACATTCGAATAATATGGAGATAAACTGAATCAGACATTGTTTATCTAATAACTTAATACAAATATCAGTACATGATATAAGAAGAAACATAGAACCCCAAATTATTCCCATAATAATTTGATTAGTTTGATTATTTTCTTAACTAAAATCCATTTAGTTGTAATCGATAAATCATTCCTTATGCTCAACATAATACATAAGGAGTAAAAGAGTTTATAAGTTTGCCAGATATTATTTGAAACACATAAATGTTATGATTTGAAAACAGTTATGGTTTGCTTGTATCCCCCCTGAAAACAGTTAAAAAACAGTGAAAAAGGCGTAGGGGTATGAACTCACCGGACGAGAAGTATGACGATTTGGACGCTAAGAGTTGATCCGGGGCTTGTAAATACACGAGGTTCCTAATTATAATGTAAAGATACACATTTGTACCTAATTAGGACTTAGTTTATTTATATGTTAGGGACACTTGCTTCAAGTGGCGAAAACACTCCGATACAAGTGTTTGGAGGGACCCGGGTGGCGTTTAAGGACGTGAAATGACCCTAGGGACTTGGGACTTGAGTTTACTCCCCATGAGTAAACTAATATAAGGGTTTTGGTCTAAAACACTCATTCCCCCATGAGTTTACGGCCGTAAACTCATGGTGGGTGTGGGTTAAGGTGCTAAATGACTTCTAACACTTAGGGGATAATTTCTAGACTTGGTTTAAGGACTTGAAAGGATTTTAAAACATAAAATAGACCCACTTATGGGATTTTACGGCCTAGCATGGCTCCATGGCCGTAAACTCCTATTTTTCCAAGAAAATGATGTTAAATGGAGCTAGAAGAAATCACATGTGATTAATAGAATTATTCCAAGGCCTAACATGAGTTTGCAAGGGACATTTGAGGGTTTTATGGAGTTTACGGCCTATGAGACCCCCCTCATGGCCGTAAACTCTTCTATAAGGTGCTACAAGGTGTTTCAAGGTCTAAAACTTGCATAGAAGGACTTCTAAAATTCATCTAAAGGCTTTAGGGGTGATTAGTTAGCATTCTAACACCATAATTTATGGAGTTTACGGCCCAAGAACAAGTCTTGGCCGTAAACTCTTAAAAATCCCATAAATATTGTGTTTAAGGCCTTTAAACTATTTTTGGTTGGTCCCTTGATTTATTCCAAGGCTTTTGGTGGTGTTGGATGGCTTTCTAACACCTTAGAAATGAATTTATGCCTTGTTTTGGGGAGTTTACGGCCCAAGCACACACCTTGGCCGTAAACTCACATAAGTCCCCCAGAAATCATGTTTCAAGTGTCCAAATGCTAAAACCAATGTTCTATAATTCATATCTAAGCCATACTAGTGATTTGGAAGGGTTTAAGGGCATGAAAAACCCCATTTACATGAGTTTACGGCCTAAGCTTATGCCTTGGCCGTAAACTCCTTCAAATGACTCAAAATCAAGTTTTAAATGTTCTAAGTCCATATCTTGAAGTCCCTTAGCCATATCTAAAGTCCAAATGAGTTTAGGAAGGAGTTTAAGGGCTTAAAACCCTTCAAAATGGTGTTTACGGCCTAGGCAGCCTCCTGGGCTGTAAACTCACATATGTAGTCCCATTTCATGATTAAATGTCAAATTTGGAAGCCAAACATGCTATAGATTAAGGCTAGGAAGGTACCTTAAGGATTTAAGGCCTTAAAATTGAGTTTTGGACACCTAATCTTTGGATTTAGGAGAGAGGTTAGAGAGAGAGTAGAGAGAGAAGGAAAAAGCTTCAAATGAGAGGTTAAACATGTTTATATAGTTCCTAAAACTTAGACACGGTGGAATTCTACCCGATATCGGTCTTAAACGAAGCTTTAGGTCGTACCCGATTAAGTTTCCGTCACCCGGCGGGGACGTTTCTAAAACTTATGAAATAAATGTTTTGGGCTAAATTCATGAGTTCCTAAATGATTTGGACCCTCATTGAATGATAATAAACATATAATTTTAGTTAACTAAACCCAAAAACGATTTCGGGACATTTCGATCTCCGACGAATTATACGGGTAGAATGGGTTGTTGGCGATGAACAACTTCGGGTTGTTACATTATCCCCCCGTTAGAGGGAATTTCGTCCCGAAATTCAAAGAATAAGATACAGATCATGGATTGGAATGAAACACGAATGGATTTGTTGCTTCGGATCCTCACTTTCTCAAGTGGAATCAGGTCTCTACTGGGCGTTCTAACGAATTCTCATTATCGGGACATGCTTTGGTTTTGTACTTTGATTCTCTCTCAATCTACGATATTAATCTGTTTTCTCATGGAAGTTTCAACCCTGAACGACTTCGGTTTCTTCAAGGAATCACTAGGGTTTCGTTGGGCAGACACTTCTAAGGATTCGAGACGTGATGGTTTAGATAGATGTTACCAAGCTCTAAGGGCATCCAAAACTTGAAGGTTGCAGAATTGATCTCTACGAAGATCTCGAAAGGTCTGATGTGAGACTAAACTAGACGCTCGAAAGAAACTCCCGGGAATCCTTCGGGATAGACATTTGGAGGAAAGAGCTGCTAACTTCCCGTTTCTCAATAATCACAGAAACGAGGGATGCGTGGTAATTCACATTGGGAAAAACCTTTGAGTTCTAAGGCATAGAATGATACAAAAGTTTGATGCCGAAGATCACGAGAACAGGGTCGAGGAAAAATCTAGATGAGCGACCCTTTCGAAAGTAAAGATAACAACGTGAATGAGACTCGGTCATTTCTTGTTAAACATAGCATCAAAGTATTTTCATGGAAGTTTCCCCCTTTTTAAATCGAATGGAACAGAATAGTCCTCCAGACTCAGGATTCAATCTATAGGTACGAAGTTAATGTTCTCTATCTCACTGGTTAGTCGTCTCGACGGTACACATTTCGATTACATGCGAAGGATTGAGTTTAGAAAACGTTCAAATAGATAGATAACAGGTTTCCCTTTTGCACCCAAAATCGAAAAGAGTTGCAAGTATAAGAATTATCAAAGAGAAATATACCTGCGGCAGCAGAGGGATTTGTGGTTGTAGCTGTCTTGGGACAATTCCTTTTGAAGTGCCCAGCTTCACCACAATTGTAACAGGCCGGACTGATTCCCGTTCCGGATGATTGGTTCGTTGGCTTGGCTGGTTTTCTGCAGGTTCGCGCAAGATGGCCCTTATTTCCACAGTTGTCGCAGATCCTTTCGCGACATGATCCAGGAATGCGGTGGTGGTAGTTGCACTTACCACACCAAGGTAGGGTACCAGTGTATCCACTGGCGGGAGTTTGGGCTGTGGAACCTACAACTGAAACAGCGACAGGGGCAGTAGCAACATGGACTGCTACCGTTTGCTGTTTCTTAGAAGACCCTTGTGTACTCTGGGCCTTCCGCTTGTTCCAGGATTTCTTTTTACTTCCGCCTCCACTGGCGACTGGCTCGGGGGTAGTAGCTTCTTCATCAAAGTTGTCTTCGTGATCTATCAGGATTTTCGCGAGACATTTGGCACTATCATAAGTGTCTGGCTTCGCAGCCAAGACATTTCCTTTTGTTGGCTGGGTCAACCCCCAGATGAACCTCTCTATCTTTTTACTCTCCGGGGTAACCATTCCCGGACAAAGTAACACCAGATAGTCAAATCTTGAGGTATAAGCAGCTATGTCGGAACCCTTCATCTTAAGGTTCCAAAGTTCGTGTTCTAGCTTTTGGAGTTCACCTCGAGGGCAATACTCTGCGAGAAGAAGCTCCTTCATAGCTTCCCAGCCAATAGCATTGGCTACAGGTAAAGTTAAGGATTTGACTCGGCCATTCCACCAAGTCAGGGCTTTGTCTAGGAAAGTGCAGGCAGCAAAGTTGACTCTATCAGACTCCGAACAGCTGCATATTTCAAAGATTGATTCGATTCTCTCGAACCATCGGGTTAAGGCAATGACACCCCCTGTGCCATCGAAGAATGTCGGTTTTGCGTTCATGAAGTCTTTATAGGAACCCCCTTTTTGGTGTCCCTGGCTATCATCTGGGTTTTGGGTTTCACCTCCCGAACCCCTAGAGTTCAGTTGAGGTAAGAGAGCTGATATGGTAGTAGAAATGGTTGCCTGAAGTGTTTCCAAATCGATTTGAATAGGAGGTGGTGGCGGAGGAGGATTGTTGTTGTTCGTTGAGCTGGGTCTCTTTCTTGGAGGCATCTTGATCTAAAAAGATCAGGAAAGAGAGGATCATAAGTCCTCTGAATTGAATCAAGAGATATGGGACAAGAGATATCTCATTTAGGCAAATATAGCATCCTACTAAGCGATAAAGCAGAAAGGAGTTATAAAGATAGAACATTTTATCGCTAGAGAGATAATCAAGGAATAACGCGTATACGAGGATTTTCTACAAAGGATCGGCTCGAGAAATACTCCCATAGTATTTCATGGTTCGCTGCAGCGACGATTCGTTGTTTGGGATATTAGGTAAGTTTTAGGTATGCCGCATACCACAGTCACTCCCAAGCACATGTTGGCCGTGTCTCGAATGAATATAGTTGGCCAGGCTATCTTGACCCTAGACACGACTACATAACTGCTCAGGTTTAACCGCAGCGTACAACACCCATTTACTTATGTTTTGTTCTAATTATAGTTACGGATTTCGACGGCTCGGCATACTTAAATACTTTTGAAAATACTTATATTTTGTAGGATACTTTTAGTTCAGAGCACTTAGGCCCCTTAATGTTTATAGTCTTATACCATGTAAGGTTTGGTATACTCTGTTCACTATAAACAAGGGCTCTGATACCAATCTGTCACACCCCGAAAACCAAAGGCGGAAACGTTCCCGGGGTTGACTCCACGTTGAGTATCAAATTCAATGTACATAGTAATCACAGTAAACAACCATTACATTACATATATATGAAAGTTACATTTGGTTCAAAAGTAAATTATACAACAGTTATACATATATCATATGAACAAAACGAGACGAGTCTTCGGAACACTCCGTCTTCACCAAAAGATATCGTCGGGTACCTGTCTAACTTGGACCTGAGAATACAAGCAGTTTGAAAATCAGCATAAAGCTGGTGGGTTCATAAGCGGTTTTGTTTTGTGAAAACGTATCGGTTTCCTTTAGTTTTCCGAAAAGGTTTGTGATTACAAGAAAATCCCATATTTTCTTATGTTAAGTAGTTTCGTTATCTTAAGTTACAGTTTTGTTACAAGTTATAAGTTAACCCCAGGAAAATCCCATATTTTCCTAAATGTAAGATTGATTAATAACACAGAGTATAGTTTAATATACAAAACTATAATTTAGACGAACTGTAGATAAAAAGTGTTTTGAAAACCTTGGGACTAACATCCCGAACCAGTTATAAGATAATTCGATAAAGACCATGGGATCACTATCCCGAAAGTAGATAAAGATAGCTTGATAAAAACCATGGGATCACTATCCCGAAACTAGATAGATGATAGACTGATAAAATCATGGGATTATCATCCCGTATAAGATTTAGTTTCAAAACCATGGGATTACCATCCCGAACGAGATATAGACACAAGATCATGGGTAACCATGCTGATATGACAACGAGACCTCCTTGACGTTAGTCAGACGTCGGACGACATACATAATTTGTCACCCCAGGCGTGCCCGCCTAACTGTAGCTAGCAGTTAAGGTGTGGGATTGTCAGTCCCGAATAGATCTATTCACAAATTCCTCGCTCTCCCTCCAGGAGACTCTGGTTACACTTCTGGAGAGGATTTACTTGATCATCCATAAAGGGTAGTGACTATCTCACAAGCTAGTATTAAACTATTCACAGGATTCTCTTACGATATCAAACATACAAGGATTTTAAGACATGATACAGTGAAAAGTAGATACATACAATGAAACTATCTGGCAAAACATTCGAATAATACGGAGATAAACTGAATCAGACATAGTTTATCTAATAACTTAATACAAATATCAGTACATGATATAAGAAGAAACATAGAACCCCAAATTATTCCCATAATAATTTGATTAGTTTGATTATTTTCTTAACTAAAATCCATTTAGTTGTAATCGATAAATCATTCCTTATGCTCAACATAATACATAAGGAGTAAAAGAGTTTATAAGTTTGCCAGATATTATTTGAAACACATAAATGTTATGATTTGAAAACAGTTATGGTTTGCTTGTATCCCCCCCTGAAAACAGTTAAAAAACAGTGAAAAAGGCGTAAGGGTATGAACTCACCGGACGAGAAGTATGACGATTTGGACGCTAAGAGTTGATCCGGGGCTTGTAAATACACGAGGTTCCTAATTATAATGTAAAGATACACATTTGTACCTAATTAGGACTTAGTTTATTTATATGTTAGGGACACTTGCTTCAAGTCGCGAAAACACTCCGATACAAGTGTTTGGAGGGACCCAGGTGGCGTTTAAGGACGTGAAATGACCCTAGGGACTTGGGACTTGAGTTTACTCCCCATGAGTAAACTAATATAAGGGTTTTGGTCTAAAACACTCATTCCCCCATGAGTTTACAGCCGTAAACTCATGGTGGGTGTGGGTTAAGGTGCTAAATGACTTCTAACACTTAGGGGATAATTTCTAGACTTGGTTTAAGGACTTGAAAGGATTTTAAAACATAAAATAGACCCACTTATGGGAGTTTACGGCCTAGCATGGCTCCATGGCCGTAAACTCCTATTTTTCCAAGAAAATGATGTTAAATGGAGCTAGAACAAATCACATGTGATTAATAGAATTATTCCAAGGCCTAACATGAGTTTGCAAGGGACATTTGAGGGTTTTATGGAGGTTACGGCCTATGACACCCCCCTCATGGCCGTAAACTCTTCTATAAGGTGCTACAAGGTGTTTCAAGGTCTAAAACTTGCATAGAAGGGCTTCTAAAATTCATCTAAAGGCTTTAGGGGTGATTAGTTAGCATTCTAACACCATAATTTATGGAGTTTACGGCCCAAGAACAAGACTTGGCCGTAAACTCTTAAAAATCCCACAAATATTGTGTTTAAGGCCTTTAAACTATTTTTGGTTGGTCCCTTGATTTATTCCAAGGCTTTTGGTGGTGTTGGATGGCTTTCTAACACCTTAGAATTGAATTTATGCCTTGTTTTGGGGAGTTTACGGCCCAAGCACACACCTTTGCCGTAAACTCACATAAGTCCCCCAAAAATCATGTTTCAGGTGTCCAAATGCTAAAACCAATGTTCTATAATTCATATCTAAGCCATACTAGTGATTTGGAAGGGTTTAAGAGCATGAAAAACCCCATTTACATGAGTTTACGGCCTAAGCTTATGCCTTGGCTGTAAACTCCTTCAAATGACTCAAAATCAAAGTTTTAAATGTTCTAAGTCCATATCTTGAAGTCCCTTAGCCATATCTAAAGTCCAAATGAGTTTAGGAAGGAGTTTAAGGGCTTAAAACCCTTCAAAATGGTGTTTACGGCCTAGGCAGCCTCCTGGGCCGTAAACTCACATATGTAGTCCCATTTCATGATTAAATGTCAAATTTGGAAGCCAAACATGCTATAGATTAAGGCTAGGAAGGTACCTTAAGGATTTGAGGCCTTAAAATTGAGTTTTGGACACTTAATCTTTGGATTTAGGAGAGAGGTTAGAGAGAGAGTAGAGAGAGAAGGAAAAAGCTTCAAATGAGAGGTTAAACATTTTTATATAGTTCCTAAAACTTAGACACGGTGGAATTCTACCCGATACCGGTCTTAAACGAAGCTTTAGGTCGTACCCGATTAAGTTTCCGTCACCCGGCGGGGACGTTTCTAAAACTTATGAAATAAATGTTTTGGGCTAAATTCATGAGTTCCTAGATGATTTGGACCCTCATTGAATGATAATAAACATATAATTTTAGTTAACTAAACCCAAAAACGATTTCGGGACATTTCGATCTCCGACGAATTATACGAGTAGAATGGGTTTTTGGCGATGAACAACTTCGGGTTGTTACAAAAGTCATAGAGACTGACCCAACGATATTATAGAATGTTCCATTGAAACTTTGTAACTAGAAACGATTCCATGAGATGAAGGTTCAAATTCAAGGTACACTCCTTGAACACTTCTCTTGCATTAAAGTTTCCAACTCACACATAGATTTAATAATCAACTCCCATTATGGAAGCATTTCCACATTCTCATAAAACCATCAATTCTGATCAAGAATCATCTCAATACAAAATCATGTCATTATGGTCCATCCAAATTAATATCATACTTCCAACAGTCCACAAGCAACTAATCTCCAGTAAACCTTAAAAGGTTCTTGACAGTTGTTTAGCGACTCTAGTCAAGATTTTGACTGTCACTTCGGAAGGCTATGGGGATACAACTAGTCATGAGCATTTCTTACCACCCTCAAACCAATAGCCAAAGCGAACGGACCATTCAACCACTCGAAGTCATGCTCCGAGTCTGGGTTTTGAATTCAGCAAGTCATGGGATACCCGGGTGCCCTTGGTTGAATTCTCATACAATAACAACTATCGTACGAGCATCAAGGTTCCTCCTTTCGAGGCTCTTTATGGTCATAAATGCAGATCACTCGCCAGTACTCTCACGGGACCAGAAACCATTCGTGAAACAACAGACAAGATAATCCAAATCAGAACCCGACTTCAAGCATCATGATACAGACAAAAGAGTTATGCTGACAAATGACGAAAACCTCTGGAATTCCAAGTCCGAGATCAAGTGCTATTGAAGGTCTCTCCCCGGAAAGGAATGATCTGTTTTAGAAAACAGGGAAAAACTAAATCCGCGATACATCAGACCGTTCGAAATTCTTACTCGAATTGGTCCAGTAGCTTATAAGCTGTAGCCACCTTCGGAGCTCAGCAATGCACATCCCGTGTTCCACATCTCGATTTTGAAGAAGTTCTTATCCGATGAAACTCTTATCATTCATTTAGAAGAGATCGAAATAAACGAGAATCTCATGTTTATCGAAGAACCAACCGAGATAATGGATAAGGGAGTGAGGTTCAATGGAACGCCAAGCGTGGACCGAAATTCACATGGGAACGCGAAGATCAGATGAAGCAGAAGTACCTTCACCTATTCTCTCATTCATGATACTACCTTTCAAAAGAATTTCGGGATGAAATTCCCTCTAACGGGGGGATGATGTCACAATTAGCATTTTTCTAGGAAATTCTATTCTCATGAAAACATCATCTATTGTAAGGCTTGTACTCTAAGTGAATATCATACTCTATGTTCAATCAACGTCATCCATTTGAATCCAAACTCATGAATGAAGGTTAAAACCTAATACAATACATCTCATACATTCAACTATGGGTTGAAAACCCCAGAAATCCCGGTTCAAGTTCATTATGGACTAGGATCCTCTTATTGGCCCTTTTGGTCCAATAAACCGTCAATTTGACTATTTTGGGCTCTAATTGGACCCACAATCATGAAACTAGAGTATTTTGTGCCAGGTGGGCCTAAAATAATTCATTTTATCTGTAATAGGACTTGTTGGGCCATAAATGATCCCAATTGCCCTAATGGGTCGTAAACCCTTCTAATTGGGCTTCATAGATTCGAACAAGTCAAGAGAAGGCCCAAATTTCTTCAATCCCTTCTTCCTAGCCCAATTCTTGACCCAAAAAACAAAATAAATAAATAAATAAATAAATGGAAGAGGGTTTGATTAAAACTTGACAACACATAATTATATATCATGTAATCACATACTTCAAGGAAATCTATTATCCTTCATGCAAAATTCCTAATCTCTTCTCTCCCCTCTTTCTACTTACGGCCTAAAGCCACTCCCCACCATCATACTTCTTCATTTTCAACACATTATACTCTATAAATTTTCCAATGAAAGCCATTCAACTTCCTTACTAAAAATCGCGTGTACATGTGTGTATGTCCAAGAATCCTTCCACAAGATCATCTCTAGGTAAGTTGTTATCACATTCAAATGATTTGTTTCCATTTCATGCAAGGCTTCTCACCCATAAACACTTTACTTCATGTTCTAACTTCCTAGAAACATTCAAGTTTCAAAAACTCTCCGTAAGAAGCACTCAAGATCCGAAATCAACATCATTTACTCTCTTCCTTCACCAAAAACCGAAACAACAAAGCAAGGTGAGTTCATACCCCCTATTTTTGATTTTTACTTGGTTTTGGGGGAGAATACAAGTTGCTTTGTGTAGATCTATGTGTATATGCATGAATATGTGTGTTTTTCATAACTTATTTGTTGATTATGTGTTATTTACCTCCTAAATCTAAAAATATGTTAAGAATATTAATTTTTTCACTTGGATCTACATGAAAACCTTGAGAAAAGTATGTGTTATCACATATAATACATGTAAACTTGTAGATCTGGGATTTATACACTTAAAATAGCAAAAAGGAGTGTTGTGTTCAAAGATCTAAAAATTAGACTCATAAATCAGCCCTTGACAGAAAAATTTTGGTCCAATCTCGGACTGTTTTGATCAACTTAATGATAATATTTTGCAAAACTGTTTTATATATAAAAAGTTCAGGCTTATACCTTTAAAATGACTACTCTCACGTTTTCATACGATTTGTTTACAATTTTTGGCGAATTTTACAAAACTGCCTGTCATATTTGAAATAATTTCGGACCAGCCTATGAAGGTGAGCAATTTCACACTTGTTAGAAGCCAGTAAAAATTATGATAAAAGTTTTGAACAAAGTAGACAAAATTTTCAAACTTCCAGAATTTACGGATCCAAATTTTGACTTAAGATGATTTTTCTAAATATTTTCCAACAACTAGGTCAGAAAAGCCAAAAACCAGAAAAATGTGTATTTTGACAAAAATCAAGCCAAAAATGATATTTTTGACAAAAATAGGTTTAAAATGTTATTTTTACCAAAAACTAGTCATAAATACAAGTTTTGAACAAAATGGTGACTAAAGTGTTATATTTACTAAAATTGGGCCTTAATTGTAAATTTTTGGCTTATTTGACCAAGAACGTCATTTTTACAAAAAGTGGGCCTTTTATGCTATTTTAGTGAAGAATTGAACCAAAACCAACAATAAACTAATAAACGGATTAATTTTGATCATTTTTAGGTTATCGGGCCTTAGTGGCCCATTTATATGTTTGATTGGTCCTGAAAACTATGTAATTGTTTATTAGGCCTCACTGACCCATTAACATGCGCGACAGACCTTGTATACTATTTGCGTGGTATTTGGCCTATAAATACATTACATGTGAAATGGGCCTTAGTTGTCCTTTTACATATATTTCGGGCCCATGTTATATAATCTCATTCATATTAGGTTTTGAAATGACACATATGTTTAGCGATGCCCTAGTGGCTCACTATCATGGTTCGTTGGGCCTGGAATAAATTTTATACATTTTTCTTCACGTAAATTTGATTAAGGATCTAGTGAGTTTTGTCGGTTGACACCTATTGAGTGTACGGTCGTAGCTTGTAGTTACAATCAGAGTCTCTTTGAGGGAGAGCGAGGATTTTTGTATAGATCTATACGGGGATGACACCCCACACCTGAGCTGTTTGCTACAGTTAGACTACATCGGTTTAGGGTGACTATAACCTTATTCTATTTTTCAGTCGGCATTCAGAAACGCCAAGGCAAGCGAAATTGTCAATATTTAGTATGGTTATGATGGCTCACTTATAGGAATTAACGTCATGAGTTTGCGGAAGACTATTTTCTTTTATGTTGGATTACTCGGAAACTTACTTACATTGGTACTCAACCTCGGGGTTCGTACGATAACATTCTCTATTCTTCTTTTACGGGAAATATCGGGTTGTCTATGGGCATTCTATTTACAATCTCTTCTATCACTTTTGGCATTCTATTAAACAATAACACACATGCATTAATACAAGATCGGACATAAACATACCAAACTATTTTAAGAAAATATAGGATTTTCTTGTGATTACAAAGTTATACAAATCATTTTCTCAAATATACTTATGAACTCATCAACATTTTTATGTTGAACTTTTTATATTAACTTGTATTCTCAGGAAACCGTTGAAGTAGGTTGAGCGAAACAAACTAATGGATACTTAGTTATATTTTGTTTTACCATACCCTGACTATTTTGACATGTAATATTCAATACAATACTCAATGTAAACAATGAATGTTGTTATATTACATGATGATGATGATGTTATGTTTCATTTATATTCACTGTAATGATATTTGAAGATGAAGTCACGCACAAGCCCCCAGACGTTTCCGCCATCTGGTTCGGGGGTGTGACACATTAAGTTGCCATTTTATAAGTAACAACCTTATATATATATATATATATATATATATATATATATATATATATATATATATATATATATATATATAAACTTATAATACTATAAATTATAAGGGTTCAATTTTATGTTTTAAAATTCTAGGGGTTGGAACTAAAGGTTTCTAAAGTGACTTTACATGTTCCATAACTTGATGACAAGTTTTGTAACTATTCAAAAAACTTTTCATTTCTATAAACCATGAGTTTAATATCGGTTTTAAAAAACTTTTAATGAAAAGACTCTTGAACATCTATAACTTGAGGACAAGTTATGGAGTCCATAAAACTATTTATGAGAAAAGACTCTTCAAATATGTAACATATAGCTTTAATGTAGATTTAACACAAACACTTTTGGTTTTCCACAACTTGAGGACAAGTTATGAAATCCATTAAAAACATTAAGATCAACAATTCAACTAACAAACATGTCAAGGAGAACTATGATCTAGATTAGACTCATATGAAGAAGACAATTCAAGTCAAACAATTTTCATGTAATTAGCCTAACCATTAAACTAATACAAAACATGAATCTATTGTCAATTATCTTTTGAATTGGATTAGGTTGTGTTTGATATGCATCTGACCGAGTCAGGTCAGACATTTTTGGGTGACTCGGTCAGGTAAAGCTGTTTGATAAAACAATTTCGGACGTTTGACTCGGAATGGAAAATCTGACTCGGTAAGAAGACTGGAATTGCCTGACTGAGAAAGAAAAAAGCTTTTTCCAATTGTGGCCATTCCCTACCATTACTCTTTCACCGCCTCCATAGCCCTACCGATCGACGCCTTCTTCCTCTTCTCATTAGGTATGCATTTTTCTCTACAAGTTCCGATTCTTTTTGAAAATGTATGGATTCCGATTTCTATCGATTTTGTTTTTGAAAATCTCTAGGTTGGATTGATATTTTATTCGTTCTTGACGTTAGTATTCACATCGATTTCTATTTCACTGTGTATATCAAGAATCGAGTAAAATAATATGGACTGTGATAATTCTTGTCCTTGTTCCTTGTTCTGTGTATTTCATTCATGATTCTTGATCTTTCTCTTGTCGGTATTCAATTTAATCGAGCAATCAGTTTAATGATTCAATTTGTTTTTTCGTAATTTCTTGAATCAAGATATTAGTTTTATTGTTGAATCATTAATCAAAAATATTTTTAATCAATAATTCATCTCAACTTGTTCTCATCCACTCACGTTTAATCTTGCATTATTTTATATTTTATATTTTGTTTCCAAATGTTGTGTTATGTCATTTGTTACAAGCTGTGTAACAAAACTATTCTCTTTTCTTTACGTTTTTTAAGTCCATGCTTCAAAGTTCAATTTTTTTTTTGTTGTTTTTGTTGAATGATTACTAATGGCAATTGGCAAGTCATACATGATACTTATATACTGAAATATCAATAGTTATAAGTATCTTGGTGGATGGATTACTTCTAGACTAAAGATTGGGTTGTTGATGGATAGGTAAGTTTTTGTTGTTTTGTTGACTAAATTTTGTTTATGATGAGTTAGGTAATTATGTACCAGGTAAAGTAACCCGAAGAAGATGGGGAAGATGTTCTTATAGCTGGTGCAGTTGCTCTCAGCTCTCCTTGGGGCCTTTTGGTTAGTCTTTATTATTTATCAAGATTCATCATAAATTGTATTTCAACATTCTAAATTAATATAAGTATGTCGGTGTTTCTTGCATTTAACCCTTAGAAATATATATGTGCCCTTTTGTTCGTATGTATCACATTTTCACAACAATTGTTAATTTATGTATCTGGTGGCAGATTGGGTCTAGATTCATGTCATAGGATTGTTCAAAAATTCTATGATAGGGCTATATGCACAACTGTATGTACTACTCATTTCCTCACTTAAACAGAACATACACTATACAATGTTTTGGCATTTTTATTGTTTAATGTTATGAACAAGCTTTATGTTAACTGTAATTTCTAATTGTAGATTATTAGTTTTTCCTCATCTTCTTTCCTTCTTTATAAAATGTAGGCTCTTACCATAAAAAGTATAGTTTTGACTTTTGACGTTATATTCAAATGTGCATCAACTATTTCGAGTGACCTGATTTCATCCATTCACGTTTCCCCTGTTCTTGATTCTTCAATTTCATCCACCACTTGCTTAAATTGATTAATGAATGTGAATCTGGTCAATGAATGAATTGTTTGAATTGTTGAAAAACAATGTATAGAGCAATAGGGTAAAATGGTCATTTTTCAACAATAAGCAGATTCAGTCAGATGTATAATGAAACAACAGGTTTTCTTGCTCAGTCAGGATTTCTTACCCAGACAGACCTTTTCCAGTCAGCACTTACTCAGTTAGCAACTATCAAACGGAACCTTAGAATGATCATTACCACATCAAAAATAGGTTTATAGGTTCAAAAACAGCTTAGGGTAATGATTCTAGTCTAATTCTAGCCTTAAAAGTCAAAAATATGTTGGCAGGGTCTCCAACTCATCGACTATATGAACCAACTTGATGAGTAGGATGAATTTCTTGATGGACTCGGCGAGTCCACAGCCCAGATAGCCAGAAAATCGTTTTTTTTTTTTCAGCTTTTTTCAGCAATTTGCATCAAGTATAATTGAAAACAAGCCTAGGCTCTAATACCACTGATGGGTTTTGAGCATTCTGACACTCCTATGGTGTACATGAAATCCTATAAACCTTGGATCTATGTTTTCTCTATTATACATGCAAATATTCAATATTACAAGGTTTCATCCTAATTATCATAATATGAAGTATATACAATAGAAGAATCTAGTAGAATGACATACCTTTTACTTATGGTTGATTCCTTGGAGCTTCAAGAGCCTAGCACCAATAATGTGGATGCCTCAAGTGGAATCACAAATCACCAAAAACAGCTTGGGAAGCTTGCGAGAATAGTAACCACACTAGAAATCGGCCCACTCTTGTATCCTCACACACTAGTGCCATTTCGTGTGCCAAAGACCTCTTTATATAGGATGGAGGATTAGGGTAACATTCATGTATACGCTAATACCCATGACCTTTCATTTCCATAGGATCCGTTGGTTAAAAACTCCATGGACTATCCATCAAAGCTTAGCCCAACCTAATGAACTTGGCCCATGCTATATATATATATATATATATATATAAGAGACCATATTTCATTAGTTCTTTTTGATCACTAAATTAGTTCTTGATCAATAATAATTAAATAATATGATTCCATATTAATATATTAGAACATATAATTTATTAATATAAATCATAAACATACTATTCTCAAAAGACTATCCATATAAATTGTTCTTGTGAAGTGCAACCCAAATGGACCATGCTACTCTCGGGTCGAATACATACCAATAATAGATATGGGCTCAGACATCTAATCCAATAACATTTTCCACAGCGGCTCCGACCCTGCTGGCCCTTCGACCTAGATTCAGATCCCTTGGGTTTCTTCCCTGAAACCCCAGTAACCAGCCCAGCCACCAGCTTCCTTTTCCGGAGGAGATCTATGTCCATCTCCCTCTCCCTCACCCTGACTATCATATCCTCAATATGTCGTGATGCCGAGTCTTCCCCATCTCCTCATCCCTTGCATACTTAGGCACCAGTAAGGCCCTCTCCCTGAATTTGGCGGTAATCTCCACCACCATCTCAGTCATCTGCCTCATATCCAGAAACTACCTGGCCAGCTGCGGAAGCTCTACAGGCAGCACAAACTCAACTCTAAACCTAGTTACAAAGTATGCCCAAGTCATAGCCTCAATGGCTGGGGCTCCCAACGAATCACTAACTGCCTCCCACCAATCTCTAGCTCTGTCCCTCAAACACCCAACAGTATACCAGACCATCGAACCCTCAGGGCAGAAGCTCGTCAACAGATCAAATTCCATTTCTACAATCCACCTCCTGGCCACAATGGGGTCCTTCACCGCATAGAAGTCTGGCGCACCACATCCCCTAAAATCCTTGAAGGAGAGTGGTACGGGCCCATACAATGTTCCACATCTATCCGTACTTTCCTCAAGGATTGCCTTGACTTCACTAACTCCCTTCTACTACTACTGCTTGCTGCACTACTCTCATCCTACTCTTACCCTAGGGTAACTCTCCGACCTACTTTCCAGCATCAACTACATAAGAAATCTCTGCTACCTTTACTTAACTAGTTCGCGAATACCATTACATATCACTAAGACCAGATAATTCTTCGAATGAGAGGTCCTTCCCTACAACGCTTGGACTCAAACAAGAGCTGCGAAATAGGGTTAGACCTAAACTTCTTAAATTATTTAGTCCTCATAATATATAACTTAACATATTCGTTTACTAGTTAGTTAAAGATAACTAGGATACCTAAAAGAACAAAGCAAGCAGCATTCATGCATTGAGTAACCCTAACTAAACACATCCTATCTAGGTTATCATATCATTGACTAGTCAGTACTATCATGCATCTCAAATACACATAAAGCAGGCACATAAGGCATCTTCGTAGACCCTTAGCCCTAATCTAGCATGTAGTTTTCAAACACATATAGTATCCATATAGTGCATCCTTGCAAGGTGGTAGTGGGCTGATGATTGTGGTCCAGCGAGGAATAGATGGTGGTGGTGGAGGTCACATGCTAGTGGTGGATTTTGATAGGAAATCAGGTGGTGTTGGAGTGAAGGTATAAGGTTGTTATGGTGGTGGAAAAATGGTAATGGTTGACCTTGACAGCCAAAGGAAAAGGGTAGGATAGGGTAGAATGGGGTGGCTAAATATTTTTATTTATATTTTTTAACTTATAAATAAAAAAATATTTAAAACAAACATGTAAAATAAATTAAATAGGATATAAATGTTTTTTTATGTGTATGAGAGAACAAACATGATAAAAATTGAAATCAAATGACCTTTTATGAAACTAAAAAAAATAACAAAACTTAAAGTATAATTGACTGTCAAAAATTTTCAAATGGACTTTCTATGAAATTTTTTCTAGTTTTCCATTGAAAATTTTCAAATGAAAATAAAAAATTTGAAAATGTGTTTGATTGATCTAGTTTTTAAAATTTTTCAAAGAAAATGAATTTTTTTTTTAATTTTTGAATTGTATTTAAATTATAAAAATGATTTTTTTTAGTTTTTTAAAGTTTTATAAATTTTTAAGATGTAATATAACACCCGGTTCCTGGTACGTATTTAAATTCAAGTAATTTCATGTTTTTCTTCGGGACTCGGCAAGATGGAGGCCCAACTCGTCGAGTAGACTCGATTTTTACCGGGAGGTTTAGTGACCTACTCAACGAGTCGGGAGACCGACTCGACGAGTAGGGTTGTATGGATGAAACTCTAATATTTAGGGTTTGCACCCTATTTAAACAACTTATCTTGTCTCAACCCAGCCTCCATCGTCCCTCCCAACTCAGAGAAACCCTAAATCGAAACCCTAACCTTGTTTGAGTATTCTGGAGCCATTTTTGTCTTCTTGTGGTGGTTATGAAGCTTGAGAAGGAAGAAGGAGCTTGGAAGTTAGAGTGAAAGCTAGTAGGTCCAGAGGTTGTCCCCCATTTCCAGCTCACTTGAGGTATAAAGCTCAAACCTTGACCATCTATCTCTTAGATCTCTAGTTAGCGTTCATTTCTACCTTTTCTAAGCCTTAGAGGTGCCATACTCAGAATTTTGTGGTTCATTGAGGGTATAGCTTCAGATGTGGAACCATTGGGGGTTCTTATGGCATAAAGGTGCCAACTTTATTGCTATAAGCATCCCATGCATCTTGTAGACTTCATTCTAGAGTTATTTGGGCCAAACACCTCATGCATGGACGTCAAGATTGGAACTTTACATATAATATGGACCCTATGAGGTCAAATCTATTATTTGGATGCATTAAGACCGATTATAATCGTCCGTATAGTTTTGTACAAAGAGGGACTCGGCGAGTAGGGTCGTAGTCCCCCCTTCCCCCAAACGTCTTCTGGAAATGGTCTTTGGTTGAGTTGAAGGAAAACTCATCCTGTTGGGGTTTGTTATGGAATTGAAGATCGAAGGAATCGATGAGTTCAGGGAGGAACTAGGCAAGTTCAAGGCAATTTCCCAACCACATGAAGACAGACTCGACGAGTTCAAGGAGAAATCGACGAGTCATGGACTAAACACCTGCATACGCATGATGATGAACTCGATGAGTTCAAGGATGAACTTGGCAGGTCAGATGAAGAAGGTTCTGATGTTTTATTGAAGGCGAACCCCTCGAGCTCTTCCTAGAATCGACAAGTAGTGATGAGGTTGTAGCATTTTGTGGACGTGGGGACTCGACGAGTTGTTGGACAACTCGGCGAGTCTAGTCAACCAAATGTTGACTTTGACCAAGGTTTTGACCTTGACTTTACCTTGTACATGAGTTGACCCTTGTAGGGGTTATGAGTATGAAATGGTAATGTAGAAAGGATGTTGTGTAGGGATCGAGGAGTCGAGAAGATTTGATTTGCATACCGAGGACAGTGCAGACACTAAATGACATTGAGGTGAGGTACCTTCCAGTAGAGGTGGGTCTACGGCCACAATGCCGACCCACCAGCAGGGAATGTCTTTAGATGATTGTCTTTGAGATAATTGTCTTGTTTGCTACTACCTGATGTGTTCTATGTGCCCGTATGATTTTTATATACGATAGTGGTAGTAGGAGGGGAATAGTCCCCCGATTCGGTCGTTAGGGCCGAAGGGTGGGTCAGACACCCAAGATATGTCTGACAACATGATTATGATATGATATTATATGATAGTGGTAGGGGTGAAACATGTTGGATTAGTGTCTAATTCCATAACTATATTTGGTATGTACTTGACCCGACTCGGCATGGTTCATTTGGGTTCCAGGGCATCAGAACATTTGGATAGACCGTTTGTGAAGAGAGGACATTTGTGACATATTAATATATTATAAGTTCTAATATATTAATATGAAATAATGTTATTTAATTAGTATTTATCAAGAATAAATTTGGACTTAATTTAGTGATCAAAAGAGACTAATTAAATATATGTGGATTGATTGTGTAAATCATTTATTCTTATATATGTGGCTTATGATCCATGATTCCTTATGTTGGGTTTAACCCATGTGGTGACCCATGGATACTCCATGGAGGTTAAAGCCCATGGAGCATAAGGAATGGGTAAAGTCATGGGTTACATGGTGTAACCCTAATGTGCACACTAAATAAGGACCCCTTTAGCTCAAGAAATTTGCACTAGTGATACATATATGAGGGCTAGCCGATTTGTGCATGTGTGTCTTCTTCTCATGGTTATTCCCTGTGTTGGTGATGTTGTGTGAACAATTTTAGGTGTCACACTTGGGGCACTAGGCTCTCGAGCTTCATGGAGTCAAGCTACATCAACAAGGTATGTATTCTATCTAGTTTTGTTATACTATTACTTAAAGATTGTATGCTTGTTAGGGTAATACCTTGGAATATTCATATTTGCATGTATAATAGAGAAAATATAGATCCAAGGTATTTAGGGTCGCATGTACACTTAGGAGTGTTAGAATGCTCAAAACCCTTCAGTGGTATCAGAGCCTAGGCTTGTTTTCAATTATACTTGATGCAAAGTGCTGAAAATTGCTAAAAAAACATCGATTTTCGGGCTGTCTGGGCATTGGTCTTGCCGATTCCACTGATGGACTCACCGATTCCATGAAGAAACGCATCCTACTCGTCAAGTAGGTTCATACACTCGACGAGTAGGACCCCCAAACAGCGTATTTTCGACTTTTAAGGCTGGAATTGGACTAGAATCATTACCGTAAGCTGTTTTTGAACCTATAAACCTGTTTTTGATGTGGCAATGTTCATTCTAATCCAATTTCAAAGATAATTGTCAATAAATTCATGTTTTGTATATGTTTAAGGATTAGGCTAATTACATGAAAAATTTTGATTTGAATTTTCTTGTTCTTATGAGTTGCTTAGATTAATAGAAAAGTTATGTGAAATTGTTGTTTTCAATCCAAATTAATCTAAGAGTTGATTCTAAAATTTGTTTTTGTAACTTGTCCTCAAGTTATATGAAAAGTCAAATTTAAGATTCATAAAACTCATAAATATTTCCATAGGTTATGAATAAAGAAAAGTCACATTCTTTTAATAGTTTAAAGTCTACCATAACTTGTCCTCAAGTTATGGAACTTCAAGAGTTTTTGGATTAAAGCTACTTTGAACACATAAGTTATGGAATTGAATAGTTTTGAATAGTTTCAAACTTGCCCTCAAGTTTTGGAATTTGAAAAGTTTTTCGTTATGAATACTTTAATTCCATGTTAATCCCTTAGAATTTTAAAAGTTAAAATTCAACCCTCATACTTCATAATGTTATAAGTTAATATATATATATATATATATATATATATATATATATATATATATATATATATATATATATATATGTATGTATGTATGTATAAGAGCAAGTCAGTCTTACCATTAGTAGGCCTCATTCATAAAGCCGGTCTATAAGGGGGTATAATGTTACTGCCTGTAAAATGGCAGTTAATGGGTGTCCACTCTTACCCACTGCTTCCTTGACTAGTGGAGGGTCTTTAGCTGAACGGGTAGGACAAGGACTAGAATTCTCCCTTCATTACAAGTATTAATGATAAATATAGAGTAACTAAATGTTTTTATAATTCCCAATCTTATTTACTTTAGGAAAATGTGAATATGGTGCTAATCCATGAAATTACATGTCACACCCTGAAACCGATGGCGGAAACGTTCCGGGGCGGAGGACGTCATGAAATATCGCAACCAATGTACATAGTAAGCATAGTAAACACAAAACTTTACACTACATAGATTCATTTACATTGTCTGAAAACAAAGAGTTACATATGTTATAAATATATATATACATATATATATATATATATATATCTATATATATATATATATATATATATATATATATATATATATATATATATATATATATATATATATCGCGGGGTACCTGTCTAATGTGGACCTGAGAATACAAGCAGTTTAAAAATCAGCATAAAGTTGGTGAGTTCATAAGCGGTTTGTTTTTCTGAAAATGAACGAGTTTCCTTTGGTTTTCCGAAGTTTGTTATCGAAGAAAATACCATATTTTCTTATAAGTATAGTTTGGTTATCCGTTTGTTATACAATCTGGTTATGTATAGTTTGTTATCCCAGGAAAAGCTCTTATTTTCCTTAAAAGTTTATAGTTGGTTATCGGTTTCTGAAAGTAGTGTACAAGTGTCTACCATACTTTATGTGTTCGTGTGATGTTTCCTGAAAACCTGTTTATCCTTGAAAAGTACATTAGTTTTAACACGTATATAAAACTAATAAATAAGTATAAAAGTATTCATAATCTAAATTGCGAGTTCCATAACCATACTACAGACTGGATAAGGCTCAAAACAGGGGCCCGTATCTTTTTATGACTTTTGTCACCCTTGAACCTTTCGGTTCGATTGTAGCTAGCAGCCAGGTGCGCGGTTGTCAATCCCGTATAGATCTATACACTCATGTCACGTTCTCCCTCCAAGAGATTCGGGTTATAGGGGTAGTCCTACACTCTCGTAACTAGGGGAGTGTTATAAGGACGTGTCTCCAATCTTAAGATTAATGAATTAAAAGATAATAAAACAGGAAATTCTATTTTATTAGTCCTTCACTCTCGTAACTAGGGGGAGTGTTATCAAGGACTTGTCTAAAGTTCTAAGTTTAATATTACTATTCCACCACTCTCGTAACTAGGGGGAGTGGTAAAGTTCTAAGTTTAATGTTATTAGTCCTTCACTCTCGTATCTATGGGGAGTGTTATCAAGGACGTCTTAAAGTTCTAAGGTTCATACTTTAAACAGTAATGATGTGGAAATATATTTGTGAAATATAAAATATAACATTTTAAAACGAGTTTCACAAATAACATGACAGTTTACTCTGCAAGTTTAACGATTGGTTAATAAAGTTTTCCGAGTTAAAAGCATACGAAATATGAAATAGATCAAATGAAATCATAAGTTTGAGTACATGATTTCCTTGTACTTTTGCTTATATTCCCCCCCCCCCCCTGAAAACATTGAAAACATGGAAAAACGTAGGGGTATGAACTCACTAGTCGAGAAGCGTGTTGGTTTAGATGCTAAGTGTTAATTCGGGACTTTAAAACACGCGAGGTTCCTATGTAATATGAAGAGATACACATTTGTATCTAATTAGACCCTGAACCACTAATCAAATACAAATAAACACTTCGAGATGCGAAAACACTTCATTAAAAGTGTTTGAAGTGACCCGGGTGACATCTATGGACGTGTATGGCTTGGATATGGAGTTTGCTCTTCAAGAGTAAACTCTTAATGGAGTTTACAGCCCAAATGACCAACTGCCCATGATTTTACGGCCATAAACTCATGGTGGGGTGTTCTTGGGTGCTAAACGGTCTAACAACTCTTGTGGTGTAATGCTAGGCTTGGTTTTTAAGGCATTGGAAGGTAATTTGGACATCCTAAGGACCATTTGAGGAGTTTAAGGTAGTAAACTAGGAGTTTATAGCCGTAAACTGTTATGTGCCCATTCAAAGTGTGCTTTGGTGGTCCTAGGTCAATCACAAGAGTTTCTAGCTCAATATACAAGTCATAGGATGAAGTTAAGGCACCATTTGACCCATTTATAGGAGTTTACGGCCCAGGAACCCATTCTTTGGGGGTTTACGGACGTGAACTCCTTAGGGAGTGGTTTCTATCAAGTTTAAGGTCCCTAACATATTTGTGGTTGCTTTTAGACTTTGTTCGAAGGCTTGGGAGGTGTTTAAGGGGCATCTTAACACCTTAGAAGGTGTTTACGATCTAAGAATTGGTGTTTACGGCCCAAGCATGTTCTTGGGCAGTAAACTCATGGTTACCCCTCAAATTTTAAGGTTTAGGTGCTCTAAGTCCAATATGGTAAGCCCCTAAGTCGTATCTAAGCTCCAAATGTGGTTTGGAAGGGTTTTAAGGCTCAAAAACCTCCTTTGTATGAGTTTGCTGCCCAAGGATGTTCCAAGGCCGTAAACTCATGTCTTTGGTCCTAATTCATGATTTAACTACGAATTTGCAAGCTAAACTTGTTAATCTATGAGTTAGGAAGGATTACATACCTATTTGGGACTTGAACTATGTGATTTTGGGTCCAAGATAGAGTTTCTAGTGAGAGAGTAGAGAGAGAGAGAGAGAGTGTGGAAAGGTTCAAATGAAGCCCACTCAAATTTAAATAGGGTTCGGCTTTGGGGCTCGGTGGAATTCTACCCGATACTGATGTTAAACGAGGCTTTTGGTCGCACCCGATTAAATTGTCGTAATACGATATGGTCGAAACTAGAATTTCTCTAATCACTAGTTTGGGGTGTTTTCTTGAGTTTCAAACGTGTTTGGATACCTACGAGGTCTTATTAAAAGTCTTAAATTAATTGACTTAATTCAAAAACGAATTGGAAACAATTTGCTAAAGACGAGTTTTATGAACGGAAACGAGTTACGACGATGAGACAAACTTCGGGTTGTCACATTATCCCACCGTTAGAGGGAATTTCGTCCCGAAATTCAAACTTTAGATACAATTCATGGATTCGGAAAGAAATACGGATACTTCTACTTTGTCGGATTTTCACGCTCTCAAGTGAACTCGGGTCCTCGTATAACATTCCAGCGAACCTTCACTTATCGGGATACGGCTTTGTTTCGCACGTTTAAATATTTTCATCTATGATTTCGATTGGTTATCTCATGAGGTTCAGACTTTCTTTGATTTCGGTCACATCGGAGGGATTACTAGGGTTTCATTGGATAAGAACTACTTTAGAATGAAGATGTGGAATACCGAATGGATGTTGCTAAGTTTTGAAGGTAATCGGAGTTTGTAAGTTACGGAATTGATCCTAAGCGTATTATGTCCTTTCGGGGAAAAACTTTCAATAGGACACGGTCTCCAACAAATGAGTACACCTTTCTATGTCGGAGTGGTTAGGGGTTTGGAGATCTTGGAAAAATTTTGAGTGAATCTACGATAGTAGTTGACAAGATCCAATAATTGACAGATTTCTGTGGGTGTCTTCGGTGTCGATTAATTCTTTATCATCTGGGTCTTGGACGGGTCCACATGTATGCTTTCCTAGCTTACCACGTGACCAGGGCTTGACTACGAGGGTAGCTCCAGGAATTTGGTCGATGTGGAACTTGACTTGACGTTCGAGAGGAACTCCTGGAAGCTTTTCGGGAAATACACCAGGAAAAATTACAGACTTCGGGGATGCAACTTCCTGTTTCTCGATGGTTATATAGGCTAGGAATTTATGGCACTCCCTTCGGGGAAGCCTTTTGAGCTTTGATGTATGAAATGATGCAAGGGATGAAACTAATTTTATCGCCATAGATTATAAGAGTTTGACCAGGGGAAAGGTTGAGATGGATAGATTTCTCGGAACAAAGGATATCAGCACGAGTGAGACTCAATCAATCCATGCCCATGATAACATCAAAGTTCTTTATTGAAAACTGGCATAAGATTGATCGCCAAGGGTAAGGGTACAACCTATGAATATATCGCTAATTTCCTTATTCTCATTGTTAGTCATCTCGACGGTAGACATTTCGGTTACTAATGGAGGACTAAGATTAAGATGATGTTTGAATAAATAGATAACAGGTTCACTTTCAACAGTATAATCGAAAAGGATTGCAAGTATAAGGGCTGTCGAGGAGGAATATACCTGTGGCAACGTTAGGATCGGTGGCTTCCTCATCTTGTCCTATAGCTAGGACTCTTCCAGTGTTGCCAGCTATTGTTGTCTTGGGGCAGTTTCGCTTGAAATGCTCGACTTCGCCGTAACCGTAGCAGGCCTGACTGATACCCGCTCCAGATGCTTGATTGGTTGATTGGGTTGGTGTCTTGCAATTTTTCGTAGTGTGACCCTTTTTGCCATAGCTGTTACAAAATACCTCTCGAAATGGGCTGGAAGTGAGGTGATGATAGTTGCACTTGTTACACGGAGGGAGGGTACCAGCATACATACTGGTAGGAGTTTGAGCTGTGGATCCGACGGCAGACACAGCAACAGGGGCAGTAGCAGCGCGAACTGCCACCGTTTGCTGCTTCTTCCATGACTCCCGAGAAGGCTGAATCTTCTTCTTTTTCTCATATTTTCTTTTCTCACCACTCCTCTCTGTCGGCTCAAGAGTGGTGGCTGCTTCCTCTAAGTCATCGCTATGGTCGATCAGGGTTTGCGCTAGGCATTTGGCGTTGTTGTAGGTGTCTGGCTTCGCTGCCAAGACAATTCCCTTGGTTGGCTGGGTCAACCCCCAGATGAACCTCTCAATCTTTTTACTCTCTGGGGTAACCATTCCCCGACAAAGTACCGCCAAGTCATCGAATCTTGAAGTGTAAGCGGCGATATCGGAACCCTTCATCTTCAGGTTCCAGAGTTCGTGTTCTAGCTTCTGCATTTCGCCTCGAGGGCAGTACTCCGCAAGCAGAAGTTCCTTCATGGCCTCCCAACCCATGGCATTGGCTACCGGTAGGGTTAGGGATTTGACTCGGTCGTTCCACCAAGTCAGGGCTTTATCGGTGAACGTGCAGGCAGCGAACTTCACCTTATCCGATTCAGAGCAGGCACAGATTTCGAAAATAGATTCGATTTTCTCGAACCATCGGGTTAGGGCAATGACACCTCCAGTTCCATCGAAAGACGAGGGTTTCGCGTTCATAAAATCTTTATAGGAACACTCCTTCCGGTGTCCCTGGCTACCTTCCTGGTTTTGGGGCTGTGGACCACCTCCTGAACCACCGGGGTTCATTTGCGACATGGCGGCTGCCACTGCGGCATTAACAGCTGCCTGGAACATTACGGGATCAAATTAGGGAGGAAGTGGTGGCGGAGGATTGTTGTTCTTTGAGCTGGGTCTCTTTCTTGGAGGCATCTTGATCTAAAAAGATCAGGAAAGAGAGGATGGTAAGTCCTCTGAAATGAACCAAGAGATATGATACAAGGGATATCTCATTACGACAGATATAGAATTCTATTAAGCGATAAAGCAGGAATGAGTTATCAAAGCAGACTAACTATCGATAAGGAATGATTGAGGAGCAATGTTGGAATGAGGATTTCTATAACGGATTTGGCTCGAGAAATACAACCATAGTATTTCATGTTTCACTGCAATGACGGCTCGTTGTTTGGGTATTGGGTAAGTTTTAGGCATGCCGATTACCATAGTTACTCCCAAGCACATGTTGGCCGTGTCTCGAATGAATATAATTGATCAGGCTATATTGATCCTAGACACGACTATATAACTGCCCAGGTTTAACCGCAGCGTACAACACCCACTTACTTATGTTTTGTTCTACTTGTAGCTACGGATTTCGACGGTTAGGTATACTTGAATACTTTTGAAAATACTTATATTTTAAAGTATACTTTTAGTTCAGAGCACTTATGCCCCTTAGTGTTTATAGTCTTATACCATGTAAGGTTTGGTATACTAGTTCACTATAAACAAGGGCTCTGATACCAATCTGTCACACCCCGAAACCGATGGCGGAAACGTTCCGAGGCGGAGGACGTCATGAAATATCGCAACCAATGTACATAGTAAGCATAGTAAACACAAAACTTTACATTACGTAGATTCATTTACATTGTCTAAAAAAAAGAGTTACATTTGTTATATATATATATATATATATATATATATATATATATATATATTGTAGGGTCTGAAAGGTGTTGTGTCTTGGGCTCACTATTTAGTTCATTTAGTGTCCGGATTGGGCCTGTCCATACGTGAGTTATATCTAGGGTTTTGTATTTATAGGTGCTTGCATGCATCTTAGTACGTAGGGATTTGGAAGTTAATTGCTCTAAAAGATTTATTTGTTTTGTAACCCTAACAGCCTCTACATCGGAAGTTCTTTATCGAGCTATGCTGAGGCTTCAAGCTATTGAATCATTCGACATATTTTGATTCATTCTTGTGTTTTATATTGCTGTTTATCATTTTTGTGATTAACCTGTTAGAAGATCTAAACGATCAAAGAGTTTCTTAACTCATCAATTGGTATCAGAGCAGGAGACTGTGTAATTCATACACATCTTTTCTGTGAAATAAGTGATTAGGGTTTATTCCGCATTTACTGGTATTTATTGAGCCGTCACTCCATAATTGACGTATCTAAGTATTTATTCATCTTGCCCTAATATTACCGATTACAAGTCTGATCTTACAACAGGTTAAAACAATCAAGCATGGACGATTCTCAATCCAATCCTATCAACATCTCAAACAGTATTGGATCTACAACAAAGATTCCAATTCTCTACACTCAAGATTATGAGGTTTGGGCGCATCACTTTGAAGACTACGTCATTGGATCTGAAGATAATGGATATTTGATATGGGAAGCTATTGTGTCTGGACCATTTGCTCATTCAGGAACATCCAGAATTATTAAAACTCAAAAGGAGTATAATGATTTGTTAAAAGATGTGAAAGATGTTGCTCAGGATGAAAAGGAGAAGTTTCAGTGCAACATCAAGGCATTGCGACTGATTCGATTCGCTCTTCAATTTGACACGTTTAGATTGGTTAGTTCCTGTAGTACTGCTAAAGAAATCTGGGATCGGCTGCGAGAGCTGTATTCTACAGATGAAGATCCGGAGCACTCAATTCAGACCTTGCTTCTATCTGAATTTGGAGAGTTCAAGCAAAATCCTGATGATTCTGTTAAACAGACGTTTGATCGCTTCAATCATCTTCCCAGCAAGATGATCAAACATGATATTGAAAGGAAGCTTATGGAACAGAAGGTCACTTTTCTGAATGGTCTAAGATCCGAATGGAGAGCTGTTGTGTCAACAGTTAAAGCACACGAGCAGTTCAAATCATACTCGCTGGCGAAACTGGTGGGAATTCTGAAATCCCAAGAAAAGATTGTGCTGCAAGAAAATAGCGTTGTTTCTAGTCTGGGGTCTCTAGCGCTTCTGTCCAAGGGTAAAAATGTAGAAGAAGATGAAGAGGATCTTAATCTGGGAGATCACGATATGACAGCCGAAGACTATGCTTTAATGGTGTCAAATCCTAGAAGGTTTATCAAGAAAAAGTTTCCTTCCAACAAAAATCGTAATTGGCAGGGAAGCTATAGTTCCGAAAGAGTGAAAGATGAACCGAAGGTTGAGGAGTCGAAAAAGGAAGCAAAGGGTGAAGCTAACTCTGGTGTCAGTTGCTTCTACTGTGGGGGAAAGAATCACTGCGCAAAGGATTGCGCGCTGAAGAAGATTGATATGGGAAGCTATTGTGTCTGGACCATTTACTCATTCAGGAACATCCAGAATTATTAAAACTCAAAAGGAGTATAATGATTTGTTAAAAGATGTGAAAGATGTTGCTCAGGATGAAAAGGAGAAGTTTCAGTGCAACATCAAGGCATTGTGACTGATTCGATTCGCTCTTCAATCTGACACGTTTAGATTGGTTAGTTCCTGTAGTACTGCTAAAGAAATCTGGGATCGGCTGCAAGAGTTGTATTCTACAGATGAAGATCTGGAGCACTCAATTCAGACCTTGCTTCTATCTGAATTTGGAGAGTTCAAGCAAAATCCTGATGAGTCTGTTACACAGACGTTTGATCGCTTCAATCATCTTCCCAGCAAGATGATCAAACATGATATTGAAAGGAAGCTTATGGAACAGAAGGTCACTTTTCTGAATGGTCTAAGATCCGAATGGAGAGCTGTTGTGTCAACAGTTAAAGCACACGAGCAGTTCAAATCATACTCGCTGGCGAAACTGGTGGGAATTCTGAAATCCCAAGAAAAGATTGTGCTGCAAGAAAATAGCGTTGTTTCTAGTCTGGGGTCTCTGGCGTTTCTGTCCAAGGGTAAAAATGTAGAAGAAGATGAAGAGGATCTTAATCTGGGAGATCACGATATGACAGCCGAAGACTATGCTTTAATGGTGTCAAATCCTAGAAGGTTTATCAAGAAAAAGTTTCCTTCCAACAAAAATCGTAATTGGCAGGGAAGCTATAGTTCCGAAAGAGTGAAAGATGAACCGAAGGTTGAGGAGTCGAAAAAGGAAGCAAAGGGTGAAGCTAACTCTGGTGTCAGTTGCTTCTACTGTGGGGGAAAGAATCACTGCGCAAAGGATTGCGCGCTGAAGAAGATTGATATGGGAAGCTATTGTGTCTGGACCATTTGCTCATTCAGGAACATCCAGAATTATTAAAACTCAAAAGGAGTATAATGATTTGTTAAAAGATGTGAAAGATGTTGCTCAGGATGAAAAGGAGAAGTTTCAGTGCAACATCAAGGCATTGTGACTGATTCGATTCGCTCTTCAATCTGACACGTTTAGATTGGTTAGTTCCTGTAGTACTGCTAAAGAAATCTGGGATCGGCTGCAAGAGTTGTATTCTACAGATGAAGATCTGGAGCACTCAATTCAGACCTTGCTTCTATCTGAATTTGGAGAGTTCAAGCAAAATCCTGATGAGTCTGTTACACAGACGTTTGATCGCTTCAATCATCTTCCCAGCAAGATGATCAAACATGATATTGAAAGGAAGCTTATGGAACAGAAGGTCACTTTTCTGAATGGTATAAGATCCGAATGGAGAGCTGTTGTGTCAACAGTTAAAGCACACGAGCAGTTCAAATCATACTCGCTGGCGAAACTGGTGGGAATTCTGAAATCCCAAGAAAAGATTGTGCTGCAAGAAAATAGCGTTGTTTCTAGTCTGGGGTCTCTAGCGCTTCTGTCCAAGGGTAAAAATGTAGAAGAAGATGAAGAGGATCTTAATCTGGGAGATCACGATATGACAGCCGAAGACTATGCTTTAATGGTGTCAAATCCTAGAAGGTTTATCAAGAAAAAGTTTCCTTCCAACAAAAATCGTAATTGGCAGGGAAGCTATAGTTCCGAAAGAGTGAAAGATGAACCGAAGGTTGAGGAGTCGAAAAAGGAAGCAAAGGGTGAAGCTAACTCTGGTGTCAGTTGCTTCTACTGTGGGGGAAAGAATCACTGCGCAAAGGATTGCGCGCTGAAGAAGATTGATATGGGAAGCTATTGTGTCTGGACCATTTGCTCATTCAGGAACATCCAGAATTATTAAAACTCAAAAGGAGTATAATGATTTGTTAAAAGATGTGAAAGATGTTGCTCAGGATGAAAAGGAGAAGTTTCAGTGCAACATCAAGGCATTGTGACTGATTCGATTCGCTCTTCAATCTGACACGTTTAGATTGGTTAGTTCCTGTAGTACTGCTAAAGAAATCTGGGATCGGCTGCAAGAGTTGTATTCTACAGATGAAGATCTGGAGCACTCATTTCAGACCTTGCTTCTATCTGAATTTGGAGAGTTCAAGCAAAATCCTGATGAGTCTGTTACACAGACGTTTGATCGCTTCAATCATCTTCCCAGCAAGATGATCAAACATGATATTGAAAGGAAGCTTATGGAACAGAAGGTCACTTTTCTGAATGGTCTAAGATCCGAATGGAGAGCTGTTGTGTCAACAGTTAAAGCACACGAGCAGTTCAAATCATACTCGCTGGCGAAACTGGTGGGAATTCTGAAATCCCAAGAAAAGATTGTGCTGCAAGAAAATAGCGTTGTTTCTAGTCTGGGGTCTCTGGCGTTTCTGTCCAAGGGTAAAAATGTAGAAGAAGATGAAGAGGATCTTAATATGGGAGATCACGATATGACAGCCGAAGACTATGCTTTAATGGTGTCAAATCCTAGAAGGTTTATCAAGAAAAAGTTTCCTTCCAACAAAAATCGTAATTGGCAGGGAAGCTATAGTTACGAAAGAGTGAAAGATGAATCGAAGGTTGAGGAGTCGAAAAAGGAAGCAAAGGGTGAAGCTAACTCTGGTGTCAGTTGCTTCTACTGTGGGGGAAAGAATCACTGCGCAAAGGATTGCGCGCTGAAGAAGATTGATATGGGAAGCTATTGTGTCTGGACCATTTGCTCATTCAGGAACATCCAGAATTATTAAAACTCAAAAGGAGTATAATGATTTGTTAAAAGATGTGAAAGATGTTGCTCAGGATGAAAAGGAGAAGTTTCAGTGCAACATCAAGGCATTGTGACTGATTCGATTCGCTCTTCAATCTGACACGTTTAGATTGGTTAGTTCCTGTAGTACTGCTAAAGAAATCTGGGATCGGCTGCAAGAGTTGTATTCTACAGATGAAGATCTGGAGCACTCAATTCAGACCTTGCTTCTATCTGAATTTGGAGAGTTCAAGCAAAATCCTGATGAGTCTGTTACACAGACGTTTGATCGCTTCAATCATCTTCCCAGCAAGATGATCAAACATGATATTGAAAGGAAGCTTATGGAACAGAAGGTCACTTTTCTGAATGGTCTAAGATCCGAATGGAGAGCTGTTGTGTCAACAGTTAAAGCACACGAGCAGTTCAAATCATACTCGCTGGCGAAACTGGTGGGAATTCTGAAATCCCAAGAAAAGATTGTGCTGCAAGAAAATAGCGTTGTTTCTAGTCTGGGGTCTCTGGCGTTTCTGTCCAAGGGTAAAAATGTAGAAGAAGATGAAGAGGATCTTAATCTGGGAGATCACGATATGACAGCCGAAGACTATGCTTTAATGGTGTCAAATCCTAGAAGGTTTATCAAGAAAAAGTTTCCTTCCAACAAAAATCGTAATTGGCAGGGAAGCTATAGTTCCGAAAGAGTGAAAGATGAACCGAAGGTTGAGGAGTCGAAAAAGGAAGCAAAGGGTGAAGCTAACTCTGGTGTCAGTTGCTTCTACTGTGGGGGAAAGAATCACTGCGCAAAGGATTGCGCGCTGAAGAAGATGGCAGAGAAAGACGAAGAGAAAGATGAAGAAGCAAGTCTTATGAAAAGACTAGAAGAGATAAAGAGGAAGAAGGCTGCTACTAATTATTCTATGAATGCTCTTATTATGCAGGGTTCGGCAGAGGATGACGAGTTCGGTGGCGTACAGGTGTGGTCGACCGACTCAGAAGATGATGAGGTGAGAAAGCCTTCTCATGGAAAGGCTTATGTCGCAAAAGGTGGTCAAACCACTGGAAGATGTCTGATGGTGACCGATGTATCTCAGATGAGGGGATAAAACACTGATTGTGGAAATGAAGGGGCCAAGGAGCAAGAGGACTTATGCTTTACAGCAAAACCTCTCAGTGTGCAGATCAGTGAACTTGATGAACTAATCAAGAAGGTACAATCTGTTTTTGTTTCGTTTAAAATTCCACAAAAATCATATGAAAAGGAATTAAATAACTTGAATTCAAGAATTTCAAATCTAGATAGTTGTTTAACTCAAACACGGGTCACAAATTCTAATCTGACTGACCAAATAAGCAGGGTGTCATCCAAGAGTGAGGAGTGAAGGATGTGGATTGAGCAGAGGGAGTTGGAGCTAATTATGTCTAGGGATGAAAACATTTATTTGCAAAGAGACAATTTGAAATTGTTAAAACAAAGGAATGTTTTTTGTTTGATCGCTAAAAGACTTTATGCTAACATTACTCAACTGTATCTAAATTGTGAAATAGGGCAGAAGATACATCGCATGATTCTACCCTTCCTTGAGTTTAAGGAGGATGAAATCGATGCTGAAGCATACAACTGTGAAAGTGTTGTATCTTCCGATGATGTTAATCCTACTTATATGTATGGTCTGGACAAAATAAAATCTTTTATAAGGTCCAAAGACCATAAGGACATGCTTAAAAATCTTTTAGATGGAAATGATAAGCTGATACTCAGGACCGAAAGCATACAAAAATTCGACTCATTGAGTACCAATTTAAGTTCAGAAAACAAAATTGATGTTGAAAACGCATCTGAACTTAATGAGGACGATGATATGATTGAAATTTCTGTAGAGGTTGAAGTCGACTGTTCTGAGTTTGTCAAGAGCGAACCCGAAAACCACAAAAACCTGATTTCTGAAAATTCTGTGGAATTCGCTCGTTTGTCCAAATCTAAGTCCCCAGCCCTTAAAGAAAAGGCCGTTGTGTTTCAGAAGGTTAGAACTACTCCCAATCAGGTGTATAAGGTCACAGGAGTAACCGAACATCAAACAGCCGAACTCACTACCATAGTGAACGAAGATAATACAGATGGCTGTGATGCGTTTTTCTGGTCAGCACCCATAGACAATGCAGACAAAACGGTTGGTCTGTCGGAGCGAACATCCTGGAAGACCAAAGGTAGATATGTGCCCGAACCGCTGAATAAGCCTACCAAATTTGACGAACCAAGTACAAGTGGCACAAAAGAAATTCCTGTAGAAGAAGTCACCTACACAAGCGAAACATCATCTATGAAGAGTGAACCGATTGCTAAGAAGCTGAAACAAAAAGCTAATATCCACAGACAACTGAAACAGGTGAAAAATCAAAAGCAGCAGAGAAACCTGAGATACAAGAAAAATCTCTCAGAGCGAAAGTAGTTGTGGCGCTCTCAAAACCCTCATTACTCTTACCATGATAAATATTCTAAGTCAGAGAGAAAGACTTTCGGGCCACACAAAGAACATAACCGAAAGGATAGGTTCGGTCCCGAAAGCAACAGCAACCGAAAAACTAGTTTCGGTCCACCAAATAATAACAGGCAAAGACCTGATTCCAGTCCATCAAGCTTTTATAATAAAAGACCAAGTTTCGGACCACCAACCAACAACATCCAAAAATCCAACTTCGGCTCATTATCAAGCGGCTACCGAAGGTCCAGGTTCGGTCCCTCTAATGACCACAAACGAAAGGGTCATTTTGAACCCCAAGTTAGGAAAGACTCTCATTCTAATTTCTTTTCCTCTAATTCTTCTCATTCTCAATCTTCTTCTAAACCCAATTATGTTCCTACACAAAATTCAAGATCATCAACGAACTTGAAAGGAAAAAGGAAGATTTCCATAGCCAAGGAAGACCAAAAGCAGACTAAAGTCCATACCCCAGAATCTGAATCCAAAAAGCATGCAACTAATCCTAATAAAATCAAAGTGTTTACCATAAAAAGAAAAGTTGAAACAACCTTAATAAAACGAACATATCTTGTTGATGTTTCTCTTACTATTCATGTTCATGTGAAAGGCTCACGTGGACCCAAGAAACTTTGGGTTCCTAAATCTACTTAATTTTTGCAGGTTACTAGTGACGAGCAGTTAGACGAAGAATGGTATATTGATAGTGGCTACTCACGTCACATGACAGGAAGGAAGGAAGAGCTAAGGGAGTTTCGATCACTTCAAAATGGTGGCAATGTCAAGTTCGGTAACAACTCCTATGGAACAATAAAGGGTTATGGGATGATAACCAATGGAGACTTCACAAATAAGAAAGGTGGAATACGTAAAAGGATTGCAGCATAACCTCATCACTGTATCTCAACTGGTGGGAGGTACCGGTCTTAAAGTTTCATTCGACGACGAAGGCTCAGAAATTGTAGAGAAGAAATCCAATTAGGTAATTCTCAAATTAGATCGAAAAGGCCAAATGTTTCCTCTGAATCTTAGACCAATCAAAGGGAATCCAACCATATGTCTTTTATCCAAAGCTCATTCCGACGAAAGTTGGTTGTGGCACCGAAGGCTCTCACATCTCAGCTTCAAAGACATCAACAAACTTGTCGCCGGAGGTCATGTTCGGGGTCTCCCATTGCTCAAGTTTGATCGAGAACACTTGTGCGCTGCATGCGAAATGGGGAAACAAAGTCGTCAAAGTCACCCATCAATTATAAACACGAAAGTTGTTGAACCACTTGAGTTGCTTCACATCGACTTGTGTGGTCCATCATCAATCGAGAGCATTGGCGGTAGCAAGTATATTCTTGTTATTGTTGATGATTTCTCACGTTTTACATGGGTATTCTTTCTGAAGCACAAATCTGAGGCCACTCCCAAGCTGAAGATGTTTATTAAGCAGGTTGAAGTGCAACCAAGAAAAGTCGTTCGAAACATTAGGAGCGACAATGGACTGGAATTCAAGAACAAAGAATTCGAATACTTCTTGGCAGAAAAAGGAACCAGTCATCACTTCTCAGCCCCTTATACGCCTCAACAGAATGGTATTGTCGAAAGGAGAAACCGATCCTTGTGCGAGGCGGCCCGAACTATGCTAAGGTTTGCTTCTCTTCCCTTATATTTATGGGCTGATGTTATTGCTGCAGCATGTTTTATGCAGAATAGGTCTTATCTCAACAAGCGTTTCTCTCTCACTCCTTATGAGATCATCAATAACAGGAAGCCGAATGTAAAATTCTTCCATGTGTTCGATTCAAGGTACTTCATCTTCAACTCCAAAGAACATCGTAACAAGTTTGATGTTAAAGCTGACGAAGGAACTTTTCTGGGATATTCTCTTACTTCAAAGGCATACCGGGTTTTAAATAAATGTTCTAGAAAGATTGAAGAAACCTATTATGTGACGTTCGATGACAGTTACGTCAAAAAACTAAAGACTACTGAAGAAGCAATTGGAGAGATTTTCTCTCAAACAGGTCAAGTCACAGCCCCAATTGCTAATTTATTTGATCAGTTCGTAGACTTATTCGATGAACCTGAGAAAGCCACTCTCTCGGAAGACAAGGCGGCAGACAACAAAATCGATCGTCTGAAGCAGATTATCGAAGAAGCAGCCAAACAAATGGGAGAAGGAGAACCAGTTCGAAATGAACCTCCTCAGCACAACACTTCAGTTGAGGGGGAGAATGAATTCTCTTCAAATCAACTGGACTCACATTTTCAGGGGGAGAATTCAATCCCTATAGCACCCGAAAGTCCTGTAGCACCTGAAAGCCCGGCTACACCCGAAAGTCTTGTAGCACCTGAAAGCCCGGCTACACCCGAAAGTTCAGTAGCACCCGAAGGTCCAAATCAACATGAAGATCCAAATGATTCATCATCTGTTGAGGGGGAGAATTCTGACATGGTCTATGATGATGATATTCAATCTGAGTTGGAAGATATGGTCAATGCCGAATTGGATCCATCCTTTGATCCAAACTTTCCTCCGCTCACTAACTGGACCAGAGATCATCCTGTATCGCAGATAGTGGGTAATGTATCTGAAAAGGTCCTAACCCGATCTCAAGTGAAGGCAAAGCAAACCTCCCTATTTTCGAAAGTAGAGTTCTGCATGTATAATTCCTTCGTATCCAAAGTTGAGCCAAAGACCGTCAATATGGCTCTTGATCATTCTGATTGGTTCCAAGCAATGCAAGATGAACTCAATGAGTTTGAAAGAAATAAGGTCTGGCGTCTCATTCCAACACCAAAAGATGCCTCAGTCGTTGGTCTCAAATGGGTATTCAGAAATAAAATGGATAAGGAGGGAAATGTGATTCATAATAAAGCTCGTCTTGTGGTGAAAGGATACTTCCAGGAAGAAGGAATTGATTATGAAGAAACATTTTCTCCGGTAGCAAGGCTGGAATCTGTTCGGATATTTCTTGCCTATGCTGCACACAAGAACTTCGAGGTCTACCAAATGGATGTGAAATGCGCCTTACTGAATGGAGAACTTGAAGAAACAGTTTACGTGGTGCAACCTCCTGGTTTTGTAAATGAAAAGCATCCAAATCACTGCTACGTTCTAGACAAGGCAATTTATGGTCTGAAACAAGCGCCTAGGGCATGGTATGAAACACTAACTAAGTTCTTAAAGATGTCTAAATTCAAACAAGGTTCGGTTGACCTAACCGTCTTTCGTAAAAAGGAAGGTAACCACCTGATGATAGTTCAAATCTATGTCGATGATATCATCTTTGGCTCAACGAATCCTAGCTTAACAGCTGAATTCAGAAAGCTGATGGAGACTAAATTTGAAATGAGCTCAATGGGTCCGATTAACTTTTTCCTTTGTTTAAACATTAGACAGGGACCCGAAGGCATCTTTATCAACCAGGAAGCATATACCAAGACTCTTCTCACTAAATTCGGAATGATGGGAGATTCAAAGGTCAAAGTTCCAATGGCGTTCGGCACCAAGCTTACACCATCTTTGGAAAAACCAGCAGTCGATATAACGCTTTACTGCCAAATGATTGGTTCCCTGATGTACCTCACAGCTAGCAGGCCTGATATAATGTTTTCTGTGTGTTATTGTGCTAGGTTTCAGGCGAATCCTCGTGAACCACACATGCTAGAAGTGAAAAACATACTCCGATATCTGAAGCGAACCACCTCTCTCGGTCTCTGGTATCCCTCAAACTCAGGTTTCTTTTTTCAAGCATACTCAGATGCAGAACTTGGAGGATGTGGTTTAGACAGGAAAAGCACCACAGGAGGATGTCAATTCCTCGATGGGAAGTTGGTGAGCTGGCAATCTAAGAAACAAACATGTGTTTCACTGTCTACAGCTGAAGCAGAATATATTGCATCCGCTTCTTGCACATCTCAAGTGATTTGGATCCAAAGCCAACTCCGGGATTATGGACTCAATATGAAAAAGATCCCACTATATTGTGACTCGGAAAGTGCAATTAGGATCTGTCATAACCCAGTGCAACATTCCAAAAGCAAACACATTGCATTGAGGTATCACTTCATTAAAGATCATGTAGAAGACGAAAACGTAGAGATTCATTTTGTTCGAACTATTGATCAACTGGCTAACATCTTCACCAAATCTCTTCCTGAAACAACTTTTAATAAAATTCTACAAGGGCTAGGTATGATGTAATCGGAGTCAGTACCAAAAACTACTTCTCAAAACTAAAAGTTGGAAGCGAAATGAACCGAACATTCGGGTTCGGTTCACATAAGTGCCGAAATGAACCGAGCACTCGGGTTTGGTCCTATTCACTTGTCTTCGCTTATCACTTAAAGGTAGTTTCTTTGGTTGTAATCTTTTTGTACGCTTATTTCTCAATTATTTCTATCTTATTTTCCAATTCTTTTTCTTTTTCAAACATTTTTTTTCAAACCGAAATGAACCGAGCGTTCGGTCTATTTCGGGTTCGGTTCCAAATTTTTTGTTTTTCTCTTTGAATCAAAAACTCCAAAAATATTTTTTTCTATTCATTAAATTTTTTTTATCATTTGTGAATAATCAATAGGGCAGGTATTGTTGTCACATCTTTTAATAGTTAAGTGTCCCTAGAAGCATGTTGCTATATGTTGTCCAAAGCCTCAACCGATTCTGAATAAAGCCTTACTAACATGGTATATACAAACCTTGTCTTCCCAATTAGACTATTATATTTATTCTAATCATGAGCTACCTTACTCTCTTCTCACATGAGATAAGAGTTTTCTGCTTGATCCTTATTTTAACAGCAGAGGTACTTTGGTTTCTTTACACCATCTCCAATATTTTTCTCCATCCTCTTCGCTTCATACACATAACCCTTGAGACTCTCAGCAATTACCACTGAGGTTTATGGTTACACAATTTCTGTGTTTATGATCTTAGCTTTGTGCCACTACGTGTTAAGTGAAACCCACAATTCAATACCTACAATGCATTGACGGTGAACAATTAAATTTGCTCTAGTTTTCACTAATGAATTAATGAATTCACCCATGGGGCTGTACCTTGAAATCTCTGAATATTCTTTTTGTGTGATTCCTATGAAATTGTTAAATCCCATAACATTTCTTCCCTTAGAATCCAGTTTAAATTTTTTTTTTCTGAGATTTCTGTTGGATTAATGTCTAAGTCCATAACTATAATTGGTAAGACTTGACCTGACCCGACATGGTCCATTTGGGTTGCATGGCATCATGCACTTGGATAGACTAAAATGAGAGAAATAACACTTAAGGTTTATTAATATATTATAAGTTCTAATATATTAATAGAGATTATTTAATTAGTATTGATCAAGAATTAATCTAGAATTAATTAAGTGATCAAAAGAAGACTAATTAAATATATGGGTTGATTGTGTAAATCATCCATACTTATATAGTGGGCTAATGCTCCATGGATTATCAAGTTGGGCTCAAACCCATTGGATGCTCCATGGTGTATTTGAACCCATGGATCCAAGGAAATGGAAAGCCATGTCAATTAGGGTTTACCCTAATTGTAACAACTACATAAGCATCTTATTGATGTGATAAATCGGCCACTAGTTATGCATGGAGGGCAAGCCGATTCTTGAAGTGTTCTCATTTCTCTCTAAGTTATTCCAAGTGATTATGGTGTTGTGTGAACCATTTGAGGTGTCACACTTGGGGCACTAGGCACTCAAGCTTCATGAAGACAAGCACCAACAAAACGTATGTTATTCTAACTTGTGTTATTCAAAGTTTTGTATGCTAGAATAGAACAATACCTTGGAAAGTTGATATTTGCATGTATAATAGAGAAAACATAGATCCAAGGTATTTAGGGTTGCATGTACACTTAGGAGTGTTAGATTACTCAAAACCCAACAGTGGTATCAGAGCCTAGGCTTGTTTTCTTGTTGTACTTGCTTAAACTGCTTAAAAATCGACTTTTGGTGCTGTCTGCCCAGCAGACTCGCCGAGTCCATGAAGGGACTCGACGAGTCCAAGGCAAAATGCATCCAACTCGCTGAGTTTGTTCATGCACTCGACGAGTTGGACCCCCAGACAGCATATTTTCGAGTTTTGGTGCTGGAATTGGTCTAGAATCATTACCTTTGACTGTTTTGGGCTTATAAAACATGTTTTGAATGTGGTAATGATTATGTTAAACCAATTTCAATGCTATAATAAAAGTTTCAATTTTATATGTGTTCATGTTATTCTTGAAAATTATTGATTATGAATGATCATGCTTATGAGTTTTGCTAGATCATAGGAATTGTGTGCAAATTGTTTGGTGATATAATTCATGATCTTGTTGAAAATTGTATGGAGTTCATAACTTGTCCTCAAGTTATGAATTTTCAAGAATTTTATGTTTCCTTGATTTATGAGTTAGTTTAGATTGATAATGAAAAATTATGTTTTAGTTGTTTTCAATCCATATTAATCTAAAAGAAGTTCATAAAAATATGTTTTTTTAACTTGTCTTCAAGTTATGTGAAAAGTCATATTTATGAATCTTAAAAACTCATAAAAGTTTTGTAGGTTACATAAAATGTAAGACTATTTTTCCATTAAATAGTTTAATGACTCCATAATTTGTCCTCAAGTTATGGATGTTGAAGAGACACTTCTTTAAAGTGTTTTTAAAGAATAAGGGGTTACATTAAAATGAAGAGTCTTCATTTTAATGAACCATTAAACTCATAAGTTATGATTTAAAGAGTCTTGAAATAGTTTCAAAACTTGCCCTCAAGTTTTGGAATTTGAAAAGTTACTCCTCATGTATACTTTAATTCCAAATTGAACATTGAAATTTTAAAAAGTTTAAAATTCAACCCTTATACTATTATTATAATTTTAATTATATAGATATGTATAAGAGGAAGTCAATCTTACCGTTAGTAGGCCTCATTCACGAAGCCGGTCTATAAGGGGGGTATAAGGTTACTGCCTATAAAATGACAGTTTAATGGGTGTCCACTCTCACCCACCGCTTCCTTGACTGGTGGAGGGTCGTTAGCCGAACGGGTAGGAATGGACTATAATTCTCCCTTCATTAAAAGTATAATGAAAAATACTAAGTAACTAAACACTTATAAATTCCCAATCTTAGTTACTTAGGAAAATGTGAAAAGGTGCTAGCCCATAAAATTACACTTTGTACCTTACCAAGTCTTTAGTGGAGCGTGTGTGGTTAACCGACACACTAACATGGACTAGTAAGAGTGGCAAAGGGTAACTTGGCTTTATTATAGATCGGTGGAGCGTGTGTGATTAACCGACACATCGATTAGGTAATATTGTTAAGGGTACCAAGTCAATTTGTATGGTTATTCACACCTTGTTTGTGATCCTCGGCATCCCAGTCACAAATTTGAGAGGGCACAATCGAGATTCAAACATGCCATTGAAAAGTTCAATGTATCTCAAAAGATCTAGGAGTTTCAAAACTAATAAAACCTAATAATAAAATATTTCGTTTTCATGGTGGAAATTGGTAAATCGTCATTTACCTACCTTCAACTATTTTATAATTTGGATTACGGCATCCCTCTTCCAGTTATAAATAGGTTGTTGGGTCCTAGCCTTAATATTTCATATTGGGTGTTATATTAAGGACTTTAAATCAACTAACTTGAATTTCTCCCATTATAGATGTCTAGTTTAGACAGCTATGGTCTTCCCAAATCTTTAGGAACAAGCTTCCTAATGAAAATGATATCCCAAATGTTAATGAAGGTGAAAGATCAATCCCTTTGTTGGGCATTTGTGCGACTAGAAATCATACTTCACTTCATCCACCTCCTCCAATAAATCTCCCTACCCACAAATTTTAAGACTTGATATGTTCTAAGTCACTCAATCCCTATTGGCAAGCAAAGTCTATATGTTCTTAGATCTTGGGGATTAAGCCACATATTGACAAGTCGGTAGAGTCGGGTATCGAAGTCTCGAGGTAGCTGGCTGCTGACTTGGTTCTTCAGTCACTCCTTGATGACAGGTCGCGACAAGACCCTTAATGATCTTACCTATTTGCTTGATGATGCTAAATCAGCAATGATTTAGAGCATTAGTAAAAGCAAATTGGATTGGAAGATCTACTTTCCAAACCTATTTGGACATTGAAAATGGTGACATTGGAGGTCCAGGAAAAACATTCTCTTCCCAATGGAAAGGGATCGGCCATAGTCAACTCGGTTGACCAAATGGTAAAGAGAAAGGTTAAGTCTGTGATAGCCCCATCTACCGTTTCCAAAGAGTCCATAAAATTCTGTTGCCAAAGGAAAGACATTGGTTGCGAAGCTGCTAAATTTACCTGAAACATCTTAAGGATGGTAAAGTCAATACGTTTGACTCTACTTTAGGTAAAGTCCATTGTCTAACTCTATTAAGTTTCTATTTTGAGATTCTTATTGCATAATGTGACGAGGTCACATGTTGATGTTTTAAGAATCAAAGAAAAGGTGAAGAAACTTAAAGGAAGTATATGATGATTCTGATCGCGAAGATGGATTTCGATCGCATGGTTCGGTGATCAGAATTTTGAGCTGTTACTTAAGAGTTATGATATATTGCTTAGGAATAGATAACAACAAGTTTTCCATATGGATTGTAAGGATAAATTTTTCCGCAAAGTTTTAAAATAAAAAGAAAAAATGGTTTTGATTTTATTTATTTTAAGTATCCTTACAATGGCATTTGTGAAAAATTGTTGATTATATGTTTCCATTGATAAGCAATATGGGTAAATGGATTTGATTCTTTCATTAGTGGAAGTGTCATAATTTACCAAATAAGGAAAGATTCTCATCACCCAAGTTTCAGTTGGATAGAAACTTGGAATCATGCAACTTGTATTGTATGATCATGAGAATTTTTTTATATATTTGGGAAATTAAGTCTAAATCCTTGTTCACATGTACATGTGAATCAAGTGAAGGAAAAAGGGATCGGATACACTTGGGTGTGCGCTGATCAAGTCCACCACAAAGTTGATAAGATTATTCATTATGATTTACTAAAGTTTAGTAAATATGGTTATACTTACAAGTTTAAGTATAGTTCTGGATCATTGGAGAAGTTTCAATGATAGACATAATGAGTAAGAAGAATCAAATAAGGCAGAAAGATAAAAGTTTCTCTAATCTGAAGAGATGGGAGAGTACTTGAGTATCTTGTTTTATGATTATCTTAGTGATTATGAAACCATGTCACAATTGATCCTCTAAGGACACCTTAGTTCATTTTGTTTGGCTAAGGAGGGGAATCGTGAATTGTTGAAATGGTTAGATCAAAAGATAAATTACACTTTGTTCCAAAAATTAAATCTTAGAGTCATACTCCAAGATTAAGCCTTGAGTGACATAATCTTAAGAAATGTTTAAAACACTTGTTAAATGTAGAGTAAAATGTGTTCTTACTCTTGTACATTTGAAATTGGTAAGTTGTGATGTTTTGGATAAAACAAAGACCAACTAAGACCAATTGTGAGAAGTGTTTAACTTGATAAGAATCTACACTAACTCTTGAATATTCATTTTTGTCAAGGAATGGTTCTTGACAAAGAGAATCTTATATGTCAAGAGGTCAGTGGGAGTCTTAAAAGGATCTTAAGATAGATTCAAGAACTAATCAAGAGTTTTGTTAATCACTAGACCACGACTTGAGGTTTGTAACCTATCGTGTTGACATATTCTGTGCCCATTCTAGTTAAAGTTGGTTTTGCATTGGAGTTCTAAGAGTTCTCAACTGGTTGCATAACAACTTGGAAGCAATGGCAGGCCCTTGAGCTGCCAGGTGGCAAGAAATTAGATTGATTTCAGTCCATATGAGTTTGGATTTTTCATTAACCTTGTCGTGTGATTATGGTTATGTCAAATGCACATGGATAGGAACACATACACCATCAAAATCTAATTGTCATAAGGTTTCTCTCCGATTCATGAAAATGATAGTGAGGAAACTCTTTCACTAAGTAGATTTAAGTGGATAGCAAGTGTGAAGTTTGCATTCTCATGTCGTTAGTGGAGCGTGCGTGGTTAACCGGCACACTAACTAATGAGAATGGCAAAGGTTTAGACTCACATGTGAGCTATCTAAGGAAAGGTTTAGACTCCAGGTGTATGATCTGATAAGTTCTTATCAAGGCAATCTAGTATCAGAAATCTGACTGATTTCTAGGTACATGTTAAAGCTAGTGGGAGCATAAAGTGTTATGCTAGTTAGATAATAATCATTATGCAAGTGTGAGCATGATGATTATGTTGCAAGTTAGCAATGTTAATTATAGAAAACAAAAGTTTCAACTCGCTTTGAAAAAGTTGTTTTACTATAATTAAGGGAGTGAAATTTATACTTCATTCCAATTCTACAAGCTTAGATTGAGATTTTAATCAAATTTAGTCAAGAATGTATATGAATGTTATGTTGAAATGGTTCAACGTAAGGAATTTCTATATATGTTGCTTTCTCAAAATTCGATTATGATTACGGCATCCCTCTTCATAGCTCGAATTATGAGAAGATGGCAAATAAAAATTTTATAGCATGAATCGTATCCCATATGCTTCGGATATAGGATCGATTGCATGTGTTATAATAGTCATCCATTCTAATTTTTCCTAATGCCTAGGGCGTTAAAAAGGGAAAAGGGATTAGAACTGGATATGACTAAGATGATTAAGCAATTGTCGAGAACAATTTGGGGTATTCCAAAGTTTGGTTACTCATGGACAATTGGAAGTATAGAGTAAGGATCATATTGACATATTTTGGAAAGAGGCAACTCTTGTTCAAAAGTGATGGTCAAGATGGGAATATGGAATTGTTTCCATAGGTGGAAGTTATTCTTTGAATCTGTGTAAGATTAAAGAACTTAATGCAAAGAAGGATGTTCAAAGGAATGTACTTTGAAATTTGAGACTTCATCTCCATGGAATTGATTTCCATTGGAATAATTTTTAATGTTTGTTGCCAAGTCTTTGTGACTTGTGTGAATATCATTACAAGAGGATCATTGCATAGATTACGGTAAATGACAAGAACTTGGTATTCTTACATTTACAATAAGGATTGGGATTGTGAAATGAGAATCATTGAAGTCATGTTCAATTGATATACATTTCACAAAGAGATGACCATATGTAAACATAGTGTGCATACTTGGAGTATGACATAGCTATTGTTTAGAGAAACATAGTATGCGTGCTTGGAGCATGGCATCACTACTGTTTCAATTCAAGGATTAAGTTGATTAATCGAAACATGAATAATGAGTGATCAATATGGTGCTTAGATAAAAGGTGTTTTATTTACGCTCAGAGTGTTGAGGCCATATAGGACTAGTATTATTTTGTGTTTCCCTTTGCATGTTTTGACTTCCAGAACAACTAGGTCATTCTCCTGAATGACCAAGTTATTCAAACCATCCACAGTCGGTCATATGTTGGAAGTAGATATGAATCAAGACTGTCATGAATTTGGCTTGTATGATTTGTCTAAAGTGCTTTAGACAATGCAATAGTTGCTACAACATTCATGAGTACTCATAAGGGCTGAGTATTGGATTCAACCCACGCTCAATTGGATTCACTTCATGGATTTTATCACGAGTGAATCATGAGACGATAATATCTTATATTCTACAAACCTAGAGATATGAGTTGTTGACTATGAGTTGGTTATACATTGATTGCACGTAAACGCATTGATAACTCGATGTTATAAAACGTGCCTTTGTGTATGATTCAACAAATAGTTAGTACAAGCATATGAGTCAAAGTTTATCGATTCCTTTTACCTTCGGGATAAACGCGATATTTGTGGGCCCCTCAATGATTTAGTGATGACAAAAGTAAGTGCTCGGCCGGGCCTGGACTGATTTGATTTGTTCAATTAGTCAGTCGTCATAAATCAGAAATCGGGAAACAACAAATGGACAGAGAGAATGATTATAATCCATGTCTCAGTCAATATGATATCTAGAATGGAGGAATATATGATCACTTATCTAATGGACAAGTCATTGACAGAGGTCAGAGTTCATCGACAAGGTCAGAGATCGACAGAAGCTTTTGAGAGCTACGATTGCTAGTCAGGTTCTGAAGTCATACTTGCAATAATAGTTTTAGACTTATCCAAGTGGGAGACTGTTAGATTAATGTCTAAGTCCATAACTATAATTGGTAACCCTTGACCCGACCCGGCATGGTCCATTTGGGTTGCATGGCATCATGCACTTGGATAGACTAAAATGAGAGAAATAACACTTAAGGTTTATTAATATATTATAAGTTCTAATATATTAATAGAGATTATTTAATTAGTATTGATCAAGAATTAATCTAGAATTAATTAAGTGATCAAAAGAAGACTAATTAAATATATGGGTTGATTGTGTAAATCATCCATACTTATATAGTGGGCTAATGCTCCATGGATTATCAAGTTGGGCTCAAACCCATTAGATGCTCCATGGTGTATTTGAACCCATGGATCCAAGGAAATGGAAAGCCATGTCAATTAGGGTTTACCCTAATTGTAACAACTATATAAGCATCTTATTGATGTGAGAAATCGGCCACTAGTTATGCATGGAGGGCAAGCCGATTGTTGAAGTGTTCTAATTTCTCTCTAAGTTATTCCAAGTGCTTATGGTGTTGTGTGAACCATTTGAGGTGTCACACTTGGGGCACTAGGCACTCAAGCTTCATGAAGACAAGCACCAACAAAAGGTATGTTATTCTAACTTGTGTTATTCAAAGTTTTGTATGCTAGAATAGAACAATACCTTGGAAAGTTGATATTTGCATGTATAATAGAGAAAACATAGATCCTAGGTATTTAGGGTTGCATGTACACTTAGGAGTGTTAGATTACTCAAAACCCAACAATTTCACCTAAAAGTATTTTCAACATGCCACTTAAATTCTCTTCACACCTACTTGTTCAACAGACCACATTGGTCTCACAAGTACTTCAGTCGATTTCTGTCTTATGTCAAGATCAGGAATTCTGAACTGAAGCGAAAGCCTCCCAAATTAGCCTTATTAAAAGATGCCTTTCAACACTTCTTAATAAGTGTATGATCGTAATTCAACGGGAAACCACACAAACACTTTAAGGTCTCTCTTGACTTTGAAGGAAGAGACTCGTGCCCGGGATCCATTGTTTTGTGTCTTTATTGACATCACAATTTCCCACATATGAGTTGCTTTATTTCTTTTTCTTTTACACTCTATGCACGAAAATCTTTTTGATTTTCCATAAATCCGGTTTCGTTAATTACAAGCTATTTTTGGCTATGGGATTTAAGGTTATAAAAGAGATGTGGCTCACAATGTTACACGTGGTCATTTTGCTCTATGACGACAACTCACTCTAAAGGGATATGTTGCTGACTCAGCCGAAAGTCTAATCTCTTTGATATTTCAAACGGCGCTTGATGGGAAGGTGTGTGAAGCGGAACCGTTTTTGACATTTCAAACGGCGCCTGATGGGAAGGCGTGTGAAACGGGACAGTCTTTCTCTCTCCTGCGTAATCATCGGGGCTCTAAACTGTCACGCATCATTACCTAAGGAAACGGTTCGTATTTTCTTTGAAGACTTAGGAACAAATTTTCTCTCTCTTCTCACCACGGTATAAAAGGTAATTTCTACCGTCATTTACATATTTACTGCACCAAATATTCAGAGAGCAAGAAAAGATTTGTTTCTCCTACTGTTCATCATCTTCCCCAAATTCTTCTCTTCAATGGCAGACTCCTCTTCACTTCATGCTACTTCTCACATTCTGCCAATTCGACCTCAACAAAGCCTGATCATCGATCTCACTCCACAAGTTTACGATGCGTTCATGTTTCCAATCATGGAATGTCCTAAGCATTCCCGACTGGTTCCTGCTCTCACCAAAGTCGAACCTGTTCCCATGGAGTATATGTCGCAAATCTTCTCCACAACCCACTATGACAAGTTTGTCGATCGAATCTTCTTCGACATTCTTGATATCAAAGCCTCCATCTCCAAACAGCGATTTTGCTTGCTTTTATGGTTTGAACCCGATGAGTCTAGGGTTAACCCTAAATCCATTCCAGTGGGATAGTTGTTCTCCATGTTTTATAACAATGGTTACACTGAAATTCTGACGACTGTTACAAAGTTCAAGAAATCCTGCTTACCTCCTCAGTGGAATGGCTTCTTCACCGTGTTGTTCAAAGGGTTATCGGAACGTAGTGCAGGTTCAGACGGGGCGAGTCGTCTGTTTATGACCATCTATTATGGGTTGTACAACGGCATCAATCTCGATTATGGATCGGTTTTATGGCAGCAGCTGATTCAGAGTCTAGCGTTTACTTCTCGCCATTCAGAGGTCTCTTATGCCAGATTTTGGACGCTGGTCACAAAGTGGGTGATGGATAAGTATCACATTCCTGTTGTTGCTGATTCTCCACTCTCCTCAATCGGAACTTTCCACACTACGAAGATAATCGTCTCTAATTCCTCTAAATTCCAGTTCGTTGGCTCAATCCCTGAGTCAATGGATGGATGTGTTCCAAGCGACAGCTGCATTATCAGAACTTACAAGGAGTTTCGTCGCTCAGGTCCTAGAGAGCTCACTCCTGAAATGATTCAATCAATCCATGATGCTGATAGGCCTGCTCCCAGGGGAAAGAAACATGACAAGGGAAAAAGACAAGAAGGTTGTCAAAGGAGCGAAAGGTCCTTCTCCGAAGAAACGCAAACCTTCCAAGGAAACTCAATCCCCTCCACCAAAGAAGAGGAAGACTCAACCTAGGCGCAAGCTTATTCTTGCCTCCTCCTCCAGTGAATCTGAGGAAGAGAGTTCAGACTCCGAAGAGTCCCTTCGAGGTAATACTCCTCCACGCTCGCCTACCTCTGAGGTACCTGTTTCCACTAGACCTGTCTCTCCTCCCCCAATCTCCATCTCTATTTCCATTCCCCCCATAACCTCCAATACTCAAGTACCACCCACCTCTATCCCAATGTAACAACCCGAAATTTCATATCACTTCTTGTACCTCAACTTGTAATCCAATCCGATCAACCAAACGTCATTTTCAAATTCGTTTCTGATTTCGCCATTTTATTAATTTATTAGTTTATATCGACCTAAAATGACTTAATGGGTGTCTTAATACATTTAGAAATCATTTTAACTCCCCACTTTAGTAATCGAAATAAGTATAGAATCGACCGTATCAAGTCACGACAATTTGGTCGGGTATGACCAAAAGCCTCACATAACGTCGGTATCGGGTAAAATTCCGTCGTGTCCAATTTCCGAACACTATATAAAGTGTTTTAAGACTTCATTTGAAGCCTTTGGCCAATTTCTCATTAAACTCTCACAACCTCTCTCCTCAAGCTAGAATTAAGGTCCAAATCTCAAATCTAGACTTGGAACACTTTAAACATGAATTTTGGGTGATAAAAGTGAGTTTACGGCCAAGACATATTCTTGGGCCGTAAACTCCTCTTAAATGGTGATTTAGTGCCTTAAAACATGTCAAAATGCTTTCAAACTCAACCAATGGCTTTGTAGTAAAATCTAGATGCATCTAAAAATAGTTTAAGGGTTTGTAACACATCAAAAATGTCATTTATAGGAGTTTACGGCCTAGGAACATACCCTTGGCCGTAAACTCATAAAACTTGCTTAAGGATGCATCAAATTCACTTATATGGCTTGTATAAAATTCTAGAATCACATGTGATTGTTTTTAAGCATCAAAAACTAACTTTTCATGAGTATAAGAGAGTTTACGACCATAGAACATGCCTCTAGGCCGTAAACTCCCAAAAATAGGCTTAATGGTGTTCTAAATTCATTTCAAGGCTTGGAAAATTAACTAGAATTACATGTGATTGTCCTTTGTAGCTTAAATTAACCATTCTTGGCCATGGGTGAGTTTACGGCCATAAACTCCAAGAGTATGGCCGTAAACTCCCTTTTAAATAGTTTTAATTCATTTCCAAGTGTTCCAAGGCATTTTTAGATATCCATTCTAGTAATCCCCGTGTCCATTTAAGCCCTTGAACCTTCAAAATCACACCAACGTGAGTTTACGTCCGTAAACTCATGTGTGGGTGTGTTTTGTGGTTGCAAACTCTCTAAAATGTTTACTCTTGGGGAGTAAACTCAAGTCCCAAGTCCCTAGTGCCATTACAAGTCCGATGATGTCACCCGGGTCACTCCAAACGCTCGTTTTAAGCTGTTTAACCTCGTTAGAATGTAATGTTCCATATAATTAGTGAATGTATCTCTAATTGTATATATATGGACATTATTTCATTTTACATAGGGACATCACGAGTAAACAATCCCCGAACCAACGTCTAGTATCCAAAACCGACGCATTTCCGAGTCCGGTGAGTTCATACCCCTACCATTTTCACTGTTTTTCACTGTTTTCAGGGGGGGAACACAAGCAAAGTACAAGGGTTTTCGTGTACTCAAAACTTATTTTCATGTGTGTGTGTTTCACATTTCATATGCTTTTAATATTGATTACACAACTGATAACTAGTAGAATATACAGATCACGTTAAACATTTATTTGTGAAATGGGTTTTATAAACTGTGATGTTTTATATATATTTCACAAATGGTTTCCACACTTTATCAGTTAAAAGCATGACATTATAACACATGAACAATATAATTCGTACACTGTCTTGTCCTCGGTAACATTCCACAGAGATACGCGAATGGAGGATTTTCCTATTATTACTAGTAAATTTGTTATTCCGTATGATTGGAGACACGTCCTCGGCGAACACTCCACAGAGATACGCGAGTGGAGGACTACACCCGTAACCAGAATCTCTGGAATTTAGAGAGCGTGACTTGAGTGTATAGATCTATACGGGGCTGACTACCCTACACCTGGCTGCTAGCTACAGCCGAACCAAAATGGTTCAAGGGTGACGAAAGTCATAAGGATTGTGGACTACTTATTGCCACAGGTTCAGTCTTTAGTATGGTTATGGAACTCGCAACTAAGATAACAGAGATTTACTTATAGTAATAATGAACCACTTACTACATTTTTCAGATAACCAGGATTCAGTTTACATCTTTCACATGTTTTGCATCTTTTACATCTTTACATGAGGCAACTAACATTCAAGAAGGTATGGGACCTTCTTGGGAAACTTGTACATAACCAGGTTTAGTAGAATACATCTTTCACATTAAAAACCAACATACAGGAAAGCATGGGGCATTCCTGGGTAACATATACATAACCAGAAAAGGGTAACCAACTGAATAACATTACATCTTTTACAATAACTAACAATTCAGGAAAATATGGGACTTTCCTGGGAATACACTGGTACATAAAAGGAATAGAACAATGAAGTGGATAATCAAACTATATTTTACTTTTGTGATACAACAATCAACTTTTAAGAAAATATGGGATTTTCTTGGTGTGTGTTACATTTTCAGAAACAGAAAGGAAACATAAACATTTTCACAAAACAAAACTACTTATGAACTCACCAGCGTCATGCTGATTTTAAACTGCTTGTGTTCTCAGGTCAACGATAGTACAGGTACCCGAAGACTTACTTAATACAGGATCGTGTGCGTGCAAGGCTCGTTCGTTTTGTTTATATCTAAAATTATGTATCACAACTGTATAAACTGTGTCTTTTGAAACAAATTGTAAAACTTTTAATATGTAATGTAATGTTTGTTTCACTTTACTTACTATGTACATTGGATTTGATACACAACGTGGAGTCAACCCCGGAAATGTTTCCGCCTTCGGTTTTCGGGGTGTGACAGATTGGTATCAGAGACCTTGTTTATAGTGAATAAAGTATACCAAACCTTACATGGTATAAAACTATAAACACTAAAGGGCCTAAGTGCTCTGAAATAAAAGTATCTTCAGACTACAAGTATTTTCAAAAATATACAAGTATACCGAACCGTCGAGATTCGTATCTATAAGTAGAACAAAACATAAGTAAATGGGTGTTGTGTATTGCAGTTAAACCTGGGCAGTTATGTAGTCGTGTCTAGGGTCAATATAGCCTGGCCAACTATATTCATTCGAGACACGGCCAACATGTGCTTGGGAGTGATTGTGGTATGCGGCATGCCTAAAACTTACCCTAATACCACAAACATCGAGCCAGTATCGTAGCAAACCATGAAATACTATGGGAGTATTTCTCGAATCATCGTACATGTATAGACCCCCGATCATTCCGTTAGCAATATTTTACTTGCTTCAATAACTCTTTCCTGCTTTACCACTTAATTGGAATTAATATCTGTCATATCTCTCGATTCAGAGGACTTATCATCCTTTCTCTTTATTGATCTTATTAGATCAAGATGCCTCCCAGGAAGAGACCTAGCTCCAACAACCCTCCGCCACCTCCTCCTGAAATCGATCCCGTGTTATTTCAAACAGCTGTTACCGCCGCGGTGGCAGCTGCCATGTCCCAGCTAAATACCGGTGGTTCAGGAGGTAGTAATCAAAATCAAGATGGTAATCAGGAATGCCGTAAGGAGGTTTCCTATAAGGACTTCATGAATGTGAAGCCTTCTTTCTTCAATGGCACTGGTGGTGTCATTTCCTTATCCCGATGGTTCGAGAGAATCGAATCCATCTTCGAAATCTGTGCCTGTGATGAGTCCGATAAGGTCAAGTTCGCAGCTTGTACCTTCCTTGATAAAGCATTGACTTGGTGGAATGGCCGAGTCAAATCCTTAACTCTCCCTGTAGCCAATGCCATGGGCTGGGAGGCTATGAAAGAACTCCTCCTTGCTGAATATTGTCCCCGAGGTGAAATGCAAAAGCTAGAGCACGAGCTCTGGAACCTGAAGATGAAAGGTTCCGACATTGCTACCTACACTTCCCGATTTGATGATCTTGCCCTTCTTTGCCCTGGTCTAGTCACCCCTGAAAGCAAAAAGATCGAGAGGTTTATTTGGGGGTTAACCAATCCGACAAAAGGTCATGTCTTAGTTGCTCGCCCATATACTTATGATAGTGCTAAGACTTTAGCCCAAGCTATAATTCACCACAGTGATGATGTTGAGGAAGTCACCACTGCTACCCCTGAGTCGACCAAAAGCAGTGGTGAGAAAAGGAAATTCTGGAAGAAAAAGAAGGGTCAATCTTCCCAAGGCTCCTCCAAAAGACAACAAACAGTAGCAGTTCATGTTGCTACTACCCCCGTAGCTGCTGCTTCCGTTGTGGGATCTACTGCACCAACTCCTACCAGCCGATATGTTGGTAACCTCCCTCTTTGTGAAAAATGCAAGTATCACCACAACCCTGGTCCCTGTCGAGAACTATCCTGTACCAATTATGGTAAGAAGGGACACACTGTTCGATACTGCAAAGCTCCAACTCAATCAGCAAATCAATCCTCTGGAACAGGCGTTGGTCAAGCATGTTATAACTGTGGTGAAGCCGGACACTTTAAAAGGAACTGCCCCAAGAAGACTACTGCTGGCAACACCGGAAGGGTCCTTGCTATGGGACGGGAAGAAGCGGTCGCCGATCCCAACGTTGTCTCGGGTACGTTTCTCCTCGACAACTCGTATGCTAATATTCTTTTCGATTCGGGTGTTGAAAGAAGTTTTATTAGTCATGCATTCAAACATAAACTAAAACATGATTCCCAACCTCTAACCGAAATATTTACCGTCGAGATGGCAAACGGAGAGAAAGAAAGTGCGAGTGAGGTATTCGTAGATTGCACTCTTACCTTAAACGACCATTCATTTCCTATCGATCTTATGCCCGTATCCATAAAGAGCTTTGATGTCATCATTGGCATGGATTGGTTGAGTCCCAATCATGCAGATATCCTTTGATTCGAAAAAGCCATCCGTCTCAACCTTCCTTCGGGTCAAACCCTAGTGGTCTACGGCGATAAACTCGGTTCCAACCTTTGTATCATTTCCTGCATCAAAGCTCAGAAACTCCTTCGAAAGGAGTGTGTTGCATTCTTGGCTCATGTAATCAACGAGAATCAAGAAGTTAAAAACCTCGCGAGCATCCCCGAGGTCTGCAATTTTCCTGATGTGTTTCCCGAAGAGCTTCCAGGAATCCCTCCTAAGCGACAGGTCGAGTTCCGTATTGACCTAATTCCTAGGGCTACTCCTATAGCGAAGTCTCCGTATCGCTTAGCTCCAGCAGAGATGCAGGAGTTATCCAGTCAACTTAACGAGTTGCTTAGCAAAGGATTCATTAGACCGAGTTCCTCACCCTGGGGAGCTCCGGTTTTGTTTGTCAAGAAGAAGGATGGATCCTTTCGTATGTGTATTGATTATCGCGAGCTAAACAAGTTGACTGTCAAAAACCGATATCCTCTTCCACGAATAAATGACCTTTTCGATCAACTCCAGGGAGCCAGTTACTTCTCTAAGATAGACCTTCGGTCAGGTTACCATCAGTTGCGAGTTCATGAAAGTGATGTGCCTAAAACGGCTTTCAGGACTCGATATGGACACTACGAGTTCGTAGTGATGCCCTTTGGTTTAACCAACGCACCGGCAGTGTTCATGGATCTGATGAACCGGGTGTGTTGTCCTTATTTGGATAAGTTTGTCATAGTGTTCATCGATGACATACTTGTCTATTCTCGAAGTGAAGAAGATCACAAACAACACTTGAGGCTAGTGTTGGAGACCCTGCGATCCGATAAGTTATACGCGAAGTTTTCAAAATGCGAGTTCTGGATACGGAAGGTAACTTTCCTTGGTCAGGTGGTAAGTGAGGAGGGTATTCATGTCGATCCTTCCAAGATTAAGGCAATAGAGAATTGGTCAGCACCGAAGACACCCACAGAAATCCGACAATTCTTGGGTCTCGCTGGCTATTATCGAAGATTCATCCAAAACTTTTCCCGAATCGCCAAACCTCTAACCACTCTAACACAGAAAGGTGTACCCTTTTGTTGGAGTGATAAACAAGAAACCGCATTTCAGACGTTGAAGAAAGCTTTGTGCAGCGCGCCTGTCCTGTCCCTACCTGAAGGGACAGAGGACTTTGTGGTCTATTGCGATGCGTCTACTCAAGGTTTAGGCTGTGTACTTATGCAGAGAGGAAAAGTAATTGCTTATGCTTCTAGACAGTTGAAAGCACACGAGGTCAACTATACCACACACGACTTGGAGCTAGGAGCCGTAGTTTTTGCATTGATGATTTGGAGGCATTACCTTTACGGAACCAAGTGCACGATCTTCACCGACCATAAGAGCCTGCAACATATCTTCGACCAAAAAGACTTGAACATGAGACAAAGGCGATGGGTAGAACTACTCAGTGATTATGAGTGTGAAATCCGTTACCATCCCGGCAAGGCCAATGTGGTAGCAGATGCCCTTAGCCGAAAGGAGAGTACAAGCAACAAGGTGAAGAGCCAGTCGATAACCATCCATTCCAACCTACCCATGCAAATCCGAGAAGCTCAGTTAGAAGCCCTGAAACCCGAGAACATGACAACTGAAGCTTTGAGAGGAATGGAGAAGAAACTTGAGATCAGAAGTGACGGAGTCCATTGTTTCATGGATCGGATCTGGATACCCAAGTCCGGAGGATTTAGAAAATTAGTCATGGAGGAAGCACACAGAACCAGATACTTTGTTCACCCGGGCTCTGACAAGATGTACTTAGATCTCAAGAAACAATATTGGTGGCCAAATATGAAGGCTGAGATAGCTTCATTTGTGGGCAAGTGTCTGACTTGCGCCAAGGTAAAAGTTGAACACTAGAAACCCTAGGGTCTGCTCCAGCAACCTGTGATACCTGAATGGAAATGGGAGATGATCACCATGGATTTCATCACCAAACTACCTAAGTGCTCGAGTGGGTATAATACCATTTGGGTGATTGTCGATCGTTTGACAAAATCAGCTCACTTCGTTCCAATCAAAGAATCATACAAGATGGAAAGACTCGCACGGATATATATTCAGGAGGTAGTCCAACTGCACGGCGTACCTGCATCCATTATCTCTAATCGAGATAGCAGGTTTACTTCCCGATTTTGGCAGTCTCTCCAGAAAGCCCTTGGAACCCAACTAGACATGAGCACGGCATACCATCCTCAGACCGACGGACAAAGCGAGAGAACAATCCAAACCCTGGAGGACATGCTTAGGGCATGTGTCATTGACTTTGGAAAGTCGTGGGACGCACATCTACCTTTGATCGAATTCTCGTACAAAAACAGTTACCACACCAACATTAGGGTTGCCCCGTTCGAAGCCCTATACGGTCGAAAGTGCAGATCCCCTCTGTGCTAGGCCGAAGTGGGAGATACACAGTTAGCCAAGAGTCGAGTCCCCGACAGTGCACTTACCGGTCCTGAAATCATCCATGAAACCACTGAGAAGATTATCCAAATCCGTGAACGACTAAAGGGCTCGCGCGATCGCCAGAAGAGTTACGCTGATAATCGTCGGAAACCACTAGAATTCCAAGTTGGAGACCGTGTTCTGTTGAAGGTCTCGCCCTGGAAAGGCACTGTACGCTTCGGTAAACGTGGGAAACTTAATCCGAGGTACATTATACCTTTTGAAATCATCGCCAGAGTTGGTCCGGTAGCCTATAAGCTTCATCTACCTCACAAACTTAGTAACATCCACCCCGTCTTTCATGTTTCAAACCTCAAGAAGTGCCTATCTGATGAAACCCTAGTGATTCCATTAGACGAGATTGAGATCGATGAAAACCTCAACTTCGTGGAGGAACAGATCGAAATTATGGATCGAGAAGTGAAACGTACGAAACAGAGTCGCATCCCGTTGGTGAAGGTTCGCTGGAATGCCAAGTGGGGACCGGAGTTCACTTGGGAGCGAGAAGACTCAATGAAACAGAAGTATCCACAACTCTTTCTAGATCCATGATTTGTATTTTCTCTTATTTCTTGTCTTGAATTTCGGGACGAAATTCCCTCTAATGGGGGGATAATGTAACAACCCGAAATTTCATATCACTTCTTGTACCTCAACTTGTAATCCAATCCGATCAACCAAACGTCATTTTCAAATTCGTTTCTGATTTCGCCATTTTATTAAGACATTAGTTTATATTGACCTAAAATGACTTAATGGGTGTCTTAATACATTTAGAAATCATTTTAACTCCCCACTTTAGAAATCGGAATAAGTATAGAATCGACCGTATCGAGTCACGACAATTTGGTCGGGTATGACCAAAAGCCTCACGTAACGTCGTTATCGGGTAAAATTCCGTCGTGTCCAATTCCTGAACACTATATAAAGTGTTTTAAGACTTCATTTGAAGCCTTTGGCCAATTTCTCATTAAACTCTCACAACCTCTCTCCTCAAGCTAGAATTAAGGTCCAAATCTCAAATTTAAGGCTTCAAATCTCTAAGGTACTTTCCCTAGCTTGTATTGTAACCTTCTTAGCCTTCAAATTCGAGTTCAAAGCATGGATTAAGACCATATTCATGAGTTTATGGCCATGGAGCCTTCATGGGCCGTAAACTCATATAACATGGGTTTTTAAGCCCTAAATCCCCTCCTAAGCAATTTTGGACTTTAGGTATGGCTTAATGGCTTCATGGACAAGACTTTTATCATTTGAAACATGGATTTTTAGCCATTTGAAGGAGTTTACGGCCAAGGCATAAGCTTGGGCCGTAAACTCATATAAATGAGGTTTTCATGAACTTAAACCCTTCCAAATCATAGTTGGGACTTAGATATCACATTAAGGCTTGCTAATCTAGAGTTGGAACACTTTAAACATGAATTTTGGGTGATAAAAGTGAGTTTACGGCCAAGACATATTCTTGGGTCGTAAACTCCTCTTAAATGGTGATTTAGTGCCTTAAAACATGTCAAAATGCTTTCAAACTCAACCAATGGCTTTGTAGTAAAATCTAGATGCATCTAAAAATAGTTTAAGGGTTTGTAACACATCAAAAATGTCATTTATAGGAGTTTACGGCCTAGGAACATACCCTTGGCCGTAAACTCATAAAACTTGCTTAAGGATGCATCAAATTCACTTATATGGCTTGTATAAAATTCTAGAATCACATGTGATTGTTTTTAAGCATCAAAAACTAACTTTTCATGAGTATAAGAGAGTTTACGGCCATAGAACATGCCTCTAGGCCGTAAACTCCCAAAAATAGGCTTAATGGTGTTCTAAATTCATTTCAAGGCTTGGAAAATTAACTAGAATCACATGTGATTGTCCTTTGTAGCTTAAATTAATCATTCTTGGCCATGGGTGAGTTTACGGCCGTAAACTCCAAGAGTATGGCCATAAACTCCCTTTTAAATAGTGTTAATTCATTTCCAAGTGTTCCAAGGCATTTTTAGATATCCATTCTAGTAATCCCCATGTCCATTTAAGCCCTTAAACCTTCAAAATCACACCAACATGAGTTTACGGCCGTAAACTCATGTGTGGGTGTGTTTTGTGGTTGCAAACTCTTTAAAATGTTTACTCTTGGGGAGTAAACTCAAGTCCCAAGTCCCTAGTGCCATTACAAGTCCGAAGATGTCACCCGGGTCACTCCAAACGCTCGTTTTGAGTTGTTTAACCTCGTTGGAATGTAATGTTCCATATAATTAGTGAATGTATCTCTAATTGTATATATATGGACATTATTTCATTTTACATAGGAACATCGCGAGTAAACAATCCCCGAACCAACGTCTAGTATCCAAAACCGACGCATTTCCGAGTCCGGTGAGTTCATACCCCTACCCTTTTCACTGTTTTTCACTGTTTTCGGGGGGGAACACAAGCAAAGTACAAGGGTTTTCGTGTACTCAAAACTTATTTTCATGTGTGTGTGTTTCACATTTCATATGCTTTTAATATTGATTACACAACTGATAACTAGTAGAATATACAGATCACGTAAACATTTATTTGTGAAATGGGTTTTATAAACTGTTATGTTTTATATATAGTTCACAAATGGTTTCCACACTTTATCAGTTAAAAGCATGACATTATAACACATGAACAATATAATTCGTACACTGTCTTGTCCTCGGTAACATTCCACAGAGATACGCGAATGGAGGATTTTCCTATTATTACTAGTAAATTTGTTATTCCGTATGATTGGAGACACGTCCTCGGCGAACACTCCACAGAGATACGCGAGTGGAGGACTACACCCGTAACCAGAATCTCTGGAATTTAGAGAGCGTGACTTGAGTGTATAGATCTATACGGGGCTGACTACCCCACACCTGGCTGCTAGCTACAGCCGAACCAAAATGGTTCAAGGGTGACGAAAGTCATAAGGATTGTGGACTACTTATTGCCACAGGTTCAGTCTTTAGTATGGTTATGGAACTCGCAACTAAGATAACAGAGATTTACTTATAGTAATAATGAACCACTTACTACATTTTTCAGATAACCAGGATTTAGTTTACATCTTTCACATCTTTTGTATCTTTTACATCTTTACATAAGGCAACTAACATTGAAGAAGGTATGGGACCTTCCTGGGAAACTTGTACATAACCAGGTTTAGCAGAATACATCTTTCACATTAAAAACCAACATACAGGAAAGCATGGGGCATTCCTGGGTAACATATACATAACCAGAAAAGGGTAACCAACTGAATAACATTACATCTTTTACAATAACTAACAATTCAGGAAAATATGGGACTTTCCTGGGAATACACTGGTACATAAAAGGAATAGAACAATGAAGTGGATAATCAAACTATATTTTACTTTTGTGATACAACAATCAACTTTTAAGAAAATATGGGATTTTCTTGGTGTGTGTTACATTTTCAGAAACAGAAAGGAAACATAAACATTTTCACAAAACAAAACTACTTATGAACTCACGAGCGTCATGCTGATTTTAAACTGCTTGTGTTCTCAGGTCAACGATAGTACAGGTACCCGAAGACTTACTTAATACAAGATCGTGTGCGTGCAAGGCTCGTTCGTTTTGTTTATATCTAAAATTATGTATCACAACTGTATAAACTGTGTCTTTTGAAACAAATTGTAAAACTTTTAATATGTAATGTAATGTTTGTTTCACTTTACTTACTATGTACATTGGATTTGATACACAACGTGGAGTCAACCCCGGAAATGTTTCCGCCTTCTGTTTTCGGGGTGTGACACCCTGTACCACCTCCTATTTTCACTGAAGCAACCACCACAACCACCGCTGGAGTTAGAACCAACATATCTGATACGGGGGCTCCTACTACAGCACCTGAACCCACTCCCACTACCGACCATACATCCATACCCGAACCTACTTCCACAACCGAGCCTCCACCCTCACCCTCATCTCCTGCTCACTCAGCAGATAATGAAGAAGCTTTTCTTGGAGGAGAGGACATGATAATGATGATGCTCCAGTCACCAAGAAGCATCTCAAGGAGCTTCATGAGAAAATCGATTCTCTCATTACTTCCTCCTCTTCTTCCTCACGATCTACTATCTCAGAGGCTGCTATTCAGCGGCTCGTTAATACGTTTACTAAGGCTCATGAAGCCTCTATCAACTCTGCCACTGCCGCTATCGATGCCTCTACCAAGGCTTGTGCTGCTGCGACCGAAAAAGTCGAAAAACTATTTGTTGACGCTACTTCTATTTTGCAGTCTTTATAGGAAACCGCTGATTCCAATGAAAAGAAGCTTGACTCTCTTGTTAACAAGCTGGCCACTTCAGTTGCCTCCGAACTGGAGTCCTTTGCCAGTCTTCGTCAATCTCTCAGTGATGACAACAAATTGTTTCAGGCGACTGTTGAGGAGCGCCTGACAAAGCTGCAAGAAGATCTCGCTTCAGAGAACTCAGTGATGGATGCTCTTGCTCGCAAGACCACTGCTCTCAAGGTCAAGAGTCTTCATCTTTTCCAATCTGAAAAGGAAGTTCCATCTCTTCGATCGGAGCGTGTGGTTATTTCATCGTGTGTTTCAGATGTCCACGCCGCCCTTTCCAATATCATTGAAGCACATGATCCGATCCTGAATTACTCAGTGAGGTGCACTCTCGCAGAGAAGCTTGCTACTGCCCTTGCCCTACTAAGCAAACTTGAAGGGATTCTTGAGTTCGTGCCCCATCCGAAACAAGGGGGAGAAGATGTGTCTCAACCACCTCCCACTTCCACAACAACTAAAACAACCGAACCTCCTCCAACAGGTCAACCCTCAGGTTCGGGTGTCAAAGACAAAGGAAAGAAGATTGCTGAAGACAGTGATGATGATGATAAAGAGACCATCACTGATCTCTTAAAGAAACAAGGTCGGGATAAAGATGCTGAAATGAGCGCTCGCGTTGCCAGAGAGTTCGAGGCGAACGAACGAAAAATGAAGGAGGCTCATGATCTTCATGAGAGTAGGAAAACTCTTTTTACTATGTGGACTCTTGAGAAGCTTATAAAGGAAGCAATTGAAACTCCCAGCATTCTGTGGCTTGAACCAGTGATTTCATTGGATCGAATCAATTCTGTCGACTCTCAGTTCGATATGCCACTGACTTGAAAAGCCTTCATCTTCCATGCTTTTGAAAACGTTGCTGATGTCCCTCATCCTCATCCAAAGGTTGATAGGGAACTTGTCGAATTCTATCTGAAGTCTGCTCAACCATAGTATCAGACATGGAGCGCTCAGAAAATCATCAACGTTCGGGTCCTCAAGCCGTTTCGTAAGGGGAACTTCACAAACATTCGGTTCAAAGTGGTGAGGGGTTCTGGTAAAACCGAACACACTATATCACTTGATGATCTTCCCAACCTGAATCTACATGATTGGATTATTTTGCATAACATCCTCCTCACCAACGAAGCCGAGTATGGTCCAATTATTGATCACTTCAAAAGGATGCTCATATGCTACATTATGGAGGTTTCCAAGATGGATCAGGAGATCACTAGCATCTTCAAGAAAAAGCCTACTATCTCTCCTGTTGGCTATGCTAGTGATTTGAACATGATGCAGATGGGAAGAATCAACCCAAATCGAAATTATGTCATGTTTACAAGGAACGAAGGCCAAAAATGCTTGTTCGCCTTGGCAGATAAGCACCTTTACACCACTGCATGCTTGGAACATGTTCTGGGAATCATTCATTGATGCAAGCAGAATTCAGCAGATGATAAGAAGTATTTTGATGACATGATTCAGTGGTACATTCGCTTCAGACAGACCATCCTTGCTCTCATCCCACGTCTGTTTGAAACCACTAAGAAAGTTCCTGCATCTGGACCCAGCAAGCCGAAGTGATAGTCTCGCTCCAATTGACGCAAAGGAGGAGATTGTAGGGTCTGAAAGGTGTTGCGTCTTGGGCTCGCTATTTAGTCCATTTAGTCTCCGGATTGGGCCTGTCCATCCGTGAGTTATATCTAGGGTTTTGTATTTATAGGTGCTTGCATGCATCTTAGTACGTAGGGATTTGGAAGTTAATTACTCTAAAAGATTTATTTGTTTTGTAACCCTAACAGCCTCTACAGCGGCAGTTCTTTATCGAGCTCTGCTGAGGCTTGAAGCTATTGAATCATTCGACATATTTTGATTCCTTCTTGTGTTTTATATTGTTGTTTATCGTTTTTGTGATTAACCTGTTAGAAGATCTAAACGATCAAAGAGTTTCTTAACTCATCATATATATATATATATATATATATATATATATATATATATATATATATATGAACAAAACATAAGACGGGTCTTCTATACGCTCCGACTTCCAATAGATCGCGGGGTACCTGTCTAATGTGGACCTGAGAATACAAGCAGTTTAAAAATCAGCATAAAGCTGGTGAGTTCATAAGCGGTTTGTTTTTCTGAAAATAAACGAGTTTCCTTTGGCTTTCTGAAAAAGTTTGTTATCCAAGAAAATCCCATATTTTCTTATAAGTATAGTTTGGTTATCCGTTTGTTATACGATCCGGTTATGTATAGTTTGTTATCCCAGGAAAAACGCTTATTTTCCTTAATAGTTTATAGTTGGTTATCGGTTTCTGAAAGTAATGTACAAGTGTCTACCATACTTTATGTGTTCGTGTGATGTTTCCTGAGAACTTGTTTATCCTTGATAACACTCCCCATATATACAAGAGTGAAGGACTAATAACATTAAACTTAGAACTTTACCACTCCCCCTAGTTATGAGAGTGGCGGAATAATAATAATATTAAACTTAGAACTTTAGACAAGTCCTTGATAACACTCTCCCTAGTTATGAGAGTGAAGGACTAATAAAATAGAATTTCCTGTTTTATTATCTTTTAATTCATTAATCTTAAGATTGGAGACACGTCCTTGTAACACTCCCCCTAGTTACGAGAGTGTAGGACTACCCCTGTAACCAGAATCTCTTGGAAGGAGAACGTGACTTGAGTGTATAGATCTATATGGGATTGACAACCCCACACCTGGCTGCTAGCTACAGTCGAACCGAAAGGTTCAAGGGTGACAAAAGTCATAAAAAGATATGGGCCCCTGTTTCGAGCCTTATCCAATCTATAGTATGGTTATGGAACTCGCAATTTAGATTATGAATACTTTTATACTTATTTATTAGTTTTATATACGTGTTAAAACTAATGTACTTTTCAAGGATAAACAGGTTTTCAGGAAACATCACACGAACACATAAAGTATGGTAGACACTTGTACATTACTTTCAGAAACCAATAACCAACTATAAACTTTTAAGGAAAATAAGGGTTTTTCCTGAGATAACAAACTGTACATAACTGGATCGTATAACAAACGGATAACAAAACTATACTTATAAGAAAATATGGGATTTTCTTGGATAACAAACTTTTTCGGAAAACCAAAGGAAACTCGTTCATTTTCAGAAAATAAACCGCTTATGAACTCACCAGCTTTATGCTGATTTTTAAACTGCTTGTATTCTCAGGTCCACATTAGACAGGTACCCCGTGATCTTTTGGAAGTCGAAGTGTATAGAAGACCCGTCTTATCTTTTGTTCATATATATATATATATATATATATATATATATATATATATATATATATATATATATATATATATATATATATATGTGTGTGTGTGTGTGTGTGTGTCTGTGTGTGTGTGTGTGTATATATATATATATAGATACATATATATATATATATATATATATATATATATATATATATATATATATATATATATATATATATGTATGTATAACACATGTAACTCTTTGTTTTCAGACAATGTAAATGAATCTATGTAATGTAAAGTTTTGTGTTTACTATGCTTACTATGTACATTAGTTGCGATATTTCATGACGTCCTCCACCCCGAAACGTTTCCGCCATCGGTTTCGGGGTGTGACATTACACTTTGCACTTTGCTTACGTCGGTTAGTGGAGTGCGTGTGGTTAATCGACACACTAGCTGTACTTAACAAGGTAGGCAAAGGGTAACTTAATATTTATCATAGTAATGGTGTAGCGCGTGTGGTTAACCGGCACAATGATTAAGGGGTAAATATTAAGGGTAACTAGTAATTTGCATGGTTACTTCACACCTTGTTTTGTGATCCTCGGCATCCCAGTCACAAAACCTGAAGGGCACACTCGAGATTGAAACATGCCATTGAACTGCGCAATGAATCTTAAAAGATCTATGAGTTTCAAATTCAATTAAAAAACCTAATAATTTATTTCGTCTTTCATGGTGGAAATTGGTGAATCGTCATTCACCTACCTTCAAATATTCTATATCATGGATTACGGCATCCCTCTTCCAAGTTATAAAATATTGTGTTGGTTCCTAGCCTTAATATTTCATATTGGGTTTCATATTAAGGATTTTAAATCAACTATCTTGAAAATCTCCCAAAAAGATGTCTGGTTCAGACATTTATGATCTTCCTAAATCACTTGGAACTTCACTTCCTCCATCCCCTTCAATTATTCTTGCTAACCCACAAGTTCAAGGTCGCTCTAGCCCTATTGGCAAGCAAGGTCTAAGTGTGATCGCATCTTTGAGTTGAAGTCACATATTGACAAGCCGGGAAAGTTGGGTGTCAAAGTCTTAAGAAAGTCGGATGTTCAATCACTTTCTAAGTCACATAGTGAGTTCCTTTGGGACTACTATGAAACAGACTATGGCATGACCCTTAATGATTTTATATATTTGCTTAGTGCTGCTAAATGAAAAATGATTTGAGGACTAGTAAAGCAAATTTGATTAAGAAGATTAACTTCCCAAACTACCATGGACATTGACAATGGAAACATTGGATATCTAGAAAAGCCTTCTCTTCCCAAGGAAAGGGATTGACCATAGTCAACTCGGTTGACCAAATGGTAAAGAGAAAGGCTAGACTATGATAGTCCCATGTACCAGTCCCAAAGAGTCCATATTTTTCTCTTACCAAAGGAAGGGGCATTGATTGCGAAGCTGCCTATTTACCTGAAAGATCATAAGGTTGATCAAGTCAAGAAGTTTGACTCTACTTTAGGTAAACTCCACTATCTAACTCTGTTAAGGTTCTATTTTTTAGATTCTTAGCACATGATGTGACTGCGTCACATGTTGAAGGTTTAATAATCAATGAAAAATGAAGAAACTTAAAGGAAGTATATGTTGATTCTGATCGCGAAGATGGATTTTGATCGCATGGTTCGGTGATCAGAATGTTGAGTTGTTGCTTAGGAGTTATGATATATTGCTTAGGAATAGATAACAACAAGTTTTTCAAATGCTTTTGCACTGTAAGGATAAGTTTTTCCGCAAAGTTTTTAAAATAAAAGGAAAATTTTGATTTCATTTATTTCGAAGTATCCTTACAATGGCATTTATGGAAAAAAAATTGTTGCTTATATGATTCCACAGTTAGCAGTATTGGAAAATGGATTTGCTCCTTTCATTTGTGGTAGTGTCTAAATTTACCAAATAAGGAAAGATTCTCATCACCCAAGGTTTCAGTTGGCTAGAAACTTGGAAATCATGTAAGTTGTATAGTATGATGAATGAGAATTTTCATCTTTGGAAAATTAACATTAATTCCTTATTCACATGTATATGTGAGTCGAGTGAAGGACTAAGGGATCAAGTACACATTCTTGTGCACTAGTCAAGTCCACTACAAAAGATTGATAAGACTATTCATCATGATTTACTAAACTTTAGTAAATATGGTTATACTTAAAAGTTTAAGTATAATTTTGAAGCATTGGAAAAGTTTCGATGTATGGCAGAACGAATGAGAAGAATCAATTTAGGCAGAAGGATAAAAGTTTCTCAAATCTAAAAGATGGGAGACTACTTTGGTGTCAAGTTTTGTGATCATCTTAATGATTTAGAAATCATATCACAATTAGTCCTCTAAGTAAATCTTAGTGCATTCTTATGACTAAGAAGATGAATCTTGAATTGTTGAACTAGTTAAATCAAGAAGATGAGTCATACTTCGTTCGAAAACAAGTCTTAGAGTCATACTCCAAGACTGTAAGTTGAGTGATATATCTTAAAGAAAGGTTTATATCACTAGTAAAATTTGTCCCACTCTTGTACATTTGAAATTGGTAAGTTGTGATGTTTTGGGTAAAACATAGACCAAGTTAAGGCCAATTGTGTGAAGTGTTTGACTTGATAAAGAATCTGCACTATCTCTTGAATATTTGGCAAGATAGTCTTATATGTCAAGAGGACAGTGGGAGTCTTAAAGATCCTGAAGAGAATTTCAATATCTAATCAAAAATAAAAACCAACAGTTTAACACTAGCACGCGACGTGAGGTTTATAACCTATCATGTTGACATATTTCTATTTATTGCCCATTCCAGTTTAAGTTGGCTTTGCATATGAGTTATTAGAGTTCTCAATTGGTTTCATAACAACTTGGAAGCAATGACAGGCCCTTGAGCTGCCAGGTGGCAAAAAATTCAGATTGAGTTCAGTCCATATGAGTTTGAATTTGTCATTATCCCTCTCTTGTGATTATGGTTTCGACAAATCTATATGGGTAAGAACACATAGACCATAAAATCTAAGTGTCATAAGGTTTCTCTCCAATTCCTGAAAATGATGGTGAGGAAACACTTTCACTAGGTAGATGTTAAGTAGATAACATTTATGATATTTGCATTCTCAAAGTCGTTAGTGGAGCATGTGTGGTTAACCAGCACACTAACATGGACTTGTGAGAAATGGCAAAGGTCTAAACAATTGAGACTATGATTATGGCATCCGTTTTCATAGTTCTGAAACTGTTTAGACACACATGTGTGTTATTTAAGGAAAGGTGTATGATTTTGATAAAGTTTATCAAAACATCTCATATCAGAAGTCTGAACTTTGGTAAGGAAGTCAATAAAGTATTGATTTCTCGAAGTCCAGCTGATTTTTGAGTACATGTCAAAGCTAGTGGGAGCATAAGTGTTATGCTAATAATCATCATGTTAGTGGGAGCATGATAATTATGATAAATGTTGCAAGTAAGCAATGTTAATTATAGAAAAACAAAAGTTCAATTGGGAAAAGTAGTTTTGCTATAATTAAGGGAGAGAAAATTATACTTCATTTCAAGTCTAAAAGCTTAGATTGAGGTTTTAATCAAATTTAGTCAAGCATATATATATATATATATATATATATATATATATATGTATATATGAATTTTGTGTATGAATGGCTCAGCATAAGGAAATTCTATATACAGGTCTGTTATCTGCCTTCTAAAAATTCGATTATGATTACGGCATCCCTTTTCATAATATGAATTATGAGAACTTGGCAAATAGAAATATTGTAGCAAAAGGAGTGGTCTAGTATCATATCTTTATGTGAGACATCATGAATCGTGTCCCATATGCTTCGGATATAAGATCGATTGCATGTGCTATAATATTCATCCTTTCTAAAAAATTTCCAAATGCCTGGGGCATTAAGAAGGGAAAAGGTCTAGAATTGGATATAACTAAAAGGATTAAGCAATTGTCGAGGACAATCTAAGGTTTACCAAAGATTGGACAGTTGGAAGTATAGTGTTAATTTTGGAAGGAACATATTAACATATTATGGAAAAAGGCAACTCTTGTTCAAGAGTAATAGTCAAAAGGGGAATATGGAAATGTTCCCATTGGTGGAAGTTATTCATTAAATCTGTGTAAGATTAGGAAACTTAATGCAAGAAGAATGTTCAAAGGAAATGAACTTTCAATATGAGACTTCGGTTCCATGGAGGCTGTCTCCATTGGAATACTATGTAATATATGTTGACAAGTCTTTGCGACTTTGTGCATAATCATTACAAGAGGACCAATGCATATAAGTTTAGAATCTAACAGATTTAGGTAAATGGCAGGAATTTGGAATTCTTGCACTTCCGGTAAGGAATTGGGAGTGTGAAATGAGAATCATTGGAATTATGTTCAATCGATCTATTTCACAAAGTAAAGATCATAGACCAACTGAGTATGCATACTTGGTGTATGGCATGACTAGTGTTTAGAAAAACATAGTGTACATGTTTAGAGCATGGAACAACTATTGTTTTAATTCAAGTTTAAAGTTGATAGTTTGAAATAGTATGCAGTAAATGATGGGTAATCAATATGGCGATAAATAAAAGATGTTTTATTTATATTCATAATTAAGCTCTGAGACCATATTGGATTCGATTATTCTTGTGCCTCACTTTGCATGTTTTGACTTCCAGAATAACTAGGTCGTTTTTCCTGATTGACTAAGTTATTCAAATCATCCACAGTCGGTCATATGTTGGAAGTAGATATGAATCAAGACTGTCATGGGTTGGCTTGTAGCGGTCTAAGATGTTGGAAAAAGTAGTGCTACAACACTCATGAGTGCTTATAAGTTCTGAGTATTGGATTCAACCCAAGCTAATTGGAATCACTTCATCGATTTTATCACGGGTGATCATGAGATGATAATATCCTATATTCTTTAAACCTAGAGATATGAGTTGTTACTATGAGTTGGTTATACATTGATTTCATGAAAACGCATTGGTAACTCGATGTTATAAAACGTGCTTTTGTGTATGATTCAACAAAGAGTATAACAAGCCATATGAGTCGAAGTTTATCCATTCCTTTTACCATCGGGATAAAAGCGATATCTGCGGGCCCCTCGATGATTTAATGATGATACATATGAGTGCTTAGCCAAGCCATGACTGATTTGATCTGTTCAATCAGTCAGTCATCATGAATTGGAAATCGGGAAACAACAAATGGACAGAGAGAATGATTTATAATCCATGTCTCAGTCCATATGTGTCACACCCCGGCCGTCGGCGGAAACACCGGGCGATGTAACGTCATTTCTCGTATCATAGTTATCAACTTCCTGAAAACACATGCATTTTAAAATACGTCAACATAAAGTTGGTGAGCTCACAGGTTTTGACTCCATATAAAAATAATACATTTTCCAAGTTCAAAAATTATATTTTTGAAAGTATCATTTTGACTCTCCAACGTTTAGCATATATATCCTAGGTATAAAAGTTTACTTACCAAATAAGTATATACCTATAAGTCTCATATATTATAAATATAAATGTTTGTAATTCCATACAATCTAAATTGCTACGTATAAATCTTATTTCAATTCTATACGAGTAAAACCGCTACGTATAAATCTATTTCAATTCTATACGAGTAAATAGGATAGATATAGTGGTCTACTTAATATATAAGTAATATACGTACTAGATTCTAATACTTAGAGTATAAGTCTTTGGGAAACTTATACTTAACATTCTTATTTATATATCAACAAAGTATAATGCTTCTACAGTTGTTCTACCATGAGTCTGTAGCTGCGACTGTATGACTTAGTTTTATACCTCTTATTATTATTACAAGGATCACACAATGCGGTAGTACAAGGATTACACCTTGCAGTAGTACAAGGATCACACCTTGTGGTAGTACAACAGCTATAATTAGAATTAAAACCAGGTTTTATCTTGACATAAAACCAATAACAACAACATATAACATACCTGGTTTTATCTTGACATAAAACCAAAATAACAACATACTTATCAATTAACATATAGAACTTCCGAGTAAAACTCTGGAACTATATCGCACACAACATATATATAGAATCCTAAGTATAACTCAAGATCTACATTAGTATACTACTATAACAATAACATGTGAAGAAGTTGATAGTAGTTGTATATATTCAAAATATTATTTTTAGACCAACTATATCCCGGTTATTATAACTATCTACGTTGATACTGATATACTATCATAGAGACATAATAATAACGTATATATAATATTTAGCATGTGTTTTCCCCTAAAAATATTAGAAAGTGGGGCCGTGAAACTCACCTTAGTAGCGTGATTATAGAATCTAAACAGTCAGAGGCTGGTTATTGTCAGGCTCGAGAAGGGAAAACGGCCTTCAAAAATGAGAGAGAATGAAAGAAGAAGGTGTAAGGATTGAATGAGCTTTGATCGCTATTTATAGGGTGTTCTGGGGCCATTCACGTCGTGAACATGATAGGTTCACGTCGTGAACATCCATGAGTCATCCCATAGCCTTAATGCGTGTTTTCTAGCTCTGATTAGTGTCTGTTGACTCCTCACGTCGTGAATTTTTGATGTTCACGTCGTGAGTTCAGTCAAATTAGGGTTTCTGACAGTTGCATCTTCGAAAGGCCATAACTTTTTCATACGAACTCCGTTTTCGGCGTTCTTTATATGCACGCGTAGGTAATTTTGAGTACTACGAATTTCTTTTAGACTCCAATAGCTAATTCTAAGTCTATTTTAAATCCCTCTTGTTATAAGGAATTATAGCGTTAGAATTTATCATAACTTTTTCACGCGAAGTCAGATTTAGATGTTCTCTATATTTTTGTAATCGTATGAATGTATAATTTGAGTTGTATCATGAAAGTTCATACTTTAACATGAATTACATAGTAAGTTTATCACATTACTAGTTTAACAAAATCACATTACATGATTGGCATAATCACATGTGATTGTTATTGACCTAATTTTCACGGGTCTTACAATATGATATCTAGAATGGAGGAATATATGATCCCTTATCTAATGGACAAGTCATCGACAAGGGTCAGAGTTCATCGACAAGTTTAGAGTTCGACAGAGGCTATTGAGAGCTACGATTGCCAGTTGGTTCTTGAAGTCATACGGAATAATAGTCTTAGACTTATCCAAGTGGGAGATTGTTGGATTAGTGCCTAAGTCCATAACTATATTTGGTATATACTTGACGCGACTCAGCATGGTCCATTTGGGTTGCATGGCATCAGAGCATTTGGATAGACCGTTTGTGAGGAGAGGACATTTGTGACATATTAATATATTATAAGTTCTAATATATTAATATGAAATCATGTTATTTAATTAGTATTGATCAAGAATAAATTTGGATGTAATTTAGTGATCAAAAGAGACTAATTAAATATATGGGGATTGATTGTGTAAATCATTCATTCTTATATATGTGGGCTTATGATCCATGATTCCTTATGTTGGGTTTAACCCATGTGGTGACCCATGGATACTCCATGGAGGTTAAAACCCATGGAGCATAAGGAATGGGTAAAGTCATGGGTTACATGGTGTAACCCTAAGGTGAACACTATATAAGGACCCCTTTAGCTCAAGAAATTTTCACTGGTGATACATATATGAGGGCTAGCCAATTTGAGCATGTGTGTATTCTTCTCATGGTTATTCCATGTGTTGGTGATGTTGTGTGAACCATTTGAGGTGTCACACTTGGGGCACTAGGATCTCGAGCTTCATGGAGTCAAGCTACATCAACAAGGTATGTATTTTATCTAGTTTTGTTATACTAGTACTTAAAGATTGTATGGTAGTTAGGGTAATACATTGGAATATTCATATTTTCATGTATAATAGAGAAAATATAGATCCAAGGTATTTAGGGTTGCATGTACACTTAGGAGTGTTAGAATGCTCAAAAACCTTCAAAATAGTCCCTGTGGCCGGTTGGGATAGACCGGAGGGTAGGCAGGCACCTGAAAATGGCCTGACACGGGTAAGTCAGCACACTAGAACGGCTTGACACGGGTAGGTCAGCACCCAAGAATGGCTTGACATGGGTAGGTCGAGCACCCCAAAATTGCCCGACAGTATGTATGATTGTATGGTACGTGGTATGATGGGGGAATTCACTAAGCTTTGTGCTTACGGTTTTCCGTTTTGGTTTCAGGTACCTCTTCGTCTAAAGGGAAGGTGCCAGCAAGGTAGCATCGCATCGCACATGTACACATTTGAGATTTCTGAGATTGTACTCTAACATTATTACTATTTGACGATATGGTTTTGAGACATGTAACTATGGTTTATGAATTAATATGATATTAGTAATGTTTTGCTCCAACAAATTTTTAAGCATTATAATTAAAATAAAAATTTGTGGTCTGGATTTTTGGGATGTTACAAGTTCGTATCAGAGCCTTGGTTTGAGGGATTCGAGCACACCTTCAGGGGTGTCTGGACTCAAATCGAGGGCTTGAAAGATTTTTACAAGAAAATAGTTTTCTAAAATTTAAAAATAAGGAGTGAGATTTTTGGGATGTTACAAGTTCGTATCAGAGCCCTGAAGTTTATGTGTTTTATTTCAGAATGGTGATTACGCATCATAGAGCCGGAGGTTCTAGGTCTAGATCAGGATCAGGTTTAGGTTCGGGTGCGGGATCCGAGCAGGTTGATGACGGGCTATGAGATTTCATCATGTCTGAGATCACAAGAGGTATCCTTGAGGCGACCCCAGTCATTTTTGGGTCGATCAAGGAAGGGATTATTGAGCTGATGGAGGATCGCCTCCGGACATCCAGGAGTGACTTGGCGTCTAGTCAGTTGGGGATGCACACACTGTCCTTCAAGGACTCCAGGGGGAGTGGTGTACCAGACTTTTACAGGGTGAAGGACCCCATTGCTGCCAGGAGATGGATCGCAGACATCGAGTTTGCGCAGTTGACGAGCTTCTGGTCGGAGGGGTCAAAGGTTCGCTTTGTTGCGGGTTGTTTGAGAGACAGAGCTAGGGATTTGTGGGAGTCGGTTGGCGAATCACTGGGAGCCCCGTTTATCGAGGATAAGACTTGGTCAGACTTTATGACCAGGTTTAGGGTTGAGTTTGAGCCAACTGTGGAGCTTCAGCAGTTGGGCAGGGAGTTTATTGACATGAGACAGTGGCAGAGATCACCGCCAAGTTTCGAGAGAGGGCCTTGTTGGTACCTTAGTATGCAGGGGATGAGGAGATGCAGAAGACCCACTATCATGACATGTTGAGGGCTGATATTTAGGGGCATGTCAGCTACTCAGCCTTCCTGACCCTAGAGTCCATGATTGCTAGGGAGAGGGAGAGGGAGATTGATTTAGAGCACCTAAAGAAGAGGAAGGCAGAGACGAAGCAGATTACTGGGGTTTCGGGGAAGAAACCCAAGGGATCCGACATTAGGTCGATGGGCCAGCCGGGCCAGAGTTGCTGTAGGAAATGCGGCAGGCCACATGAGGGAGCTTGTAGAGCGGGATCATCGGGCTTCTACAAGTGCGGCAAGATAGCGCACTTTGGTAGGGATTGTGCTGCCCCTGCCCCCACTGTTCAGACATTAGACCTAATTTGCTTTCATTTCAATCTGACGGACCATAAAAAGGACAACCGCCCTAGGTTGAAAGCAGCAGCAACAACGCTAGTGGTGGTGCCAACTCCAGCAACTACAAGGGTTATGGATGGCCGAAAGGTCAAGTTAGAGACTCTAGTGGTGAGGAGCTGAGCTTTCCAGTTGACAGCCAAGGAGGCACGCGCCGCACCCGATGTGGTGACAGGTATGGTTTCTTATCTTTAGCTTTTATTATATGTGGCTTGTGATATTGATGTACCATGTTATACGTTTTGTTTAGGATCGTTCCATGTGAATGGTTTCCCAGTTCAGGTGTTGTTTGATTCGGGTGCTAGCTGATCATTTGTCTCTCTTGCGCTTAGCAAGAGGTCCCCTGAGTCTTCGGGCATGTTGGATTGCCCCCTGGAGGTCGAGATTGTGGACGACCGATCAGTGCGAGCATCAGAGGTTTTTAGGGATTGTGTTTTAAGGTTGTTCGAGGAGCGCTACTTGGTGGACTTGGTTCCCATACCATTGCAGGGGAACAAGGTTATTATAGGCATGGATTGGTTGAGCCCCAATGGGGCAGTGATCGAATGCGCACAACAGTTGGTCCGGGTCAAGACGCCAAGTGGGGGAGAGTTGGTGATTCAGGGCGAGAGGGCGTAGCGTGGACCAGCCTTATGTTCAATAGCGAGAGCTAGGCGCTATCTCCAGCAGGGGTGCGCAGGGTATGTCGCCTATGTCTTGGATACCCGGGAGGCGAGTAAGGCAACGGTGAGTGACATACCCGAGGTACGAGAGTATGCGGATGTATTCCTAGAGGAGCTTCCTGGGATACCTCTAGAGAGGTAGGTAGAGTTCAGGATCGACCTAGTCCCTAGTGCGGCTCAATAGCCAAGGCACCGTATCGGTTGGCTCCTCTTGAGATGCAGGAGTTGTCTACACAACTGCAGGATCTGTTAGACAAGGGATTCATCAGACTGAGCAGTTCACCCTAGGGAGCCTCGATTCTATTTGTGAAGAAGAAGGACTGGTCGCATCGAATGTGTATAGATTATCGGGAGCTGAATAAGGTAACGGTGAAGAACCGTTACCCACTACCGAGGATTGATGATCACTTTGACCAGCTTCAGGGGGCATCTTGGTTTTCTAAGATAAATTTGCAGCCAGACTACCATCAGATGAGGGTCAGAGAGGAGGATATGCAGAAGATTGCTTTTGAAACACGATATGGTCACTATGAGTTCGTGGTGATGCTCTTCGGGCTCACGAATGCTCCTGCCGTGTTCATGGATCTCATGAACCACATGTTCAGATCGATGTTGGATCGGTCTGTGATAGTTTTCATTGATGACATCTTGGTCTATTCCAAGACACAGGAGCAGCATGATGAGCACTTGCAAGAGGTGTTGGATACTCCGAGGAGGGAAATCGTGTATGCCAAGTTCTCCAAGTGTGAGTTCTGGTTGCACAAGGTGCAGTTTAATGAGCACTCATGAGAAGAACTATCCAGTGCATGATTTGGAGTTGGGGGGAGTTGTGTTTGCACTCAAGATTTGTCATCATTACCTTTATGGGGTCCGTTGTACCATTTACACGGACCATAAGAGTTTGAGGTGCCTCATGGATCAGCCAAATATAAATATGAGACATCGTCAATGGCTAGATGTGGTGAAGGATTACGATTGTGAGATCCTCTAAAACCCGAGGAAGGGCAATGTCGTGGTCGATGCGCTTAGACGCAAGGCAGAACCGATCAGAGATATTTGCTTGAGGATGACCGTGGTGACTCCACTGTTGGAGCGGATTCGAGAGGCCCAACAGGAGGCTATAAAAGAGGAACATCGTAAGAGTGATCGTATTGTGGGTTAAGTTTCCTCTTTCGATTATGATAGTCGTGGATTGTTGACACTACACCGTAGGGTGTTAGTCCCATATCATGGAGGTGTGCGCTAGGTATTGATGGAGGAGGCGCACAAATCCAGGTTTTCCATCCTTCCTGAGGCGATGAGGACGTATAGGGATCTTCGTCCAGATTATTGGTGGCTCTAAATGAATCGAGATGTAGCTTGGTATGCTGAGAGATGCCAGACCTACATGAAGGTCAAGGTCAAGCACCAGAGGACTCACGGAAAGATCCAGTTGTTGGATATCCCGATGTGGAAATGAGAAGATATCATTATGGATTTCATCACGAAGCTTCCCATGACCACGCGGGGAGTGGATTCAATTTGGGTCATTGTGGATTGGTTGACCAAGAGCGCCCATTTCATTTCGATTCAGGAGAGCATTTCGGCCAAAAGGTTGGCCGATATCTACATTACAGAGGTAGTGGCTTGGCACGGGGTGCCAGTCTCAGTAGTTTCTAATAGGGATATGCAGTTCACTTCCAGATTATGGAAGAAGTTTCACGATGAGCTGGGTACTCGTCTGCACTTTAGTACTGCTTTTCACCCGCAGACAGATGGTCAGAGCAAGCGGAACATCCGTATTTTGGAGGATATGCTGCGGGCATGCGTTTTAGACTTCGGAGGTAGTTGGGATATACTTACCTTCCATTGGAAGAGTTTTCCTACAATAACAGCTATCATGCGAGTATAACTGTCCTCCCTTCAAGATGTTGTACGGGAGGAACTACAGGACCCCAATATGCTGGGGTGAGGTTGGACAGAGGGTCATGCGGAGTACCGAGGTGGTACTCAAGACTACAGAGAGGATCCAGCGGGTTCAGAGCAGGCTTCAGACTGCTCAGAGTCGGCATAAGAGTTATGCCGACAAGCGTCGTTCGGACCTGGAGTTCTAGGTCGGGGATATGGTGCTCCTGAAGGTGTCGCCTTGGAAAGGTGTCATTCGGTTCAGGAAGCGGGGCAAGTTGGGCCCCAGGTACATTGGACCTTTTAGGGTTGTAGCCCGGGTGGGCAAGCTGGCTTGTAGGTTGGACTTGCCAACCGAACTCAGTCAGATTGACAGTACTTTTCATGTCTCCCAACTACGGAAGTGTCTAGTAGACAATTCAGTAGTGGTGCCTTTAGAGGATATTTAGGTGGATGACAACATGAACTACATCGAGCGGCCAATAGCTATCCTCGACAGGAAGTTGAGGGATCTGAAGAACAAGAGGGTGGAGTTGGTGAAGGTGCAATGGCAGCACCATAAGGACTTAGAATGGACTTGGGAGACAGAAGACGATATTAGGGAGCACTACCCCGAGCTTTTTCCGGATTCAACAGCAGACTTCGAGGATGGAGTCTAAAATAAGTTGAGGAGATTTGTAAAACCCGGTTCCTGGTACGTATTTAAATTCAAGTAATTTCATGTTTTTCTCTAGAACTCGGCAAGTTGGAGGCCCAACTCGTCGAGTAGACTCGATTTTGACCGAGAGGTTTAGTGATCTAGTCGACGAGTAGGGCTATCTGGATGAAACCCTAATATTTAGGGTGTTTACCCTATTTAAACAACTTATCTTGTCTCAACGCAACCTCCATTGTCCCTCCCAACTCAAAGAAACCCTAAATCGAAACCCTAACCTTTTTTGAGTGTTCTTGAGCCATTTTTATGTCCTTGTGGTGGTTGTGAAGCTTGAGAAGGAAGAAGGAGCATGGAAGTTCGAGTGAAAGCTAGTATAAACTGAAACCTTGACCATCTATCTCTTAGATCTCTAGTTAGGGTTCATTTATACCTTTTCTAAGCCTTAGAGGTGCCATACTCGGAATTTTGTGGTTGATTTAGGGTATAGCTTCCGATCTGCAACAATTGGGGGTTCTTATGGCATAAAGGTGCCAACTTTATTGCCATAAGCACCCCATGAATCTTGTAGACTTCATTCTAGAGCCATTTGGGCCAAATACCTCATGCATGGATGTCAAGATTGGAACTTTACGTATAATATGGACCTTAGGAGGTCAGATCTATGATTTGGATGCATTAAGACCGATTAAAATCACCCATATAGTTTTGGACAAAGAGGGACTCGGCGAGTCGCTTAGGTGACTCGGTGAGTCGGGTCACAGTCCCCCCCCCCCCTAAATGTCTTCTGGAAATGGTATTTGGTTGAGTTGAAGGAAAACTCAGCCTGTTGGGGTTTGTTATGGACTTGAAGATCGAAGGACTCAACGAGTTCAAGGAGGAACTCGGCGAGTTCAAGGCAATGTCCCAAAAATATGAAGACAGACTCGACAAGTTCAAGGAGAACTCGACGAGTCATAGACTAAACACCTTCATACAGATGAATATGAACTCGACGAGTTCAAGGATGAACTTGGCGGGTCAGTTGAAGAAGGTCCCGATGTTTTGTTGAAGACGAAATCGTCGAGCTCTTGCTAGACTCGACGAGTAGGGATGGGGTTGTAGCATTTTGTGGACGTGGGGGACTGGACAAGTTGGTGGACCAACTTAGCGAGTCTCGTCAACCAGATGTTGACTTTGACCAAGGTTTTGACCTTGACTTTGCCTTGGACTTGAGTTGACCCTTGTAGGGGTTATGAATATGAAATGTTAAGGATGTTGTGTAGGGATCGAGGAGTCGAGAAGAGTTGATTTCCATACCGACGATAGTGCAAACACTACACGATATTGAGGTGAGTTACCTTCCAGTAGAAGTGGGTCTACGACCACAATGCAGACCCACCAGCAGGGAATGTCTTTAGATGATTGTCTTTGTGATAATTGTATCGGTTTGCTACTACCTGACATGTTCTATGTAACAATATGATATGTTATATGTGATAGTCGTCGTAGGATGGGAATAGTCCCCCGATTCGGTATGATATTATGTGATAGTGGTAGGGGCTAAACAATCCCCGTGACCGGTTGGGATAGACCGGAGGATAGGCAGGCACCCCAGAATGGCCTAACACGGGTAGGTCAGCACCCCAGAACGACTTGACACGGGTAGGTCGGCACCCCAGAATGGATTGACATGGGTAGGTCGGGCACCCCAGAATTGTCGGACAGTATGCATTAGTGTATGGTATATGGTATGATGGGGGAACTCACTAAGTTATATGCTTACGGTTTTCATTTTTGGTTATAGGTACCTCTTCGTCTAAGGGGAAGGAGCCGGCAGGGTAACAAGCTGATAGGAAAAAAAGAAGGTGTTTATTGCTTATTGTTTATTCCCACCACAATAAGTTAAATTTAAGTGTTTGAATAAGAATCTTTAATAATCAGCTTATTGTGGTTCGGATAAGCTAAATAAGCTGATTTTAATAAGCACTCCTCCTTCCTTATTGCTTATTATTTATTCTCACCGCAAATAAACTAATAAGCTATAATCTAATTTACCCAAACACCCCTAAAAGTCAAAACACAAATTCAATCTTTCACTCTGCAAGGACAAGATCCACAATTGATAACCTGTTGAATAACGTTTTTTTAGCCCAAAAATATTTTTCATTTAAAAAAAATAATTTTCATTCAACATTTATAAAAATGAGTTACACAAGCTTACTTTTTTTAACTTGCAAGATAGATTTGGTGTATTGTTTCTTTAATCTTATTTAGATATGGTAATATTACCAAATATTAGACTTTTGACTTAGTGTCATATGGACACCTAACTTAACAATCTTAACATGCAAGTTTCATGTCCACATGTAATTATAAAAACACACATACATTGACGATGCAAAAATGACGTGGATGTCAATTTAATAATACTTTTAGGAAGAAAAAGACCACCGATGAAAAGAAAGAGCTTCGAAGGTGGCTCTAAAGAAATTTTGTTGATAGATACAAAAAAATAAACTATTAAGCATAAGTCTTGTCTTAGTTTCATCTTTTAGCTTTATCATAAATAAGAAAATATATAGATGATTTGACAGAAACATAAACAATATAAGAATTAATTTTGTGAACCATTACAATCAGAAATTGATTCCATAGACAAATACCATGTATTTTATAGTTTTTCTATTTTCCAATTATGATCCAAGATTTTTTATTTTTTAGATTTATAGGGTTTGATAGTCTCTAAACTTTTGTCTCTTAATTATCAGCAGTCTAATTATTTTTAAGAAAAGGAATTTATCCGAATTGGAAAAAAGTAACGTGTTCCGGAAATACCTTAATTTTTTTGCAAAGTTTTTTCTCACCTCCTTTTCTATTTTATACGACAATCTCATTTTTTATCTCCCACTCCCCTCTTTAATCTTTAAAAAAATTTAGAGTCTTTTAAAAGTTCAGATCTTAAAAATTTAGATCATGACCAATAGACCTTTATTAATCTTTTATTCGATTTTTATAAGTTTTTGTAGTAATATATATATATATATATATATATATATATATATATATATATATATATATATATATATATATATATATATTACAAAACATAAACAAAAATAGTAAACGAATATATAGATGCAATGAATTATGCATATTATGTAAATCAAGTTTAAACACGAATTATATAAAAACCATTTTATCTGTCAGTTATTAATTAATTCCTAATAATTAAAGGCGTGAAAAAAATGGAACTATAGCAAATGAAAAATGAGTGGATTGTCATTGTCTCTCATGGAGAGTGACCTACTTAATCCCCTATGAATTTGCTTCCTTTTCAATCATTTTGATCCTAATTATCCCTTTTGTTTGTTATTTTTTTGGGTTAAAATATTAATTGATTTCATTAATGTCTCATACTTATTGTTAGGTTTACTTTCAGTCGACCTCAATATACTTCAGCATTTCTTGGGAAAAGCTCGGTTGCTAATCATTCACAATCATCATTTCTAATAAGAAAATCACTTCTTCTTTGAGACAAGGATTATATTACATCTACGGGTTTGTTTACCTGTCAAAACAAATACAAATTTTAAACAAGTTGGATAGATATATAAATTTAAATGGATTGGAATTAGATGGATTTGTTAACATATATTATTACAAATTTAAAATCATAATTTATATCTTATATAACCTAAGTTGACTTTTGCTGGTTTTCGGAAGCACTGCGTTTCAAAGCCACATGACAACTCTAATTACCATTCATTTGCTTATAACAACCTTTGGTAAGCCTTTGTTTTCCGACCGGCCATTTGATTCTGAGAGATTCTTTTATGGGTTGCGTTTAAGGGTTGTATTTGGTCGTTTATTGACACTTTTTGATCTCCACTTGCTTTGATAACCAATTGCTTTTGCATGTATAAATAATGTATCTTGGATAATCTTTGGACAATCTTTGCAGCAAATGATTTGTTTATGTTCATTCATCATTGTAGTTTATTGATTGTTGATTTGTGAGTATTAGTTAATACAAAACATCATAATCAGTTTTGTTTTTATTGATATTGTTTATGTCCATTCATGATTATATTTTATTAGTTGTTAGATTTATGTGTTTTGTTTATATGAAACATAATAATCAACTTTGTTCAATACGTACATGAAAGTGTTAGAATTGAACAACATTGATATGATTTTAATGGAACACGAGGTAACTATGTGATATATTTACACTTCATTTCTTTACTTTTCATTGGTGTATGTGTTCAATTTTTTGTTTATTAAGATATTAGTTGTGAAACTCGTATGTTATACAGGTTGGATAAAATAAAATAATTAAATATTAAGGTTTAAACAAAAATTTATTTAAATTTGAAATTTAAAATTTAAAATTTGAATTTAAAAGGAAACATATATATCCTAATAAATAAAGATAATTTTGCCAAATGTTAACTTCTTATTGAATTTGACACATATCATTTTCTTAGAATTTGAAAATTATTTTTTTTCCACTTGTCATTTTTATATTTTTTTTTCTTTTTAATTAAATTCCTACCTATTAAATGTCACCTCATAGTAATTAATGTGAATTAATGTATATAGTAAACTAGGGGTGCAAACGAGCCAAGCTACTCGTGAGCTACTCGAGATCGGATCGTTAAAAGCTCGACCCGAAATCGATTTTAAACGAGCCCGAGCCGAGCTCGAGCTTAATATTAAGCTCGTTTATTAAACGAGCTCGAGCTCAAGCCTATGTCATTAAGCTTGATTAGGCTCGCGAGCCTAAACAACCCTTTATATAATATAATTTAATATTATTTATATATATATATATTAAAATAAAAACATATTAGGGGAATTATGGATTTAGGGTATTAGTAAACGAGCTTCTTAACGAGCTCGAGCCGAACTTAAGCTTATTTAGACACGTCAGATAAAAAACGAGCCCGAGCCCGAGCCCGAGCCGAGCTTGTATAATTCTTTACGTGCTCGAGCCGAGCTCAGTACAAGGAAGCTCGAATCGAGCCGAGCTCGAGCTCGAGCCTTATATAACTTAACCGAGCCCGAGCCGAGCCTAGCCAGGCTCGGGCTCGGCTCGGCTCGTTTGCACCCCTATAGTAAACCTTCCATTTATGAATTCTTATTTCTATTAATATATTAATGAATTCCATTTGTGAATTTATATTAATTAGTTTTATTAGGGGGTGTTTGGATTAGCTTATTAGCTTATTGATTATTGCTTATTTGTGGTGGGAATAAGCAATAAGCAATAAGCATGGGGAGAGATGCTTATTAAAATTAGCTTATTTAGCTTAATAAGCTGGATTTTATCCAAACACTCAAATTAGCTTATTGTGAGAATAATCAATAAGCACATTTTTTTTCCTATCCAAACACCCCCTTAGTATAGATTAATTAAGACAAATTACATAAATGGTCCTTTCGGTTTATACTATTTATTGTTTTTATTTCGAAAGTTTACTTCAAAAAATACTTAATTTTTACACATTCATATTCAACATGATTATTTAAAACATGATAATAATTTTTTATTAGTATAGATTGAATTACTTTTTCATCATTTTATTTATATTTATTTCAAAATTTTATTTTAGAAAATATTTAATGTCTACAACGTATATTTAACTTTTTTAATCAACCCGTGTAATACACGGGTCTCACACCTAATTCAATAGTATATGAGTTGTAATATTGTAATTTAATGGTTATTTTCAATTAAGGTAATTATTAACTAAGATGGAAATATGATTTGTTACTTAAGAAAAGATAAACAATGAGAAAATGACAAATGGAAAGAATTATTTATTGAAAAATACCAAAAAAAAATGACATGTGTCCAAGTTAATAAGAGAGTGACACGTGGCAAAATTATTTTCATTTATTATGGAGGAAACGTCTTAATGGTACCGATAAAGAGATCCTGATAAGGAAGTTTAATGGATTGTTCAAGCGATGAAACTTAGATGTCTTTGTTGGTGATAATTTGACATGTTTTAAAAGGACAAATGACAACTAGGAAATAGTGGAAAATAATTAAGACAATTTAAATTGTTCGGGAAGCCCGACCTGTGCTTGAGCTTCGCAGATTAAAATATCCAAAATAATGGCACTAACTGGGATTAGGACGTAGGAATGATGCATGCTTGGGAGGCATGACCCGTGCTTTAGGACCGAAGTTTGAAAAGTCCTAAAAAATCATAAATCTTATGGTTAACTTTCGTAATTGAAGAACGACCCGAATTTAGTGAGACATAGCCCACATTTGGTCTTTTTTTAGCGTTTTGGCTCCAGATAAACTCCAAATATGCTCCATAGACTTTCAAACTACCACTCCACTACAAATTATCTGAAATAGACATCAAAACATGAGCAGTACATGAATTCTCACAAAATACATGAGCTGAACGTTATTTAAACTAATACATATAAAAAAAAATATTATGCAAAATGTTGATAAAACTAATATAAAAGATACATAAAATGGCTTCAATCAATTCTCCCCAAACTTAAAACTTACCTACCTCAAGTAATGAATAAATTAAACATTATAAACAAAATGGAAAGATATAGACAAGCTAAAAAGAAACTTAGAATAAAAACTGGAAGAAAAAAAACAAACTAAAACACCTCACTTTTTTCTACATGATTAGACTTTATACCGAGGAAGCTCCAATAAAATCATGAACTTAGACAACAGTTTGAATGCTTTTATTGCAGTTTCAGAACTTATATTTAGTAAGTCAAATCAACGTTTGAGTATATAAATTTTACATTGAACTAAATTTGTTAAAACAATATATTTTTAAAAATATTTTCACGAAAATTCGTTTATAAAAACATAACTTAACCGACCCTCCTCTTTTTTTGAACTCGTCTAGTAAACGCGATAAGCTCCATTATGGACAGAAAATCCAAGCCTACCCCTATGATTCAGCTATCGAGGGACCTAACTCATTATACCACACATCTTTTTTGTCTTGATCAACTCTTCAGATATAACTTTGCTTGGTTGTCGATTTCGCCATGAACTTGACATGGATTTGACTTTGAATTTCAAATTTCTTTAAGTTGCTTGATGCACCATTTCTAACAAGTACATTGATTGGGCGTGTATTTCACTATGTGGCCCACCGTATCTTCAATACTTCAAAAATGATAATTAAATGTGTGGATATAACAAGAGTTCTCCCCTAACCTCAAAAGGCGCATAAACTACATGGTTTAGTACACCAAGAAACGAAAATCGTTATTCAATCTAGGTTCTTTTTAAGGTATTATAAGAAATTGTTGTAAAATGTTGTTCAGTTTTCCATTCTACACTTCCATTGTAGAAATTATTCGACTATTACATTGGTTCATATCGCGTAAACATTTAAAGTACTTTCTGATTTTGAAAAGATAATTCTTATATTTGGTTGTAACGAGACTGTTATTTTCGGTTCCTATCACACTTCATCTTATAGAGCTATTGAATGTAAAGAATGTCCTCATCTCATATAACTTTCTTCTAATATTTTTTATTTTTTTATTATATGCAAAAAAAATAAACTACAAACTAAAAATAAAATCTTTTTTTTTGGAGGGGGAGGGGGGTTTATATAATGTGGAAAAATAAAAAGATAAACAAAAAATATTTTTTCGGCTTTATCACCATTTTTATATGCAAATGAAATGCAGAAAATAAAATGCAAAAATTGAAAATTGAAAATTTTAAAAAAAATGAAACTGAATATTTCAAAATTTTAACAAAAATAAAAAATTTCACACTAACCCCCTCTCCAAGCTTAAAATGAAGCATTGTCCTTAATTCTAGAGAATGAATGTACAACTCAATGGAACATATAAAGCAAAAGGTTGCAGCTAGGAAAGAGTGTACCTGATATGTTGCAAATTATTCTGTTTTTGATGAAGATATTGGCAAAAAATTTGATTTTTAGCAACTTAGAAGATCCTCTGGTTTCACCAAGCTAGTTGGACCTGTGACAATCTCTTATTGAAAACATAAATATAACGACCCAAAAATCGAAGGTAAAAATTTCATTCTTAATATAATTAGAAACACCATTATAACTTCGTTCAAAAAATTGAAAAGCATTTCAACTAAACATTTGTCAGAGTCCAATCCCAAAGATCAATCATTGCGGAAAACACCGGTGTATACGCTGCGATCGTCCCGAGGTCTTTCATTTGAAAAATGGAGTACCTGAAACAAAAACTGAAAATCGTAAGCACAAAACCTTATGAGTTCCCCAAATACCACATACCATACATATCCAACGATCCATACAAGTCATATATAACCGCGAGCCATACATATCATTCATATATCATAATTAATAAAGGTACTATGTGTCGCACATAGTCTTGCCATTATGCCACGAGCAGCCTCATGGTCTTCCTTGCCTACCCAGGGGCCACAACATTGGGTCATACAGACGAGTGCCAGGAGCCACCTTCAGGTCTTCCATGCAAGCATCACAAAGACAACTAGCATACAATCTACTCTACTTACTAATTAGCATATAGTGTGCCAGGAGCCGCCTCCTAGTCTTTCAAACATAACGTCAAGGGCTAACCCTCGGGTCTTCCTACAATCCATAAACCAAATAGGCTGACATTGGTGCGTTCGACCCACACAACAGTGAGGAAACTCACCTCGAATGTTGAAACTTACTGCACGAAATCCCTAGCTGATGCCCTGATGATTTCCCAACTAACAATTACCAAAACAACATCCAATTAGCAACTGAATTCCAAACCATGATCCATAAACCAAACATTGGGTAAAATGACCATTTTACCCTAGCCCATGAAGACTCACAACCTAGGCCCAAGCCCAAAACCAACCAGGCCCAAACTATAAGATCCATAAAAGCCTATTAATGGACCAATTTTCCAAATTGGGCCTAAACTCTTACATGGGCCTTTCCCTAAAGCCCATTTACTTTTCTGAATTGATATCCATGAGTATATCTAGCCTAACAAAGTCCATGGACCACAAGCCCATATGATAGCCCGAACCCGAAAAGGCCCACAAGGCCCAAATCCATCATGGACCTAACTCAAGAAGACCCAAAATCCAAAAAGGCATGAAATAATGAATGGTCAACCCTAGTCAACTCCTTCTCCATGGTCCAAAGCCCAAAAAGTCAACAAAACGAGATGAGTCAACCAGGGCGAGTACGCCCCATATACTCATTTGGTACGCCAAACGTACACCTGCTGAGGCCAGTACGCGTTGTGTACCAGGTGGGTACGCCCAATGTCACACCCCGCTGAAGCGGAAATACAGGGCGTGGCAGTACATAGGGTTTCATAGCAAAAGATAAAGACAACACCAACCATAGTATTAATAAGCATTACAAATTTACAATGGGTTTGAACACCTTTTAAAAGAAATTACAATGTGAATTGAAATACAACACATGCGCATGCTCCTAAAAGTGATGTGTCCCTAAGTGCCACTTACTCGATAATCCTGAAAAAACATGTAAAACGAGCGTCAACTATAAAAATAGTTGTTGAGTACTCACAAGTTTATAACATAATATAGTTTGAAGTCATGATAATCAGAATATTGATAACACTTTCCATAAATAAATGTTCATTACTAAAATAAATAAATAAGTTTCATGAATAGGAGTTTGTTGCTAAAGCGAGTAATAAAGTTTCCATAATTAGAAATATATAGCAAAAATAAGTAAATAAGTTTGCATAAACAAAGTTTGTTGTCATCATGAGAGATAAAGTATGTTTCCTAAATGAGATGCAACGTTCATATTCTCATGGGAAATAAAGTTTCCATAAATAGAAATATATTGCAAAATGAGTAAATAAGTTTGAATAAACAAAGTTCGTTGTCATCATGAGAGATAAAGGATGTTGCCTAAATGTGATGCGACGTTCACATTCTAATGGGAAGTAAAGTTTGTTGCTAAAACAAGATAAAGGTTTGTATGTGCATAATGATTATACCAGGAGTTCACAAACCAAGCCTAATGACCGAGGGTGCCCTCTTCTATGTCTATCGCTAACATAGGGAAATATGGTAAAATGCATTCAAGTGAATCGTGCGAGTGAGGAGTTGTGTACCTCCTAATAGCGCTATCCATAATGACCATGGGCTCAAATGAGTTAATGGGTTGTATGAACTGATTCTACGAACTTAAACGTGATAAGGCCTCATGAATTAACAATAGCATACACATACACAAAAAAATATAGCAACCAAGTTTGATACTAGTCAAATAAAATACAACGAATAATAAACAGTTTTTTCTGACATGCTTTTCCACCCCAAAACGTAAAAACCGAAAATAGGCGGAGTCGTGAATACTTGCAATGCATTGAGATGATGCAAATGATGCCTTGATCTAAGTTCCACTTGTAGCACTACCGAATCCTACAATAATGGTATACGCTACTCGGTCTCTAATCGAAATCTAATGCTAATATACTAAATTCTACATATAGAGAAATGTAACATCCCATTTAAATGGAGTAATTATTATGATTATTTTATATTATTATAGCCCAAGATCGAATAATAATTAGTGGGGTGTTGGTTTCGGGGTGCCAGATGTTATACTTTTGATTTCTGAGGGCTAAAGAGTGTTGGACTTATTCTAGGAAGGATTCTTGAAGCCAGGGTGGAAATGGTAATTTTTGGATCTTAATTGAGAATCCTTTATAGAGGAGGGGATGTTTTGTAACTATTGGATTTATATTGAAAAGAATTACGAGAGCAAGGGCCAAATGGTAAATGTTGGGATTTGAATTGAAAAGAATAAAGGAGGAGGGACTGAAAGTGACAATATAAGCCAATGTTTGAGAAGTGTGCGGGACATATAACCCTATCACTCCCCTCGTTCTAACCCTAAACCTAGCAACATACTGTGGCCGCCACCCTTATACCTCCTTCCAGCCGCTGCCGTTCGCTACCCTTTCCATCCCGATCAACCAAGACCGCCGACGACTCTCTCTTTGGTCGGGGATACCAAAGACTGACGGAGAATAACAACTGATCCAGCAGCGATTACCATTGGGGTCGTTCTTCCGGTGGAGGTGCAACCACTACAGTGAAGACAATGTCGTCGGTCGTAGCGCCGATGTACTGCCGTTGCTGGATCATTGCAACTAGATGATGGCAGCGTCCGTTCGTGTGTGTAGGTTTTCCATCGTGTAAAGTTGTGATGGACCACCATGGCAGCCGGCCATGGTGGTTGTTGCCTTCAACACCGCTGCTATCCATTGCTATAACGCTAGAGATGCTGCTGTCGTTCGTAAATCGCCAGCCTCATCTTCGTTTCGCCGGTGTGATGTTACAGCTCCGTCCGTCGCCAACTCAGCCACTGCCACTGCTGTGAGTCGCTTGGTTGGTGGTGGTGTAATTTTTCCAAGGTTTGTGTGTGTACCTTCGGGTGTGGTCCAGTCAAGGTCGTGTTATGGCGTTGTTTTGGCCAAAAACCAAGGAAGGCCACCATGGCTGCCAACCATGGTGGTAACCACCACTTTTGCTACTCTGCCACCACTAGCCGCCGTGTGGTGGCGGCTGTGTGCTAGTTTTGCTATGGTTTAGGTGTGTGTGAGTGTATTTTAGTGTGTGTGTGTGTGTCATTTTGGTTTAGCATTGTAATTGTAACAAAGTGGAAGAATGAAAGGAAGAACCCAAACCACCACCGTAAGGTGGTGGTTGCCGTCTCTTGCCGCCACCGGCCGCCATGTCGGGTGGCGGTGTACTTTGATTGTGTTTCGACCTCGTTTGGGGGATGTTTGGACAATGTGGGATCAATGAAACCCTAATGGGCCAAATAAGGCCCAATGTGACCTAAAAGCCCAACCAATGGACTAATAGGCTAATATTGGGTTGGAAAAACCTTAATTAGGGTTTGGAAAATCCTAATGACATAAAACCCTAATTTTGAGAATTTATCGGGACATACGAGATTATTTAATAACTTGAAATATTAGATAATAATCATTGGTAAACTAACTTATGGCATAATGGACTTAATGGATTATGTCTTTAATGGGTTAAGTAAGAAACACTTAACCCTAATCATCATTTCATGTGAAAACCCTAATTTTGGGATTATGGGGTTGGACTTATCGAGACCCACATTTGGGCCATTGGAATAGAATTGGGTATTAATCCCAATCACACCATATGAATTATTTAGTAAAGTGAGAGACTTAATGGATTAAGTCCTTAATGAGTTAAGTGAGAAACACTTAACCCTAATTGTCATTTTATATGAAACCCTAATTTCACTTGGGCTTTGTGTTGGGCCTTTCCTTTGGGCTTTGGTAAACGGATTATTAATGGGCCATCCAAGAATGATCATATGGAATAGAATATGTTGATGTGCTTAGGGTAAGGCCTATATGAGGGTGTGGGCCCAATTTGGAAAATTGGGCCATATGTTGTGCTTTGGCCCATTACTTGACTATTGAGCCTTTAGTGTGTGAGTTGGACTTTGGGCTTGGAACCCAATTATTAATTGGGTGTTGTTTGATGTTGACAGTTCCGGAATCCATCAACCAGCAGCTGGAGTTTTATCTGTGGGACTTCAGCAGCGCCAGGTGAGTTCTCCTCACTATATCAACAGGGTCTAAGGCACCAAGGTCGGCCATTTATGGATTGTATTCGGATTATTGCATGTTATGCATTTTGATTTATATCCTGGTAGTTAGGATGGTGTTATGCTATGCTTTAGTGGCCCGGTTGGGTCGGTATCCTGGTATATAGGATAATGCTATGTTACTGGCCTGTTAGGTCGATATCCTAGTTATAGGACTGTTGCTATGCTTTGTGATCTGTTAGATCGGTTTGATTGTTATATATATACATGCTGGTATTATTTGATGTCTATGTGCACATAATTGTCCTTATTATAGGATGATGCTATGTTAGTGACCAGTTAGGTCTGTATCCCGGTTATTAGGATGTTGCTATGATTGGCGATCTATTAGATCGGTTTCACTGTTATATGAAATGAGATAGCATATGATATTTATGTGCACATGTGTTGTTTGATTGGGGGTTGGGTTGAGGTGGTCCTGCTTTGTGTTGTAGGCCAACATACCCGACGAGCGGTCCGGATAGGCTGTAGGCCCTGCATGGTGGTCCAGACGTGCCGAAGGCTCGAAGAGCAGTCCAAATAGACTGAAGGCATGTAAGGCGGTCCAGTCAGGCTGATGACTCATTATGCATGCTGTTCTGTATTGGTTATATGATATGGTTATGTTTTTATGGCGTTGGTATTTTGGGGAAACTCACTAAACTTCGGGCTTACAGTTGTTGATTTTGTTTTAGGCACTTCTGATGATTGCGGGAAGGCGAAGGCGTGATCGTGCACCTCTTCATATTTTCATGATTGATTCTGAGAATACTCTGATGTCTAAACTATTTTGAAAACAATCTGTAATAAGTTAATGGTTTTAAAATGTGTTAAAAAGTTTAAGTTTGGCTTGATATTTATGGGTGTTACAAGTTGGTATTAGACCCTTGCTTTGAGTGAATTGGAGGAAGACTTGTGTGAATCCAGTTTGAAATCAAGGAAAGGATTTTAAAATGGATTTTTAGATGGTTTTCAAAAATAAGTAAAGGAGGATGCAGGGTGTACGATCAGCCAGAGCCAGTAAGTACACCCTAAAATACCGTATAGTTATTTTGATTATGTGATATGTTAGAACAACCTGCTAGTACTAGGCTAGGGATCTTCAGGAATTGCATGATAGAATTGCCCGATTACATGATGTCTGCTATCCTAGGGTTTCCTTATGTGAGATTGACATCATTACTATAGTTGTTTAGTGTATGCATCACGGCTGTACATAACTAAGATCTTATAGCCCAAGAATGTTTGATTTGTCCTTATGTTCTGTTCTTATTGATTGGGGCTTAGGGTAACATTGGATATTCAAAACTCTATAGGGTCCAGCATTATGTATGTCTAGCATACACTAGTGCTACATGGTTGGTGGAAGTTTCATGGATGGGTGGGCTGTGTGGGACCAGTAGACCAGTTATGAGATATTTGACATTGTTCTAGGGTTGAGGGTCGAGCGCTCACTATGTTTATGTTTATTGCTGGGGTGTTGTGGTGATACTTGAGACAAACATGGGTAGGTGTGGAAGGTAGTATGGGCCCGTACTACTGAAAGCACAGGACCCATATGCGTAGCAAGGAAGTAAAAACCCCTAGGGTTTGGTTGGGAGTAGGTCCCCTATCATTATATGGGTTATCAGAGACGTTTCTGGTGTCTTACCGGAATGGTGGTTACAAGACGTCTTGAGACCGGATCCCGGATAGGATCCCATATTGTCAGAGGATCGTGTTAGTGAGATCATTCGGGAGGAGGTGATCGAGATTGTCAAGGGACAGTTGTCGGAGATGTTTGTGTCTATCAAGACTGTTATGGTTGAGAATTTCGATGAGCGCTATGCAGCCATTGCCGTGACCATTGCCGCGACAGTTTCCACAGCTGTAACGACGGGAAGGGGAGGAGTTGGTTGAGCTTTTCAGTACCAGGACTCGTTACTGGGACATATTCAGATGAGCAGAGGGTTGCAGTTCCTTGGGAGCAGGGAGATATTCTGTACTCGTTATATTTCCGCGGGTAAGCGGGAGAGGGTAACACCCTAGTTTCTAGATTTGAGGCTCGGGGGTTTTGCTTGAGGCCGGAATGTGAGTCGCGGGGACTCCGCAAAAGAGTAATGATTGTGTTCAGCTGGAGTTATGCAACTGGAATTAAAATGGTTTATTGATAGGATTGGAATGTCGTTTTCTAGGGCAAGGATTGTGCACTTTCAGTTTACGAGCTCGAAGGATTAAGCAGGCTTGTGACCCCCGGATCAGGTTGTATTCTAACTCGGGGTTAGTTGGTTGTCGGGATTGGCAACAGTGGTTTAGCATGGGTAAGTGTAGGTGGGTCGATGTGGCATAAGTATTTTGGAGGTCCATTTCGCCTTGGATCTCTTGTATCGGACGGTAAGGACTAATTGTGCAATCTATTGCACTTTCGGGATTGTAGCCTATGTATTGGGAGTGGTTGTAGCCTGGTTTAGGGCAAAGGTTGTTTCAGCTACTGCAGTTCAGTTGTGGATGATTGAGCTGGTGAGTGAGCCAGGGTGCGAGGCCCTGAATGATATGATTCGAGAGTCGAGAGCGGGAGATTTGTTGGAGCACCTTGGGAAGAAGGGTATTATATGGGAGGTCTGCGGACAAGGTCCCACATGATGGTTATTCAGTATTTTCAGGATTCAGTGGTTTTAGTAAGCTTTATTGATTGGCGGAGGAAAACATCAAGGGAAGTAGCTCATTGTTGAGACATTAGTTGGAGTATCTTTCTTTGGACTTTAAGATTTGGGAGTGGGATCATTCGAGCATTGGGGACTGTTGGTCTCCCTGGGATTCAGAAAGTGTTCAGCTAGTTGTTAGAAGTGTGTGATCACTGGGATTGGCTGGTAATGGAGTACTAATTGGTAAGAGTTGGTTGTATTTGGATCGATCGTTGGTAGTGAGAAAGATTGGAAATTCTCCAATTTTCATGTATTGTGAAGACTTAGTCGGATCTAAGTGGGGGAGAATTATCTCGTGATATAGAGGCATGATTGGTTTTGGAAATAGGATAAGTATCGCATCATTGTCATGAAGGAAGTCAACCTAAGTGGCTGTTTGGTTTGTGGGTTGTGTGAATTGGGAGTTCGGTAAAACTCCTGAGCATGTGTATCATGTTCTCCTGGTGATTGATAGTAGAAGTCGGGAAACCAGGTTGGAGTTCTAGTCATGAATTGTGTTCAGTTCGAGTATTCGGCTGAGGGTGTGATCGACTCTGAAGGTTTTGGACTGATAGGTTGAGGGTTTTGATAGCTGCCAGGACTTGGCAGTACATTCAGCACAAGTGTACGGGTTATTAGCATATGCGGTAGACACGCAGGTCAGGGAACAGACCATGGATTTCCGAGAGGATGGACGATCGAAATAAGGCCTAGGGTTAGGCCGGGGTTAGATTCCATGAAATGGATCAGGAGTTCGGAACCCTAAGTGGGTGAGAACAGTCTGCACGGGAAAGATCACCAGGGGGTGGTCCAAGGAGATGTTCAATAGTTTAGAGTGGTCCAGATGACTGAAGGCCTACTGAGGCGGTCCAGTCATGTTGAAGACTCTATATGTGTTTATAGATGTATGTGTGGGTATTGAGTATGCTGCTATGCTATATCAGTCAGTAGGTCTGTTCCCAAGTATCGAACGTGTTGCTGGAGTAGATAGAAGACTCCGATATATTTTGGGTTGATCGGAACTTGTTATTAGAAATCGGATAGATTACAGTGGATCTTGGTGATCTCATCAGTTCAGAGTGTCTCATGGGATTAATCTGTTTGGATCAGGTAATACTCCAGTTAGGTGACCGGGAGTAGATCTGAATGGGTATCCGTCCGTTTTAGGAAGGCTTGGGATTAGAATGTTCTGTCGTTCAGGTTTTGGGAACCGGATTAGACCTGGTTAAGCTAGTGATAAGACTGTAGGAACGTCACTAAAGTTATGAGGTCAAGGAAGCAATAGATTACTTAATATTACTTGTGATGTAAGGCTACCATTAGTCATGTAGCAATTCCTTTTTAACTGTGGTTTTGGTAATGACGGGATTTGACGCATGGATCCGATCGGTTGGATCAGGAGGTTGTTAGAGCCGCAGGGGCATGATAACTAGTGGCAACTAGTTCCAGGGAAGGATTTCGTTCGAAGGTCGTGTGAGGAAACTATGTGGGAGTCCTTTAGCTTCGCGATCAGGCTGGAGCCTGGTAGGTCAGATGATTGGTGAACGAATTGAGACCAGGGAGGTCTCGGTAGATCTTGGAAAGCAGCCATGGGGCATCATACTGCTTCAGGCAGATCAGTTTTCAGACAGTTTTAATGATTAGGGCGGTATTGACAAATTGGGTCTTCAGGTGTATGAGAAGTATCTCGATGTTGGAACCCCCAGATATCAGGATTTGAATAGTTAGATGAGAGACAAGCGGACTGGGCTCAACAATAATGATTTGGTATGAGAGGTTTGTCAGAGAGCCAGACAATCATGAGACTCCAGATTTCGGATTGAGTAAATATAATCATGTAGTAAGGGACTCGTTTACTTTCCTGGTTTTAGAACCCTGTGAGGGTTGGCTATGGTTTTCTTGGAGAGGCTAGAGTTCGGCTTAGGGTTTTAGCCAAGTAGTTCAAGTTGTTTGGCGAGTAAGGAATGGTAAGGAACGATTTCGAGGACGAAATTAAATTTAAGTGGGGGAGAGTTGTAACATCCCATTTAAATGGAGTAATTATTATGATTATTTTATATTATTATAGCCCAAGATCGAATAATGATTAGTGGGGTGTTGGTTTCGGGGTGCCAAATGTTATACTTTTGATTTCTGAGGGCTAAAGAGTAAGTGTCGGACTTATTCTAGGAAGGATTCTTGAAGCCTAGGTGGAAATGGTAATTTTTGTATCTTAATTGAGAATCCTTTGTAGAGGAGGGGATGTTTTGTAACTATTCGATTTATATTGAAAAGAATTACGAGAGCAAGGGTCAAATGGTAAATGTTGGGATTTGAATTGAAAATAATAAAGGAGGAGGAACTGAAAGTGACAATATGGGCCAATGTTTGAGAAGTGTGCGGGACTTATAACCCGTCACTCCCCTCATTCTAACCTAAAACCTAGCAACATACTGTGGCCACCACCCTTATACCTCCCTCCAGCCGCTGCCATTCGCCACCCTTTCCATCCGATTAACCAAGACCGCCGTCGACACTCTCTTTGGTCGGGGATACCGAAGACTGACGGAGAATAACAGCTGAACCAGAAGTGATTGCCATCAGAGTCATTCTTCTGGTGGAGGTGTGACCACTACACTGAAGACAATGCCGTCGGTCGTAGCGTCACTGTATTGTCGTTCCTGGATCATTGCAACTAGATGGTGGCAGCATCCGTTCGTGTGCGTGGGTTTTCGTTGGATAAAGCTGTGAAGGACCACCATGGCAACTGGCCATGGTGGTTGTTGCCTTTAACACCGCTGCTATCCATCGCTATGGCGCTAGATCCGCTGCTGTCGTTCGTACATCGCCAGCCTCATTGTCGTTCCACCAGTGTGAGGTTACAGCTCCGTCCGCCGCCAACTCAACCACTGCCACCACCGTGAGTCGCATGGTGGTTGGTGGTGTAACTGTTTCGGGGTTTGTTTGTATGTACCTTCAGGTGTGGTCCAGTCAAGGTCGTGTTATGGCATTGTTTTAGCCGGAAACCAAGGAAGGCCACCATGGCTGCCAACCATGCTAGTAACCGCCGCTTTTGCTACTCTGCCACCACCAGCCGTGGCATTGTGGAGACTGTGTGCATGTTTTGCTATGGTTTAGGTGTGTGTGTGAGTGTATGTTAGTGTGTGCGTGTCATTTTGGTTTAGCATTGTAATTGTAATAAAGTGGAATAATGAAAGGAAGAACCCAAACCACCACCGTAAGGTGGTGGTTGCCGCCACCAGCCTCCATGTCGGGTGGCAGTGTACTTTGCTTGCGTTTGGACCTCGTTTGGGGGATGTTTGGACAATGTGGGATCAATGAAACCCTAATGGGCCCAATAAGGCCCAATGTGACCTAAAAGCCCAACCAATGGACTAATAGGCTAGTATTGGGTTGGAATAAACCTTAATTAGGGTTTGGAAAACCCTAATGACATAAAACCCTAATATTGAGAATTTATCGGTAAACATGAGATTATTTAATAACTTAAAATATTAGATAATAATCATTGGCAAACTAACTTAAGGCATAATGGACTGAATGGATTAAGTCCTTAATGGGTTAAGTAAGAAACACTTAACCCTAATCATTATTTCATGTCAAAACCCTAATTTTGGGATTTTGGGATTGGACTTATCGAGACCCACATTTGGGCCATTGGAATAGAATTGTGTATTATTCCCAATCACACCATATGACTTATTTAGTAAAGTGATAGACTTAATGGATTAAGTCCTTAATGGGTTAAGTGAGAAACACTTAACCCTAATTGTCATTTTATATAAAACCCTAATTTCACTTGGGCTTTGTGTTGGGCCTTTCCTTTGGGCTTTGGTAATCGGATTATTAATGGGCCATCCAAGAATTATCATATGGACTAGAATATGTTGATGGGCTTAGGGTAAGGCCCATATGAGGGTCTGGGCCCAATTTGGAAAATTTGGACATATGTTGAGCTTTGGCCCATTACTTGACTATTGAGCCTATAATGTGTGAGTTGGACTTTGGGCTTGGAACCCAATTATTAATTGGGTGTTGTTTGATGTTGAAAGTTTGGGAATTTGTCAACCAACAACTAGAGTTTTATTTGTGGGACTTCAGCAGTGCCAGGTGAGTTCTCCTCACTATATCAACAGGGTCTAAGGCACCAAGGTCGGCCCTTTATGGATTGTATTCGGATTATTGCATGTTATGCATTCTGATTTATATCCTGGTAGTTAGGATGGTGTTATGCTATGCTTTAGTGGCCCAGTTGGGTCGGTATCCTGGTATATAGGATGATGCTATGTTAGTGACATGTTAGGTCGATATCCTGGTTATAGGATTGTTGCTATGCTTTGTGATCTGTTAGATCGGTTTGACTGTTATATATATATATATATATATATATATATATATATATATATATATATATATATATATACATGCTATTATTATTTGATGTCTATGTGCACATGATTGTCCTTATTATAGGATGATGCTATGTTAGTGACCAGTTAGGTCTGTATCCCGGTTATTGGGAGGTTGCTATGATTGGCGATCTGTTAGATCGGTTTGACTGTTATATGAAATGAGCTAGCGTATGATATTTATGTGCACATGTGTTGTTTGATTGGGGGTTGGGTTGAGGCGGTCATGCTTTGTGTTGTAGGCCAACATACCCGACGAGCGGTCCGGATAGGCTGTAGGCCCTGCGTGGTGGTCCAGACGTGTCGAAGGCTCGAAGAGCAGTCCAGATAGACTGAAGGCCTGTGAGGCAGTCCGGTCAGGCTGATAACTCATTATGCATGTTGTTCTGTATTGGTTATATGATATGGTTATGTTTTTATGGCGTTGATATTTTGGGGAAACTCACTAAACTTCGGGCTTACAGTTGTTGATTTTGTTTCAGGCACTTCTGATGATTGCGGGAAGGCGAAGGCGTGATCGTGCACCTCCTCATATTTTCATGATTGATTATGAGAATACTCTGATGTCTAAATTATTTTGAAAACAATCTGTAATAAGTTAATGGTTTTAAAATGTGTTAAAAAGTTTAAATTTGGCTTGATATTTATGGGTGTTACAAGAAATGCCAAAATTTTGTTCTAATATTGGTTTTCTATTAAATGGGTATCAATTTTTTTTTGAAATGGTGACATTTTATAACTCATGTGATTAAGATAATTTTGGATATTATTTTTCCAGATTTTTGTAATATTAATTGAGGGTATTTCAACACATTTAAAGGTGTTTTAAACTCCTAAAATTCAAAAATATTATCAAACAGTTTCCAAATATCATCAAATTTTACATTTTCGTTCAAAATATAGTAGAGGTCTTCCAGAAAATTTTCCTTGAATTTTTATGTGACTAACTACCTTTCCAAAATTTTAAGCCTTCATAAAAATATAAATTCATGAAAAAAAGTATCCAGATGATAAAAATTCCCAAAAATTTTATAATACTACCATTAAACATACTTAAGCTGGGAAAAATATAAAAAATGGGTTTCTAAATATCTTAAACTGATTTTATGATTTTTGTGAATTTATTCTAACTAAAATGGAAATAAATAGAAGACAATTTCCAAAATTTCCCAAACTTTTTGTAACACTGTTATTATACGTATATAAGCTGTGAAAAATATAAATGATATTTTCAATTAGTTTTGCTATATTTTTTGTTTTATTCTCTTGAATAATCATTAATTGGTGAATAATTATCAAACAGTTAATGTAAATTACCAAAAAAATTTCAACTTCATTTACAGTATACATAATTCGGGAAAAATACAAATGTTGATTTTTATATACTGTAATCTGATTTTGTGGATTTAAGTGTATTTAATCTTAAAAATAGAATAAAAATAGTATACTGAATAATAGAAAAAGCATCCAAATTTTTGTTTATAGTTCTAATATATTATAAGATCTTCTGGTAAATGTTCATGAATTTTGGATGAGTAGAACTATTTTTCCCATTATTAGTCCATTATAAATACAAAAATCGGGGAAAAATAGGTATGCATTAGGAAAAATTCTTCAAATATTTGTATAAGTATTCCACATAAGGTAGGATCTACGAAAAATCTTATAAAGCCTATTCACAATCCCTAATTTGGTTTTATAATTTATTTTAATTAAACAAAAAAAAAATTCAAAACCATACCAAGCAGTAACCAAAACCGATGAAACTCACCGATATGTCATCATTTACCTTAGGGGTCATCTACGAGTTTACCTAGGATTTATAGACCTCAGAAAGTATTTTATATGATTTATTGATCTATTTTCTTTCAATAATTATAATAATTGGAGAAAAAATAATTAATTTCTGAAAATTTATAGATCATCTTATTTCTTTGGTTGGATTCGGGGAAAAATCACATTTGAACAGAAAAAGAGGTGTAGGTATTTATTTGAGAATAAATCCTTTTTGAACATATTTGAAGCTTTTAACAACAAACTTTGATCATCTAACATCTAAGCTTGAAGATGTTCACATGCATGTTGGTTTCATGACCATTCATGAGTTGGAAATGGTCAAAAATCGTTTTTGAAATAAAACTTAGGGTGCATGTGGTGATTTTCCCCCAAAACTTGTAGAAAAGTGCATTATGTTGATTTTGACTTAGGTTTTGGTCGTTGGATTTCACCATTTACAACATGCATGTTGTTTTTGGGTGAAATCCTACCACCATCATCATCCAAACCTTGAGTGTGAGCAAGTGTTCATGATTTTACAATAGAATGGAGTGGAAGAAGGAGAAAGTGCAAGAAAAATAGCAAAACTTGAAGGAAAAGTGAAGTAAAATGAAAGAAAATTCATGATTACCTTCAAGATTACTTCAAATGATGAAGATTTAGAGTTTAAGGTGTGTTTTTGGCTTCATTTTCTAGAAACATTTCATGGCTATAGAGAGAGGAAGAGAGAAAATAGTGTTACTAAGTCTATTATGTGTTGTACCTATATGTGCAACTAAGTTTAGTCAATTCTAGAACCGACTCGAATTTTGGCGGTTGTCATAGTCTTCCCTGGTTGAAAGAATTCCGTCCCAAAATTCAATCTGTGAAGTATTCTATTAGAACTCTGCCGAATACAATTGTATAGTTGGATAGGTGGTGACTTGAAAAGCTCTTTGATTATTTTGGGTGAATTCCTCAAGAGAGGAGCCCAATTCTTTATCTATAATCAAATTAATGTTTCCGTAATTCGAGTTCTATAGTCTAGATTGTGGGAAAATAGGATCATGGAAATCATGACCCAACCATGGCGACCTCGTTCAAAATGATTATCCAGTTAGACATTATCTAACTTAAAAGAGCATTATAAGACTTTGTTGAAGCACCAACTGCATTGAGCGTTAAGTCTACGTTAAGTCTGCATTATAAATCAACACTAAGTGTAAATTTGTCGCCTGATAAAGAAGAGATTGGGAACAATTTGTTAACTTTCGGGTTGGCTACTAAATCTGGAAAAGATATATTCCGAAATAAGAAGAGGTAGCACGAATGAAAGGGAAGCGATCAAGGATAAGTTCCTCAAGATATGTACTGAGGGTAAGCAACGAAGTTTTGGTACATCTCAAATGTAAAGGCTATTTAAGTCCTGTCTACCAAAGAAATTACAAAATGATCGAGGATTTCCGAAGCTATGATTTCTACGATGGGTTCTCTTACTATAATAGAACCACAATTAAAGAGTATAGTTAGAGAGTCGTTGTTTCTAATGAAGGTGGTGAAAGTTTATGATATTTTAAATCACAATATCTAGATAGCATTTTGAGTGTTTAGAAACGATAAGGAGTCTCACCATTATCAAAATGTGTAATAATTACAAGAAAAAGGAACATGCATGTGTGGCGATCAAACGAAGTAGTAAAATAATACAAGATTAATTAAGGTTAAAGGTTTAAGTTGTCATTAATGGAATTTGTATAGAAATATTTGTATTACAATTTTTGAAAAACTGTCCAATTGTTTAAGTCAGGAGAAATTCAAGTTTACGAGTCAGAATATTTATGAAAACAAGGTAGAGAGTTTAGGAACTCACGAAAAATTGCAAAGTAGAATGTCATTTAAGAAAGGTGTAAAAATGTCGATCATCGAAAGCAATGCATTCTTAATTTAGTGTTTCTACAAAAACAATCATTTAGAGAATGTGTAATTGTAAAATTCTAAACTTTTGATGTATTTAAAGAAAAGAAGAAACATAAGGAAACACATCCTTTGCATATATTTTCCGGATATAGAAAAATGATAAGCATAAGGGTATTCATCTTGTGTATTAATTATAAGGAAAAATACAATGAAAATTGCATTTTAAATCATGTTTTCGAATTTAGAACGAAAGAGCAAATGTAAATAAGGATTACTTGTGTTTCAGTAGATTTTAAAATAAATGCAAAATGTATATGATAAAAGGCATATCTGAATATATCAAAGTTGACTAAATCAAAATTATGTCTCACGACTATACACGTATTAATCTCTCAGATTGATAAGGGTAGACTTATAGTCTTTATATATGCGTAGGAACATGGTACCAATAGAAGCAAAATAAACAAAAAACAAAGTTAGACCATGTATTGTGTTATTATTAGTAGTGTACAACATTTGTAACTAGATTGAAAATTTACGTTAAGATATATTTCAAACTTCAATCCTTGATGTATGTTGATGATGAAATAGACATGTGGAAAAAGTGTTTGCCAATAATTCGTGACTTATCAATTAAGTGAAACTGTGGTTGTGAAAAAGAAGAAACACTAAAACTTGTAATTGAAAATCTGACAGTTTTTACCTTTTTAACTGGGGTCCAACAATTGTTAAAACGGATAATGTAAAGACTTAACATATTTAGATGAATAATTGTGCATGGTCAAAAGTGTGTCGCTGGAAGTTTAAAAGTGAACACTAAGTTTTGCAATGCTATAAGTTTTATAAACACAAATTATAAAACTAATTTGAAATAAAATAAACAAATAAGGGGTGTTGGAAATTTAGGAATTAGAGATATCTTAGAAACATGTGTGAAGTAGAAAGTTGTGAAAATGTCATGTTGGGTTTCAAGAAAATAGATTTAAGTAAAGTAAAATGCCTAAATGAGAAAGTAGTCAAAAGACTTCAAAACAAAAGTGGTTTGAAGATCCGATGAAGCTTTTACACACAATATCGACTTTAACGTCATATGTTTAAGTTTTATATCATAGAGTTTAAACACTTTTATAAAAGAAAATGTTTCTAAGTTTTTCGAAAACGTGCCAAAATTGTAAGCAAGGTTTAAAATGGTTTATATGCCCTTAAAAGTACATCTATCTATTGAAATGGATTTGAAATGAAATTGAAATAGCAATGTTAAAACCAATATTGGTTAAATTGAATTTTGAAGAAAAGTGTTAAGTTAAAGCAAGTTGTCAAAAGATTTTTAGCGAGAATATGGCTTATGTTGTTAGGAAATGTCTAATAAGTTGTATGAAGTGGTTATAAAATATTTTATCGATGATAACTAAAACCAATAAAGAGAAATAACTTTTCGATGGAAGATTAAGAAGTATGGAATAAGTATATTGGTGTAGTTGATCATACCTAAATACTAAGGCGAGTACCGATGTCTTTTCCCCAAGATAAAGGACAAGAAAAATTGTTTGTAAAACGTTTTATGGTGTCAATGAAGTTTCCGACCTTTTATAGAGGTCAAAGGGATATCCTAGGTTAAGTTTTAAGCTCAAGGTGGAAACAACCTAGAGCTAAATCGTAGCGTAGTAATAAGGTCTCACGTATGGGATAAACCTATGTGTATCCTCGTGAGTCGAATCCGGAATGCCCGCCAATGGTATCAAAGTGATTATTTAGTGGCGACTCATCTACCTCCTTACTCAATGCTCCAATTTTCATCTGTGTCGGTATCAGAACGATTTTCCTATTTGTAACTCTAGTACGAGGACGATGAAGAGGTATTGAGGAATAATTGGTATAAGTTTCGACAAGGATTATTACTAATGTCTATCTAGTTACTAAAGGGATTTGAGCATTCTAACACTCTTATGGTGTGCATGCAACCCTTTAAACCTTGGATCTATGTTTTCTCTATTATACATGCAAACATTTAATATTCCAAGGTTTCATCCTAACTAGCATAATATGAAGCAAATATACTACAAAATCCTAGTTAGATGACATACCTTTTAATAAAGCTTAAAGTCTTGAACTTTAATAGCTTGGCCCCAATAGTATGGAAGCCTCAAGCGGAATCACAAATCACCGAAAAAACCTTGGAAAACTTGAGAGAATAGTAAGCACACTACAAATTGGCCCTCTCTTGTTTACTCACACACTAGTATCATTTCATGTGCCAAAGACCTCTTTATATAGTATGGAGGATTAGGGTTACATTCTCTAATACCCATGACCTTTCATTTCCATAGGATCCATGGGTTAAAAACCCCATGGACTATCCTTGCAAGCTTAGCCCAACCTAAATGAACTTGGCCCATCCTATATATAAGAGTCCATATTTAATTAGCTCCTTTTTGATCACTAAATTAATTCTAAATTAATTATTGATCAATACTTATTAAATAATATGATTCCATATTAATATATTAGAACTTATAATATATTAATATGAATCATAAACATACTATTCTCAAAAGACTATCCATATAAATTGTTCTGGTGAAGTGCAACCTAAATGGACCATGCAACTCTCGGGTCGAATACATACCAATAATAGTTATGTGCTTAGACATCTAATCCAATAGTCTCCCAGTTGGATAAGTCTAAAACTATTATTGCAGATGACTCCAAGATCCCGACTAGCAATGGTAGCTCTTAAAGCCATTGCCGAACTCTGACCTAATCAAATGACTTGTCCATTATATAAGGGATCATATATTCCTCCATTCTAGATATCATATGTGTTGGATTAGTGTCTAAGGATATAACTATATTTGGTAAGTACTTGACCCGATTGAGCATGGTCCTTTTGGGTTGCCTTCACCATAGCAACTTGATAGGGTGATTTAGAGAGAAGAGATATTATTATTAATGTATTATAAGAATAATATATTAAAGGAATAATAATATTATTTGATTAATGTAAGTCATAAATTAATTAGGAATTAATTTGGTGACTTAAAGAGATTAATTGAATACAGGGGTATAAACTGTCAAATGTGTGAAAGACGTATTTTGAGCAAATAACCCTTATGGATATGGGTTGGACGATTTTAGGGATTTGGATCACCTAAAAATCGTCCAAGGCCTATCAAGAAGGGATATTGGATTGCTTTGAGTCTAAGTTATCCAATTAGGGTTTTAAGGTGAAACCCTAGAAGCTCACAAGTATAAATAGACCCTTAGGGTTGTGGAAATCGGCACCCTTGTTATTGGAGTAACCCTAGAGCTGATTTCCCTCTTCCTTACCTCTCTCAAATCATCTTCTTGCTAGTTGGTGTTTGTAAGCCATTAGAGGAGTGACATTTGTGACTCTAAGCTCCTAGAAGAAGAAGGTTTCAAGCAAGTAACTCAAGGTATTATTCTAGATCTGTTTTCATATGATTTTGTAGTTAGATCTAGCCATGAAAGTCTTGGATATATTGCATGTTCAATTAGTGAAATCTAGATCCAACCTATAGGGTTGTATGTGCACATAGGGAAAGTTCTTATGTCCAAAACCCATCAGTGGTATCAGAGCCTTGATTGGTTTCAATTGAATGTGATGCTTAAATGTTTTGCTTGCTGGAAATCGTTTTTCTTCACCTCTGTTCGACCCAACTCGGCGAGTTAGTATTTGGACTCGGCGAGTTGGCCCTACTCGGCGAGTCCAAAGCTTGAATCGGCGAGTCTGAGCGTCAGACAGAGGATAATTCGGGATTTTATTGCTGTTTTGTCTTGGATTGATACCTAAATTGGTTTATTATGTAAAAATCGGAATTTTAACTTAATTTAATGATTATCCTTGACATAAATATAGATAATTTCAAATCTTTTAAATATTATTTATTTATGTGATAAATATGGACTATTTAAGATTATTTGGTAATTATCTAATGACTAAAATTGGATTAGGTCAAATATAGATAATTATGAAATTAATTGTTTAATTTGAATTATTTGTTATTTGATCCCTATTGTTTTGAAAAGTTCAATTTCTATCCCGAAGTTTTGAAATTTGAATTTTGTGATTAATAGTTTAATTTAGAAGAATTTAAATTTCAACCCCTAGAGTTTTACAAGTTTAAAATTCAACCCTATACTATTATATTATTAAAGGCTTAATATATATATGTAAAATTAAAATGCTAGTCTTACCGTTAGTAGGCCTCATTCACGAAGTCGGTCTATAAGGTGGGTATAAGGTTGCTGCCTACAACACGGCGCTTAATAGGTGTACACTCACACCCACCGCTTGCTTGACCGGTGGAGGGTCGTTAGCCGAACGGGTAGGATCGGGCAACTCTCTCTCCTCATTAATAAGTATAATGAACCTATAAAGTAACTAAACTATTTGATAAAATTTCCAATCTTAGTTACTTTAGGAAAAGTGAATTAATGCAATCCCATGAAATTGCACTTTGCACCCTTGCTATGAAGTTAGTAGAGTGTGTGTGGTTTACCGGCACACTAATTGGTTCTAAGCAAAGGTTGCAAAGGGTGATTCATTGTTTATCATAGTTCGATGGAGCATGTGTGGTTTACCGACACATTGAATAGATGATTGTAACAGTGAAGGCACCATGTAGATTTGCATGGTAATTCACACCCGCTTTGTGATCCTCGGTATCCCAGTCACAAACTAGAGGGGCATATCGAAATTTAAACATGCTATTGAAGAGTTCAATGAATCTCTAAAATCTAGGAATTCTCAATAAAACTTAAGGTTATGTTTTCGTGGTGAAGAATTAGTGAATCGTCATTCACTTACCTCCAAATTGTTTACATGTTGGATTACGGCATCCTTTTTCTAATATGTAAATAATGTTGTTGGGTCCTAGCCATAATTTTTCATTTTGGGTGTTTAATTAGGGATCAAATTCTAATCAAACTTTGTCCTTTCTATTTGTAGATGTCAAACACAAACAACGCTGCTGCTAACTCATTCACGTTAATGAGTCTTTGCCAAAAGGTGACCTTCGATGGTACGAACTTTAGCGAATGGATAAGATACATTCGCACCATTGCACGCTACGAGGACAAAGAGTATGTCCTCGACGAAAAGCTCGAGAAGGTCAACCCGAAAATCGCTACTCCCGAAGAGATGGCTGTCTTTGAGACACACGAACGTGATGCAATGAAAGTCCATTGCATCATGATATCCACTATGAACCAAGAATTCCAAAAGACCTATGAGGACATGTATCCCTACGAAATGCATCAAGACTTTATGGAGAGGTACCACCAAAGCACGAGGCAAGAGCGCTACGAGATCATCACCAACATGATCACCGCCAAGATGGGAAGTGGATAATCATTAACCGTGCACTTGCAAAAGATGCAACGATATGTTGATCGTCTTCGCAAGTTAAATGTTAACTTTGGGGAAGATTTGGCTATTGACATTGTTCTTCACTCATTGTCTTCATGCTATAACCAATTTAGGATGAGCTACCACATGAACAAGGAAGAGGTCACCCTAATCAAACTCCAAGGACTCCTTAGGACTGCTGAGAGAAACCTAAAGGACAAGTCTGTTGCACCAACTCCCGCACCAACCACTTCTCCTGTTTTGGCCATATGGCAGGGAAGGGGCAAGAAGTGGAAGGCTCCGTCAAAGAGCCACCGCAAGGGAAAGTCCCAAGATGGGTCCTCTTCTAGTAGGACCAAGGTTGATCCTGCTAAGCCTAACCCTAACCCGAAGGAGGCCGAGTGCCATCATTGCCACAAAATAGGGCATTGCAAGAGAAGCTGCCCGGAATATCTGAAAGCCATCAAGGATAGAAAGATCAAGCCATCTTTTGCAGGTATATACACAATTAAATCTAACAATTCACCTCATACTATTTCTTGGGTTCTGGATACAGGATGTGGTTACCACATTTGTTCTGATTTGCAGAGACTAAGAAGAGATAGAGATGTGGAGCAAGGAAGAATAAATCTAATCGTGGGGAATAGAAGATCGTCGCATGTTACCAAGATTGGAGTGTATTCTTTAGTGCTTAGTAATGGATTAGGTTTAGATTTAAATAATTGTTGCTACTCGCCAGATATGGCAAGAAACATCATTTCATTTCATGGTTTGTTTAGACAAGGATTTAGATATTTGTTTAATAATATGAATGGTTCTATTTATGCTTATCTAAATGGTGTTTTATACTTTGAAGCAATGCCTTGTAATGGAATTTATGAAACTGTTATGGTTGTATATAACCTAGGAAATGATGTGTTGTGTATAGATTCTTCCAATTGTATAGATAAAGCAACTTTATGGCATTGTCGTCTTGGACATGTCAACAAGAAGCGCATAACCTAACTCCAAAAGGTTGGAGTGTTGGAGTCATTCGACCTTAGGGAAGATGACACGTGTGAATCTTGTTTACTTGGAAAGATAACCAAGTCACCCTTCACTGACACTTGTGAGAGGGGTGAGGGTTTATTGGATCTCATACATACCGATGTATGTGGACCCTTTAGATCCACGATAAAGGATGGAAACCGCTTCTACGTGACTTTTACCGATGATTATAGTAGATATGGGTATAGTTACTTAATCAAGAACAAGTCTGAGACTTTTGAAAAGTTCAAAGAGTTCAACAATGAAGTGGAGAATCAATTGGGCTGGAAGATTAAGATGCTTCGATCCGATCGAGGGGGAGAGTACCTAAGTCTTGAATTCCACGACTATCTCAAGGAATGTGGAATAGTTTCGCAATTGACGCCACCTAGGACACCGCAATTGAATGGTGTGGCAGAAAGTCGCAATCGAACCTTGTTAGACATGGTTCGTTCAATGATGATTCGTACTTCACTACCTATCTTATTTTGGGGGTATGCCTTAGAGACTGCCGCCCATATCCTTAACCGAGTCCCTACAAAGAAGGTTGCCAAAACACCTCACGAGATGTGGACAGGGAAAGCTCCCTCGTTGGCACATATCAAGGTTTGGGATTGTGAAGTTTTCGTAAGACGAGAAACTCATGACAAGCTCGAACCTCGTAGTGAGCGATGTATTTTCATCGGCTACCCACAAAAATCCTTTGGATATATCTTCTATAGACCGAGTGACAATGTTGTCTTCGTTGCGAGGAGAGGGGTTTTCCGAGAGAGAGAACTCATAATCAAGGAGACAGTGGGAGGCAGATCGATCTTAAAGAGATTCAAGAGTTGAGTAATGAAGGAACCTCCACCGCTAGCGCTCAACCCGAGGAGGAAACTCTGGTTGAACCAATTGACGAGTCTTTACCTCTTAGACGTTCCGAAAGAGTTAGAGTTCAACCCTAGTTTTATGGTTTTCATATTACTACTGAAGGGGACACGTATATTAGTGATGGTACACTAATAAATCTAGATGAAACTAATTACTATAAGGAAGCCATGGTAGGCCCGGAGTCTGCAAAATGGAAAGAGGCGATGGACAGCAAGATTCAGTCCATGTATGACAACCAAGTTCGGAATTTGGTTAACAATGTGCCCGAACGTAAGACGGTTGGGTGCAAATGGATCTTCAAGAAGAAGACCGATGTGGATGGGAATGTACATACGTATAAAGCGCGATTGGTGGCGTAGGGCTTTACTCAAACTCCTGGAGTTGACTATGATGAAACCTTCTCACCAGTTGCTAACATAAAATCTATTAGGGTGATGCTAGCCATTGCCGCATTTCATGATTATGAGATATGGCAAATGGATGTCAAGACCGCTTTCCTTAATGGGAAGTTGGTTGAGGATGTTTACATGGCTCAGCTAGAGGGTTTTGTCGATCCGAAGCATCCAAATAGAGTGTGCAAGCTTGAGAAGTCCATCTATGGACTTAAGCAAGCATCTCGCAGATGGAATCTTTGCTTTGATGAGAAAGTCAAAAAGTTTGGATTTGTACGAAGCGAAGATGAATCATGTGTATATGTCAAAGCCAGTGAGAGAATAGTTAGCTTTCTCGTTTTGTATATCAATGACATACTGCTCATGGGAAACGACATCCTGACTCTGCAGGAAGTCAAGTCCTGGCTCGGGAAGTGTTTCGCTATGAAGGACCTTGGAGAGGCTTCCTATATTTTAGGAATAAGGATATTGAGAGAAAGAGTTAAGAGACTAATAGGACTTAGTCAGAATACATACTTAGATAAGGTACTAAAACGTTTTAGTATGGAGAACTCGAAGAAGGGAGAACTACCGATACAAAGTAATACCAAGTTGAGTAAGACTCAAAGTCCGAGTACTGAAGCCGAGATAGCAGAGATGAGCCGAGTACCTTATGCTTCCGCAATTGGCTCGATCATGTATGCTATGACTTGTACTCGACCTGATGTGGCATTTGCTTTGAGCAGGGTCAGTAGATATCAAGGGAATCCTCGAAGAGCGAATTGGATTGCAGTTAAGAACATCCTTAAGTATCTTCGGAGGACCAAGGAATGGTTTCTAGTCCTCGGACGGATTGATGACGTAAAGGTGCGAGGGTATAGTGACGCCAGTTTCCAGACCGACAGGGACAGCTACCGTTCACAGTCGGGATGGGTCTTTACCCTTAATGGAGGAGCAGTGAATTGGAAAAGTTCCAAACAGGAAACTGTAGCTGATTCAACGTGCGAATCAGAATAAATTCAGCGAGTGAAGCATCTAAAGAGGCAATATGGTTGAAGAACTTCATTGGCGATCTTGGAGTTGTGCCTGCTATAAAGGAGACCATGGAAATTTTCTGTGATAACGAAGGAGCGGTTGCCTTGACCAAGGAACCGAGGGATCATGGTAGATCTCGGCATATCGACAGAAAATATCACTTTATTAGACATCGAGTAGAAGAAGGACACCTCGTGGTTAAGAGGATATCATCAGAAGATAACCCAGCAGATCCGCTTACAAAGGGACTGAGCAGGATTAAGCACTTGCAGCATGCTAGGAGTATTGGGCTGAAGGATGATATTAGATTAGATTAGATAGTATTAGAAACATGTAATAGATAAATGTAATTGACATTTGATGATTAAATAAAGGAGTATTATTTATAAGTAAAGTTACTGTCTTATGTTAATTTTTTAGCTATTGTTTCACTTTGCATCTTTTGACTTCCAGAATAATTTAGTTTATTAAGAATAATCGAATTATTCAAACAGTCCACAATCGTTCATATGTTGGAAGTAGGTATGAATGAAGATTGTCATGAATTGGTGTGTAGATTGTCTAAATGGTATTAGACATAGAAAAGGTTTGCTGCAATGTTCATGAGTGCTTATGAACAAGTTTTGAGCATTGGAATAAACCCGCGCTTGCTGAAATCACTTCGGAGTGATCGCAAGATGATAATATCTTATGGTCTTAAAACCTAGATATATGGTTTATTATTTATTAGTTGGTTGTACATTGATAATACGAAACCGCATCAGTAAATTGATGTCATAAAACGCATTGTTGTGTATAGTTGATTAGTCGATAAGTAAATGCATATAAGTCGAAGTTTATCCGTTACTTTTATCCTAAGAGGGTAAAAGCGATATCACGGCCGCTCGATGATTTGATTTGACTTATGTCCCGGGCCCGGTCAGGACTAAATTGATGTGTTCAATTAAGTTCTATGTCAAATAAATCTAAGATCGAGAAAATAGTTGCTGGACGACAAGTATGATAATCGTCTGCACGATATCAAAACAGAGGACTATACGATCCCTTATCTAAAGGACAGGTTACTTATAAGATCAGAGTTGACAGCGTCTTCGAGAGCTACAATTGCTAATCGGATTGTGTTTACGTTTATAGTTACTAGACTTATCCATGTGGGAGACTGTTGGATTAGTGTCTAAGGCTGTAACAATATTTGGTAAGTACTTGACCCGATTGAGCATGATCCTTTTGGGTTGCCTTCACCATAGCAACTTGACAGGGTGATTTAGAGAGAAGAGATATTATTATTAATGTATTATAAGAATAATATATTGAATGAATAATAATATTATTTGATTAATATAAGTCATAAATTAATTAGGAATTAATTTGGTGACTTAAAGAGATTAATTAAATAAAGGGGTATAAACTGTCAAATGTGTGAAAGTTGTATTTTGAGCAGATAACCCTGATGGATATGGGTTGGACGATTTTAGGGATGTGGATCACCTAGAAATCGTCCAAGGCCTATCAAGAAGGGATATTGGATTGCTTTGAGGCTAAGTTATCTAATTAAGGTTTTAAGGTGAAACCCTAGAAGCTCACAAGTATAAATATACCCTCAGGGTTGTGGAAATCGGCACCCTTGTTATTGGAGTAACCCTAGAGCCGATTTCCCTCTTCCTTACCTCTCTCAAATCATCTTCTTGCTAGTTGGTGTTTGTAAGCCATTAGGGGAGTGAAATTTGTGACTCTAAGCTCCAAGAAGAAGAAGGTTTCAAGCAAGTAACTCAAGGTATTATTCTAGATCTGTTTTCATATGATTTTGTAGTTAGATCTAGCCATGAAATTCATGGATATATTGCATGTTCAATTAGTGAAACCTAGATCCAAGCTGTAGGGTTGTATGTGCACATAGGGAAAGTTCTTATGTCCAAAACCCATCAATATGGACTGATACATGGATTATAATCATTCTCTCTGTCCATTTGTTGTTTCCCGATTTCCGATTTATGACGACTAACTAATTGAACAAATCAAATCAGTCCACGCTTAGCCAAGCACTTAGGGGTGTCATCACTAAATCATTGAGGGGCCCACAGATATCGCTTTTATCCCTCCAAGGGTAAAAGGGACGGATAAACTTTGAGTCATATGCTTGTCTTACGACTTGTTGAATCATACACAAAGGCACGTTTTATAACATCAAGTTACTGATGCGTTTTCGTGCAGTCAATGTATAACCAACTCATAGTCAACAAGTCATATCTCTAGGTTTGAAGAATATAAGTTATTATCATCTCATGATCACTCGTGCTAAAATCCATGAAGTGATTTAAATGATCGTGAGTTTAATCCAATACTCAGAACTTATGAACACTCATGAATGTTGTAGCAACTCTTGTTATGTCCACCACCTTAGACATCTACAAGCCAACTTCATGTCAATCTTGATTCATACCTATTCCCAACATATGACTGACTGTGGAGAATTTGAATAACCCAGTTATTCAAAAAGTTAAGTCATGCAAAGTGAAACACAAGAATAATACTAATTCAATATGGCCCTAAGCACCTTTAAGAGTAAATAGAACACCTTTTATTTAAATACCATATCGGTTACTCATTATTCATTATATAATGTTTCAAATTTATCAACTTAATACTTAAATTAAAACAATAGTTGTCCCATGATTCAAGCATGTACACTATGTTTTCTAGACAATAGTCATGCCATACACCAAGTATACATACTATGTTTGTCTATGATCCTTACTTTGTGAAATAGACCAATTGAACACGATTCCAATGATGCTTATTTCACAAACCCAAATCCTTACGGTAAATGTAAGAATTCCAATTTCCTGCTATTTACCGAAATCTGTTAGATTCTAAACTTATATGAATTGATCCTCTTGTAATGACTATGCACAAAGGCACAAAGACTTGGCAACATACATTACAACGTATTCCAATGGAGATCAATGCTAGGGTTTGAGCATCCTAACACTCCTAAGTGTACATGCCACCCTAAATACCTTGGAATAAGAGCCTAGTGCCCCAAGTGTGACACCTCAAATGGTTCACACAACACCAAATACACTTAGAATAACTTGAGAGAAATGAGACACTTCATGAAATCGGCTAGCCCTCACCATTCCTTCATGGTGCCCGATTTTTGGGAAGAATAAAATGCTTATATAGTATGTCACAATTAGGGTTACATCATGTAAACCCTAATTGTCATGACCTTTCATTTCCATGATCCATGGGTACAAAAACACCATGGAGCATCCTATGGGTTTTAGCCCAACTTAATAATCCATGGAGCATTAGCCCACTATACAAGTATGGATGAATTACACAATCAACCCATATATTTAATTAGTCTCGGTTTGATCACTTAATTAATTCCAAATTAATTCTTGATCAATACTAATTAAATAATCTTATTAATATATTAGAACTTATAATATATTAATAAACCTTAAGTGTTATTTCTCTTATTTTAGTCTATCCAAATGCATGATGCCATGTAACCCAAATGGACCATGCCAATCGGGTCAATTACATACCAAATATAGTTATGGACTTAGACACTAATCCATCAGTCTCCCACTTGGATAAGTGTAAAACTATTATTGCGTATGACTTCAAAACCCGACTAGCAATCATAGCTCTTAAAAGATGTTGCCGTCGAACTCTGAACAAATCAATGACGTGTCCATCAGATAAGGGATCATATATTCCTTCATTCTAGATATCATATGGAATGAGACATGGATTAAAATCATTCTCTCTGTCCATTTGTTGTTTCCTGATTTTCGATTTATGACGACCGACTTATTGAACAAATCACATTAGTCCTGGCTTGGCCAAGCACTTTAGGGTGTCATCACTAAATCATCGAGGTGCCCACATATATTGATTTTATCTCGAAGGTAAAAGGAATGGATAAACTTCGACTCATCTGGCTTGTTCTACTACTTCTTGAATCATACACAAAGGCACGTTTTATAACATCGAGTTACCAATGCGTTTTCGTGCAATCAATGTATAACCAACTCATAGTAACAACTCATATCTCTAGGTTTGAATAATATAAGATGTTATCATCTCATGATCACTCTTGATAAAATCCATTAAGTGACTGCAATGAGCGTGGGTTGAATCCAATACTCCGAACTACAGGTTTTTATTCTTGATTAGATCTTAAAATTCTTTCAGGATCTTTAAGACTCCCACTGTCCTCTTGACATATAAGACTATCTTACCAAACATTCAAGAGATTGTGCGGATTCTTTATCAATATAAACACTTCACACATGTGGCCTTAGTTGGTCTTTGTTTTATCCAAAACATCACAACTTAACAACTTCAAATGTACAAGAGTAGAAAACATTTTACTCTTACATTTGACAAGTGTTATAAACCTTTCTTTAAGAGATGTCACTCAAGTTACAATCTTGGAGTATGACTCTAAGAATTTGACATGGAACGAAGTATGACTCATCTTCTTGATTTAACCATTTCATCAATTCATGACTCCTCTTCTTAGCCATAAGAATGCACTAAGATGTCCTTAGAAGACCAATTGTGATATGGTTCTTTAATCATTAAGATGATCACAAAACATGATACTAAAGTACTCTCCCATCTTTTCAGATTTGAGAAACTTTTATTCTTCTACCTAATTTGATTCTTCTCATTCGTTCTGCCATACATCGAAACTTTTTCAATTTTTCAGAATTATACTTAAACAGGTAACTATAACCATATTTATTAAACTTTAGTAAATCATGAAGAATAGTCTTATCGATCTTTTGTGGTGGACTTGACTAGTGCACAAGAATGTATACTCGATCCCTTACTCCTTCACTTGACACACATACAAATGTGAACAACTAATTAGTCTTAATTTTCCAAAGATGAAAATTCTCATTAATCATACTATACAACTTGTATGATTCAAAGTTTCTATCCACCTGAAACTTGGGTGATGAGAATATTTCCTTATTTCGTAAATTTAGACACTAACACAAATGCAAGAAGTCCAAATTCATGCCATTTACCTAAATCTGTTAGATTCTAAACTTATATGCATTGATCCTCATGTAATGATTATGCACAAAGTCACAAAGACTTGTCAACATACATTACAGAGTATTCCAACGGAGACCAACTCCGTGGAAACGAAGTCTCAAATTCAAAGAACATTGCTTTGAACATCCTTCATGCATTAAGTTTCCTAATCTTACACAGATTTGATGAATAACTTCCACCTATGGGAATATCTCCATATTCTCATTTTGACTATCACTTCTGAACAAGAGTTGCCTCTTTTCAGAATATGTCAACATGGTCGTTCCAAAATTAACATTATACTTCCAACAGTCCCTAAGTAACCAATCTTTGCTAAACCTTAGATTGTCCTTGACAATTGATTAATCATTTTAGTCATATCCAATTCTAGACCTCTTCCCTTCATAATGCCCTAGGCATTTGGAAAATTTTAGAAAGGATGAATATTATAGCACATGCAATCAATCCTATATCTAAAGAATATGGGACACGATTCATGACGTCTCACATAAAGACATGATACTAGACCAGTTCTTTTGCTACCATATTTCTATTTTCCAAGTTCTTGTAATTCAGATTATGAAAAGGGATGCCTTAATCATAATCAAATTTTAGAACGCAAATAATGGAACCATATATAGAATTTCCTTATGTTGAGCCAACCCAACACAAAATTCATATATATCCTTGACTAAAGATGATGAAAACCCCAATCTAAGCTTTTCGAATTGAAACGAAGTATAATTTCTGTCCCTTAATTGTAGCAAAGCAACTTTTCAACCCCTACGACTTCACGAATTAAAACTTTTGTTTTATATAGTTAACATTGCTATCTTGAAATACTAATAATAATTATCATGCTCCCATTAACATGATGATTATTAGCATAACACTTATGCTCCTACTAGCATTGATCCTCTTGTAATGATAATGCACAAAGTCACAAAGACTTGTTGATAACGTCTATTTTATGCATATATTTATGATGTTTTCTTATTATTTTATACTATGTTTTTATGTTATTTAGAACTAAAAGACACTTAATATGCTTTGAAATATTCAATTACAGTAAAAATGGGAGCTGGAATGCAAATGGAAGAGAATGGAGCTGAAAAGATGCAAAAAGGATATTGCTGGCAAATTGACCCCTCTTCAGTGTTTCGGGTATATCTGATGATTGACAAATCCAATTGACAAGATTCAAAATGTTATGAAAACTAGACTAAATTTCCTACGACTTATGTGAGACGGTCTTTTGGCTAATTCGACAGTTATCATATCCAAAATCGGCCTTGAAGATGAAGCATAAAAGCTGGACGAAAATTCCCTCCAAGTTACTTATTCCCCAAGCACCACCTATCTTATATTTATTTGCTTAATCCCTAAGCCACCATTCGTTTCCTTATTCCAATCCGACTCTAATATTCCATATAAATTCAATCTACATCAACTATAAATACCTCATATCATTCCACCATTTTCCTAATCTGTGATATTCCACTTCGATTTGTGCGACAAGAAAACTTCATAACTACCGTTTTGAGGGTCTAGAAGGCGGCCGAAAGGCCGTTAAGCTTATAGGAGCGAAGATCTAAGGGATTGGAAAGTGGATTCATATCGGTAATCATGTGGTTTGTCATCGTGACCATGTTTGCATTCCATTGTGATGCCATTATGTGTTTACTTTCTGATTTAGGTGTTAAAAACTTTTACTTTGTGCTTATGACTGAATGAATCTTCGAATTATTGGTTTAATTGCTATTTGGATTATTTATTCTTATTTAATTTATTTTGTCAAGTTTGATTGAAGATACATATCTGTTAAAGATTGTTGTTTTGTTTCGGCTGAATTAATAAAGTTTAGATGATCATCTAGCTGTATTAGTTTGAATCATAGTTGTCCAATGACCATTGGTGATTATGACTAGAGTTTTGACCAAAACCTAGGATTAGGAAATAAAGTAATGAACTTTAATGTGTGTGCATGAATAGAATGACCATTCAATGCATGATTTAACTTCTAAGACTATTAGCGTTAAATAAGACCAAATCTTGCTTAATACGAACCAAATACTGATTTGCATGATTGTTTGTTAACTTGATCAATGAGTTAATAATTGTGTTGAAATTAAAGGATTATTAGTCATGACCATGACACTAGTCATATTAGGAATCGGTGAATAATGAATAATTATCCATTGTATTAGTAGTTAGCCTTTAATTTAAGAACTAATTTATCCAAACCAAAGTACCTAAAGAAAATTGTATTCCTGTCAGTTTATAGAAAATTGCTATTAGTTATTCGTTTGAGATTTAATAAACATTTCTTTATTCCTCCGTATGTTGTGTAACCTATAATCAAATATTTTAAATTAATTTACGACCGTTCACCTTGTGTTCGACACCCTTGCTTATCAAAGTTACACTATACTCGATCGGGTTCACTGCCTGTAAAGTGTGGTTTAGATGCGATAAGTTAGAAATTATAAATAAAAAACTAGTGCATTAAAAATTCACATCATTGTCAACATACATTACAGAGTATTCGAATAGAGACCAACTCCATGGAAACGAAGTCTCAAATTCAAAGTACATTGCTTTGAACATCCTTCAAGCATTAAGTTTCCTAATCTTACACAAATTTGATGAATAACTTCCACCTTTGGGAATATCTCCATATTCTCATTTTGACTATCACTTCTGAACAAGAGTTGACTCTTTTCAGAATATGTCAATATGGTCCTTCCAAAATTAACATTATACTTCCAACAGTCCCTAAGCAACCAATCTTTGGTAAACCTTAGATTGTCCTTGACAATTGCTTAATCATTTTAGTCATATCAAATTCTAGACCTTTTCCCTTCATAATGCCCTAGGCATTTGGAAAATTTTAGAAAGGATGAATATTATAGCACATGCAATCAATCCTATATTTGAAGCATATTGGACACGATTCATGACGTCTCACATAAAGATATGATAGTAGACCGATCCATTTGCTACAATATTTCTGTTTGCCAAGTTCTCGTAATTCAGATTATGAAAATGGATGCCTTAATCATAATCGAATTTTAGAACGCAACTAATGGAACCATATATAGAATTTCCTTATGTTGAGCCATTCCAACACAAAATTCATATATATTCTTGACTAAAGATGATTAAAACCTCAATCTAAGCTTTTCGAATTGAAATGAAGTATAATTTCCTCTCCCTTAATTATAGCAAAACAACTTTTCAACCCCTACGACTTCACGAATTGAAACTTTTGTTTTATATAATTAACATTGCTATCTTGCAATACTAATAATAATTATCATGCTCCCACTAACATGATGATTATTAGCATAACACTTATGCTCCCACTAGCTTTGACATGTACGTAGAAAATCAGCTGGACTTCTAGAAATCAATATTTTATTGACTTTCTTACCAAAGTCTTCAGATTTCTAATACGAGATAGTTTTGATAACACTTTATCAGAATCACACACCTCTCCTTAGATAGCTCAAATGTGTGTCTGAAAAATTTCAGAACTTTGAAAAGGGATTCCATATTCATAGTCTTAATTGTTTAGACCTTTTCCATTCCTCAAAAGTCCATGTTAGTGTGCTGGTTAACCACACACGCTCCACTAACGACTTTGAGAATGCAAATATCACAACTATTATCTACTTAAAATCGACTTAGTGAAAGTGTTTCCTCACGATCATTTTCATGTATTGGAGAGAAACCTTATGGCACTTGGATTTTATGGTGCATGTGTTTCTATCCATGTGAATTTGTCAAAACCATAATCACAAGACATGGATAATGACAAATCCAAACTCATATAGACTGAACTCAATCTTAATTTCTTGCCACCTTGTAGCACAAAGGCCTGCCATTGCTTCCAAGTTGTTATGCAACCAATTGAGAACTCTCAGAACTCATATGCAAAGCCAACTTTAACTAGAATGGGAACAGAAATAGAAGTATGTCAACACGATAGGTTATAAACCTCACATCGTGTGCTAGTGTCAAAATATAGGTTTTTATTCTTGATTAGATCTTGAAATTCTTTCACGATCTTCAAGACTCCCACTGTCCTCTTGACATATAAGACTATCTTGCCAAATGCTCAAGAGATAGTGCGGATTCTTTATCAAGATTAACACTTCACACATGTGGCCTTAGATGGTCTTTGTTTTATCCAAAATATCACAACTTACCAACTTCAAATGTAAAAGAGTAGAAAACATTTTTCTCTTACATTTGACAAGTGTTATAAACCTTTCTTTACCAGATGTCACTCAAGTTACAATCTTGGAGTATGACTCTAAGAATTTATTTTGGAACAAAGTATGACTCATCTTCTTGACTTAACCATTTCATCAATTCATGACTCCTCTTCTTAGCCATAAGAGTGCACTAAGATGTCCTTAAAAGACTAATTGTGATATGGTTCTTTAATCATTAAGATGATCACAAAATATGATACTAAATTACTCTCCCATCTTTTCAGATTTGAGAAACTTTTATCCTTCTGCCTAATTTGATTCTTCTCATTCGTTCTGCCATACATCGAAATGTTTCCAATGTTTCAGAATTATACTTAAACTGGTAATTATAAAAATATTTACTAAACTTTAGTAAATCATGACGAATATTCTTATCGATCTTTTGTGGTGGACTTGACCAGTGCACAAGAATGTGTACTCAATCCCTTAGTCCTTCACTTGACTCACATACAAATGTGAACAAGGAATTAGTCTTAATTTTCTAAAGATGAAATTTCTCATTCATCATACTTTACAACTTGTATGATTCCAAGTTTCTATCCACCTGAAACTTGGGTGATGAGAATATTTCCTTATTTGGTAAATTTAGACACTACCACAAATGAAAGAATCAAATTCATATTTCCATTATTGCTATCAATGGAATCGTATAAGCAACAATTTTTCACAAATGCCATTGTAAGGATACTTAGAAAAATCAAATATTTTCCTTTTATTTTAAGCTTTGCGGAAAATCTTATCCTTACAGTGTAAAAGCATATGAAGACTTGTTCTTATCTATTCCTAAGCAGTATATCAAAACTCCTAAGCAACAAATCAAATTTCTGATCACCGAGCCATGCGATCAAAATCCATCTTCATGATCAGAATCAGCATATACTTCCTTTAAATTTATTCTCTTTTCTTCGATTCTTCAAACATCAACATGCGACCCAGTCACATCATATAATAAGAATCTCAGAATAGAAACTTAATAGGGTTAGATAGTGGACTTTACAAAAAGTAGAGTCAAACTTCTTGACTTGATCAACCTTATGATCTTTTAGGTAAATAGGTAGCTTTGCAATCAATGACCCTTCCTTTGGCAAGAGAAACATATGGACTCATTGGGAATGGTACATGGGACTATCGCAGACTTGACTTTCTCTTTACCATTTGGTCAACCGAGTTGACTATGGTCAATCCCTTTCCTTGGGAAGAGAAGGATTTTCTAGATATCCAATGTTACCATTGTCAATGTCCATGGTAATTTGGGATGTTGATCTAATAATTGAATTTGATTTACCAAAGCTCCAAATCATTGTTGATTCAGCAGCACCAAGCAAGTAGATAAGATCATTAAGGGTCATGTTATAGTCTATTTCATAGTAGTGTCAGAGGTAACTCACTATGTGACTTAGAAAGTGATTGGACATCCAACTTTCATAAGACTTTGACACCCAACTCTCCCGGCTTGTCAACATGTGACTTCATCTCCAAGATGTGATCACACATAGACCTTGCTTGCCAATAGGGCTAGAGTGACCTTTAACTTGTGGGTTTGGGAGAATAATTAGAGGAGGTGGAGGAAGTGAAGTTCCAAGAGATTTGGGAAGATCATAGATGTTTGAACTATACATATTTTGGGAGATATTCAAGATAGTTGATCTAAAGTCCTTAGTATAACAACCAATATGAAATATTAAGGCTAGCACCCAACACAATACTTTTATAACTTAGAAGAGGGATGCCGTAATCCAAGCTATAAAATATTTGAAGGTAGGCGACTGATGATTCACCAATTTCCACCATGAAAATGAAATAATTTAATTAGTTTTTACTTGGATTTGAAACTCCTAGATCTTTTGAGATTCATTGAACTGTTCAATGGCATGTTTCAATCTCGATTGTGCCCTATCAAATTTTGTGATTGGGATGTCGAGGATCACAAAACAAGGTGTGAATAACCATGCAAATATACTTGGTAGCCTTAATATTTACCCCTCAATCAATGTGGCGGTTAACGACACACGCTCCAAATTTTGTGCCTGGGATGCTGAGGATCACAAAACAAGGTGTAAATAACCATGCAAGTATGCTTGGTACCCTTAATATTTACCCCTCAATCAATGTGGCAGTTAACCACACGTGCTCCATCGATACTATGATAAACACTAAGTTACCCTTTGCCTACTTTGTTAAATCAAGTTAGTGTGTTGGTTACCTACACACGCTCCACTAACGACTTAAGCAAAGTGCAAAGTGTAATTTCATGGGTTAGCACCAGATTCATATTTTCCTAAGTAACTTAGATTGGGAATTTATAAAAGTTTAGTTACATAGTATTTATCATTAATACTTTTAATGAAGGGAGAATTCTAGTTCTTTTCCTACCCGTTCGGCTAACGACCCTCCACCAGTCAAGGAAGTGGTGGGTGAGAGTGGACACCCATTAAACTGCCATTTTATAGGCAGTAACCTTATACCCCCTTATAGACCGGCTTCGTGAATGAGGCCTACTAACGGTAAGATTGTATTGCTCTTATACATATATACATTATTAACTTATAATACTATAAAATATAAGGGTTGAATTTTAACTTTTAAAATTCTAAGGGCTTAACTTGTAATTAAACTATTCATAAGGGAAAACTTTTCAAATTCCAAAACTTGAGGTCAAGTTTCAAAACTATTCAAAACTATTCAATTCCATAACTTATGTGTTTAAAGTATTTTTAATTCAAAAAACTCTTCAAGTTCCATAACTTGAGGACAAGTTATGGAAGACTTTAAACTATTAAAAGAATATCACTTTTCTTTATTCATAACCTACGGAAATATTTATGAGTTTTATGAATCTTAAATGTGACTTTTCATATAACTTGAGGACAAGTTACAAAAACACATTTTAGAACCAACTCTTAGATTAATTTGGATTGAAGACAACAATTGCACATAATTTTTCTATTAATCTAAGCAACTCATAAGAACAAGATAATTCAATCAAACTTTTTAATATAATTAGCATGACCATTAAACTAATACGAAACATGAATCTATTGAGAATTATCTATGAAATTGTATTAGCATGAACATTACCACATCAAAAACAACTTTATAAGTTGAAAAACAGCATAGGGTAATGTTCCTAGTCCAATTCCAGCCAAAATAGTCGAAGATATGCTGTCTGGGGGTCAAACTCGTTGAGTGCATGAACCAACTCGGCGAGTTGGATGAGTTTAGCCTTGGACTCGTCGAGTCCCTTCATGGACTCGGCGAGTCTGTTGTGCAGGCAACAACAAACTACGATTTTTCAGACAATTTTGCAAGTATAACAAGAAAACAAGCCTAGGCTCTGATACCACGGTTAGGTTTAAAGCATCCTAACACTCTTAAGTGTACATGCAACCCTAAATACCTTGGATCTTTGTTTTCTCTATTATGCATGAAAATATGAATATTCCAAGGTATTATCCTAACTAGCATAGAAAACATTGACTCATATGGAATAATATAAGTTAGAAAACGTACCTTTTGATGTAGCTTGATTCCATGGAGCTTAAGAGCCTAGTTCCCCAAGTGTGACACCTCAAATGGATCACACAACACCAAATACACTTAGAATAACTTGAGAGAAATGAGACACTTCATGAAATCGGCTAGCCTTCACTATTCCTTCATGGTGCCCGATTTTTGGGAAGAATAAGATGCTTATATAGTATGCCACAATTAGGGTTACACCATGTAAACGCTAATGGTCATGGCCTTTAATTTCCATGATCCATGGGTACAAAAACACCATGGAGTATCCTATGGGTTTTAGCCCAACTTGATAATCAATGGAGCATTAGCCCACTATACAAGTATGGATGATTTACACAATCAACCGATATATTTAATTACTCTCCTTTTGATCACTTAATTAATTCCAAATTAATTCTTGATCAATACTAATTAAATAATCTTATTAATATATTAGAACTTATAATGTATTAGTAAACCTTAATTGTTATGTCTCTCATTTTAGTCTATCCAAATGCATGATGCCATTCAACTTAGATGGACCATGCCAACCGGGTCAAGTACATAATAAATATAGTTATGGACTTAGATAGTAATCCAACAATCAATAACGAAGTCTCAAGTACAAATTACATTGCTTTAAACATCCTTCTTGCATTAAGCTTTCTAATCTTACACATATTTAATGAATAACTTCCACTATGGAAACATTTCCATATTCCCATTTTGACTATCACTTCTGAACAAGAGTTGCCTCATTTCAGAATATGATCCTTTCCAAAAATTTACACCATACTTCCAGCTGTCCATGAGCAACCAATCTTTGGTAAACCTTAGATTGTCCTCGACAATTGCTTAATCATTTTAGTCATATCCACTTCTATACTTTTCCCCTCTAAATGACCTAGGCATTTGGAAAATTTTGAAAGTATAAATATTATAGCACATGTAATCGATCCTATATCCAAAGCATATGGGACACGATTCATGATGACTCACATAAAGACATGATCCTAGACTAGTCTTTTGCTACAATATATTTTATTTGCCATGTTTTGATAATTTGACCATGAAGAGAGATGCCATAATCATAATCGAATTTGAGAACACAATATATATAGAATTTTCATATATCCTTGACTAAAGATGATTAAAATCTCAATCTAAGCTTTTAGAATTGAAATGCAGTATAATTTCCTCTCCCTTTATTATAGAAAAACAACTTTTCCCAATTACACACTTTTGTTTTCTACAATTAACATTGCTAACTTGCAAAACTTATCATAATTATCATGCCCACACTAACATGATGATTATTAGCATAACACTTATGCTCCCACTAGCTTTGACATGTATCCAAAAATCAACTGGACTTCTAGAAATCAATATTTTATTGACTTTCTTACCAAAGTTCAGATTTCTGATACAAGATGCGTTAATAAGACTTTATCAAAATTATACATGTTTTCTTAGATAGCTCACATGTGTGTCTAAACAATTTCTAGAACTATGAAAAGGGATTCCGTAATCATAGTCTCAATTGTTTAGACCTTTTCCATTTCTCACAAGTCTATGTTAGTGTGTCGGTTACTCACACACGCTTCAGTAACGAATTTGAGAATGAAAATATCACAATTTCTATCTACTTAAAATCTACTTAGTAAAAGTGTTTCCTCACCGTCAATTTCATGAATCGGAGTGACACCTTACGACACTTAGACTTTATGGTGTATGTGTTCCTATCCATGTGAATTTGTCAAAACCATAATCACAAGACAAGGTTAGTGACAAATCCAAACTCATATGAACCGAACTCGTGTAATCTTAACTTCTTACCGCTTAGCAGCACAAGGCCTACCATTGCTTCAAGGTAGTTATGCAAACAATTGAGAACTTGCAAAACTCAGATGCATAGTCAATTTTAACTAGAATGGGCACAGAAATACGAATATGTCAACATGATAGGTTACAAACCTTAGGTCGTGCGCTAATGATAAACTATAGGTTTTATTCTTAACAGTTCTTGAAACTCTTTCAGGATCTTTACACTCCCACTATCCTCTTGACATATAAGACTCTCTTGCCAAGAACCATTCCTTGACAGACAAATATTTAAGAGATAGTGCAGATTTTTTATCAAGACAAACACTTCACACATTTGGCCTTAGTTGGTCTTTGTTTTATCCAAAACATTACAGCTTATCAATTTCAAATGTACAAAAGTAGAAAACATATTACTCTTACATTTGAAAAGTGTTATAAACCTTCTTTAAGATATGTCACTCAAATTACAATCTTGGAGTATGACCCCAATAATTGTTTTGGAACGAAGTATGACTCATCTTCTTGATTTAACCACTTCAACAATTCATGAGTCCTCTTCTTAGCCATAAGAATGCACTAAGATGTCTGTAGAGGATGAACTGTGATATGGTTTCATAATCATTAAGAGGATCATAAAACATGATATTAAAGTACCCTCCCATCTTTTCAGATTTGATAAACTTTTTATCTTTCCGCCTAATTTGATTCTTCTCATTCGTTCTGCCATACACCGAAACTTTTCTAATGTTTCAGAATTACACTTAAGCTTGTAAGTGTAACCATATTTACTAACTTTTAGTAAATCATGATGAATAGCCTTATCGATCTTTGTGGTGAACTTGACCAATGCACAACCAAGTGTACATGATCCCTTTGTCCTTCACTTGACTCGCATATACATTCGAACAAGGAATTAGTATTAATTTTCCAAAGATGAAAATTCTCATTCATCATACAATACAACTTCCATGATTCCAAGTTTCGGTCCAATTAAAACTTGGGTGATGAGAGTTTTTCCTTATTTTGGTAAATTTAGAAACTACCACAAAAGAAAGAATCAAATTCGTTTTCCAATATTGTTATCAATGGAATCATATAAATAACAATTTTTTCACAAATGCCATTGTAAGGAGTTTTAAAATAAATAAAATTAGAACTTTTTCCTTTTATTTTAAAAACTTGCGAAAAACTTATCCTTACAATGCAAATGCATATGAATACTTGTTGTTATCTATTTCTAAGAAAAATATCAGAACTCTTAAGCAACAGCTCAAAATTCTGATCACTGACTCTCGCGATCGAAATCCATCTTCACGATCAGAATCATCATATTCTTCGTTTAAGATTCCTCTTTTCTTTGATTCTTAAAATATCAGCATGTGACCTAGACACATCATGTATAAGAATCTCAAATAGGAACTTAATAGAGTTAGATAGTGGACTTTACCTGAAGTAGAGTTAAACTTTGGCTTTTACCATCCTGGTGAACTTTCTGGTAAATACGGCAGCTTCGTAACCAATGCCCCTTCCTTTGGCAATAGAAACATATGGAACCTTTGGGAATGGTACACGGGACAATCTTAGACTTAGCCTTTCTCTTTACCATTTGGTAAACCGAGTTGACTATGGTCGATCCCTCTCCATTGGGAAGAGAAAGCTTTTCTGGATTTCAAATGTTACCGTTGTCAATGCCAATGGAAGCTTGGGAAGTCAATCTTCCTATCAAATTTGCTTTACTAGTGCTCCAAATCATTGCTGATTTAGCAACATCAACCAAATAGAGATGATCATTAAGGGTCATGTGATGGTCTGCATATAGAAGTCCTAAAGGAACTCATTATGTGACTTAGTGTTGGATTAGTGTCTAAGTCCATAACTATTTTGGTATGTACTTGACCCGATGGTGCATGGTCCTTTTTGGTTTCCGTCACCAAAACAACTTGATAGGATGAATAATGGAGAGAAAGGATTAAATATGATTTATTAATATATTATGAGAATAATATATTAAAGGAGAAATCATATTGTTTAATTAATATTAGTCAAGAATTAATAAGAATTAAGTTTGTGACTAAAAGACATTAATTAAACTTAAGGGACTAGAACTCTCAATTGTATGATAGTTGAATATTGAGCTAATGGACTCCATATTAAAGGAGTGGACGAATTCTATGGGGAAACCCATTAGAAATCGTCCTAGGCCTTTAAGGAAGGAGTCCATGGGTTGCTTAGGGCTTAAGCATCCAAATTAGGGTTTCCTTGTTAGATAACCCTAATAGCCTCTCTATTTAAAGGACCCTTATGGATCAAAAACGTGGTGAACTGGTTGATTAGGGTTTCCACACGATTTGGGCAGCCTCCTTCTCTTCTCTTCTTCATCCTCTTGCTCTTGGTGTTTGTGAACCATTAGAGGAGTGACATTTGTGACTCTAAGCTTTCTAAAGTCATTACAAGGAGGATTTGAGATTGTTATTGCTACATAACAATCAAGGTATGATCTAAACTCCAATTCATATGTTATATTGATTATCATATGCTAGATCTAGGGTTTATAGTCTTGGATGAATTGCATGTACAATAGAGAAACCTAGATCCAAGCATTAGGGTTTGTATGAGCACATAGGATGTTCTTATGGATAAAACCCATCAGTGGTATCAGAGCCTTGATTGGTTTCTATTGTATTGATGCCTTGTATGTTTGTTCATGCTGCAAAATCAATTTTTAGCCCATTTGCCCGATGAGCTCGGCGAGTCCCATTGTGGACTCGGCGAGTATGCCCCTACTCGGCGAGTCCATAGGGGTACTCGGCGAGTTCAAGCGTCAGAAAGAGGGGATTTCGGGATTTCTTGATGTTTTACTCATGGATACTTTCCTTATCTGTTTTAGGTCATTAAAATCCGATTTTATACATATTTATGAGTATATCCTTGATTAAAAAAAAAGATAATTATCAATTGATTAGATAATAACTTCCTTATATGATTAAAGTTTGATTATTCATATTAATTGGGTAATTTATTTTGCAAGAAATTGAAATTAGGTCAAATATAGATAAAGATAAAATTAATTGTTTAATTTATATTATTTGTTATTTGATCCTTGTGTTATGAAAAGTTTCAATTTTCCCCTTTAGGTTTTATAGTTTAAATTTGAACTCAAAAAGTTTTGTTTTGAAATTTAAATAGTTGAAACCCTAATGTTTTGAAATGTTTCAAAACTTGCCCTCAAGTTTTGGAATTTAAAAGTTGATTGAAGTTTTAATTTAGGAATGTTAAATTCTAAAACCCTAGTATTGTTTTTGAAAAGTTCATATCACACCCTTATGGTTTTATTAATTAATTAAGGTGTATAATTAAAAGAGGTTTAATAAATCCATAAAATTTTTGGTTTACAATTTAATTGAATTAAAAGTATAATTGTTAAATTTGACCACCTAGTATTTTAAAAAGTGTAAAAATACACCCTATACTATATATAACATTAAAAGTCTAACATTATATATATGTATGAGTAAAATTCAGTCTTACCGTTAGTAGGCCTCATTCACGAAGCTGGTCTATAAGGGGTGTTTAAGGAAATTGCCTATAAAATGGCGATTGAATGGGTATCCAGTCTTACCCACCGCACTCTTGACTAGTAGAGGGTCGTTAGCCGAACGGGTAGGATAGGACAGAATCTTCCATTATAAGTATAATGAAGTACAAAAGTAACTAAATGTTTTACAAATTCCCAATCTTAGTTACTTTAGGCAAAAGTGAATTGATGCAATTCCATGAAATTGCACTTTGTGCCCTTGAGAAGACGTTAGTGGAGCGTGTGTGGTTTACCGGTACACTAAATGGTTCTAAGCAAAGGTAGCAAAGGGTGACTCAATGTTTGTCATAGTTCGGTGGAGCATGTGTGGTTAACCGGCACATCGAATAGGTGACTGTAACATGTGGGGGCACCATGTAGATTTGCATGGTTATTCACACCCGCTTTGTGATCCTCGACATCCCAGTCACAAACTAGAGGGGCATATCGAGATTTAAACATGCCATTGAAAAGTTCAATGAATCTCAAAGTATCTAGGAGTTTTCAAAGCATTTAAAACTTAATTAGTTTTTCATTTTTCATGGTGGAAAATTAGTGAATCGTCATTCAGTTACCTTCAAATGTTTTGCAATTTGGGTTACGGCATCCCTCTCCCGAGTTGTGGAATATTGTGTTGGGTCCTAGACTCAATATCTCATTTGGGTGATTTATTAAGGACTCAATCAATCAACTAACTTGAATTTGTTTTCTCCCGTTTTGTAGATGTCAAAGTACGACAACTATGGTCTTCCCAAATCCCGTGGAACAAGCATTCCAAATGAAGATGATATTCCACGATTCAATCGAGGAACAAAATATCATGCTTCACTTCCTCCTCCTCCTCCCGTTGCTCTCCCTAACCCACAAGATGGAAGAATTGAACGGTTCAATGTCACCAAAGCCCTATTGGAAATGAAACATGAAGATGGTAAACTCGTGTGTGCCCACATTCTAGGAATGAAATCACACATCGATAGGTTGATAATGTTGGGTGCGTCATTCCCTGAGAAGTTGGATGTGAACTGAGTTCTGCAGTTACTCCCTGAATCATATAATGAGTTCAAAAGAAAGTATTGTATGATGGATCATGACAAAAACCTCATTGACCTAACTTACATGCTCATTGCTGCTGAATCAGAAATGATTTGGCAAAGCAATGGAGCGTATTTGTTGGGAAAGTCAATCAACCATGCTTCCGAGGACGTTCTAGGAGAACCGACCCGCTTTTGCTGCCAAGAGAAAGGGAGTTGGATACAAGTCTTCCCTAAGAGCCTGAAGAGTCCAGAAGATGGGAGAGTCAAAGAGTATGGCTGTGCTTCAGGTAAAATCCACTATCTAACTCCATTAAGTTCCTATTCGTTGATTCTTAATACATGATGTGATAAGATTGCATTTGAATGTTTTGCAGGATCAGTGAAAAGAGAGGAAGCTTGATGGAAAAGCAAGATAGGTCTAATCACGAAGAAATTGATCTCGATCGCATGGATTTGAAGATTAGATTTTGAGCTTAGAAAGTTATGATAGAGTTGTTAGGAAATTTTCTTTTGACTACATAGTTTTCAGTTGATTTTGCATTGTAAGGACAAATGTTTTCCGCTGTTTTTTTATGAATAAAATAAATTTTGGTTTGACTCATTTATTTATTTATTTATTTCCTTGCAATGAAATCATTATGAAAAACTGATGTTCGTATAAATTCAACAACAAGTGGATGTGATTCTTAATTATGTTGTTTGTGGAAATGTCGAGAATTTACCAAATAGGGAGAGTTTCTCATCACCCAAGTTTCAATTGGACAGAAACTTGGAATCATGCAACTTGGTTGCACGATGAATGAGAAATTTCATATTTGGAAATTAGACTGATTCATTGACAAAGTGTCAAGTGAAAGACTAGGAGATCGAGTACAAAAAGTTGTGTGTTGATAAAATCCACCACAAGAGTAACAAAGATATTCGTCATGATTTACTAAAGGTTTAGTAAATATGATTATACTTATAAGATTAAGTGTAATTCTGAATTGATTGAAAAAGTTTAAATCAATAGCAGAACGAATAAGAAGAATCAAGTAGGATAGAAAGATAAAAGTTTCTCTATTCTAAGAAGAAGGGAGAGTACCTTTTATGCTTTATGATATGTCTTAATGATTAAGAACCATATCTCAATTGATCCTCTATGTAAATCTTAGTACAATTGTACGTCTGAGAAGAGGAATCAAGAATTGAAGAAATGGTTAAATCAAAAGGTCAATCATACTTCATTCCAAAACAAGTCTTAGAGTTAAGATTGTGACATTGAGTGACAAGTCTTAAGAAGGTTTATAACATTCATCAAATGTAGAATTTAGAAAAAGGTTTTATTATTCTTTCACATTTGGAATTGGAAAGTTGTGATGTCTTGGATAAGACAAGGAACAACTAGGACCAATTTTATGAAATGTTTTGTCTTGATAAAAGCTACACTAACTCTTGAATATTGGTTTGTCAAGAAATGTTTATTGACAAAAGAATCTTATATGTCAAGGAGTCAGTGGGAGTCTTAATGGTCTTGAAAATTTCAAGAACTAATCAAGGATAAACCTTATCGATCATCACTAGCACACGAGTTGAGGTTTACAACCCATCGTGTTGACACTATATTGTTTCTATGCCGTTCCAATTGAGTTAATTATACATGTGAGTCCTATGAGTTCTCATTTGAATGCATAAAAGGCAAGCACCTTGATCAATGAAAAGTACATTGATAGGAAAGGGTGAGCTGTTTAACTATTTGGAAGACATGATGGGCACTCGTGTTACTATAAGGCAAGAAATCAAGATTTAGAAGTTCGGTCCGTATGAGTTTAGATTTTTCGCAAACTTTGGTTTTGACAAATTCGCATGGATAGGAACACATACACCATTAAAATCTAAGTTTCATAAGATTCCCTCCTTCATGAAAATGACTGTGAGGAAATGCTTTCACTAAGAGAGATTCTAAGAAGATAGTGATTGTGAAAATTGCATTCAATTATGGTTACGGTATCCCTTTCCATGATTCGAATTGTGAGATTTGGAAATTAGTCTAAATTGTTTAAACACACATATGAGCTATCTAAGGCAAAGGTGTATAAGCTTAGATAAAGGATTATCAAAGCATTAAGTATTAGAAATATGAACTTAAGAAATTCAATTGGTATTGTTTTTCTGGAAGTTAAGCTGGGTTCTGAATACATGTCAAAGCTAGTAGGAGCATAAGAGTTATGCTTATATGATAATAATAATAATGATAGTGGGAGCATAAATGTTGTGCTTGTATGATTATTAAGGCAATTATTGCAAGTTAGCAATATTAATTATAGAAAATAAGAGTTATACTTTGCAAAGTCGTAAAGGTTGAAAAGTTGTTTTGCTATAATTAAGGGAGAGGATATTATGCTTCATTTCAAATCTAAAGTCTTAGGTTGTGGAATGTTAATAAATTTAGTCAGGGACACATAGTGCGTTCTTAAATTTCGATTATGATTATGACATCCCTCTTCATAGTTCGAATTGTGAGAACGTGACACAAAATATTATGGCAGAAGATTGATGAAGTATCAAATCTTTATGTAAGCCATTATGCATTGTGTCCCATACTCTTCGGGTATAGGATAGATTGCAAATGCTATAATATTTGACCATTCTAAAATTTTCCAAATGTCTAGCGCATTATGTGGGAAAAAGGACAAGAATCGGTTTTAACTAAAATAGTTAAACAATTATCAAAGGACGATCCAAAGTTTGCTAAGGATTGGTGATAAGTTATTAATTAACTTGATGATCGATTAGATCTATGTAACAGGTAAGCGATGAATATATAAACAGTAAATAACCCAAGTATGAATCAAGATGTGTCGAATGATTAGATTACTCAATCCTCAGCAGAGCTCGACTAAGAACTTTCGCTGTAGAGGATACTTAGGGTTACAAAACAAGAACGATAACTTTGCTGAACAAATAAACCTCTAATCGTAACTAATCGTCCTCTCGTTCTAAGATGCATGCAAGCACCTATATATACAAAACCCTACTAAACTCACAGATGGACAGGCCCATACCGGGGAGACATATTAAACTAACTAACGAGCCCAATAGACGCAACACAAAATACGACCCAACAGAACAGATTAAGAGTTTTAGGTATTTATTTGAGAATAAATCCTTTTTGAACATATTTGAAGCTTTTAACAACAAATTTTGATCATCTAGCATCTAAGCTTGAAGATCTTCACATGCATGTTGGTTTGAAGACCATTCATGAATTTGAAATGGTCAAAAATCATTTTTGAAAGAAAACTTAGGGTGCATGTGGTGATTTTCCTCAAAAACTTGTAGAAAAGTGCGTTATGTTGATTTTGACTTAGGTTTTGGTGCTTGGATTTCACCATTTACAACATGCATATTGTTTTTGGGTGAAATCCTACCACCATCCTCATCAAAACCGCAAGTGTGAGCAAGTGTTCATGATTTTACAATAGAATGGAGTACAAGAAGGAGAAAGTGCAAGAAAAATAGCAAAACTTGAAGGAAAAGTGAAGTAAACTGAAAGAAAATTCGTGGTTACCACTAAGATTACTTCAAATGATGAAGATTTAGAGTTTAAGGAGTGTTTTTGGCTTCATTTTTTGGAAAAATTTCATGGTTATAGAGAGTGGAAGAGAGAAAATGGTGTTGGGGGAATTGAAGAGTGAGAGAGAGAAGTGAAGAAGATGGAGTCTGTAGGTTGGAAAAGTTACTATGTGTGTGGGGAAGAGGAGAGATATCGGAAGAGAGATCTGAATTTTTCAATGAGGAGAGAGATTCCGCATCTCTTTCATTTATTTTATATAAATTCCCTCATTTTTTATAAAATTTTCAATATTTTTATAAAAGTTACATTTGTCTAGTTTTTGTTTATAAAAATCCTTGATTTTCTTTTTACCTTATAAATTAGGGATAAATGTTAATGTTATATATTTTATTTTCCTTGAATGCATTTCATAATTTTAATTATTATAAGATCATATTATAAGGTTTATAACTATTTTTATATAATTTTTATGGTTAAATTTCATAAATTTAGGTTTTTAGGGCACATAGTGTTTTTGAGAGTTTGTAAATCTTTGGATATTCAAATAAATAGAATCTTTGAGACTTCAAATTACTTTTGTGTTTCCTAAATCTTATTCAAGTTAGAAATAATGTTTGTAATTCATTTTTATCGGTTTATTGGCATTCTATGTAGTGGTTCCGAGATTCAAGTGAACTTGAAGAATCAAATATACTAGTCATAGTTTCAAGTTTGACTTAAGTTCCACAAGACTCCGACCTAATTTCTACTACTAGGTCAAGTGCATAATGTGTATGTATGATTCATGAAAAGGTTTTCGAGTCAAAGAGTGAACCGAATATGGATAGTCTCTATAGCTAAGTAGTTGTAGAATTCACATAACAATGTGAAATCTAAGTATAAACCATATTTTTGAACCTAACATAACCTTAAAATCGTGGGATTTGACAATTGGTTTTGAAAACTATGATTTTCAAAATTATGGTTTTGAAGAAGGTTTTGATTTTGGATTCAGAATTGGAGATTAATTCACATTTTGATTAGAAGATCATCTTGAGTTAACAGAAGTTTGATTGGAATTCATATTTTTCGAAAAACGCTTTCTTTCTTTCAAATTCTTTCTATATCGAGCATTCAACAGTCTTTTCTTAGCAATCATCTCTTCAGCAGATTTGTGAATGTTAGCTTTTGGTTTTTCCTTTTGGACTGGCTTTTCGTTTTGCTCCGAAGAGGTTTCATTAGAAACAACTTTTGTCCCGCTTGGTCCATCCTTTCCGTAAAAAAGGTACACATGATTCAATGGTTCTGAAATGTATTTTCCTTTAGATTTCCAAGAGGTCATTTCCAAAAGACCTTTTGTTTCATCGGCATTATCTATCGGCTTTGACTAAAAGAACTCATCACAACCCTTTGCATTATCATTATCAACCAGGGACAATAATTTAGATGTATCATTTTTGTTCAGTCCTTTCTTTACAAAAACTTGATTCGGAACTCTTTGTACTTTCGGAAAAACTATTGCTTTTTATTTTAAAATGTTAAAACCTTTATTTTCTACAACACAAATAAATTAGATTGAATTTTATGAAATAAAATTTTTCTTTGGTTTATCATAATTTTGTACAAAAACAGAACAATCAATTTCGTCCTCTACAGAAATTTCACTCATTTCGCTTTCATCGAAGTCAGAAATATTTTCAGGATCAAGTGTATTTTCCAAATTCAACTTCTTGCATAATAAGGCATATTTCTGCACAGAAGTTAGTTTGATTTCTTCTCTATCCTTCTTATTTAACATTTCTTTCAACATATTTTTGTGTTCTTTGGAATGAATGTATTCCTCAATTTTCTCAAGTCCAACCTGTATGAATCAGAAACGTCATTTGAAGTAACAATCGATTCACATTTATAGTAATCGGCATTGATTTCATCCTCGTTCAATTCAAGAAAGGGTAAAATCATTTTATGCAAACATTTTTCTATTTCACAATCTAAATGTAATTGAGAAATATTATAATACAAACACTTAACAATTAAACAAAAAATATTCCTCTGTTTCAAAAGTGTAATACTATCTCTTTTAAGGTAAATAACATCATCTCTTGATTTAGTAAGATCTAATTCCAATGCCTCTTTTCTTAATCTTCTCTCTTCATTTTTAAATGTTACCCTATTAAGTTGATCTTTCAGATTAGAATTATTGAGACGAGTTCTTTTTGAACTATCACTAAAATAAGAAATAGTATATCGTAAGTCATCTAATTATAAATCATAATGGGACGTAGAAGTGTTAAGAGATTTGAGAATATAATGTACCTTAACAACCACCTTCTCGTACTCTTTCACTTTCTCCGAGACGATCTTCATAGCAAAGCAGCTCTCGGAAGCATTTCCGCCATCAGTTGCATATCCCCTTTGTTCTAAAACACTATTGTGAACCATCAAGCATTTGCCTTCGTATCCATGTTTCCCTGAATTCACCACAAAGCACCCGTCATGGGTGGGTTTTCTAACCTCATCATGCTCTGAGTCTGTAGACCACACCTTGACTCGTCCATCATCACTTTCTTCCAGCACAATTAATGCTGGTGTCGCATTTGTTATGTTCTTCTTTCTGAGCTCTTCTATCTTCTGAACATAATATGCTTCGTCTTTCTCCTTTTCCTTTCTATCATTCTGCTTCCTCAGCAAGTATTCCTTCGCAAAGTAATTCTTTCCATGACAATAATTACAGTCATGACCCGAATCACCCAACAATTTATTTTCCTTTTTCTCTTCATCATTCTCAAAGTTCTTGAAACTTTCCTTTCTCGGCTTTTCTAAACGGGAATTTCCCTGTTTGAACTTATTTCTGTAATAGGAGAAATTCTTCTTAAAGAATTTCTTGGGATTGGAAACCATTAAAACCTTGTCCTCTTTTGAGATTTCACTATCTGAAAAGTCATATTCAAAATCTTATTTTGTTGTCTTCTTTCATTTTGCAACCAATGCCAAGGATCCAACACTGGAAACAAGCTTCACTTCCTTAGAAAATTTATCTTCATGAGATCTCAAAATACCTACAAGTTTGGCCAACGAATAGCTTTTAAATTGTTCGTGTGCCTTAATAATGGAGACAATGGCCTTCCATTCGGATCTAATTCCATTCATGAACGTGACTTTTTGTTCAATAACTTCACGCTTGAGGTTGTTTTTCAGCATTCTGCTTAACAAATGATTGGAGCGATTAAATGTCTAATCTAGCTTCTCATCAGGTTTTTGAACAAAGCGCTCCAAACTCCAATAAGGGCAATGTTTGCACAAAGTGTTCTAAATCAGGATCACTAGAATATAACTCTTTCGGCCTATCCCAAATACCTTTTGCAGTATCGTATGCACTAACAAGAGGAAAAGTGTCTCCAGGAAAAGCAAATCGAATGATTCTCATGGGTTTTATATTGCATATTATCTTATTCTTCTCATCGTTTGGAACATTAGTATGTTCAATAATGAGTGCATTATAATCAACAAGAGTTTTGATTTGTTGTCTAGTACCCGAATACGTGAACATTTCCTGCGTTATTGCCTGTTATATAGTAGAACCATGTTCTTCGATTACAAGAACGTAGTCTTCAAAGTGAAGAGCACAGACTTCATAATCTTGTGGAAAGAGGATTGGAATCCTTATTGTAGATCTAATGTTGCTTGAGGGATTGAATGAAAGAGCGTGAGGATCTACGTTAGGCATATGATCATGAATTCAGTAGAACAAATATAAAACTAGATATGTAAAACGTGAATCGAGTTCAATGCACAAACAAAGATCTAGATATGGAATCTACAATAGATTAAGATGATTGAGACAACAAGAACATATTTGAGATTAACGTAAAGCCTTAATAAAACCCTATATTCGATAGAAGAATAGCGAATTAATTGCACTATCTCCTGCTCTGATACCAATTGTGAAAACAATAGTTATCGATAGATTCTATATTAATAACATGAATTAGGACAAGAACAATGAAGATCAAAAGTGTGCCTACTTCTTGGATTAAAACGGCTCTAGAAGAGTTCATAAGATGGAACTTCTCTATAAGAGCGTACAAACGACATCAAGGTTTAAAAGTGTAACCCTAATATGTTACATGCATGCACTATATATAGACTAGACTAGATAGCTGTAACGCCTGTGTTTCCGGGCTTGCCATTTTTCGCAATGTAATAGTCTAGGTTAACCTCTGTAACCCGTTTTGAAATAATAAGATTGTATTATTTTAGTTTTGTGTGTTTTGTGCTTAATTGCTTAATTATGTGGTTTGATTAGTTAAGAATAAAAATAAGCGTCAAAATTAAAGTGTGAGATAAGCCCGATATCTTTTCATAAAGTTGTAGTGGTCGAAACAAGGATTCCGGAGATATAAGGAATGCCGAAATCCGAGTTATAACGAAGAAGTTATGACCTGTCGAAGTTTCGCGACAGAACCGGCACGACCCAGCGCGACCCAGCGCGACGTAGATAGTGAATTTAAGGTAGATAGATATCTATCCTTAGTGATCTAAATGAGAATTGAAGATCTCATTGATAGTAGTGAAACGACGGAAAGACAGACGGAATCGGAGTTCAGATGAAGGAGTTATGAATTTCGAACGGAGTTTTCTTGTCCCGGCCTACTAAAGATAATATATAAGTAATATACTTATAATATATTAAAAATAAAGTCAAAATTAGCCAATGGAGTCTAAACGAGAGTTGTAGAGCATAATCTCTCCTTCGCGGCGATATAAAGAACGTCGAAAACGGAGTTCGTATGCGAAAGTTATGAATTTCTAAAGTTCGGCGCGCGAAACCCCAAAACTGTCAGAGCCCACGACGTGGAACAAGGTTGCCACGACGTGGCAAGTGTCCTGTCACCTCCGGAAGGCCTCCAGATGCAACTTGGGATTACGCATGCAGTGACGACCAAGCCCACGATGTGGAACAAGGTTGCCACGACGTGGCAAGGGCCAAATTTGCCCTATAAATAGATTTGAAGGGCCAGCCATTTAGGGTTGCTATTTTCTCTCTTCTCTCTCCCGTTTTGCATCGATTTGCGTGCCAGAAGTACCCCGAAGCCCCGGTAATATTCCCAAGTCCCGAAGCAAGTCCCGAGATCCCGAAGATCCCGAGAAGTGCGGTTCCCGAGCCGAAGCTCTGCCCGCGAGAAGTTCGATTTTTGAAGAGATCTTCCAGATCTGCTGAGGATTACTACTTTTGCAAGTTGTAGTGCTGTCCGATCATCTTCTGATCAAGTGAGTGTGTAGTTATTTTCTTCCAAATACAATAATATGAAGTATTTTAAATAAAATACGTGCTATGTGTATATATTTGGTTGTGTTATGTGTGAATGTGTATTCACTCTCTTCTATCTTATAGATCTGATTATTTCTCTATGAGATATGTGTTATGTGTGTGTGTGCCTCATCTGTTATGTGATATATGTGTTGATTAAAGCATGCTATACAGGTTTTTAAACTATGTATACAAATGTATATTTTTATCTACTAATATGTTGGGTAGAACATGGGTAGACAGTTGGTGTGTAATAAACAGATGAGAGGCCTCGTTGTTGTTTGATTGAGTCATCTAGCGGAGTTTAGATGACGACCACTGGCTATTCTAGACAGTCTTGTGGAAACATTAGCAGGTTCGCCACCTGTAGGTGTTAATGAACTTGGGTGTTCATTTGTTGTACTCCATCCCCCTCATGGTTGCCTTATTTGACTTATATTGCTGAGGTACCCCCGAAGCATGTGTTGTCGCCCCGATGAAATATTCTTAGACTAGGTCCCTTATGTTAGTTGAATTAGGGACATTAAAGTGAGAATAACGGGAACGGGTAATTGGGTTATTGTTGGTTGGTGAAAATTAAATATGATATTTATTGTGGGTTGAAAACCCTATATGCTCACCAGGCTCCCAAGCCTGACCCACTCAGTTTTAAATCGTATTACAGGTAGTGGCGGAAGGGCATGAGATGGATGAACCATCAAGTTGTTTTGTTTACAAGTCTGCATATGTTTATATTTGTTATATGACTTGTAATGTATTCGTTTATGCTTATTGGTCTGTATCGGAACATGACACCCCGAGTTTTGATTATAATGAAAATACATTTCTTTTATGAAATGCTTCGGTAAACAATGTTTTATCATGTTTTGTTTTTGGGAACAAATTCCGCAACTCTTTCAAATCAAAAGGATTTACTCTGAAAATATTTAAAAGCATAAATGAAAATCGGTCTTTTCTGGCCGAGATTTTGGGGATGTCACAATAGCAGATTCAGACATGGACATACCCATTTTAGAATAAAGAAAACTATCTAAATTCACATTTGACAAAATACATTATAGACCTAACAATTACAAGGTCACAAACTTTCAAGATCTAAACTTTATGCACTAAAGTGACCAAAAGCTCATAACACCCAAAACTAGCTAGATCTAACAAATACATCATTAAGATTCAAGCTTTATACCCCTAGGAAAAAGATCAAGGTGAATAAAGTCTGCATCTACAAGCTCTATTGCAACCAACACTTCTCCAATGAGCTGCTTCTTCTCCAAGATGTGCCAAGAACACTCCAAAGCACTTAAAAACACCTTTTTTTGCTCACAAGGCTCAAAATAGGGTTAGGGTTTCGAGGGAGGTTGTTGGAGAGGTGGAGGTTGAGAATGGAATGAGTTTGGGGTAGTTAAGGAGCTTAAATAGGGCTCAAACCACAAAAAATAGGGTTTAGGCACTGATCGCATACGCCCATCGTACTTCTGGTATGCCTAGCGTACTCATGACTACCCTATTATACCAACGTACTTCCCCGTACTCCCAGCATACACAGCTTAACCCAAAACCGTCCTAACTTCAAACGGTCATAAGTTCTTCGTTTCAACTCCGATTTCGACGATGTTTATATCCACGGAAAGGAATGAGAAGTCCTACAATCCTATCAACTCTCCTTTGCCTTAACACCTTCCGAACTTAAATCCTAAATTCATATAAGATGTCCAAAACATCACATTTTTCCGTTTAACCCTTTGACTCCAAAACACAATCAAGGGCTTGGATCGCACAAGTAATATTCTCACCATCTAATAGTGTCTGAACCTTAGTCCATTGAAGTCCAAGGACTTTACTTGATCCATTTATCGCCCATAATCCCAAAATAAGAAACTTCTCAAAACAGGATGTTACATGGTTAGGTGCAGTGAACGAAGAAATGCAATCATTGGAGAAGAATGAAACACGAGTTTTTATCCCATTACCAAAAGGAGCATAAGAAGTGGGATACAAAAGGATCTTTAAGAGAAAGGAAGGAATCCAGGGGGTTAAGCTAGCTAGGTTCAAAGCGAAGTTGGTAGCCAAAGGGTTCTCTCAAAATGAATGAATCGACTAATATGAGGTATTCTCACCTGTTGTGCATCACAAAGCAATTCAGATTGTATTTGCCATGGTAAGTGCACTTAATCTAGTGCTTGCACACCTTGATTTGACAACTTCATTTCTTCATGGCAGTCTAGATAAGAAGATTACATGTTCCAACCAAAAGGGTTCCTAGATTAAAAGAAAAATCATGTATGTTCGTCGAATAAATCTCTTTATGGTTTTAAAAAATCTCCAAGACAATGGTACAAGTGATTTGATTCTTTTATCATTTTACATGACTACATTCAGAACTAGTTTAATAATTGTATTTGCTCAAAAGAACTGTGTAATGGTTCCAATATATATTTGTTGTTATACGTGGATGATATGCTTATCACAACCAAGGAAATATGAGAAATTAATGATTTAAAGACGCTACTAGAGAATGAGTTTGAGATAAAGAATCTTTGAGCTATATATATATATATATATATATATATATATATATATATATATATATATATATATATATATAAAATCAAAAATGTTGTATTTAAAAACTAGTACATGTATTTTCTTTTAGTTATTAAATTAATATAAAAAGCTTGATGAAATTGACGTATCTTAAGAGTCTTTTTATCTCCTCTATGTGAAAACGAAAGTTTTTGAAACTAATATATTGAAAGATCAATCGACCAAAATAACCATGATCGGCTATAATACTATAAGATTCTCTTCTCACCGAGGTTCCAAAATATATTTGCGACGGCTCTAGATTAAAACATTTCTTTGTTTGAATTCGGATGTCTTTGTTTCCGTTACCTGTTTCTTCTTCTGAATCGAGGAGTGTTTGCTCTAACAAGAAAACCTTAATGGACATGTTATTGATCTTCTCTCCATTTTTTTTTACTTTGTTATTGATCATCTTCTTCGGCTCTCTTTCTCTCCACGTATCTGTTTAATTAACTCATATATGGTTTTTATTATAGTATAAGTTAAAGGTCAGCCGCCTTTCTAATAACCTTTTTATTGTAAATGCAACAAATGTAAATATATATAAGACAAACTTTTATACTAAAAACATTTGAAATTGATTAAAAACACAAGCCAACACATTAATTAATAAACATTAACACCAAATCCATCAATCATTTTCGTTATCCTTTCCACCGCCCCTTATTTGAGTGCAATGGCTGCATTCTTGTTTCTTGATTCACTCGTATCTTTGACTCCCTGAGTCGCAAGAATACAAACAAATTACATTGCATTATATAGGAAAGAATACCACATGAAAAATGTATTAAAGAACAAAAAGACAACGATTAAAAAATATATATTCCTTTAATTTCATTGACATATAATCCTTTATACAAACAAACATACATAAAATAATTATAAAATGTGGAAAAGAAAGCAATCTGTAGAAATACATATAATATTCTACAAAAATAATTTAATACTAAGTAATTAATTGATTAATCTCCCACTAATCATGCAAGCCCTTAACTCTAAAAAAAAGACAAAGGGTTGTGCATGGATGATTAGTTTTAGTATGTAATACTATATCATTAATTAATTAATTAACACTGAAGAAAAAACTAATTAATTAACAGGCTGCAGATGAATTAGCGAATGGATTAAAGAGATGTGGTTTTGGAGCCATAGTAAATGGGCGGCTCTTGGTGGACGAAGTGGTGTCTCCGATGCGTTCACAAGACGGACACATGGTAAGGGTGGCCGCCGGCAGCTGCATGTACAGTGGCTGAGTTGACAGTTTTAGTGCCTTCAGTTCTTGAAGCTCTTTGTGAAGTCGACTGTTTTCTTCCTTTAATGCTTCACAACATTTCTTCAAGTATTCACAATCCACTTCCGTTTGCTTCAGCTTTGTCCTAAAAAAAAAGACACTCCGTCAAAAATTAATTATTTTAATTATAATGTTTATTTAATTAATTAATAATGATTGTAAAGTATTTAATAATAGATATCAGAAGAACCCACACGCATACTTTTTGTGTGTTGTTGCGACCTCATTTGTCATTGCATTCTTTAAATTGAATTATTGTCCTTTAAGTTTTTACAAAATAAGAAATAAAAATTACACTTGTAAGATTGAGAAAATAAGATTCGTTACAGAAGTATGTTAAATACCAGTTTTTGATACAGATGATACCGTCATATATATAATAACATTTCTAGTAAAATATTTGTGTTATAGTCACTGAAATATTCTTATTTTTATAAAAACTAGGTGTGAGACCCGAATATTATACGAGTTGATTTAAAAAATGATTAAACTTAAAGAATAAAATGAAATATTTTTTAATGTACAACTTTAAAATAAGAAAGAAAGAAAGAAAACGTATTTATTACAATTTAATATCATATATATAATATTTAATACTTTACATATATAAGTATATGATTTTAACTAAAAATGAAAACAAATCAAAAATTGACAAGTGGATAATATTTATTTCAAAATTACCACAAAATGACAAGTGTCAAAATTTATGAGAGATTGATAAGTGACAAAAATTCTTTTATTAAGGAGGATTCTCGATATAAAAAATTATGTATGATGAAAGAAATTAATAAAGTTCATTGAAACTCATTAATGACGCAATATATCGTGACGCAATGAGTGCAACTTTTAATGCAGTTGAAACGAACAATAACACGCAATTAATTAAATTTGACTAATTACCGTATAATCATTTTACATTTTGAATTTTGATCCTTTATGTAAAAAATAAAATACAATTAAATTAATATATTAAAATATAAAATGTTTTATGAAACTCAAATTTACGGCAAAAAGTATTGATCATGTAATTACAAGAAATCACCTAAAAATCACTTCTTGAACATATGAAACCTACCGTAAATAATGTATAAGAAATTTCTTGTAACAATAATTAAAGTGATGTATCTTTTTGACTTTATAATATCTAAATAGTTACATCACGTAATATAAACATATTAAATGAAATAAATTCCCAATTACACAAACGAAAAGATTCACACCATAACTTTGTTTTCAAGTTTTAAATATGATCTTTTTCACGGATCATCTAATAATTTATCTTATTTCTTGTAAAGATAAAAGCTTTCAAATTATTTTCAAAAGTATTATATTAATTAGTACGGATGAAAATTTTCTACCTTGCCCTTCGATTCTGGAACCAAACTTCGACTTGCCTAGGTCGCAACTTTAGCTCCCGTGCAAGCTCTTGCTTTTGTTTCTGCTAATATTCAACAGTATTCATCGTTAGTTTTGATGATATATATATATATATATATATATATATATATATATATATATATATATATATATATATATATATATATAAAGACATGATAGATACGGTGCATACAGGGTTCAAAGTACTATGATGTTTGAAGGCTTCTTCAAGAAGTACAGATTGAGCTTTCGTAAGCCTGAGTTTCTTCCTACCAGTAACAGTTGCATCATCATCATCATCAACTTCGTGTTCATGAACGCTTGTGCGAAAAACACGTGAAACCCTCTCTGAATCTTCACTCTTCACCTCTCTTTCCCTCTTAACACTTACACTCGCGACTGAGAACGACGAACAACCACCACTAAGGCTGTCCTGTCGGTACAAATCACCACCACCACCAACGCCACCGCCTACACATGGAGGTTTCTTAAGGTGGTCGAGATCGCCGGAAACAGCCAAGGTTAAACAGGGCTCAAAACTCAGGCTGCTGCAAGGCTTCTTCGTGGGGTTGATGGAGGTGTTTTCCGCCATGGATGATGATGAAGAATTAAGACCTAATTCTAAGACAAGACCCATTTTTCGGAAGGTTTTATGATGAGGGATTGTTAAGAAAATTGATGAAGATGGTTGAGGAAGGACGAGAGGAAATATAAGAAGGTAAGGGAAATAATTGGTTGGGATGTGGGGTGTGGGTTATGATGATTAATAATGAAATGAATAAAAGGGTAGAAAAATAGTATGTGGGGAATAGAATTATGAAGGTCCAGAAAACTAAAAGGCAATAAATAATATTCTGTTAATGAATTTACGATATATAATCAAATATATAGCTTATAGTATATGAAATAATAAATTATTTTGGGCTTAATTCAAAGAATAATAATTGATAATTTAATTCTATGTTCAAAAGTTGTAATGAAAAATAAATGAAAAAGAAAAAAAGAGACAACGGTCTCACTTTCTCTCTATACATGGGTTGACCATATAACCCTATAATAATAGTTCTTTCTCTTGGTCGACTATCTAGGAAACTTCATCGTTCTACTTACTTTCTCATCCGAATTATTATTTCACATACTTTTTTATTGAAAAAATCCATTAATATATGTATATGCAAACTTCAAATTACATTTATATTTTATAAAACCTATATATATATATATATATATATATATATATATATATATATATATATATATATATATCCTATTCTAATAAAAGAATACTTTTATTCTCCTTTTGACACGTGTCATCTTATTAGACCTTTTAATTAACGCATATTTTATTCTTCTTTTGCCATGTGTCACCCTATTATGTCTGATAATTAATAATTACATACATGACAGCCACATATTCACTTTTTCCTATATATATATATATATATATATATATATATATATATATATATATATATATATATATATATATATATATATTTTGAAGTTTTATATGGATATGTACATAATTATAAAACTTTATGAGGATATATATGAAATTCGTATGTTTTTATTTTGTGAAATATTTATTGGTAAACACAATTGAATGAGTAATCATAGCTAATATGAACACAATGATGTAAATATAATATGTTTTCAGTTCATATTATTTGAAAACGATACAAATACATTTGAGAGAAAAATGAAAGTACAACGTTGCAAAAGTTACTAATGACTTAAGTATTCTATTTATAGTGTACTCGACAGATAGAACAAGTGTCACATCTCCAGCCGGCGGTGGAAAATCTGGGCGGTGCGAACGTAGGAATATTGGACCCATATATATATATATATATATATATATATATATATATATATATATATATATATATATATATATATATATATATATATATATAACATAACACAAACACAAAAGTATATCATAAACATTTCTTTTATCTGTTATAAATTATTTTGGGAGTACATTGTTTAAAAGTGAAGCACACATCCTAAGCAGGTCTAGAAACGAGAAACAAACGAAACTACACTCCAACAAGCTTTCTTGAAGACCTCCTACTTCTTGACATTACTATCCTCGACACTCATTGCCCTGAAAGTATATATATTTTTTAAAACGTCAACATAACGTTGGTGAATGTACAAATTTTAATAGTTTTCGGCTTTTATTTTGTTGTATTTATTTAAGAATCCTTTTTCTAATAGAAAAACCATTTGTAAAATTTTTTATCTACCTTAGCTTATTATCCTTTTAGGATATCTATCGATCATATACAATTATCTTTTTAGGATATTTTATAAATCATAATTTACAATCTTTGTAGGATATATAACGACTCTAACGTATTTTATCTACCACTCTAAGGCGTCCATAATGGTAGTTAGACTCAAAGGTTTTTATAATGTATTACCATGAGCCCCCATAATCGCCACTGTTTGACTAATAATTTGTCCTCCACGATGCTTCATCGGACGTCGAATAGTGAATAATAAGAAAGCTATCATGTTGGGATTGTAGTTAACACTCGCAGGTGGGGGTGTCAATCCCCGTATAGATCTATACATATATTCCTAGCTCGCGCAATATTAACGATTACAAGTACCGGGGAAGCCGAATTTAGTCAAGGCCTTCAGATGAATATTAACATCTCACTAACGCATTAACCTTAGGTATTTATCTTTTGTTTTTTCTCCTTTATCTTTCCTATACCTATCATGGTATAAATCTTTTACTATATATTTGGTAATTAAAACCTTTTGATCTCATAATTATATATATATATATATATATATATATATATATATATATATATATATATATATATATATATATATAACTCTAATTATGGTTATTTAAAAACATGATATTTGGGCAGAGTAATATTTAGGTACGATGTATATCCCTATATTTGACCAACATAACTTTAAGGTACTATGTTTTCCTAAGAATTTGGCATTATGACATCTAAATATTATCTCTTCTTAGAGTATTGGGAATCATAACTCTTAGGCATAATATCATAGCTTACAACTGGGCATAATATATATAGTTACAGTATCCTACGGGCTTTAAGCTTTATAAAATGATTTTATATTTATAAGTATAGCTATATTTTGATAAAACCATTTGATAAGCATGTATCCCCCACCCCCCCCCCCCCTTGTAAAACATTTAAAATATGAAATAGTGTCACACCCCGGCCATCAGCGGAAACACCGGGCAGTGTAACGTCAGTTCTGGTATCATAGTTATGAACTTCCTGAAAACACATGCATTTTAAAATACGTCAACATAAAGTTGGTGAGTTCACAGGTTTTGACTCCATATAAAAATAATACATTTTCCAAGTTCAAAAAGTATAGTTTTGAAAGTATCATTTTGACTCTCAAACATTTAGTATATCTATCCTAGGTATAATGGTATACTTACCAAATAAGTGTTATACCTAAACGTTCTTTGAACCTAGAGTATAAGGATAAATGTTTGTAATTCCATATAAACTAAGTTGCTATGTATAAATCTTATATCAATTCTATACGAGTAAAATCGCTACGTATAAATGTATTTCAATTCTATACGAGTAAGTAGGATAGGTATAGTGGTCTACTTATAATACAAGTAATATACCTACTAGTTTCTTATACTTAAAGTACAAGTCTTTGGGAAACTTATACTTCACATTCATACTTGTATATCGACAAAGTATAATGCTTCTAAAGTTATGCTACCAAGAGTTTGTAGCTACGACTGTATGACTTAGTTTTATACCTCTAGTTATTATTATAAGGATCACACCATGTGGTAGTACAAGGATCACACCTTGCAGTAGTTTCCATACGCTTCATCGACGTCGGAAGGTAGTAAATTAGGAAAGTTCGTCACTCGCCAAATTTTGGTTGTAGCTAACAATCACGGGTGGGGTTATCACGCTTACACAGGATTAACGAACATAGGTCAGAGGACTTTCACTAAGATTTACAATCTTAGTTGATGAATACAATAACTCTTGTAGACTTTAACGAATTCCTATAGCTCTAACAACAAAACCATTTTCGTGTCTAAAACCCTAAGTTACTAGACTATGCTTTTAAACTTTACTCCTAAATTCATAATACTTTTAGGCAATACAACAACTATAACTTGTGGAAAAAAAAACAATGTTTTATCTTAACATAAAACCAATAATAACAACATATAACGTTCCTAGTTTTATCTTGACATAAAACCCTTAATAACAACATATAACGTTCCTAGTTTTATCTGGACATCAAACCAATAATAACAACATACATATCAATTAACATATCGCACACAATATATATAGAATCTTAAGTATAACTCAAGATCTACATTAGTATAATAACATGCTAACAAGTTAATAATAGTTGTATATATTCAAAATATTATATTTAGAACAACAATATCCCGGTTAATATAACTATCTACGTTGATACTAATATATCATCATATAGACATAAGAGTAACGTATATACAATATTTATCATGCGTTTCCCCCTGAAAATATTAGAAAATGGGGCCGTGAAACTCACCCTAGTAGCTTGATCTATAGAATCTAAATGGACAGAGGCTCGTTGTTGTCAGGATCGGGAAGGAAAACGGCTTCGGAAAGAGAGAGAGAGAGAGAGAGAGAGAGAGAGAGAGAGAAAGGATTTGGTGTACTAAACCTTGGGGTTGAAATGGCTATTTATAGGCTGTTGTGAACCATTTCACGTCGTGGCATACCTAGGGTCACGTCGTGGCCATCCATGAGTCACCCCGTAGCTTTAACACGTGTTTTCTAGCCCTGATTAGTGTCCCAGACACATTTCACATCGAGAACTTAATTTCCACGTCGTGACATAAGGCGGCTAGGGTTTCTGCTATGTGTCATGCCCTTAGACAGCTACATCTTCGGAAGGTCATAACATTTGCATACGAACTCCGTTTTTGACGTTCTTTATATCCTCGCGTAGGTATTTCCGAGTACTACAAGTTTCTTTTAGTCTCAATTAGCTAATTATATGTCTATTTTAAATTCCACTTGTTATAGAGATTTATAGTGTTCGATTTGTCATAACTTCTTTGCGCGAAGTCAGATTTAGACATTCTCTATATTTTTGGAATTGTATGGATGTATACTTTGAGTTTTATCATAAAGAAACTTCATATTTGTATTAGAATTATCATGAAATACATAGTAAGTTTATTACATTACTAGTTTAACAAAATCACATTGCATGATTAGTATAATCACATGTGATTGTTATTGACCTAATTTTGACTATTGTTACATTCTCCCCCCATTTATAAAATTTCGTCTCGAAATTTATTTTGTACCAGGTACCACCGAAGGGTCCTGGATAGCTTTCCTGCTTCCTATTACGATTTCCCTACCATAGCCTAACTTCCTTGACTTCTTAACTTTGGACATTCCTTTTTGATATGTTCAATTTCACCACACTCAAAAATGCTCGTCCTCCATCATAGCCTATTTCAGTGTTTGTTCCTTGATTTTCTATTGTAGGTTTTGTGCTCCTGCAATGTGTCCCTTCTTTTTGCTCTTCATGCAAATATACCAGTCACCTGCGTGCTGATGGTTGCATTGACTGCACCATGAACGGTTACCAAGGTGATGACGATTACACTGAGTGCACCTTGGGAGTTTTATAGCATACTTCCTTGGTTGTATGGGTATTGTTGTTGTGGCAGCATTATTAGTTTCCACATCTTGTCTCTCATCAGATGATTGTATAGGATTCTTCCCATTAAATTTGCGCTTGTTCATTCCAGATTCGGGAGACTCAGCTATAAATCCCACTTGGATTTCTGTGCTGGTAACCTGATGAGCTATACGCTTTGCACTGTCGTGTGTGGTAGGCTTCGATGCGATCACCATTCCTTTGATTTGTGATGCTAGACCCCAGATATATCGCTCGATCTTCTTGTATTCTGCAGTTACAAGTGCCGGACACATCACCACAAGATCATTGAATCTAGCGGTATAAGCATTTATCTCTGAACCCTTCATGGTTAGGGTCCACAATTCTTGTTCCAGCTTATGTATTTCCTCTCTAGAACAATACTTCTCTACTAGCATCCTCTTCATCTCTTCCCATTTCATGGAATTGGCATCACCAATACCCATTGTATTCACATGGTTGTTCCACCATGTAAGTGTTGCATCAACGAAGGTACACGCAGCAAATCGTACCTTACATTCGTCCGGACAGAAGCCTATTTGAAATACTGATTCTGCCTTTTCAATCCATTGGGTCAAGCTAACAACCCCTTCCGTTCCATGGAAACTCTTAGGTTTGCAATTCATAAAATCCTTGTAGGTACACATTCTGGCGGTCCCTACATTGCCTTCATTTCTAACTCCTCCTCTTGTAACATTAGCTAGAGCTCCAATGATTCTCTGAGCTATGATTTCTTCAAGTTCTGCTGAACTTATTGGAGGGTTTGTTTCTGGTGGTGGTGGTCGCGGTTGTTGGTTAAGGTTTAGCCGAGTGCTACTTCTTCTAGGCATTTTTGTTTAGTTCCTATATATTTTAGATTACTAAGTGTTTAGTCTATCAAATATTACTCCCAATTTAAATAGTTCATATGATCTGATCATAATAAAAAAATAGTTGTACACCTCATATCTAGTTGTGATAAAATCTATGCATATATGAACTTTAGTTGGAATATCTGATCTAAATCCTTGAGATCAAAAACATTCTGGGTATTTAGGTGTATTATCATCGCGGGTCTGAGTCTTCATATATGACTCTATATTTATTATTTGTTGTATTCATGCTTTATTAATTATTGTTTGTTACTTCAGGTCTAGCTGATAAGGCACCGACCAGTCAAGACAGTCGAAAGCGCAGGATCATTTTAGCATTTAGCCATTCTGGAACCCAACAACCCAAATCGACATGTCTATCCTGTCACCGCTGCTGTAAGTAGTCCTTCAGTAGAATATTTAATAATACTTTGTATTGTAGGCTAAGGGATATACCTAAACCTAACAGAGTAAGCCCTAAACTATAGTCGTGCTTCTCTAAAAAAAGTACTAATTCACTATAGTTAATAGCTCTGATACCAATTTGTCACACCGCGGCCATCGGCGGAAACACCGGGAAATGTAACGCCATTTCTTGTATCATAGTTATCAACTTCCTGAAAACACATGCATTTTAAAATACGTCAACATAAAGTTGGTGAGTTCACATGTTTTGACTCCATATAAAAATAATACATTTTCCAAGTTCAAAAAGTATAGTTTTGAAAGTATCATTTTGACTCTCAAACATTTAGTATATATATATATATATATATATATATATATATATATATATATCCTAGGTATAACGGTTTACTTACCAAATAAGTGTTATACCTAACCGTTCTTTGAACCTAGAGTATAAGTATAAATGTTTGTAGTTCCAAACAAACAGAGTTGCTACGTATAAATCTTATTTCAATTATATACGAGTAAAACCGCTACGTATAAATCTATTTCAATTCTATACGAGTAAGTAGGATAGGTATAGTGGTCTACTTATTATACAAGTAATATACCTACTAGATTCTTATACTTAGAGTACAAGTCTTTGCAAAACTTATACTTAACATTCATACTTGTATATCGACAAAGTATAATGCTTCTAAAGTTATGCTACCATGAGTCTGTAGTTACGACTGTATCACTTAGTTTTATACCTCTGGTTATTATTACAAGGATCACACCTTGTGGTGGTACAAGGATCACAACTTGCGGTAGTACAAGGATCACACCTTGCGGTAGTACAAGGATCACACCTTGCGATAGTTTTTATAAGCTTCATCAACATTGAAAGGTAGTAAATTAGGCAAGTTCGTCACCCGCCAAATTTTGGTTGTAGCTAACACCCACGCGTGGGGTTATCACGCTCACACGGGATTAACGAATATAGGTCAGAGGACTTTCACTAAGATTTACAATCTTAGTTGATGAATACAATAACTCTTGTAGACTTTAACGGCTTCCTATAGTTCTAACAACAAAAGCATTTTCGTGTCTAAAACCCTAAGTGTTGAGAGAAAAACTTGGAGACACACTTGAACAAAAGTTAGAACAAGTATATTACGGAATAGTTAATCTCAAAGGATCTAAAAGCTCAACAATAATATAGTTAGATAGTTAGAGAGTTAGTTGCGGAAAGTAAAGAAATGTAAATGACAACAATTGTTATATCAGGAATACACTTAAGCTGATTCATAAGAAGGAATGCATTCACTCCAAGTTAATAAGGAAGATCAAGCTTAGTGATTAAGTCTTAAAGACTTGCTCCGGAGAGAGGTTATAATCAGATATGCTTTAGTAACAATTGAGAGTAAGAAGAGTAGAAAGACAGAGAAATGAAGAAGATAACTTGGAGAAATGTATTCAGAATAATACGCAAGTTATCAATGATCGAGAGATTATTAAATACAAGAGAATAAGTCTCTATTTATAGAGACTCTGAACTATACTAGACTACAACTCTATAAGCAGCCGTGCAAAGCATACTGGATAATAGACTTTATTACATAAAAGACAAATAAAGTAATATACTTAAGTAGACTGCGGTAGCAAGAGACTGCTTGGGGTTGCTGATGAAGAACTGACTCCGGGTGCTGGATTTGCTGCGGGTGTTGAACCATTGCGGTAGAGAGATGGTTGCGGTAGGTGAGTTCAAGAGGGTCACTTTTATGATTCAACACTAAGTTACTAGACTATGCTTTTAAACTGTGACAACCCGAAATTTCTATCTGTTCAATAGATCAATTCAATCAAAGTTAGACTTGTTTTGCTATCTTTTAGCACTGTTTAGGGTCTATTTGAGTGTTCTAAACCTAGTACAAGCAAGGTAGGAGCCTAGAAATGGGATAATTCGATACATACCAAGCAAATTCGGGCCAAACACTCCAACATATGGAGTGTGCGGCCGCACACTTGAGTGTACAGCCACACACAGGTGTGTATGGCTGCACACCCATCCCAGCCACAAATTCCCACCCATATATACCACACTTAGTCATTTCGAACACTTTTCCCATTTCTTCAAGGCTAGAACTCGAAATCCTCTCAAGTATCATCAAACTTTTCACTCCAATCTTCAAACAAGTCAGTGATTCATCCCGTGATTTTCTATAACATGACCTTAACTAGCCTACCCCTTTGATTTGATCCATGAAAACACCTTTTTGGTGTTAGATCTTCAAAAACACCAAGAACACACACTAAGTTTTGGACCCTAATCACCCTTTTCAAGCCTCTATAATGTGTATATACTTGTTATACCTTGTTATATGCCAATAACACTTGAAGATATGCATGAAAAACGCCATTTCTCATGATATTCAGGTGTGTACGGCCGCACACACCATGTTCAACCATACACACCCTTTTTAGGTCCTAAAATGGCAACAAGCTCCATATATGGCTAGAGCATGAAGTAAGAAAACTTCCTAGATGTGTCCTAAGGCCTCAAAATACATTTTGACACACTTCATGGGGAGTGTGCGGCCGCACACACACTAATATGGTGTATTTTGACCATACACACCCTTGTATAGCCATATATCCTTCATATACAATCATATATGGTTGTAACACTTCAATATAAGTGTTTACTAGTGCCTAAGGTGGTCCCAATTCAATATTTATTTGTTACAAGCACTAATTGTATACACATATATGTCATTATATGGTTAGTAGGATCTATTTGTGCTCAAGTCCGCGATTGACACTCAACTTCCTAAACCGATCTTACAGTCGCATCACTCACTACAGGTGAGTTCATACCCCTTAATCAACCTTTTAAATGATTTTAAATGCTTTTATATGGGGGCGGGTGTCATACCCCAAAACCATGAACGGCGGAAACGTTCTGGAGCGGAGGACGTCATGTACAGTATCACAACAATGAATAATAGTAAACAGGCAACAACATCATCCATTGCATTAATAATATAATTTCATACATGTGTGTTCTGTCAAGTTATATAGACACCAAAATATACATATCAAAATAAAAGACGAGTCTTGAACGAACTCCAGCTTCTCAAAACCTGGCACCTGTACCTGTCTACTGGTGACCTGAGAATACAAGTTATTTTGAAAGCGAGTATCAGCTTAAAGCTGGTGAGATCATAAGTATATTAGTGTCTGTGTTTGTATGAAAGCATTTGTAAAATGTTTGCAAGATGTTTTGTAAGATGTTTGGTACTCTCCTAGAAAACCCTATGTTTTCTACTAACTGTAGCCTTCTAACAAGGCATCTAGTGTCTGTGCGAGTGTCTCTTGTAAGAGTGTGTATTTTCCCAAATCCGACTATCATTAACCAAAAATATAGTTTTTACATTACCGTGCATCGTGTGAATATTCACTAAGTGAATGTAATGGGAAAATATCATAGTACTGTAGTATTTGTAATAAGTGACTACTACTGTACTAACTACCTTAAAAACAGAAGGCGTTTAACGTAACATGTGATCGACCTGTATCCTGCTACTGACTCTAGTAAAATGACGATGTAAGACGCCGTAAGAAATGACATTTGGCACCCGTAGACTTGCAAGTCCCACTGTAGCGAGCAACAAGGTATAGGATAGTCAATCCAGTATAGATCTATACACAAACTCATACGCTCCCCAATTAAGGAGATTCGGGATACAAAAATGGTCATGGCAGGAAGTGCCATGACCCTTTTAATGGTTCACATAACTGCATGAATGTACATGTAATGGATGTACTAACTGTAAAATGTACTCTTTCTCTGTCTAGCCTGTATGTACTGTAATGTTCTGCATGTGCTAGCTGTAATGTGTGCTCTCTCTCTATCTTGCATGTATAGTAATCTGTTGTGTGTAGTACTCGTACTGACTCATGAATGAACTGACTCATTGTATGTTTCATTATGCTAGTAATAGTATTAGTATCTTCCTGGGCTACCCCTATGGTAGCTTACTAGTAATGTAACTGGTACGTATGAACATGGAAGTATACCCTTGCTACCCAAGGGTATTGATTTGACTGGAAGAACCTTTATGTCTATATATGTATACATAATATATAACTAATATTTAGATGACCTTCAGACGGATAATCGATGCCCTACAGCCACATCCCAACGAGGAAAAGGAGATAAAGCGAGCTGGCCTTCCTAAGCCCTTTAAACATTACTTATATAACTATACATACATAGGCATGCATTTGATAATAAGTATAAAAGATTATAAGTAAAAGTATTTGATAAGTAAAAGAGTTTGTAAAACAGTTTGAAGCATAACAGTTTCATAAACAGTTTGAATAGTAAGAAAACCACTGGTTTTGTAGTTATTAATCACATGTGATTGATGTAATAACTATAAGTATTTAACTTGTATTCACCCCCCCATAAAAGCATTTAAAAACATTTAAACTATTGATTAAGGGGTATGAACTCACCTGTAGTGAGTGGTACGGATGAATTGAAGATGTAGGATTGCTAGGTGACAAGTGAAGTCTTGAACACACTCTATGATCCTAGATAACATTTAATATCACATATATGTATCCAATGAGTCTTTAAACAACTAATAAACAAAGTGAATACACCCTAGTACATGCTAAACACCTTATACAAGTGTTATAAGTCCCAAGGATTGCATTTAAGTGTTGTAGGGAAAGGCTAGTGTGTTTGGGGTTCAAGGAAAACTCCATTAGGGAGTTTACGGTTTTGTGGCCACAAACAAAATAGTTTACGGTCGTAAACCCTTGAGTTTACGGCCATCAGTTCACACACACTTTTTACCATTTGTTGTTTGAAGCCTTAAAAGTCCCTAGAAGCTTTTCTACTTTGAGTATGTGACTAAGGAAGGAACGAGGGCACCATTTCACTCCTATTTGAAGTTTACGGTCCCTAAACCATTTTACTTTGAGTTTAATACCGTAAAATCATAAGGTTTATGGTATTTTGGGGGTTTTCAAGTCCTTAGCTCATCAAAGAATGGATCCATGCTAGTTACTAAGGCATAGGAAGGAATATGGGGCATTTATACATACTTTGGGGTGTTTACGGTTTTGGGAGCTCCCCAAACCGTAAACACATATAAATGAGAGATTTTTGTGCTTTTGATGTGATAAACACATCAAGGAAGGATTTAGACATGTCCCTAAGGCATTGTGAAGGACTAAGGCACCCTAAGGCACCCTTTGGCACCCTTACTTGGTGTTTACGGTTCAAGGACTTCTTGAATCGTGAACACCTTGTTCTTGGTGTTCTTAGGACACTTCCTTGATGTAAAGATGTATAACAAGCTTTATAAGACTCTAGGATAGATTTACTTAATATATGGAAGCTTGAAATGAGCTAAAAGTCCAAGAACACTAGTGTGTGTTCTTGGTGAAAAGGAAGAATCAACCTTTTTGGAATGATTTCACAGTTAGAAGTGTGTTAAAACACTAGTGTGTGCTCTTGGTGTCCTTGTGAGCCTTTTACTGGACAAGGAATAGTAAGTGAAACATCAACAAGATAAGTTATTTTTATTAGAGTTGTTTCATCTTTTCTTTTTATTGTAAAAACTTTGATTTTGTTTGGCTTAGACTCATTTGATTTATACGTAGGTTTTGTAGTTTTGACGTTTGCATTCTTTTGGGTCTCTTTCGGGCATCTGTTGTCTTATGGAAAGAGCTTTTTTCCCATTTGAATCTTTTGAAGACTAAGAATTAGAATGAGAATGAGAAGAATAAGGTTTAGAAGCAATATTAGATCATTGATTATTGTTCTTCCTTGGTTGAGAGTGAAGACATTCTTCCCTTCAGTTCTCCCGATTGAAGTTGGGACTGAACCCATCCTTTCAGCTGCTATTATGTTGAGGACCAAAAACTTTCATTTGGATGTTTACATGTTGAGGACCAAAAACCTCCGTTCGGTTGCTTACATGCTGAGGACCGAAACGCTCCGTTCGGTTGCTTACATGCTGAGGAATAAAACCCTCCTTTTGGTTGCTTCTTAGTTCTCCTCATGACTTATGTTTTTTTTATACCTTACATAATGACGATTTTGGGATCGCCAGAACTGTTTTCATTCTGAGAGATTCTTCTTGTATCTTAGTTTGCGTTGGTGTTTTCGTTCTACCACCTGTTTTGTATTTTTATGAATATTGGACTTTTTCTTCGGTACTTGAGCATGGCTTTTGCTCTTTGACGAACATGTCTCACTGGACGTTGTCACTGGTTCACCCGAAGATGTTTTGGTGTCGCTTGTGCTTGGTACATCATATCTTGTAGGTTCATTGAGTGGTTCTGCCACATATCTACCCTTCAGTCTCCATCAGGTTTTCTGAGATAAACCTTTTGTTTCATCAGCGTTATCTATAGGTGCTGACCAGAAAAATTTATCACAACCATTAGCATTATCTTCTTCTACCAATGCTGTGAGTTCGGTTGTTTTTTGTGGCGTGACTCCTTTAACTGTGTAAACTTGATTTGGAGTGGTTTGAACCTTTTGATATACAACAGCTTTTGCCTTGACAACTTTGGTCTTGTCTGTCGATGATCGAGCGAACTCGACGGAGTTTTTAGAAATCAAATTTTTATTAGGATCGGGTTCACTTTTGACAAATTCAGAATAGTCCACCACGTCCTCTGCAAAGATTTCACTCATGTCATCATCCTCATTAAGTTCAGATGCATTTTGCAACATCAATTTTACTTTCTGAACTTAATTTGGCACTAACGAGTCAAATTTCTGCATAGTTTCGGTTCTTAGTTTCAATTTATCATTTTCATTTAACTGTTTTTTAAGCATGTTCTTATGGTCTTTTGACTTTATGTAGGACTCTTTTTTGTCAAGACCAATTTTTTAGGCATGAGAGATTTCGTTAGAAGATACAACATTTTCACAGTTGTAAGCTTCGGCATCGACTTCATCCTCCTTTAACTCAAGGAAGGGTAAAATCATGCGATGTATCTTCTTTCCTATTTCACAATCGAGATGTAACTGTGTGATATTAAAGTATAATGTTTTCGCAATCAAACAAAAAATGTTTCATTGTTTTAAAAGCTTAAGATTGTCTCATTGCAAATAGATTGACTCATCCTTAGACCTAATTAATTCTTTCTCCTTCTACTTAATCCAGATCCTCCTTTCCTCACTCTTCGACGATATCCTGCTAATTTGATTAGTCAGGTTAGAGTTTCTGACACGAGTTTGGGTAAGACTACTACTTAAACTAGAAAATTTAAATTTTAAGCAATTCAGTTCCTTAGTTAGTAATAGGAATTTTCAGAGAAGTAAGAATATTATGTACCTTCTTGATTAACTCATCACATTCGTTGATCTGTGCACTGACAGGTTTTGCAGCGAAACACCTGTCCTCTCGCTCCTTCTCATCATCCAGACCACCATTTGTTGTTTATCCTCGCATCTGTGATACACCTTCCGTCACCATCAAACATCGACCCGGAACATTTTCTTCTTTCACCAGCATAGCCTTTCCATGAGTCGGCTTTTTTCACTTCTTCGTCCTCTGAATTTGTGGACCACACCTGCACTCCACCAAATTCATCATTGTCACTTGCATCCTGTACAATCAAAGCATTCATGGTGTTATTTTTAGTTGCTGATTTCCTTTTCTTGATCTCCTCTAATCTTCTCAGGAGGTTCGCTTCCTCAACATCTTCATCAACCTTTTCAGTCTTCTTCTTTAGCATGCAGTCTTTGGCAATGTGGTTCTTGCCACCACAATATTGACATTCAAAACCGAAGTCACCACCAATCTTCATCTCCTTCTTGGATTCTTCTGACTTTGAGCCCATCTTCGGTTCCTCTTTCACCTTTTCAGAACTATAACTTCCCTGCCAGTTTCAGTTCTTGTTGGCTGGGAACTTCCTTTTTATAAAATTTCTTGGATTGGAAACCATCAGAGCATACTCTTCACCAGTTATATCATAGTCAGCAAGATCCAATTCTTCTTTTTCTTCGACAACACTTTTTCCTTTTGAAATAAGATCTAACAAACCCAAGATGGAAACCACGTTTGTTTCCTTTGACACTACACTTTCATGGGACATCAGAATTCCCACCAGTTTCACAAGAGAGTATGATTTGAACTGTTTGTGAGCCTTTACTGGGGACACAACTGCCATCCATTCAGGTCTAAGACCATTCATGAAGGTAACCTTCTGCTCAATAACCTTCCTTTCGATTCCATGCTTTATCATCTTACTGAGAAGATGATTTAACCGATCAAAGGCTTGAATGAGTTTCTCTTCGGGCTTCTGTTTGAAATCACCAAATTCAGAAAGTAGCAAGGTTTGAATCGAATGTTCCAGATCTTCATCAGTAGAATATGATTCCTTTAACCTATCCTATATCTCTTTTGCTGTAGCACATGAACTCACCAATCAAAATGTGTCCGATTGTAAAGCAAACCTAATCATTTTTAAGGCTTTGATGTTGCAATGAAACTTCTCTTTCTCGTCTTGAGGAATGTGTTTCACATCATTCACGAGCTGGTTGTACTCCTTTTGAGTTTTGACAGTCTTTGAAGTGCTTGAGTGAGCAAACGGACCAACTGTGATTGCTTCCCGGATCAAGTACCCATTATCCTCTGATTCGATTACGTAATCTTCGAAGTGGTGCGTCCATACTTTATAATCCTGAGTGTATAATATTGGAATCCTTGTTGCTGATCCAATACTGTTAGAGATGTTGATTGGATTGGATTGAGAATCGTCCATAGACATTGTGATGTTTGATTGATAACTTGTTTAAGATTAGACTTCTAGTTTATTGTTAGGGAAAGATCGACAATTAATGAGATACGCCAATTTGGAATGACGGCTCAATTAATATCAATCAATGCGGAAAAACCCTAATATTTTCTTCAACAGAAGAGATGTGTATGAATTACACAGCCTCCTGCTCTGATACCAATTGATGAGAATTAAACTCTAGATCGTTTAGATCTATCACAGGTATGTAAATAAAGAACAAACAATTTAATCACAATACCACTAAGAACGCAATATAGAATCAATATGAAGCTTATGATTCAAATGTAGTCACGCCTCAGCAGAGCTCGATAAAGAAGTTCCACTGTAGAGGCGAGCTAGGTTTTACAAAACGTTTTGAGAAAAATGATTCCAACGTTACTTACAAAGGATGCATGCTTGCACCTTAAATACTAAAACCCTAGAATAATCAAATGCACGGTTGGACAGGCCCAAACCAGCTACAAAACTGGGCTAATAGGAACGAGCCCAAGATGCAACATTATAAGCCCACCAATCTGCTATCTCTATCGGAGATAATAGATATAGGAACACCATGCAGTCGTACGATCTACCGTATGTATTATCTTATGAGTTTCTCCATGTTGTGAGTTTCTTTGATGGGCAGGAAGTGTGCGGACTTGGTCAATCTATCGACGATGACCCAAATGTTATCAAGTCCACCTGTTTTCTTGGGCATCTTGGTTATGAAGTCCATCGTGATCCACTCCCACTTCCATTCTAGTATCTCCGGTTGTTGAAGTAAACCTGATGGTTTCTGGTATTCGACCTTGACCTTGGCGCAAGTAAGACATTTACTTACAAAGGTAGCAGTCTCTGTTTTCATGTTAGGCCACCAGTATAGTTTCTTAAGATCCAGATACATCTTATCTGAACCTGGGTGGACAGAATATCTAGTCTTGTGTGCTTCAGTTATGACCAAGTCTCGGAACCCACCATTTTTCGGTGTCCAGATACGATCCATGAGATATAAGGCTCCGCCACCCTTAACTTCTAAGTTCTTGTCCATCCCTCTTAGGGATTCACTCACCACAATTTCAGGTTTCAAGGCTTCTAGTTAAGCCTCCTTAATTTTTGAGGGAAAGTGTGAATGGATAGTCATATTCAAAGATTTGAGTCTCCGACCAGAGTATTCTTTCCGACTCAGGGCATCAGCTACTACATTGGCCTTGCTGGGGTGATAACGAATTTCGCATTCGTAGTCATTAAGTAGCTCGAACCACCGTCGTTATCTGATGTTGAGCTCCTTCTGATCGAATATGTGTTGAAGGCTCTTGTGGTCTGTGAAGATAGTACTCTTTGTACCATACAGGTAGTGTCTGCATATTTTCAAAGCAAATACCACTACTCTTAACTCAAGATCGTGTGTTGTATAGTTGACTCTATGTGTCTTAAGCTGACGGGAGGCATAGGCAGTGACCTTTCCTCATTGCATAAGAACACAACAGAGCACTTGGTTGGATGCATTACAATACACAATGAAATCTTTTATCCCTTCTGGGTGGGATAATATTGGTGCGGTGCATAAGGCTTGTTTCAGTGTTTGGAACGCCTTCTCTTGTTTCACTTCTCAATCAAAGTCCACGCCTTTCTGGGTCAATGAAGTAAGCGGTTTCTCGATGCTAGAGAAGTTCTGTATAAACCTTGTTGGGTCGTGTTTTGTATTAAGTGTTGCGTCTATTGGGCTCGTTAGCTAGTCCATTTTTGTATCTCCGGTATGGGCCTGTCCATCCGTGAGTTTAGTAAGGTTGAATATAAATATAGGTGCTTGCATGCATCTTAGGTTGAAGATAGAATAGAACGATCAAAGCATTATTCAGAAGTTTATTATTATCGTTCTTGTAACCCTAAATCCTCTACAGCGGAAGTTCTTAGTCGAGCTCTGCTGAGGATTATTTGATCTAATCATTCGACATATTCTGATCCCTCTTGTTTTATTTATTGTTTTGAGTTCATCGTAATACCTGTTTCATAGATCTAATCGATCTTCACGTTTGTTATTTTATCCTATCAATTGGTATCAGAGCAGGAGGCTGTGTAATTCATACACATCTTTTCTGTGAAAAAGGTTGCGATTAGGGTTATTCCGCATTAACTAATATTTATTGAGCCGTCATCCCATAATTGACGTAACTCAGCATTTATTCATTTTGCCCTAACTTAATATATTACAAGTCTGATCTTTTAAACAGGTTATTCGATCTAGCATGGACGAGTCACAATCAAATCCCATTAACATCTCAAACAGTATTGGATCAACGATGAAGATTCCCATCCTTTACACCCAGGATTACGAAGTCTAGGCACATCACTTTGAAGATTATGTCATTGGATCTGAGGACAACGGATATCTTATTTGGGAGGCAATCGTGTCTGGACCATTCGCTCATTCAGCAACATCAAGAATCATTAAAACTCAGAAAGAGTATAATGATCTGTTGAAAGATATAAAAGATGTTGCCCAAGACGAAAAAGATAAATTTCAGTGCAATATTAAAGCATTGAGACTGATCAGATTCGCTCTTCAATCTGATACTTTCAGGCTAGTGAGTTCGTGCAGCACTGCTAAAGAGATATGGGATAGGCTGCGAGAGTTATATTCCACAGATGAAGATCGAGCATTCCATTCAAACCTTACTTTTGTCCGAGTTTGGTGAATTCAAGCAGAGTCCTGAAGAAACTGTAACTCAAACGTTCGATCGCTTCAATCATCTTCTTAGTAAGGTGATTAAACATGATATTGAAAGGAAGTTGATTGAACAAAAGGTTACGTTTTTAAACGGTCTTAGATCCGAGTGGAGAGCGGTTGTGTCCACCGTTAAAGCACATGAGCAATTCAAATCTTACTCATTGGCAAAGCTGGTAGGGATTTTGAAATCCCAAGAAAAGATTGTCTTGCAGGAGAAAAATGTAGTTTCAAGCTTGGGATCATTGGCCCTTCTGTCCAAAAGCAAAGATGTGATGGAAGATGAAGACTTCAACTTAGAGGACTATGACCTTACCTCTGAAGACTATGCAATGATGGTGTCAAACCCGAAGAGGTTCATCAAGAAAAGGTTTCCTACCAATAAGAACCGAAATTGGCAGGGAAGTTATAGTTCTGAAAAGGTCAGGGAAGAACCGAAAGCAGAAGAACCAAAGAAGGAACTGAAAGCTGAAGAAGATTCGGGTGTGAACTGCTACTATTGTGGGGGAAAGAACCACTATGCCAAAGATTGTGTCCTCAAGAAAATAGCAGAAAAGGATGAGGAGAAAGATGAAGAAGCTGTGTTAATGAAAAAGCTGGAAGAGATCAAGAAAAAGAAAGCTGCCACTAACCCTTCAATGAATGCTTTAATTGTGCAGGATTTGGTAGCAGATGATGAGTTCGGTGGTGTGGAAGTCTGGTCAACCGACTCTGAGGATGATGAAGTAAGGAAGCCATCTCATGGAAAGGCTTATGTTGCGAAGGATGAAGGAAGCGGTGGAAAGTGCTTGATGGTATCGGATGTATCTCAAATGAGGGGATACAACACAGACGGTGGGAATGAAGACACAAAGGAGCGAGAGGACTTGTGCTTCACAGCAAAACCTCTCAGCGTGAAGTTTAACGAGCTTGATGAGTTAATAAAGAAGGTTATCAGTGACGAGCAGTTTGACGAAGAATGGTACATTGATAGTGGCTGATCGCGTCACATGACAGGAAGGAAGGAAGAGCTGAGGGAATTTTGGTCTCTTTCAAACGGTGGAAATGTCAAGTTCGGGAACAACTCATTCGGCACAATAAAAGGCTATGGAATGATAACAAATGGTGATTTTACGATTAGGAAGGTCGCATACGTTGAAGGACTACAACACAACCTCATCAGTGTATCTCAGCTTGTTGGAGGTACCGGTCTCAAGGTCTCATTCGATGATGAGGGTTCGGAAATAATTGAAAAGAAAACGAAAAGAGTAATTCTCAAATCGGAGCGCAAAGGTGAAATGTTTCCCCTGAACCTCAAACCCATCAAAGGGAATCCAGCTATCTGCCTGTTATCCAAAGCACAATCTAACAAAAGCTGGCTGTGGCACCGAAGGCTCTCTCATCTCAACTTCAAGGATATCAACAAACTTGTCACAGGTGGTCATGTTTGAGGTCTTCCACTGCTCAAATTCGATCGAGAACATTTATGTGCTGTGTGTGAAATAGGGAAGCAGAGTCGTCAAAGTCACCCATCGATTGTAAACACTAAAGTTGTTGAACCATTAGAGTTAATTCACATTGACTTGTGTGGTCCATCATCTATCGAAAGTATCGGCGGTAGCAAGTATATTCTTGTTATTGTTGATGACTTTTCACGTTTTACATGGGTGTTCTTTCTGAAGCACAAATATGAAGCAACTCTCAAGCTAAAGATGTTTATCAAGCAGGTTGAGGTACAGCTGAAGAAAGTTGTTCGCAACATCAGAAGTGACAATGGGCTGGAATTCAAAAATAAAGAATTCGAAGAATTCTTGGCCGGAAAAGGAACCAGTCACAACTTCTCAGCTCCCTACACCCCTCAACAAAACGGGATTGTCGAAAGACGAAACCGATCTTTGTGTGAGGCGGCTCGAACCATGCTATGTTTTGGTTCTTTACCTTTATATTTTTGGGCTGATGCTATTGCTGCAGCATGCTTTACACAGAACATGTCATATCTCAATAAGCGATTCACTCTCACTCATTATGAGATCATCAACAACAGGAAGCCAAATGTCAAATTTTTCCATGTATTCGGCTCACGGTGTTTCATCTTCAATTCTAAAGAACATCGTAACAAGTTCGATGTCAAAGCCGATGAAGGGATATTTCTGGGCTATTCTCTCACTTCTAAAGCCTACAGGGTATTAAACAAGCGCTCGAGGAAAATAGAAGAAACTTATTATGTGACTTTTGATGATAGCTATGTCAAAAAGCTAAAGGCCAACGAAGACACAGTTGGAGAAATCTTCTCTCACACAGGCCAAGTCACAGCCTCGATCGCAAACCTATTTGAGAAGTTCGTCGAGTTATTCGATGAACCAGAGAAGGCAACTCTCTCATAAGCTAGTACAGCAGACAACAAAGTAGATCATCTGAAGCAACTCATCGAAGATACTGCAAAGAGAATGAATGAAGGAGGATCAAGTTCTAACGAACCTCCATAACTCGATACTTCAGTTGAGGGGGAGGACACATCTTCGTCATCACAGCCGAGCTCACATGTTGAGGGGGAGAACTGTTCTCAAGCTGCACCCGAAGGTGCTATCACACCCGAAAGTGCTACAACACCCGAAGGTGGGTCAACACCTGAAAGCTCAACACCACCCGAAACCCCTATAGCTCCGGAAACTCAAGACACATCTGAAAACTTATCTGTCGAGGGGGAGAATGCTGATATGCTTTATGACGATGACAGTCAATCTGAACTAGAAGAGATGGTAAACGCTGAATTGGATCCATCTTATGATCCAAATTACCCTCCTCTTGTCAAATGGGCCAGAGATCATCCTGTTTCCCAGGTTGTCGGTAATGTCTCTGAAATGACCCGATCACAACTAAAGGCTAAACAAACTTCCTTATTTTCAAAAGTAGAATTCTGTATGTTTAACTCCTTCGTCTCAAAAGTTGAACCAAAGACAGTTAACACTACTCTTGATCACTCCGATTGGGTTCAAGCTATGCATGTTGAACTGAATGAATTCGAAAGGAATAAAGTTTGGCGTCTCATTCCAACTCCTCAAGATGCATCAGTTGTTGGTCTCAAATGGATCTTCAGAAATAAGATGGACAAGGAAGGCAACGTGATACGAAACAAAGCCCGTCTGGTGGTGAAAGGATACTGTCAGGAGGAAGGAATCGACTATGAAGAAACTTTCGCTCCTGTAGCTAGGCTGGAATCCGTTAGAATATTTCTTGCCTATGCTGCACACAAAAACTTCGAGGTCTACCAAATGGATGTCAAGTGCGCATTTCTAAATGGAGAACTTGAAGAAACGGTGTACGTGGAGCAACCTCCTGGATTCGTCAATGAAAGGTACCCCAATCACTGTTACATTTTGGACAAAGCCGTATATGGACTGAAACAAGCTCCGAGGGCCTGGTATGAAACGCTGACCAAGTTTTTAAAGATGTCCAAATTCAAACAAGGTTCGGTTGACCCAACCTTCTTTCGTAAGAAGGAAGGTAACCACCTTATGATTGTTCAAATTTATGTCGATGATATCATCTTTGGCTCAACGAATCCTAGCTTAACGGCTGAATTCAGAAAGCTGATGGAGACTAAATTTGAAATGAGCTCAATGGGTCCAATTAACTTTTTCCTTGGTTTAAATATTAGACTGGGACCCGAAGGCATGTTTATTAATCAGGAAGCTTACACGAAGACTCTCCTCACAAAATTTGGCATGATGGGAGATTCAAAGGTTAAAGTGCCAATGGCGTTCGGCATTAAGCTTACTCCATCATTGGATAAGCCATGAGTTGATATTACGCTATATCGCCAGATGATCGGTTCTTTGATGTATCTTACTGCTAGCAGGCCTGATATAATGTTCTCTGTTTGTTACTGTGCTAGATTTCTGGCGAGTCCACGTGAACCTCATATGCATGCAGTGAAGAACATACTCCGTTATCTCAAGCGAACTACCTCTTTAGGCCTATGGTATCCATCCAACTCAGGCTTCTTCGTTCAAGCCTACTCAGATACAGACCTTGGAGGTTGTGGACTAGACAGAAAAAAAACCACGGGAGGCTGCCAATTCCTAGACGGGAAGTTGGTTAGTTGGCAATCAAAGAAACAGACCTGTGTGTCTCTGTCTACTGCTGAAGCAGAATACATCGCAACTGCCTCCTGTACTTCTCAAGTGCAATTAGGATCTGTCATAACCCAGTGCAACACTCGAAGACTAAGCACATAGCACTGAGGTATCACTTCCTTAAGGATCATGTGGAAGATGGGAACGTCGAAATTCATTTTGTTCGAACCACTGATCAATTGGCTGACATCTTCACCAAAGCTCTTCCTGAAGCATCGTTCAACAAAATTCTACAAGGGCTAGGTATGATGGAATCGGAGTCAGTACCAAACATTACCTCTCAAACTCAAAAGTAAGAAGCGAAATAGACCGAACGTTCGGGTTTGGGTCTTGTACTAATGTACCGAAATGAACCGAACGCTCGGGTTCGGTTGAATAATCTGCTTTTCGCTCATCAATCAAAGGTAGTTTTCTTGGTTGTAGATCTTATGTATAATTGTTCCAAATGCATTTATCTTATTGTCAAAGTTATTCTCTTTGTTAACCCTATTTTCTTTGGCAACCGAAATATACCGAACGTTCGGGTTTGGTTCCAAAATTTTTCTCACCCGAAATAGACCGAACGCTCGGGTTCGGTTCCAAAGTTTTTCACAACCGAAATAAACCGAACGCTCGGGTTCGGTTCCAATATTTTTTTTTCTTTTTTTCTCAATTTTTTTTTATTTTTTTTATTTCAATTTTATTTTTTTATTTTTATTATTATTAAAAATTCCAAAAATATTTTTTTATAAATTCAAAAACTCCAAAAATATTTTGTTCTTTATTTTTTTTGGCCTTTAATTTTATTTGTGTGTTCGTTTATGGGGAAATTATTGAATTAGCTAAGTGTCCCTAGAAGCATGCTGCTGTATGTGTCCAAAGCCTCACCTGATTCTGAATAATAGGCCTTACTGACTTGGTATAAACAAACCTTGTCTTGCCAATTAGACTTTCTTATTTATTCTAATCATGAGCTACCTAACTCTCTTCTCACATGAGATAAGAGTTTTCTGCTTGGTCCTATTTTTCACAGCAGAGGTACTTTGATTTCTTACACCATCTACATTACCTTTCTCCATCACTTTCGTTTCACAAACGTAACCTTTGAGACTCTCAGAAATTACCACTGAGGTTTATGGTTGCACAATTTCTGTGTTCATGATCTTAGTTTCGTGCCACTACGATCTAAGTGAAACCCAAAATTCAATACCCAATACGAATTGACGGTGAACAATTAATTTACTCTAGTTTTCACTAATGCATTGATGGACGTACCTCCTTGAAATCTCAAATTTTACTTTTTGTGTGATTCCTATGAAATTGTTAACACCCATAACATTTCTTCCCTTGGGATCCAGTTTTAAATTTTTGTTGAGATTTTATATACATATTTCTGAGCTAAATTAAATTATCTCCAACCTACTTGTTCAATACACTACACCGGTCTCACAAGTACTTCGTTCGCTTTCTATCTTATGTCAAGATTAGGAAGTTTGAATCGAAACGAAAGCCACCCTAATAAGCCTAGTTAAAAGAAGCCTTTCAACACTTCTTAATAAGTGTTTGATCGTTATTCAACGGGAAACCACACAAACACTTTAAGGTCTCTCTTGACTTTGAAGGAAAAGATTCGTGCTCGGGATCATTTGTTTCGTGTCTTAATTGACATCACATATTTTCCCAAAAATATTGCTTTATTTCTTTTCTTTTACACCCTAAGCACGAAAATCTTTGATTTTCCTAAATTCAGGTTCTATTAATTACAAGGCATTTTACTTGGATTGGCAGTTGATTAAAGGTTGTGGTTGATTTTAATCCACGTGGGGGCATTTTTCAAAAGATGCCGTTACAATTTAAAGGGATAAGATGAAGACATGCTGACTCAGGCGGGAGTCTAATCGATTTGATTTCAAACGACGCTAAAAGGGACCGCGTGTGAATCGGAACCGTTTAATCTCGAAACGGCGCAAGAGGGGCGCGTGTGAATCTGAACCATCTCGTCTCCAAACGACGCCTGATGGGAAGGCGTGTTATTAGGGACCTGACATTCTCTCTCATGCGTGATCATCGGCAACCCCAACTGTCACGCATCAGTCAACTCCGGAAAAAAACCCTTCGTTTTTCGATAGAAGATTTGGGAAGATCTTTCTCTCTCCTTACACCACAGTATAAAAGGCAACATCCTCCACCGTTTACGTCTTTACTGCAATTCAAATTCCCAGAGCGCAAGAAATACCTAAACCTTCACTGTTCATCATCTTCTCTACTTTCTTCAAGCAATGGCAGATTCCTCTTCTGTTCACGCAACATCCCACATTTTGCCCATTCGCCCAAAACAAAGCCTAATCATCGATTTAACCCCTCATGCTTACGACGCCTTCATGTCCCCCATTATCGAGTGTTTGAAGTTTTCTTCGATTGCTCCTGCACTTACAAGAGCTGAAACTGTTCCGATGGAGTTCTTGTCACAGATCTTTGCGACCGCTCACTACGACAAGGTGGTTGACAGAATCTTTTTTGATGTCTTTGAGCACAAGGAGTCAATTTCCAAGCAAAGGTTTTGCTCGCTGTTAGGGTTTGAACCTGATTCTACGAGGGTTAACCCTGAAACGATTCCAATTGGGCACTTGTTCAACATGTTTTATAACATGGGTTATATGGAGGTGCTTACTACGGTCACGATGTTCAAGAAGTCGTGCCTACCTCCACAGTGCAACGGGATGTTCACTGTTCTATTCAAAGGGTTATCTGAAAGAAGTGCTGGATCTGATGGTGCTAGTCGGTTATTTCTGTCCATAATGTATGGTATCTACAATGGCATCAACATGGATTATGGGTTTGTTCTATGGCAACAACTCATCCAGAGTCTCTCCTCTACCTCCAGACATTCAGAGATTTCATACGCTAGGTTCTGGACTCTGATCACGAAATGGGTGATGGACAAGTACCATGTCCCCATTGTCGCTGGTGCTCCAATGTCTTCGATTGGTACCTTCCATACCACGAAGATCATTGTGTCGGACGCTTCAAAGTTTCCGTTCAATGGGTCTATTCCGGAAACAATGTATGGGGATGTTCCTGCTGACAGCCGGATTATCCAGACGTACAAAGGGTTCAAGCGTTCTGGTCCGAGGGATCTTACTCCAGAGATGTTGAAGTCAATACATGACGCCGACAAACCTGATCCAAGAGGCAAAAAGGCTGATAAGGGGAAACAGGTGGCAAAAGGAGCAAAAGGCCCATCTCCAAAGAAGAGGAAACCCACCAAGTCTGCTCAGTCTCCACAGCAAAAGAGGAGAAAAACCCAACCACGACGAAAGTTAATTATCACTTCCTCCTCAAGCGAGTCTGAGGGTGAGAGTTCAGATTCTGATGACTCTCCACGTGGCAACACTCCACCCAGATCTCCTACCCCAAAAGTTCATGCATCTACATCTCCAATTTCCTCTCCACCTAAAACCATTCCTATTTCTATTCCCCCCATACTTCCACTACTTCAATACCACCCACTTCAATCCCAATACCAACACCAATATTCACCGACGCAACCACAACATCCACTGCAAATGTTAGAGCCAACGTATCTGATACGGGGGTTCATACTGATGCACCCGAAACCACTCCAGCACCCGAAACCACAAAAGCACCCGAGCCTACACCAACACCCGAAACAACACAACCCGAACCTACCGATACTACTACACCACCATCTTCACCACCACCACCTTCTCCTTGTCATGCTTCAGAGGGAGACGAACCATTCCTTGGCGGGGAAGATATGACGTTTGACTCGGTCTACTATAGTCCATTTCAAGTACAGAGTGATGATGATGACGACGCTCCTGTCACAAAACGACATCTCAAGGAGCTCCATGACAAGATTGACTTGCTCATCGCCTCCTCTTCCACTTCTCAGTCATCCCTTTCTGAAGATGCAGTTCAGAAGATTGTTGACGCCTTTTCTAAAGCTCAGGAAGATTCCATTGCTTCTGCAACCTCCGCCATAGATGCCTCAACAAAAGCCTGTCAGGCTGCGACCGAAAAAATCGATAAAATATTTTATGATGCCTCTTCTCTGTTAAAGTCTTTACAGGAGAGTGCAAATGCCACCAAGACTACGTTGGAACCCATTGTTCACCAGCTAGCAACGTCAGTCTCCACTGAGTTGAATTCCTTCGCTTCTTTTCGTCAAATGCTTTCAGACGACAACTCAGCCTTTCGCACCACCATTGACGAGCGTCTCTCGAAGCTACAAGAAGATTTGGCTGCTGAGAACTCTTTTATGGATGTTCTCGCCAAGAAGACCACTGCTCTGAAGGTCAAGAGTGTTCAACTCTCCAACTCTCAACAGGAGATTGACTCTCTTCGGTCCGAAAGGGAGGTGATAAAGTCGTGTGTTTCGGATGTCCACTCTGCCATCTCCAACATCCTTGAAGCACATGATCCTATCCTTAACTATACTGTGAGGCGTGACCTTGCAGAGAAGCTGTCTCCCGCCCTTGCTCTGCTCAGCAAACTCGAAGGGCTACGTGATTTCGTGTCCATTCCGAAACAAGGGGAGAGAAGGAAACAATGTCTTAACCACCTCCTACTTCCACAACTACTCATACTACCGAACCTCCTCCAGTAGGCCAAGCCTCCGGTTCTGGTATGAAAGACAAAGGCAAAAAGATTGCTGAGGAAGAAGAAGAAGAAGACAAAGAAACAATCGCCGACTTGTTGAAGCGTAGAAGTCGACGTAATGAGGCTGATATCAGTGCTCGTGTGGCAAGAGAGGCTGAAGAAGTCGAACATAAACAGAAGGAAGCCCACGACCTTCTTGAGAGTAGGAAAACTCTTTTTCCTGCCTGGACTCTCGAGAGGATGATAAAAGAAGCCATTGACACACCGAGTATCTTGTGGCTGGAACCTGTAATCTCTCTTGCTTGTTCCAACACTGTCGACTCACAGTTCGACATGCCACTGACCCTAAAGGCGTTCGTCTTTCATGCCTTCTCCAACGTTGCAGAGTTCCCTCATCCTCATCCACAGGTTGATCGGGACTTAATTAATTTCTATCTGAAGGCTGCTCAACCTCAATATCAGACTTGGAGCGCTCAGAAAATTATCAACGTTCGGGTCTTGAAGCCGTATAGTGAAGGGAACTTCATCAACATTCGATTCAAGGTACTTCGGGGATCTACCAAAATCAAACATGCTATTTCCCTTGCAGATCTTCCAAACCTTAATCCCCATGATTGGATTATCTTGCACAACATCCTTCTCACCAACAAAGCTAAATATGGTCCGATCATCGACCATATCAAGAGGATGCTCGTGTGCTACATCATGGAAGTTGCACTGATGGATCAGGAGATTGCAAGCGTATTTAAGAAGAAACCAAAAATATCTCCTGTTGGCTCTGCCAGTGATCTCAACCAAATGCAGATGGGTAAAATTGACTCGAGAAGGAATTCGGTCATGTTCACCAGGAACGAAGGACAAAAATGTCTTTTCGCTTTGGCTGACAAACACCTCTACACCACTGCTTGCTTAGAGCACGTTTTAGGGATCATCCACAGATGCAAGCAGAAATCAGCGGATGATGTCAAGTACTTCGATGACATGATACAATGGTACATTCGGTTCAAACAGACTATTCTCGCTCTTATCACACGTCTGTTTGATACTGTAAAGAAGGCTCCCGCTGCTGGCCCGAAGAAGAAGTAGTCTCACTCCAATTTGACGCAAAGGAGGAGATTGTTGGGTCGTGTTTTGTATTAAGTGTTGCGTCTATTGGGCTTGTTAGCTAGTCCATTTTTGTATCTCCACTATGGGCCTGTCCATACGTGAGTTTAGTAGGGTTGAATATAAATATAGGTGCTTGCATGCATCTTAGGTTGAAGATAGAATAGAACGATCAGAGCATTATTCAGAAGTTTATTATTATCGTTCTTGTAACCCTAAATCCTCTACAGCAGAAGTTCTTAGTTGAGCTCTGCTGAGGATTATTTGATCTAATCATTCGACATATTCTGATCCACTCTTGTTTTATTAGTTGTTTTGAGTTCATCGTAATACCTGTTTCATAGATCTAATCGATCTTCACGTTTGTTATTTTATCCTATCAAACCTACGATAGTAGCCAACGAGACCTGGAAATTGATGAATTTCTGTAGGTGTTTATGGTGCTGACCAGTTCTCAATGGCCTTGATTTTTGAAGGGTCTACGTGAATTCCATTTTCCCTAACAACATGGCCCAAGAATTCGACTCTTCGGATACAAAACTCGCACTTAAATAACATCTCATAGAGCTTCTCTGATCGTAATGTTTCTAAGACTCTTCGTAGGTGTTGACTATGCTCCTCCTTACTTCAAGAGTATATAAGTATGTCATCAATGAAGACAATGAAGAACTGATCCATGTAAGGACATCACACCCTATTCATTATATCCATGAATACAGCAGGTGCGTTAGTTAATCCGAACGACATCACTACAAACTTGTAGTGTCCATAACGAGTTCGGAAGGCCGTCTTGGGGACATCCTCTTCTAACACTCGTAACTGGTGATATCCGAATCTTAGATCTAGCTTCGAGAAGTTGTTCGCTCCTTGAAGTTGATCAAATAAGTCGTCAATGCGGGGTCATGGATAGAGATTCTTGACGGTAAGTTTGTTCAGCTCTCTGTAGTCGATGCACATACGAAACGATCTGTCTTTCTTCTTCACGAACAACACCGGTGCTCCCCATGGTGAGAAGCTTAGCCTAATGAATCCCTTCCTGAGAAGTTCGTTAAGTTGACTAGAAAGTTCTTGCATCTGCTATTGCCAGACGATAAGGAGATTTGGCTACTGGGTTAGCCCCTAGCACTAAGTCGATTCTGAACTCGACTTGGTGTTTGCGGTGGTAATCCTGGTAGTTCTTCTGGAAAGATGTCGGGAAAGTCGCGTACTTCTGGAATGTCCTGAATGTCTTTCAATTCTTGACTCGTATCGACGATGTGTGCAAGGAATGCATGATATTCCTTTCGTAAGAACTTTTGAGCTTGAATACATGAAATGATACGAAGGTTTGTACTTGATTTGTCGTTGTAGATAACTAGAGTTTCATTATTAGGGAGGTTAAGACGAACTGCTTTTTTAAAGTACATGATGTCGATGCGAAGAAGACTTAACCAATCCATGCCGATTATGACGTCGAAACTTTTTATTGAGACCAGCATGAGGTCGATTTGGAAGGAATGACCATCTAGAGTTAAAGTACAACCTATGTATATGCAGTTGGTGCTTCCCGTTTTCCTGTTTTCCATTTCTATAGTGAATGATTCCTTTAGTTCATGTGATTTTTGTTTAAGTAAGGGAGCAAATTTTTGGTTCACAAAACTACTCGCCGCTCCACTATAGAATAGTATGCAAGCATATGAATTATTGAGGAGAAACGTAACAGTAATCACCGTAGGATCAGCTATGGCTTCCTCATGGCCTATCGCCATAATTCTTCCTACTCCGCCAACATTTCTTGCCTTCGGGCAGTCTCTCTTTAAATGACCAACCTCGCCACAACCATAGCAAGCCTGGCCATAACAATGCTAGGGACTTGGTTAATTAGCCCCGCCAGAGCCTTGCAGAATCGGGCAGTGTGCCCTTTCCTGTTGCAGTTAGCGCACTGCATTTCCCGGCAGGCACCGTTATGAAGGAAAGTGCATTTATTGCACTTGGGCAAATTCCCAGTATACTGCTTCGTCGGTGCAGTAGCAGTAGGTGCAATCGTGGCATGAATCACCATAACTTGCTGCTTCTTGGCAGAGTTGCGCACCAATTTCCCCTTCTTGTTATCCCAGAACTTTCGCTTGTTGTCAGCGGATTTGGGGGGTTATGAGATAGCCAGGGTTGTTATCGTTGTCGGGGTAGGGACTCCGTGATCAATGAGTCGTTGTGCCAATCACTTGGCACTGTCGAATGTAGTGGGGGTTGAAGCTAAGATATTCCCCTGAAATGGAGGCACTAGCCCTCAAATATACCTCTCAATCTTATTTCCCTCAGTGGGAACCATATTGGGACATAGCGCCACCAGATCGCCGAATCTGGCAGTGTAAGCCACTATGTTGGAGCCCTTCATGGTCAGGCTCCAGAGTTCTTGTTCCTGTTTTTGAACCTCGCCTTCGGACAATATTCTTCAATCATCAACCCTTTACGAGCTTCCTAGCCCATAACATTAGCCGCTATTAGATTTAGTGACTTGACATGGCTATTCCACCATGTCAGGGCTCTATCGCTGAAGGTGCATGCAGCAAATTTGACTTTGCTTGCTTCAGTACAGGAACAGATCTCAAAGATCGATTCCATCTTCTCGAACCATTGTGACAGAGCAATGATTCCACCGATTCCATTGAAGATTCGGGGTTTATAGTTGGTGAAGTCTTTATATGAGCACTCTCGCGAGCGCATGATGACGTCACCTGGTGTGGAATGAACGACTGTTCCACCTCCGCTAGTACCCTGGTTGTTGTGGTATTGTGCCATGGCTATCGCAACAGCCACAGCTACCACAACATTAAAAGTTGTTGTGTCGAATTGTGGAGGAGGTGGTTGAGTTGAAGTTATCGGAGGATCACACCTTGTTGACTTACGAGGAGGCATCTTTCAACTATAAGTTAAAAAGATGAGCACAAAGATAAGAGTCCAATGGTGAAATTAATGAATGAGTCCCAAGAACTAAATCGCGATAGTTCAACAACTAGATAAGTGTGTGAGTTCCATATATTTCTAGAATTATAAGAATGAAAGTATTTGAATGAAGATTTCTAGGAGATTGGATATTCGTCAATAATATTGGTATTAATGATGTAAGGAGTTTGGGAAAATGACCTAACAGTAGGTCTTACATCAAACCACATAGAGAAAATTTTGACAGCTTAGAAGTCTTGTTAAAGTACTTGCAAGACAGGAATATTTTACAGAAATGTGCTTCATAGAGCACCAATATCAAAGGCTATTCCTTAAACCAAAATAAAAGACGAGTCAAACATCTTCTACCGACGACGGGTATTCCTCGGGTGAAACCTCAGATCTGCCAGTTGACATACCACGTCTTTAAGATGTCGCTCATGAGCTCTCTGACGCAATCGAAGTTCTATGACTTCAGCACAGGATGCATCTAGCTGTTGCTGCAGAGCCTGATTGGCTCTCCTAGTCCTTTCCATAGCTTCTTCGTGATGGATAATACGAATCGTGTTAACGCCCGAATTGGCATCAATTTCCATGACTCGGTTGATAACTGCCCGACCTTGCTCACCATTCCGAGAAATCCTGCGAACCATGATGGGCAGGACTCGGTCAGCTGAGCCTCCCCCTATTACATTGTAGAAGCTTCGATCTCCATTGAAGGGTAAATGTTGACCCTGTTCATGGCTCCAGTGATGGAAGTTTGTCGCCCACAAGGGTGTGGGACCTTGAAATGTTGGTCGGGGGTTAAGGTTTGGGATTTGAGCCTCTTAAGGTAGGTTGTTGACTTCAGGTTCAGAGTCAGAACCATCAGAAAAGCCTTCAACGTGGTGATCATCCAAAGGGATTGGATGATCCTCTTCTGGCTCTGTTTCAAGCCATCCAACATTGCCTTCGTTTGGGAAGTACGGATCGTCATGAGGATGGAATCTAGCCATGATATCTATGCGAGAAAAGGGGTATAAGAATCTTATATAAATAGACATACTACTTAAGATAATTATTAGATGATCCTTACCAGTTACTTTAATATTTGTTTAGTGTAAACCAGTTATATGAAATCAAAATAGGATAGACCTTCAAATAAGTAACCCTAACTCCAAATCCACAACCAAACAAGGAAGAAGAAGTAAAGCAAAGATCACAGATTCTATGTCTATAAAACCTTAGTCACCTATAAACTTAGTGTATCCACTTAGCAACTATTGAGCTACAAGTAAAGACCTTTTTAGTTCTCAAATAAGTAATTATAGTAACACAAAATACTCCTATAGTATTTTAAGTTCATGTTTTGTTCTAATGTTCTTATTGTAGTAGTGTTGGTAAGTTAATAGACTTGTTGCCACATCACAACCATTCTTGGGCATATACTAATCACTTCTCAGACCAACATAGCTGATCAGGCTATGTCATTCCTAGAACTGACCATTCATGCCCAAGCCTACCTGTGATGTTCAACAATCGTAATAGTCTTGTTCTGTCCTAGTGACACTGATTTTAGTATGAATGCAAGTATGTATACTTAGTTAAATATTTTATTATTTAAAAGTATAAACTCTAGTTCAGAGTATTTTAATCCCGTTGTGTTTATAGTTTGTATATCTTTTATGGGTTGATATACTCGATTCACTATAAACAATGCTCTGATACCAATCTGTCACACCCAAAAAAGGAACAACGGAAACGTTCTGGGGTGGAGGACGTCATGTATAGTATCATAACAATGCAAAGTAGTAAATAAGCAACAACATCATCCATTGCATTAATAGTATAATTTCATACAAGTGTGTTCTTTAATAGCTATAAGACACCAAAAATGAATAATCAAAATAAAAGACGAGTCTTGAATATGCTCCGTCTTCTCAAAATTCACAATGTTAATATAGCTTACTTTTATTCACACTGTGAACCTGAGCTGAAATTTCGAATTTTTTTTACATCAATACAAATCTATGTTCTAAGATTACAAAAAAAAAATATGAATTTTGATATATTTATTAATTTTTTCGATAAAAAATGAACTTTAACTTTTCAAAAAACAAAGATAATGAAGTGGATTTTTTTTAAAGAAACAATATTTTTTATATATCAATATGGATCTCTATGGATAGATGACCAAAATCATGAATAGTGGTATATTTGACTTTTTTGTCAAAGAAAAACATAACCTAAAAAAGTTAAACCAAACAAAATAGTGGATTTTGGTATAACTCACTGCGTGCACGTCTACTATAAAAATCTACAAGCATTCCTTTTGTTGTTGGTTGACGCTTTAGATTGGTTCATTGATTAATTTTCACACCCCAAAACCGGAACAGCGGAAGCGTTATGGGGTGGAGGACGTCATGTATAGTATCATAACAATGCAAAGTAGTAAATAAGCAACAACATCATCCATTGCATTAATAGTATAATTTCATACAAGTGTGTTCTTTAATAGCGATAAGACACCAAAAATGAATAATCAAAATAAAAGACGAGTCTTGAATATGCTCTGTCTTCTCAAAAACTGGTCATCGGTACCTGTCTACTGGTGACCTGAGAATATAAGTTATTTTGAAAGCGTAGATCTGCATTTAAGCTGGTGAGTTCATAAGTATTTTAGTGTCAATTTTCGTATAAGTTTACTAAATTTTTTTGTGAATGCTCAATGTAAATGTTTTTATATGTTTGAAAACTCCTAGAAAATCCTATATTTTCTACTAGTATAAAAAGTAGTCTTCTACCAAGTCCCGACTATTTTTTATCTTTTTTTCTCTGAAAATGTGAATGTTTTTCCCAAATATGACTATCATTACCAAAATATAGTTTTATATTACCCTTAATGTGAGAATATCACAATTTGAATATAATGGGAAAATGTATGTGTACTGTAGTATTATTTGTATTAACTACTAAAGTAATAACTACCTTAAAACCAATGGCTTAATTAAGGCAAAATGTGATAAGATTGTTACCATACTAAATTTACTCTAACACGACGATGAAAGACGTCGGAAGACATGACATTTGGCACCCGTAGACTTGCAAATCCTATTGTAGCGAACAACAAAAGTGTAGGATAGTCAATCGAGTATACATCTATACGCAAACTCACGCTCTCCCTCCAGAAAATTCTGGTTACAAAACATGACACGACAAAATGGTCACTGTGTCATGAAGTAGTATCTCACATTATGTTATTTCTGAACCTTGTTATAGTATACTTGTTATAGTAGTAGTATTCTATGTGTAGTATTTTATGTATAGTATTCTCTGTATCCTATTCTCTATTAGTATTCTCTGTTATAGTATTCTTTGTTATAGTATTCTCTGTTATAGTATTCTATGTTATAGTATTTGTGTATGATAGTATTCTCCTAAACTATACCTATTATAGTTTACTAGTGATTTCTGTAATTAAATAAATAACTGAATGTATACCTTTGCTACCCAAAGGTACCGAACTGATTGATAGTACTTTCATATCTACATATGTATACATAATATATATCTAATATTTAGACGACCTTCAGACAAGTAACCGATACCCTAATTCTACATCCAAACAAGGAAAAGGAAATAAGGCGACTCAGCAGTCCTCAGTCCTTTAAAAACTATTTATATAGCTATACATATATAGACATGCTTTTAACAAAATATAAGTTTAAAAGAGACTTTGTAATACATTTGAAGAGTTTAACAATAAATATTAATGACTTGATGTCAGTTTATAAAACGATTTAAAAGAAGTTTGTTTGATAATATAGTTTTTAAGTATAAGAAATCCTTTGTTTGAAACATAGTTACAAATCACAGGTGATTGATTATATAACTAACATGTTTTCTACTTGTATTCCCCCTCCCCCCATAAAAGCATTTTAAATCATTTAAAAGAAAAGTTAAGGGGTTTGCACTCAACTGTACTTAGTGATGTGAATGAAAGATTGGTATAGGATGCTAAGTGTCAAGTCAAGACTTGAACACACACGGATCCTATTTGGCATATAATGACACATATATGCATCTAATTAGTGTTTATAACTTCTAATCTGAAATTAAACAACCTTAAGGACTAGGAAACACTTGTTATGAAGTGTTAAACCACATAGGGTTTCATATAAGGGGTGTAGGGCCTCACATAGGAGTTTACGGTCCAAATGGTAACATCCCCATGAGTTCACCGCCCATGGGTTTACGACCCAATGAGTTTACGACCATAAAATCATGGTATTTGGTATCATTTTGTGTGTTAAGGTCCTTTGGTCTTCCTTGAAGTGTTCTAGACTTAATTACAAGGCTTAGAAAGGAGTTGTGGCACCACTGCACCAATAATTAGGGTTTACGGCCCAAGGAGATTGCCTTGGCCGTAAACACCTTTTGTTCTTGAGTTCTTGATGTTTTCAAATCCTTAATTCAACATCCTAACTAACTAACATCTATAGGAGGTAGGAACTTACAATTTGAAGGCAAAAGGTGGGTGTTTTTGGCCCAAACCACCTTAGTGTTCTTGGTGTTGTTGAAGAAATGAAGAACACTTGAAGATCTATCTAAAAGAGGAGATTTCCTGGATGAAATCATGTACAATCACTAGATATTGAAGGATATCAACAAATCAAGAGGAGAGACACTTACAATCTTGAAGATCTTACAGAAAAGACGGATGATACTTGAGAGAGAATGAGTGCTTTGGCTTGAAATGGTGAAAGTGAATAAAAATGACTAAGTGCCATATATATACCCAAGAGTTTGTGGCCGTAAACTCTAGTTTACGGACGTAAACTCCAAATTCTTGGAGTTTTCCAGCTTGTGTACTACACACTGAACTCTAGAATAAACTTCCTAACATCCCCTCTTGAAGGTGCTAGGCTGCTAAAAGTTAGCATAAACAAGTCTGACTTTGATTGAAGTGAATGGTTTGTACAAGATAGAAATTTCGTGTTGTCACATAATCCCCCTGTTAGAGACAATTTCGTCCCAAAATTAGAGTTTAAGCAATTAAGTTACAAATAACTAAGCGAAATTTTGAGGGTATTTCAATTTCAATTGATCCTCGCACTCCCAAATGAATTTGGGTCCTCGCTTGGCGTTGAAACGAACCTTCACTATCGGTATACAGCTTTGCTTCGTTTGCTTGACTGCTCGGTCCGTGATCTCTACAGGTTCTTCCACGAAGTTGAGGCTCTCATTGATCTCGATCTCGTCGAGTGGAATTACAAGAGTCTCGTCGGATAGACACTTTTTCAAGTTCGAGACGTGGAAAGTAGAATGTACATTACTAAGTTCGCAGGGTAGGTCGAGTTTGTAATCTACAGGGCCGATTCTAGCGAGTATCTAGAAAGGCCATATATATATATATATATATATATATATATATATATATATATATATATATATATATATATATATATATATATATATATATATATATATATATATATATATATATATATAGAGAGAGAGAGAGAGAGCGGTTCAAATGAGAACCCAAAAATGTTATGAACTTTAAGAACTATTTTTTAAAATGTTTTAATTAAGCTCATTTTGGACATATCAAACATTAGTATTATATTAACCAACTTTTTACATTCCCTAGTTTACAACTTGTCATTTATTGTTGGATAGCCCTCAGACCACCTTTGGACCGCCGCCACGGCATCGCTGGCTAACACGAAGTTCAATGACATTTTTTTTTCGTATTCAAAGCTTAATAGAATGAACATTGTAGTTCTCATTTCATTGGTAATTCTTTTTAATACATATCATTTTATTTTGCAGCTAAAGATACAAAATTTTAATAAAAAATTTATTTATGCCTTGATAAATTTAATTTTCTCTTTTTTCTAAACTGTATATTTCTTTATATATATATATATATATATATATATATATATATATATGCACATACACACACATAGGATACATAAAGCGTACAAAAAATATACTAAGACATAAACACTTAAGCTTCGTATAAAAGCGCCCTAGTAAAATAGATTACAAATCATATGAAGAGTACAATGTATACTTCGACTAATTACAACAAAAACAACCATTACAATCTCCCTTTTGTAATCATAGTCGAAGACTTCAATTCGTAAGCAGTTGGATGGAATACAACATCACTCTTTGTATCTTAATATACCAGAAAATTATCTTCTTAAGCTCCTTTTTATCTCCTTCATTATTCTTCTTACAATGATTCATACGAACAATTAATTTCATATATTGAGAAGTTGAGTATCTTTCCACCTCACCAGCCTGGAACAAAAATCTTTTTGATTTCCTAAACTTGTCCTTCCCTGAGAAGACTAACCCAAAGGGCTTCAATCAAATTTCACTATCAGTATACTTTTTCAGATCTGCTTGAGCCTTTGAAGGAGCCATTGGAGCTGTTATTTCTAATCCTTTTGTTGTAGCTAACTACACATCTGTTAATGCTAAGCATTCATAATAATTTCAATGAAGATCTTGATGTGAGTAACTCCAAGCTTGAACTCATCTGGATCAGTATTCTGAAGATAAGAGAAAGATCTTTCCTTCAACAGCAATGAAACTTGTATAAGGTCATACAAGTTCATTAGTTGAAAATCAGCAATAGCAAAATCACAAACATTTCCATTTTCCCTAGCTACCACATACTTGATATTTTGGACTGTGTTTTCGAAAACAACATCCTTCTTTATACTGATCACTTTCTTTATCTTTATTAGTGATCACACCTCTTCAGCAGGTTTAGCAAGAACTACATGAAATATGATCTTCATATGTGTTCCTTCATCCTTCACTTTGAATTTACTTTCGGCTTTGAATTGGGGCATGATGAACATCATTTCATTGATTGGAAAATCCAATTGGCTTGCATCAGTATTCGTAACTATGTAGCTCTGTTTTGATTCTTTTCGAATGAATACATATGATTGAATGCAACCTTGGCTTCGATTGTTTCGTAGTTATAATTCTTTGATGGATCACCTTTGATCATGCCTGGAGGATCACTTGGTCTTTGTGTCATTATGCTCTGTACTAATATCATCCTCATTAGTTCAGGCTCAGCCTCAACTTTCTTTTCTTCCTTTGACTTCTCCACCAAAATATTTTTTCCTCTTGCTTTCGAAGTTGAATCTTCTACTACTTCTTTTGTTTTCGAATCACTCCTACCAACATCAGCAGATTTACCAATCACAATACCTTTCAAAATTGGTCTTGTAATTGGCACAGTTGTTATTACTGTCGAAGTAATCGGACCATCAGTTACTTTGATTGGCTTTGTAGTTGGGATCTATGAATAAAATACTTTTCCCACCACCTTCGCATCATCACCACCAACCTTCGAATCTTCACCCTTCCTTTCTCCCCCTTGCACCCCTGTAAAAACAGGTGGGGCATCTGTTGTTGGAAGAAGGCTGGAAATGCGAGAAAGAGGAACCAAATGTTTGAGAAGTATTTCTTCGAATTGAGAAAATTGTTGGAACAGAACATCTGAAGATAATTGAGAAGATTAGACTGGCTTTGTAGATAATGTTTTGAGCTCTTTTAACAAAGTGATGACCTCCATAATTTTTTTTTTCAGTTGTAGAGAGTTGAGATAGTTGAGGACTCAAACTTTCATACAACTTGGCAAATTTCGTCACAACATCACAAATTATATCAACCTTCTGATTTAGAGAAGCATATTCTGTTCAAACACATGCAATCTCTTTTTCCATATCTTGACAAAGCTCTTAAAGTTTGAAGTTGACATCTTCATGAACATTCTTGAAGTCTTGAATAAACATTACATGATGTTCCTTGTTCGCCGTTCGCAATTCCTTCAAATCTCCTTCAAATGTGGACTTCTGAGAATTCACCCTCATCTCATTGTTGTGATCACACAAATCAACATTCTCCAAAAGAGGAGACTTAGAGTCTTTGAGCATGCCAGAAACTTTCGAGGTGATCCTTCCTTCTAACATTTTTAACAAACCATCAATCTCTAAACTTGACACAAAATTACCTCCCCCAAGATCTGCTTGTGATTGAAGAATTGAATTCAGCTTTGTATTCAAGATTTTAAACTGTTTCATTGTCATAAGCATATGATCTGGGAAATCAGCTTCATCTTCATCAAATTCCAAATTCTCAAAAGTACCTCCAAAGCCTTCAAATTCATTCTCAGTCTCCATAAAGATAGATTCTTGAATTGGTGAAGTGGTTTTGGGTGGATCAGTAGATTGAGTAGAGAAAAGAGAAGTAATTGGATGTTTGATGATATTTTCGAATGTAGGGGAATCTGTGGTAGAAGTAATGGGTATGACAGTTGTAATTTGTGGAGGAAAGGAAACAAAAATTTCTGAGGTAACAGTCAAAGGCTTATGTTACATCCCACAACCATGAACGGCGGAAACGTTCTGGGGCGGAAGACGTCATGTACAGTATCACAACAATGAATAATAGTAAACAAGCAACAACATCATCCATTGCATTAATAATATAATTTCATACATGGGTGTTCTGTCAAGTTTTATAGACACCAAAATATACATATCAAAATAAAAGACAAGTCTTGAACAAACTCCATCTTCTCAAAACCTGGCACCTGTACCTATCTAATGGTGACCTGAGAATACAAGTTATGAAAGCGAGTATCAACTTTAAAGCTGGTGAGATCATAAGTATATTAGTGTTTGTGTTTGAATGAAAGCATTTGTAAAATGTTTGTAAGATGTTTTGTAAAATGTTTTGTAAGATGTTCTGTACTCTCCTAGAAAACCCTATGTTTTCTACTAATTGGAGCCTTCTACCAAGGCATCTAGTGTATGTACGTGTGTCTCTTGTAAGAATGTGTGTTTTCCCAATTCTGACAATCATTAACCAAAAATCTAGTTTTTACATTACCGTGCATCGTGTGAATATTCACGATGATGTAAGACGCCGTAAGAAATGACATTAGGCACCTAAAGACTTGCAAGTCCCACTATAGCGAGCAACAAGGTGTTGGATAGTCAATCCAATATAGATCTTGTTGGGTTTTGAGCATTCTAACACTCCTAAGTGTACATGCAACCCTAAATACCTTGGATCTATGCTTTCTCTATTATACATGCAAATAAGAACTTCCAAGGTATTATCCTAATCTAGCATACAAAAACAATGAATGTAACAAGATAGAATACATACCTCTTGATGTAGAAAGTCTTCATGAAGCTTGAGTGCCTAGCCCCAATAGTGTGGAAGCCTCAAATGGAATCACAATCACCAAAACACTTAGAATGACTTGAGAGAATTCTACAACTCATGAAATCGGCTAGCCCTTTCACTTCACACTCTAGTGGCCGATTTTGGTCAAAAATAAGATGCTTATATAGTTAGGGTTACACCATGTAAACCCTAATTGACATGGCCTTTCATTTCCATGATCCATGGGTACAAATACACCACGGAGCATCCATGGACCATCCTATGGGTTTTAGCCCAACTTGATTATCCATGGAGCATTAGCCCACTATACAAGTATGGATGATTTACACAATTAACCCATATATTTAATTAGTCTTCTTTTGATCACTTAATTAATCCTAGATTAATTCTTGATCAATACTAATTAAATAATCTTATTATTCTTATTATTAATATACTAGAACTTATAATATATTAATAACCATAATTGTCTTATTTCTCTCATTATAGTCTATCCAAGTGCATGATGGTATGCAACCCAAATGGACCATGCCGGGTTGGGTCAAGGCTTACCAATTATAGTTATGGACTTAGACATTAATCCAACAGTCTCCCACTTGGATAAGTCTAAAACTATTATTGCGTATGACTTCAGGAACCAACTGGCAATCGTAGCTCTCAAAAGTTTCTGTCGAACTCTGACCTTGTAGATGAACTCTTACCTTTGTCAATGACTTGTCCATTAGATAAGGGATCATATATTCCTCCATTCTAGATATCGTATGGACTGAGACATGGATTATAATCATTCTCTCTATCCATTTGTTATTTCCCGATTTCCGATTTATGACGACTGACTAATTGAACAAATCAAATCAGTCCTGGCCCGGCCGAGCACTTCCATTTGTCATCATCAAATCATCGAGGGGCCTATAGATATCGCTTTTATCCCAAAGGTAAAAGGAACAGATAAACTTCGACTCATATGGCTTGTTCTACTACTTGTTGAATCATACACAAAGGCACGTTTTATAGCACTGAGTTACCAAATGCGTTTTCGTGCAATCAATGTACTATCAACTCATAGTAACAACTCATATCTCTAGGTTTGAAGAATATAAGATATTATCGTCTCATGATCACTCGTGATAAAATCCATGAAGTGATTCCAATGAGCGCGGGTTGAATCCAATACTAAGAACTTATGAGCACTCATGAGTGGTGTAGCCCTTTGTCCAACACTTTAGACCTCTACAAGCAACCCATGACAGTCTTAATTCATATCTACTTCCAACATATGACCGACTGTGGATGGTTTGAATAACTTAGTCATTCCGGAAGGATAACCTAGTTTATTCGGGAAATCAAAACATGCAAAGTGAAACACAATAGTAATTGAATCCAATATGGTATCAACTCTTTGAACATAAATAAAACACCTTTTATTTATCACCATATGATTACACATTATTCATTGTATACTGTTTCAGCTATCAACTTTATTCTTGAATTTAAAACAATAGTTGTCCCATGCTCCAAGCATGTACACTATGTTTTCTAAACACTAGTCATGCCATACACCAAGTATGCATACTATGTTTGTCTATGATCTTTACTTTGTGAACTAGATCAATTGAACATAACTTCAATGATTCTCTTTTCACAGTCCCAAATCCTTACTGCAAATGCAAGAATTCCAAATTCATGCCATTTACTGAAATTTGTTAGATTCTAAACTTATATGCATTGATCTTCTTGTAATGATTATGTACAAAATCAGAAAGACTTGACAACAATCATTACAGAGCATTCCAAAGGAGATCAACTCCTTGGAAACATCCTTCTTGCATTAAGTTTCCTTAATCTTACACAGATGGAAAATTCTAACTTTGAAACTTCCATTTTTGACTATCACTTCTGACCAAGAGTTGCCTCCTTACAGACTATGTCAATATGGTCCTTCCAGAATTATCACTACACTTCCAACTATCCTTGAGCAACCAATCTTTGGTAAACCTTAGATTGTTCTCGACAATTGTTTAATCCTTTTAGTCATATCCAGTTCTAAACCTTTCCCCTTCTTAATGCCCCAGGCATTTGGAAAATTTTAGAAAGGATGAATATAGCACATGTAATCGATCCTATATCCGAAGCATATGGGACACGATTCATAATGTCTCACATAAAGACTAAACCAGTCTTTTGCTATAACATTTCCATTGCTATTTGCCAAGTTCTCATAATTCAGATTATGAAAAGGGATGCCGTAATCATAATCGAATTTTAGAACGCAAATAATGGACTCATATACAGAATTTACTTATGTTGAGCGATTCCAACATGAAATTCATATATATCCTTGACTAAATGATTAAAACCTTACGATCTAATCTTATAGATTTGAGATGAAGTATAATTTCCTCTCCCTTAATTATAGAAAAACAACTTTTTCAACCCCTACAACCTCACGAATTGAAACTTTTGTTTTCTATAATTAACATTGCTAACTTGCAATACTTATCATAATTATCATGATCCCACTAACATGATGATTATTAGCATAACACTTATGCTCCCACTAGCTTTGACATGTACTCAGAAATCAACTGACTTCCTTACCAAAGTTCATATTTCTAATACTAGATTCTTTTGATACAACTTTATCAAAATCATACACCTTCCCTTAGATAGCACACTTGTGTGTCTAAGCAATTATGAAGAGGTATGCCGTAATCATAATGGTTAGACCTTTTTGCCATTCTCACAAGTCCAGGTTAGTGTGCCGGTAAACCACACACGCTCCACTAACGACTTTAAGAATGCAAATATCACAATTGCTATCTAGCTAAAATCTACTTAGTGAAAGTGTTTCCTCACCATCATTTTCATGAATCGGAGAGAAACCTTATGACACTTAGATTTAATGGTGTATGAGTTTCTACCCATATGAATTTGTCAAAACCAGAATCACAAGACAATGACAAATCCAAAACCATATGGATTGAACTCAATCTTAATTTCTAGCCACCTGGCAGCTTAAGGGCCTGCCATTGCTTCCAAGTTGTTAAGCAACCAATTGAGAACTCTAAGAACTCATATGCAAAGCCAACTTTAACTGGAATGGGCATAGAATATGTCAACACGATAGGTTGTAAACCACAAGTCGTGTGCTAGTGAAGAACTTCAGGTTTTATTCTTGATTAGTTCTTGAGACTTTCAAGACCTTTAAGACTCCCACTGTCCTCTTGACATATAAGACTCCCTTGTCAAATATCCAAAAGATAGTGTGGATTCTAATCAAGACAAACACTTCACACAATTGGCCTAAGTTGGTCTTTGTTTTATCCAAAACATCACAACTTACCAATTTCAAATGTACAAGAGTAGAAAACTTTTATTCTTACATTTGACAAGTGTTTTAAACCTTCTTTAAGACATGTCACTCAAGTTATAATCTTGGAGTATGACTCTAAGACTTGTATTGGAACGAAGTATGACTTATCTTTTTGATTTAACCATTTCAACAATTCAAGTTCCTCTTCTTAGTCATAAGAATGCACTAAGATTTCCTTAGAGAACTAACTTTGATATGGTTTCTTAATCATTAAGATGATCACAAAACTGATACTAAAGTACTCTCCCATCTTTTCAGATTTGAGAAACTTTTATCCTTCTACCTAATTTGATTCTTCTTATTCACTCTGCCTTACATTGGAACCATTTTCCAATGTCTCAGAGTTACACTTAAGCTTGTAAGTATAATCATATTTACTGAGCTTTAGTAAACTATGACGAATAGTCTTATCGATCTTATGTGGTGGACTTAATCAGTGCACAAGAATGTGTACTCGATCCTTTAGTCCTTCACTTGACTCACATATCCATGTGAACAAGTAATTAGTCATAATTTTCCAATACTTGAAAGTTCTCATTCATCATGCTATACAACTTGCATGATTCCAAGTTTCGGTCCAATTGAAACTTGGGTTATGAGAATCTTTCCTTATTTGGTAAATTTAGACATTACCACAAATGAAAGAATCAATTTCATATTTCCACTTTTGCTATTAATGGAATCATATAAGCAACAATTTTTCCTCAAATGCCATTGTAAGGATATTTTAAAATAAATAAAATCAAAAATTTTCTTTTATTTTAAAACTTTGCGGAAAAACTTATCCTTACAATCCATATGAAAACTTGTTGTTATCTATTCCTAAGCAATGTCTCATAACTCCTAAGAAGTAGCTCAAGAATCCGATCTTCAAGCTACGCGATAGAAATCCATCTACGCCATCAGATTCAGCATATTCTTTCTTTAAGTTTCTTCACCTTTCTTTGATTCTTAAAACATCACCATGTGACCCAGTCACATCATGTATTAGGAATCTTAGAATAGAAACTTAGCAGAGTTAGATAGTGGACTTTACTTGAAGTAGAGTCAAACTTATTGACCTTAACATCCTTAGGTAAATTTGGCAGCTTCGCAACCAATGCCCCTTCCTTTGGCAATATAAACATATGGACCCTTTGATAATGGTACACGAGACTATCATAGACTTAGCTTTTCTCTTTACCATTTGGTCAACCGAGTTGACTATGGCCGATCCCTTTCCACTAGGAAGAGAGAGCTTTACTAGATATCCAATGTCATCATTGTCAATGTCCATAAAGTTTTGGAAGTTGATCTTAGCAAATAGATAAGATCATTAAGGGTCTTGTCATAGTCTGTTTCATAGGTGTCCCAAAGGAACTCACTATGTGACTTAGAAAGTGATTGAACCACCAACTTTCTCAAGACTTTGACACCCAACTCTCCCAGCTTGTCAATATGTGACTTACATCTCCAAGATGTGATCACACCTAGACCTTGCCTTGCCAATAGGGCTTGAGTGACCTTAAACTTTTCAAGAACTTGTGGGTTAGGGAGATTAGTTGGAGGAGGAGAAAGAAGTATGATTTCCAAGGGACATCATCTTCATTTAGGAAACCTTGTTTCAAGAGATTTGGGAAGATCATAGGTGTCTATTACAGATATCTTTTGGGAGATATTCAAGATAGTTGATTTAAAGTCCTTAATATGACACCCAATATGAAATATTAAGGCTAGGACCCAACAAACTATTTTATAACTTAGAAGAGGTATGCCGTAATCCAAGCTATAAAATATTTGAAGGTAGGTGAATGACGATTCTCCAATTTCCACCAAGATAAACGAAATGTATTATTAGGTTTTAATTGGTTTTGAAACTCCTAGATCTTTGAGATTCATTGAACTGTTCAAAGGCATGTTTCAATCTCGAGTGTGCCCTTCAGGTTTTGTGACTGGGATGCCGAGGATCACAAAACAAGGTGTGAAATAACCATGAAAATCACTTGGTACCCTTAATAAATTACCCCTCAATCGATGTGCCGGTTAACCACACACGCTCCATCGATACTATGATAAATATTAAGTCACCCTTTACCTACCTTGTTAAGTCCAAGTTAGTGTGCCGGTTAACCACACATGCTCCACTAACGACTTAGACAAAGTGTAAAGTGTAATTTCATGGGTTAGCACCTTATTCACATTTTTCCTAAGTAACTAAGATTGGGTATTATTAAGAGTTTAGTTACTTAGTATTATCATTAATACTTTTAATGAAGGGAGAATTCTAGTCCTGTCAAACCCGTTCGGCTAACGACCCTCCACCAGTCAAGCAAGCGGTGGGTGAGAGTGGACACCCATTAAGTTTCCATTTTATAGGCAACAACCTTATACCCACCTTATAGACCGGCTTCGTGAATGAGGCGTACTAGCGGTAAGACTGACTTTACTCTTATACATATATATATTATTAACTTATAATATTATAAAGTAGAAGGGTTGAATTTTAACTTTTAAAATTATAAGGGCTAACTTGGAATTAAAGTATTCATAAGGAAAACTTTTCAAATTCCAAAACTTGAGGGCAAGTTTTGAAACTATTCAAAACTAATTAATTCCATAACTTATGTGTTTAAATTAGTTTTAATCCAAAAACTCTTCAAGTTCCATAACTTGTCCTCAAGTTATGGAAGACTTTAAACTAATAAAAGAACTAACTTTTTCTTTATTTTATAACTTATGGATTTAATTATGGTTACATATTTTCCTTTAATGAAGTGATTCTTGAACTTCCATAACTTGAGGACAAGTTATGGAGTCATAAAAAATTATTCAATGACACAAGACTCTTCATTTTGTAACCATTGACAACTTTTATGAATTTTATGAGTCTTTAATGTGACTCTTCATGTAACTTGAGGACAAGTTACACAAACACATTTTATACTCAACTCTTAGATTAAAATGGATTGAAAACAACTATTTCAATTAACTTTTCTATTAATCTAAGCAACTCATAAGTACAAGATAATTCAAATCAAACTTTTTAATGTAATTAGTCTAAACCTTAAACTAATACAAAACATGAATCTATTGACAATTATCTTTGAAAATGGATTAGCATGAACATTACACATCAAAAACAAGTTTATCAGTTCAAAAACAACGTAGGGTAATGTTCCTAGTCCATTTCTAGCCAAAAACCTCGAAAATATGCTGTCTGGGGCTCCTACTCAGCGAGTGCATGAACCTACTCGGCGAGTAGGATGATTTTACTCATGGACTCGGCAAGTTCATCAGTGGACTCGGCGAGTCCAGTGCCCAGAAAGCCAGAAAATCGAGTTTTTCAGCATTTTTCAGCAATTCGCATCAAGTATAATAGAAAACAAGCCTAGGCTTTGATACCACTGTTGGGTTTTGAGCATTCTAACACTCCTAAGTGTACATGCAACCCTAAATACCTTGGATCTATGTTTTCTCTATTATACATGCAAATAAGAACTTCCAAGGTATTATCCTAATCTAGCATACAAAAACAATGAATGTAACAAGACAGAATACATACCTCTTGATGTAGAAAGTCTTCATGAAGCTTGAGTGCCTAGCCCCAATAGTGTGGAAGCCTCAAATGGAATCACAATCACCAAAACACTTAGAATGACTTGAGAGAATTCTACAACTCATGAAATCGGCTAGCCCTTTCACTTCACACTCTAGTGGCCGATTTTGGTCAAGAATAAGATGCTTATATAGTTAGGGTTACACCATGTAAACCCTAATTGACATGGCCTTTCATTTCCATGATCCATGGGTACAAATACACCATGGAGAATCCATGGACCATCCTATGGGTTTTAGCCCAACTTGATTATCCATGGAGCATTAGCCCACTATACAAGTATGGATGATTTACACAATCAACCCATATATTTAATTAGTCTTCTTTTGATCACTTAATTAATCCTAGATTAATTCTTGATCAATACTAATTAAATAATCTTATTATTCTTATTATTAATATACTAGAACTTATAATATATTAATAACCATAAGTGTCTTATTTCTCTCATTATAGTCTATCCAAGTGCATGATGGTATGCAACCCAAATGGACCATGCCGGGTCGGGTCAAGTCTTACCAATTATAGTTATGGACTTAGACATTAATCCAACAGATCTATACGCAAACTCATACGCTCCCCAATTAAGGAGACTCTGGATATAAAAACGGTCATGGCAGGAAGTGCCATGACCCGTTTAATGGTTCACAAAACTGCATGAATGTACGTGTAATGAATGTGCTAACTGTAAAGTGTACTCTTTCTCTGTCTAGCCTGTATGTACTATAATTTTCTGCGTGTGCTAGCCGTAATGTGGGTTCTCTCTCTATCTAGCATGTATAGTAATGTACTGTGTGTACTACTCGTATTTACTCATGAATGAACTGATTCATTGTATGTTTCATTGTTCTAGTAATAGTATTAGTATCTTCCTGTGCTACCCCTATGGTAGCTTACTAGTAATGTATGATCATGATTGTAGACCCTTGCTAGTCAAAGGTATGGAACTGATTTAGAGAACTTTTATGTCTATATATGTATACATAATATATAACTAATAGTTAGACGACCTTCAGACGGATAGCCGATGCCCTAAAGCCACGTCCCAACGAGGAAAAGGAAATAAAGTGAGCTGGCCTTCTTAAGGCCTTTAAACATTAATTATATAACTATACATACATAGACATGCATTTGATAATAAGTATAAAAGAGCTTAAGTAAAAGTATTTGATAAGTAAAAGAGTTTGTAAAACAGTTTGATAAACACTTTGAACAGTAAGCAAACTACTGGTTTGGTAGTTATTAATCACATGTGATTGATATAAAAACTATAAGTATTCGACTTGTATTCCCCCCTCCCATAAAAACATTTAAAAACATTTAAACCATTGATTAAGGGGTATGAACTCACCTGTAGTGAGTGGTACGGATGAACTAAAGATGTAGGATTGCTAGGTGTCAAGTGAAGTCTTGAACACACTCTATGATCCTAGTTAACATATAATATCACATATATGTTTCCAATTAGTCTTTAAACAACTAATAAACAAAGTCAAGACACCCAAGGACATGCTAAACACCTTATATAAGTTATAAGTCCCAATGATTGCATCTAAGTGTTGTAGGGAAAGGAAAGTGTGCTTGGGGTTCAATGAAAACTCCATTATGGAGTTTACGGTTTTGTGGTCACAAACAAAAGAGTTTACGGTTGTAAACCCTTGAGTTTACAGCCGTAAGCTCATACACTTTTGACCATTTGTTGGTTTGAAGCCTTAAAAGTCCCTAGAAGCTTTTCTACTTGAGGTATGTGTCTAAGGAAGGAACTAGAGCACCATTTCACTCCTATATGGAGTTTACGGTTCCTAAACCATTTTCCTTTGAGTTTAATACCGTAAACTCATAAGGTTTATGGTATTTTGGGGGTTTTCAAGTCCTTAGCTCATCAAAGAATGGATCCATGTTAGTTACTAAGGCATAGGAAGGGACTAAGTGCACTTTGGCACCTTTACTTGGTGTTTACAATTCAAGAACTTCTTGAACCATGAACACCTTGTTCTTGGTGTTCTTGGGACTATTTCTTGATGTGAAGATGTAAATCTAGCTTTATAAGACTCTAGGATAGAAGTACTTACTAGATGGAAGCTTGAAATAAGCTAAAAGTCCAAGAACACTAGTGTGTGTTCTTGGTGAAAATGGAAGAATCAACATTTTGGAATGATTTCACGGTTAGAAGAGTGTTAGAACACTAGATTAAGCAATATAATCACTTAAGAAAGCTAGAATCACTTACTAGTTTAAAGATCTTGAAAATCTTTTGGATGATACTTGAGAGAGAAATGGGTTTGGATCTTGAGTTTTTGGAAAAAGTGTAAATAATGACAAGTTCTCATATATATACTCCCAAATTTAGGGTTTTTGGCTGAAAATATTTTATTCAGGCAGTAAACTCTAATTTCTTAGAGTTTTGGAATAACAGTGTTGCACAATAACCCTAGTGCATCCTCTCTCCTGATATCTCTAAAGTGTGAATCCTGAAGTACCCAAACTTATTCCAAAAAGTCTGAAAATTAACAGTAACTGTTCTGACTTCTATTGACTTGATATGTTTGTACAGAATAAAAATTTCGGGTTGTCACATCATCCCCTCCTTAGAAGGAATTTCGTTCCGAAATTAGAATTTAAGCAAATAAGTAGTTACAAATAACTAAGTAAAAGGACGAGGATATTTCAGTTTCATCTGATCCTCACGCTCCCAAGTGAATTCCGTTCCTCTCTTGGCGTTCCAGCGAACCTTCACTATCGGGATACAACTTTGTTTCGTTTGCTTCACCTCTCGGTCCATGATCTCTACTGGTTCCTCCATGAAGTTGAGGCTCTCGTTGATCTCGATCTCGTCGAGTGGAATAACAAGAGTCTTGTCGGACATACAATTTTTCAAGTTTTATACGTGGAAGGTAGAATGTACGTTACTGAGTTCGCGCGGTAAGTTAAGTTTGTAAGCTACATGGCCGATTCTTGCGAGAATCTCGAAAGGCCCAATGTACCTTGGATTTAGCTTTCCACGCTTTCTGAAGCGTATCAAGCCCTTCCAGGGTGAATCCTTCAATAGAACACGGTCACCCACCTAGAATTCCAACGGTTTCCTAAGTTTATCAGCGTAGCTTTTCTGTCGGTCTCTGGAGGCTTTCAATCGTTCACGGACCTGAACGATCTTCTCCGTCGTTTCCCGTATGATCTCTGGACCTGTGAGAGTGCCTTCAGGAACTCTTCCTTTAGCTAACTGGGTATCACCCAACTCAGCCCAGCACAGAGGGGATCTGCACTTTCGGACATAGAGGGCCTCGAATGGAGCAGCCTTTATGCTCGTGTGATAACTGTTGGTGTAGGAAAATTCGACAAGGGGTAAATGAGTATCCCATGCTTTCCCAAAGTCGATCACACAGTCTCGCAACATATCTTCCAAGGTTTGGATAGTTCTCTCACTTTGCTCGTCAGTCTGTGGATGGTAGGTTGTACTCATGTCCAGCCTAGTTCCTAAGGAACGTTGTAACGACTGCCATAACTTCGAAGTGAATCTACTATCTCTGTCCGAGGTAATGGATAAGGGAACACCATGCAGTCGTACAATCTCCCTAATGTAAGTTCTTGTAAGCTTCTCCATCTTGTCTGTTTCTTTGATCGGCAGGAAGTGTGCAGACTTGGTCAATCTATCGACGGTGACCCATATGGTATCAAGTCCACCCGTTGTCTTGGGAAACATGGTTATGAAATCCACAGTTATCCTCTCCCAATTCCATTCCGGTATCTCAGGCTGTTGTAATTGACCGGAGGGTTTCTGGTATTCGACCTTGACGTTTGCGCAAGTAAGGCATTTACTCACGAAGGTAGCAATCTCTGCTTTCATGTTAGGCCACCAGTATAACTTTCTGAGATCCATATACATCTTATCTGATCCCGGGTGTACGGAATAACGAGTGTTGTGCGCCTCGTTCATGACCAAGTCTCTGAAACCACCGAGTTTCAGGGTCCAGATCCGGTCCATGAAATCATAAGCTCCGCCACCCTTAACCTCCAAGTTCTTAGCCATCCCTCTCAGGGATTCACCCGTCACATTTTCAGGATTCAAACAGTCGAGCTAAGTCGCCTTAATTTGTGTGGACAAGTGTGAATGGATAGTCATTGTCAATCATTTGACTCTACGACCAAAATATTCCTTCCGACTTAGGGCGTCAGCTACTACGTTGTCTTTACCCGGATGATAACGAATTTCGCATTTGTAATCACTGAGTAGCTCCACCCACTGTCGTTGTATGATATTGAGCTCCTTCTGGTCGAATATGTGTTGTAAGCTTTTGTGGTCTGTAAAGATAGTGCTTTTCATTCTATACAAGTAATGTATCCAGATCTTCAGAGCAAACACAACTGCTCCTAGTTCAAGATCGTGGGTCGGGTAATTGACCTCATGTGTCTTTAGTTGTCTCGAGGAATAGGCGATGACCTTACCTCTCTACATCAGAACACATCCGAGTCCTTGATTCGACGCATCGCAATAGACAACGATGTCTTCTATTCATTCGGGGAGGGATAGTATTGGTGTGGTGCACAAGGCTCGTTTGATCATTTGAAATGATCTTTCCTGCTTCTCTTCCCAATCAAAGGCCACGCCCTTCTGGGTCAGTGTTGTAAGAGGTTTCGCAATGCGGGAGAAGTTATGAATGAACCTTTGTTAGTAGCCAGCGAGGCCTAGAAATTGATGAATTTCCATAGGCGTCTTTGGTGCTGACCAGTTCTTAATGGCTTTGATTTTGGAAGGGTCCACGCATATACCCTCTTCGCTAACCACCTGCCCTAAGAATTCGACTCGTTGAATCCAAAATTCTCATTTTGAGAACTTCGCGTAGAGCTTCTCCGAACGTAATGTTTCGAGGACTTGTCGCAGATGTTGACTATGCTCCTCCTTACTTCGAGAGTAGATAAGTATGTCATCGATACTGCAATTTGGCTACGGGGGTAGCCCCTGGAACTAAGTCGATTCGGAACTCGACTTGACGTTGCAGAGCTAATCCTGGGAGTTCTTCTGGAAAGATGTCGGGAAAGTCGCGTTCTACTGGAATGTTCTGAATGTCCTTTGTTTCTTGGCTCACATCGACCACATGAGCAAGGAATGCACGACATTCCTTTCGCAAGAATTTCTGAGATTGGATGCTCGAGCTGATACGAAGGTTCATTCCGGGTTTGTCGCCATAAACTACTAAGGTTTCGCCAGACAGCAGATTAAAGCAAACAACCTTTTCGTAACACATGATATCAGAACGATGAAGACTCAACCAATCCATGTCGATAATGACGTCGGAACTTTTATTTGGGACTGGCATGAGATCGATCGAAAATGAATGGCTATCTAAAGTTAGGGTGCACCCTATGAATATACTACTAGTGCTCTCTGTCTTTCCATTAGCCATTTCTACAGTGAACGGTTCATTAAGTGCTCGTGATTTTTTCTTAAGTAAATGAGCAAATTTTTGGTTCATGAAACTCCTATCCGCTCCACTATCAAATAGAACGCATGCATAAGAGTTATCGAGGAGGAACGTACCAGTGACCACTGTGGGGTCGGCAACCGCTTCCTCATGGCCTATGGCCAAAACTCTTGTCGCTCCACCGGCAAACCCTGCCTTCGAGCAGTTTCTTTTGAAGTGGCCTACCTCGCCACATCTGTAGCAAGTTTGGCCCACTCCAGCACCGGCGGCTTGGTTGATTGGCTTTGCCAGAGGTTTACAGAAACGGGCAGTGTGCCCCTTCCCATTGCAGTTCAGACACTACGTCTCCCGGCAGGCGCCGACGTGATGGAAGTTGCACTTGTTGCACTTAGGCAAACTTCCAGCGTACTGCTTTACCAGAGCAGCAGCGGTAGGTGATATCGCTGCATGTACTGCCACGACCTGCTGCTTTTTGGTAGCCTTAGCCTTCTTCTTGTCATCCCAAAACTTCCGCTTGGAATCAGCGGTTCTTGTAGGTTCTGAGATGGATAGGGTAGTTGTTGCCGTCGGGCTACGAACCCCATGGTCTATGAGCCGCTGTGCCAATCGTTTGGCACTATCAAATGTAGTGGGGTGTGATGCCAAAACATTTCCCTGGTATGGTGGCACCAGCCCCCATATCTATCTCTCGATTTTCTTTCCCTCTGAAGGAATCATGTTGGGACAGAGGGCCACCAGCTCGCAGAATCTGGCGGTGTAGGCGACTACGTTAGAGCTCTTCATGGTTAGGCTCCATAGCTCTTCCTCTAGCTTCTGAATCTCGCCCCTCGGGCAGTACTCCTCAATCATGAGGTCTTTTAAAGTTTCCCAGCCCATAGCATTAGCCACTATAAGAGACAATGACTTAACATGGTTGTTCCACCATGTTAGGGCTTTCGTTTCGAAGGTGCAAGCAGCGAACTTCACCTTGCTCTCCTCGGGACAAGAGCAAATTTCGAAAAACGATTCGGTTTTCTCGAACCATTGCGAGAGGGCAATGACTCCGCCAGTCCCCTTAAAGGACAATGGCTTGCAGTTGGTGAAGTCCTTGTAGGAGCACTCTTTCAAGCGCCCCAGGATCTCATCATGAGTAGACAGGACAGGGGTTCCTCCTCGAGTGGAGCCAGATGAATGATATTAAGCCATGGCTGTAGCCACAGCTACAGCTACATCAGCATTTAGGGCTGTCGTGTTGAACTGAGGAGTAGGTGGTTGAGGAGGTGGAGGAGGTGGTGTTTCGTTATTAAGGTTTCTCCTTGGATTTCTGTGAGGCGGCATCTTTGATCTATAAGTTTATGAAGATGAAAACATTGGTACAAATTTAATGGATGAATTGATGAGAATGACTCATGGACTAACTCTTCGTAGCCCAACAATACGATTGAATGAAAATATAAAACTAATAGATGATCACATTTGGATAATAACTCCCATAAGACTAGGTACCTGTCAATATTACTGGAATTACAGATGTAACAAGTTCTGGAAAAACGGCCAACAGAAGGAGGCCTTATATCAACCAAAATGGGAAAATTTTGACAGAATTACAACCTAACCAAGACCTAACAGGCCTATGATTTACAAAGATAGGGAATTAGACCAGATTTATACATAACTAGGTTATATCCAAAAGAGAGAAGTTGATGAGAATCTATCGGTGACCAGAACTACCAGAGTGAGTTGATGACCCCGACAGGAGACGTTCTATGTCCCTCATGCGCCTATCAGCTCTTGCTTGCTCAGCTCGAAGTTCTCTGACTTCAGCTCGGGTTTCAGTGAGTTCCCACCGAAGAGCTGCATTATGAACCAGAGCTCTTTCATGAGCAGACTCTAGCTGGCGAATGCGGACAATGTTAACGCCAGAGTTGGTGTCAATCTCCAAGACTCGATTGATAGTTGATTGACCCAGTATCGTGTTCCAAGAAATCCTACGAACCATGACGGGTAGGACCCTATCAACAGAACCTCCCTCAGTGAGGTTGTAGAAACTTCTGTCTCTATTGTAGGGAATGGGTTGACCCTGTTCCTGGCTCCATGTATTCAAGTTTGTGGCCCACAGAGGTGTGGGTCCTTGAAATGCTGGACGAGGGTTTGGGTTTTGATCAGCTGGGGGCAGGTTCTTGACTTCTGGCTCTGAGTTAGAACCATCAGAAAAGCCTTCAACTTCATGATCATCCAAAGGAATTGGGTGATCATCTTCTGGTTCTTCTTCCAGCCATCCTGCATTGTCGTGGTCAGGATAGTACGGGTCTCCAGGAAGGTGAAATCCATCCATTAAATCTACGCGAGAAGAGAGGTATAAGAATCTAGCACATAGGTAACTCATTGTGGTATTGAGGGTAAGTTTTTAGACTTGTTGCAACCTCACAACCACACTTAGGCACATGCTAGTCAACCCTCAGATAATATAGTTGATCAGGCTATATCTTTCCAGTTTTGACTATATGTCTCTAAGTTTACATGTGCTGCCCAACAATCTTAATACTTTTGTACTGTCTTAGTGACACTAATTTTAGTATGAATGCAGACACATATACTTAATTAAATATTTTAATATTTAAAGTATAAACTCTTGGTCAGAGTATTTTAATCCCAATGTATTTATAGTTAGTATACCTTTTCTGGGTTGATATACTCAATTCACTATAAACAATGCTCTGATACCAATCTTTCACACCCCAAAACCATGAACGACGGAAACGTTCTGGGGTGGAAGACGTCATGTACAGTATCACAACAACGAATAATAGTAAACAAGCAACAACATCATCCATTGCATTAATAATATAATTTCATACATGTGTATTCTGTCAAGTTTTATAGACACCAAAATATACATATCAAAATAAAAGACAAGTCTTGAACGAACTCCATCTTCTCAAAACCTGGCACCTGTACCTGTCTACTGTTGACCTGAGAATACAAGTTATTTTGAGAGCGAGTATCAGCTTTAAAGCTGGTGAGATCATAAGTATATTAGCGTATGTGTTTTATGAAAGCATTTGTAAAATGTTTGTAAGATGTTTTGTAAGATGTTTTGTCCTCTTCTAGAAAAACCTATGTTTTCTACTAATTGTAGCCTTCTACCAAGGCATCTAGTGTCTGTACGTGTGTCTCTTGTAAGAATGTGTGTTTTCCCAATTCTGACTATCAATAACCAAAAATATAGTTTTTACATTACCGTGCATCATGTGAATATTCACGAAGTGAATGTAATGGGAAAATATCATAGTACCGTAGTATTTGTAATAAGTGACTACTACTGTACTAACTACCTGAAAAACAAAAGGCGTTTAAAATAACATGTGATCGACCTATATCCTGCTACTGACTCTAGTAAAACGACGATGTAAGACGCCGTAAGAAATGACATTTGGCACCCGTAGACTTGCAAGTCCCACTGTAGCGAGCAGTAAGGTGTAGGATAGTCAATTAAGTATAGATCTATAAGCAAAATCATATGCTCCCCAATTAAGGAGATTCTGGATACAAAAACGGTCATGGTAGGAAGTGCCATGACCCGTTTAATGGTTCACATAACTACATGAATGTACATGCAATGAATGTGCTAACTGTAAAGTGTACTCTTTCTCTGTCTAGCTTGTATGTACTGTAATGTTCTATGTGTGCAAGCTGTAATGTGGGTTCTCTCTCTATCTAACATGTATAGTAATTTACTGTGTGTACTACTCATATTGACTCATGAATGAACTGACTCATTGTACGTTTCATTGTTCTAGTAATAGTATCAGTGCTTCCTATGCGACCCCTATGGTAGCTTACTAGTAATGTATGATCAGGATTGTAAACCCTTGCTACTCAAAGGTATGGAACTAATTTAAAGAACTTTTATTTCTATATATTTATATATAATATATAACTAATAGATAGACGAACTTCGGATGGATAGCCGATGCCCTAAAGCCACATCCCAACGAGAAAAAGGAGATAAAGCGAGCTGGCCTTCCTAAGCCCTTTAAACATTACTTATATAACTATACATACATAGGCATGCATTTGATAATAAGTATAAAAGAGTTTAAGTAAAAGTATTTGATAAGTAAAAGAGTTTGTACAAACAGTTTGAAGCAAAACAGTTTGATAAACAGTTTGAACAGTAAGCAAACTACTGGTTTGGTAGTTATTAATCACATATGATTGATATAATAACTATAAGTATTCAACTTGTATCCCCCCCATAAAAGCATTTAAAAACATTTAAGCGATTCAATAAGGGGTATGAACTCACCTATAGTGAGTGGTACGGATGAACTGAAGATGTAGGATTGCTAGGTGTCAAGTGAAGTCTTCAACACACTGTATGATCCTAGTTAACATATAATATCACATATTGATGGGTTTTGAGCATTCTAACACTTCCTAAGTGTACATGCAACCCTAATAACCTTGGATCTATGTTTTTCTAATAATCATGCAAAGTTGTTTTCCAAGGTTATGAACCTATCTAGCATACATGGGGTACAATTTTATTTGTATAAAAGATAGAACTACATAACTTGTTGTTGAAAGTGTTCCTTGAAACCTTATGAGCCTAGAACCTCAAGTGTGATGCCTCAAATGCTTCACACAACACCAAATGCAAAGAATAAAATTGAGAGAATACTCTAACACATGCAAAATCGATCAAGCCCTCTTGTTTCTAGTGTAACCGATTTTGGGGAGAGTTACATTGTTTATATAGTGTGTTGGATTAGGTAAACCCTAATGTTCCATGAATCTTCATTTCTTGATCCATGGGTTAACTCCATGGAGCATCCTATGGGTTGAACCCAACTTGATAATCCATGGAGCCTCTTAGCCTACTATATAAGATATGGATGATTTACATAATCTACCCATATATCTAATTAGTTATCTTTTGATCACTTAATTAATTCTAAATTAATTCTTGATCAAAACTAAATAATAATATTATTAATATATTAGAACTTATAATATATTAATAAATCTTATGTGTTATTTCTCTCATTTAGTTTATCCAATTGCATGGTGCCATGCAACCCAAATGGACCATGCCGGGTCGGGTCAAGTACTTACCAAAAATAGTTATGGACTTAGACACGTTATCCAACAGTCTCCCACTTGGATAAGTATAATAAATATCACTGCAATACATCAGGAACCGATAAGCAATCGTAGCTATTTCAAGGTCTCTCAGAACTGAGAATATGTTGATACGCAATTTAATATAAGTGATCATATAATCCTCTGTTTTAGATATCAGTCGGACAATTACATGGAACAATGTCTTACTTATTGTCCAACAGTTTGTTTCCCGATTCCCGATTTGTTTGAGAAAGAACTTAATTGAACACATCAACTTAGTTCTGACCGGGCCCAGTTCATAGGCAAAACAAAATCATATAGGGGCCCATATATCAGCTTCTAATCCAAGAAGGAATAGATAAACTTCGACTCATATGTTTGTTCTACTACTAGTTGAATTATACATAAAAGCACGTTTTATAACATCGAGTTACCAATGCGTTTTCGTACAATGAATGCATAATCAACTCATAGGCAACAAATCATATCTATAGGTTTGAAGACTTATATGATATTACCGTCTCACGATCACTTGAGATACAATTCCATGAAGTGATTCCAGTGAGTGTGGGTTGATTCCAATACTCAGAACTTATGAGCACTCATGAAGTGTTGTCTTATATCCTGACACCTACAACCAACTTCTTGGCAGTCTTACTTCATATCTACTTCCAACATATGACTGACTGTGGAAAATTTGAATAATATGTGAAACCACAACATACTATTCTGGAAGTCAAAACATGCAAAAGAAATTATAGTAAACGACTGACAAAAGATAGCAACACTTTACTCATGAATAAACACAACTTTTATTCATCATCAAATGTCAATTACACTTTACAAATTTCATAATTTATCTAATTACTAAAACTTATATCATCCTTCATCCTTATGCTCCGAGCATGCTGGAGATGCTTAACCCTACTCAGTCGCTTCGTGAGGGGATCTGCTGGGTTATCATCCGATGATACCCTCTTTGCCATGAGGATTCCTTCTTCTTTGCGATGTCTGATAAAATGATATTTTCTGTCGATGTGTCTGGATCTCCCGTGATCCCTTGGTTGCTTGGCTAAGGCAACAGCACTTTCACTATTACAGAAAATTTCCGTGGGCTCCTTTATAGCTGGTACTACTCCAAGGTCTTGTATGAAGTTCTTCAGCCATATAGCCTCCATTGCTACCTCGCTTGCTGCTATATACTCTGATTCACAAGTGGTATCAGCCACTGTCTCCTACTTGGAACTCTTCCAAGTGATTGCTCCTCCGTTTAGGGTGAAGACCCAGCCCGACTAAGAGCGGAAATTATCCCTATCATTCTGGAAACCAGCATCACAATACCCTACAACTCTCAAGTCATCATTCCCACTGAGGGTAAGGACACTTTCCTTAGTCCTCCATAGGTACTTGAGGATATTCTTTACTGTAATCTAGTGAGCCTTGCCAGGGTTCCCCTGATACCTGCAAACCATGCTCAAGGCAAAGGCTACATCAGGTCAAGTACACGTCATAGCATACATGATCGATCCTACAGCCGAAGCATAAGGTACTTGACTTGTTGGGTCGTATATTGTGTTGCGTCTATTGGGCTAGTTAGCTAGTTCAATATATATCTCCGGTATGGGCCTGTCCATCTGTGAGTTTTGTAGGGTTTAGTATAAATAGATGCTTGCATGCATCCTAGAACGAAATGATTAGTATTGATTAGAAAAGTATTGTTCAGCAATATCATCGTTCTTATTTTGTAACCCTAGAATCCTCTACAGTGGAAGTTCTTAGTCGAGCTCTGCTGAGGATCGAGTAATCTAATCATTCGACACATTTTGATTCATACTTGTGTTTTGTTTACTGTTTTACGTTCATCACTTACCTGTTACAAAGATCTAATCGATCAAAGAGTTAATTCATAACTCGTCAATTGGTATCAGAGCAGGAGGCTGTGTAATTCATACACATCTTTTCTGTGAAAGAGTTTGCGATTAGGGTTATTTCGCATTAACTAATATTTATTGAGCCATCATTCCATTATTGACATAACTCAACATTTATTTGTTTTGCCCTAATATTAAATATTACAAGTCGGATCTTTCAAACAAGTTAAAACGATCAAGCATGGACGAGTCACAATCTAATCCCATCCACATCTCCAACAGCATTGGATCGACGACGAAGATTCCTATTCTTTACACCTAGGATTACGAAGTCTGGGCACATCACTTTGAAGATTATGTCATCGGATCGGAAGACAATGGATACCTTATTTGGGAAGCAATCGTTTCTGGACCATTTGCTCATTCAGGAACATCAAAAATCATTAAAACTCAGAAAGAGTATAATGATCTGTTAAAGGACGTAAAGGATGTTTCTCAAGACGAAAAGGAAAAGTTTCAATGCAACATTAAAGCATTGAGACTGATTCGATTCGCTCTGCAATCAGATACATTCAGGCTAGTGAGTTCATGCATCACCGCTAAAGAAATCTGGGATAGGCTGCGAGAGCTATACTCCACTGATGAGGATTTGGAGCATTCTATTCAGACCTTGCTTTTGTCTGAGTTTGGTGAATTTAAGCAGAATTTTGATGAAACTGTTACTCAGACGTCCGATCGCTTCAATCATCTTCTTAGCAAGATGATCAAACACGATATAGAAAGGAAGCTGATTGAACAAAAAGTAACCTTTTTGAATGGCCTTAGATCCGAGTGGAGAGCGGTTGTGTCCACTGTTAAAGCTCATGAGCAATTTAAATCTTATTCGTTGGCAAAGCTGGTGGGGATTTTGAAATCCCAAGAAAAGATTGTTTTGCAAGAAAAAAATGTGGTCTCTAGTTTAGGGTCCTTGGCCCTCTTGTCCAAAAGCAAAAGTGTGGTAGAAGATGAAGATCTCAACTTAGAAGACTATGATCTCACTTCTGAAGACTATGCAATGATGGTGTCGAATCCAAAGAGGTTCATTAAGAAAAGGTTCCCTACCAATAAGAACCGAAATTGGCAGGGAAGCTATAGTTCTAAAAAGGTTAGGGAGGAACCGAAGACAGAGGAACCAAAGAAAGAGGCGAAAGTTGAAGGTGATTCTGGTGTGAACTGCTACTACTGTGGAGGAAAGAACCACTATGCCAAAGACTGTGTCCTAAAGAAAATGGCAGAGAAGGATGAGGAAAAGGATGAAGAGGCCGTGTTGATGAAAAAGCTAGAAGAGATCAAGAAAAAGAAAGCTGCTACTAACCCTTCGATGAATGCTTTAATTGTGCAGGGTTCGGCAGCGGATGATGAGTTCGGTGGCGTGCAGGTCTGGTCAATTGACTCAGAGGATGATGAGGTCAAGAAGCCATCTCATGGAAAGGTATACGTTGCAAGAGGTGAAGAAAGCGGTGGGAAGTGTTTGATGGTGACAGATGTATCTCAAATGAGGGGATACAATACGGATGGTGGGAATGAAGACACCAAGGAGCGAGAGGACCTATGCTTCACAGCAAAACCTCTTAGTGTGCAGATCAATGAGCTTGATGAATTGATCAAGAAGGTACAATCCGTTTTTGTTTCATTCAAAGTCCCACAAAATTCATATGAAAAAGAATTAAAAAGCTTAAATTCAAGAATCTCAAATCTCGATAGTAGTTTAACTCAAACACGGGTCATCAATTCTAACCTAACCGACCAAATAAGCAGGGTGTCATCCAAGAGTGAGGAACGGAGGATGTGGATAGAGCTGAAGGAGTCAGAGCTAATTAAATCTAAGGACGAAAACATTTATTTACAAAGAGACAATTTAAAACTTCTGAAACAGAGAAATGTTTTTTGTTTAATTGCTAAACGTCTTTATGCTAACATCACTCAACTTCATCTTAACTGTGAAATAGGGCAGAAAATTCATCGCATGATTTTGCCCTTCCTTGAGTTTAAGGAGGATGAAATCGATGCTGAAGCATACAATTACGAAAGTGTAGTTTCGTCTGATGACGTGAATCCGACTTATATGTATGGTCTGGACAAAATCGAATCTTTTATAAAGTCCAAAGACCATAAGGACATGCTGAAAAACCTTTTGGATGAAAACGATAAACTAAAACTAAGGACCGAAACCATACAAAAGTTTGACTCATTGAATGCCAACTTGAGCTCAGAAAATAAAATTGATGTTGAAAACGCGTCTGAGCTCAATGAGGATGATGATATGAGTGAAATTTCTGTAGAGGATGAAGTCGACTGTTCTGAGTTTGTCAAGAGCGAACCCGAAAACCACAAAAATCTTATTTCTGAAAATTCTGTGGAGTTTGCTCGTTTGTCCCAAAATAAGTCCCCAATTGTTGAAGAAAAAGTTGTTGTGTATCAAAAGGTAAGAACAACACCAAATCAGGTGTATAAGGTCACAGGAGTAACCGAACATCAGACAGCCGAACTCACCGCCATAGTAAACGAAGATAATGCAGATGGTTGTGATGAATTTTTATGGTCTGCTCCTATAGATAATGCTGACGAAACCGTTGGTCTGTCAGAGTGGACGTCATGGAAAACCAAAGGCAGATATGTGCCAGAGCCACTAAACAAGCCTGACAACTTCGATGTGCCAAGTACTAGTGGTACAAAAGAAGTTCCTGTAGAAGAAGTCACTCCTTCAAGCGAAACATCGTCAGTTCAAAGTGAACCGGCTGACAGGAAGCAAAAGCAAAAAGCCAACATCCACAGGCAGCCGAAGCAAGTGAAGGATCAAAAACAGCAAAGAAATCTGAGATACAAAAAGAATCTCTCAGAACGAAAACAGTTTTGGCGATCTCAAAACGCCCATATCTCTTATCATGACAAAAATTCAAAGTCAGAGAAAAGTGCTGTCAGACCGCAAGAAGATAACCGAAGGGAAAGGTTCGGTTAAGAGAACATCAGCTACCGAAAGAAAAGGTTCGGTTCCGAGAACAAAAGCTACCAAGGTTCTAGGTTCGGTCCCCCTGATGACCAAAAACAAAAGGGTCACTTAGAACCTCAAGTCAAGAAAACTTCTCAGTCTAAATTCTCTCATTCTAATTCTTGTCAACCCCATTCTAAATCCAATTCTGTTCAAACTCAAAATCCAAAATCTTCAACAGATGTGAAAGGAAAATCGAAGGTTTGCTCAGTCAAGAATGATCAAAAGCATTCCAAGGCCCAAACACCTGAACCTGAATCCAAACCGACTGTAACAAATCCCAACAAAATTAAAGTTTTCATTATTAAGAAGAAAGATGAAACAACTTTAATAAAAAGAACATATCTTGTTGACATTTCTCTTACTATTCATGTTCCTATGAAAGGCTCACGTGGACCCAAGAAACTTTGGGTTCCTAAATCTGCTTGATTTTTGCAGGTTATCAGTGACGAGCAGTTCAACGAAGAATGGTATATTGACAATGGCTGCTCATGTCACATGATAAGAAGGATGGAAGAGCTGAGGGAATATCGATCTCTTCCAAACGGCGGGAACGTGAAGTTCGGGAACAACTCATATGGCACTATTAAAGGTTATGGGATGACAACAAATGCAGACTTCACGATTAGAATGGTTGCATACGTTGAGGGACTACAGCATAACCTCATCAGTGTATCTCAGCTTGTTGGAGGTACCGGTCTTAAAGTTTCGTTTGATGATGAGGGTTTGGAAATAATAGAGAAGAAAACAAAAAGAGTAATTCTCAAATCGGAGCGCAAAGGCGAAATGTTTCCTCTCAATCTCAAACCTATCAAAGGAAATCCAGCCATATGTCTATTATCCAAAGCACATTCTGACGAAAGCTGGCTGTGGAACCGAAGGCTCTCTCATCTCAACTTCAAGGATATCAACAAACTTGTCACCGGAGGTCATGTTCAGGGTCTTCCATTGCTCAAGTTTGATCGAGAACATTTGTGTGCTGCGTGTGAAATGGGGAAGCAGAGTCGTCAAAGTCACCCATCCATCATAAACACTAAAGTCGTTGAACCACTTGAGTTAATTCACATTGACTTGTGTGGTCCATCTTCTATTGAAAGCATTGGCGGTAGCAAGTATATTCTTGTTATTGTGGATGACTTTTCACGTTTTACATGGGTGTTCTTTCTGAAGCACAAATCTGAGGCAAATCTCAAGCTAAAGATGTTTATTAAGCAGGTTGAAGTGCAACTGAGGAAAGTCGTTCGCAACATCAGAAGCAACAATGGGCTGGAGTTCAAGAATAAAGAATTTGAAGACTTTTTAGCAGAAAAAGGAACCAGTCACAACTTCTCAGCCCCCTACACCCCTCAACAAAACGGGATTGTCGAAAGACGGAAACCATCTTTGTGTGAGGCGGCCCGAACCATGCTAAGTTTCGCTTCTCTACCTCTATATTTCTGGGCTAATGCTATTGCTGTAGCTTGTTTTACGCAGAACAGGTCCTATCTGAATAAGCATTTCACTCTTACTCCTTATGAGATCATCAACAACAGGAAGCCAAACGTCAAATTCTTCCATGTATTCGGCTCACGATGCTTTATCTTCAATTCTAAAGAACATCGTAACAAGTTCGATGTTAAAGCCGATGAAGGGATTTTTCTGGGATACTCTCTTACTTCAAAAGCATACCGAGTTTTGAAAAAGCGTTCGAGGAAGATTATAGAAACGTATTATGTGACTTTCGACGACTGCTACGTCAAGAAGCTGAAGGCCACAGAAGAAACAATTGGAGAAATTTTCTCTCAAACACGCCAAGTCACAGCCTCGATTGCAAATTTGTTTGAGCAGTTTGTGGAGTTATTCGATGAACCAGAGAAGCCTACTCTCTCAGAAGCCAATGCAGCAGACAACAAAGTTGACCATCTGAAGCAAATCGTCGATGACTCTGCCAAACGACTGGGTGAAGGAGAATCAGTTCCAAATGAACCTTCTCAGCACAGTGCTTCAGTTGAGGGGGAGAATTCATCTTCTTCAAAACTGCCGAGTTCACAAGTTGAGGGGGAGAACTCTTCTCCAGCTGCACCCGAAAGCTCTACTGCGCCCGAAGGTACTGTAGCTCCTGAAAGCTCAAATGCACCTGAAACTCCTGTAGCACTGGAAAGTCAAGACACACCTGAAAGCTCATCGGTCGAGGGGGAGAATGCCGATATGTTTTATGACGATGACAGTAAATCTGAATTAGAAGAGACGGTAAATGCTTAATTGGATCCATCCTGTGATCCAAATTACCCTCCTCTTGTCAAATGGACTAGGGATCATCCTGTTTCACAGGTTGTGGGTAATGTCTCTGAAAAGGTCTTGACCCGATCTCAACTGAAGGCAAAACAAACTTCTTTATTCTCAAAAGTAGAGTTCTACATGTTTAACTCTTTCGTCTCAAAAGTTGAACCTAAGACAGTAAACACTGCTCTTGATCACTCTGATTGGGTTCAAGCTATGCAAGACGAACTTAATGAGTTCGAAAGAAATAAGGTTTGGCGCCTCATTCCAACTCCTAAAGATGTGTCACTTGTTGGTCTCAAATGGGTCTTCAGAAATAAAATGGACAAGGAAGGAAATGTAATAAGAAACAAAGCTCGTCTAGTGGTGAAAGGATACTGCCAGGAGGAAGGAATCGATTATGAGGAAACTTTTGCTCCTGTAGCTAGGCTAGAATCTGTTCGAATATTTCTTGCCTATGCTGCACACAAGAACTTTGAGGTCTACCAAATGGACGTGAAGTGCGCATTTCTAAATGGAGAACTTGAAGAAACGGTGTACGTGGAGCAACCTCTGGGATTCGTAAATGAAAAGTACACAAATCACTGCTATATTATGGACAAAGCGGTTTATGGGCTGAAACAAGCACCTAGGGCCTGGTATGAAATGCTAACCAAGTTTTTAAAGATGTCCAAATTCAAACAAGGTTCGGTTGACCCAACCTTCTTTCATAAGAAGGAAGGTAACCACCTTATGATTGTTCAAATCTATGTCGATGATATCATCTTTGGCTTAACGAATCCTAGCTTAACAGCTGAATTCAGAAAGCTGATGGAGACTAAATTTGAAATGACCTCAATGGGTCCAATTAACTTTTTCCTTGGTTTAAATATTAGACAGGGACCCGAAGGCATCTTTATTAACTAGGAAGCCTACACCAAGACACTCCTTGCCAAATTCGGCATGATGGGAGACTCAAAGGTTAAAGTTCCAACGACGTTCGGCACCAAGCTCACTCCATCCTTGGATAAACCAGCAGTCAATATTATGCTATATCGCCAGATGATCGGTTCTTTAATGTACCTTACTGCTAGCAGGCCTGATATAATGTTTTCTGTTTGTTACTGTGCTAGATTTCAGGCGAATCCTCGTGAACCACATATGCTTGTAGTGAAGAACATACTCCGGTATCTAAAACGAACTACCTCTCTCGGCTTATGGTATCCATCAAACTCAGGTTTCTTCGTTCAAGCCTACTCAGATGCAGACCTTGGAGGTTGTGGACTGGACAGGAAAAGCACCACTGGAGGTTGCCAATTCCTTGATGGGATGTTGGTTAGCTGGCAATCAAAGAAACAGACTTGTGTATCTCTGTCTACAGCTGAAGCGGAATACATCGCAGCTGCCTCCTGTACATCTCAAGTGATTTGGATCCAAAGCCAACTCTGGGACTATGGACTCAATATGAAAAAGATCCCACTATATTGCGACTCTGAGAGTGGAATTAGGATCTGTCATAACCCAGTGCAACACTCCAAGACCAAGCACATAGCACTGAGGTATCACTTCATTAAGCCTCCGAAAAACCCTTCGTTTTTCAATCGAATATTTGGAAAAGATTCTTCTCTCTCCTCTACCCACAGTATAAAAGGCAATGTAAACCATCGTTTACCTCTTTACTGCACCTATATTTTCAGAGAGCAAGAAATTCCTCCAACCTCTACTATTCATCATCTCTCCCACCTTCATCTCAACAATGGCGGATTCTTCATCAGTTCACGCGACCTCTCACATCTTTCCTATTCGTCCTCAGCAGAGTTTGATCATTGATCTTACTCCTCAGGCATATGACGCTTTCGTGTTTCCCATCATTGAATGCCTGAAGTTCTCGCCAATCGCTCCTGCTCTTACCAGGGCTGAAGCTGTTCCAATGGAGTTCGTGTCACAGAGTTTTGCCACCACTCAAATACCACCTACCTCCATCCCAGTACCACCACCTATATTTACCGAAGCAACCACCACCACCACTGCAGATGTTAGAACCAACGTATCTGATACGGGGTTTCAAACCGATGCACCAAAATCCACCTCAGCACCCGAACCCACACCAACAACCGAACACACCACCCAACCCGAAACTACTCTACTACCGAACCTCCAGTTTCACCACCACCATCTTCTCCTGCTCATGCATCCGAGGATGAAGAACCACTCCTTGGCGGGGAGAATATGACTTTTGATTCGGTCTATTACAGTCCGTTTTAAGTTCAAAGTGACGATGATGACGATGTTCCTGTCACAAATAGGCATCTCCAGGAGCTACATGACAAGATCGATTCGCTCATCGCTTCATCTTCCACATCACAGTCCTCCATTTCCGAAGCTGCAATTCAGAAAATTGTTGAGGCTTTCTCCAAAGCTCATCAAGTTTCTATCGATTCCGCCACTGCAGCCATTGACGCCTCAACCAAAGCATGTGAGGCAGCGACCGAAAAAGTAGATAAACTATTCACTAATGCTTCTTCCTTGTTAAAATCATTACAGGAAACCGCTGAAGCCACCTCAACAAAGCTAGAACCCATTGTCAACCAGCTGGCTAACTCAGTCGCATCTGAGCTGAAGTCGTTCGCTTCACTTCGTCAAACCATTTCTGACGACAATTCAGCTTTCAGAACAATCATTGAGGAGCGTCTCTCCAAGCTTCAAGAAGACTTAGCTGCCGAGAACTCTCTCATGGATGCTCTCGCAAGGAAGACTACCGCTCTAAAGGTCAAGAGCATTCAACTCTCCAACTCTCAACAGGAGATTGAGTCTCTTCCATCTGAAAGAGAAGTAGTTAAATCGTGTGTTTCAGATGTCCACTCAGCAATCTCAAACATCCTTGAAGCACATGATCCAATCCTCAACTATTCTGTGAGGCGTGACCTTGCAGAGAAGCTTACTCCCGCCCTTTCTCTACTCAGCAAAATTGAAGGGCTACTTGATTTCGTGTCCATTCCGAAACAAGGGGGAGAAAAAGTGAATATGTCTCAACCCCCTCCTACTTCAACAGCAACACACACAACCGAACCTCCTCCAGTAGGCCAAGCCTCCGGTTCCGGTGTAAAAGACAAGGGCAAGAAGATTGCTGAGGAGAGCGATGAAGATGATAAAGAGACAATTGCTGACATTCTGAAACGGCAAGGTCTAGAGAAAGAGGCTGACATTAATGCTCGTGTGGCTAGAGAGGATGAAGAAGCCGAAAGAAGACAGAAAGAATCCCACGACCTTCTCGAGAGCAGGAAAACTCTTTTTCCTCCGTGGACTCTTGAGAAGCAAATTAAAGAAGCCATCGAAACACCAAGTATCTTGTGGCTAGAACCTATGATCTCTTTAGATCGTTCTAACACTGTCGACTCGCAGTTCGACATGCCACTGACCCGAAAGGCATTTGTTTTTCATGCCTTTGCCAACATTGCAGACTTCCCCCGTCCTCATCCACAGGTTGATCGGGACCTAGTCGAATTTTATCTGAGGGCAGCTCAACCCCAATACCAAACTTGGAGCGCTCAGAAAATTGTCAATGTTCGGGTCCTAAAGCCGTTCAGGGAAGGTAACTTCACCAACGTTCGGTTCAAGGTACTACGGGGATCTGCCAAGACCGAACATGCCATCTCACTTGCAGATCTTCCCAACCTTAATCCCCATGACTGGATTATCTTGCACAACATCCTTCTTACAAACGAAGCTGAATATGGTCCGATCATCGACCACTTTAAGAGGATGCTTGTTTGCTATGTCATGGAAGTTGCTTTGATGGATCAGGAGATAGCGAGTGTATTCAAGAAGAAGCCTACCATATCTCCTGTTGGATCTTCCAGTGATCTCAACATGATGCAGATGGGGAAGATTGACCCAAAGAGAAACTCCGTCATGTTTACCAGGAACGAAGGGCAGAAATGTCTTTTCGCCTTGGCAGACAAACATCTCTACACCACTGCCTGTTTGGAACACGTTTTAGGGATCATCCATCGATGCAAGCAGAACACAGCGGATGATGTAAAGTACTTTGATGATATGATTCAATGGTACATTCGGTTCAGACAGACTATCCTTGCCCTTATCTCATGTCTGTTTGATACAACAAAGAAGGTTCCCGCTGCTGGCCCAAGCAAGAAGAAGAAGTAGTCTCGCTCCAAATTGACGCAAAGGGGGAGATTGTTGGGTCGTATATTGTGTTGCGTCTATTGGGCTCGTTAGCTAGTTCAATATATATCTCCGGTATGGGCCTGTCCATCCGTGAGTTTTGTAGGGTTTAGTATAAATAGATGCTTGCATGCATCCTAGAAAGAAATGATTAGTATTGATTAGAAAAGCATTGTTCAACAATATCATCGTTCTTATTTTTTAACCCTAGAATCCTCTACAGTGGAAGTTCTTAGTCGAGCTCTGCTGAGGATCGAGTAATCTAATCATTCGACACATTTTGATTCATACTTGTGTTTTGTTTACTATTTTACGTTCATCACTTACCTGTTACAAATATCTAATCGATCAAAGAGTTAATTCATAACTCATCATGACTCATTTCTGCTATCTCAGCCTCAGTACTTGGGCTCTGAGCTTTACTCAATCTGGCATTACTCTGGATAGGTAACTCTCCTTTCTTCGAGTTCTGCATGTTCAATCTCTTCAGCACCTTGTCCAAGTAGGTACTTTGACTAAGTCCAATTAGTCTTTTACTCTGGTCTCTCAAAATCCTTATCCCTAGAATATAGGCAGCTTCTCCTAGGTCCTTAATAGAGAAGCACTTCCCAAGCCATGACTTAACTTCCTACAGAGTTGGGATGTCATTTCCTATAAGTAGTATGTCATCCACATACAATACCAAAAAGCTTACTATACTCCCACTAGCCTTGAAATACACACAAGATTCATCTTTACTCCTAGAAAAGCCAAATTCCTTGACTTTCTCATCAAAGCAAAGATTCCATCTGCAAGGTGCTTGCTTTAATCCATAAATGGATTTCTGAAGCTTACACACTCTATTAGGGTACTCGTTACTGACAAAACCTTCTGGCTGACTCATGTAAACATCTTCAGTCAACTTTCCATTAAGGAAAGCGGTTTTGACATCCATTTTCCATATTTCATATTCATGAAATGCGGGTATGGCTAACATAACCCTAATAGACTTAATCTTGGCTGCTGGAGAAAAAGTCTCATCATAATGCACTCCAGGAGTTTGAGAGAAGCCCTTTGCAACCAGTCGAGCCTTATAAGTGTGTATATTACCATCCATATCGGTCTTCTTCTTGAAGATCCATTTTCACCCTATAGTCTTACGACCTGGTACATTCTCAACCAAGTTCCAAACTTGATTGTCATACATGGATTGTATCTCGCTATCCATACCCTCTTTCCATTTAGCATACTCAGGGCCTGCTATGGCTTCTGTGTAGCTATTATGTTCATCCAGACCTACTAGTGTCTAATCACTAATAAGTGTCTCACCTTCCGTAGTAATATGGAAACCATAGTAATGCTCAGGTGCATTCCTAACTCTCGTGGAACGCCTCAGAGGTACAAACTCGTAAATTGGCTCAACAGGAGTTTCCTCCTCAAGTTGAGGGCTAGGGTTTGAAGCTCCTTCACCACTTGACACTTGAAGTTCTTCAAGGTCAATTTTCCTCCCACTGTCTCCTTGGCTTATAAAATATCTCTCTCGAAAGACTCCTCTTCTTGCTACAAAGACCACATTATCACTAGGTCTGTAGAAGAGGTAACCAAAGGATATTTGTGGGTAGCCGATGAAAATACACCTCTCGCTTCGGGGTTCTAGCCTATCATGAGACTCGCGCCTCACAAAACCCTCGCAACCCCAAATCTTGATGTGGTCTAGTTTGGGTACTTTACCAGTCCACATCTCGTGAGACGTTTTGGCAACTTTCTTTGTAGGGACTAGCTTAAGAATATGGGCGACAGTCTCTAAGGCATACCCCCCGAATGAGATTGGTAGCAAAGCTCGACTCATCATGGAACGAACCATATCCAACAAGGTTCGATTACGCCTCTCAGCTACACCATTCAACTGCGGTGTCCTGGGAGGTGTCAATTGTGAGACAATCCCACATTCCCTAAGATAGTCGAGGAACTCTGACCTAAGATACTAACCACTTCGATCGGATCGAAGCATCTTAATGTTCCTGCCCAACTGATTCTCGACTTCCTGTTTAAATTCCTTAAACCTTTCTCTAAAGTCTCTGACTTATACTTGATTAAGTATACATATCCATATCTACTATAATCATCAGTAAAAGTCAAATAATAACGATTAGCATCCCTTGTGGCATGTTTGAATGGTCCACACACATCTGTGTGTACAAGGTCCAACAAACCTTCACCCCTCTCACAAGAACCTGTGAAGGGTGACTTTGTGATTTTTCCAAGTAAGCATGATTCGCAACTATCATCTGACTTTAGGTCAAATGACTCCAAGACTCCATCCTTTTGGAGTTGGCCTATGCGTTTCTTGCTTATATGTCCAAGACGACAATGCCATAATGATGCTTTATCCAAGTTATTATTATTAGGAGAATCAATACACAAAACATTATTTCCTAAGTTATCAACCACAGATACAGTTTCATACACACCATCGCAAGGTAATGCTTTAAAATAAAGAATACTATTAAAGAAAGCATTAATCGAACTAACTTCATTATCAAATGAAAAGGTAAAAGCTTTTTTATACAATGCATGAAAGGAAATAATATTTCTTGCCATTTCTGGCGAATAACAACATTTATTCAAATATAAACCCACTACTTAGCGATAAAGTATAAACTCCAATCTTGGTGACAGGTGAAGCTTTTCTGTTTCCCATGATCAAGTTTATTCTTCCTTACTCCACATTCTCACTTCTTCTTAGTCCCTTTAAATCAGAACATATATGAATACCACAACCGGTATCAAGGACCCATGAGTTAGAATGAGGTGAGTTATTAGATAAGATAGTGTAAATACTTGCATGGTTGGGTTTGACTTTCCCATCCTTCACATCTTGTTGGTACTTTGGGCAGTTCCGCTTCCAATGTGCCTTTTCATGGCAATAGAAGCATTCAGCCTCTTTTGGGTCAGAAGAAGGAGTGATGAAACCTTTCTTGGTTCCACTTGAAGAAGAGCCATCAAGGGTCCTAGCCTTGGTACCCTTCGAAGAACTCTTTCTCTTCTTCCGTCGTCCTTTCCCGATTGCCAAGACAGGGGTGGAGTTGGTAGGAGTAGGAGTAGTAACAATCGTCTTACACTTAAGACCACTTTCCGCGGTCTTTAAGAGTCCTTGAAGTTTGCTGAGAGTGACCTATTCCTTATTCATGTGGTATGTCATGCAGAATTGATCATAACATGAAGGTAAGGAGTGCAAAATGATATCTATTGCAAGCTCCTCGGGGAAGTTCACATTAAGCTTCAGCAAACGGTCCATAAATCTTTGCATTTTCTGCATGTGGCCCGTGATGGGTTCACAATCCTTCATTCGGGTTGTTATCATGGAGGAGATGATTTCATACCTCTCTTGTTTTGCACTTTGATGGTATCTTTCCATCAAATCTTGGTGCATTTCAAAAGTGTAGAAGTCCTCGTAGGACTTTTGGAGGTCGGCTGTCATAGTGGCCATCATGATGCATGCCACCTTGGTGGCATCCCTTTCATGTGCCCTAAAGTCAGCGATCTCTTGAGGAGTAGCAACTGTCTCATCAATCTCCTGAAGATCCTTATCGAGGACATATTCTTTGTCCTTGTAGCGGGTAATCATTCGGATGTTTCTGATCCATTCATTAAAGTTGGATCCATCAAAAGTGACTTTCCCACACAAGTTCATTAGAGAAAAGGAGCCATTAGGATTAGAGGCAGAAGCAGTAGTGTTTGCAGACATCTGAAGAGAAGAAAAGTTTAGTTTAGAAATAGACATAGTCCTTAATAAAACACCCAAATGTAGTATTAAGCCTAGGACCCAATCACAATATATTATACTTAGAAGAGGTATACCGTAATCTAAGTAATAACATATTTGAAAGGTAGGTGAATGACGATTCACCAATTTCCACCAAAGGCGAAATATTAAAAATATTTAATTTGTTTGTTAGAAACTCCTAGATTCTTTTGAGATTCAATGAACTTTTCAAAGGCATGTTTCAATCTTGAGTGTGCCCTCCAAGTTTTGTGACTAGGATGCCAAGGATCACAAAAGAAGGTGTGAAGTAACCATGCAAAATACTTGGTACCCTTAATGTGTTACCCCTCAATCGATGTGCCGGTTAACCATACACGCTCCATCGATACTATGATAAACATTAAGTCACACTTTACCTACCTTGTTAATTTCAAGTTAGTGTTCCGGTTAACCACACACGCTCCACTAACGACTTAGACAAAGTGTAAAGTGTAAGTTCATGGATTAGCACCTTATTCACATTTTTCCTAGAGTAACTAAGATTGGGAATTTAATAAAGTTTAGTTACTTTAGTATTATCATTATACTTTTAATGAGAATTTAGAAGTCTTTGTCCTACCCGTTCAGCTAACGACCCTCCACCAGTCAAGCAAGCGGTGGGTGAGAGTAGACACCCATTAAGTTGCCATTATATATATATATATATATATATATATATATATATATATATATATATATATATATTATATTATTAACTTATAATATTATAAGTATAAGGGTTGAATTTTAACTTTTAAAATTCTAAGGGTTGGAACTAAAGTTTTAATCAAGACTTTACTTGTTCTAAAACTTGAGGGAAAGTTTTGTAAACTTTCAAAACTTTTCATTTCTTGTAACTTATGAGTTAATTAGAGTATTAAAATGAAGACTCTTCATTTTTATAACCCATGTGTTCTTTTAATGGTTTTAAAACAAAGTGACTTTTGGTTTTCCATAACTTGAGGACAAGTTATGGACACCATTAAAACACATAATGATCATGAATTAATCTACCACATAGGTTACAAATAATTCCTATGATCATCTAAACACCATAAGATCAACAATATGAATACAAACACTTTCATGAATCAACGATTACACTTAAAACTTGTAATTTTGATAATAGCCATTGAAAATGGGTTAGCACAAACATTACACCATCTAAAACGAGTTTTATAAAACCAAAACAGTTTAGGGTAATGTTTCTAGTCCATTTTGCAGCAGCAACACACGAGAAACTGCATTCTGCAAGCTAAACTCGTCGAGTTCCCTAAGGAACTCATCAAGTTAATGTTAACTCATGAACTCGGCGAGTTTTTGGCTTGAAATCATCGAGTTTTGCAGTCTGTACAGTTTTAGGTTTTGAAAAACAAGTTTTGCATCAAGTATCATACAAACTGCATTGTCTTGGGCAACTTGGTTGTGAAATCCATAGTTATCTGCTCCCACTTCCATTCCGGTATCCATAGTTAAGGTTGTGTCAGCAACCGAATCTTTGTGTGTTACTGGCTCTGCATCAGTAACTGGTGGCTTCTTTGGAATCTTCGAAGATTTTGACTCCTTGGCTGGTTTATCAGAAGAACCAGTTTCAGTCTTCTTCGTATGTTTTGACTTTGCTTCCTCCCTTGCCAACAATATCCCAGTCTCAATAGTTGTATCAATTGTTTGCAAATAAGTCACTAAGACTGTATTCGTTGGATCAATACGTTTGAGCATCGCATCAGGAATACGATCTACAAAAGGAAATTCCTCAGCATCATTTGTTGCATCCTTCGGACAACTGTATACATGAAAAACTTCTTTTTCCTCTCATTTGGTACCATAATTCCCTCCTTCTCGTAAAAATACTGCAAAATCAAGCTCCAATATCTTGCACACGAAATGCCATGAAGAGCATTTGTGTTTTCGATACTCTTCAGAAATTCCTTCCACGGTTGAGTAGAATAATCCACTTGGAGATCATAATAAAGCCCTGCAACCATGACATAAACCTCCATTCGACCCTTGTCAAGACCAACTGTTCATCCAGTCAAACACCTTAAGAAGATACCAAATAAGAAATTCCAAACACTGGGAAGACCAGACTTCTTGAAGTCACTGGTCTTTGATAATTGAGGTTGATGGCCCATTTCATTAAACATATGAACGATTTAAGGAAAGGTAAAATTGACATGCGGTAGGGAATTAGGGATTTCCAAAATCTGACAGAAAAGCTTCTTGGACAATCTGACCTTTTTATCATTCACGAAATTGAAGGTGACTGCATCAAAATCTTTTGAATATGTAGCAGTTGATCTGGCTTGAGAAAGCCATGAAAGCGGAACAGAAAAATATTGAACATTGTTTTTGAATATGCAGTATTTTGGGACGTAATATCATCACATTGTATATAAATAAATCAAAGACAACATCATCATCATATATAAATATAACAACCATCATTGTTTACATCAAGTATTGTATCATATATTACATCCCAAAATACTAAGTGTATGATGGAAATAAAAAAAATACAACAAAAGTCCACATGTTCTTGATGACTGACCTGCTTAACGAGTCCCTGATAATACAAGTCATTTTGGAAACGCCAACATATATAATGTTGGTGAGTTCAAAAGAATGTTCATATAAAATTTTTTGTATCATTTGTAAATACTAGAAAATCTGATATTTTCCATAAAAAAATGGTTTGAGAGTTTTGTTTCAAATCTTGTATTATAGCATCTGTGTTCATATTTTTTTAAAACGAATAAAATGATAATTTCAGAAAATCCTATACTTTCTTATGCAAGTAAAATGTAATGTATAATGTATTTTCCTAGAAAAATCCAATATTTTCTGCTTGTAAAGTGTTGTAGTCTTAAAACCATAAGACCCAAATGTTGTAGAAATGAATAGCTGTAACGACGAGATTTTTAAAACAATTTTTTCGTTTTTCAACAACCAAATTTGTTTAAATATAAAACATTATCAAAAAGTATTCCACAATAGTTATCAAATCAAACGCATCCCAAGATCACAAATCAAATCTCCTCTCTGTGTGTACGGTTAACATCGGCGCCTTTCCATGGTCCTTGCTAGTACCTGAAACACATAACACAATAACTGTAAGCATAAATGCGTATTGAGTTCCCCAATATACCACATACAACGCATACGCCACTCGAGCCTACTGTACGACCCTCCGGTCAATGTGTCTCAGCGGGACCCTTCAGTCCCATAGCTCGTTGGACCCTCTGTGTAACACCCGCGTTTCCAGGCTAGGTATTATCATTGATGTAATAGTCTAGGTTAACCCTTGTAACTCTTTTTGGAGTATTAATGATGAAATATTTGAGTATTATGTGAATTATGTGTTTATTTTCTTAAATATTATAATTTAATGAAAAAAAATAAAATAAGCGTCAAAATTATAGTATTAGATAAGCCCGGTATCTTTTCATAAAGATGTGGTGGTCGAAACAAGGATTCCGAAGATATAAAGAATGCCGAAATCCGAGTTATAACGAAGAAGTTATGACCTGTCGAAGTTTCGCGACAGAACCGGCAATGCTGAATGACGTAAAAAGTGAAATTTACGTTAGAGCGATATTTAGCCTTAGTGATCTAAACGAAAGTCGTAGAGTTCGTTAAACCGAGAGTGTGCATCAAAAGAACGCCAAAATCTGACTTCGTATGAGGAAGTTATCATTTTTCTAAGTTTCGACTTAGCAGTATGCAGCCCGAATACTCGATTTGAGACCGAGCGGTTTTTAGCTGAAACAATCTAAACGATAATCGAAGATCTTGTTAATTGTAGTGAAACGATGAAAAGATAGGTGAAAACGGACGTCGGATGAAGAAGTTGAGTTTTCCTGTCCCGGCCTACTAAAAATAAATAATAAAAAATAAATTCAAAATTAGCCGACGGAGTCTAAACGAAAGTTGTAGAGCGTAGTCTCACCTACGCGGGGATATAAAGAACGTCGAAGACGGAGTTCGTATGAGGAAGATATGAATTTTTGAAGTTTATTAAATATTTTCGGTATTTAATTTAATTATAAAATAACCGATATTATCCATGGGGGGAGTCAGCGAGCTGATCCACATTACGCCCAGCGTAATGTAAATTTACGCCCAACGTAATTGGGTCTCCTGTCCCCTATAAAAGGGTGTCGAGGGCAGCCGAGTTCTTTGCTCATTTCTTCCCTTTCTCTCGCATTTTTGCATCGTTTTTCGTGCAAGAATTATCCTAAAGCCCCGGTATCATTCCCGAGCCCCGCAGCAAGTCCCGAGGCCCCGAAGATCCCGAGAAGTGCAGTTCCCGAGCCGAAGCTCTGCCCGTGAGGATTCCGGTTTTTGTGAAGATCTTCCAGATCTGATGAAGAATACTACTTCTACAAGTGATAATGTTGTCTGATCATCTTCTGATCAAGTGAGTGTGTTGTTACTTTCTTCTAACGCTTGATTATGAAGTATTTTATACGAAATACGTGTTATGTGTATATTTTGTTGTTATATGCGTGAATGTATATTCACTTTCGTCTATTTCATAGATATGATTTATTCTCTATGAAATATGTGTTATGTGTATGTGTCTCATCTGTTGTTCGGAATATGTATTTAATGAGAATGCTATACAGGTTTTAAACTATGTATAAAAATATATATTTTTATCTACTAATATGTTAGGTAGAACATGGGTAGATAGTTGTGTGATAAACAGATGAGAGGCCTCGATGTTGTTTTTGATTTAGTCATCTAGCGGAGTTTAGATGACGACCACTGACTTTTCTAGACAGTCCTGTGGAACACTTGCAGGTTCGCCACTTGTAGGTGTTAATGAACTTGGGTGTTCATTCGCTGTACTCCATCGCCCTCATGGTTGCCTTATTTGACATATATTTTCAAGAAACCCCTGAATGCATGTGTGGTCGCCCCGATGAAATATTCTAAGACTAGGTCCCTTGTGTTAGTTGTCTTAGGGACGTAAAGTGAGAATAACGGGAATGAGTAATTGGGTTACTGTTGGTTGGTGGAATTAAATATAATTATTTATTGTGGGTTGAAAACCCTATATGCTCACCAGGCTCCCAAGCCTGACCCACTCAATTTTATTTGTATTACAGGAAGTGGTGGAAGGGTATAAGATGGATGAATCATCAAGTTGTTTTATTTACAAGTTTGTATATGTATATATTTGTTGAATGACTTGTAATGTTATCGTTTATGCTTTATGGTCTGTATCGGAACATGACATCCCGAGTTTTGATTATATAATGAAAATACATTTCTTTATGAAATGCTTTGGTAAATATTATTTTATCACGTTTTGTTTTTGGGAACAAATTCCGCAACTCTTTTAAATCAAAAGGAATTACTCTTAAATTATTCTAAATGCATAAATGAAATCGGTCTTTTCTGGCCGAGATTTTGGGGATGTCACAGTTGGTATCAGAGCATTAGTTTAAACGAACTAGGAATTTGTAGGATTTCTAGACTTAAACTTAGAATAGTAAATGAAATTTTGAGATGTGTGTCTGTTATGTTTTAGACATGAGCACTAGTTTATTTTAGGAAAGTTGCCTAAAATGTTTTTATGTGCTAAATGTTATATGTTGCCATATATGATATTATTTGTTCGGATCTATGGTCTGTTGCCGACCGGATCTGGAAACCTTATGTGTGTAGGATTCTAAGCGTACGTCTACGAATTTAGATCTAGTATGTAAACGTTTCGGAGTGATAAGGATGATTTGGATATCTATCATGAATATGGATCTAATTTCACCTTATTCGGTGTATAGATCAAAAATGGTGAGAGTGAGGAGTGGAGTTGGAAATGCTGATGAAAATAGGAATCAACCACCAGTGATTGAGCAAATACCTGTCGTAGCAGCAGCACCTGAGCCGATAACAATGGCTGGTGTACAAATGATGATTCAAAACATGTTGGATCGTCAAATGGAGGAGACTAGGTGGTTGCTTCAACATAATCGTGAAGAACTCACAATTCATGTGGAAGAGCCCGAATTAAATGAAGGGCACTCTGAAGGTGGAAACTTCAGTGGGTCTGTTGGTCAAGCCAACCCACCGATAGTTAGGCAAAACAATCAGGATGGAAGAAATGATGGAATGGGATGCAAGTACAATGACTTTCTGACTTGCAAACCATCGACCTTCACTGGATAGGAGCATCCGATCGGAGTTATGGATTGGATCTCGGAGATGGAATTGGCCTTTATGACTTGTGGCTGCAGAGGCAAGTTGTAGACCACATACGCAGTGCGTTAGTTCCGAGGTGGAGCCGTTCGATGGTGGAACACTCTAGGGAAGACCTTAAGCCCTAATGAGCCACTTCAGTTGTCATGGGCAGAGTTCTTGGCGCAGTTCAAGAGCAAGTTCTGCTTGGCTCAAAATCTGTTGGAGTTGGAGAATAAGTTTCTGACATTGACGAAAGGCAGCATGTCAGTCGATGAATACACTAATAACTTTACAGACAAGATGGAATTTTCTTTGCGCATCGTTCCAGATGAGCTGACAAAGGTTGACCGGTACGCGAAGGGACTCTCATGGGCTGCCAAGTCTGTTGAGGACATGATCAAGGGAAGATCCCCCAGCAAGGTTGAAGTTGGCGAGAAGAGAACATTTGAAGGAACTTCAGGTTACAATAAGAAAAGCAAATTTTCGAAGTCTGATTCGAAAAAGTTTGGAGGAAAAGGAGGCAAAGCAAAATGGTGTGAGAAGTGCAAGAAAAATAACTTTGGGAAATGTAGTGAGGATCTAACTTGCTACAAGTGTGGAAAAATTAGGCATTTTGCCAATGAGTGTCCATCCAACAAAAGGATGTGTTTTGGTTGTAATGAGGAGGGACACATTTTGAAAGACTGTATGAAGAAGAAGGAGGTAGCTAAGCCCAACATTCTGTTGGGTTTTGAGCAATCTAACGCTTCCTAAGTGTGCATGCAACCCTAATAAACCTTGGATCTATGTTTTCTTCTAAAATACATGCAAATAATAACTTCCAAGGTTTCTTCCTAACTAGCATAGCATAAGGATTATGAATCATAAAAGTACTAGTAGAAATACATACCTTTTGATGATGGTTGATTGTTTGGAGTTTGAGAGCCAAGCACCAATAGTGTGAATGCCTCAAATGGAATCACAAATGACCACAAACACTTGGAAAACTTTGAGAGAGTAGTATACTTTCTTGTGGAATCGGCCACCACTAAGTCTCACACTACTAGTGTCACATTTCTTGCATCGTATGCTTCTTTATATAGTGTGCATGGTTAGGATGAAACCCTAATAACCCATGTCTTTTCCTTTCCAAGGATCCATGGGTTAAAAGCTCCATGGACCATCCATGGACTTCTATATTAGCTTAGCCCAATAACAAATGAGTATTAGCCCACACTATATAAAATATAATAGCCCATAATTTAATCAGTCTTTTTTTTAATCTATAAATTAATTCATAATTAATTTAAGACTAAAACGAATTAAATAACATGACTTCATATTAATATATTATAACTTATAATATATTAATAAATCGTAAGTATACAATTCTCATAAAATTATCCATAAAACGTTTGGGTGAAGTGCAACCCAAATGGACCATGTCGGGCCGGGTCAAGTATGTACCAAATAAGTTATGGACTTAGACACCTTATCCAACACATTCCACTAAAGCCGAAGGCAAGAGCCTTCCAGATGACACTTGAGGTTGCGAAAGATGAAGCTGATGTCGCTTCAGGTACCTTTCTCATAAACGAATTACCTGCTGAAATTTTGTTTGATTTTGGAGTCAACTACTCCTTTATTTCGCATGAGTTTGGTAGAAAACTAGTTTTGGCTATTGATAGACTAGATAATGCTTTATTAGTCGAAGTTGCTAGTGGCAAGTTTGTACCTGTTAGCCATCGTATGAAGAACATCTTAATGGACCTTAATGGAAATAAGTTTCACGAGGAACTATTGCCTATCGAACTTAATGGTTTCGACATTGTTCTGGGAATGGATTGGCTTAGCGCCAATGATGCCGAAATATTGTGCAGAAATAAGATATTAAAAGTAAACCCGCGAGGGAAAGATTCGTTTATTGTGTATGGGGACAAACGCCGAGTAAATTCTGGAATCATTTCCCTAATGAAAGCCAGAAAGTGTTTGACTAAGGGATGTACATCATATTTAGCATTCGTGATTGATGCTAAGAAGGAAAAAAAAGTGATGCAGAGTATTCCAGTGGTGTGTGATTATCCGGAAGTATTTCCCGAAGATCTTCCTGGATTACCACCTAATAGACAAGTGGAGTTCAGAATAGACTTGTTACCAGCAACCATACTAATAGCAAAAGCACCTTATCGATTAGCACCGACAGAGATGAAGGAGCTGATGATGCAACTTCAGGAGTTATTGGACAAAGGTTTCATTAGACCTAGTTCATCACCCTAGGGAGCTCCGGTGTTATTCATGAAGAAGAAAGATGGAAGTATGAGAATGTGCATCGATTACAGAGAGCTAAACAAGGCAACAATAAAGAATAGATATTCGTTGCCGACGATTGATGACCTATTTGATTAATTGCAAGGTTCGAGCTATTTCTCGAAGATCGATCTATGGTCAGGATATCATTAGCTAAAAGTAAGAGACAAGATATCGAGAAGACTGCATTCAAAACTAGATATGGACACTACAATTTCTTGGTTATGTCGTTTGGACTAACCAATGCTCCAGCAACATTCATGGATTTAATGAATAGGGTTTGTAATTCGTTCCTTCATAAATCCATTATAGTATTCATAGACGACATTCTGATTTACTCGAAAAGCCAAGAGGAGCATGGCAGACACTTGCGAGAAGTGTTAGAAGTCTTGAAGAAGGAGAATCTGTATGCAAAGTTCTCCAAATGTGATTTTTGGATTCGAGAAGTGCAATTCTTGGGTCACGTGGTCAACCAGGAAGGGATAATGGTTGTTCCAGCAAAGATTGAAGCTGTGATGAAGTGGGAACAACCGAAAAGTCCCACAGAGATCCGAAGCTTTTTAGGATTAGCCGGATATTACCGAAGGTTTATCCAAGGCTTTTCTTCGATTGCTACTCCATTAACAGCTTTGACCCACAAAGGAGCTACTTATGCTTGGAGTGATAAGCATAAAGAATCATTCGAGAAGCTAAAGAAGAAGTTATGCGAGCCACCGATACTTTCTCTACCTGATGAAGTTGAAGACTTCGCTGTCTATGGCGATGTGTCTGGGGTTGGATTGGGTTGTGTTTTGACCCAAAGAGAAAAGGTGATAGCATATGCGTCTCGACAACTAAAGGAGCGTGAAAAGAATTACCTGACTCATGATTTGGAGTTGGCAGCGGTAGTTTTCACTTTGAAAATATGGAGGCATTACCTCTATGGCACAAAGTGCAAAATTTTCACTGATCATAAGAGTCTCCAATATCTCTTTAATTTGAAAGAGTTAAATATGAGGCAACGACGCTGACTAGAGTTACTCAAGGACTACGACGGTGAGATACTTTACCACCCCGGTAAAGCTAATGTTGTTGTTGATGCTCTCAGTTGGAAAGTCAATGTTGAGAGAAAAAGGCCAAGAGCATTGAGAATAGAAGTTGTCTTGACAATTGTGGAGAGTATAAAGAAAGCTCAAGAAGAAACTTTAGAGAAGAATGACCGAAAGGAAGTACGTTTGGGCAAAACGTTGGTGTTCGGTATAAACAGTCACGGACTGAAGGTGTTCCAAGATCGGATTTGGGTACCTAAGACTGGAGGAATAAGAGATCTTCTGATGGAAGAAGCTCACAAGACCATGTACTCGATTCGTCCTAGTAGCACTAAAATGTATAGGGACCTGAAACCCTACTACTGGTGGCCAACGAGGAAGCTTGATGTTGCAAAATATGTGGCCGAGTGTGTGACTTGTGCGGGAGTCAAGACACAACATCAGAAACCATATGCAAGTTTAGAACCTTTACCTGTGCCTATGGGTAAATAGGAAGACATTACGATGGATTTTGTCACTAAACTACCCAGAACAAAAAGTGGTCACGACATGATTTGGGTGGTCGTTGATCGATTCACTAAGAGTGCGCATTTCATAGCAGCCAATGAGAAATGGTCTATGGAAAAGCTTGCGAATTCTTACGTGAAGGAAATTGTGAGGCTTCATGGTGTTCCGCTAACGATTGTGTCAGATCGTGACAGCCGTTTCACCTCAAGGTTTTGGAAATGTCTACAAGAGGAAATGGGTACCAAGTTATCTTTAACTACAGGTTACCATCCGCAGACTGATAGTCAGAGTGAAAGAACAATACAAACACTTGAAGATATGATGTGAGCATGTACCCTGGAATTCCTAAGTATCTGGGATGAAAATTTACCTTTGGTAGAATTTTCCTACAATAATTGTTCCACTCGAGCATAAAGATGGCACCTTATCAAGCTTTGTACGGACAGAAGTGTCGTACGCCGTCTTGTTGGCTTGAGGCTGGAGAAAATCAGTTTATGGGGCCCGAGATGGTTCATCAAACCGCTGAAAAGTTGAAAATAATTAGAGAAAGAATGTTAGCAGCTTAGGATCGTCAAAAGAGTTATGATGACAAGAAGCGAAGGCCGATGACTTTTGAAGTTGGAGATTCGGTTTTGCTTAAAGTCTCACCGTGGAAGGGACTTATAAGATTTGGTAAAAGGGGAAAGTTGAGTCCAAGGTTTATTGGACCGTTTAAAGTTCTTCAGAGAATTGGGAACCAAGATTACAAGCTCGAATTACCCGAAGAACTTAATGGAATTCACAACAATTTTCATGTGTGTTATTTGAGGAAGTTCACGGGAGAACTTCCCGATATAATTCCAATTTCTGAATTGAGAATTGATGAAAACAGGAGGTTAATTGAAGAACCATAGGGAATTGTTGACCGAAAGACTAAGAAACTTTGACGCAAGATGGTCGAATTAGTTCTTGTCTGTTGGAAACATTCGAACAGGCCAAATCTCACTTGGGAAACGGAGAGTGACATGTTGAGTCGCTATCCGCATTTGTTTGTTGATGTATGATTCTGGGGAAGGAATCATCCTAAGGGGGAGAGAAATGTAACGCCCGCGTTTCTAGGCTAGGCATTATCATTGATGTAATAGTCTAGGTTAAACCTTGTAACTCTTTTTGGAGTATCAATGATGAAATATTTGAGTATTATGTGAATTATGTGTTTATTTTCTTAATTATTATAATTTAATGAATTAATAATAAAATAAGCGTCAAAATTAAAGTATTATATAATCCCGATATCTTTGCATAAAGATGTAGTGGTCGAAACAAGGATTCCGAAGATATAAAGAATGCCGAAATCCGAGTTATAACGAAGAAGTTATGACCTGTCGAAGTTTCACGACAGAACCGGCAACGCTAAATGACGTAAAAAGTGAAATTTACGTTAGATTGATATTTATCCTTAGTGATCTAAACGAAAGTCGTAGAGTTCGTTAAACCAGGAGTGTGCATAAAAAGAACGCCCAAATCTGTCTTCGTATGAGAAAGTTATGATTTTTCTAAGTTTCGACTTAGCAGTATGCAGCCCGAATACTCGATTTGAGACCGAGCGGTTTTTAGCCGAAATAATCTAAACGAGAATCGAAGATATCGTTAATTGTAGTGAAACGATGAAAAGATAGGAGAAAACGGACGTCGGATGAAGAAGTTATGATTTTATAACGGAGTTTTCCTGTCCCGGCCTACTAAAAATAAATAATAAAAAATAAATTCAAAATTAGCCGACGGAGTCTAAACGAAAGTTGTAGAGCGTAGTCTCACCTACGCGGGGATATAAAGAACGTCAAAAACGGAGTTCGTATGAGGAAGATATGAATTTTTAAAGTTTATTAAATATTTTCGATATTTAATTTAATTATAAAATAACCGATATTATCCATGGGGGAGTCATCGAGCTGATCCACATTACGCCCAGCGTAATGTAAATTTACGCCCAACGTAATTGGGTTTCCAGTCCCCTATAAAAGTGTGTCGCGGGCAGCCGAGTTCTTTGCTCATTTCTTCCCTTTCTCTCGCGTTTTTTCATCGTTTTTCGTGCAAGAATTATCCCGAAGCCCCGGTATCATTCCCGAGCCCCGAAGCAAGTCCCGAGTCCCCGAAGATCCCGAGAAGTGCAATTCCCGAGCCGAAGCTCTGCCCGCAAGAAGTCCGGTTTTCGTGAAGATCTTCCAGATCTACCGAAGAATACTACTTCTACAAGTCGTAGTGCTGTCTGATCAGCTTCTAATCAGGTGAGTGTGTAGTTACTTTCTTCTAACGCATAATTATGAAGTATTTTATACGAAATACGTATTATGTGTATATTTTGTTGTTATGTGCGTGAATGTATATTCACTTTCTTCTATCTCATAGATATGATTTATTCTATATGAAATACATGTTATGTGTATGTGTCTCATCTGTTGTTTGGAATATGTATTGAATGAGAATGCTATACAGGTTTTAAACTATGTATAAAAATATATATTTTTATCTACTATTATGTTGAGTAGAACATGGGTCGATAGTTGTCTGATAAACAGATGAGAGGCCTCGATGTTGTTTTTGATTTAGTAATCTAGCGGAGTTTAGATGACGACCACAGACTTTTCTAGACAGTCATGTGGAACGCTTGCAGGTTCGCCACCTATAGGTGTTAATGAACTTGGGTGTTCATTCGCTGTACTCCATCACCCTCATGGTTGCCTTATTTGACATATATTGCCGGGAAACCCCCGAATGCATGTTTTGTCGCCCTGATGAAATATTCTAAGACTATGTCCCTTGTGTTAGTTGTTTTAGGGACGTAAAGTGAGAATAACGGGAATGGGTAATTGGTTTATTGTTGGTTGGTGGAATTTAATATAATTATTTATTGTGGGATGAAAACCCTATATGCTCACCAGCCTCCCAAGTCTGACCCACTCAGTTTTATCTGTATTACAGGAAGTGGCGCAGGGGCATAAGATGGAAGAATCATCAAGTTGTTTTGTTTACAAGTTTGTATATGTATATATTTGTTGAATGACTTGTAATGTTATCGTTTATGCTTTATGGTTTGTATCGGAACATGACATCTTGAGTTTTGATTATATAATGAAAATACATTTCTTTATGAAATGCTTTGGTAAATATTATTTTATCACGTTTTGTTTTTGGGAACAAATTCCGCAACTCTTTTAAATCAAAAGGATTTACTCATAAATTATTCTAAAAGCATAAATGAAATCGGTCTTCTCTGGCCGAGATTTTGGGGATGTCACACTCTGGTCCGATCATAGCTCGTTGGGCCCTTCGGCCCGGTCTGTATCGTTGGACACTCCGGTCCGGTCTGTACAATCATATAACCTACATACATCACATAGCACATAATCACATACATAGCTCATAAGACCCTCTGGTCAACACATAACTACCACTCTAAGTAATGTATAGTGAGAAGACTCACCTCGTGTAACTTGGTAACTCGGAAATCTAGGTCTTCGTGAAATAGGATCTAGCCTCCGCCTAATCATACGAAATAAACACTCGACGTCAACACATTTCCCAAGGCTAGACCATTCCCTCTCTTAGCACTCTCAGGAGGGTAAAAGACCATTTTACCCTTCTCAAGGCTCAAATACTCTAAAGTTGACAAAACCCTAAAAGTCAACAAAAGTCAACGGTAAACCCTTTGACCAGAATCGCCGAGTGCACTATTGTGACTCGGCGAGTTCAGTCATGAACTCACGTCCTCAAAATCCCAAATGACTCACTGAGTCACTTTCCCAACTCAGTGAGTTACCATCTGTGTGTTTTATGAGGAAAGCCCATCCTACTCGCCGAGTCTGTTCTTGGACTCGGCGAGTTCAAGCCATGCTCAAGCTCAAATGACCTTCTGAGGTCAGATCTGTTCCTCTAATCCATAGATCTAACCTCCCCAAGCTCAATAAACACGTAAAGGTTCAAACTTGATACTCATGCAACGTCCAAATGACACTACTTGATGATTTAGTTCCAAATACAACACTCTAAGTCCATTTCTTCAATAACCCAACATAAAGCAAGATGGATAACCTCCTCTGGACCACTATGGGTCCAGATCTGAAGTCTAAACATGATAAGGGACCTTATACTCAGCAAATCAACCCCATAAAGGGTATATGAAACCCTGGATCCATGGATGCTTTAACAAAACAGAAAGAGGGTCGACATGCTACCTCAAAGATGATGCCCTCTGCTTGAAATCCACAAATATGCAACCTCCTTGGCCTCCTCTAAGTTGGAATCAACAGCTTCTTGCAAAACAAACCCACAAAGGTCTAATAATGGCTTCTTCTCTCTCACAAACTCTCAAGTACTATAAGGGTTTCTTTCATGGGTCTGGTAGCCGCAAATGGTGGCTATAAGCCCCTTTAAATAGGTCTTAAACCCCGGGGAATAGGGTTTCATTGAACAGCGTGGACTCGCCAAGTCCATGAATGGACTCGCCGAGTCCACGAATGGACTCGCCGAGTCCGTCATTACAACAGTCCGACCATCCGCGATCCTACTCGGTGAGTCTGAGCGTCTACTCGCCAAGTCTCTCTCCCAAAAACTCAATATAATTGCATAACATAAGATACTTGGGAGTCCGGATGTTACAATAGCTCGTACGTGTTACACAAATATAGTATATGTATTCTTTAAATTTGTACAGTGTTTGTTACTCTCTATGTGAGTCGTTATAACCATGCTTTATATGACTGATCTGCTTGTCATGACGTTTTTCAAGCATCGACTTGTTTAAAGTAAGACATTTGTCACCCTAGACTAGCCTAGACTAGCGATAGTGAATAGCTCAGGTGTCGGGTTGTCAACCTGGAATGGATCTATACACAAACTCTCACTTTCCCTCTAGGAGACTCTAGTTATAACTACAGAACTTAAGGTTGTACATTAGGTAGGTACGAATGAAAGAACGTCTCACAAGAACATTAACTAAATATACGCGGAGACTGTATCACATTGTTTACCGTTTTAAAATAATGTTTTAAGTAAGAATTTGATTACAAAACATTGGTGATGAAGATACCTTTTATTTTTATCAAAATGTCAAGTATTTGTTTGTTATTGGCCTTATTAACCTAAGATGTGTCGTGAGGCCAATAAGGATGTAAATAGATATTTAAGGCCCCATAAACTTGAAACGAATATACGAGGCCCATCAAACGTGTAAATGGGTCAATACGGCCCAATAAGCATGTAATAAGTATACAAGACCCAATTAAAGTGAAAATGGCATAATTAGCTCATTTGTTATTAAAGTGCTTGTTTTGGCTCCATTACTACCAAAGTGACATAAAATGTTCCACTTTCCATACAAATGACTTTTTTTTGCCCAAATAATCAAGATATTTCAACAAAGCCCATTTTTGTCAAATTTTAATTATTTGGCCCACTAAAACTGAAATCTACAATAAAGGCACATTCTTCATTTAAAAAAATATGACAATCTTAGACCATTAAGCCGGAAATTTAGAATTAAGGCACATTTTTGGTAAAAATGACACTTTAGTACCATTAAGACCAAAAGTTTACTTTCAAGGCACGTTTTTGGTAAAAATTTCACTTTAGGGCCATTAAGACCGAAAGTTTACTTTAAGGCACATTTTTTGGTAAAAATGACACTTTAGGCCCATTAAGACTGTAAGTTTGCTTTTAAGGGATTATTTTTAAAAAGAGACATTTTCAACCCACTTTTGATAGAAATAACATTTTTGGCCCACATTTTATGGAAACGACATTTTCAGCCCATTTAACCCAAAATTTATATTTTTGGTCCATGTTGGTTAAAATAACAATTTAATCCATAAAAAATCAAATATTACATTTTTTAGGCCCATGAAATAGTGAGTTTTTAAATACGACACATTTTTGTTATAATTGACAGATTTAGCCCATTAAAAGCCGTGAAAGCCCAAATAGAAGCCAATTTTGTGAAAATTAACACTATTGGCCCTTTTAAAACTATGAATATCATAAGGATCCATTTTTATCTAAAAATGATTCTTTTGGTCCTCTCCAAAACCGTGAGTGTCATAAAGACCTTACTTTTTGGTTATTTGTCGAAAATGGCCCCTTATATGGTTTTATTAAGTTTTCATACTTCCTTAGCATGTTTAATCCTTTCAACTTAATAGTAAGTTACACAAGATGGTTTAGTTTACAAACATCACCAAGTTTAGTAGCTATTTCGAGTATGGTGAAGATTTAACATGTGTTCATAACGTAATCACAACATATTACATGAAAACACACATATAAATGCATAAAATCATAGATCTAACACAAGGCAACTTGTATCCTCCCCCAAAACATAGTAAAAAACTAAAAACAAGGGGGTATGAACTCACCTTGAGTGATGGATTCACTTTTGATGAAGAAATGATATGTTTTCGGCCTTAGCTAACCTCTGGAAGAGTTTTTCGAAACTTGATGGTTCTTAGGGAGCTAGGACATGAATGGAAGCCATGTAAAGGAGTGTTCTTAACATATAATGAAATACAATAACTTATGTATGATGATAACTTACTAAGTAGATGATTCTTGAAGTAAGACTCTTGCTATCACCACAAGATCATGAAAATTGCAAGAGATGGATAATGAAATCTTCTTGTGTTTTAGAGGGAACACAAGAGAGTGTTTGAAGAAATTTGAAGTGATAAATAGTAGGGAATGAGGTCTTGGCCGAGATTAAGAAGAGATAAAAGAGAAAGGTTAATTTGGTTATTACATGGGGAATTAGGGAATTAATTTGTGATGTAATTTAGCATGGATATCCTCTAGATAATAATGAGGTGTCAAGATTTTTAATTAATTCCATTTCTCCCTTATATATATATATATATATATATATATATATATATATATATACATATATATATATATATGTATATATATATATATATATATATATATATATGTATATATATATGTATATATATATGTATACATATGTATGTATGTATGTATATAACCGAGAATAAAGATGGGGGTGAAAAGAAAAGAAATGTTGGACTATTATTGAATATCAACCGAAACTATAAGGTCCAATAAGGAATTTTCGGCCCATTGGGCCTACATACAAGTTTACGGCCCAAAAGAGTAAAAGAAATGGGTTTTCGTCCCATGAAAACAAATGAATGGTTTTCGGCTCAATAAGGCCCATGAAGATCTTATGGCCTAAAAGACTATTGTTTAAGGGATATGGGTCCAACTAGGGCCCAATTGAGGTTTCCTAGCCCAAGAGAATCAATTTTATGGGTTTATAGGTCCATTAGGCCCAATAAGAGGATCCTGGTCCAATAAGAGTTTGAACTGGGAAGTTAGGGTTTCAAGCACAAACTTCGGTAAATGCAGCGCAGTGAATTAGGTTGCGAGCTTGCATAGATAAATTTTGATTTGAATTGTGGTTTGTGAATGAATAAAATGTATAACCTCACACTTAGGGTTACAAGAAATATCAAAGGTTAATTACACATGGACAAAATTTCCTAGCCTTAAAATGCTAGTTGTGACATCATCCCCCCATTAGAGGGAATTTCATCACGAAATTCTTTTGAAGGTTGATCTTAAGAGCTAGAGAAAAGGTGAGGGCGCTTTTTCATCATTCGATCTTCACGTTCTCACGTGCATTCCGCTCCGCACTTTGCATTCCATCGAGCCTTCACAATCGGAATGCGACTTTGTTTTGTATGCTTCACTTTGTTGTTCATGACTTCGATTGGTTCTTCGATAAACAATGGATTCTCGTTCACCTCGATTTCATCCAAAGGAACGAGGGTTTCATCTTATAGGCACCTTATTCAAAATTGACCTGCGGGACATGGGGTGTAGGGTGCTGAGCTTTACGGGTAGTTGCAGCTCAAAGGCTACTAGTAACGTTGTTTAGTGTCTAGGTACATTTTATCGGAATCCTAGATGGATGTGTGATTGTGTCTTATGTGACTTATTCATGACTACGTCTCTGAATCCTCCAAATTTTGGAAACTAGATTCGACTCATGAAATAGTAACTTCCGTCTTCTTGACTTTAGGATTTTATCCATTTCACGTAGTGCTTTATCTGCGGCATTCTTCGGATTCAATGCCTTCAAAACCTATCATAGGTGTTGACCGTGTTCTTTCTGGTTCCGAGAGTAAAAGAATATGTCATAGATGAAATCATTTACCAATTTGTCTAGGAATGGGCAGAAAACTCGATTCATGAGATCAATAAATGATACGGAGCATTCGTCAGACCGAAAGGCATAACTAAGAATTCATAATGGCTATACCGAGTTTGAAATCATTTTTAGGGGAAAATCTTCACCCCGAACTCGGAGCTGATGATAATCGAATCTTATATCTATTTTGGAAAAATAACTGTCCCCTTGAAGCCGATCGAATATATCATTAACCCGAGGGAGTGGGTATCGGTTCTTTATGGTGAGCTTGTTCAATTCTCGATAGACAATGCTTGTTCTGAAGGATCTGTCCTTCCTTGTGAAAAACAGGACCGAAGCTTTCTAGGGTGTGAAACTCAGCCTTATTAATTCCTTTTCTAGATGTTCGCTTGATTCTTAGAGTTGGCTTAGGGTGATGTCGATTCGGAATAGGGGATATCGATCCTCGATGATGGGTTTGCTTGACTCTTAGTGTTCAATTGCTCTATAGGCAATCTGCTTCTCCTCCTTAAGAGTTAGACGGGTGTACTCTGAGGTTAGCGGTTAGGTTTGTTAATTTCCATAGTTATTAGGTTGTCCTAATGATCGGGCAATATCCGCTTTTGCAATGGTGCTATGTGATATCGAGGGTTTGGTTACTGAAAGGGTTCCAAAAGTCGATTTGATTCTAAACTCATCCTATCATATGGGGAATGTTCCCAAAGGGACTTCGTGGTCATCTGTGGGAGGTTATAAACCTATTGGATTCCCTTGATGTATTTTGTTTCTTGCTTCTCATCATTGTTGTGGGGCTAGGGAGGAGTGTGGTATCTCTCAAAATTGATTGAGTAATTTTTCCCTAAATCCACAATCAAACAAGAAATGGGAAAGAAGGCGGAATTACTCACTCTATGCCTGTGGAATTTTACTAATTATGACCCTAACGTATACACTAAGCCACCATAGCTCACCTCTAAGGATCCATAGTTTTTTTTACAACTATTTTTGGTGAAAATTTGATGCTTAATTATTGTTGTTTGGGACATACCAATAATCCAGGTGGGATTCCTTTTTGTTTCTTCATGTCCAGTTGTTAAATTCCTCCTTCTTCCTCGTTATTACTCTCCATTAGGCAATTCCTCTTGAAATGTCTCATCTCACCGCATTTGTAACATACTTGCTTTATTCCAGCTGCCGAGGTTGGAGTGGTGTGTGGGGATGGAGCCCTATAGGTACGGTCGGTGTGCCCCTTCTTGTTGCACCTATTACCATGCAACTCCCGGCAGGCTATATTATGATGGAAACTTCATTTGTTGCATTTTGGAAGGTTTCTGACATATGGTCTCGCTGGTTTTGATGTGGTAGGTCTCAAGTCAGCATGGACAACAACCGTATATTGTTTCTTCGAGGGCCCTTGAGTTGGTTGTCCCATTTTCTTGCTCCCAAACTCTCGTTTCCTGCTCTTGGGTTTGGGTTTTGGGGTTTCGAGTGCCTTGGTAAGTTCTTATTCGCTGGTTTCCGTGGTTGTTACTTTGGTAGTAGTCGTCAACACTGTTTCCATTTTTGTTGGTGTTGTTCGCGTTGAGTTGGGTCATGACCGCGGTTATGGAAGCTATTACGGTGGCTTGGAATATAGCAGAATCTATCAGTAGGATTGGCCTCTTACCGGTGTGCTGGTCATTTCTATGGGATGACATTTTTCTGCTGCATGATGATAAGTATTCTTGTAAGTAATGATGGACATTTCTAGTTGTGCTCTTTTTGTTTATATTTACATATAAATTTCGCATTTTGCTGTATGATTCTTGATTTTCAACCTACATCCCTATGATGAATTTATGGTGATAAGTAGTAGTAGGTATTATATGCATGCTACGTCTACCAATAGAGTACATAGACATCAGTACACTTAGTCGATCCGGATTTACGAGGATTCTTAGATGGCCCACCCCTCTAGATTTAATACTTCTAGTTGTAACAAAATACATAATAAGCCTAGGACCTTGTGCGAGTAGTGTAAAGACGCTCATATGCTAAAATAACACACAAGGAGTTTCGGCCATTTCACTAATCTCACGAGTGATCTCATCTTCCTTCTTCTCCGTTTAATATGCCCTAGTTTTGGCTGTAAATAAATATTGCTTGAGGGCGACTACTGTTGGGTTTTGGTATACTACAACATCCTATGCTGCACATAAAACCCTAACTACCTTGGATCTATGTTTTCACTAATTATAAATGCAAATGGTTTCCAAGGTATTAATCTTACAACTAGCATGCATTTAACATAAACCATATCAGATACTAGTTAGCATAACATACCTTTTAATGGAGCTTGATGTCTAGGTATATTTGGCCTTAAAGAGCTTAGCCCCAATAGTGTGAAAGCCTCAAATGGAATTACTACACACCATGGACAAAGGATGAACTGGAGAGAGAATTCCATGCACACAAAAGACACCATGAACTCCAAGAAGATACAAGTGGCGATTTTGGGCAATGAAGTATCTATTTATATGTGGGATTTCTAGGGTCATGGATATATCCCAAATTCATACCCATGAGTTTTATGATTAATGGTTCATGTGGCCCAACTCTTTATGTATCCATACATAAACTTGGTCCATCATGGATCATAAGCCCAACACATATAAATATACCTAATTATCATAACTAGTCCACATAGATTTATTAGTCTCTTTTGACCACTAAATTAATTCCAAATTAATTCTTGATCAATACTAATTAAAACATATGATTTCATATTAATATATTATAACTTATAATATATTAATAAACCATAAATAACCTTCTCTCAAAAGTCCATCCTAACAAATTGTCCTAATGATATCAACCCAAATGGACCATGCTACTCTCGGGTCGAATACATACCAATAATAGTTATGCGCTTAGACACCTAATCCAACATTTTCCCACTTCGATAAGTCTAAAACTATTATTCAAGTATGACTCCAAGATCCCGACTAGCAATCGTAGCTCTTAAAAGCTGTTGTTGAACATTGAACAACTCAATGACATGTCCATTAGATAAGGGATCATATATTCCTCCATTCTAGATATCATATCGACTGAGACATGGATTATAATCATTCTCTCTATCCATTTTTTTTTCATGTTTTCCGATTTATAACGACTAACTAATTGAACAAATCAAATCAGTCTAGGCCGGCCGAGCACTTACGTTTGTCATCACCAAATCATCTAGGGGCCCAAAGATATCGCTTTTATCCCTCCAAGGGTAAAAGAAATGGATAAACTTCGACACATATGGTTGTTCTACTACTTGTTGAATCATACACAAAGGCATGTTTATAACATCGAGTTACCAAATGCGTTTTCATGCAATCAATGTATAACCAACTCATAGGCAACAAGTCATATCTCTAGGTTTGAAGAATATAAGATATTATCGTCTCATGATCACTCGTGATAAAATCTATGAAGCGATTCAAATGAGCGTGGGTTGAATCCAATACTCGGATGCCTATTCCAGGAGTACTCATAAATGTTGTAGTAACTCTTACTATGTCCACTACCTTGGACATCTACAAACCCGGTTCATGACAGTCTTGCCTTAATACCTACTTCCAACGTATTACCGACTATGGATGGTTTGAATAACTTAGTCATTCGGAAAAAATAACCTAGTTATTCTAGAAATCAAAACATGCAATGTGAACTGCAAGAATAATAGTAATCCTCTATGGTCCCAAGCACCTTTGACAGTAAATAAAACACCTTTTATTTAACACCATAGTGATTACTCATTATTCATTTTATAATGTTTCAAATAATCAACGTTATACTTGAATTAAAACAATAGTTGTCCCATGCTCCAAGCATGTAAACTATGTTTTCTAAACACTAGTCATGCCATACACCAAGTATGCACACTATGTTTATCTATGATCTTTACTTTGTGAAATAGATCAAATGAACATGATTCCAATGATGCTCATTTCACAATCCCAAATCTTTATCGTAAATGTAAGAATTCCAAGTTGCTGCCATTTAACGAAGTCTGTTTGATTCTAAACTTATATATGCATTGATCCTCTCATAATGACTATGCACAAAGTCACAAAGACTTGTCAACAGACATTATAGAGCATTCCAATGGAGATCAATTCCATGGAAATGAAGTCTCAAATTCAAAGTACATTACTTTGAACATCCTTCTTACATTAAGCTTTCTAATCTTATACAAATTTGAAAGAACAACTTCCACCTATGGAAACCCTTCCAGATTCCCATTTTGACTATCACTTCTGAACAAGAGTTACCTCTTTTCAGAATATGTCAATATGGTCCTTCCAAAATTAACACTTATACTTCCAACTGTCCATGAGCAACCAATCTTTAGTAAACCTTAGATTGTCCTCGACAATTGCTTAATCATTTTAGTCATAACCAATTCTAGAGATGATAAAAATCTCAATCTAATCTTTTAGAATTGAAATGGAGTATAATTTCCTCTCCCTTAATTATAGCAAAACAACTTTTCCCAATTGAAACCCTTTTGTTTTCTATAATTAACACTTAACATGATAATCATGCCCCCACTAACATGATAATTAATAGCATAACACTTATGCTCCCACTAGCTTTGACCACTATGACTCTCTTACCAAAGTTCATATTTCTAATACTAGATGCTTTGATAAAACTTTATGAAAATCATACACCTTTCCTTAGATAGCTCACATGTGTATCTAAACAATTTTATAGAACTATGAAAAGGGATGTCGTAATCATAGTCTCAATTGCTTAGACCTTTGCCATTTCTCATAAGTCTATGTTAGTGTGGCGGTTAACCACACACACTCCTCTAACGATTTTGAGAATGAAAATATCACAATCGCTATTTACTTAAAATCTACTTACTGAAAGCGTTTCCTCACCATCATTTTCATGAATCAAAGAGAAACCTTATGACACTTAGATTTTATGGTGTATGAGTTTCTATCCATATGAATTTGTCAAAACCATAATCACAAAACAAGGTTAGTGACAAATCCAAACTCATATGGACAAAACTTGTGCAACCATAATTTCTTGCCACTTGGCAGCACAAAGGCCTACCACTGCTTCCACGTTGTTATCCAAACAATTAAGAACACATAGAACTCACATGCATAGTCAACTTTAACTGGAATGAGCACAGAAATAAGAATATGTCAACACGATGGGTTACAAAGCTCAAGTCGTGTGCTAGTGATAAACAATAGATTCCACCCTTGATTAGTTTTGAAACTTTCAAGACCTTTAAGACTCCCACTGTCCTCTTGACATATAAGATTCTCTTATCAAGAACCATTTCTTGACAAAAAATATTCAAGAATTAGTGCAGATTCTTATCAAGAAAAACACTTCCCACAGTTGGTCGTTGTTGGTCTTTGTGTTATCCAAGACATCACAACTTGCTAATTTCAAATGTGCAATAATAAGAAACATCTCATTCTACATCTGACAAGTGTTTTAAACCTTCTTAAGATTTTGTCACTCAAATTACAATATTGGGGTATGACTCTAAGACTTGTTATGGAACGAAGTATGATTCATCTTTTTGATTTTAACCATTTCAACAATTCACGATTTCTCTTCTTAGCCAAACAAATGCACTAATATGTCCTTTAGAGGGATGTTGTAATCCAAGCTATAAGATATTTGAAGGTAGGCGAATGATGATTCACCAATTTCCACCATGAAAAAAGAAATAATTTATTAGGTTTTAATTGGATTTGAAACTCTTAGATCTTTTGAGATTCATTCAACTTTTCAATGGCATGTTTCAATCTCGAATGTGCCATCTCAAATTTTCTTACTGAGATGCCGAGGATCACAAAACAAGGTGTGAATAACCATGCAAATTGACTTGGTACCGTTAATATTTATAACGTAAGCGATGTGCCGATTACCCATACGCGCTCCACCGATCAATGATAAACATTAAGTCACCCTTTGCCACTCTTACTAGTCCATGTTAGTGTGTTAGTTACCCACACACGCTCAACCAACGACTTGGTAAGGTACAAAGTATAATTTCATGGGTTAGCACCAAATTCACATTTTCCTATGTAACTAAGATTGTGAATTTAATAAGTGTTTAGTTACTTAGTATTTATCATTATACTTTTAATGAAGGGAGAATTATAGTCCTTTCCTACCCGTTCGACTAACGACCCTCCACCAGTCTAGGAAGCGGTGGGTGAGAATGGACACCCATTAAACTACCATTTTATAGGTAGTAACCTTATACCCCCTTATAGACAGGCTTCGTGAATGAGGCCTACTAGCGGTAAGACTGACTTTTAATCTTATATATATATATATATATATATATATATATATATATATATATATATATATATATATATATTAACTTTTAATATTATAATAGTATAAGGGTATTTTACACATTTAAAATACTTGGTGTTTTAATCTAATAATTAAAAAATACTCTTAATTTAATTAAACTTAAACCATGTCATTATGGAACTTTTAACTCTTTTAATTAAACACTTCAATTAATTTAATGAAGTCCATAAAGTTTGAATTTTAACTTTTAAAATTCTAGGGTTAGGAATTAAAGTGTACATGGGGGTGACTTTACAAATTCCAAAACTTGAGGGCAAGTTTTGAAACTTTTCAAAACCCTTGGATTTTCATAACTTATGAGTTTAATTAACGTCTTAAAAAAATTTAATGAAGAGACTCTTGAACATCCATAATTTGAGGACAAGTTATGGAGTTCATAAAACTATTTATGACAAAAAGACTCTTCATTTTGTAACCTATGACAATTTTATGAGATTTTAAAATTCATCAATTTGACTTTTCAAGTAACTTGAGGACAAGTTACAAAGAAAACATATTATTACCACCTGCTAGATTAATTTGGATTGAAAACAACTATCACATAATTTTTTCTGTTAATCTAAACAAACTCATAAACATGAACATTCATAATCAACAATTTTCAAGCATCATATAGACATGTATAAAACTTGAAACTTTGATTATAACTTTATTTGAATAAGAATAAACATTACCATAGTACCAAAAACAAATTTTATGAACAAAAACACTTTTTGGTAATGATTCTAATCCAAAATTGGCCCAAAAAGCATGAATATATGCTGTCAGGGGGTCCAACTCGTCGAGTGCATGAACAAACTCGACGATTTGGATGCATTTGTTCATGGACTCGTCGAGTCGCACACTGGACTCGTCGATTCTGCTATCCAGACAACAAAAAAATTCAGTTTTTTTCAGCTATTTGCATCAAGTATAATTGAAAACAACCCATGGCTCTGATACCACTGTTGGGTTTTGGTATACTAGAACATCATATGGTGCACATACAACCCTAAATACCTTGGATTTATGTTTTAATTAATTATAAATGCAAATGGTTTCCAAGGTATTAATCTTACAAATAGCATGCATTTAACATAAACCATGTAAGATACTAGTTAGCAAAACATACCTTTTGATGGAGCTTGAAGTCTTGGTGTATTTGTCCTTAAAGAGCTTAGCCCCAATAGTGTGGAAGCCTCAAATGGAATCACAACACACCATGGACAAAGGATGAACTTGAGAGAGAATTCCATGCACACAAAAGACACCATGAACTCCAAGAAGATATGAGTGACGATTTTGGGCAATGAAGTATCTATTTATATGTGCGATTTCTAGGGTCCTGGATATAACCCAAATCCATACCCATGGGTTTTATGATCCATGGTTCATGTGGCCTCACTCTTTCTGTATCCATACATAAAATTGGTCTAACATGGATCATAAGTCCAACACATATAAATATAACTAATTATCATAACTAGTCCCCATAGATTTAATTAGTCCCTTTTGACCACTAAATTAATTCTTGATCAATACTAATTAAAACATATGATTTCATATTAATATATTATAACTTATAATATATTAATAAACCATAAATAACCTTCTCTCAAAAGTCCATCCTAACAAATTGTCCTGATGATATGAAACCCAAATGGACCATGCTACTCTCGGGCCGAATACATACCAATAATAGTTATGGGTTGAGACACCTAATCCAACAACTACTTCTTCTTCTAGAGAGCGTAGACAGTCGGTAGAACTCTCCCGTACTGTGTGTTGGTCTGGTATTGCTTCCGAAGGGTAGGGTTTGCTCAGGATTCCTTTGATGCTCTCTTTCTCATCTGACTCCTTATCAGATTTTCCACCCTCATAGTCCATTTCTTGATATTCTTCCGGTCCTACTTCTTGGTCTCCTCCCAGATTCTCTTTGGGTTCTTCACATATACCATTGTTGGCCACCAAGGCGTGACACACAGAGGTCACCTTGTGGAATTGTAGCCATGGTGCTTGTGCGAACATGGAGGCGTGAGAAACGGGTAGAAAGTGTATGCGTGACGGTTATATGATATCCCAAAATGCTCGTATAGTATTTTAATTGTTTGTGCTTGAGTTTCTTAAAACTTTTTGCATACAAAGTTGGTAAGTTTCTAGATACATTTCCCACCATGATTACTCCCAAATACATGTTGGTCGTATTTTAAATGAATATAGTTGATCATGCTATATTTATCCCCAATACGTCTACATAATTGATCAGGCTATATTTTTGTTCAGAGTATTTTAGTCCCAATTTATTTCTAGTTGCATATCTTGTATGATTAGATATGCCAGTTCACTATTAACATATCTGCATGTCATGATCTTTTTCAGGCATCGACTTGTTTAGTTAAGACATTTGTCACCCTAGACTGGCTTATTCTAATTGTAGCGAACAGCTCAGGTGCGGGGCTATCAACCCCGTATAGATTTATACACAAACTCTCACTCTCCCTCTAGGAGACTCTTGTTATAACTACATGACTTAAGGTTGTAAAGTAGGTAGGTACGAATGAAAGAATGTCTCACAAGAACCTTACCTAAATTTAAGCGAACATTGTATCACCTTGATTACCCTTTTAAAATAATGTTTCAAGTATGCATTTGATTGTAAAATATTGGTGATGAAAATACCATTTGTTTTTATCAAAGTGTCAAGTATTTGTTTGTTATTAGCCTGATTAACATAAGACGTGTCGTGAGGCCCAATAAGCATGTAAATAGGTATTTAAGGCTCAATAACATGAAATGAATATACAAGGCCCATCAAATGTGTAAATGGGTCAATACGGCCCAATAAACATGTAATAAGTATACAAGGGCCGACTAAAGTGAAAATGTTGTAATTAGCTCGTTTGTTATTAAAGTGCTTGTTTTGGCTTCTTTACTACCAAAGTGACATAAAAGGTTCCACTTTCCTTTGAATTGACATTTTTTACCCAAATAATCAAGATATTTTAATAAAATCCCACTTTTGTCAAATTTTAATTATTTTGCCCACTAAAACCGAAATCTACAATAAAGGCCCATTCTTCATTTAAAAAAATATGACAATCCTGGCCCATTAGGCCAAAAATTTACAATTAATGCACATTTTTTTGTAAAAATGACACTTTAGGCTCATTAAGACTGAAAGTTTACTTTTAAGGTATATTTTTGGTAAAACTGACACTTTAGGTCCATTAAGACCGAAAGTTTACTTTTAAGGCAAATTTTTGGTAAAAATGTCACTTTAGGCCCATTAAGAACGAACGTTTAATTTTAAGGGTTTATTTTGTAAAAAGAGACATTTTCAACCCACTTTTGATAGAAATAACATTTTTGGCCCACAATTTATGGAAATAACATTTTTAGCCCATTTAACCGAAAATTTACATTTGGCCCATGTCTGTTTAAAATAACAATTTAATCCATAAAAAGTCAAATATTATCTTTTTAGGCCCATGAAACCGTGAGCTTTTAAATAAAACCTATTTTTCTGAAAAGTTGACAAATTTAGCCCATTAAAAGTCGTGTAGGCCCAAATAAAAGCCCATTTTTTGAAAATTAACATCATTGTGTAGCCTGCGAAATGGGAAAGCAGAGAAAGAAGAGCCATCCCATCATTGTAAATATGAAAGTTAATGAACCACTAGAACTTTTGCATATCGATCTGTATGGTCCTTCTGCAATCGAAAGTGTTGGTGATAATAAATGCATTCTCATTTATTGTAGAAGATTTTTCTAGATTCAATTGGGTTTATTTTCTTAAGCAGAAATTTCGAGCCACTCCCAAGCTCAAAGATTTTATAAAATAGGTAGAGCTTCAACTGCAAAAGCTGGTTCGCAACATTCACAATAACAGCGGGTTGGAATTCAAAAACCAAGCATTTGAAGAATTTCTGACTACGAAAGGAGTTTCGCACAACTTTTCAGCTCCTTAGACTCTTCAACAGAACGCGGTCGTTGAAAGGCAAAAATGATCTTTGTGGGAGGCTACGAGAACCATGCTTTCATTTACGAATCTGCCGCTCTACTTCTAGGCTGATGCAATTGCAACAACTTGTTTCACCCAAAATTGCTCAGTTCTCAACAACCATTTTTCCGTCACTCCCTATGAAATCTTGAATAAACGCAAACCCAATGTTAAGTTTTTCCATGTTTTTGGTTCTCGTTGCTTCATTTTCAACTAAGAGGAGCAAAGGAACAAATTCGGTGTGAAGGCTGATGAAGGTATTTTCTTGGGATATTCGTTGACCTCCAAGGCATATAGGGTTCCTAATAAGAAGTCCAAAAAGATAGAAGAAACCTATTATGTCACATTCGATGATAATTATTTGAAGACGTATCAACAGACTACGAATTAATCAAGGGAAATCTTCCCACAAGCGAATCAAGGAACCACTCCACTAGCCAATCTCTACGACGAATTCATGCTTTTATTCGACGAGCTAGAGAAGGTAATTCCATCAGATTCCAAAGCAGCAGACAATAAAGAAGAAAACTTGAAGAAAATAATCAATGAAGTTGCGAAAGATCTAGAGAGTGAACCCTAGAGTCTGAAAGAACTACAAGCAACAAATACTCCACTACAGGGGGAGGGTTCATCATCAACATCTACACCTGAATCACCTCTCTAAAGTGAAAATTCTTCTCCTAGTATGACCCACGACAGTCTATTCGATAGGTAGAATCCAACTCCTGAAGTGGAGGAACCATCATCATTCGAGAGTCAGAATAAAGATACGAACGATGATTCGGATCTACAATCAGAATTTGAAGAGGTGTATGCTGAATTGGATCCATCTTATGATCCAAATTACCCTCTACTGACCAAATGGACCAGAGTCATTGGTGAATCATCTACAAGAGTTTTTACGACATCCCCAACAAAAATCGAAACAAACTGGATTATTCTCTAAAGTGGAATTTTGCATGTTTAATTCATTCATATCCAAGATCGAACCCAAAACTGTTAATGTTGCCCTTGATCATTCTGATTGGGTGCATGCAATGCAGGACGAGCTCAATGAGTTCGAACGAAACAAGGTTTGAAGGTTGATTCCCACTCCAACGAATGCATATGTTGTTGGTTTAAAATGGGTGTTTCGCAATAAGTTGGATAAAGAAGGTAATGTGATCAGAAACAATGTGAGACTCATCATCAATGGATATTTCTAGGAAGAAGGCATTAATTACGAAGAAACCTTTGCACCAGTTGCAAGGTTGGAATCCGTCCGCATCTTCTTAGCATATGGAGCGCACAAGAACTTCAAAGTATTTAAGATGGATGTCAAATGTGCATTCTTGAACGGAGAACTTGAATAGACAGTGTATGGGGAGCAACTATCGGATTTCGTAAACAAGAAGTATCCTAATCATTGTTGCAACCTAGACAAAGAAGTTTATGGTCTGAAGCAAGCTCCAAGAGTCTGGTACAAAACTCTCAATCGCTTCTTGAAAATGTCTAAATTTAAACAAGGCTTGGTTGACCCAACATTATTTAGTAAGAAAGAGGGTGACCACTTAATGATTGTCCAAGTCTACGTTGACGATATTATCTTCTGATCAACTAATACAATCTTAACAGCTGAATTCTGAAAGTTAATTGAAACGAAATTTGAGATGAGCTCCATGGGTGCAATTAACTTTCTCCATGGATTGAAAATTATACAGAGTCAGGAAGGTATCTTTATTAATCAGGAAGCTTACACGAATAATTTGCTTGCTAAGTTCGGGATGGTAGTTGACTCAAAGGTGAAAGTTCCCATGGCATTCAGAAAGAAACTTACTCTATCTCTCAATAAACCAGCTACAGACATGACACTCTATCGTCAAATGATAGGTTCTTTAATGCATCTAATTTCTAGTCAACCAGATATCATGTTTTCTGTTTGCTATTGTGCTAGGTTTCAAGTGAATACTCGAGAACCTCACATGACGCCTGTCAAGAACGTATTCGGGTATCTAAAACGAACATCCTCACTTGGAATATGGTACCCGTTGAAATATGGTTTCTTTGTGCAAGCATTTTCGGATGCTGATCTTGGAGGATGCAGGTTAGATTGAAAGAGTACAACTTAGAGATGTCAATTTCTTGATGGCACAATTATTAGTTGGCAATCCAAAAAGCAAATCTATGTTTCCTTGCCAACAGCTAAAGCTAAATATAATGCTTCTGCCTCATGTACTTCCTAGGTCATATGAATTCAATATCAACTTTGTGACTATGGCCTGAATATGAAACAAATCCCATTATATTGTGACTCTAAAAGTGCCATTATCATTTGTCACAATCCAGTGCAACACTCAAAGATGAAACTGTGACAACCCGAAATTTCAATTCTGAACAAACCATATCAAGCCAATAGATGTAGAACAGTTACAGTGAAAACTCATATTTCGAGTATAAGTTTGGCAGTTTTCAGGATTTTTACACTTAAGGAAATATTAGGAGAGTGGATGCACTAGGGTTTTGTGCAACACTGTTATTACAAGACTCTAGGACATTAGAGTCCGTTCCATGAATAAAAATATTTTCTGCCAAAAATATCTCAGGACTATAAATAGAATTCTGAACCAAATTGGTTCATTAGTTCAATTCCAATTAGAGAAAAGCCAAATTCTCTCTCACGGATCTTCGAGTTTTTATCCCAAATCGTGAGTATACTTCTCTAGTTGTTTTATAATACTTGTTATAAGCTTAATAACATAGATTACATGACAAATATGTGAGATCCGGGAGTTTACCGCCCAAGAACGTTCTTGGGGAGTAAACTCCATTTTAAGGTCCTAAAGGGTTCCAATGACCCTCAAAGCTTTAGAACTCGAACTAGGGGCCTCCAATTCATGCCTTATACCACAAAACAATTAGGAATCATGGCTAGAAGGGAGTTTACGGCCAAGGAGCTTCTTAGGCCGTAAACTCCAAATTTTAAGTGCCAAAATGCTTTGAAACACTTCCTAAGGCTTAGATTAAATTAGGACAAGTACCCTAAAGTGTTTATAGCCTAGAAAACATAAGAAATCACAAAGAAAAAGGAGTTTACGGCCAAGACAAACTCTTGGGCCGTAAACACCTAAAAAGGGGTCAAATGATACCCTAAATCCCTCCTTAAGCCAAGAGACAAATTTAGGCATGTACCTAAATGAGTTATGGACTAGTTAAAACACTTAGAACTCCATGAGTGGGGGAGTTTACGGCCCTAAAGGTTCCAGGGCCGTAATCTCCATAAAATGGTGCCAAATGTGCCATAAACTCTTCTAAAGACAAGTACAAAAGCCTAGTTTAGTTCCTATAAATGTTTGAGACTTGAAAACACCATCAAAACCCTCCCAAGGGAGTTTACGGCCGTAAACTCCAAGGGAATATGGTCTTGGGGCCATAAACTCCCTAAAGGAGTCAATATGGTACCCAAACACTTGTATAGCCTTAAAACACTTCACCACTAGAGTTGTAATAATTCTAAGCACCTAAAGGAGTCATTAGACCTTAAACTTCCATTAGGGGCTTTGCACTCCTTTGTTGCAACCCATTAGCCTCCTAGCACTTGACCAAAAGTGTTTTCCTAGCGCTTAAATGTTATTACTTGTATAATTAGTGTTTTAATCACTAATTATTTATATACATATGTTTTCATATGTAATTAGGATCATTGTGTGTGTCTAAGTCTTCACTTGACACCAAGCACTTGTCCGATCCTTCCGTACGATAACAGTCCATTCAATTCCAGTCACTTACTGCAGGTGAGTTCATACCCCTTAACTAATGTTTTAAACTATTTTTAAATGTTTTATGGGGGGATACAAGTAGAACCATGCTACTTCTTATATCAATCACATGTGATTAATAAGTAGAATTATGCTAGTGATTCCATCAATCACATGTGATTAATATACAACATTCAAATGATTTGGCTACTCATTAGCCGTTTTACCAAACGGTTTCCTTCCAATGATTTTTATAAACATTTTATATGTTTTAAACTACTTATTACACTGTACATCTTACTCTGTACATTACCTTTCAAACTTATTTACAACTGTGTTTCAAACAAATGTTTCCTTATACTTAAACTGTTTTACCAAACTTATGCCTTCAAAATGTTTTACAAACTCTTTTACTTATCAAATGATTTTATTAAACTTTGTTTTTACTTCTTATAAATTGCATGCCCATATATGTATAGATATATAAGTAATGTTTAAAGGGCTTAGGAAGACCATCCGCCCTATTTCCTTTTTCTCGATTTGGATGTGGTCTGGTGGGATTTCGGGTGACCGTCTGAAGGTCATTTCAATATTAGTTATATATCAATTATACATATATATACATAAAAGTACTTCCATGTTCATGCGTACTATACACATCATTAGTAAGTTACCATCGGGGTAACATAGGATCATACTACTACAACTTCTAGATCAATGAGTCAGTTCATTCATGAGTCTATACATTACATTACTACGAGAACATTTACAACTATACTAGAAAGAGAACATATACAACTATACTAGGAGGAGAACATATACAACTATACTAGGAGGAGAACATATACAACTATACTAGAACGAGAAACATTACATTACATATACAAGAATACATCAATTATTGTGATTTAAATCGGAGCATGACTTAAATGACATGGCCCGAGTTGTAGCCAGAGTCTCTTGAAGGGAGAGCATGAGTTTGCGTATAGATTCTATAATGGATTGACTATCCTACACCTTGCTGCTAGCTACAGCGGGACCTACAGGTCTGCGGGTGCCAAACGTCATACATTATTTTCGACCATTCTTATGTCGTTGTAACCAGTCTATAGTATGAGTTTGTGTATAGATCTATACTGGATTGACTACCCTACACCTTGCTGCTAGCTATAGTGGGAGCTACAGGTCTGCGGGTGCCAAACGTCATTCCTTATTACGACCATTCGTATGTCGTTGTTACCAGTCGATAGTATGGTACAATTTATCACATAATGCCTTAATATAAAATCCGGTTTAAGGTAGTTAGTACAACAGTAGTTCCTATAATACAAAACTACAGTACTACAATGATTTACCCATTACATATTTTTAGTGATAACCTCACTTAAACATTAATGTACAAACTATATTTTGTTAATAATAGTTACACTTGGGAAAATTACACACTCTTACAAGAAACGAACATTGAGAACAGTTAGGTCTCGGTAGGAGACACCTTCTTATACTAGTAGGAATCATAGGGATTTCTAGGGTTTTCCAAACACTTACAGTTCATATACACTTTCAATACTTACAGTACATAGACTTACAAATTCTTACATACAAATTAAGACACTAAATACTTATGATCTCACCAGCTTCAAAGTTGATACTCGCTTTCAAAATTACTTGTATCCTCAGGTCATCATAGACAGGTACCGATGCAAGGAGAAAGGAAGATGGAGCTTCTTCACGACTTATCTTTCATTTTGATTTATGCTTTAGTGTTTATCAAAATTTGACAGAACACATTTGTATAATAATTATATTATTAATGCAATGGATGACGTTGTTGCTTGTTTACTACTTTACATTGTTGTTGATATTATACATGACGTCCTCCGCCCCAGAACGTTTCCGCCGTTCTTGGTTTTGGGGTGTGACAGATTGGTATCAGAGCATTGTTTATAGTGAATTAAGTATATCAACCCATAAAAGATATACTAACTATAAATACATAAGGGATTAAAAATACTCTGACCAAGAGTTTATACTTTAAATAGTAAAATATTTAAGTAAGTATAAGTGCTGCATTCATACTAAAATTAGTGTCACTAGGACAGTACAAAAGAATTACGATTGTTGGGCAACACAAGTGGGCTTAGAGACATATGATCAAAACTGGGAAGACCTAGCCTGATCGCCTATATTATCTGAGGGTTGACTAGCATGTGCCTAAGTTTAATTGTGTGGTTGCAACAATGCTAAAATCTTACCAACCCTACCATAATGAGAACAATAGAACATAACATTAAAATTTAAAATACTATAGGAGTATTTGTTGTTACTATAAGTACTTTATACTTGAGAATTAAAACGGGATCTTCATTAATAAGTTGATAGTTGCTAAGTGGATACACTAAAGCCACATGTAATTAGGATGTTATAGACTTAAAATTTGTGGAAATTTTGCCTTACCCCTATTCTGTGTGAATTTGGAACTAAGGTCACTTATTCGAAGGTCTATCCTGTTTAGATTACACATAGCTGGTATGCACTTCACAAATAGCGATGTAACTAATGAAGGTTTTCTAAATAATTATCTAGATAGTTCGTCTAATAATTATTCTCTTTCCCTAAATTCTCGCATAGAAAACATAGTTGGACTCTATCCCCTCGGCAACCAGTATCTTCCGAACGAAGTCATAGCTGGCTGGTTTGGAGAAGAACCAAAGAATGATCATCCTATCCCCTTGAATGATCACCATGATGAAGACTTTTCGTATGATACTAACTCCGAAACAGAGGTTGAGAACCTACCCCGAGCAGCTCCCTTTCCAATTCCTAACCCTCGTCCGGCTTTTCATGGCCCGACCCCCTGAGTGAGTAGAATGCTTGGAAACATGGATCCAAGGACAAGATCAGTCTATGCCATTTGATGGCGACCGAAGCTTTTACGACTTGAGCAATGGCGGGCTCAACAGATTGAGTCTTGCCAAATCTTGGTCCGCAGAGTGACCCGAAATGAGATTCAAGGCAGGACAGCCCTACATCAGATTACAGAAACAGTCGCCTATGCTAGAATGCATACCCTCCACACCATTCATCTAGAAGATGCTCACAAGAGATCAGAGAGAAACCATGAAACCCTGCTGCAAGCACAGGCTGAATCACGAGCCGCAGTCATAGAACTCTGAGTACGCCAGATGGTGTGCGAAAGACACCTACTTGACATGGAACGTCAATTGGTTGAACTAACAGTTCACCAGAGGGATGACCGTCGCCAGTAGTAGACGCTTTACTTTATTTCCTTATAAAGAGGAATCGTATTTTTCTATCTATGCCTGATGTGGCATTTTCTATGAAATTATCTTGTACCGTAAGTACTTTAGTTAGGTCTTTATGCTGTCAGGAACTATCTTTTGTGGATATGATGTAAGACCTTTACAAGGTCATTTTCTAGAATCTTTACATCGTGAATATCAAAGGTACTGGCAGCCGGCTAACTTTTGTGTCATCCTTCATTCAAGTACCCTTATCATTCTTTCAATAGAGTCTATCTGAATCATGCTCTGGTCAAGTCATTGGACTATAGCAAGTTAGATCCGAAGACATTTCCAAGTCTCTTTCAGTGGTTGGATCTTGTTATTCACCAACCCACGATACCTTGGCTTGCACAACAAATGTTTTGAGACCATTCTACGAATTTACTTCTACTCATTACTAGGACTGCATCATAGGGATGTAGGTCAAACCTTTCTTGAACATACTTCCATTCCGTACTAGGACTGCATCATAGGGATGTAGGTTAAACTTTCGAGAACATAGTCGTACTCTTTACATGAACAATCTAAGTACATCAAGGTCAACCAGAATCGCTCACAAAATCCTTATCTTTCGTGTTACAGAATCATGTCGTCATCCAGAAGCAACCAGTCGAACAGGGAAACCTCCGCTTTTCCTATGGACGCCGCTACCTTTCAAATAGCAGTTACAGCGGCCATAGTGGCTGCCGTAACCGCAATCCTTGCACACCGTAGCGCTAACAGCACCATCAATGCTGCTGATGGGAATGAAGTTTCCAATCGTGGTATCCATCCAGGAGGTCATCAAACAATAACAGCCACAGGCTCGCAAAGCCGAAAAGCAGAGAACAAGAAACGAAAGCGTCAAGCCCAGAAAGAACGCAAGAAATTCCAAAGGCTGGCTATGCAACAACAGCAAGTGGAAACCCCTACCGTTCCCGTACCAAGCAGACCATACAAAGGAACACTCCCGAAGTGCGACCGGTGCAACTACCACAACGAGGGAATGTGCCGATTCTTGCAATGCGATAATTGCAACAAGATAGGGCACATTGCTCGCTTCTGTAGAACTACCTCCACCACTGGGGCAAGCCTAGTTTGCTTTAATTGTGGTGAGTTTGGGCATTATAAGAGGGATTGCCCGAAGAAGGAAATCAAGGAAAGAACCCGTGTCCCCATAACTCCTACTCGACACTTCACTTCCACCACCAATATTGGTGCTGTCCAGATATGTCACCAATGCGGTGAAATTGGGCACTTCAAGAAAGATTGCACGATAACAAAGAACTCGGGTGATGATGGGAAGATTCTCAGGATCACAGGTGCAGGAGAGCCTACTCCGGAAACCACGTTAATGTAATTAAGGCGTTTCGTTGTAACAGACTTATAAACTATCTAGAACTAGTGCAACTAGAGTCTTACCTTTTGCGAGATCATGTCTGTATAGGAATTCTCGTGCTGCGTATACTTGTCTTTTGTAGTATATATTATTCGCAGCAATAGTCTTGTGGTAAATCTAAAGTACTGTAACTCTGTTCATGGTTGCACGGTTGTGTTTTGTCTGTAATCGTCTTATGTTTGAATCTAATGTCTGTAAGTTTCAATATGATTCCGACATTATCATACGACTCGATTAAATTTGATCCTCACAAAAACAGCTTTTTACGTACATCTCTTTCTTCTAGATCACTTTTCCAGCGAAGCCGTCATATCAGAACACCGAAGTACTCATGCCAAGAGTACCACTTAGTTATTTTCTTTCTGAAGAAATCCCCGAAGTACCACTCGTGCAGTACGTCAAGTTTAATCCAAGGATTCTGCGATTGATCTATCACTGAGTAATGGTATACATAAGAGTGATATATAATCAAGCTTCTACAGGTTTAGAATTGATGATTCCACTTTAACTTCTTTTTCCCCGATGGGATGTGAGCTTAAAGAAGAATCAGTTATTCGACTACCTTTTCAACCTTAATTATATGCGACTCGTATACCCAAAATTGTGATTGTGAAACCATGTATGAATTCTAATATGAACTTCAGGACGGAGGACTGCTTAATCCTACAAGTAATCACATCGTCATGTGAACAAACTTAGAACCCAGTACGACTCCTGTAAACAGATCGCCCTATAGTTTAAACACCTACGGAGATACAAGAACAGTCCGGACAACTTAACGAACTACACATAAATAGAATTAGAGGACTAGGTTTCTCACCCTAGAGAACCCCGGTCATATTCTCCCAGAGATCGATGGATTGCAACGTATGTGCCTCGGATACCGAGGACTCCGTCAAGATTTTCATAGAAATCGTTATCTCTGCCTCGCATAGATGAAATGGTTGAGCAAACGCAAGGAAAGAATTACTTTCAGGAATGGACCTGAGATCCGAATATCACCAGTCCGAGTGTTAGGGAAAGATATCTGGAAGACTATCTCCTGAACTCGATGCGGACACTTCGAGTCTGTAGTGATACCCTTCGGATAGGACCAATACGCCCATAGTTTTCATGAGCTAAATGAATAGGGTGCGTTTTTCTTACTTGGATCAATTCGTCATTTCTCCATGTAATGACTTACTTATCTACCCTCGTAGTAAGAAGAAAACCCATGGAGACACTTCCTACAGAGGAACTTTAGCGAAGTTCTCTAGGCACGAGTTTTGAAATTGAAGAGTCAAATTTCTATGACACACTGTTAGTAATGTGGGAAATTTTTGAGCACTCTTTCAATTTGTCAAAATCATTGAGCATTTATCGACACCGGAGACGCCGACAATCTTTCGCCAAATTCTAGGTCTTACCGACCTACCGTCTTAGTTCATTCAGAACTCCTCGCAAGCTACAGAAACCCGTACGACTTTGACCCAGCAAGGGGTGGCCTTTGACTGGGAGGTTAAGCAAGAAGAGGAACCTTTGGAATTCCAAGTGAGTTACCAAGCTCTTTAGGTTAACTCACTCTGAGAATGGCTTAATACGCTTCGTATCGCGTGGAAAGCTAAATCTAATATAGATAGGACCTCCGAGATTCTTATTAGAATCGATCCTGTGCCTCGCACAAACTAGACCTACTCCGCGAACTCAGTAACATACATCCTACTCTTCGCGTCTCGATCGTGGAACCATACCTTTCCGTTAGGACTCTTGTAAGTCCACTCGTCGAGATCCTCGCCTTCATATTAGAACTGTAGTGACCCTCGACTGAGAGGTCAAGCGGACGAAGAAACGTCGTCGCCCGATAGTGAAGGTTCGTTGGGATTCCAACCGAGAACCCGATTTCACTTAAGTGCGCTAGAACCAATCGATTAGGAAGTTTCCTCCTCACGACTCGATCATTCGTGCGTACTTCCTTGACTAAATTCTAATTTCGGGGCGAAATTCCCTTCAACAGGGGGATGATGTGACAACCCGGAATTTCCATTCTGAACAAACCATATCAAGCCAATAGATGTAGAACAGTTACAGTGAAAACTCAGATTTCGAGTATAAGTTTGGCAGTTTTCAGGATTTTTACACTTAAGGAAATATTAGGAGAGTGGATGCACTAGGGTTTTGTGCAACACTGTTATTCCAAGACTCTAGGACATTAGAGTTCGTTCCAGGAATAAAAATATTTTCTGCCAAAAATATCTCAGGACTATAAATAGAATTCTGAACCAAATTGGTTCATTAGTTGAATTCCAATTAGAGAAAAGCCAAATTCTCTCTCACGGATCTTCGGGTTTTTATCCCAAATCGTGAGTATACTTCTCTAGTTGTTTTATAATACTTGTTATAAGCTTAATAACATAGATTACATGCCAAATATGTGAGATCCGGGAGTTTACCGCCCAAGAACGTTCTTGGGGAGTAAACTCCATTTTAAGGTCCTAAAGGGTTCCAATGACCCTCAAAGCTTTAGAACTCAAACTAAGGGCCTCCAATTCATGCCTTATACCACAAAACAATTAGGAATCATGGCTAGAAGGGAGTTTACGGCCAAGGAGCTTCTTAGGCCGTAAACTCCAAGTTTTAAGTGCCAAAATGCTTTGAAACACTTCCTAAGGCTTAGATTAAACTAGGACAAGTACCCTAAAGTGTTTATAGCCTAGCAAACATAAGAAATCACAAGGAAAAAGGAGTTTATGGCCAAGACAAACTCTTGGGCCGTAAACACCTAAAAAGGGGTCAAATGACACCCTAAATCCTTCCTTAAGCCAAGAGACAAATTTGGGCATGTACCTAAATGAGTTATGGACTAGTTAAAACACTTAGAACTCCGTGAGTGAGGGAGTTTACGGCCCAAAAGGTTCCAGGGCCGTAAACTCCAAAAGATGTTGCCAAATGTGCCATAAACTCTTCTAAAGACAAGTACAAAAGCCTAGTTTAGTTCCTAGAAATGTTTGAGACTTGAAAACACCATAAAACCCTCCCAAGGGAGTTTACGGCCGTAAACTCCAAGGGAATATGGTCTTGGGGTCGTAAACTCCCTAAAGGAGTCAATATGGTACCCAAACACTTGTATAGCCTTGAAACACTTCACCACTAGAGTTGTAATAATTCTAAGCACCATTTCAAGCCTTGGTTGAGAGTTTACGGCCAGGAGTTTACTCCCCTGGGCCGTAAACTCCAATGAATATGGTCACTAGACCTTAAACTTCCATTAGGGGCTTTGCACTCCTTTGTTGCAACCCATTAGCCTCCTAGCACTTGACCAAAAGTGTTTTCCTCGCGCTTAAATGTTATTACTTGTATAATTAGTGTTTTAATCACTAATTATTTATATACATATGTTTTCATATGTAATTAGGATCATTGTGTGTGTCTAAGTCTTCACTTGACACCAAGCACTTGTTCGATCCTTCCGTACGATAACAGTCCATTCAATTCCAGTCACTTACTGCAGGTGAGTTCATACCCCTTAACTAATGTTTTAAACTATTTTTAAATGTTTTATGGGGGGATACAAGTAGAATCATGCTACTTCTTATATCAATCACATGTGATTAATAAGTAGAATTATGCTAGTTATTCCATCAATCACATGTGATTAATATACAACATTCAAATGATTTGGCTACTCATTAGCCGTTTTACCAAACGGTTTCCTTCCAATGATTTTTATAAACATTTTATATGTTTTAAACTACTTATTACACTGTACATCTTACTCTGTACATTACCTTTCAAACTTATTTACAACTGTGTTTCAAACAAATGTTTCCTTATACTTAAACTGTTTTACCAAACTTATGCCTTCAAAATGTTTTACAAACTCTTTTACTTATCAAATGCTTTTATTAAACTTTGTTTTTACTTCTTATAAATTGCATGCCCATATATGTATAGATATATAAGTAATGTTTAAAGGGCTTAGGAAGACCATCCGCCCTATTTCCTTTTTCTCGATTTGGATGTGGTCTGGTGGAATTTCGGGTGACCGTCTGAAGGTCATTTCAATATTAGTTATATATCAATTATACATATATATACATAAAAGTACTTCCATGTTCATGCGTACTATACACATCATTAGTAAGTTACCATCGGGGTAACATAGGATCATACTACTACAACTTCTAGATCAATGAGTCAGTTCATTCATGAGTCTATACATTACATTACTACGAGAACATTTACAACCATATTAGAAAGAGAACATATACACTATACTAGGAGGACAACATATACAACTATACTAGAAAGAGAACATATACAACTATACTAGAATGAGAACATATACAACTATACTAGGAGGAGAACATATACAACTATACTAGAACGAGAAACATTACATTACATATACAAGAATACGTTAATTATTGTGATTTAAATCGGAGCATGACTTAAATGACATGGCCCGAGTTGTAGCCAGAGTCTCTTGAAGGGAGAGCGTGAGTTTGCGTATAGATTCTATAATGGATTGACTATCCTACACCTTGCTGCTAGCTACAGCGGGACCTGCAGGTCTGCTGGTGCCAAACGTCATACATTATTTTCGACCATTCTTATGTCGTTGTAACCAGTTTATAGTATGAGTTTGTGTATAAATCTATATTGGATTGACTATCCTACACCTTGTTGCTAGCTACAGTGGGACCTGCAGGTCTGCGGGTGCCAAACGTCATTCCTTATTACGACCATTCGTATGTCGTTGTTACCAGTCAATAGTATGGTACAATTTATCACATAATGCCTTAATATAAAATCCGGTTTAAGGTAGTTAGTACAGCAGTAGTTCCTATAATACAAAACTACAGTACTACAATGATTTACCCATTACATATTTTTAGTGATAACCTCACTTAAACATTAATGTACAAACTATATTTTGTTAATAATAGTTACACTTGGGAAAATTACACACTCTTACAAGAAACGAACATTGAGAACAGTTAGGTCTCGGTAGGAGACACCTTCTTATACTAGTAGGAATCATAGGGATTTCTAGGGTTTTCCAAACACTTACAGTTCATATACACTTTCAATACTTACAGTACATAGACTTACAAATTCTTACATACAAATACTTACATACAAATTAAGACACTAAATACTTATGATCTCACCAGCTTCAAAGCTGATACTCGTTTTCAAAATTACTTGTATCCTCAGGTCATCATAGACAGGTACCGATGCAAGGAGAAAGGAAAATGGAGCTTGTTCAAGACTTATCTTTCATTTTGATTTATGCTTTAGTGTTTATCAAAATTTGACATAACACATTTGTATAATAATTATATTATTAATGCAATGGATGATGTTGTTGCTAGTTTACTACTTTACATTGTTGTTGATATTATACATGACGTCCTCCGCCCCAGAACGTTTCCGCCGTTCTTGGTTTTGGGGTGTGACAGAAACACATAGCGTTGAGGTATTATTTTATCAAGGATCATGTGGAAGATGACAATGTTGAAATACACTTCGTAAGATCCACTGATCAATTAGTTGACATATTAACAAAATCCTTGCCTGAAACAACCTTTAATAGAATTTTTCAAGGCCTAGGAATGATGGAAGCCGAATCTATTCCAAAACCACCTTCGCATTCATAAAGTTACAGCTGCGAGTCAATTCGAACGGTCATAGTAATTCGATGTCTACTTTGACACTGCAAATTGATGCAAACACTCGCAATGAATCGCAGTCCACTGTTCATTCGTGGTCCCGATCTTCCTGTATCCTTTTGTATATTATGTATATGATCATTTATCATGGTTTCATTTTTGAATTACTTCTATTTTACTTCTTTTTCAGAAAAACAAATATACAAAAATATTTTCTTTGTGTTAATTTTGTTTCTTTTATTTAGATAATGGAGAAGCTCATGAAAGATCACATTCGTAATCACTATCGGTTCATATGATGGGGCATGTATAAATCTCTTTACATATATACTAGCTAAGTGTCTCTAGAATCATGTTGTTGCATGTTGTCTGAAGCCTCGACGACTCTATGTTGAAGCCATAATGAATCGATTCTACCAATCATTTCTTCCTAATCAGGCTGCAAATTCACATAAGTCATAAGCTACCTTACTATTATCAATTTGAGTTAAGAGTTGTCTGCGTGGTCACTTTCTCATAGCAGAGGTACATTTGTTTCGTTGGAACCATCTCCACATTTCTCCATCACTTTTGCAATCATGATCGTAACCCTTGAGACTCTTAAAATTACCACTGAGGTTTACGGTTACACAACATTTGTGTTAATGATCTTAGTTTCGTTCAACCACGAACTGAGTGAAACCCAAAATTCAATACACTTTTATGAATTGACAGTGAACAATTGAATGTTCTAGATTTTTCACCAAGGAATTAACGAAAATCCACTTTCGTGGACTGTTCCAAGAAATATCTTTTTCTTTTATGAGATCTTAATGAAATGTGCTAGACCTAAGACATTTCTACCTAAAAGATTCAGTTTTTATTTATTTATTTGAGATTTCAATGTGAATCCATGTCACTTAAAATAATTCCCAAAACTTACTTGTTTAACTAACTACACTCGTCAAACAAGTACTCCTTCGAACTTTCGGACTTATATCAAGTTTTGTAATTTCCTTGGAGATAGAACCACCCAATAAAACCTTTAAAAGATACATTTCGCTGTTCTTAATAAACAGGTTATTGTAATTCAACGGGGAACCACACAAACACTTCTTAGTCTCTCTTAACGTCAAAGGAATATATCTTTGTCCGAGATCCACTTTTTGTGTTTTAAACAAGATATCATTAAAAATCCCACACATATGTATTACTTTATTTCTTTATCATAGACACACTATCACATGAAGATACTTATGATTTTCAAAAGTCTGGTTTGTGGTACTCACATTTATTTTCAATTTCGTAGTTCAACCCAATTTTACTTAAAAGCGAAAGTTCAAATCTATATGCGACAGTTGGAACGCAACTTAATTGCGAAAAGGTGAAGTTGACAAGACAATATCTCATGCATAGGAATTCAAATGGGTGCGTGAAATTTGAAACGAAATCTACTTTACCGCCGCCTGACGCACGTTTCTAACGCAATGGTTGTTAGTCGCACTTTTAATGGTGACTTTTTAGTACCCGATACAATCTCTCTCAATATTTTTCTCACCAAACAAATGGTATAAAGGGTGTTTGACGCTACATCTCACTTTACCACTCAAAAATACTCTCAAAGAATTTTGGTGATCAAAAAGCTCTCATCTATTCATCATCTTCTTCTTCATGAAATCATCAATGGCGGGTTCATCTAAAACTCCTTCTGTCCAAGAACAAACAGCATAGTCTTTGCTTATTACCATCAAGCCCAATCAAAACCTAGTGATTGATCTTGATCCTTACAAGTATGACAGTTATGTTCTTCCTATTGTTGAATGCCTGAAGTACTCTCCACTAATTATTGCTCTGAATAAGACAGAAAGCATTCCGATGTCTCTTTTTTCGAAAGCTTACTCCTCTACAAGTCATCTCAAGGAAGAATAGTGAATCACTTTTGAAGTTCAAAACATAACAACCTCCATCACCAAATCTCGCTTTACTCGGTCATATGGCTTGATCAAACAGATGACATGATTGATCCTGAATATGTCACTAACTCAAAAATCTTGGAAATATTCTATCAAATGGGGTACAAGGAAACCCTAACCACCGTTTCAAAGTTCACAAAACCTAACTTGTCGCCACAGTGGAATAAGCTCTTTACCTTATTATTCAAGGCTTTCTCTGAACGTGTAACGGGATCGAATTGTGCCAGTAAGCTTTTTATGGCGATCATTTATGGGATTTACATAGGGCTCGACATTGATTTTGGTGCTATTCTCTAGGCACAAGTTATTCAAAGCACACATTCTACTACTCTTCACAAGGAAATTTCATGTGCATGTTTCTGGACTATAATTGTTCAAAGGAAAATCGACAAGCTTTAAATCTGGTTATGCAAGATTCGTTGATGGATACTATTTCAAACTTTCACACTACTGGCATTATTCATGTTGAAAACTCCAAGTTCACATTTTTTTGCTCGATTCCTGAATCCATGCTTTGTGATGTGCCAACTGCTAGCAAGATTCTCAAAGGCTACTGGAAAACTCCTGCTTCATGTTTTCGTCCCTTAACTCCTGAGATGCAATCGATCATTGTTGAAGCCGAAAAACCAAAGAAAGGGGGTTAGAAAAGATGTAAGAAATGAGAAAAGAAATAAAGTGCTAAAGAGGGTCCATCTGAACCTGTTATAACCCCCAAGAAACGAAAGACACAAGATGGCTCATCTAAAGTAGCTCCTACACCAACATAGAAGAAAAAGATAAAGAAGATGGCTCACAGGCCTAGATCTCCAACTCCAAGTGACAATGAAGGTTTGCAGTCTGACTCAGACATTGGCGTTGAAGGGGATGTGCCACTCCAAAACAAAGACACTGTAACAACTTCAAAGTATGAGGTTTCGCAGCCAATTTCTTCGAATCCTAAGGTAACCATTGAGATTCCTGTCTCAATTCCAGTTTCTACTGATTTCTTGAGAATTTCTCTATTCCCTCTCCCATTGCCACGGTTTCCACACCCATCAGTACTGCTCCATGCCCACCTGTTACTTTGGGTGTTTCGCAAACCCCATCCATTTTTCCAAATTCCACAACGACACCAACAACATCTGTTGAGCCTCGTGGTTCTATCAACACATCTGATGCGGTGGCAGGAGCTTCAGGTTTCGCAACGGGTCATATCACACCGCCCATTTCCCCTCTTCGCCAAAATGACCCCGATATGATTTATCGTGATGATGTATCGACTTCGCATGATCCACCTATAATCCATTCAATATCAAGACTGGAATTGATGACGAAGCTCCCATCACGAGAGGGAAACTCAAGGAAATACACGAAAAACTGGACTCACTGCTTCATGCTTTAAAGGCATCATTTACTGATGATTATTCTCAAGAAACGGTCAAGTCTCTTCTTGAGACCCTTATGAAAGACCACTCTGCAAACCTTGAAAAGATGAACAAGGTGGTAGATGCTTCTACCACTGTTTGTAGCAACTCGACAGAAAAAATCGATAAACTAATTACTGATGCAATGGTATTCATGGAGAAGTTCCAGAGCTTCTTTGATTTCAACACTATGAAGGCTAACAAAGTCATTTCTAGCCTGGGCTCCACCCTTAAAACTGAGAAGGCGAAACTTTAGGAGGTTTGCACTGGTCTTACAACTAACCATGCTCAGTTCAATACCTCTATCTCCTCCCAAATATCTAAGCTTCAAGATGATCTCGGAACGGAGAGCAAAATAAGGGATATTCTTGCTGTCAAGACTGAAAATGTGAAAGTCCTTAAAGTCAAACTTGAGAATACTAAGAAACAAGTCAATGATTTGTTATCCGAAAAAGAAACTATGAAAAGCTATACCGCAGATGTTACTGGCATGCTTTTGGATATCATTGAGACTCGATACTTAATGATTACGATTACGGTGAAGAAACATCTAGCTGAGAAACTAAGGCTCATCTTTACCATGCTTCATCGACTGGAAGGTGTTCCGGAATCTAACTCCATTCCAAAACAAATGGGAGAAGGTATGTCATAATCTAAGAAGGAAGACCCCAAACCTTCAGCCAAACACACTGTCAAAAGCGAATCTGATCCTAAAGGCAAAGAAAAACTTTTTAGTGAAGAACGTATTGTTAACAACAGCAAAGACGAAGAGCCTAGTGAAAACGAGCTCAAAAGGAGAAAAGCACGTGAAGTAGAGGGGACTCTGAAGCGAATTCCGAACGAAGTTGTGGATTTGCCGAGTCAACATTGGTTGGAACTAGTTGTGCCATTACAGCTTCAGAATACACAAGATTCACAACTGGATCTCCCAATAAATCTAAAAGCCTTCAAGTTTCGCTCTTTTGTAAATGTAGTGAATGTCTCGTCCACTGATAGCGGCATTGACCATTTTCTCTTCTTATTCTATCTTAATCATACAAAGCCAGAATACGAAACGTGGATTGCTAGCAAAATTACTGCATTGAAGGTCACAGGTCGAATTGAAACCAACAACTTCCCAAATGAGAAGTTCTTGCTTGTAAGAGGTTTTACTAACTGTAATTCCAAAAGTTTTTGAAGTGAAGAAGTGAACTCGGCCTTGATGGACTCTCACCTTAATTGATGCAAATGGGGAGATTGTTGGGGATATAGTGTTGCGTCATTGTGCCTTTCATTTTGTCCATTTTGTTGTCAGGTTGGGCCTGTGCACCCGTAATTTATTTCTAGGGTTATAGTATTTAAGGTCCATGCATGCATCATGGTTTGTAACTTCGGTAATATTCTTGTAACCCTAAGCGCGCTTCTACAATAACAATTCTTCATCGAGTTCTTATGAGGCTGTGGGTTATAATCATTAAGCATATTTTGATCCTCTGTCGTGTTCTTGTTTTTAATCTGTTTTGAATCTAATCGATCTTTCAAGGTTTAATATCTTAATGATATTTTAATACAAACTCTTTATAAAATATACAACTTTATATAGCCCAATTTTTTGTTTTAACACATAAAAATCACAGCATAACATAATAAAATCTATTATACATCAATTCATATATTTAAAGAAGTTAAACCCAAGCTCTACCACCACTACCAACTACCGCACACCACCACGAACCACCTATGTACTGTCGTTATCATCATTCATTCCAAATCAAATTTGTATATAAAATCATTGATTTGATAGCTTAAATGTTATATCCACAGTTTAATAAACCAATTAAATTACTTATTCAGAGTTTACTATAAATATTTATAAAAATTAATACATTCTTAGATATTCATACAACACAAAAAATAAATATATTCACATGGAAATTAATACAAACATTCATACATAGATCATTCATATTTTAACATAAAATTCATTAAAAACTAACATCTTAATACAGTCAATTCATAATTCAGTACACAAAATTCACAGCTTAGTATAATAAATTCACAATCTAATGAACAAAAATTATACATTCATGACCATATTCTCAACTTAATACTTACATATATACCTTTAGATTTATATGTTAGTGCTTTTTTAAAAGTTTATTTACACAAATATTCACAATATAAGTTTTATATACTTTATTCAAAATTAGATAAAAATCATATATGTGTATAATGTTTCCTCAATCTTATATTTCAGAAGCAAACAAAAAATCTATAAACAAATCACAGTTTAATACCATTCAATTCTCATAGTAATACTATCAATTCACAGTTTAAAACAAAAAATTCAAATTTTAATATAGTCAATTCACAATATAAACAAAAAATTCACAGCGTAATGCAGTCATTTCACATTTTAAAAAAATAGTAACTTAAGATAGGAGTTTCACAGCTTGATGCAGTTAATCCAATATTTAAAACACAAAAATAAGCAACTTAATACAAAAAATTCACAGTTTTATATAAAAAAAGATATGTATTCACAACCATATTTTCAATTTAAACCTTTTAATACAGTCAATTCATAGTTTAATACACAAAATTTATAATTTAATACAATCAATTTGTAGTTTAATATAAAAAATTCACAACTTTGTATAGTCAATTTAGAGTTTAAAGAGAAAATTCACAAATCAATACATTCAGTTCATAGTTTTAAACGCAAATATCACAGCTTAATATACAAAATTCACTAATTTACCCAATAAATTCACAGCTTTATACAATAAATTAACAAGTTAATAAACAACAACTATGTATTCACACTTAAATTCATAGCTTAATAACATATCAAATTTGGTTGAGTCATTTCATCAAACACCTTGTATGTTTGTTTTTTTCAGCACTTCCTTTTGTAAATACCATCAATGAAAACATCATACATACACTAGATATAACCTGCAAATGCACAAAAATATAAGATCTGATGTCGATTTGATGGTGTTTTGACAAGAGATAAGAGAGACAAAGATGGAGAAGAGTTAGAGAGGAAAAGGATGTGAAACATAATAGATATGGTACACATCCGACAAACATGTCGCCGACGATGGATCATGTGAGTACTCTTTTTTCGGTGTGGACTCGTGTGGACATGTTTAAATGAAAATAAATAAAAAAATCAAAATAAAAATCAAAAAATTAAGCATACTACTATATTGGAGAGAAAAGAAAACGGAAAAAAAATAAATTAGATCATTAAAATTGGATTATGGAATCATGGATCATTTTTATGATCCATGATTCAATTTTAATGATAAAAAAAAATCAATTTTTTTCTCGAATATAGTATTATGCTTGATTTTATAATTTGTATTTTTTTTTATAATTTTTTAAGGTGTCCACATCGAAAAAAAAGTCATCAACGGAACCGGAACATATATATATATATATATATATATATATATATATATATATATATATATATATATATATATATATATATATATATAATTCAATTATGGATTATTGATTTAATAAAGATGGGGACTCAAAATCATTTGGGAAAAGAAAACATGCCAATAAATTTGATTCGTGATACTTTTGCCACCCATTTCAATTTACAAAATATCTTTTCCACTATTTCCAATATATTCTAATTTCATTATTACTGATTCTCTAAACCCTTTTGATATCCTTAAGCATCATGCACTCAAAAAGCCGTAAATGATACTTGTACACATTTTTGTAGTATTTTTTACACAGAAAACGTTTCTTTTCCTTTTCATGGAAAAGAATAAACGAAAAGAAGATAAACGCTTCTTTAATTGCATTAAAACGAATCAAGAAATAAAAACATGATTGATATAGCGCAAGTTGTAATTAACTTGTGCATGCATATGCGCATTATATTCGGATTCCAAATTCAAAGTCGTAATATTAATAAATTCTAGAATAACTTTAATACGGGTGAAATATATGTTCATCATTTATATGCCAATTGTTACTTTAGCTAGAACAATAATGCTATCTGCACTGCATCATTTATCTTGTGTTTTAAATGCATGTTTTGTGGTCTAAATTAGTAAATTCTATGGGTCCATTACTTTATTGTTTGAATAACATACTTAGTTGTAAGAATTTTAAAGTCATTATTTTATTTGATTATCTCAGTTGTTCTTATATGAAGTTTTCTTTTCTTTTATTATATACTCCGTACGTTTTAGCCATTTTTGGGTAGTGATCTTCATATTTCCCGCATCTCCTATTCCGAGTCAATATTTGTTTCAGTGAACGAGTTTAGGTGCGTAACACTAATTTTGTAGATCAAACTATCGGTTAAATATGATATGCATCCTTTGTTACTTTCTGTTATTGTTTGTTATTGACATTTTAGTCCAATAAACTTATTCAATTTGTTTTAAAATGTGACTAATTTTTATTTTTATTTTTATTTATTTTTTAACTTTAAAGAATTGAAGTCCGAGTTTACCATTTTAAAACCTCTATATTTCACTTGGTTCATGGGCTGGAAAAATGTGTGTCATTTAATAAATGACTGTGCTATGTCATTAAATGAAATGGCCACGTGTAGACCCTTGAATCTGAAAGGTTTTAAATTAGAGAGACTATAACATTGTTCTTTACTTTTTTGTAGGATAATATTATAGAAATGTACAAAAAACAAAACAAGAAAATATAAAAGGTTGATACATGCCTTTAACACACTGTTCTTAAAACATATTCATCAGTTATTGCGTGTTTGTTTCCTAGGATACAACAATTAGATGTATTTCTTAGAGATCACTCAAACCTAGATTAGGTCTGGATTATATATTCACAGCAGCAAGAAAATAACAATAAAAGAGAGAATGAGAGTATTTTTGATTATCTCTAATGACATGTAGTTTATACAACAACCACCATTTAATTGCCATAATTAAACACCCAGATTGTACTGAAATGGTGTTTTAATAGTATCATTAATATGAGTTTAAATCTAAATATTAATTAAAATGTCAATTACAAGTTACAGAAAGAAAAAAAAATATTTACAAAAAGATCCTTGAACTTTTCTACTAACACACCCTAGTACAAAAGTTCAAGTCTTACAAAGCTTATAAGCCTTTATAATTATATACTCAGTCTTTATCGATTCACCACCCATGTGATGAACTAAAACTCATTAATGTTTTTTATTACCTTTTTGTCACTCTCACTTTAATGATTAATTTTTCATTCATATTAAATCCGTTTTGGACGTGTGATATAACGAAAAGAAGGTATCACAGAGAAGAACACAAACATATAACCATTTATTCATTTTAATAAAGGTTTAGGGTTCGAATTTCGTGTTAGCAAAATTGGAAAATCCATTTTTACAAATTGGTTAAAACCAATTTTCCAACAATCTCTCACATGATTGAAAATTTATCAAACATTTTTAAGCTACCTACACAAATCCAACAGTTGAATCATGCATATGATAGGTATATATATATATATATATATATATATATATATATATATATATATATATATATATATATATATATTACTAGAGGACTAGTAGACTCGATATCCTTGAACTATTATGTCATTTGTATAAATAATCAATACATGTTTCACATGATTCTTGCTGACCTAGTTATGTTCTCATTGATGTGTCTGTTATGGTCATTGACACTTGCTTGTTTATGTAAGATATTTTATGAATAAATCCATACAACTCTCTTTGAACCGACGCCACTACTCTCTCACATAGGTGACTCTGTGATAATCATTAAAAGCTAATTTGTGATGATTTTCAATTTATCATCAACAACTATAAGCTTAATCTACATCACTATTTGTTTTAGGAATGGGTTGGTGTTAACCCCCACAGTGATTCATAAATGTTATATGCAAGTAGTTTTTCCCATTGAACTTAGATTTTGTGATCACCAGTCAACTGGGTTGGGTTTTCCTTCATAATAACTTAATAATCCATGGGTTTTAGTCCTATTCCTCATAACGGCCTCTCATTTCAATCATTTCGTTAGCAAATCCACAATTTATATTGACTTTATGTAGTCATTAAAGATAATTCATATTGAGATTCATTGTTTAATAGTGTTATATCTTTGTCAAATATGTATAGACTTACCATCATGTACACATATAGGAGATATTGGCTTATCATGGGATGTCTCCCAAAAACTTACAAAACCCTTTAGTTCAGTGTCCAACCTTGGATAAACTTGTAAATTTGTTCTCCTATATTTTCCAACAAATGTTTACCATTATCAATATGGTTCTTAGTAAACCATAGTTACCACTATTGATTGGATATGCATAATTGTGTTAACATAATATGATAAACATACATATGTACATGTGTTTGTGAATTCACAATAACATTTCCCAAATGTAATTATAAACATACCATACTTGAGTCTCGTTGATTTTTTATGCAATTTCTGGATTTAACCATATACATGTAAAATTGTTAAGGTATTCTATGTGGATGTTAGTTGTCACACCCCCGAACCAGACGGCGGAAACGTCCGAGGGCTTGTGGGACTTAAATTGAATATAATCACAATGAATATACATGAATCATAACATAAACATCACCATGCATCAATATATTACAACCGACATTGTTCACATCAAGTACATTTTTTTAGCATTACAAATGCATACATAAATTGTTCGATAGTTTTAAAAAGCAAAACACACTAACATACTTGGTACTTATTCCTCAGCTTACCTGTTACCTGAGAATACAAGTTATTTTGAAAAACGGTCAACATATGGAATGTTGGTGAGTTCATAAGCATGTTTGATATGAAAATGTTTTGTGTAATTTGAACGAGAACAACCCAGAAAATCTGATATTTTCTGAAAAGACCATTGTTTGTGAAAAAGGTGTGAAGATCCGTGAATATATGCATGATGATTTCAAAACATGTATAATTGAAGAACTTAGTATTAAACGTACAAGTGAAAATGTTGAACTTCCCCAGAAAACCCGATGTTTTCCACATACATAAAATACAGTTATTTCTCAAATTGTTATACCGCCACAATGAATGATTTTGATTACTCTTCTTTGATTACTCGGATGGTTTTGGATTAATTAATGGTTGTGAGTCGTTATAACCATGCATGATAATGACTAGTTTTAACTACAGACTACGAACGATCCTTAGACGCGTCGCCCATTATTACTCACTTAAATCCAAACAACCTTGATTACTTTTGATTAAAAACCTGAATATGTTTACTTTGATTACTCATAAGCCTAGCAAACGAGGAGAAGAGAAGTACAAAGTCCTGCTGCTTCCGTGAGTTTATTTTAGGCTGTTGGGTGTGCGAAGGACACATTGGCCGATTTCACATTTGATTACTTTGACCCTATTAGCAATGATAATGGGCTACTAAAAGCCATTGAGGGTCCTTTCAATAAGGAATTAGGTCATAGAAGGCCAATAACATATATTATCGTTATCCCTTGGGCCCAAAGATCATGTTAATGGATTTCAAGGGTCCAACAAGCATGATTGAAGCCTTTAAGCCCAAGGATTTGGAATGTTTACTTGCCTTAGGTATTGTACAATTGTTGGTGGGTTTGATTGAACGATTGTTATTTTTGTATCGACTCGAGGCCGATCGATTTGTTTATAACGATAATAGGAGTTATACGTGTATTCGTCTTTCAATTTTTTTTAAGTCGTAGATTAGTATTTTTGACTCAATACTCTATAAGTAAAATAATTGGTTTAAAAATAGTGGTTTAACCTTTTCAGCCCCTTTCTTTTTATAAAAATAACAATTTTAGTCATTTATATGAAAGAAAAGACATTTTAAACCCTTAAGACATTTTCTTGACACTTTTACATCATAAACTTGTTCAAATGATGTTTTTAGCTCAAAGTTTATTCTTTGGCAGTTTCAGTCCTTCCAGAAAAGTGTTTTTCGGTTTAAAACCCAAACTTTTGCAACTTTTACAACTTTGGCCCAAAATCCAAAAACTTAGCATTTTTTTATCCTTTTTGGAAAAGAAAGACATTTTTAACCCTTGAAATAGTTTAGTTTAATTTTTTATGCCCTGTTTTGAAGAAATTACCATTTCAGCCCCTTTAATTTCATGATTTTTGCAACTTTGGGCTTGTTGGGCCGAAAAGACGAAAAATTTAGCCCATTAAGCTAATATTTACATTTTAATTCCTTTGAAGTGCATAATATTCATAAAAACATTTGTTGTAACTGTTTTGACTCCTTTGACCCTTAAGAAAACCATAAGTGACAATTTTTTACCCAAATTTTGTTTATTTGATAATTTAAGTCCAAAAATGAGTTTTATGTTGAAATATGTTTATCATAATCTTACGAGTTAATATTCTTGACTTGTTTAGTATAATATAATTTGGATCATGTTTGCTTTCCTTATTATGGCATAGATCTCGAGATTTCTTCCCTTTTGGTTAAATATTCATCACCAAAAACACATAAAATCACATATACATGCATAAAATCATACATAGCATACACATACACATAAATCTACACATTTTCTTGTATTCTACCCCATAAAACATATAAAAACCGAAAAAGAGAGGGTTATGAACTCAACTTGAGTTGTGGGTTCGGTTTTTGAAGAAGAATGGAAGTAAGTGATGTGATTTTCGGCTTTAGCAAGCTTTCTTGGAAGATCTCGAACTTAAAGAGTTTTCTAGGAGTATGATCACCAAAAACTTGTTTATAAGGAAGGATCTAACAAGAGAGAAGAGTTGTATAACTTAGACATGTAAATACTTACCAAAGAATGATGATTATCTTGTGAAAACCTCTTGAAACATAAGCAAAAGTCTTGAGAATTTTTGGATGAAGAAATGGATGAGTTTAGAGAGACTTAGAGAGAGTTTGTTGTGATGTGTGTGTGTTTTGGGAGGCTCTCGGCCGAGTAGAAGAAAGAGAGAAGAAGAGAGGTACCTTTTGAGTTGACATGCATGAAAATATGAGATTTTGCATGGGTTTCCAATGGGTAAATGTGAGGTGGCAAGTGGATGTCAACTCTCCTCCATTTTGAGTAGTTGGGCCGAGAAGAGGAGAAGGAGAAAAGGAAATTTGGGTTTTTTGTTCTTAAGTCCATCTTATGGCCCATTAGGTGATTTTCGGCCCAAATAAATCAAGGAATGATTTTTATGATCCACTAAGGCTATATAAATTTGTTGTGGTCCAATAAGGCCCATTAAAGATAACCTAGTTCATTTTAGGCTTATAAGGCCCAAAATATTAAGTTTCATGTATATGGGTCCAATTAGGGCCCATTTGAGAGTTCTATGCTCAAGATAGTTAAATTGGAAGCTTATTGGTCCATTAGGCCCAATAAGGAAATCCTAGTCCAAAATGGACTTAAACCGGAATTTCTAGGGTTTCCAATTGTTTGTTGACTATTTGCAGTGCTTGTATAAAGTGCTTGATGGAAGATTCATTGTTATTGAATAAGCATCATGCATGCTTTCATATTTTTGGTTCACATTTGTTATCGTTGTTGTTGTTACAAGGCATCAAAATTCCTAGTTATATAAAGACTTTCAATTTACACATTTTGTTGCTTTCCTTCAGGTAAGGTAACTGCAAGTCAGTTCCATGTAGATTATACTTCAAAATCTACATTCATAGGTATTAGTTTCATATTAGAAGTACATACTTCAAAATTTCAAGAAGTTACAACTAAATATACTTATAAATGATGGGTTTTGAGCACTACAACAATCTTATGGTGCATATACAAACCTAATGTTGTGGATCTAATTTTTCTCAAGATATACATGCAATTTTCATTTTATCCGAAGCATGAACCCTAACTATCATACAATTTTGAGATTTACAACATAAAAACAAGTTAAATGAATACCTCTGTGTTGTAGCTTGTAGAACTTCGCCTTTCAAAAGCTTAGTACCTCATATGTGATACCTCAAATAAGTCACAAACACTAAGAACAATGGAGGATTATGAGAGAGAGGCTAAGAGGCACCAAAAATTGGCTAAGGTTTCTTCTTGGAATTTTTGGCAGATTTACCTAATAAGTCCCCGTTAATTTAATCAGTCTCTTTTGATTACTAAATTAATTTCTGATCAACACCAATTAAAAGGTATGATTTCTAAATTAATATATTATTCCTATAATATATTAATAAATCATAAATAACCTCTTTGTCAAAAATCCATCCTATAAAGTTGCTCTGGTGAAGGCAACCCAAAGGACCATACTATTATCGGGTCAAGTGCATACCAATTATAGTCATGGGCTTAGACACCTAATCCAATAGTCTCCCACATGGATAAGTCTAATAACTATAACTAGCAATGCAACTTCAAAATCCGATCAACATTTGTAGCTCTCAAAAGCCACTTTCCAACTCTAATCTAGTAAATGACTCGTCCTTTAGATTAGTGATCATATAATCCTCTGTTCTTCAAGATATCGAGTGGACAAAAACATGGAATAAAGTCATACTCATTGTTCAACAGTTTATTTCCTAATTTCTTATTTGTTTGACATAGAACTCACTTGAACACATCAATTGATTACTGACCAGGCTCGACACATAAGTCAAAACAAAATCATCGAGGGGCCCATGATATCGCTTTTAATCCTTTTAGAATAAAAGGAACATATAAACTTTGACTTATATACTTGTACTAATTACTTGTTAAATTATACACAACAACACATTTTATAACATCAATTTTCTGATGCATTTTCGTACTATCAATGCACAACCAACTCATAATCAACAAATCATATATCTTGGTTTGAACACTATACGATATTATTGTCTCACAATCACTCGTTATAAATTCCATGAAGTGATTTATGTGAGCGTGGGTTTAATCCAATACTCAAATCTTATTTCAAGAGCACTCATGAATGTTGTAGCAAAGTTTTGCTATGTACAAACACCTTAGACATTGTACAAGCCAATTCATGACAATCTAACTTCATAATATACTTCCAAAGCATGATTGACTGTGGATAGTTCGAACAATCATATTATTCTCAAAGTTAAAAATGCAAAAGTCAAACATAAAATAACCAATTGACAGAAGACAGTAAAATTTACTTATAAGTAAAACCCTTATTATTTAATCATCAAATGTCAATTACATTTATTTATTACAAGTTTCTAACTGCCTATCTAATCACTAAAACTAATATCGTCCATTAGGCCAACGTTCTTAGCATGTTGCAAATGGTTAACACTACTTAGTCCCTTCACAAGGGGATCTAATGGGTTATCCTCTAATGATAACATCTTCACAATGAGGAGTCCCTCTTCTACTCCTTGGTTAAGACAACTGCACCCTCGTTGTCGAAGAAAATCCCCATAGGCTCCTTTACAGCTGGTACAACTCCAAGGTCTTTGATGAAGCTCTTTAGCCATATTTCGTCCTTCGACGCTTCACTTGCTACTGTGTACTCTAATTCACACGTTAAATCAGCTACAGTCTCCTGTTTTTAACTTTTCCATGTTACTACTCCTCCATTTAGGGTAAATACCCAGCCCAAATGAGAGCGGAAATTATCACTGTTGGTCTGAAAGCTGGCATCACTATACCCTATCACTCTCAAGTCATTACTCCTACTGAAGGTAAGGACCTAGTCCTTAGTCCTCCACAGGTACTTAAGAATGTACTTACTACTATCTAATGAGTTCGACCAGGATTCCCTTGATATCGGCTAACCTTGCTCAAAGCAAAAGCCACATCAGCGCGAGTACATGTCATAGCATACATGATCGAGCCAACGGCAGAAGCATATGGTACTCAACTCATTTCTACTATTTCGGCATCCGTACTTGGACTCTGAGTCTTACTCAGTTTGGTATTGCTCTGGATAGGTAATTCTCCTTTCTTGGAATTCTATAAGTTGAAACGTTTCAACACCTTGTCCAAGTAGGTCCTTTGACTAAGTCCTATTAGTATTTTACTCCTATTTCTCAATATCCTTATCCCTATAATGTAAGCAGCTTCTCCGATGTGACAACCCGAAATTTCTATTCTGAACAACCATTCACTTCAACAGAAGTCATAACAGTTTCTACAAACTTTCAAGCTTTTTGGAATAAGTTTGAGTGTATTAAGATTAGTACTTCAGGACATATTAGGAGAGAGGATGCCCCAGGGTTTATTGTGCAACAAAAAAGTCCCAAAACTCCAAGAGTTTGGATTTTACGGCCTAAACTTGGTGTTTATGGCCGTAAACCCTAAGAGTACATATATGGCACATAGCCATTTAAATCACTTTTTCACTTTTCAATAGCAAATCTCTAATCCTCTCAAGTAGCATTTGAATTTTCCTTCTTGATCTTCAACTTGTAAGTGTTTCTAACCCTAATAAGTTGATATATTGCTTAATCTAGTGATCTAACGTGATTCCATCCATGAAATCATTCCAAAAGTATAGATCTTCAAGTTTCACCAAGAACACACACTAGTGTTCTTGGACTTTTAGCAGCTTTTCAAGCTGCTATCTTGTAAGTACTCCTACCCTAGTGTATTGTAATCCTTTTTACACTTCTAAACATCAAGAAAACACCTTAGAAACCCAAGATCAAAGGTGTTTACGGTCCAAGAACACCTTGGACCGTAAACCCTAAAAAACGTGCCAAGGTGTGCCCTAGTCCCTTGTAAGCCTTAGAAACTAGCATAGATCCCTTCCTTGATGAGCTTAGCACTTTAAAACATCAAAAGACCATAAAGCATTTGGGTTTACGACCGTAAACCCAAAGTCAAATAGTCCAAGGACCGTAAACTCCATTTAGGAGTGAAATGGTCCCCTAATCACTTCCATAGGCTTGTACTTCAAGTAGAAATGCTTCTAAGGACTTGTAAAGCTTCAAAACTCAAAATGGTCAAAGATGCATGAGTTTACCGCCATAAAATCATGGGTTTACGACCGTAAACTAAATGAGTTATGGTCACAAAACCATAAACTCAAATGAACGGTTCCCTTGAACCCTAAACTCAATCGCAATGTCCTACAACACTTAGATGCAATCCTTGGGACTTATAACACTTATATAAGGTGTTTTACATGTCCCAGGATGTCTTAACTTTGTTAATTAGTTGTTTAAAGACTAATTGGATACATATACGGGATATTATATGTTAACTAGGATCATTGTGTGTGTTCAAGTCTTCAATTGACACTTAGCATCCTATATAGTCCGTTCATCCAAACCACTCACTACAGGTGAGTTCATACCCCTTAAATAACCCTTTTAAATGTTTATAAATGCTTTTATGGGGGGAATACAAGTTGAATCATGCTAGTTAGTACATCAATCACATGTGATTAATAACTAGCATGCTAATGGATTTTTTACATTTTTAGTTGTTTTACCAAACAGATTACTTCAAATGGCTTTCTCAAACGTTTTTCCATGTTTAAAACTCTTTATCAAACTGTCTTACATACTGTATGCTTCCTTTCAAACTCTATTACAATTGTGTTTCAAATAAAGGTTTCCTTATACTTAAAACTATTCTTATCAAACAAACTGCTTTCAAATCGTTTAATAAACTGACATCAAGTCATCATTTCTTAGTTATTAAACTTTTTAAAGGTTTTACAAAACATGTTTTACACTTTTATATTGTCAAATGCATGCCTATATAGGTATAGTTATATAATAATGTTTAAAGCACTTAGGACGGCTAACTCACTTTATTTCCTTTTCCTCGTTGGGATGTGGCCTTAGGGTATCCGTTATTCGTCCGAATGTTGTCTATATATTAGTTATATATTATGTATGCATATAAAGACATAAAAGTCCCATCATTAGTTCAGTACCTTTGGGTAGCAAAGGCATACTTCGGTTATACACGTATATTACTAGTTGCTATAATAGGTATAGTTAGGAGATACTACTTACTATTCCATGTACAAGGAATCATACAAGAGTCAGTTCATTCATGAGTCCATAAAAATACAATACTTACTATATGAAGAGATACAATTACAAGAATACTAATACAATACATACTATATGAAGAGATACTATTACATAGATACTATTTCATAGATACAATACACGATAACAAAAGAGAGCACGTAGTAAAGAGAAACAAGGAGGAAGATACAATACACGATAACAGAACAAATATAACAAGGTGCTATAGCATGGAACAATTACATGATCTAACTATACCAATGAATCACTAACACATTGTTCTAAACAAAAGGTGATAGTTATATTGGGTATACATAATCATAATAGTGTGGATGTTCACGGCTTGCAATCATGCAGGGGTCGCTTTTGGTTCCCAAAATCTCTTGACAGGGGAGCGTTTATTATGGGATCTAGCCATCACATTATGCCTTAACCCTCAATTAAGCCAAATTAGTACAAAAGTAGTCACTTATTACAAATACTACAGTACTTACACTGTATATACGACAATTACAAAAGGATATAAAACTCCAGTTAATATATTATTAATACCTTTATTATGTGTCATATTCACTTAATCGATGAGGTAGATTAGATTTGAATAATAATAGTCGTACAGTTGGGTCTTGGTAGAGGCTACTTTCAAAACAGTCGGGTCTTGGTAGAAGACTACTTTCAAAATAGTCGGGTCTTGGTAGAAGACTACTTTCAAAACAGTTAGGTCTTGGTAGAGGATTACTTTTTATACTAGTAGGAAATATGGGATTTTCTAAGGTTTTCAAACGTTTACAATTACATACAAACATTTTCATACTTACACAAACTTTCCTTCAAACAATTACAAGTCTTTCCTTTACAATTTTATGAATTAAAGGCACATAAATACTTATGAATTCACCAGCTTTATTGTTGATACTCGCTTTCAAAATAACTTGTATTCTCAGGTCACAAATAGACAGGTACGACTACCAGTTTTTATGAAGACGGAGCAGTCAGGACTCGCCTTTTATTTTGATTATTCATTATGTTGTTTTATACCATGAAAGAACACACTTGTAAATAAAATTATACTATTAATGCAATGAATGATGTTGTTGCTTGTTTACTAATTTGCATTGTTGTGATACTTTACATGATGTCCTCCGCCCCATAACGTTTCTGCCGTTCTCGGTTTTGGGGTGTGACAGATTGGTATCAGAGCGTTGTTTATAGTGAATTAAGTATATCAATCCATAAAAGATATCCTAACTATAAATACAATGGGATTAAAAATATTCTGACCAAGAGTTTATGCTTTTAAATAATAAATTATTTAACTGAGTATACATACATCCATTCATACTAATATCAGTGTCACAATGACAAGAACAAAAGTATTACGATTGTTGAATATCACAAGTAAGCTCGGGGATATATGGTCAGTCTTGGGTGGCAATGTTGGATGGTTTCGAGAAAAAATAGAGGATGATCATCCAATCCCTTTGAATGATCACCATGCTGAAGAACTTTCTGATAATGCTAACTCCAAACCCGAAGTTGAGAACCTACCCCCGGTAGCTCCCATTCCAAATCCTAACCCTCGTCCGTCTTTTCATGGCTCGATGCCTCCTTGGGTAGAATGATTGGAGACATGGAGCGAAGAGCAAGATCAACCTATGTCGTTTAATGGAGACCGAAGCTTCTACAACTTAAGCGATTGGGGCTCAGCAGACAGAGTTCTACCAATTCTGGTCCGTAATGTTGCCCAAACGAGAGTTTGGGTAAGATAGCTCTCCATCGTATCGCAGAGGTTGATGCCAATGTAGGAATGCATACCATCCACACCAATCGCCTTGATAATGCTCGTGACAGATCTGAGAGAGACCATTAGGCCCTGCTGCAAGCACTGGCTGAAACTAGAGTCGAACTCATAGAGCTCCGAGTATGCCAGAGGGTGTACGAAAGACACCTGCTCGATATGGAACGTCAACTAGCTGAACTAAGGGTTCACCATAGGGGTGACCGTCACCGGTAAGAGATGCTTTACTTTCCTTCTTTGTTTTAAGGAATTGTTTTGCTGTCTATGCCCTATGTGGCACTTTTCTATATAACTATCTTGTATTGTAGGTACTTTTAGTTAGGCCTTTATGCGGCCAAAAGTTTTCTACTCTGGATGTGATGTAAGACCTACTCCAAGGTCATTTTTCCCAAACTTATTACGTCATGAATATCAATGATATTGGCAGTCGGCTAATTTCTATGTCACTCCTTATTTGAGTACTTTCATCATACTATCGTTGGAGTCTATCTGAAACCCACTCTAGTCAAGTTATTAGACTAGGGTAATTTAGCTCAGGGATCATTCCTAATTATCTTTCAAAGGTTGGATCATGTTATTCACCAACCAATGGTACCCTGGTTTAGATGGCAAACGTCTTGAGACCATTCTATGATCTTACTACTACTCTGTACTAGGACTGCATCATAGGGATGTAGGTCAAACCTTCGAGAACATACTTCTATTCTTTACATGAACGATCGAAATACATGTAGGTTCAACCGTAATCGCTCACAAATTCATTTTCTTCCCATGTAACAGTATCATGTCGCCGATGAAAAGTAATCAATCCATCAACAAAACACCAACTCTTCAAATTGATGCAATTACCATTCAAGCTGCAGACTCAGCTTTAGTGACAACTGTTCTTACTCACCATAACGTTAACAACACAAATGTTAGCGGGATGGTTATCAATAATTCCAATCAAGGTAACAATCAAGTACATCATCGAGTAACGAACTACCATGACACTCCGAATCCCAAACCCAAGAGTAACAAACGAAAATTATGGGATAAGTTTAAAGGCAAATCACCCCGAGGGGCGAACAAGAAAAAATCACCGGTGGAAGCCTTTATGGCCACGACGTCAACAATTCCTACTACCATCCCTAGTAGCATCCCAGTTATCCTTGAACCAGCCAGACAGTATGCTGGTAACCTACCAAATTGCAATAAGTGCAACTTCCATCATCTAGGTAGTTGTCGTCTGTTGCACTGCAAGAATTGCAACACGAACGGACACACTACCCGCTTCTGCAGAACGTGGATCCAACACATTACTTCAACCACCAATGTTGAAATTTCTTGGATATGCCATCTATGTGGTGTAATGGGACATTTCAAAAGGGACTGCCCAACAGAGAAGGGTGACGGTGGAACAGGAGGAGTTTGACCTTAGAATGGAAAGAGGCAACGAAGGACCCTACTATAGTATAGGTTCACTTCTAATCGTCAGTATTATGTATGCTTTTAAATTGTTTTAAAACTAGTGCAACTCGAGTCTTATCTTTAGCGATATCCCGTTAGTAAAGGGACCCTCGTGTTGCGAGTACTTGTCTTTTGTAGTATACCATTTTTGCAGCAATAGTCTTGTAGTAAATCTCAAGTACCGTAACTCTGTTAAAAGTTGCACTGTTGTATTTTTTCTGTAACGCCTTTATGTTCAAATCTAATGTCTATACTTCCAAATAAGTCCGATATTATCATACAACTTGAGTCAATTCGATCCGCACTATACCAGTTTCGTGCACACATCTCCTTCTCTGAAATCGCCTTTCTAACGAAGCCGTCATTCCAAGAACTCCGAAGTACTCGTGCATAGAGTACCTTATACTTTTATCCTTTTCGAAGAAAACTCAGCATACCTCCCCGAAGTACCACTCGTACACTACGTCAAAGTTCAAACCAAGGACCTTCACGGTTGATCCATCGCTGAAGAATGTATACACAAGGGTGGTATATAATCAAGGTTCTACATGTTTAGAATTGATGATTCCACTTTAACTGCTTTTCCTCGTTGGGATGTGAGCTTAAAGAAGAATCATTTATTCGACTACCTTTTCAATATTAAATATATATGACTCGTATACACGAGACTGTGATTGATGAACAACGTATGACTTCTAATATGAACTTCAGGACGGAGACTGCCCAATACTACGAGTAATCGCATCGTCATGTGAACATACTTAGAGCCCAATATTGCTCCTGTAACCAGATCGCCCTACGGTCTAACGCCCACGGAGATACAAGAACCATCCAGACAACTTAACGAACTACTCAGCAATGGAATGAAAAGACCAAGCTTCTCACCCTGGAGAGCTATGGTCTTATTCTTCAAAAAGAAAGACGAATTGTTTCATCGGTCCATCGACTTCAGAGACCTCGACAAGATTTCGATTAGAAATCATTACCCTCTGCCTCGCATAGAAGAATTAGTTGAACAACCGCAAGGAACTATTTACCTTTCAGAAACAGACTTGAGATCTGAATATCATCAATTACGAGTGTTAATGAAGGATGTCCCGAGGACAATCTTCCAAACTCGATACAGACACTACGAGCCCGTAGTGATACCCCTCAGATCAGACCAATATGCCCGTAGTATTCATGAACTTAATGAATAGGGTACGCCATTCTTACTTGGATCAGTTTGTCATCCTCCTTATAGATAACCTACTTATCTATTCACGTAGTAAGAAAAAGCAAAGAAACATCCACGACTCAACTTACCCAGCGAACTTAGTAACATACATGTTAACCTCCATGACTCGAACTTGAAAAAGTACCTTTCCGTCAGGACTCTTGTAATCCCACTCGACGAGATCGAGATCAACAAGAACCTCACATTTGTGAAAGAACCGTAGCAACCATGGACCGAGAGGTCAGGCGAACGATTCAGAACCTCTTCCCATTAGTGAAGGTTCACTGGAATGCCAACCGAGCACCTGAATTCACTTAGGAGCGCGAGAATCAAGCGATTAGGAAGTATCCCCATTTCTATTCTCGATTATTCATGCCTACTCCATTACCTAAATTCTAATTTTGGGACGAAATTCCTTCTAACGAGGGGATGATGTGACAACCCAAAATTTATATTCTGTACAACCCTTCACTTCAATAGAAGTCAGAACAGTTTCTGCAAACTTTCAAGGTTTTTGGAATAAGTTTGAATGTATTAAGATTAATACTTAAGGAGATATTAGGAGAGAGGATGCCCCAGGGTTTATGGGGCAACAATAAAGTCCCAAAACTCCAAGAGTTTGGAGTTTACGGCCTAAACTTGGTGTTTACGGCCGTAAACCCTAAGAGCATATATATGGCACTTAGCCATTTAAATCACTTTTTCATTTTTCAAGCGCAAAACTCAAATCCTCTGAAGTAGCATCCGGATTTTCCTTCTTGATCTTCAAATTTTAAGTGTTTCTAGCCCTAATAAGTTGATATATTGCTTAATCTAGTGATCTAAGGTGATTCCATCTGTGAAATCATTCCAAAAGTGTACATCTTCAAGTTTCACCAAGAACACACACTAGTGTTCTTGGACTTTTAGCACCTTTTCAAGCTTCTATCTAGTAAGTAATCCTACCCTAGTATATTGTAAGCCTTGTTACACTTCTAAACATCAAGAAAACTCCTAAGAAACCCAAGTCAAAGGCGTTTACGGTCCAAGAACAACTTGGACCGTAAACCCTAAAAAGGGTGCCAAGGTGTGCCCTAGTCCCTTATAAGGATTGGAAACTAGCATAGATCCCTTCCTTGATGAGCTTAGCACTTGAATACATCAAAAGACCATAAAACATTTGGGTTTACGACCGTAAACCCAAAGGTAAATGGTCCAAGGACCGTAAACTCCATTTAGGAGTGAAATGGTTCCCTAATCACTTCCATAGGCTTGTACTTCAAGTAGAAATGCTTCTAAGGACCTGTAAAGCTTCAAATCCCAAAATGGTCAAAGAAGCATGAGTTTATAGCCATAAACTCATGGGTTTACGATCATAAACTCAATGAGTTATGGTCATAAAACCGTAAAATCAAACGAAGGGTTCCCTTGAACCCTAAACTCAATAGCAATGTCCTACAACAATTAGATGCAATCCTTGGGACTTATAGCACTTATATAAGGTGTTTTAAATGTCCTAGGATGGCTTAACTTTGTGAATTAGTTGTTTAAAGACTAATTGGATACATATATCTGATATTATATGTTAACTAGGATCATTGTGTGTGTTTAAGTCTTCACTTGACACTTAGCATCCTATACAGTCCGTTCATCCAAACCACTCACTAAAGGTGAGTTCATACCCCTTAAATAACCCTTTTAAATGTTTATAAATGCTTTTATGGGGGGGGGGGGATACAAGTTGAATCATGCTAGTTAGTACATCAATCACATGTGATTAATATCTAGCATACAAATGGATTTACTACAGTTTTAGCCGTTTTACCAAACAAATTACTTCAAACGGCTTTCTCAAACGTTTTTACATGTTCAGAACTCTTTATCAAACTGTCTTATATACTGTATGCTTCCTTTCATACTCTATTACAATTGTGTTTCAAATAAAGGTTTCCTTATACTTAAAACTGTTCTTATCAAACAAACTGCTTTCAAATCGTTTAACAAACTGACATCAATTCATCATTTCTTAGTTATTAAACTTTTTAAAGTTTTTACAAAACATGTTTTACACTTTTATATTGTTAAATACATGCCTATATAGATATAGTTATATAAGTAATGTTTAAAGCACTTAGGACGGCTAACTCACTTTATTTCCTTTTCCTCGTTGGGATGTGGCCTTAGGGTATCAGTTATTCGTCAGAATGTTGTCTATATATTAGTTATATATTATGTATGCATATAAAGACATAAAAGTTCCATCATTAGTTCAGTACCTTTGGGTAGCAAAGGCATACTTCGGTTATACACGCACATTAATAGTTGCTGTAATAGGTATAGTTAGGAGATACTACTTACTATTCCAAGTACAAGGAATCACACAAGAGTCATTTTATTCATGAGTCTATACTAATCCAATACTTACTATATGAAGAGATACAATTACAATAATACTAATACAATACATACTATATGAAGAGATACTATTACATACTATTACATAGATACTATTTCATAGATACAATACACGATAGCATAAGAGAGCACACAATAAAGAGAAACAGGGAGGAAGATAAAATACACGATAACATAACCAAAATAACAAGGTGCTATAACTTGGAACAATTACAGGATCTAACTATATTAATGAATCACTAACACATTGTTCTCAACAAAAGGTGATAGTTATATTAGGTATACATGATCATAACAATGTGGATGCTCACGGCTTGCAATCATGCAGGGGTCATGTAACATCCGGATTCCCAGGTGTATTATTTGTTCTTTTATTTTTGGGGGATGTGAGGAGACTTGGCGAGTTGGCGTCTAAACTCGCCGAGTATGGTCGCGAAGTCGTATGCGAGTTCACAGCTGGACTCGGCGAGTTCACGAGTGGACTCGACGAGTCCACGCTGTTTAATGAAACCCTAATTTCCAGGGTTTGGGACCTATTTAAAGGCCCCTATGGCTGTCATTTGCGGCCACCAACCCCCAGAGAGTGTGACAACCCGAAATTTCCATTTTGTACGAACATTATCAATTCAATAGAAGCTAGACCAGTTATAGTGAATTTTAGACTTTTCCGAATAAGTTTGAGTATATTAGGGTTTACGTTTAAGGAGATATCAGGAGAGTGGATGCACTTGGGTTAGTGAAACTCGAGTATTTCAAAACTTCATAATATTAGAGTTCATTTCCAGAATAAAAATATTTTCTGCCAAAAATATCTCAGGACTATAAATAGATTTCTGAACCAAATTCATTCATTATTCACATTTCCAACTAGAAAAAAGCCATTTTCTCTCTCACGGATCTTCGGGTTTTCGCCCCAAATCATGAGTACACTTCTCTAGTTGTCTTATAATGATTATTATGTGCTTAATAACTTAGTTTACATATCAAATCTGTGAGATTCGGGAGTTTACCGCCCAAGAATGTTCTTGGAGGTAAACTCCAATATGATGCTTAAATGCTACCTAGTCTTTTCCCCATGATAAGTGATGGACTTAGGCTTAATTGTATGTGTATTTAGGCTAGAAAACAATCCAAAAACACCCAAGTTTAGGTGTTCACGGCCCAAGGAGTTCTTGGACCGTGAACTCCAAAAACAAGGACCAAAAGGTGTTTTTAACACTCCTAAAGCCTTGGACATTTAACCCTATTTGATCCTAGCTAATTTGTGGACTTTAAAACATCAAATACACCTCCCCAAAGAGAGTTTACGGCCCTGGTAATGTTCTTGGGCCGTGAACATAAAGCAAGGGCACCAAAGTGTGTCTAGGACCTTCATTAGCTTAAAACAAATGCCTAGAAACTATCCTTCTTGTGCTTGGAGCTTGAAAACATAAAAAATCCCATCCCATGAGAGTCTACGGCCGTAAACTCCTCAAGGGAGTGTTTCTATGCCCTAAACTACCCAAAGAACTAAGCCACCAAGTAGAACAGATTCTAGAAATCAAGTAACACTTCAAAACAAATTATGTCAACATGGTTGAGAGCTTACGGCCGTAAACTCAAGGGTTTACGACCGTAAACTCCTCATGTGGAGTTTATTGAAGAGTAAACACATATACAAGGTCCTTGGAAACTTTAAACCCCTTTAGCTTTGTCCCACAACAACCTAGAAGCAACCCTTAGGACTTATAACACTTATACAAAGTGTTTACATGTTCTAGAGTGTCCCAACTTAATTCATTAGTTATTATTTGGCTAATTAGTTATATATATGCTCATTATATGATAACTAGGCTCGTGTGTGTGAACAAGTCTCCGTTTGCTACCTAGCACAGTATTCGACACTTCAATCCAATCCACTCACCACAAGTGAGTTCATACCCTTTAATTAACCTTTGAAATACTTTTAAATGTTTTAAATGCTTTTATGGGGGGGGGGGGTGGGGAATACAAGTTAAATACTTATAGTTATTACATCAATCACATGTGATTAATAACTATAAAATCAATGATTTTATCACTGTTCAAACTGTTTATCAAACTGCTTTACTTCAAAATGTTTCACAAACTCTTTTCTTACCAAATACTTTTATCTAAACTTTGTTATACCTCTTATAAATTGCATGCCCATATATGTATATATATATATATATGTATATATATATATATATATATATATATATATATATATATATATATAAGAAATGTTTAAAGGGCTTAGGAAGGCCATCCGCCCTATTTCCTTTTTCTCGATTTGGATGTGGTCCGGTGGGATTTCAGGTAGCCGTCCGATGGCCGTTTCAATATTAATTATATATCAAGCGTACATATATGGACATAAAATTACTCCCATATTCATGCTTATTAGTTACATCATTAGTAAGTCACCATCGGGGCAACACAGGATCATACTACTACAATTTCTAGATCAATGAGTCAGTTCATTCATGAGTCAATACTTGTTACTATGAGAACGTATACACATTACATTACTGTGAGTACATATACAACTATACTAGAAAGAGAACATATACAAATATACTAGAAAGAGAACATATACAACTATACTAGGAAGAGAACATATACAACGATACTAGAACAAGTAACATTACATTACATATACATGAATACGTTAACAATTGTGATCCACTGTATCAGAGCATGCCTTAAATGTCATGGCCCGAGTTGTAGCTAGAATTCTCTTGGAGGGAGAGCGTGAGTTTGCGTATAGATCTATACTGGATTGACTATCCTACAGCTTGCTGCTAGCTACAGCCGGACCTGCAGGTCTGCGGGTGCCAAACGTCATTCCGCTTTACGACCATTCATATGTCGTTGTTACCAGTCAATAGTATGGTACAATTAATCACAGGATACCTTAATATAAAGCCGGTTTAAGGTAGTTAGTACAGCAGTAGTTCCTATAATACAACACTACAGTACTACAATAATTTACCCATTACATATATTTAGTGATTATGTCACTTAAACATTAATGTACAAACTATATTTTTTTAATGATAGTTATACTTGGGAAATTACACACTTTTACAACAAACGAACATACAAAACAGTTAAGCCTTGGTAGAAGGATACTTTAATAGAAAATATAGGTTTTTCTGAGAGATTCAAACTTTTACAAACATTTACATACATTTTACAAACTTACACTTCCGACATGTTCAAACGTTTTGATAACAAACACCGACACTAAAATACTTATGAACTCACCAGCTTAATGCTGATAAACTCTTTCAAAATAACTTGTATTCTCAGGTCATCAGTAGACAGGTACCGAGGCCAGCTTTTGAGAAGATGGAGCGCATCCAAGACTCATCTTATTATTTTGATTTACATTATATTTTTGGTGTCTATAACTGTACAGAACACGCTTGTATTAAAATTGTATATTTAATGCAATGGATGATGTTGGTTGCTTGTTTACTTTTACTATGTTGTGATACTCTAGATGACGTCCTTCGCCCCATAACGTTTCCGCCGTTCTCGGTTTTGGGGTGTGACAGATTGGTATCAGAGCATTGTTTATAGTGAATCAAGTATATCAACCCATAAAAGATATACTAAACTATAAACCCATTAGGGATTAAATCACTCTGACCAAGAGTCTATACTTTAAATATTAAAATATTTAATTAGGTATACTAGTCTGTATTCATACTAAAATCAATGTCACAATGACAAGAACAAAAGTATTACGATTGTTAAATATCGCAAGTGAGCTCGGGGATGTATGGTCAGTCCTGGGAATGACATAGCCTGATCAATTATGTTGGTCCGAGGAGTGATTAGCATATGCCCTAGAATGGTTGTGATTTCTTAACAAGTCTAAAAACTTACCAACAATACCACAAGAAGATCAGTAGAACCTAAACTTAAAATACTATAGGTGTATTTTGTACTACTAGCTACATATATACTATATTCTTATACCTCTCTTCTCGCGTAGATTTAAATGGCTAGATTCCATCACGGCGACCCATACTTTCCAAATGAAGGCAATGCAGGGTGGATCGAGGAAGAGCCCGAAGATGAGCATCCAATCCCTTTGGATGATCACCTCGCAGAAGGCTTTTCTGATGGATCCGACTCCGAGCCTGAAGTCAACAACCTACCGCTAGTAGGTCATGCCCCGAACAACAACCCCCGGCCAGCTTTTCCAGGTCCTACACCTTTGTGGGCAACCAAATTGAATCGCTGGAGTGACGAACAGGGTCAACCCTTACCTTACTTTGTGGAGCGAAGCATTTACAACGTCAGCGAAGGTGGTTCTGATGACCGAGCTCTGCCCATCATTATCCGTAGAATAGCTCGTAATGTTGAGCAAGGTCGAGCAGCCATCGACCGGGTCATGGAGATTGATGCCAACTCTGGTGTCAATATAGTCCGCATCCGCCGTCTTGAAGAAGACATGGAACGGACCCGGAGAACCAATGAAACCCTGCAGCAACAGCTGGCTGCCTCCCGAGCTGAAGTCTTGGAACTTCGAGCCCGTCAGAGGGCTCAGGAGCGACACCTTCAGGAGGTGTTTCGTCAAGTTATAGACCTCAGGGTTCGCCCGAGGATTTCCCATCGCCGTTAGAAGATGTCTAGTACATTCTGTCTTTTGGTTAAGGAATAGCCTTTAAAATCTGTGCTCTAAGTAGCACTTGTCTGTAAAATATTCCTAACTTTCAGTACTCTAATTAGGAATCTGTGGGAAAAAATTGTACACTTGTGTTTTCCTACTAATATTCTTTGTTGTGATCTCAAACACTCATTCAACTGTTGGGCTATGGTTAGTTAGTCCATGTGTCACTCTCACCTTACTTACAAATTGATTCTTACCACTCTGCTTATCTTTATAAACTTATAGCTGAAAGATGCCTCCGCCTCCGGTCATCGATACTGCAGCCCTGAATGCTGCCGTAGCCGCAGCAGTGGCAACTGCCATGGCTCAGTATCACTCTTCTGATGCCAGCAGAGGTGGAACCCCTGTTTAATCAATTCCGGTTGAAACCCCTGTGCGCTCAAGAGAGTGCTCCTACAAGGATTTCACCAACTGCAAGCCGAAGTCTTTCCATGGCACCGACGGAGTCATTGCCCTCTCGCAATGGTTCGAGAAGACTGAATCAGTCTTCGAAATCTGTTCATGCCCTGCTGCGAGAAAAGTCAAATATGCCGCATGCACCTTTGAAGGAAAGGCCCTGACGTGGTGGAACGGCCACGTTAAATCGCTGACTCTCGTAGTAGCGAATGATATGGGCTGGGAAACCATGAAGGACCTCATGATTGAGGAATACTGCCCGAGAGGAGAAATCCAGAAATTGGAACAGGAGATTTGGAGCCTGACCATGAAGGGCACCAACATGGTCGCTTATACCGCCAGATTCAGCGAACTGGTGGCCCTCTGCCCCAATATGGTTCCCACTTAAGGGAAAAAGATCGAAAGGTACATATGGGGGCTAGTGCCTCCGTATCAGGGGAATGTCCTATCATCAAACCCCGCTACCTTCGATAGTGCCAAGCGACTGGCACAGCGACTCATTGACCATGGAGTCAAAACCCCTACAACAACAACCACCCTAGCCATCCCGGAACCTTCTAAACCCGCTGACACTAAGCGGAAGTTCTGGGAAGACAAGAAGAAACAGCGAGCTGCTAAAAAGCAGCAAGTTGTGGCTGTGCATGCCGCGATAACCCCTGCTGCTGATACTGCTCCGGTGAGGCAGTATGCTGGAAGTTTGCCTAAGTGCAACAAATGCAACTTCCACCACAACGACCCCTGCTGTGAAATGCAGTGCTCTAACTGCAACAGGAAAGGACACACTGTCCGTTTCTATAAATCCCCGACGAGGCTGATCACCCAAGTCCCCGGCTCTGGCGCGAGCCCGACCTGCTATGGATGTGGCGAAGCAAGCCACTATAAGAGGGATTGCCCCAAAGCGAAGAATGTTGGAGGAGCAGGGAGGGTACTAGCAATAGGCCATGGGGAAGCAGTTGCTAACCCGAAAGTGGTGACTGGTACGTTCCTCCTAGATAACTCGTATGCATGCATTGTATTCGATAGTGGAGCGGAGCGAAGCTTCGTGAACCATAAATTTGCTCGCATGCTTAAGCAACAACCACACACACTTAAGGAACAATTCACAGTAGAAATGGCAAATGGAAAAACTGAAAGTACGAGTAACATATACTTAGGTTGTACCCTAACTCTAGATAGCCATTCATTCCCAATCGACCTTATGCCGGTCTCAATAAAAAGCTTCAACGTTATCATTGGCATGGATTGGTTAAGTCTTCATCGCGTCGACATCATCTGCTAGAGAAAGCAGTCCGTCTAAACCTTCCGTCTAATGAAACTCTTATCGTCTACGGCGACAAACCCGGTGCAAGTCTTCGTATTATATCAAGTATTCAAGCACGGAAATATCTGCGTAAAGAATACCATGCATTCCTTGCTCACGTCGTCGATACGAGCCTCGAAACGAAGGAACTAAAGAGCATTCCAGTAGTGAGCGACTTCCCCGACATTTTCCCAGAAGAGCTACCAGGATTACCTCTTCAACGAAAGGCGAGTTCAGAATCGACTTAGTCCCAGGAGCTACCCCAGTAGCCAAGTCGCCCTACCGATTAGCACAGGCAGAGATGCAAGAACTATCTGGTCAACTTAACGAACTGCTCAGCAAGGGATTTATAAGACCAAGTTTCTCACCTTGGGGAGCATCGGTCTTGTTCGTTAAGAAGAAAGACGGGTCATTCCGCATGTGTATCGAGTACAGAGAACTCAACAAACTGACGGTCAAGAATCGTTACCCTCTACCTCGCAAAGACGATCTATTTGACCAACTGCAAGGGGCGAACTACTTTTCCAAAATTGATTTGAGATCCGGATATCACCAGTTACAAGTGTTGGAGGAGGATGTACCGAAGACAGCCTTCCGAACTCGTTACAGACACTACGAGTTTGTGGTGATGTCATTCGGATTGATCAATGCGCCCGCAGTCTTCATGAATCTGATGAATAGAGTATGCCGACCTTACTTGGATTAGTTCGTCATTGTATTCATTGATGACATCCTGATCTACTCCAGAAGTAAGGAAGAGCATGGCGATCATCTACGACAAGTTCTAGGAACTTTACGAGCGGAGAAGCTCTATGCGAAGTTCTCTAAGTGTGAATTTTGGATCCGAAGAGTCAAATTCTTAGGACACGTGGTAAGTGAAGAGGGAATCCACGTGGACCCATCCAAAATTAAGGCCATTAAGAACTGGTCAGTACCGAAGACGCCTACAGAAATTCGGCAATTTTTAGGTCTTGCTGGCTACTACTGCAAGTTCATACAGAACTTCTCCTGGATTGCGAAACCTCTTACAACACTGACCCAGAAAGGCGTGGCCTTCGACTGGGAAGAGAAACAGGAGAGAGCATTCCAAACGCTCAAGCGAGGCTTATGCACCGCACCAATACTATCCCTCCCCGAAGGAATAGAAGACTTTGTAGTCTATTGCGATGCATCGAATCAAGGGCTCGGGTGTGTTCTGATGCAGCGAGATAAGGTCATCGCCTACGCCTCCAGACAGTTGAAGAAACACGAAGTTAACTACACAACCCACGATCTTGAACTAGGAGCAGTGGTGTTTGCTCTGAAGATCTGGAGACATTACTTGTACGAAACGAAAAGCACTATTTTTACTGACCACAAGAGTTTGCAACACATTTTCGATCAGAAGGAGCTCAACATGAGACAACGACTGTGGGTCGAGCTACTTAGTGACTACGAATGCGATATTCGTTATCATCCGGGTAAAGACAACGTAGTAGCAGACGCCCTAAGTCGGAAGGAATATTCTGGTCGCAGAGTTAAGTCATTGTCAATAACCATCCATTCACACTTGTCTAAGCAAATTCAGGCGGCCCAACTGGAAGCCATGAACCTGAAAATGTAACGAGTGAATCCCTTAGAGGAATGGATAAGAATTTAGAAGCCAAGGGTGGCGGAGCCTTATATTTCATGAACCGGATCTGGACACCGAAACACGGTGGTTTCCGAGACTTGGTCATGACCGAGGCGCACAACACTCGGTATTCCGTCCATCCAGGTTCAGATAAGATGTATCTGGATCTTAAAAAGCTATACTGGTGGCCTAATATGAAAGCAGAGATTGCTACCTTCGTAAGTAAATTCCTTAGTTGCGCAAAGGTTAAGGTCGAGTACCAGAAGCCCTCCGGTTTACTGCAACAACCAGAGATTCCAGAATGGAAGTGGGAGCGGATCACTATGGGTTTCATAACCAAGTTTCCCAAGACAACGGGTGGACTTGATACCATATGGGTCATCGTCGATAGATTGACCAAGTCTGCACACTTCCTGCCTATCAAAGAAACTGACAAGATGGAGAAACTTACGAGAACATACATTAGGGAAATCGTACGACTACATGGTGTACCTATGTCCATTATCTCCGATAGAGATAGTAGGTTCACCTCAAGATTCTGGGAATCACTACAACATTCCCTGGGAACAAGGCTGGACATGAGCACAACCTACCATCCACAGACCGACAGACAAAGTGAGAGGACCATCCAAACACTGGAAGATATGTTGAGAGCCTGCGTGATTGACTTTGGAAAGGCATGGGATACTCATTCACCCCTTGTCGAGTTTTCCTATAATAACAGTTATCACACGAGCATCAAGGCTGCTCCATTTGAAGCCCTCAACGGCCAAAAGTGCAGATCCCCTCTGTGCTGGGCTGAGGTGGGTGATACCCAATTAGCTAGGGGCAAGCTTCTGACAGTACTCTCACCGGTCCAGAGATCACTCGGGAAACGACAGAGAAAATCGTTCAGATCCGTGAACGATTGAAAGCCTCTAGAGACCGACAGAAGAGCTTTGCTGATAAGCAAAGAAAACCTTTGGAATTTCAGGTGGGAGACCGAGTCCTTCTCAAAGTCTCACCCTGGAAAGGCTTGATACGCTTCGGTAAGCGTGGGAAGCTAAATCCGAGGTACAAAGGGCCTTTCGAGATTCTCGCAAGAATCGGCGCCATAGGTTACAAACTCGACCTACCCGACGCACTTCGTAACGTACATTCTACATTCCACGTATCTAACTTGAAAAAGTGTCTGTCCGACGAGACTCTTGTAATCCCACTCGACGAGATCGAGATCAACGAGAGCCTCAACTTCGTGGAAGAACCGGTAGAGATCATGGACCGTGAGGTCAAGCAGACGAAGCAAAGCCGTATCCCGATCGTGAAGGTTCGCAGGAACGCCAAGCGTGGGCCGGAATTCACTTGGGAACGCGAGGATCATATGAAACTGAAATACCCTCATCTTTTCGCTTAGATATTTGTAACTTCTTATTTGCTTAAATTCTAATTTCGGGACGAAATTCCTTCTAACAGGGGGATGATCTGACAACCCAAAATTTCCATTTTGTACAAACATTATCAACTCAATAGAAGCTAGACCAGTTACAGTGAATTTAAGACTTTTCCGAATAAGTTTGAGTATATTAGGGTTTACGTTTAAGGAGATATCAGGAGAGTGGATGCACTTGGGTTAGTGAACCTCGAGTATTTCAAAACTTCATAATATTAGAGTTCATTTCCGGAATAAAAATATTTTCTGCCAAAAATATCTCAGGACTATAAATAGATTTCTGAACCAAATTCATTCATTGTTCACATTTCCAACTAGAGAAAAGCCATTTTCTCTCTCACGGATCTTCGGGGTTTCGCCCCAAATCATGAGTAAACTTCTCTAGTTGTCTTATAATGCTTATTATGTGCTTAATAACTTAGTTTACATATCAAATCTGTGAGATTCGGGAGTTTACCGCCCAAGAACGTTCTTGGAGAGTAAACTCCAATATGATGCTTAAATGCTACCTAGTCTTTTCCCCATGATAAGTGATGGACTTAGACTTAATTGTATGTGTATTTAGGCTAGAAAACAATCCAAAAACACCCAAGTTTAGGTGTTCACGGCCCAAGGAGTTCTTGGACCGTGAACTCCAAAAACAAGGACCAAAAGGTGTTTTTAACACTCCTAAAGCCTTGGACATTTAACCCTATTTGATCCTAGCTAATTTGTGGACTTTAAAACATCAAAGACACCTCCCCAAAGAGAGTTTACGGCCCTGGTAATGTTCTTGGGCCGTGAACATAAAGCAAGGGCGCCAAAGTGTGCCTAGGACCTTCATTAGCTTAAAACAAATGCCTAGAACCTATCCTACTTGTGCTTGGAGCTTGAAAACATAAAAACACCCATCCCATAAGAGTCTACGGCCGTAAACTCTAAGCGAATTGGCCTTGGGGCCGTAAACTCCTCAAGGGAGTGTTTCTATGCCCTAAACTACCCAAAGAACTAAGCCACCAAGTAGAACTTATTCTAGAAATCAAGTAACACTTCAAAACAAATTATGTCAACATGGTTGAGAGCTTACGGCCGTAAACTCAAGGGTTTATGACCGTAAACTCCTCATGTAGAGTTTATTGAAGAGTAAACACATATACACGGTCCTTGGAAACTTTAAACCCCTTTAGCCTTGTCCCACAACAACCTAGATGCAACCCTTAGGATTTATAACACTTATACAAAGTGTTTACATGTTCTAGAGTGTCCCAACTTAATTCATTAGTTATTATTTGGCTAATTAGTTATATATATATATATATATATATATATATATATATATATATATATATATATGCTCATTATATGATAACTAGGCTCGTGCGTGTGAACAAGTCTCCGTTTGCCACCTAGCACAGTATCTGACACTTCAATCCAATCCACTCACCACAAGTGAGTTCATACCCCTTTAATTAACCTTTGAAATACTTTTAAATGTTTTAAATGCTTTTATGGGGGGGGGGGGGAATACAAGTTAAATACTTATAGTTATTACATCAATCACATGTGATTAATAAGTATAAAACCAATGATTTTATCACTGTTCAAACTGTTTATCAAACTGCTTTACTTCAAAATGTTTCACAAACTCTTTTCTTACCAAATACTTTTATTTAAACTTTGTTATACTTCTTATAAATTGCATGCGCATATATGTGTATATATATATATATATATATATATATATATATATATATATATATAAGAAATGTTTGAAGGGCTTAGGAAGGCCATCCGCCCTATTTCCTTTTATTCGATTTGGATGTGGTCTGGTGGGATTTCGGGTAGCCGTCCGAAGGCCGTTTCAATATTAATTATATATCAAGCGTACATATATGGACATAAAAGTACTCCTATATTCATGCTTATTAGTTACATCATTAGTAAGTTACCATCGGGATAACACAGGATCATACTACTACAATTTCTAGATCAATGTGTCACTTCATTCATGAGTCAATACTTATTACTATGAGAACATATACATTACATTACTATGAGTACATATACAAATATACTAGAAAGAGAACATATACAACTATACTAGAAAGAGAACATATACAACTATACTAGGAAGAGAACATATACAACGATACTAGAACAAGTAACATTACATTACATATACATGAATACGTTAACAATTGTGATCCACTGTATCAGAGCATGCCTTAAATGTCATGGCCCGAGTTGTAGCCAGAATTCTCTTGGAGGGAGAGCGTGAGTTTGCGTATAGATCTATACTGGATTGACTATCCTACAACTTGCTGCTAGCTACAGCCGGACCTGCAGGTCTGCGGGTGCCAAACGTCATTCCGCTTTACGACCATACATATGTCGTTGTTACCAATCAATAGTATGGTACAATTAATCACAGGATACCTTAATATAAATCCGGTTTAAGGTAGTTAGTACAGCAGTAGTTCCTATAATACAACACTACAGTACTACAATAATTTACCCATTACATATATTTAGTGATTATGTCACTTAAACATTAATGTACAAACTATATTTTGTTAATGATAGTTATACTTGGGAAATTACACACTTTTACAACAAACGAACATACAAAACAGTTAAGCCTTGGTAGAAGGATACTTTAATAGAAAATATAGGTTTTTCTGAGAGATTCAAACTTTTACAAACATTTACATACATTTTACAAACTTACACTTGCGACATGTTCAAACGTTTTGATAACAAACACCGACACTAAAATACTTATGAACTCACCAGCTTAACGCTGATAAACTCTTTCAAAATAACTTGTATTCTCAGGTCATCAGTAGACAGGTACCGAGGCCAGCTTTTGAGAAGATGGAGCGCATCCAAGACTCATCGTATTATTTTGATTTACATTATATTTTTGGTGTCTATAACTGTACAGAACACGCTTGTATTAAAATTATATATTTAATGCAATGGATGATGTTGTTTGCTTTTTTACTTTTACTGTGTTGTGATACTCTACATGACGTCCTTCGCCCCAGAACGTTTCCGCCGTTCTCGGTTTTGGGGTGTGACAGAGAGAAATCCTAAGAGATCTAGAGCGTTTGTGAGGAAGGAGAGGCCATTCTTAATCCTTTTGTGGATGTTTTTGCAAGAAGGAAGTGACCAAGGCAAGAAGAGGCTGAAGGAGGTGCGATTTTGGTGGTTTTTGAGCTCATAGAGACTATATTGAGGTATTATTCTCGGACCGTCTTCAGTTTTTGGGTTGATTCTTAGTGTTAGGGTTTTCTAACCCTTTTAGAGGTTGATTAAGTGGAGTAATTGGTCACTTCTCGAGTTTGTGTTCTGGATCTGGACCTAAAGAGGTCCAGAGACCTTAACCCTTGGAGCTTTATGAGTCATTTTGGGAGCCATGAGCTTGGAATGTCATTTTTGGGGCTAAATCACCATTTTGGTCCATTTAAATGTTATATGTGTGTCAAGGTCCGAACTTTACATGATTATCATGCTTGGGGAGGCTAGATCTATGATTGTATGGAACAGATCTGACCTCAGAAGTTGTATTGAGTTTGTGCATGGCATGAACTCGCCGAGTCCGAAGAACAGACTCGGCGAGTAGTATGAAGGTTCCCCGTTAATCACTCTGTGAGTGGAATTGTTGTAACAGCCCGAAATCCAGGTATTCTTCTTTTGGCCTCACATCTTGGTTAAGTTGATGATTTAGGGTTTTCATGGTAGGCGAGTACGCTGGGCGTACAAGGTGTATGTTGCGCGTACTCGCGCGCCTCATTTGGACGCGTTTCCCCTTAGGTACGCGGGGCGTACCCAAGGTTATGCCCAGCGTAACTTATTCAGATCCAAACCCTAAATTCCTTTGATGGGGCTATAAAAGGAACATGTGGCTGGTCTTCTCAGCCACCATCCCTCAGAGTGAAACCCTAAAAAGAGTGTACCCTTGTTCTTAGGCCATTATGTGTGTATTATAAGCTTGGTGGTGTCATTTCAAGGTTGCAAAGGAGAGGAAGAGCTTGTTGGAGAGGCTAGAAGTGGTGCTCAAGTGTAGATCAGAACCTTGCAAGGGCTAAAGCTTCATTTCCAGGTATAAAGTTCGGATCTTGTCACTTGGTTCATGTTGTATGCTTAAAAGGTCATTTTCTAGGGTTTAAGTCCCAAAGGTGGAGACTTTTGTGCAAATGGCCTCCATAAGCTTCGATACTTCATATTTTTGATCTATTGGGGTTGTAGACTCATAAAAATGGCATCTTGGATGTGGGGTTTGCACCATGCATGAGATCTAGGTCCTTGAGTATGAATAAAAGGTTGTTATATGATTTTGGAGCCTTTACAGCCGTGCCAAGGCTTAAAGGTCTCGACTTTATGGGTATAGACACACTAGAAGAGTCGGATCTAGAAGTGGAAGTAATGGCTTAACCGATTAAGACCAGAATTGGAGAGTGGCTGATTCTGGGGATTACGCTAGGCATAACTTCCAGTACGCGTAGCGTACTGGGTGGACACCCCGATCAGGGAGGGGTTGGCGACGTACGCCCCGCGTAGATCTAGAGTACGCCCCACGTACTCTCAGGGTTCAACTCTTGTTGACTTTTAGGGTTTTGGTCAACTTGAGGACTTTAGGTCAAGGAAGGGTAAAATGGTCTTTTACCCTCTAAGGAATGATGATAAGGAGTAAAGTTCTAAGTGGTGGAAGTCCTTGTGTAATAAATGATATTTTTATGTTTAGGCGAGGTTGAGCCCTCATTCGGGTCGGTGTTAGCGAGGACACGAGATCTTAGACTTTCCGCGAGGTGAGTTTTCTCGCTGTACTGTACCCGGAAGGGTTTTATCGTGTGACCGGATGGTCGGATATGTTATGAGTTATATGCATTGTATGTGATAAGTTAATCGTTTATATGTGCCATGTATGATATCCTTGATATGGGCCGGAAGGCATTATGTTATGGGCCGGAAGGCGAATATGTTATGGGCCGAAAGACGTTGTAATGTGGACCGTAAGGTTGGCGTGGGTAGGACCGTAAGGTTTACCTAGTCGGGACGGAAGTCCCCTGAGACACATGGACCGGAAGGTCAGGGCCTAGAAAGGCGTATGTGCCTAAAATCCTCTGGTTGACTCATGTAAAGATCCTCAGCCAACTTCCCATTAACAAAAGCGGTTTTCACATCCATCTGCCATATTTGATAATCATGAAATGCAGCTATGGCTAGCATAACCCTTATAGACTTAATCTTCACTACTAGTGAGAAGGTCTCGTCATAGTCAACTCCAGGAGTTTGAGTAAAGCCCTTCGCAACCAATCGCACCTTATATGTGAGTACTTTCCCATCCATTTCGATCTTCTTCTTGAAGATCCATTTGCACCCGACCGTCTTACGACCTTGTACATTGTAAACCAAGTTCGAAACTCGATTGCCATACATGGATTGAATCTCGCTGTCCATAGCCTCTTTCCACTTTGCAGAATCTTGGCCTTCCATGGCTTCCTTGTAGTTATTAGGTTCATCTAAAATTATTAATGTACTATCACTGATAAACATATCACCTTTTGTTGTTATATGAAAACCATTTAACACAGGTGGAATGCTAACTCTACTAGAACGTCTCAGAGGTAAGGACTCGTCAACTGGTTCAACAGGAGTCTCATCCTCAGGTTGAGCGCTAGTGTTAGAGGTTCCTTCATTTCTTAACTGTTGAATCTCTTCAAGGTCAATTTGCCTCCCACTGTCCTCTTCACATATGAGTTCCCTTTCACGAAAGACACCCCTTAGCGCTACGAAGACCATGTTCTCACTAGGTCTATAGAACAAATATCTAAAGCATTTCTGTTAACAGCCGATGAAAATGCAATGCTCACTACGAGGGTCGAGCTTGTCATGAATCTCTCGTGTTACGAAAGCCTCGCAACCCTAAACTTTGATATGCGCTAACGAGGGAACCTTCCCTGTCTACATTTCGTGAGGTTTTTTGGCAACCTTCTTAGTTGGGACTAGATTAAGTATATGGGCAACATTCTCTAAGGCATACCCCCAGAATGAGATAGGTAACGAAACTTGACTCATCATGGAATGAACCATGTCCAACAATGTTTGATTGCGCCTCTCAGCCACACAATTAAGTTGCGGTGTCCTTGGTGGCGTCAATTGTGAAACAATTCCACATTCTTTAAGATAGTCGTGGAACTTAATACTAAGATTCTCACCACCTTGATCGGATCGAAGTATCTTTATCTTCCGGCCCAATTGATTCTCCGCTTCTTGCTTAAACTCTTTGAACTTTTCAAAGGTTTCTGACTTGTGCTTGATTAAGTAGACATATACATATCTGTTATAATCATCGGTAAAGGTTACATAGAAGCATTTAGCATCCCTTATGGTAGATCTGAAGGGTCCACACACATCGGTATGTATGAGATCCAACAAAACCATCACCTCTATCACAAGTACTAGTGAAAGGTGACTTAGTCATCTTTCCAAGCAAACGAGATTCGCATGTATCATCTGCATTTAAGTCAAATGACTCCAACACGCCATCCTTTTGGAGTTGGGCTATGCGCTTCTTGCTGCCATGTCCAAGACGACAATGGCACAAGCATGCCTTATCCAAACCACTGGACGAATCAATATGCAATACAGTATTTCCTATGTTGTCTGCAATCATCACAGTTTCATATATACCTTTACAAGAAATGCTTCAAAATAAAATTTACCTATATAAAAAGCATTAATTGAACCAATTTCATTGTAAAATGAAAATCTAAAGCCTTGTTTATACAAACCATCAAAATAAATAATGTTTCTCGCCATCTCTAACGAGTAGCAACAATCATTCAAATCTAATCCTAACTCAGTACTAAGCAATAAAGAATAAAATCCAATCTTGGTGACAGGCGATGCATTCCTATTTCCCATGATCAAGTTTATCTTCCCGTTCTCCATATCCTTACTTCTTCTTAGACCCTACAATTTAGAACAAATGTGAAAACCACATCCTATATCAAGGACCCATGAACTAGTATGTGATGAGCTTTTAAATTGAATAGTGTAAATACCTACGAGTGGGCTTTATCTTCCCATCGTTAATGTCCTGCAAGTATTTAGGGCAGCTTCTTTTCTAATGCCCCTTTTCATGATAATAGAAGCACTTTGCTTCCTTTGGATTGGATGAGGGAGTAACAGAGCCACCTTTCGACCTACTTGAAGAGCATCCATCATGAGAATTTCCCTTGTGATTCTTTGAAGGAGTTTTCCATTTCTTCCCTTTCCCATATCAAATTGATAGGACTAGGGTAGCAACAGTATGATTGGGTACAACAAACTTGCCTTTTAAACTACTTTTAGCGGTTTTTAGAAGGCCTTAAAGCTTGCCTATATTGACTTCCTCCTTGTTCAGATGATACATCATCCTGAATTGATCATAACAGGGAGGTAAATACTATAGGATAATGCCGATTGCCAACTCTTCGTCAAAATTGACATTCAACTTTAGCAAGTTGTCCACATATCTTTGCTTCTTTTTCAAGTGAGCCGTGATGGACTCTCCATCCTTCATTTTTGTTGTTATCATGGAGGCAATGATTTCATACCTTTCTTTTCAGGTACTCTGATGGTAACTTTCCATCAAGTCTTGGCGTATCTCGAAAGGCCAGAAGTCCTCGTAGGACTTTTGAAGCCCAAAAGTCATAGTGGCTAGCATGATGCACGACACCTTTGTCGCGTCCTTCTCATGAGCCCTATACTCAGGCAGTTGCTCAGGAGTAGCAGTTTCTTCATCAATCTCCTTTAGCTCTTTGTTGAGGACATATTCCTTTTCCTAGTACCGAATGACCATGTGAATGTTTTGAATCCAGTAGTTGAAATTCAACCCATCGAAAATGACCCTCCCATATAGGTTCATGAAGGAGAAAGAGGTGTAAGAGTTTGAGGTTGAAGCGTTGTTTAAGGTAGACATCTGAATTGAAAGGGATGCTGTAATCTAATCGCAAATTATTTGAAGGGAGGCAAATGATGATTTACCAATTTTTACTACCCAAAACCAAAATTTAAAAGAATTAAGTTTTATGAAATTCCTAGATCTTTAAGATTCATTGAACCTTTCAATGACATGCTTAATCTCGATTATGCCCTTCAAGTTTGTAACTGGGATACCTAGGATCACAAACAAGGTGTGAATAAACATGCAAATATGTGTGGTACTCACGATATCATTCATCATCTAATCAATGTGCCGGTTAGCCACAGATTCTCCAGTGATCTATGATAATTCTCGAGCTACACTTCACCACCCATGTTAGTCCAAATTAGTGCGTCAGTTAACCACACACGCTCCACTAACGACTTGTCAAGGTGCAAAGTGCAATTTCATGGAATAGCACCATTTTCACATTTTTCCTAAAGTAACTAAGACTGGGAACTTAGAAAAACATTTAGTTAACTTTTATAATTATCATTATACTTTTTAATGAGAACTAATGTCCTATCCTACCCGTTTGGCTAACGACCATCCACTAGTCAGGGAAGCGGTGGGGTGAGAGTGAACATCCATTCAATCGCCATTTTATAGGCAATTTCCTTATACCCCCTTATAGACCAGCTTCGTGAATGAGACCTACTAACTGTAAGACTGACTATATTATATGTATATATATATATATATATATATATATATAAGTATTAAGTTATTAATATTATAATAGTATAAGGGTTGAATTTTAAACTTTAAAAACTCTAGGGTTTAGAATTTAAATATTTCAAAATAAAAACCTTTTAATACAATTTTAAATTCCAAAACTTGAGGGCAAGTTTTGAAACTTTTCAAAACCTCTTAGATCAAATTTGAAAACTATTAAACCAATCATATAATTTATCTGTATCACAAAATTTGACCTAACCTAATTTCATATAGAAAGATAATTCAAATCAAATTCTACAAATATTTAGTTTATCATATAAATAAGTAATTATCTTAAAATTTTAAAATTATCCTCCAATTGGATGAGGATAATCATTATCTTATTATAAAAATAAATTCTATCAGTTAAAAAAGTTTATGGTAATGATCCTAATCCAATTCTGGCCAAAAAACCCAAAAATCTTCCAACAGATGATCCAACTTGTTGAGTCAGTGAATGGACTCATCGAGTGGGTTCTACTCGCTGAGTCTCATGATGGACTCGTCGAGTTCATCATGCAGAGATCAAATTTTGATTTGCTTTAGCTTTAAACATTTAACCAATGCATCAATATAGCAGAAAACACCCTAGACTCTGATACCACTGATGGGTTTTGAGCACTATAACAAACCTATGGTGCACATACAACCCTAATGCTTTGGATCTAAGTTTTCTCAAGTTATACATGCAATTTTCCTTTTATCCAAAGCATGAACCCTAACTAGCATACAATTTTGAGATTTACAACATAAAAACAAGTTAGATGATTACCTCTTTGTTGTAGCTTGTAAAACTTTTCCTTTCAAGAGCTTAGTACCTTATATGTGATACCTCAAGAGCTTAGTACCTTATATGTGATACCTTATATGTGATTTGCTTTAGCTTTAAACATTTAACCAATGCATCAATATAGCAGAAAACACCCTAGACTCTGATACCACTGATGGGTTTTGAGCACTATAACAAACCTATGGTGCACATACAACCCTAATGCTTTGGATCTAAGTTTTCTCAAGTTATACATGCAATTTTCCTTTTATCCAAAGCATGAACCCTAACTAGCATACAATTTTGAGATTTACAACATAAAAACAAGTTAGATGATTACCTCTTTGTTGTAGCTTGTAAAACTTTTCCTTTCAAGAGCTAAGTCTATCGAGCTTAAGAGCCTAGTACCCCAAGTGTGACACCTCAAATGTTATCTTAACTAGTATATTGTTTATGTCAAACTGAATGCTAGTTATACGTTAATGCCTTGGAAACCATTTGCATGTATAATTAGTGAAAAAATTGATCTAAGTTATTTAGGGTTGTACGTGCACCATAGAATGTTGTAGTATACGAAAACCCATTAGTGGTATCAGAGTCAAGTCTTGTTTTCAATTATACTTGATGCAAATTGCTGAAAAAAGCTGAAAATTTCGATTTTTATGGTTGTCTGGGCTATGGACTCGTCAAGTCCACTGATGGACTCGCCGATTTCATGATGAAATTCATCCTACTCGTCGAGTAGGTTCATACACTCGACGAGTAGGAGCGCCTGACAGCATATTTTTGACTTTTAAGGCTAGAATTGGACAAGAATCATTACCCTAAGCTGTTTTTGAACCTATAAACTTGTTTTTGATGTGGTAATGTTCATTCTAATACAATTAAATAGATAATTGTCAATAGATTCATGTTTTGTATTAGTTTAATGGTTAGGCTAATTACATGAAAATTGTTTGATTTGAATTACCTTGTTCGTATGAGTTGTTTAGGTTAATAGAAAAATTATGTGATAATTTGTTTTCGATCCAAATTGATCTAAATGTTGTTCATAATATGTGTTTTTGTAACATGTCCTCAAGTTATATGAAAAGTCACATTTATTATTTTTAAAACTCATAAAATTTCCATAAATTATAAAAAACGAAGAGTCTCATTTTTAAATGTTTTAAAGTCTTCCATAAATTGTCCTCAAGTTATGTAACTTGGTGAGTTTTTCCATAAAAACTACTTTAAACTCATAAGTTATGGAATTGAAAAGTTTTTTTGAATTTTTCAAAACTTTCCCTCATGTTTTGGAATTTGTAAAGTTCCCCCCATGAATACTTTAATACCAAGTTAAACCCTTAGAATTTTAAAAGTTAAAATTAAACCCTTATACTATTAATCGTTAATAGTTATATATGTGTATAAGAACAATGTCAGTCTTACCGTTACTAAGCCTCATTCACGTAGCCAACCTATAAGGGGGTATAAGGTTAATGCCTATAAGATGGCAGTTTAATAGGTGTCCACTCTCACCCACAACTTCCTTGACTGGTGGAGGGTCGTTAGCCGAACGGGTTTGACAGGATGTTAATTCTCCCTTCATTAAAAGTATAATGATAAATACTAAGTAAGTAAACACTTATAAATTCCCAATCTTAGTTACTTAGGAAAATGTGAATTTTGGTGTTAACCCATGAAATTACACGTTGCGTCTTGCTTAAGTCGTTAGTGGAGCGTGTGTGGTCAACTGACACACTAACTTGTATTTAACAAGGTTGGAAAATGGTGGCTTAAGGTTTATTATAGATCGGTGGAGCGCGTGTGGTTAACCGACACATCGATTAGGTGATAAAAATTAACAATACCAAGTATATTTGCATGGTTATTCACACTTTGTTTTGTGATCCTCGGCATCCCAGTCACAAAACTTGAAGGGCACAATCGAGATTGAAACATGCCATTGAAAAGTTCAATGAATCTCAATAGAATCTAGGAGTTTCAAAACCAATTAAAACCTAATAATACATTTTGTTTTCATGGTGGAAATTGGTGAATCATCATTCACCTACCTTAAAATATTTTATAGCTTGGATTACGGCATCCCTCTTCCAAGTTAAACTATTGTGTTGGTTCCTACCATTGATATTTCATATTGGGTGTGATATTAAGGACTTAAATCAACTAACTTGAATTTCTCCCATTTTAGATGTCTGTTTCAGACAACTATGATCTTCCCAAATCTCTTGAAACAAGCTTTCTAATGAAGATGATGTCCCGTGGTTGGATCATGGAAATCATACTTCAATTCCTCCACCTCCTCCAATAATTCTCCCTAACCCACAAGTTTAAAGACTTGAATAGTTCAAGGTCACTCAAGCCCTATTGGCAAGTCTATGTGCACTCACATGTTAGAGATGAAGTCACATCTTGAAAAGGCGGGAGTGTTAGGTGTCATAGTCTTGAGGAAGTTGGATGTTAACTAGGTTATTCAATCACTTCCAAAGTCACATAGAGAATTCCTTTAGGACTACTATATGATAGACCATGTCATGACCCTTAAAGATTTTACCTATTTGCATGATGCTATTGAATCAAAAATGATTTGGAGCACTGGTAAAGCAAATTTGATTGGAAGATCGACTTCCCAAACTTCCATGGACATTGACAATGGTAACATTGGAAATCCAGAAAAGCTTTCGCTTCCCAATGGAAAGGGATCGACCATAGTCAACTTGGTTGATCAAATGGTAAAGAGAGGCTAAGTTTGAGATTCTCCAGTGTACCATTCCTAAAGAGTCCATATGTTTCTATTTCCAAAGGAAGGGGCATTGGTTGCGAAACTGTTCTATTTACCTGAAAGATCATAAGGATGATAAATTCAAAATGTATGACTCTACTTCAGCTAAGTCCACTCTCTAACTCTATTAAGTTCCTAGTTGACATTCTTTTTAAATGATGTGACTAGGTAACATTTTGATGTTTTGTAGAATCAAAGAAAGGAAGCTTAAAGGAAGAGTAAGCTGATTATGATCATGAATATCAAAATTTTGAGCTGCTTAAGAGTTATGATAGATTGCTTAGGAATAGATAGCAAAATATTTTTTCATATGCATTTGCATGGTAAGGATAAGTGTTTCCGCAAGTTTTAAAATAAAATAAATGTTTTGATTTTATTTATTTTAAGTATCCTTACAATGGCATTTGTGAAAAAGTTGTTGTTCATTTGATTCCATTGATAGCAATGCTAGAAAATTGGATTTGATTCTTTCGTTTGTGGTAGTGTCATAATTTACCAAACAAGGAAAGATTCTCATCACCCAAGTTTCAGTTGGATAGAAACTTTTAATCATGCAACTTGTATTGTATGATGAATGAGAATTTTCATCTTTGGGAAATTAAGACTAATTCCTTATACACATGCATATGTGAGTCAAGTGAAGGACTAGGAGATCGGGTACACTTGGTTGTGCACTGATCAGCTCCACCACAAAGAACGATAAGGATATTCATCATGATTTACTAAAGTTAAGTAAATATGGTTGTGCTTACAAGTTTAAGTATAATTCTGAAACATTGGAAAAGTCTCAATGTATGGCATGACGAATGAGAAGAATCAATTAGGCAGAAAGATAAAATTTTCTCCAATCTGAAAGGATGGTAGAGTACTTTAGTATCATGTTTTATGATTATCTTAGTGATTATGAAACCATATCAAAATTAATCCTCTAAGGACATCTTAGTGCATTTGTTTGACTAAGAAGATGAATCGTGGATTTTTAAATTGGTTAAATAAAAAATATAAGTCATAATTCGTTCCAATATTGAGTCTGTGAGTGATACTCCAAGATTGTAACTTGAGTGACCTATTCTTAAGAAGGTTTATAACACTTGTCAAATATAGAGTAAAATGTTTTCTTACTCTTGTACATTTGAAATTGGTAAGTTGTGATGTTTTGGATAAAACAAAGACCAACTAAGGCCAATTGTGTAAAGTGTTTGTCTTGATAAGAATCCACACTAACTCTTGAATATTTGTTTTGTCAAGGAATGTTTCTTGACAAGAGAATCTTATATGTCAAGAAGTCAGTTAGAGTCTTCAAGGTCTTGAAAGTCTAAAAAACTCATCAAGGTTGAAGCCTGTTGTTTATCACTAGCACACGACTTGAGGTTTATAGCCCATCGTGTTGACATATTCTTGTCTTTGTGCCCATTCCAGTTAAAGTTGACTATGCATGTGAGTTCTATGAGTTCTCAAGTGTTTGCATAACCAATTGGAAGCAATGGTAGGCCCTTGTGCTGCCAGGTGGCAAGAAGTTAAGATAGAACAAGTTCAGTCCATATGAGTTTGGATTTGTCACTAACCTCCTCTTGTGGTTATGAAAAATTCACATGGATAGGAACACATACACCATAAAATCTATATGTCATAAGGTTTCTCTCCGATTTATGAAAATAATGGTGAGGAAATGCTTTCACTAAGTAGATTTTAAGTAGATAGCAATTATGATATTTGCATTTTTAAAGTCACTAGTGGAGCGTGTGTGGTTAACCGACACACTAACATGGACTTGTGAGAAATGGAAAAGGTCTAAATAATTGAGATTATGATTACACCATCCCTTTTCATAGTTCTAAAATTTTTTTAGACACACATGTGAGCTATCTAGGGAAAGGTGTATGATTTTGATAAAGTAATATCAAAGCATCTCGTATCAGAAATCTGAACTTTGGAAAGAAAGTCAATAAAGTATTGATTTCCAGAAGTCTAGCTGATTTTTGAGTACATGTCAAAGCTAGTTGGAGCATAAGTCTTATGCTAATAATTATCATGTTAGTGGGAGCATGATTATTATGTTAGGTGTTGCAAGTTAGCATTGTAAATTATAGAAAACAAAAGGTTCAATTGAGAAAAGTTGTTTTGCTATAATTAAGGGAGAGGAAATTATAGTTCATTTAGCGATTTTAAATGAAATTTTAGTTTTGAAAAATTACGGTGTTATAAGTTGGTATCAGAGCCTTGGTTTGAGGGATTCAGATGCACCTTCGGGTAAATCAGGACTCAAACTGAGGAATTGAGAAAAAAATTCAAAGAAATTATTTTTCTAAAGAGAATAAGAGTTCAAAGAGAAAACGAGAAAGAGCGGTGTGTACAATCAGCCAGAGCCCGAACGATGATTTCCCAAAATACCCTTAATTTTGTGTTATGAGATAACTATGATACATTTTATGAGATATTATGCATGCTAGAGACAGGCTAGGTATTTCATATCTTAGGACTAAAGTGGCCTGATTTGTGATGCCTTAGCCTAGGAGTTCTTGTTGTACGTGATGTGCTTTTGAGTATGAGATGAGTGAGAGTAATTAGCAGGAATCCTTTAGGGGATTCGAGTAGACGAGTAATCTAGAAGAGGTATCTATATGAGCATATGAGGAGTCTGACGAGAGGGTAGCCAGAGGCCATATGGGGCGAAGATGTTAGAGTTCGGTGATATCCTTCGAGTATGAGGAAAGCGAGTGGATAATAACCTAAGGAGGTTTTACGTGCTGAATGAGATGCTTAGATGCCCGAATGTTGCTTGCTTCATGCTTTGTGGAGCTCTCGATGATGGGAGTCAGCTACTAAGTGAATATGACGATATTCGGGAGGTAGATGGCTGGCATCATTAGGAGTTCTTTAGCAGTTGATGGAGAAGAAGTGGTAGAACCAAGGAGGAGCCTAGGTAGTAACCTTAGCCAGATGAGTGTGCTGGAAGAGTATATCATTTCGCTGAGGAGCGAGCACGTGTGAAGGAATTGGTGAACGAGAAGGTTGAGCAGGTACTTAGGAGCTCTGGGATGGTCCGTGTGGAAAGTATGGGTAGATGTGGCAGGTAGTATGGGCCCGTACTACTGAAAGCAGAGAACCCATACTCGATACAGGGAGTATCCTGAAGGTTCTAAGTAGCAGATTTAGGAGTGATGTTATGGTTCGAGTAACATACATCATAGTAGATTGAGGAGTGATGTTATGGTTCGAGTACCATACATCATAGCAGATTGAGGAGTGATGTTATGGTTCGAGTACCATACATCGTAGTAGATTAAGGAGTGATGTTATGGTTCGTGTACCATACATCGTAGCAGATTGAGAAGTGATGTCATGGTTTGCGTACCATACATCGTAGCAGATTGAGGAGTGATGTCATGGTTCGAATACCATGCATCATAGCGGATTGAGAAGTGACGTCGTAGGCTGAGTAACATGGGTCGTAGCAAATGATGCTCGTGGTTCTCCAGTTATCCGGTCATGATTGATTATGAGGAGATTGGACACGATGGGGTTTTAGGCCTAAGGGGCATGATTGAGTCCAAAGAGGAATCCCTTGTGATGGAGGTCGAGAGAATATCAAAGTATTTTGGTGAAATGTCAGATATAGTCGCAAGACTCGAGGACAAATAGTGATGGCTTATGGGGGGGATTGCGGCCTAAGTTGAGCAATCTGCCGATCGAGGAGATGCCACCTTCTGTGACCTGAGTGGTGCTATATATGTTTCTTGAGGGAAACATGAGAGGTGTAACGTTTCAGTTTTGGGTTTAGGAGTAAACCCTGCAGGTTGGCATTGATGACGACCTTCCGCCAGAGTATTTTGTAGCATGTCGGCCACAAGGTAAGGATATATCATGAGTATGTGGACGGATGGGACTAAGATGTTAAATGACCATGTTGCACCTTATTTTAGTATAGTAGGGCGTATGGTATCGGTATCAGCGAGTAATCCAGACGAGTATAGCAGGTGGTGGTTCTTCTGTCTAAGATGGGTATGGAGTATGGGAATGGAGTCCTTGTTCTTGTGATGAAGCATGTGATGGAACGTTGGTTGGGAAGTAGAGGCCGAAGAGTGTGATGATTTATTGATCCAATCTAAGAGTCAGGGATATTACTGGATGGTTGAGATGTTCGGTATTGGGATGGTTTGAGACTGGAGCAACTAGAGACCGTCGTGATGGGATGTTCCTGAGGAGCTCATCGGAGATTTAGAGTATTTGAGGTTGCTTGATCTCTTTAATGGAGGTCGTCAGGCGTTGCATAGCACCTTCCAAGAGTAGGTGCGATGTCGATAGTGGAAAAAATTTGTGGGATGGATGGTTTGTGCGCCAATTGGTGATGGTTCAGGAACCAAGTGGAGAAGAACCGGGTATCTTATTGAAGGGAGCAGAGATTTGTTAAAAGAGTGGTTAGGAAGTGGGATTTAGAGACCTCATGAGACCAGGGTTATTGGTGATTGAGGAGAGGTGTAGAGCGAGATAATGCAAGTTGTAAGTGTGTGAGAAAGAATGAGTGTCTCCACGGCAGGTGGCCAATGGTCAGGAACCTTGTAGTGGCCAGGGCCGTTCCAAGTGGAAGGCTCGTAAGGATGGTATGCGCAGTTGAGAACTTCTGAGTCAAAGTATGAATTGTGTATGCCCTTTGAGGTGGATAGAAGATGATTGAGCAGCCAAATTCTGGCCCGGTATGTGTTTTCTTGTAAGGGTTTGAACAATAAAGGGAAGAATTTCGGAAGATCTTCAGCGTGTTCTGAAGAGTTAGCGATTTCTCTTTGTTCTAATGGAGTGTTTGGATACAACGAAGTTGCGTGTTGGGTAAAATGAAGAATTAATTATGAGGTTCAGAAGGAATGTATTGTTGTATCTGCATGATGCTGAGAGTAGGAGATCAGTAGTTGAGGCAGGACATTGTGTTGTTCTATAATTGTGTTATGAGGAATCCGAGTATAATGCCCTGACTGCCAAATTAATTTCTTGTGTTCATGTATGCAAGTAGTGCATAGAGTATATGTGTTTCCAGTGGGAGCCTTCGGGTGTTGTCGTCAGAGGGAGGTTGTTGTGATGCTACAGGGAGCCGTAGTACTCACTAGTCATAGGTAGGTTGTTGTGATGCTACGGGAGCCGTAGTACTCACTAGTCAGAGGGAGGTTGTTGTGATGCTACGGGGAGCTGTAGTACTTACTAGTCAGAGGGAAGTTGTTGTGATGCTACGGGGAGTCGCAGTACTCACTAGTCAGAGGGAGGTTGTTGTGATGCTACGGGGAGCCGTAGTACTCACTAGTCAGAGGTAGGTTGTTCTGATGCTACGGGGAGCTGTAGTACTCACTAGTTAGAGGGAGGTTTTTGTGATGCTACAGGGAGTCGTAGTACTCACTAGTCAGATGGAGGTTGTTGTGATGCTACGAGGAGCCGTAGTACTCACTAGTTAGAGGGATGTTGTGGTGAAGCTACAAGGAGCCGTAGTACTCACTAGTCAGAGGGATGTTGTTGTGATGCTACAAGGAATCGTAGTACCCACTAGTCGGAGGGTGTTGTGACGCTGCGGGGAGTCATAGTACTCGCTAGCCAGAGGGAAGTTGTTGCAATGCTGCAGAGAGCCGTAGTATTCTCTAATCAGCGAGAGGTAGTTATGAGGGAGTGCTCTTTGATCAGAGTGACGCAGAAAGGGTTTAGGCTTGGGTAACACTAATGGTTGAGTTTTGGGAGCATGGTGGTTGAACTAGGGGCGAGACTGGGGTCTCTGTCTCTGTCGGGAATCATTATCTTTGATTGCGTTGTGTTTGTCGCAACATGAGGGAATTGGAAAAGTGATATTCGCACAGGGTGCAGGTTGAGCCATAAGATGAGTGTTTCTTTGGGTTGCGAGGTTCCGACTTTGGGATGGACCAAATTCTCGAGTTGATTTTGGCATTGATGGTACGTAGGTGAGCGAGATGATATTCTTGAATTCTGAGGTGAATTATGGGATGAAGGGCATTGTTATCATTGGATGTCCTAAACCTTTATAGGTCAGCCCTCGGGTGCAGGAGATACTGCAAGATGGGCAGAGCTATGTGCAGTAGATATCAGAAGTCGGGGTTGAGTCGATCCTAGGTTGGATTGTAGTGTTCGTTTGAGGTAAAGAGGATTTCGTGACTTGAGTGTGCCTAGGACGAGATAGTCGAGACGAGAAGGAAGTTAGTGAGTCATGTTGGATCATGTTATGGTGATGTATGAGGACACTTCCGAGAAAGCATGGTTATTTCTTTTGTGTCCGAGGGTGGAGTGGTGAGGATTCTTTGTCCGGATGGTTTCTAATAGCAGTTTAGTAGATGTGCGCCAGTGGAGTGTGAATCCTTTTATCTCGTGGAGCGTGATTCGGATGATTTAGCATGAACGGTTTGAGGGAGCGATAGCCGGTGGTTGAATGTGGTCCTACGAGAATCAGAGAGCCAATGAGTAATTAGGGTTGATATTTAAGGAGCGAATATGATGGTGATCGCTCGAGTCGGTAGTCTGGCGGGGGGTCAGGCCACTAGAGTTCCGGGCATTGGGAAGAAGTTCTACTTGGCTTCGGGTGTCCACAGAGAAAGATATCGGTGTAGTATGAAGAACATTTTGGTAGTGCCCTTCGGGTTGATAATTTCAATCTATAAGTGGCTAAGGTGTGATTTTGAGGGCGAAATATAATTCAAGTGGGGGAGAATTGTAACATTTGGATATCCAGGCATGGAAATTTGAGTATTTTATTGTGGGATATGAAGAGACTCGGAGAGTTGATGCCTCAACTCGTCGAGTAGGATCGCGACTTGGTGACCTGTATAATGAAGGGGCTCGACGAGTCGGGCATCTGGACTCGCCGAGTCAGTGCCGTTAAGGAAAACCCTAATTGTCCGGATTTGAGACCTATTTAAAGGGCCTTATAGCCCTCTTGTATGGCTACCAGTATAGAGAGAGATACCCTAGAGAGTTGGAGCGAAGAGTGAGAGAGATAATGTCATTTTAAGCATTCTTGATGTGATTTTGCAAGGGAGAAGTCATTTCTAGCAAAGGGAGGTCAAGGGAGTTGTTGAATCAGAGTTCCTGAGCTTGTATCTTCATTGTAGAGGTATCAAATCGAATTCCCTTTTCTGTTTTGAGTGAGATTGGTGATTTTAGGGTTTTCTACACCTTCTTATGGCTTGTAATGATGAGTATAGGGTCCCTTTGTGTGAGAAATCCCAGATATGGACCCATAGAAGTCCATAAGGCCTTATTTTGTTTGCTTTATGTTGGTTCATTGAGAGAATGAGACTTTGATGCCATTCTTGGATCCATTACTCCAAGGAAAGCCTTGTGAGCTTTGCATGTATGTCAAGCCTCGACCTTTACATGGTTATTGGTCGTAGGGAAGCCAGATCTACGGATTAGAGGAATAGATCTGAGCTCAGAGGGCCAGATCTGTGTTGACATGGGAGCAACTCGCCTCGTCCATGGGGAGACTCGACGAGTCGAGTTGGGTTGCCCCGCGATACGAATCCAGGGGAAACCCGTCGAGTGCAAGGTTCACTCGACGAGTCGAGTGAGGCCTTGGAAGAGTCAGAAGACACGCATGGACTCGCCGAGTCACCCTTGTGTACTCAACGAGTCTAGTCAGAGTTGACCGTTGACTTGAGTTGACTTTTGTTGACTTTTAGGGTTTTGTCAACAATTGGTCATGTGGACCATTTGAAGGGTAAAATGGTCTTTTAGCCTTCTTAGAGGACATGGAAGGGATTAGTCTAGCCTGGAGAGCCGTTATTGATTGAGATAATTGTTTATGTGTTTAGGCAGAGGCTAGATCAGCGTATACGCGTGCAAGATTACCAGAGACATCCGAGGTGAGTTTTCTCACTATACTTTACCTTGAGTGGTAACCAGAGTTATGTAATAGAGTATCTTGTATGCTATTTATGTGATGTGTTGCACTGCATTATTTCTCTGTGATTTATGCTGTGGGTATTCCAGAGTTTGCAGAGTTAGGATTAGATGGTCCACAGAGTTAGGACCAGAGGGTCTACAGAGTTAGGACCAGAGGGTCCACAGAGTTAGGGCCGGAGGGCCCACAGAGTTATAGCCTCGAGTGGCTAGTATGTGTTATATGTGGTATTTTGGGGAACTAACTAAGTTTCGTGCTTACAGTGTTTTGTGTTATGTGTTTCAGGTTTTCTCAGGATCATGGGACGGCACCGGCTCGATTGTACACACTAGAGGAAGAGTTATGTTTTTGAGGATCCTGGATTATTCTTTGATTGAATATGGAATTCCGTTTTGTAATCTAACAAAAATGAGATTTTTGCAAAAAGTGTTTTATGAATTTAGCGATTTTAAATGAAATTTATTTTTGAAAAATTACGGTGTTACACAAAAATTGAGGGGATGTTTTGAATTAAAAAGTTTTGGATGTTCATAACTTATGATATCCCCAATTTCACGGCCAGAAAAAACCGATTTGTTTATGCTTTGTTTTAAAATCAGAGTAATCCTTTTTAAGGAAAACAGTTGCGGAAATTGCCCCAAAAACAAAATATGATAACCATTTATCAAAACATTTCTCAAAGAGAATGTATTTTCATTAAATAATAAAACCTCGGGATGTCATGTTCCGATACAGACCAAAAGCATAAACAATATAAAATAGACCTTACAACAGTTATTTATAACTACTGATCTATAATCCAAATTCTCTCGTCAAGTCCACCAACTTATACCCTTGTGCCATTACCTGTAATGCAAAGAAAATTGAGTGGGTCAGGCTTTAGAGCCTGGTGAGCATATAGACTTTTCAACCTACAATAATATAATTATTCTATTCAATCATAAAACAATCAACCCAATTACACATCCCCATTTTCTTCGTTTATTCTTAAGTACCTTCCCTAAAGAATTATCCTAAGGGTCATCTCCAACATCGTATTTACCTCTCATCTTCTTACATCGTATTTCCTTTATATATATTCGTTCCTAAAGCATGAATACGCAGTCACAACATCGCCTGGACTCGTAACTCATAGTATGGGTTAGGCTATCATCGCATGAATACGTAGTCACAACATCGCCTGGACTCATAATTCATTGTAAGGGTTAGAGTATCATCGCATGAATACGTAGTTACAACATCGCCTAAACTCGTAATTCATCACCTACAGGTTATGAGCCTGCTGGTGTTTCCACGGGGTTATCTAGAATAGTCCGTGGTCGCCATCTATACTCTGGTAGATGACTACATCGCCAAATTGCCACATCGCCGGTCAAGGTTATCATATCTCGTCTCATCTCACATCACCAATTTATCATCACATATCTATCATCACCTACTTATCATCACCTTTCTATCATCACCTATCTCTCATCACCTAATTATCATCACCTATTTCTCATCACCTAATTATCATCACACATCATCTAATTCATCTACCCATGTTCTACCTAACATATTTGTAGATATAAAATACATATATAGATTAACTCATTTAACACCTATATAAAACATTCATTCCACACTCATCTCAAATAAACAACAATATATAAACACATAGCATGTATTTCATAGCAAATACTTAATATATATATGTTAGAAGAAAGTCATCACATACTCACCCAAAACATATACTTAATACATTCACACAATACTTGTCTTAAAATCGTGTTATGAAAGGGACCATACACTCACACGTATAAACAACAATATATATACATATAGCACGTATTTTATAAAATACTTCATATCTATGTGTAAGATGAAAGTGACTATACACTCACTTGATCAGAAGATGATCGGACAGCACTACGGCTCTAAGAGTAGTATTCTTCGGTGAAACCGGGATATCTTCACACACCGGGTTTCTCGTGGGCAGAGCTTTGGCTCGGAAACTCTTTTCTTCTTGGGATCTTCGGGCTTCGGGACTTGCTTCGGGTCCCGGGGTTGATACCGGGGCTTCGGGGGTACTTCTTTGCACGTAAATCGAGGTAATATGGGTGAGAGATGAGAGAATGAGCAATCAAACTCGGCTGGCCCTTCAAATCTATTTATAGGGCAAAATTGGCCCTTTCCACGTCGTGGCACCTTTTTCCACGTCGTGGGCTTGATCGTCACTGCATGCGTCTTTGCATGTTGCATCTGGGAGACTCCCGGAGGTGTCAGAAGACTGGCCAGGTCGTGGTATCTGACAGTTTTGGGGTTTCGTACCCCGAACTTCAGAAATTCATAACTTTCGCATACGAACTCCATTTTCGACGTTCTTTATATCAACGCGAATGCGAGATTATGCTCTACAACTCTCGTTTAGACTTCATTGGATAATTTTGAATTTATTTTTAATATATTATAATTATATTACTTATAAATTATTTTTAGTAGGCCGGGACAGGAAAACTCAGTTATAAACTCATAACTCCTTCATCCGACGTCCGTTTTCGTCCGTCTTTCCGCCGTTGCACTACTATCGATTATATCTTCAATTCTCATTTACATTGTTTTCGATAAATATCGCTCTAACGTAAATTCACTATTTACGTCGCGCTGTGTTGTGTCGGTTCTATCGCGAAACTTCGACAGGTCATAACTTCTTCGTTATAACTCGGATTTCGGCGTTCTTTATTTTTTCGGAAACCTTGAGACATACACTACAACTTGGTTAAGATTAATCCTTATAAATAATCTTCCATCAAAAAGTCATTTTTGATGCTTATTGTCTCTATATTGACTAGCCCTAATCTACGGGCGTTACAACTTATGAGTTTAATAAAAGTTTTAAAAACTTTAATGAAGAGACTCTTGAACATCCAATAACTTAAGGACAAGTTATGGAGTCCATAAAACTATTTATGAGAAAGACTCTTCAGTTATATAACCTATGACTCTTTAATGGATCATTAAAAAAATGACTTTTAGTAATCCATAACTTGTGGACAAATTATGGACTCCATTAAAAACATTTTGATCAAGAACTAACTAACAAAAAATTTGCAAATAATACCTATGATGTACCAAAACTCATAAGTGTATGAACAATAATATCAACAATTTTAAGAATCATATAAACACGTATAAACTTGAAATTTTGATAATCACCTTAAAATTGTTTTACCAAAATCATTACCACATCAAAAACAGGTTTTATAAGTCCAAAACAGTTTAAGGTAATGATTCTAGACCAATTCCAACACCAAAACTCTAAAATCTGCACTCAGGCCTGCCAACTCGTCAAGTGCATGAACTGACTAAGCGAGTTGGTTGAATATATGCATTGACTCATCGAGTTTCAAGAGGGACTCAGCAAGTCAACTGGGCAGAGTGCATAAATTCAATATTTTTCAGCAATTTGCATCAAGTATAAAAAACACAAGCCTAGACTCTGATACCACTAATGTAAGGTTCCAAATCTAGGATCTGAATCAGTGATCAAATGATATTGCAATCAATTCAGGGTGTAGAAGGAGTAGAATGATTAAACCAAGCATGCAAACATTTATATCACATAAACTTCAAATACACCTTGGAAAACAGACACATACATCACCCAAACACTGACATAGACACCTACTATTTATATCACCCCAGCAGCACACGATTGTACAGCCATACATGCGTGTGCAGCCGCACACAGGGTGTACGACCGCACACAACCATACAAAAGATACAACCACCAACACTAACCCCAAGACCCAAATAAGACCATTACAAGATAGATGCCTGGCCCAAACCACTATATTCTGACATATCAACCTCCCCCTTGGCTTGTGGCTAGCATAGACATGGTCTTCAATCACTTGTTTTCTCGAACAGCCTCAGGTCAGATTTTCCCATAGATCACATCCAAAGTTTTTCATTGATAATCGTGCCAACCATTCTTGTGAATTCCCTTGCAGCATCTTCCATGACCTCCCTTCCACATATGATTTGATGACGGGCCAAGGTATGAATGTCTATCTCTCTCTGAATCTCAAGAGATCCTTAGCACTAATGAGACTTAGAAATTCTTCTATACTTTTTGAACTTTATGGCAGCAGTTGTAGTTTCATCATCGTACGCCCAAAATTCCATATCATCAAGATATCCATCGTGGAAGTGTTGTGGGATTGGAATCTCCTTCACTTGATTAGTAGCATGCCATAACATTATCTTCATCGGTTGGTTAGTTTTAGGGTCAAGGATATCTTTGTCTTTTCTAACCAATGCTTTTGCAGTCCTCATAGAGGGAAAATTATCATTGACATGTTTATCCAAAAATTGCTTAAAGTTGAAGGCACTAGGATTTTGAGAAGGATTATGGAATGGAGCCCTTGGGAGTTCAGAGAGATCAACCTTCGTCCATTAGTTAAAGTCATGAATGCTTTTGTAGTATTCTAGATTTCCAGAATTCCTCTTAACCACCCACAACTTAAGCTCAAGATCATAACCCTACATCCTGATCCATGTACAATCACCATATTGATCACCGAATTTTCTCCTTTTAAAATCAGTCACTGTGAGTTGAGGTTCGACTGCTTTACTATTCTCATTTGAACCTTTTAAGAAAAGCAAGCCTTCCTTCTGCTCAGCAGTGACAGTTCTTTGGTCATGTTTGATATTGATCCTTGGGATGGCATTTACAGGCTCCGTCTCAAATCGATCGACAACTCTTTTTGTTCTTGGAGGTGGTTGGTCAACAGGAAATTCACCTTCGGAAGGCTGGATGGGAGCTGTGGGAGGATCTTCAATACCATCCGGCTGTTGAAATAGAGACTGGAACTTATCTCCAAAGGCTTCAAACTGTTTGTTCTTAAGGCTAAAATAGAAAGCAGATAAGGATCCAAGATTAGTCTGAAGCTCAGAGATTTGTTTTGACTTCAAAGCATTATCTTCCTCAAGCTCAGCAATCCTAACATCATGCTTTCCAATTAAGATGTCCTTCTCAATATTTTGTTGTTTTAAAATGTCAATTTCTTCCTTGAGAGAGGATACATCAGAATCAACATCCCCTGAACGACCTTCCTGGATAGATATTCCTTTTCCACGTGAGGAAGGTTCAAAAGTATGTTGAGCCAAGTGCCTTGCTCTCCTGATAGAGGCTTCATCTAGCAAAGGCCTTGTGGGGGAGTATTCTTGGACTGCATATGACCTGCCTATTTCAAACGTGGTGTTTAGGCCTTCTTCAGTAAGAACGGGTGGTGCAATAACCGTTGTAGTGACGACAGTGGATGGAGCTGGAGGTGCTTGATCTTAAATAAGCACTTCCTGCCTCTGATCAAGACGTCTTCTTTTCACAGGAGGCAAAGACATCTGTGTCTGTGTCGAATCATTAGAAGATGGTACAGATGTAAGAATAGATGTATCACAGGGAGGAATCTCTGAAACTGCATCCTTATGACTTGAAGATTCTACCATCAATCTTGATGTTGGAGGCATTGTTTTAAGAACATCAGCAACCCTAGATTCAGTCGCTGTTTAAGCAACTTCATTGTCATTGATAAAGAAGTTGTCAAAGAACGCTGAACTTGGACCTAGGTCATCATGATCAAGATTAAGATTAAGTAGGATCTCTTCATTGTCAAAGCTAGAAAAATCTATGTGTCTGAGGAAATCATCATCACCATCATTTTCTTCATCATTACCCTCCACATCAAAGTTACTCTGAACCTCCACATTTCGTAGTTGCTCATGCTCTTCTTCCACGATTGAGACATGGGAAACATGACCTTCCTTGTTTTCATGTTCAGAGGCCGAGATAATAATCTCTTTGGTATCCATGGGGCTAAATAGATTGACGGATTCAGATTGTTCACTCTCTTCAGCAAAAATTCCAAACTTGATCAATGGAAATTTTCCTTCAAAATTAACCTTCCCTAGTCGATTCTGCTTCATCAGACCAAAAGCACTTGAGCCAATAGACTTGAGATCCAGAGCCTCTCCTCCTCTTTCGATTTCAGGGTGCTTGACATTGAAGATAATTTGAAGGAATCTTGGGTACATGAAGAACTTATCCCTCTTGTTTCCTTCAATGTTCAAAATCATCTCATGAAGAATAAACTTTTAGAAATTGAACTCAAATCCAGAAGCTAAGGGAGCAATTGCACTGGTGTTAACCAGGGATATTTCATTAGCTCCTGACTTTCGGCCAGAGATACAACTCACAAATACATGAGCTAAATATTTCCAGCACAGAGGCAGTAGCTTCTTGAGAGTGGGGGGAAGTGTTCCTTCATATCCCATTTGGTTCAGAATCTCTTGAGCCCTGTCTAGTTCAATCTCCTTTCGGAATTCAGGCTTATCACTGATCTGTAAAGTTTCTCGAATAATCAGCTCGGTAACCAAGACTATCTTTCCACATACAGAAGCCTCAAGAAATTCACAACTACGTTACTCTAGAATTCCTTAACCAATTTTTTATAAATGATCGGACAGGTGGTGAGAGCATAGAAAAGGCAACATCTTCTTAGGCCATTTACTTTGGATTGAAACTCAAAGAGAGCCATTGGAGGATCATCAAGGTAAACAGCCAAGTTGTGAACTTTAGCGAATTCAAGATCTGCCATATTGAGCTGAGAAAAACACAAGAAAATTCATCAGTAAACATCAAGTGTTTTCCCAATAATCAGTTGAGTAAGATTTTCAATTGGTTAAATTTCAAATTTTAAAGATAAATTGGGGTGTACCGCAGTACACTCAAAAGTCCAGCCGCACACGTAATGTACAGCCATACACGCAAAGTCTAGCCGTACACATAGTGTGCAGTCGTACACAGGTGTGCGGCCGTATACGGGTGTGCGGCCGTACACTCTCCAATTTGCCGAAAACCTTATTTTCATTCAATAGACTACTGATTCTTAGTCGATTTAGCACAGGATCATCAAACTGAGGGTCGACTAGGTGATACTTACGGTAATGAAAGTTCAGTTTTAAGGAAAATCGAGAACTTTTAGCTTAAGAAGAGAGAGAAAGAGCTTTCACGTGTGCGACCATACTCAGAAGAATGAAAAGAAAGATGAGTCCGACCATATACCCACCTTATATACTCCCCCTTAAACCAGGTCCAATTAGGATGGGCTGCTACTCAAAAAGCCTTGAACTCAAGCCCAAAAACTCAAAAGACATAAAAAATAATACATTTCAAGGACATATATAAAAGTAAAAAATAAAAAAATAAAAATAAAAATAAAAATAAAAATAGAACTAATTAAAATTTTTATAAAAATTTATCAAAACGAAAAATAAAAAAATAATAAAATGAAAATAGAAATTAAACGAGTTAACACTAATTTCTTCTAAATTAACAATAATAATGTTTGTGATATTGGGATCTAAGTTGTTAGACAATCTTAATCCACTTATTGGTATCTCTACCTTCATGTCCATGTCTGGTCGATCGTCAGTATTGTGGTCCACTTAAACACGAAAAGTTGAGACAAATTTAGGACATACTATAAGTGACAAGACAATAAATCCTATGAACTTAGATAATATTCCTAAAATACCATTCACCTAACGACGACCAATGATATTCTTGTCCAGCTAAATTTAGCAGTGAGATCTACAGACAACCTATTAAATGTTCAATTTTTAATTGTATTAGAACGTGTTTCCCGCATCCTGATATACCCCAATAATCAAGGCCTTCCAGAATACTCCTTACATCAAATGAGCAGACAATTATTATGGAGGAAGTCAGATTTAGAATGCATATGTTGTACACTCAGGTTGGATCTCTTCCAATCACACAGAGAGTGAAACATATGACTAACTAGAGTTTAGAGGGATTGAGAAGTAGAAGGTTGCATATGCTGTGTACCAGGTCGGATTATTAATCATGCAAATGAGACATCATATGGCTAACAGGTAGGAAGAATAGCATAGAAGAAGATACAGAGAGATAGAGTTGCATATGTTGCATTCCAGGACGGATCTCTTCCAATCAACAGAGGAGGCAACATATGACTAAGAGATAGAAATAAATAAAATAATTTTCTACAAACCTAATTTATCGGAATTCCTCAGTTTCCCCGTCAATACCGGAATTAAGGACAAATCCACACATCGAAGAAAAGTTAATCCATAGTTCTAGATACAGATGATTTAATGTATTTGCAGATTCTCTTGTATATCTCTCTGTTCAACCTACCCAAGCGTCGTAATTTCAAGCTAATTGAAACTATCTAGGTCATTGATTTGTCAAGTCTCTAGATTCCTTAAGTTCATCTGATCCTAGTCAAGTCCATTTTGAAAACTTTCTGTGCCTACCAGCGCATCGAACACAGGTCTCAGGCAATTCGAGTTTGGCACCTTACACAGATTCAGATTGTCTGTTATCACATGATTATATAACTTCCCAACACATCACCTACAGACAAGAACTATTAGCAACATATTTTTTTTTTTAATTTTTTGATTTTCTTAATGTTTTTGGATTTTTAAATTTCTAATTTTTGTTTGTTTTTTTATTTCTCCCCCTAAATTTGTGCATGGGTGAGAATGAAATTAAAATGCGCAAATTTAAACTAACCTTAAATAAAAATTAGTCCTCAAAACGTATCATTTTCAAAAAGCTCACAAGCACATCGAATCGAGCTTTGTTAAACGACTTTGTGAACAGATCCGCCACATTATTTGCACTAGGAACCTGTTCCAGCTGAATGAGCGAATGCTCATAACAATCTCTAATGAAATGAATTTTGATGTCAATGTGCTTGGTTTTCGAGTGTTGGACTGGATTTTTAGCAATCTGAATTGCAGCCTCATTATCACAAAATATAGGGGTTTCTAAATAGTTTAAACCGTAATCCAACAACTGATGTTGGATCCATATAACTTGAGAGCAACAAGCAGAGGCAGCAACATATTCCGCTTCTGATGTTGAGTTTGAGACGGTGTGCTGTTTCTTGCACTACCAAGATACCAGCCGAACACCAAGGAATTGACATCTTCGTGATGTAGATCTCCTGTCAAGCTCACAGCCACCATAATTACTGTCAGCATATGCATATAAATCAAATTCAGAATTTTTTAGATACCGAAGACCCAAATTTTTGCTGCCTTTGAGATACCGAAAGATTCTTTTGACAGTAATAAGATGTGAAAGTTTAGGATTAGCCTGATCGCATGCGCATTGACAAACTGCAAACATGATGTATGGACGGCTTGCAGTTAGATACATCAACAAACTGATTATCGATCTATAGTGAATTTGATCTATAGATTCGCCATCAGTATCTGGAGTCAGCAGGGGTCTCTCAGCCATTGGCATCAAGGCAGGTTTTGTGTCTTGAAACCTGAACTTCTCAAGTATATCCTCCACATACTTTTCTTGATGGAGCAGGATTCTGGTTGATCTTTGTTGGACCTGAAGCCCCAAAAACATGGTCATTTCGCCTAACGAACTCATCTCGAACCTCTTTTTCATCACTCCTTCGAACTTTTTGCATAGTTGTGGACTTATAGACCCAAAGATAATGTCGTCAAAATAGATTTGGACTAGAATCTGATCATTACCCACATGCTTGATGAACAAAGTTTGATCAACAGTACTACGAGAATATCCATGTTCGAGCAAGTGCTTTGTGAGAGTTTCATACCACACTCTAGGAGCTTGATGGAACCCATACAATGCCTTGTCCATCTTGTAGACATGATTAGGAAACATTGAGTTAATAAACCCAGGAGGTTGATCAACGTATATTTCTTCCTTCACCTTGCCATAAAAGAAGGCTGTCTTGACATCCATCTGATATACACTGAAGTTCATGTAGGAAGCGTATGCAAGGAAGATACAGATAGCCTCCAAGCGAAACACCGGAGCATAAACCTTAGTGTACTCAAGACCCTCGATCTATCTAAACCTACGAACCACGAATCTTGCCTTGTTGCGCACTATTACTCCGGAATCATCCTGCTGATTGCGGTATACCCAGTGTGTGTCAAGACACTTTTTGCCCTTAGGAAGTTCAACCAGTGTCCAAACCCCGAGTTTTTCAAATTGATTTAACTCTTCGTGCATAGCATCTACCCAGTTGGGCTCATTCAAAACCATTTCAGTGTTGTTTGGCTCTATTTGAGAGATAAAACAAGAATAGAGACATGTATTAACAACTCCACTCTGACTTCTTGTTTTAACACCATCACCCAGCTGGCCAATGACATTTTCGATCGGATGATCGCGTTGAATGCGTGAAGGTATCTCCTGGCTGATGTCATTGAGTGAAATGGGAAGATTGTGAATATTTATAACTTCATCATTTGCTGAATGATTCACTTCACACGAACCTGTCTCGTAAGAGGGATTAGCCACAAACTCATCAGCAATTTTCTCAGGAAAGAGAAGTTCCATAAAAGTTTGAGTAGCAGCGGAAGGATCTCTAGACATTAACTCACTATCAATAGGAGTAAGAGATGTGGCATCAGCATCTAGAGTGTTTTGATGACTTGGAGATTCTAAACAAGTAGTTGGAACAAATGACTCCACCGCAGGAACTGTAGAAGACACTATCGGCGGTTTATAAACAACTTCTTCGTCTTCATCTTGAAGTACATTCTTTGAACTAGAAGTAGATCTAGATAAACCATCTAAATACACATTAAACAATTTGAACAATGATGTGTAATCAAACAGCCAATCAGGACCCACTCTAGCATCCGTTTCATTCTCCTCCAGCCAGCACACATAAAACGATTCTACAATTTGCTTTGGTCTTTTGTTGTAGACCCGATATGCAGTGCGAGCAACATACCCCACAAAATAGCAGTCATCAACTTTGGCATTAAACTTTGGATTGGACTCCAGGTGAAGAACGGTACAAGAGCAACCAAGTACTCGGAAGTGACTGCCAGATGGCTTGTGACCATATAGAATTTTGTATGGAGTCTTCATTGGGGCTTTGTTGATCAAAACATGATTCTGAGCATAACATGTTGTGTTGATCGCCTCAGCCCAGAAGAAAATTGCAGCTCAGTCACACAGCATCTTCTTTGCAGCGTCTTGCAATGTTCGATTTCTCCGTTCGGCAACAACGTTTTGTTGACGCGTGCGAACTGAACTATGTTGACGCACAATTCCCTTTTCTGCACAAAAGTGATCAAAAACCCCATTTTTGAATTTTTTTTTCCATTATCAGTACGAAGCTCCTTCACCCGGTTATTGGTTTGGTTCTCTATCATTACGATGAACTTCTTGATCAGATCAACTGCCCCAGCTTTGTTGGATAAAAAGAAAAACCCACGTGAAACGCGAGAAGTCATCGATCACAACTAAAAAATATGAATTCCTGTTGATGCTTAAGACATTGACCGGACCAAATAAATCCATGTTGAAAAATTGGAGAACCTGACTGATTAAATTGACATGTTTCGGCAGGTGTGGTTTTCTATGATGCTTTCCCTAGGCACATGACACACATTTTTTAAATGTTATGAAGTCTCTGACAGGCAGGCCACACACCATTTCATTTTTAGCAAGACGATTCAGATTCTTAGCGTTCGCATGTCCAAGTCGTCGGTGCCATAACATACCATTTTTTTTCTGAGGCTTTTGGAAAGAGACAGGTTACTTATTCAGGAATGTTGCTATTCATGTTAATAATATATGCATTTACATCCCGCTTTGATTTAACAAGAATCCACTCATCCGGGATGACAATGCCTAGCTTCAAGATCAAACACTCTTTATCAATAAAATGCGTTGAATAACCCTTGTCGCAAATCTGAGAGACGCTCAACAAGCTATGCTTTAACTCGGGAGCATAGTTGACGTTCTCAAAACTCAGCACTCTGTTCATCACAGTTCCTCTTTGCGTAATTTTTCCGCCTTATCCGCCCTCAAAGGAAACAAATCCCCCATTAAAAGTTTAAATGTCGTTCAATTTAGAGATGTCTCATGTCATAGGCCGGCAGCAGCCGCTGCCGACATACCAAGGTATGACGACATTCCTCCGTAATTGTCCCTGCAAGATGAGCGGAATCATTCATATTTAGGGACCCAGGACATTATTTTCCTGGGTTGAACCTTTACGATCACAGATTTATCTTTTGACCTTTTGGATTTTGAATCATCATGCAAAACACTGTCAGAGGATGACGATGATTGGTTGGAAGTTAATTTGGGCACCCATTGGTATTTAGGTTTCTTAAAAATCATGGGTGATTTTGAAGCATTTTTCTTTTCAGTTTCCTTTAAGTAGTTAGATTTTCTACCAGAAGTGGTTGAAGATCCAGATCCACTCTTTGACGAAACTGATTTTGGCTTAGCCTTGATTGATTTTGGCAAACTGTTTGTGACTTTGTTATTGAAAACCTATTTGTTCTTTTGAAAAACTGCCCTTTTCTTGTTTTGATTAGCCTTCCAATCATCATCTCGTGGACGAGATCTCGAGTCCTTTCTAGTTAAAGACCTTCCTCGAGGCTCGTTCTCTCCTATTTGAGACAAAAAAATGCACCAATGCCCTATTAGGACAATTCCTAGCAATGTGACCGGTAGTACCACAGATAAACAAATCTGCTTATTATTATTGTAACTGGTACTTCTTTGTCTGATTTGTTTTTTTACTAACACCCTTACTTTTTCCACAAGAACATATGCAAGAATCAGATTGAGTGATAGGTGAGGGTGAATCCGATTATGTGATTGGTGGAGTGGATGTGCTTGAAACAGGAACATTAGGATTATCAAATAAATCATCAAATATGTCAAAGGAATTTAAATCAACATTATCCGATGTAGAAGTATCACAAGATGTATCATTAATTTTTACATCAGAAACAAAAGAGTTATCATTTGAAACAGGAACAACTTCAAAAACTTTTTCATTCTTAGAAACACATCCTTCAGCTTCTTGATTTGATTGACTTAGGGATTGATCTACATAGGAAGTAGAAACATTAGTCCTTTCAAAATTAATGTAACGTCCCCAAAAACATGACCCAAAAAGTTCCTTTTAATTTAATAATAAAACCACAAGTGCCAGCAATTCATTTAAAACACATCACATTAGAGTATCATATCTAATACATTACTTTTTTATCAGATAAAACATTCCAAGCTAAATAAACAATGGTGTGTGCCATGCGATCACCTCGAGCTCTTCCCTCCGCTACTGGAAGTACCTGAAACCAAAATTGAAAACCGTAAGCACGAAGCTTAGTGAGTTACCCAACCTAACACATACCATGCTTAATCAAATACTGCAAGCATCGGGCCTTGCCCGCTACATCGGGCCCCGCCCGACCCCAGGCCCCACCTGGCTTTGAGCCCCGCTTGGTTATACAGATTTGTTTCTCTTAGGCCCCGCCTGTCTCTGGGCCCCGCCCGCTAAACACGTACAAACATATAACATAACACATAACAAGTAACTAACATACTCTACTATAATCCTGATCTAAGGCCTTGCATATCTTGGGCCCCGCCCCTGTCCTGTTACTCGTGAGTCATGAAACCCCGTCCATGCTCCTGTTGTTGGTGAGATACGGGCCCCCACCTACACTCACTCATCCCCTACCTCGGGCTTCACCCCTACTATGCTACTAATGAGATATGGAACCCCGTCCATACTCGGCCAACGATGAGATACGGCTCCTCGCTCACACTCACCTTCCTACCAAGAATATACAAGTATCACATAGACAACAAGTATAAAATATCATACAAACATTCTCCGGGCACCCGCCCGATATTGGACCTTGGTCCGAAATAACATACTAGCATACAGTGCCTAGGGCTAACCCCTGGGTCTTCCTACTCATAAACTACATGGGCCGGCATTATGGCCTTAGACACATTCACACGATGAGCATACTCACCTTGCACTACTGGAACCTTGCTGTTATGCCCTCAAGCTACTATCTGCCAAATCCCGAACTACTGCTCCTTCGGCTTCACGAGCTACCAACACAAAATACCACTTAGTCCAATACATTAATCAATCTTAGGGTAAAATGACCATTCTACCCCTAGATCAACTTTGTCCATATCTAATGCCCAATACCGATGCCCAAAACTAAGTAAGCTTCTCGAGCCCACTAGTAGCCCACTAATGGCCCAATTTTCTATATTGGGCCCAATCCCATTAATGGTCCTTACCATAAGCCCATAACATATTTTTGGCCCATATCAACTGACTCCTGCTGACCCATTATAGCCTAGAGACCCAAAGTCCAAAACACAGCCCAAGCCGAGGCCTAAAAACACAAAGCCCAAACTGGCAGAGTACGCGGGGCGTACTCCTATGTACGCTAGGTGTACTGTCTGATGGCTTGTACGCCCAATGTACACCCCTTTTAAGCCATTTTTCTATTAAGTGCTTAATCCACAACCTCAGAGGCTACAAACTCAGATCCAGGTCCTTACTGATGACTTAAACCATAAAGTCACTAACTTAGTGACTTACAATCCACCAAACAAGCCCAAACTCAAAAGGTGACAACATGCTTTCCTTCCAAGTGCTAGATTTCATGCATGGACACCAATGAGTCCTAAAGGTTGAAACTTTACTGCTTGTGGGACTCATATGACACTAAGTGTGGCAACCCTGGACCTAGAAGGAGACTTGTGACATAAAGGTCAAATCTTGGAACCAAAAAAACCCAAAACTTCCATTAACATAGATCTAAGCATACTTAAGGAAAGTTTCAGACTTGATACCTCAAAATGGTCTGAAATGGAACCCAAAATCTCAGATCTACAGCTTCCCTTTCGATCCACCACCTTGCTAATCTCTTCTCTTGTTTTGAAATGGCTCTATAACACCCAAATACTCACTTAATGGCCACCAAAGCTTCAATAATACTCAAGGAGGGTTAGGGTTTCGTGGAGACTGCCTAAGGATGAGATCGGGCTGGACCCTTTAAGCATAATGTTCCTTTATAGTGTCACAGCCCCAAATTAGGGTTTTAGGAAAGCTGAGCGTACACTGGGTGTACTTCTCATATGTTGGGCGTACGCCTCCGTGCACATGTAACCATGCACCCTATTATGCTGGGCGTAACCCATCTTATGTTGGGCGTACCCACGCGTCTCTAATTTGAATGCATGGCTCTTCTTGCCAACTTTTCCCATTAAGGGACCATTAATGGCTATAACTTCAAATCATCATAATTCCTTCATTCTAAGTCCGTTTCCAACGGACCTTATATCCACGAATAGGCGGCGGGAAGCTCTACACATCTATAAACTTATCCTCACCACAAATATTCCGAATGAAGATCCTAAATTCATAAAGAGATCGAACTGCCACTTTTCCGATATACCCCTTATTCCAAGGCACAACCCAAACTGTCGGATCACCTCAATCACATCTTTTATACTTAAATGGGTCTAGATCTCTCCTTTTCAAAGGAAGTAAGCCTTAAGATAACCCATCTTTAGGGCACGATCCTGAATTAATAAGCGATTCGGAATACGACGTTACAATTAATGCTACCTCCTAACACAAATCCGTATTTAAAAAATGGCTCTCTGTTTATCTCCTCTTCAGTCAATGGCTTAAACTGATAATTATTATTAGATGGAGGAGGCACTTTGTCATATCCTAAACCCTTTTGTTGATTTTCTTTGAATTTCAAATTATGTTCTATCATGGATACAACTACTTCACTTGACACATCATATTTTCTGAAATTAAAATCTGCATTTTCAAACTTGCTTTTCAATGTGTCAAGCTCAGCAATTACCTCATCAAGTTACTCAGTCACATATATATATCATGCACTCTTATTGGTACACTCTTCCTGAAGTTTTCTAAACTCTTTGGTTTTTTCTTCTAATTCAGCCTTTAGGGGTTTTTGTCCTTTCCTAAGTTGATACCTTTCATATCTCAAGTCCTCGTTCTCTCTACGTAATAATTCTATATGCTCAAGAAGATTTTTAACTTTATCAATGCATGTTTGAGAACAAGAAGACTAACTTACCTCTTTCCTTTTAGTTTCTGAAGTAGAAGATACCATAAAGGCAAATTGCAACTCCATCATTTCTTCTTTAGGATCAACTTTAGCTTCTTCCATAGGAGTATCTTTGATTTGAGCCAAGTGAGCATTTTTAGGTCCTGAAATATTCAGTTCCTGAATCTGGTCTTCCCATTCAAAGGACTGAGTAACCATTGCCAGATTGGCAGTCTCACTGTTGACAACAACATTTCCAAGACTATTTTCCACTGTAACCATTGTTGGATTACTGTTTACCCTTCTGTCTGGTTTAGGACACTCAAGAGCAAAATGACCTGACTCATGACAATTTTAGCAATGCGGCTTTCCATTGTTAAACCTACCTTCTTATCCGCTTTCATTCCCCAATTATTCATTCCCGTCTTCTTAGCAAATTGATTTGCCAAGTAATATCCATTTCTTCCACATCCTCTGGATGAATTTGATCCAAATCAGCAAATGAGAGTTGAGGTGGAAGCTCGCTAGCTACAAAAGCATTGTAGTAATTGGCAAGTCCAGTGGCAAGCGCTAATCGTTTTCTTTGGAATTTCGAGTAGAAACCATAATTAATGCATTGGTAGAGGAAATAGCTTGTGGAACAACGAAAGACTGACTTTGTGGGTGAGACATAGATCAAGAAGCAACAAATTATGCAACTGATGGAGTAATAAATGTTTGATTCTAAGGTTGTTGAACAGAAAAAGATTGACTTGGAGAGGAGGTAAAAGATGAAAAGGCATTATTTGAAGAAATCCCAAGATTTGTAGTCGAGTAGGAATTCATATGATTAATCTCGCGTTATTTATCATCAAGATCACAGGCTTTGATGATTGCCACTATTTCAGCAAGACTGCTACGATTGAGATCTTTTGTCTTTTTGATGACAGCCACATTCATATCCCACGTCTTCGGAAGTTAATTCAACAACTTTTTTTTTATCTCAGACTTAGTCAAGTAAATCCCAGCTATACTCATCTCAGTAATGAGTGTAGTAAATCGTTGCAACTGAGCTTCCACGGTTTCTCCAGGGACATAATTAAACATATTGAAGTTCTGTCTTAACATATCCTAACGGATCTCTTCATATCTTCAATTCCTGTAAGTCCCCAAAATTGCTTGTGTATCAATCAGATCCAATTGATGGTGCGGAATCCCAATCAATTGGATGATGTCAGATCAATATAGAAGAGAAGGAGAGGAAGAAGATTATGAATCTAATGATGTATTCAATATGAATGATCCTCCTTACAATAGATTCTCTTTCACACACACTTCTTCTCTCTAACTTTCTCTCTCTTCTCTAGCCTTCTCTTTTTAACCGTACACTCCCACAAGCACTCCTCTATTCATATGGACCTCCAGCCATACACATGTATACAGCCGCACACCCTGTGTACGGCCGCACACAGGGTGTGCGGCCGTACACACGTGTATGGTCGTACACACAAACCGCAAACACATACAACATTACATAAAAATATATTTTCCTAGAAAAGCAAGTATAAACCATATTTTTGACCCAACAATCTCCCCCTTGGTTTATAACTTCCTTTCTAATTGACCCAACAAGCTCCCCCTAAAAAGTAGCTGGCTTTTTCTTGTTAATATTCATTGGGAGCTTGGCTTCAGCATTAATCTTTGATTTCTTCACAGCTTCAAGATGAACTTGATGAATCTTCATGAATGACTTCATCTCGAGCGGTTGGGCTTTTCTTCAAGATTTTGACTCTGAACGCACATTGGGTGAGGAGGCTTGATGTACAGATTCTTGAAAGATAACGCTTCAGCTTGAGAATCTACAGAGAGAACAAATCTTCTGGATCACTTCAGCAGGTACAAAGATAGCAGCGTATTGATTGAGGAGGCTTCAATGAAATCTGTGACATAATCTTCAAGTACAGCTTCACCATGCTTCCGGGGTTGAAGAATGGAATGTCGAAAGAATAATCTTCATTTCTTGCTCCTTCGAATGCGAATTCTTCGATGCTCACAGATGAGGCCTTGGCTCAGAAATATTCAACACAAACTCCATGAGTCTTATCTATACCTGAAACCACTTTTCAAGACAAAACAAAACTAAAAGAAAAATTAACACACAAAATAAAAATAGAAACAAAAATATTTTTGGATTTTCATTTTCTGATTGTTGTTTGATTTTTGAATTATTTTTAATTCTCCCCCTAAAATTTGTCCATAGAGGAAAACTATGAACAAATTTAACAAAAATAGAATGATATCTAACTTTAAGAATGATTTGGGATCAAAGTTTTTAGATAGTCATTATCCGCTTGTCGGTACCTTCTATCTTCACGTCTTTGTCTGGTCGATTACTGGTACTGTGGTCCACTTAAACACGAAAAATTGTGACAAAATTAGGACATACTATAACTGACAAGACAATGTGATCCCAAGTTCCTAGATATTATATCTGATCCTAAGTTTCTAGATACTATATCTTAAGGACCATTCAGCTGACGACGACCAGGGATATTGTTGTCCACCTAAATTGAGCAGCGAGATCTATAGACAATCTTTGAGTGTTCAATTTTAATTGTACTGTAACATGTTTCCCACTTCCAGATATGCCCCAGCCATCAAGAACTTCCAGAGTACTCCTTACACCGGGTGAGCAGACAACCATTCAGAGAGAAGATAGATTCAGAATTCTATTACTTATTACTTATTACTTCAGAGGGGTTGAGAAGTAGAAGGTTGCATATGCTGTGTACTAGGTCGAATTAGAAATCGCGAAGAGGAGACAACATATGGCTAACAGATAAGAAGTCGTTCACATATATAACCTGCAGAGAAATAGAGTTGCCTATGTTTTCTACCTGGTCGGATTGGAAGTCACGCAAAGGAGACAACATATGACTAACAGACGGAAAGAAAGAAAGTGATATTCTACATACCTAATTTATCGGAATTTACCAGTCGCCCCATCCAACCGGAATTAAGGACAGAATCCACACAGCGAGGAAAAGTTAAACCACGGTTCCAAGTACGGGTTCAGTTATTGTGACGAGTAGATTCCCATATATATCTCCCTGCTCAACCTATCCGAGCATCGTATTGTCAGGCTAAACGGAACTATCTAGGTCAAGATTTGTCAAGTCATTTGATTTCCTAAGTTCAATTCTGCCTAGTCATGTCCATTTAGAATCTTTCGTGCCTACCGACACATCAAACCAGAGCATAGACCCTTCAACTTTGGGTACGTTACACAGACTTAGGTTGCCTGTTATCACATGATCATATCACTTCCCAGAACATCTCCCTCAAGCAGCACATTTCATAACCAACAATTTTTTTTTTATTATCTGATTTTCTAATGTTTTTAGATTTTTAAAATTTTCTAATTTTTGTTTTGTTTTTATTTCTCCCTCTAAATTTGTGCATAAGAGAGAAACGAAAGTAAATGCGCAAATTTAAACTATCCTAAAACAAAAATTAGTCTTTAAAGCGAATCAGGTTAAGAAAAACTCAGGAGTATAGAGAAGAAAACGCAAACCGTAAGTCACCGATTGAATTTGCATCCAGAAGGTCTGAGAACAACACGCGTAATCTCAGAACAGATCCGAAAATTCTTCATGTCATTAATCACAAACCCCATGTGATCTCTTCCTTTCTTCCTTTCCCGCCAAGGACACATACTCTAAAATAATGTTCTGAGTATTGTATAGTTGAGAGCTGTCTCCTATCATGTGTCTGGAACAGCTACTATTAACAAACCGAAGTCTGATGATATGCCTCCATAGCTGCTCCGACACAGAGCGGGATTAGTTGGTCTTTGGAACCTAGTCCATTTTGAAACTGGGTCGACCTTTGTCATCGACACACGATACTTTCTCCCATGACATGTCCAGTTTATCACAAACAGAAGACATAGAAATATTAGAATCGTTACTTGATTTGGGAGATTGAGCCTTTGGATCCCATTTGTAGTTGGGTTTAACTCATTTCTTTTTCGATCCGATGGGTGGCTCAGTACTTGCTTTTGAACTTGATGTCGGCCGTTGAGATGATTTTGATTTTGGCTTCACGGGAACATCTCTTGGATTGGGCTTCTTGGCCGACATTCCCTTCTTGCCCTTGGGATTTAGATTCTTGGCCTTCTGCGTTGAATTCTTGGCCTTGGGAGTTGAATTCTTGGCCTTCTTGGCATTCCAGTCATCAATGTCTGATCGTGATCTCGTGGGATATCTTTTGGAGTATCTCCCTCTTGGCGCGTTCTGCTAGCCTTGTGCATAATAAGGAACGTATGCATGATTTGGACAATTTCGGGCAATATGACCAGGTGTTCCACAGTGAAAACAAGTCTTTTTCTTCACTGGGAAATTGTTTCTTCCTGCCCCTGATGGCGTGTCCTTGCCTCGTCTCTAATTGTTCCCACAAGCACACTTGCAGCAAGTCGGCTGTTTCACTTGACTTGGTGGCCTGTACTTCTCAACAGCAGGTTGATCAGAAGCAACTGAGTTCGAAGCAACAGATTTAGAGTTCAAGGAGATGTTGGTTTGTTCAATGGTGTTGTCCTTGTTCTCATCCTCTGCTACTTTACCTGCACATGAAGTAGAAGCATTAGTATCGTTCAGCTCAACACTCTTAGTTGGCCCAGATTGTTCAGTCTTAACTGAAGCTGAAGCAGGGGTTTGGCCATACTGAGCAGGGATTTCTTCCTCATTGGTCTCAAGGGGTGGGTTATAGTTGTGATTGAAAGGTGGAGGAACACAATCGTACCCTAAACCCTTGTTTTGATTATCTTTGAATTTTAATTGGTTTTCAAATAATGACTCGACTGTTTTACTTGACGCAGTGTAATTTTTGAAACTAATATCTGCTTTTCCACACTTTATTTTCAAAATGTCAAGTTCTTCAGTTACAACAGCAAGTTTGCGTTTAATGTAATCGTAATTTTCACACTTGTTGTTGTACTCTTCCTAAAGCTTCCTAAAGTCTTTGGTTTTTGCTTCTTGTTGTGCTTTTAACGGTTTCTAACCTTTCCTTAGAGTATAGCCTTCATATTTAAGGTCCTCATTTTCCCTTTTTAGCAAATCAATTTGTTCGCGAAGAAATTTAATCGTAGCTTTACAAGATGGAGTACATGAAACTTCATTTACATGAATTGATGTGGAACTCATTTTTTATTTTTTTATTTTTTATATATTTTTTAATTTTTTAATTAATTTTTTTTTATATTTTTTATTTTCCCTTTGACTTAAAAACCGAGAAAGTCAACCTTAAAAGTCAAATTTAAAAAGTCAAACTCAAAAGTCAAACTTGAAAAGTCAAACTTAAAAAGTCAAACTTAAAAGTCAAACCAAAAAGCTAAATTTGAAAAATTAAAAGTCAAACGAGAAAGTCAAAGTTTAAAGTCAAAGGTCAAACCTGAAAGTCAAAATCAAAATTTTAAAGTAAAAAGTCAAAATTAAAAGTCAAAAATTAAAAATTTAAATTTTTGGTTGAAAAAGGAATTTATAATTAAAAGAAATTGAATTTTTGGGTTAAAAGAGTCAATTTTCGAAATTTGGAACCGAGAGAGACACTATATGGATTAAATTTCGAAGGAGGGAACCAATGTGTCCGCTAGTTGAGTTGGTAAAGCGCTGTGGCAATGACCTAGAGGTCCGAGGTTCGATCCCCGGCACCCCGAGTCGTTTTCAATATTTTTAATGCGAAGCTGCTATGCTACAAGGACTGCTGCTAAGCTTGCTGAACGCGATGCGAGACCGAGAACCGAAGACCTAGCCGCACACTCCGAGCCGCAATCCGAGACCGCACACCGAGCCGTGTACTTCGAGCCGCACACCGAGCCGCACTCCTTCAACCAGCAGCACACCTTCAACAGATTCGCAAAAAAAACGACGTTTTTCAGCCCTTTTTGCTCCAAAACTCGATCAAAAACTCGTTTTTATGAAAAACGCAAAGAAGTAACCCCCCTTATTTTTGTGAGATCTATCCAAAAACGCTATTCTCTTTTCAAAATAAGATCAAATAAGCTCCAGATCTGAAAAAATTGATTGATACAACCAAGTTCTGATACCAATTGTAAGTCCCCAAAATTGCTTGTGTATCAATCAGATCCAATTGATGGTGCGGAATCCCAATCAATTGGATGATGTAAGGTCAATATAGAAGAGAAGGAGAAGAAGAAGATTATGAATCTAATGATGTATGCAATATGAATGATGCTCCTTACAATAGATTCTCTTTCACACACACTTCTTCTCTCTAACTTTCTCTCTCTTCTCTAGCCTTCTCTTTTTAACCATACACTCCCACAGGCACTCCTCTATTTATATGGATCTCCATCCATACACATGTGTACAGCCGCACACCCTGTATACGGCCATACACACAAACCGCAAACACATACAACATTACATAAAAATATATTTTCCTAGAAAAGCAAGTATAAACCATATTTTTGACCCAACAATTCCCTCGTAGACGTCAATCAAAGCTTCCCACAGTGCTTTGGCTGAAGTGTATTCTCTGAATCCTTGAGCAATATCGGGGGATAAAGCCATAGTCAAAGTAGCCAATGCCCTTTCCTGTTCTTCAACCTTTTTGAAATCTTCATCAGAGTAATCAGCATACAATTTGTCAATTACTTGTAGATTCGGAAGATTAGTTGTGATTCTGACTGGTCCTTTGAGAATGTTTTGCCAAACCTTAAAATCTTTCATTTTGATGTATTTCTCGATGCGGTATTTCCATTTCGGGAACCCTTCTGCAGATAAAAACCATGGAATGCGGGTGGTTGTTCCCATGATGGAATACAATTCATGATGAAGTGATTGGCTTTGAGTATCCATTTTGTTTTTGTTGTTGTTTTGTTTTTTTTGTTTTTTTTTGTTTTTGGCTTAAAATGTAGAAGGTTCAAACAAATTAGGAGTTTATGGCCATACACTCCCAACCGCACACTCCAGCTGTATACCCAACCACACACTCTAGCCATACACTCAGCCGCACACTCAACTGTACACTCAACCATATACTCAGCCGGACACTCAACCGTACACTCATCCACACACTCAACCGCACATCTTTAAATGTCAACCGTACACCTTGAACCTTAGCCGTACACCTTCAACTGAGTTCAATCGTACACTCACAAGAATCCAAATTGACACTGATCCTGCTCTGATACCAATTGTAAGGTTCCAAATCTAGGATCTGAATTAGTGATCAAATGATATTGCAATCAATTTAGTGTGTAGAAGGAGTAGAATAACTAAACCAAACATGCACACATTTATATCACATAAACGTCAAATACACCTTGGAAAACACACACATACGTCACCCAGACACTGACACAGAAACCTACTATTTATATCACCCCAGCTATACACGAGTGTATAGCCACACACGCGTGTGCGGCCGCAACCAGGGTGTACATGTGCACACACGTGTACAACCGCACACAACCATACAAAAGATACAACCACCACCACTAACTCCAAGACCCAAACAAGACCTTTACAAGATAGATGTCTAGCCAAAACCACTATATTATGACTATCAACTGATGGCATTTGAGCATTCTAACACTCATATGGTGTGCATGCAACCCTATAAACCTTGGATCTATGATTTTTCTATTGTACATGCAAATATTCAATATTCCAAGGTTTCATCCTAACTAGCATAATATGAAGTATATACAATACAAGAATCAGGTAGAATGACATACATTTTGATGGAGCTTGAATTCTTGAAATTTTAAGAGCTTAGTCAATATTTAATTAGTTCCTTTTGATCATTAAATCAATTCTAAATTAATTCTTGATCAATACTAATTAAACAATATGATTTCATATTAATATATTAGAACTTATAATATATTAATATAAATCGCAAGTATCCTTTTTCTCATTTTTTCTATCCAATGGTTCCGATGCCATGCAATCCAAATGGACCATGCTACTCTGGGGTCGAATACATACCAATAATAGTTATGGGCTTAGACATCTAATCTAACAATAATGTTTCCAAATCTTGAGGGAAAATACCACTTCCCCCAACTACAGGTCAAGTGTGGGATATCGTCTGTCATGCGGCTTTAGCTGCTGTGAAGCATAAGCCATCACCCATCCTCTCTTCATACAGACTGCCCCCAAAATAGTGATGGATGCATACCACAAAATCCTTGACTCCCTCCGGGAGGGTCAATAAAAGGGCCTCACATAACCTCTTCCAATGAGTCTCAAACATCGATTGCTGCTCAGGACCCATTGAAAATCACCCCTCCTCCTCGCCAGACGGGTGAGGGTTACGCAATCGAAACCTCTACTGCATCATAGCCTCGATCTTGGCCGGGTCGACCAAAATCCTATCCTGGTTAACGAGGTGCCCAATGAAATGGACCTCTCGTAACCAAAACTGACACTTCAAGAATTTGGCATAAAGTCGTTCCAACCTCAAAACCCCAAGAAGCTCTCAAAGGTGCTCCTCATGCTACTCTCTGGTTTAGGAATACACCAAGATATCATCAATAAACACAAAGACAGATCGGTCGAGCATCGGCCTGGATACCCAATTCATCAAGTCCATAAACACAACAGGCGCATTGGTAAGCCCAAATGATATCACCACAAAATCATAATGCCCATAACGAATATGGAACATGGTCTTCTCTAGGTCCTCCTCTCTCACTCTCACCTGATGATACCCAAACCTAAGATCTATCTTGGAGAACCAAGATGCACCATGCAACTAATCAAAGAGGTCATTAATTCGTGGAAGGGGATAACAGTTCTTCACCGTTAACTTGTTCAACCACTAGTAATCAATTCACATTTGGTGTGAACCATCCTTCTTCTTGACGAATAGTATCGGTGCAGCCCACGAAGAATTATTAGGTTTGCTGAACTACTTGCCTAGAAGCTCCTGAAGTAGAGATGAAAACTCCTACATCTCAGGCGGTGCCAAGCGGTATGGTGCATTGGCAATTGGGGGCGCACCTTATAGAAGATCAATCCTAAACTCAACCTGCCTCCTCGGAGGAAAACTGGGTAACTCCTTTGGGAAAACATCAGCAAACACCCTGACAACTAGAACCTATGAAATTGAAGTCTTCTCCCTAACCTGGTTATCAACCACATAAGCCCGATAACCTGCACACCTGTGTTGAAAATACTGTCGAGCCATGGCCGCCGAAACAAAACCCTGAACCTACCCTGGTGCCCTCTCCATAGATAATCAACTCTGCCCCACTTGGGGTTCGAACAACCACTTGTTGGCACTCACAATCAGTCATGGCACCAAACCTGCTCAACCAGTCAATGCCCACTATCATGCATACATCCCCCATGGGGATAGGGATCAGATCAATCGAATAAGGAACCCCGAAGATCTCCAATACACAACCCCTATACACTGCGGATGCAAAAACCCCGTGTTCGTTGGCGATAGAAACCCGCAATGGACACTCTAACTCCCCACTATGCATATCAAACTCCCTACTGAATGATCGATATACAAAGGAACGACTTGTTCCTGAGTCAAATAATATAAGAGCAGGCAAAGAGTTCATTAGAAATGTACCGATTAAGAGCATAAACACGCACATACACTCAATCCTCACTTCCTAGAGGAAGGACAAACATTACACGACTGGTCGGCTGACCCCACACAAATCATCCATCAAACTTCCACCAACCTTGATACACTTGTGTATGCTAATCATACATAATAATGGATCCTACAGACAGGCGAATACTTGATTCTCCCCTAATCCCTTCATCAAACAAGAATAGGAAATAAGGCCAAACCAAACATTCTCGGGCTATAAAATCCTAGTTATGTACAACTATGATGTATACACTAAGCAACTACAATAATGATGTTAAATTCATATAAGAAAGAACCTAGGCTACCAGGAATCAAATAATTAGGAAATTATATCATGCAATTCCTAAAGATCCCTAGCCTAACACTGGCATGCATTTCTAACATATCACAATACCAAATAACAGTGTGGTAATTTGGGGTCTACTTAAAGGCTCCGACTGATCATACACATCACATCCTTTTTGATTATTTTGAAAATAATTTGGAAAAATAATTCTTAAAAACCTTTTCCTTAGTTTGAGACTGGATTCACATGAGTGTTTCTCCAATTCACTCAAACCAAGGCTCTGAAACCAACTTGTTACACCCAAGAAAATCAGAAGAAATTTAAACCTTTAAAATTAATCCAATTTATAAATTTTTTACAAATCATAGTTTTCAAAACATTTTCCAAACTTTAGAGTCTCCCAAAATCAAAAGTTGTAAACAAGAGGATGTGTATGACATTCATTCACCTTCCCATGATCATCTGAATTACCTGAAGCCACAACTAAAAACCGTAAGAAAAAGCTTAGTGAGTTCCCCCAATGGACCAAATAATAAGCATATAACATATACAATAACAACATGAATTAGTTCCTCTACTAAAAGACTCAATTACCCCTGTGCGTAAACATAAGAATGGCTTGCCACGAGGCCCACAACTTATGTGTGGCTTGCTCCTTGACCAAATCTGTCACCGGACTGAAATACCCTTAAGCCCTCAGTACAAGTCTGGCATACCACCCAGCCCTCGACTTGTATCTTGAAAGCTTCTGAACCCTCAGTATGAGTTTGGCATACCCTACTTGTCCCTCGGCTCATATTTGGAATGCTCCATGGTTTTTGTGGCTACCGCACGATGCAATACAACCTCAACCTAACACAATATGTCCACATATAACAGATAATAACATAAACAGATAATCATATAGACAGAATCACAATTAGTCCTACAGATCTACTAGACTAGCATAATCATGCATACCTATTTCGTACTCAACATATTAGAGATAGCATATCAAACCAATGGGCCGACCTTGGTGCCTTCAACCTGTAAGTACAGTGAGGAAACCTCACCTCACAAACTGGACAAAAGTTGATGAGGTCTGGACTCTAAATCTCAACTCCAACCGACATTTATGCATCCAAGTGACCAATCACGATCAAATTCCAAAAATACCCTTAAGGTCAAACTTGGTTAACCTTGGTCAAAGTCAAACTTGTCAAATAAAATGAGTGAACTAAGTCAACCCAGGCGAGTTTACCGAATCAAATCTACTTAGCCGAGTCAACTCAGCGTGAGTACACAGGGTGTACTCCCTATGTATGATGGGTGCACTCGCATGTTGAACACCATCGGGGTGGTTGACCTCGTATGTTGGGCGTACTCCAAGTACGCGGGGTGTACTCTCAGATGTCCCAAAAACTCAATAATTTCTTAATGGATTAAGCACTCACATCTATTTTTCAGATACATAGCTAAACTACCCCCAAGAGTCATAAAGTTTTCAGCTTTATGAATTTGCATGTCCATTAATGGCAACTTCTTAATCCTTTAAGACCTTCTAAATAATGCATGGAGCAAAACCAACCATTTGCAACCCATTTTTATGATTCAAGACCTTTCCAAGGGTCTGAAAGGATAGTTTAATGGGTCAAGAAAAAAATCCCAGATCCAAAGTGCTCTCAACTCCATGATCTTGTCACCACCTTCTTCTATCTTCAAAACCACTTCAAAACTCTCTTCAAGGCTCAAAATTTTCTCTCTTTCTCTAGGGTTGATTGATGGTCGAAATCACATAAGGTGGTTTCATAAGAAGAGGATATGAGTCCATATGGTTGCTTAAATATTATCCAAAGACCTAAAAGTAGGGTTTGCATGCATTCCACGTACACCCTATATATAAAGTGTATGCTGAGCATACTAAGGCATGACTTAGTATGCTTAGCGTACAAACATACGCACAACGTACTCATCTAATCCCAAATTTCACCAAAATGCCACTTTTGACCCTTTTAACTCTTAATAAACTTAGGGACCAAAAATGCCACATAATGAAATTATAGAGTCTTGTAAGTCCCCAAAATTGTTTGTGTATCAATCAGATCCAATTGATGGTTCGGAATCCCAATCAATTGGATGATGTCAGATCAATATAGAAGAGAAGGAGAAGAAGAAGATTAAGAATCTAATGATGTATTCAATATGAATGATGCTCCTTACAATAGATTCTCTTTCACACACACTTCTTCTCTCTTCTTTTTTCTTAACCGTACACTCACATGCACTCCTCTATTTATATGGACCTCCGACCATACACATGTGTACAGCCGCACACCCTGTGTACGGCCACACACAGGGTGTGCGGCCGCACACAGGGTGTGCGGCCGTACACACGTGTACGGCTGTACACACAAACCGCAAAAACATACAACATTACATAAAAATATATTTTCCTAGAAAAGCAAAGTATAAACCATATTTTTGACCAAACAATCTCCCCCTTGGTTTATAACTTTCTTTTCTAATTAACCCAACAAGCTACCCCTAAAAAGTAGTTGGCTTTTTCTTGTAAGTCCCCAAAATTGCTTGTGTATCAATCAGATCCAATTGATGCATGGTGCGAAATCCCAATCAATTGGATGATGTCAGATCAAATAGAAGAGAAGGAGAAGAAGAAAAACTTGAATCTAATGATGTATTGATGATATGAATTATGCTCCTTACAATAGATTCTCTCTCACACACACTTCTTCTCTAGTTTCTCTCTCTTCTCTAGCCTCTCTCTTTTCTTTTCTTTCCTTCCCGCAAAGGACACATACTCTCAAACAAATGTCTGAATGTTGTACAGTTGAGAGATGTCCCCTATCAAGTGCCAGGAATAGCCACTACCAACAAACCGAAGTCTGATGATCTGCCTCCATAGCTGCTCCGACATAGAGCGGGATCAGTTGGTGTTTGGAACCCAGTCCATTTTGAAACTGGGTCGATCTTTGTCATCCTTGCACGATACTCTCTCCCATGACATATCATGTTTATCACAAACAGAAGATGAAGAAATATTAGAGTCATTAGTTGATTTGGGAGAGTGAGCCTTTGCAACCCATTTGTAGTTGGGTTTAACTCATTTCTTTTTCGATCTGATGGGTGGCTCAGCACTTGATTTTGAACTTGATGTCGGCTGTTGAGATAACTTTGATTTTGTCTTCATGGGAGCATCTCTTGGATTTGACATTTTGGCCGACGTTCCCTTCTTGACCTTGGGATTTGATTTCTTGGCCTTGGGAGTGGAACTCTTGGCCTTCTTGGCATTCCAGTCGTCAATGTCTGATCGTGATCTCGAGGGGTGTCTTTTGGAGTATCTCCCTCTTGGCGCGTTCTGTCAGCCTTGTGCATAATAAGGAATGTATGCGCGATTTGGATAATTTCGGGCAATATGACCAGGTGTTCCACAGTGAAAAGAAGTCTTTTTCTTCACTGGGAAATTGTTTCTTCCTGCCCCTGGTGGGGTATCCTTGCCTTGTCTCTTGTTGTTCCCACATATACACTTGCAACAAGAACTCTGTTGCGTTGGAATTGGTGGCATGTATTTACCAACAGCAGGTTGATCAGAAGTAGTTGAGTTTGAAGCAACAGATTCAGAGTTCAAGGAGATGTTGGTTTGTGCAATGGTGTTCTCCTTGTTCTCATCCTCTGCTACTTTACCTGCACATGAAGTAGAAGCATTAGTATCGTTCAGCTCAGCACCCTCAGTTGGCCCTGATTGTTCAGTCTTAACTGAATCTGGAGCAGGGGTTTGGCAATACTGAGCAGGCATTTCTTCCTCATTGGTCTCAAAGGGTGGGTTATAATTGTGATTAAAAGGAGGTGGCACACTGTGATACCCTAGACCCTTGGTTTGATTATCTTTAAAACTCAATTGATTTTCTACTAAGGAATCGGCTGTCTTACTTGATGCGGTATAATTTTTGAAACTAACATCTGTTTTTCCACACTTTATTTTCAAAGCGTCAAGTTCTTCAGTTACAGCATCAAGTTTTTTCTTAATGTGATCATGATTTTCACACTTGTTGCTGTAATCTTCTTATAATTTCCGAAAATCCTTGATTTTGGTTTCTAATTGAGCTTTTAACGGTTTCTGTCCTTTCCTAAGAGTATAGCCTTCATATTTGAGGTCCTCATTTTCTCTTTTTAATAAATCAATTTGTTCGTGAAGAAATTTAATCGTAGCTTTACAAGATAGAGTACATGAAACTTCATTTACCGGAATTGATGTGGAACTCATTTTCTTTTTTTTTTTAATTTTTTTTATATATTTTTATATTTTTAATTGTCCTTTGACTTAAAAACCGAGAAAGTCAACCTTAAAAGTCAAATTTAAACAGTCAAACTCAAAAGTCAAACTTGAAAAGTCAAACCGAAAAACCAAATTTGAAAAATTAAAAGTCATACGAGAAAGTAAAAATTTAAAGTCAAAGTTAAAATTTTAACTAAAAAGGTAAAAATAAAAGTTAAAATTTAAAAACTAAAATTTTTGGGTTGAAAAAGGATTTTAAAAATAAAGAAAATTGATTTTTGGGTTGATTTTGTCAAAAATGCGAAATTAGGTTCGCAAAGCACGAGTTATATCTCAAATTTCGGAAGAATGAAACAAAGATCCTCCTAGACGAGTTGGTTAAGGCGCGCTTGTTAATTACCGGGAGGTCTAGGGTTCGATTCCTGGCACCTCAACATCTTTTCCCTTTTTTTATGAAAGGGTTGCTATGCGAGGTTGCTGCTTGCGAGGACTAGAGCTGCGAAGCGAGGACGAAGCCGTGAAGCCGAGACCGATTCTGCTGAGCCGTGAACCAGATGCGAGACCGAGGGGAAGAAGCTGGACCGTACACGAGACCGCACACGTCCGAGTCGCACACACTGAGCCGCACACCGAGGCACACACTCTAAGCCGCACACACCGAGCCGCACACCTTCAACCAGCAGCACACCTTCAACTGGGCCGCACACCTTCAACAGATTCGCGAAAAAAACGACGTTTTCACCTGTTTTTGCTCTAAAACTCGATCAAAACCTCATTTTTATGAAAAATGCAACGAAGTAACCCCCCTTATTTTTGCGATATCAATCCAAAAACGCTATTCTCTTTTCAAAATAAGATAAAATAAGCTTCAGATCTGACAAAAATTGATTGATACAACCAAGCTCTGATACCAATTGTAAGTCCCCAAAATTGTTTGTGTATCAATCAGATCCAATTGATGGTGCGGAATCCCAATCAATTGGATGATGTCAGATCAATATAGAAGAGAAGGAGAAGAAGAAGATTAAGAATCTAATGATGTATTCAACATGAATGATGCTCGTTACAATAGATTCTCTTTCACACACACTTCTTCTCTCTTCTTTTTTCTTAACCGTACACAGTCATGCACTCCTCTATTTATATGGACCTCTGGCCATACACATGTGTATAGCTGCACACCCTGTGTGCGGCCGTACACGGGGTGTGCAGCCTTACATACGTGTACGGCCCAGCGTGCGAAGTCAACCACCCTGATGGTGGTCAACAAGTGAGTACACCCGACGTACTCACTATGAGTTGATTCGGTTGGGTTGATGCATCTAGGTTGACTCAGTTGATTCAATTGATTTCACTAGTTTGACTTTGACTTTGACCAAGTTTGACCTTAAGGGTATTTTGGGATTTTGATTGTGATTGGTTACTTGGATGGATAGGTGTCGGTTGGAGCTGAGATTCAAAGTCTAGACCTCATCAGCTTTTTGTCCAATTTGTGAGGTAAGTTTTCCACACTGTACTTACGGGTCAAAGGAACCATAGCAAAACCATTGGTTTGATATCCTGCTATTCTCTAATATGCTTAGTATGGAATACATATGCAGGATTATGCTAGTTGTCGATATGCTAGTTTGGTAGATCTATAGGACTACCTATATATGATTATGTATGCATGATTATATGTTTATGTTTTTATCTATTATATGTCGACATATTGTGTTGGGTTGACGTTGTACTGCTTCGTGCGGTAGCCAACAAACCATGGAGCATCCCAGATATGAGCTGAGGGACAGGTACGACATGTCAGACTCATATTGAGGGCTCAGGATCATTCCAGATACAAGCTGAGGACCGGATGGTATGCCAGATTGATATTGAAGGCTTAAGGATATTTCAGTCTGGTGACTGATTTGGTCAGGGGGCAAGCCAGACATAAGTTGTGGGCCACGAGGGCAAGCCAGACTTATGTTGTGGGCTCAAGGTTAATCCAGACTTTTAGCTGAGGACCCAGTACATGCTATCATTGTATATGTTATCTATTTAGGTTTTGATACTTTAGGGGAACTCACTAAGCTTTGGCTTACGGTTTTTAGTTAAGGTTTCAGGTACTTCGGATGATCGTTGGAAGGCGAAGGCATGACCATACACATCCTCTTGTTTATGACTTATGATTTTGGGAGACTCTGATGTTTGGAAAATGTTTTGAAAACTATTATTTGTAAACAATTTGTAAATTGGATTTATTTTAAATGTTTAATTTTCTTCTGATTTTTATGGGTGTTACAACCTTATTACTGTTGGAATAGTGTCTAAGGTTGCAACTATATTAGGCAAATATTTGACCCGGTTGTACATGGTCCTTTTGGGTTGCCTTCACCATAGCAACTTGATAGGATGATTTATTAAGAGAGAGTGAATATTATTAATATATTATGAGAATAATATAAAGAATAATATATTGTTATTTGATTAATATAAGTCACAGAATTAATTGGAATTAATTTGGTGACTTAAAGAGATTAATTAAATAAGAGAGTATAAACTGTCAATTGTTTGATAGTTAAACTTTAGACTGTAAATCCACATAGATATGCATTGGACGGATTCTAGAAGCTAGGGATATCTTCAAATCGTCCAAGGAGTTATCTAAGGAAAGAATTTGGATAGCCTTAAGAGAAGATTATCCAATTAGGGTTTAGGTTGTAACCCTTCAGGAGTCTACAAGTATAAATAGACCCTATGGCATAAGGAAATCGGCACCTAACCTAAAGTAGAGAAGCCCTGGCCGATTTCCTCTCCTCTCCTCTCTCCCAAATCATCCTCCTTGCTATTTGGTGTTTGTAAGCCATTAGAGGAGTGACAATTGTGACTCTAGAAGCTCCAAGACAACAATATCAACAAAGGAATTCAAAAGGTATGATTCTAGATCTGTTTTCTCATTGTTCTTATTACTAAATAGTCATTAGAAGTCTTGGATTCAAAGCATGTTTAATTAGAAAGCCTAGATCCGAGCATTAGGGTTTTGCATGCGCACATAGGAAAGTTCTTATGGCTAAAACCCATCAGTGGTATCAGAGCCTAGCTTGGTTTTCATTAAATTGTTGCTTAATTGTCTGAAACTTAACTGCAAAATTCGATTTTTTGTGTTTCTGAGTCATGGACTCGGCGAGTTCCAAAGTAGACTCGGCGAGTTGGCCTGACTCGGCGAGTCCCTTTGTGCACTCGGCGAGTCCAAGCGTCAGGAATGGCCAGATTCGGGATTTCTTCATGATTATCTTATGGAAACTTACCTTAATCATATTAGATCAACCCTAATCCGATTTTTTGATATATATGACTATAATCTTGATCTAATTAAAGATATTTATCAACTAATAAAATATTTAATTTCCTTATATGATAATTAATTAATAATTTTGATTATTTTGGTAATTATCTTGAAAGAAATCTTGAATAAATCAAATATAGATAATTAGGAAATTAATTGTTAATTGAAATTATTTATTATTTGATCCTCCATGTTTTAAATGTTTAAAACTTGTCCTCAAGTTTTGAAATTTATATTTTGTGATTAAAAGGTTTTAATTTAGACAACTTAAATTTCAAACCCTAGATTTTTAAAAGGTTTAAAATACAACCCTATACTAATATGATATTACTAGAATAATATATATATATATATATATATATATATATATATATGTATGTATAACTAAATGCTAGTCTTACCGTTAGTAGGCCTCATTCACGAAACCGATCTATAAGGTGGGTATAAGGTTGCGGCCTATAAAATGGCGCTTAATGGGTGTACACTCACACCCACCGCTTGCTTGATCGGTGGAGGGTCGTTAGCCGAACGGGTAGGATAGGGCAATCTCATCCTCTCATTAAAAGTATAATAAGTAATACAAAGTAACTACACATATTTTAAAATTTCCGAATCTTAGTTACTTTAGGAAAAGTGAATTGATGCAATCCCATGAAATTACACTTTGCACCCTTGCTAAGAAGTTAGTGGAGCGTGTGTGGTTTACCGGCACACTAATTGGTTCTAAGCAAAGGTGGCAAAGGGTGATTCATTGTTTATCATAGTTCGATGGAGCGTGTGTGGTTTACCGGCACATCGAATAGGTGATCGTTACAATGAAGGCACCATGTGAATTTGCATGGTAATTCACACCCGCTTTGTGATCCTCGGTATCCCAGTCACAAACAAGAGGGGCATATCGAGATTTAAACATGCCATTGAATAGTTTCAATGAATCTCATCCGAACCTAGGAATTTTCAATGCATTTAGGTCTAATAGTTAGGTTTTGTGGTGGAGAATTAGTGAATCGTCATTCACTTACCTTCAATTTATTTTCATGTTAGATTACGACATCCGTTTTCTGGTATGTAAATGTTATTGTTGGATCCTAGCCCTAATTTTTCTTATTGGGTGATAATTAGGGATTCTTATTCTAATCTATCTTTGTCGTTTTCTATTTGTAGACGTCGAATGCTAACAACGCTGCTGCTAGTTCTTTCACGTTGATGAGCCTTTGCCAAAAGGTCACCTTCGATGGAACGAACTTTAGCGAATGGATAAGATACATTCGCACCATTGCTCGCTATGAGGATAAGGAGTATGTCCTCGATGAGAAGCTCGTGAAGATCAACCCTGAAATCGCTACTCCGGCTGAAATTACCACTTTTGAAACTCATGAGCGAGATGCAACGAAGGTACATTGCATCATGATAGCCACCATGAACTCCGAATTCCAAAAGTCATACGAGGACATGTACCCGTACGAAATGCATCAAGACTTATTAGAGAGATACCACCAGAATGCGAGACAAGAGCGTTATGAGATTTTCACTAACATGATTTCCGCTAAGATGGGTCATGGAGAATCTCTTACCGTGCACCTGCAAAAGATGCAAAGGTATGTCGACCGCCTTCGCAAGTTAAATGTTGACTTTGGGGAAGACTTGACGATCGACATTGTGCTTCACTCTTTGCCTTCGATGTAAAATCAATTTAGGATGACCTACCACATGAACAAAGAAGAGGTCACCCTAAGCAAACTCCAAGGTCTCTTGAGGGTCTCTGAGAGCAACTTCAAAGACAAGTCTGTTGCACCAACTCCTAATCCACCTGCTGCTCCTGTCTTGGCTATTGGTCAAGGAAAGGGAAAGAAGACGAAGGCTTCGTCTAAGAACTATCGCAAGGTTAAAGCCCGAGATGGTGACTCTTCTAGTGGGACCAAAGTTGATCCCGCTAAGCCCTGCCCTAGCCGTAAGGAGGTAGAGTGCCACCACTGCCACAAGATAGGACAATGGAAGAGAAGCTGCCCAGAGTACCTGCAAGCCATCAAGGAAGGAAAGATCAAGCCATCTTTCGCAGTTATATACACAATTAAATCTAACGATTCTAATCATGCTATTTCTTGGGTTCTTGATACCGGTTGTGGTTACCACATTTGTTCTAATGTGCAGGGACTAAGAAGAAGTAGGGATGTGGAGCTAGGAAGAATCAATCTAATCATGGGGAACAGAAGATCGTCGCCTGTGACCAAGATTGGAGTGTATTCTTTAGTGCTTAGGAATAATTTGTGTTTAGATTTGAACAATTGTTGCTATTCGCCAGAAATGGATAGAAACATCATTTCATTTCATGGTTTATATAGACAAGGTGTTAGATTTTCTTTTAATAATGAGAATGGTTCTATTTTGGCTTATCTAAATGGTGTCTTTTACTTTGAAGCTATACCATGTAATGGAATTTATGAAAATGTTATGATTGTTGATAACTTAGGAAATGATGTTTTGAACATAGATTCTTCCACTAGTATGGATAAAGCATCCTTGTGGCATTGTCGTCTTGGACATGTCAACAAGAAACGCATAGCCCAACTCCAAAAGGATGGAGTGTTGGAGTCATTCGACCTTAGGGAAGATGACACATGCGAGTCTTGTTTACTTGGAAAGATGAGCAAGTCACCCTTCACGAGTACGTGTGAAAGGGGTGAAGGTCTATTGGACTTAATACATACCGATGTATGTGGACCGTTTAGATCAACCATGAAGGATGGGAACCGCTTCTACGTGACTTTTACCGATGATTATAGTAGATATGGGTATATCTATTTAATCAAGCAAAAGTCAGAAACCTTTGAAAAGTTCAAAGAGTTCAAGAATGAAGTGGAGAATCAATTAGGCAGGAAAATCAAGATGCTTCAATCCGATCGAGGAGGAGAGTACCTAAGTTTTGAATTCCATGATTATCTCAAGGAGTGTGGAATAGTTTCGCAATTGACGCCTCCTAGGACACCGCAGTTGAATGGTGTGGCAGAAAGGCGTAATCGAACCTTATTGGATATGGTTCTCTCTATGATGAGTCGTGCTTCACTACCTATCTCTTTTTGGGGGTATGCCTTAGAGACTGCCGCCCATATCCTTAACCGAGTCCCTACTAAGATGGTTGCCAAAATACCTCACGAGATGTGGACAGGGAAAGCTCCCTCGTTGGCACATATCAAGGTTTAGGGTTGCGAGGCTTTCGTAAGATGAGATACTCACGACAAGCTCGAACCTCGAAGTGAGCAATGTATTTTCATCGGCTACCCGCAGACATCCTTTGGATATCTCTTCTATAGACTGAAGGACAACGTTGTCTTTGTTGTGAGGAGAGGAGTTTTCTGAGAGCGAGAACTCATAGGCCAAGGAGACAGTGGGAGGCAAATCGAGCTTGAAGAGATTCAAGAGTCGATAGATGAAGGATCCTCTACCGCTGGCGCTCAACCCGAGGAGGAAACTCCGGTTGAACCGATTCACGAATCCTTACCTCTTAGACGTTCCGATAGAGTTAGAGTTCATCCCCAGTTTTATGGTTTTCATATTACTACCAAAGGGGACACGTATATTAGTGATGGTACACTAATAAATCTTGATGAACCTAATAGCTATAAGGAAGCCATGGCAGGCCTGGAGTCTGCGAAATGGAAAGAGGCAATGGATAGCAAGATCCAATCCATGCATGATAACCAAGTTTGGAATTTGGTTGATTATGTGCCCGGACGTAAGACCGTTGGGTGCAAATGGATCTTCAAGAAGAAGACCGACGTGGATGGAAACGTACACACATATAAAGCGCGATTGGTTGCGAAGGGCTTTACTCAAACTCCCGGAGTTGACTATGATGAGACCTTCTCACCAGTTGCGAAGATTAAATCTATTAGAGTGATGCTAGCTATTTCTGCATTTCATAATTATGAGATTTGGCAAATGGATGTCAAGACCGCTTTCCTTAACGGAAAGTTGGCTGAGGATGTTTACATGGCTCAGCCAGAGGGGTTTGTGGATCCGAAGCATCCAAATAAAGTGTGTAAGCTTGAGAAGTCCATGTATGGACTTAAGCAAGCGTCTCGCACGTGGAATCTTTTCTTTGATGAGAAAGTCAAAGAGTTTGGATTTGTACGAAGCGAAGATGAATCACGTGTATATGTCAAAACCAGTGGGGGTATAGTAAGCTTCCTCGTTCTATATGTCGATGACATGTTACTCATAGGAAACGACATCCCGACTCTGCAGGAGGTTAAGTCCTGGCTCGGGAAGTGCTTCGCTATGAAGGACCTCGGAGAGGCTTCTTACATTTTGGGAATAAGGATAGTAAGAGAAAGAAGTAAGAGACTAATTGGACTTAGTCAGAATACTTACTTAGAGAAAGTACTAAAACGTTTTAGTATCGAAAACTCAAAGAAGGGAGAATTACCGATACAAAGTAATGCCAAGTTGAGTAAGACTCAAAGTCCGAGTACCGAAGCTGAGATAGCAGAAATGAGCTGAGTACCATACGCTTCCGCAGTTGGCTCAATCATGTACGCTATGACTTGTACTTGCCCTGATGTAGCCTTCGCTTTGAGCATGGTTAGCAGATATCAAGGGAATCCTGGCAGAGCACATTGGATTGCGGTGAAGAATATCCTTAAGTACCTTCGGAGGACGAAGGAATGGTTCTTAGTCCTCGGAGGGAGTGATGACTTGAAGGTGCGAGGGTATAGTGACGCCAGTTTTCAGACCGACAGGGACAACTACCATTCACAGTCGGGATGGGTCTTTACCCTGAATGGAGGAGCAGTGACATGGAAGAGTTCCAAGCAAGAAACCGTAGCTGATTCAACGTGCGAATCAGAGTACATTGCAGCGAGCGAAGCGTCGAAGGAGGCAATATGGCTGAAGAACTTCATCGGTGATCTTGGAGTTGTACCTGCCATAAAGGATCCTATGGAGATTTTCTGTGATAACGAAGGAGCGGTTGCCTTGACCAAGGAACCGAGGGATCATGGTAGATTAAGGAATATCGACATAAAATATCACTTCATTAGACATCGTGTAGAAGAAGGACAACTCGTAGTGAAGAGGATATCATCAGAAGATAACCCAGCAAATCCGCTTACGAAGGGACTGATTAGGGTTAAGCACTTGCAGCATGCTAGGAGTATTGGGCTGAAGGATGATATTAGCATAGATTAGATAGTGTTAGAAACGTGTAATAGATAAATGTAATTAACATTTGATGATTAAATAAAGGAGTTTTATTTATGAGTAATGTTACTATCTTATGTTAATTGTTTAACTATTGTTTCACTTTGCATGTTTTGACTTCCAAAATAATTGAGTTTATTAGGAATAATCGAATTGTTCAAATTGTCCACAATCGTTCATATATTGGAAGTAGATATGAATGAAGATTGTCATGAATTGGAATGTAGATTGTCTAAATGGTGTTAGACATAGCAAAGGGTTGCTACAACGTTCATGAGTGCTTATGAACTAGTTTTGAGCATTGGAACAAACCCGCGCTTGCTGGAATCACCTTATGGAATATGATATAAAAGGGTGATCGCAAGACGATAATATCATATAGTCTTAAAACCTAGATATATGGTTTGTTATTTGTTAATTAATTGTACATTGATAATGCGAAAACGCATCAGCAACTCGGTGTTATAAAACGCATTGTTGTGTATAGTTGGTTAATGAATAAGTAAATGCATATAAGTCGAAGTTTATCTGTAACTTTTATCTAAGAAGGTAAAAGCGATATCTCGGCCACTCGATGATTTGATTTGACTTATGTGCCGGGCCCGGTCAGAACTGAATTGATGTGTTCGATTATGTTCTATGTCAAATAAATCAGAGATCGAGAAACCTAAATGCTTGACTAACCATTCCATAGGATTGTCAGCATGATATCTAACAGAGGACTGTACGATCCTTTATCTAAAGGACAAGATTGATTAGATCAGAGTTTGACAGCGTCTTTGAGAGCTACGATTGCGAACCGAATTGTACTTGTGCATATAGTTACTAGACTTATCCAAGTGGGAGACTGTTGGAATAGTGTCTAAGGCTACAACTATATTAGGCAAGTATTTGACCCGGTTGTGCATGGTCCTTTTGGGGTGCCTTCACCATAGCAACTTGATAGGATGATTTATTAAGAGTGAGTAAATATTATTATTTGATTAATATAAGTCATAGAATTAATTGGAATTAATTTGGTGACTTAAAGAGATTAATTAAATAAGAGCGTATAAACTGTCAATTGTTTGATAGTTAAACTTTAGACTGTAAATCCATATAGATATGCATTGGACGGATTCTAGAAGCTAGGGATAGCTTCAAATCGTCCAAGGAGTTATCTAAGGAAAGAATTTGGATAGCCTTAAGAGAAGATTATCCAATTAGGGTTTAGGTTGCAACCCTTAAGGAGTCTACAAGTATAAATAGACCCTATGGCATAAGGAAATCGGCACCTAACCTAAAGTAGAGAAGCCCTGGCCGATTTCCTCCCCTCTCCTCTCTCCCAAATCATCCTCCTTGCTATTTGGTGTTTGTAAGCCATTAGAGGAGTTACAATTGTGACTCTAGAAGCTCCAAGACAACAAGATCAACAAAGGAATACAAAGATATGATTCTAGATCTGTTTTATCATTGTTCTTATTCCTAAATAGTCATTAGAAGTCTTGGATTCAAAGAATGTTTAATTAGAAAGCCTAGATCCGAGCATTAGGGTTTTGCATGCGCACATAGGTTAGTTCTTATGGCTAAAACCCATCAATTACATATCATCGGTTAAAGTTGTCGAGTCTATAAAACATGGCCTCTTAGATCATACAAGGTGACTCTTTTAGCCTTCAACTATTCCAAATGTTTGAACTAGTTTAAAACAAAATATCATTAAATTTATTGGAATATTACTTAACCTATTATATATATATATATATATATATATATATATATATATATATATATATATATAAATTAGAAATAACATTAGCATCATAGTAATACCTTTACCAGGAGTCATGTTCAAGTTAGTTGCTCAAGAAAAATAGTTTGGGACTATGAATTTTAAGAGTATACAATTTCATATTTCTCATAAGATTGTATCTTAAGACATGAACCCATTTATTGAAGTTGTAGCTAGTGAATGTTATTGTTTCAATAAGTCATTAAAGAAAAATGACAATTCATGGTAATGAGGATGGATTATTTAACTACAAAATTTTTTAACAAAATTCATTTAGTTTTTCAATGTTTACACTCTTTAATAATTAATACCCTTTTAGTTTCCAAAAGCATTTATTATCAAATCCAGGATCCATGATGGAAAGCCAATAAATAGTTATGTGACCTTTATCCAATTTATTTGTATCCAACCTGGATATATATCGATTATCAATTATATGTTACTATATAATTTTTAGATTTATGGGATCGTTAATAACCATTTTAATTAGACATGTTTGATCTCATCTATGTCTTAGAAATCTCTTGCTTAGGTGACCTTTAACACAAAAGATTTCCGATCAAATCATCCAATTTGAAAAACATGTGTAATCGGCGTATAACTTGGTTATAGAAATCGTAAAGACTCCTTGGCGATTAAAAGATTACACTAAGTGGTTAGGTGACTTTTATGCTACTAATCTATACAAGAGATGTACGGGTGTTCTTCAAGATGGATTGCATATATTTGATGCTTGAAAGGGTCTTTTATATGCTTTATAATTCTAGTTTTGAAAGATATGATATCATGGTTATTACATACATATAATAAACCATGGTACTAATTTTCAAAAGAAAACCAATTTTAAAGGTTCTATATAAAAAGTTAGTTTTTATATAATTTTAATGCGATCCAGTTTTAGTTACCGATATTAAGTTTGAGTGCATTCAAACATTTTATATCTTTAATAAACTTCCTTTTATTACTTATGTATTGAGAGTTTGTATAAGTTACAAACATCACCATTTTAAAATTTATGGTGAGTATTTGAAAATTTGTTGTAATTCACGTTTTTATAAAACCAGATTTTATTTTAAAACAATAACTTGTTACATCTTATTTCCGCATAATACATTTTGAAAAAAAAAAACTCCATATGATGTTTATTTTGTTCAAAATTATTTTAGCATGTGAAAAACAAGTTTATCAACCATACATAATAATTGTATAAAATAAACAACACAAGCATGCATAAAAATATATGTGCATAAACATAACCATCTAATGACATTTTTTGAGCCAACACAAAAGATGCCAAGTCCATTCCTAAAGGGACATTTAAACGGACCAAAAAACTTCTTGTAATGTTGTTGTAGAAGCCCCCACTTGAGTAAACACTCATTGCTTGCAAAAGATTGGAAAAACATCATAAAGCCAATATTTCAGCAATATGCTACACTTTTCAGAAAAGGTTGCAGAAAAGGTTGCATTAGGTCCAACAGCTCCAAGGGAAACTCCCAACAGCGACACCTTTGCCCCTGCACACTTCAAAACCTCAAAAATTGCGTCTTTATCTTCGAAAAATTGGCTCCATCTTCATTTCTTGTTATATTTTTGTACAAATAAATTATTTCTAAAAACTAATATATTACCTACAAAAATAAACCAAGAAAGCTAATTTGTTTAATTTATTAAATGTCATATCAGTAAATAAATTATTACAACAATTTAATAACAAAATCAACAAACACAACATGATAAACACAATGGTCATCAGCTAGTTTATGCACATCATACATATCAACATACACATTAAACAACCTTTGTTTTTCTAAGACAACTTTAAATGACAAAAGTGATGGGTTTTAGCCTTAAGAACTTTCCTATGTGCGCATGCAAAACCGTAATGCTTGGATCTAGGCTTTCTAATTAAACATGCTTTGAATCCAAGACTTCTAATGACTAATTAGGAATAAGAACAATACTACATCAGATCTAGAATCATACCTTTGAGTCTCTTGCTTGATCTTGTTGTCTTGGAGCTCTAGAGTCACAATTGTCACTCCTCTAATGGCTTACAAACACCAAATAGCAAGGAGGATGATTTGGGAGAGAGGAGAGGGGAGGGATTCGGCCAGGGGTTCTCTACTTTAGATGAAGTGCCGATTTCCCTTTGCCATAGGGTCTATTTATACTTGTAGACTCCTTAAGGGTTACAGCTTAAACCCTAGTTGGATAATCTTCTTTTAAAGCAATCCAAATCCATTCCTTAGATAGCCTTGGAAAATTTTATGCTATCCCTAGCTTCTAGAATTTGTCCAACCCCTATCCAATATGGATTTAAAGTCTAAAGTTTAACTATCAAACAATTGACAGTTTCTATGACTTATATTAATCAAATAACAATATTATTATTCTTTATATTATTCTCATAATACATTAATAATATTTATTCTCTCTTAATAAATCATCCTATCAAGTTGCTATGGTGAAGGCAACCCAAAAGGACCATGCACAACCGGGTCAAATACTTGCCTAATATAGTTGTAGCCTTAGACACTATTCCAACAGTCTCCCACTTGGATAAGTCTAGTAACTATATGCACAAGTACAATTCGATTTGCAATCGTAGCTCACAAAGACGCTGTCAAACTCTGATCTAACAATCTTGTACTTTAGATAAGGGATCGTACAGTCCTCTGTTAGATATCATGCTGACAATTCTATGGAATGATCAGTCAAGCATTTAGGTTTCTCGATCTCTGATTTATTTGACATAGAACTTAATCAAACACATCAATTCAGTTCTGACCGGGCCCGACACATAAGTCAAATCAAATCATCGAGCGGCCAAGATATCGCTTTTACCTTCTTAGATAAAAGTTATAGATAAACTTCGACTTATATGCATTTACTTATTCATTAACCAACTATACACAACAATGCGTTTTATAACACCGAGTTACTGATGTGTTTTCGCATTATCAATGTACAATCAATTAACAAATAACAAACCATATATCTAGGTATTAAGACTATATGATATTATCGTCTTGCGATCACCCTTTTATATCATATTCCATAAGGTGATTCCAGCAAGCGCGGGTTTGTTCCAATGCTCAAAACTAGTTCATAAGCACTCATGAACGTTGCAGCAATCTTTTGATATGAATAATACCATTTAGACAATCTACATACCAATTCACGACAATCTTCATTCATATCTACTTCCAACATATGAACGATTGTGGACAATTTGAATAATTCGATTAATCTTAATAAACTCAATTATTCTGGAACTCAAAACATGCAAAGTGAAACAATAGTTAAACAATTAACATAAGACAGTAACATTACTCATAAATAAAACTTCTTTATTTAATCATCAAATGTTAATTACGTTTATCTATTACACGTTTCTAATACTATCTAATCTATGCTAATATCATCCTTCAGCCCAATACTCCTAGCATGCTGCAAGTGCATAAGCCTACTCAGTCCCTTTGTAAGCGGATCTGCTGGGTTATCTTCTGATGATATCCCCTTCACTACGAGTTGTCCTTCTTCTACACGATGTCTAATAAAGTGATATTTTCTGTCGATATGTCTAGATCTACCATGATCCCTCGGTTCCTTGGTCAAGGCAACCGCTCCTTCGTTATCACGGAAAATCTCCATGGGCTCCTTTATGGCAGGTACAACTCCAAGATCACCGATGAAGTTCTTCAGCCATATTGCCTCCTTCGACGCTTCGCTCGTTGCAATGTACTCTGATTCGCACGTTGAATCAGCTACGGTTTCCTGCTTGGAACTCTTCCATGTCACTGCTCCTCCATTCAGGGTAAAGACCCAGCCCGACTGCGAACGGTAGTTGTCCCTGTCGGTCTGAAAACTAGCGTCACTATACCGTCGCACCTTCAAGTCATCACTCCCTCCGAGGACTAAGAACCATTCCTTCGTCCTCCGAAGGTACTTAAGGATATTCTTCACCGCAATCCAATGGGCTCTGCCAAGATTCCCTTGATATCTGCTAACCATGCTCAAAGCGAAGGCTACATCAGGGCGAGTACAAGTCATAGCGTACATGATTGAGCCAACTGCGGAAGCGTATGGTACTCGGCTCATTTCTGCTATTTCAACTTCGGTACTCGGACTTTGAGTCTTACTCAACTTGGCATTACTTTGTATCGGTTATTCTCCCTTCTTTGAGTTTTCCATACTAAAACGTTTTAGTACCTTCTCTAAGTAAGTGTTCTGACTAAGTCCAATTAGTCTCTTACTTCTTTCTCTATCCTTATTCCCAAAATGTAAGAAGCCTCTCCGAGGTCCTTCATAGAGAAGCACTTCCCGAGCCAGGACTTAACTTCCTGCAGAGTCAGGATGTCGTTTCCTATGTGTAATATGTCATCGACATATAGAACGAGGAAGCTAACTATACTCCCACTGGATTTTACATATACGCATGATTCATCTTTGCTTCGTACAAATCCAAACTCTTTGACTTTCTCATCGAAGCAAAGATTCCATCTGCGAGACGCTTGCTTAAGTCCATAAATGGACTTCTCAAGCTTACACACTCTATTCGGATGCTTCGGATCCACAAACCCCTCTGGCTGAGCCATGTAAACATCCTCAGCCAACTTTCCGTTAAGGAAAGCGGTCTTGAAATCCATTTGCCAAATCTCATAATCATGAAATGCTGCAATAGCTAGCATCACTCTAATAGATTTTATCTTCGCAACTGGCGAGAAGGTCTCATCATAGTCAACTCCAGGAGTTTGAGTAAAGCCCTTCGCAACCAATCGCGCTTTATACATGTGTACGTTTCCATCCACATCGGTCTTCTTCTTGAAGATCCATTTGCACCCAACGGTCTTACGTCCGGGCACATTATCAACCAAATTCCAAACTTGGGTATCATACATGGATTGGATCTCGCTATCCATTGCCTCTTTCCATTTCGCAGACTCCGAGCCTTCCATGGCTTCCTTATAGCTATTAGGTTCATCAAGATTTATTAGTGTACCATCACTAATATACGTGTCCCCTTCGGTAGTAATATGAAAACCATAAAATTGGGGATGAACTCTAACTCTATCAGAACGTCTAAGAGGTAAGGACTCGTCAATCGGTTCAACCGGAGTTTCCTCCTCGGGTTGAGTGCCAGCGGTAGAGGTTCCTTCATCTATCGACTCTTGAATCTCTTCAAGCTCGATTTGCCTCCCACTGTCTCCTTGGCCTATGAGTTCTCGCTCTCGGAAAACTCCTCTCCTCGCAATAAAGACAACATTGTCCTTCGGTCTATAGAAGAGATATCCAAAGGATTTCTGCAGGTAGCCGATGAAAATACATCGCTCACTTCGTGGTTCGAGCTTGTCGTGAGTATCTCGTCTTACGAAAGCCTCGCAACCCCAAACTTTGATATGTGCCAACGAGGGAGCTTTCCCTGTCCACAACTCATGAGGTGTTTTGGCAACCTTCTTAGTAGGGACTCGGTTAAGGATTTGGGCGGCAGTCTCTAAGGCATACCCCCAAAAAGAGATAGGTAGTGAAGCACGACTCATCATAGAGCGAACCATATCCAATAAGGTTCGATTACACCTTTCTGCCACACCATTCAACTGCGGTGTCCTAGGAGGCATCAATTGTGAAACTATTCCACACTCCTTGTGATAATCGTGGAATTCAAGACTTAGGTACTCTCCTCCTCGATAAGATCGAAGCATCTTGATTTTTCTGCCCAATTGATTCTGCATTTCATTCTTGAACTCTTTGAACTTTTCAAAGTTTTCTGACTTTTGCTTGATTAGATAGATATACCCATATCTAATATAATCATCGGTAAAGGTCACGTAGAAGCGGTTCCCATCCTTCGTGTTTGATCTAAATGGTCCACATACATCGGTATGTATTAGGTCCAATAGACCCTCCCCCCTTTCACATGTACTCGTGAAGGGTGACTTAGTCATCTTTCCAAGCAAACAAGACTCGCACGTGTCATCTTCTCTAAGGTCGAATGACTCCAACACTCCATCCTTTTGGAGTTGGGCTATGCGTTTCTTGTTGACATGTCCAAGACGACAATGCCACAAGGATGCTTTATCCATACTATTGGAAGAATCTATGTTTAAAACATCATTTCCTAAGCTATCAAAAATCATAACAGTTTCATAAATTCCATTACATGGTATAGCTTCAAAGTAAAAGACACCATTTAGATAAGCCAAAATAGAACCATTCTCATTATTAAAAGAAAATCTAAAACCTTGTCTAAACAAACCATGAAATGAAATGATGTTTCTAGCCATTTCTGGCGAATAGCAACAATTGTTCAAATCTAAACATAAATTATTCCTAAGCACTAAAGAATACACTCCAATCTTGGTCACAGGCGACGATCTTCTGTTCCCCATGATTAGATTCATCCTTCCTTGCTCCACATCCCTACTTTTTCTTAGTCCTTTCACATTAGAACAAATGTGGTAACCACAACCGGTATCAAGAACCCAAGAAATAGCATGATTAGAATCGTTAGATTTAATTGTGTATATACCTGCGAAAGATGGCTTGATCTTTCCTTCCTTGATGGCTTGTAGGTACTCTGGGCAGCTTCTCTTCCAATGTCCTATCTTGTGGCAGTGGTGGCACTCTGCCTCCTTAGGGTTAGGGCAGGGCTTAGCGGGATCAACTTTGGTCCCACTTGAAGAGGCACCATCTCGGGCTTTAACCTTGCGATAGTTCTTAGATGAAGCCTTCCTCTTCTTTCCCTTTCCTTGACCAATAGCCAAGACAGGAGCAGCGGGTGGATTGGGAGTTGGTGCAACAGACTTGTCTTTGAAGTTGCTCTTAACGACCCTCAAGAGACCTTGGAGTTTGCTTAGGGTGACCTCCTCTTTGTTCATGTGGTAGGACATCCTAAATTGATTGTACATCGGAGGTAAAGAGTGAAGCACCATGTCGATCGCCAAGTCTTCCCCAAAGTCAACATTTAGCTTGCGAAGGCGGTCGACATACCTTTGCATCTTTTGCAGGTGCACGGTAAGAGACTCTCCATGACCCATCTTAGCGGATATCATGTTAGTGAAAATCTCATAACGCTCTTGTCTCGCGTTTTGGTGGTATCTCTCCAATAAGTCTTGATGCATCTCGTACGAGTACATGTCCTCATAGGAATTTTGGAATTCGGAGTTCATGGTGGCTATCATGATGCAATATACCTTCGTTGCATCACGCTCATGTGTTTCAAAAGCGGTAATTTCAGCCGGAGTAGCGATTTCAGGGTTGATTTTCTCGAGCTTCTCATCGAGGACATACTCCTTATCCTCATAGCCAGCAATGGTGCGAATGTATCTTATCCATTCGCTAAAGTTCGTTCCATCGAAAGTGACCTTTTGGCAAAGGCTCATAAATGTGAAAGAACTAGCAGCAACGTTGTTTGTGTTCGACATCTACAAATAGAAAGGACAAAGATAGATTAGAATATAAATCCCTAATTATCATCCAATAAGAAAAATTAGGGCTAGGATCCAACAACAATATTTACATATTAGAAAAGGCATGCCGTAATCTAACATGCAAATAAATTGAAGGTAAGTGAATGACGATTCACTAATTCTCCACCATAAAAAAACTAACTATAAGTCCTAAATGTATTGAGAATTCCTAGGTTCGGATGAGATTCATTGAAACTATTATATGGCATGTTTAAATCTCGATATGCCCCTCTAGTTTGTGACTGGGATACCGAGGATCACAAAGCGGGTGTGAATTACCATGCAAATTCACACGGTGCCTTCATTGTAACGATCACCTATTCGATGTGCCGGTAAACCACACACGCTCCATCGAACTATGATAAACAATGAATCACCCTTTGCCACCTTTGCTTAGAACCAATTAGTGTGCCGGTAAACCACACACGCTCCACTAACTTCTTAGCAAGGGTGCAAAGTGTAATTTCATAGGATTGCATCAATTCACTTTTCCTAAAGTAACTAGGATTAGGAAATTTTTTTAAAAAATGTGTAGTTACTTTGTATTTTATATTATACTTTTAATGAGAGGATGAGGTTGCCCTATCCTACCCATTCGGCTAAAGACTCTCCACCAATCAAGCAAGCGGTGGGTGTGAGTGTACACCCATTAAGCCCCATTTTATAGGCCGCAACCTTATACCCACCTTATAGATCGGCTTCGTGAATGAGGACTACTAACGGTAAGACTAGCATTTTAGTTATATATATATATATATATATATATATATATATATATATATATATATATATATATTAATCTTGTAATATTATATTAGTATAGGGTTGTATTTTAAACCTTTCAAAATCTAGGGTTTGAAATTTAAACTGTCTAAATTTAAACTTTTAATCACAAAATATAAATTTCAAAACTTAAGGACAAGTTTTAAACATTTAAAACATGGAGGATCAAATAACAAATAATTAACAATTAATTTCCTAATTATCTATATTTGATTTATTCAAGATTTCTTACAAGATAATTACCAAAATAATCAAAATAATTAATTAATTATCATATAAGGAAATTAAATATTTTATTAGTTGATAAATATTTTTAATTAGATCAAGATTATAGTCATATATATCAAAAAATCGGATTAGGGTTGATCTAATATGATTAAGGTAAGTTTCCATAAGTTAATCATGAAGAAATCCCGAATCTGGCCATTCCTGACGCTTAGACTCGCCGAGTGCACCAAGGGACTCGCCGAGTCAGGACAACTCGCTGAGTTCACTATGGAACTCGCCGAGTCCATGACTCAGAAACACAAAAAACGAATTTTGCAGTTAAGTTTCAAACAAACAAGCAACAATTTAATGAAAACCAAGTCAGGCTCTGATACCACTGATGGGTTTTAGCCATAAGAACTTTCCTATGTGCGCATGCAAAACCGTAATGCTTGGATCTAGGCTTTCTAATTAAACATGCTTTGAATCCAAGACTTCTAATGACTAATTAGGAATAAGAACAATACTAAATCAGATCTAGAATCATACCTTTGAATCTCTTGCTTGATCTTGTTGTCTTGGAGCTCTAGAGTCCCAATTGTCACTCCTCTAATGGCATACAAACACCAAATAGCAAGGAGGATGATTTGGGAGAGAGGAGAGGGGAGGGATTCGGCCAGGGGTTCTCTGCTTTAGATGAAGTGCCGATTTCCCTTTGCCATAGGGTCTATTTATACTTGTAGACTCCTTAAGGGTTACAGCTTAAACCCTAGTTGGATAATCTTCTCTTAAAGCAATCCAAATTCATTCCTTAGATAGCCTTGGACGATTTTAAGCTATCCCTAGCTTCTAGAATTCGTCCAACCCCTATCCAATATGGATTTACAGTCTAAAGTTTAACTATCAAACAATTGACAGTTTATACCCACTTATTTAATTAATCTCTTTAAGTCACCAAATTAATTCTAATTAATTCTATGACTTATATTAATCAAATAACAATATTATTATTCTTTGTATTATTCTCATAATACATTAATAATATTTATTCTCTCTTAATAAATCATCCTATCAAGTTGCTATGGTGAAGGCAACCCAAAAGGACCATGCACAACCGGGGTCAAATACTTGCCTAATATAGTTGTAGCCTTAGACACTATTGCAACAAAAAGATGCATAAAACTCTTGTCACATAAAAAAGAACAATTAAAAAGTTGTCACAGAAAATATGTGTCACACCCCAAAACCAAGAACGGCGGAATCGTTCCAGGGTGGAGGACGTCATGTGAAGTATCATAACAGTGTAAAGTAGTAAACAAGCAACAACATCATCCATTGCATTAAAAAGTAAAGTTTTAATACATGTGTGTTCTTTCATTGTAATAAGACATCAAAATATGTAATCAAAATAAAATACGAGTCTTGTCTGTGCTCCATCTTCTTAAAACCTGGCCATCGTACCTGTCTAACTGGTGACCTAAAAATACAAATTATTTTGAAAGCGAGTATCAGCGTAAATATAATCACACTATGATCCTAATGAACATATAATCACACATATATGCACCCAATTACTCTTAAACTACTAATTGAAAATGTTAAGACATCCTAGAACATGATAAACACTTTATATAAGTGTTATAAGCCCTAAGGATTTCATCTAAGTTGTTGTGGGACAAGGCTAATGGGTTTAGGGTGCCAAAGGACCCTATCTTTTAGTTTACTCTTCAATGCAATTACAACAAGGAGTTTACGGTCGTAAATTCTTGAGTTTATGGCCGTAAGCTCTTAAGCTTAGGTTTATTTGGTGTTTTGAAGTGTTACATGATCCCTAGAAGCAATTCTACTTGATATTTTAATCCTTGGAAGGGTTTAGGGCATTAATACACTCCTTTGAGGAGTTCACGGCCTTGGGACCATTTTCCTTAGAGATTACGGTCGTAATCTCTCATAGGGTGGGTTTTTGGTGATTCCAAGTCCCTAAATTAACTAGGAACTTATCTAAGCTAGTGTCCAAGGCTTTAGGCATGATTAAGGCACCTTTTGGCCCTTGAGTTTGGAGTTCACGGTCCAAGAACTTCTTGGGCCGTGAACACCTTACTCTTGGTGTTCATGGGTGATTTCTAGTCCTATATACACTAACATACAAGTCTAAGGTAGTTACATATCAAGGGGAAAGGACTAGGCATCATTTTACCCTTATAAAAGAGTTTACTCCCCAAGGTGTTCTTGGGCGGTAAACTCTCAAATCTTGCTGTTTTGTTATGAAATCTAGGTTAATAAGCACATAATAAGCCATTTAAAACAACTAGAGAGTTGTACTCACGATTTGAATTGAAAACCCGAAGATCTGTGAGAGAAAAAATGACTTTTCTTTAGTTGGAAATGTAACTAATGAATAAATATGGCTCAGAATCATATATATAGTCCTGGGATTTTTGGCAGAAAATATTTTATTTACACAATGAACTCTAATATAATAGAGTTTTGGAATAACAGAGTTGCACAAAACCCTAGTGCATCCACTCTCCTGATATCTCCTTAAGTGTAAATCCTGAAATACTCAAACTTATACGGAAAAGTCTGAAATTTTACTGCGACTGTTCTAACTCTATTGACTTGATAATGTTTGTTTAGAATGGAAATTTCGGGTTGTCACAATATGTATGGACTTATTTTTATACAAAAACAAGTTATCCATATTCTCCAAAAATTAAGATTTCTAAAAATCGTAAACTCCAACCAAACTTGCAATGTGGCTCTGATATCAGTTGTTGGGTTTATATTCAATAATTAGTTTCAAAAACATAAGATTTAGGAATGGAAGACTTAGAAATATTGAATAACATAAAACAAGTTTATATCCACCAAGGATCATCTTGCAAGTTGTAGAAACATTTAAACACCAACCAAAGAAGAGATTAAGAAATAACAAACTTTGTAGTTCTTTGGGTCTTCTTTGGAGGCTAGGAATTTGATGAAGATTTATGATCTTTAGGGACACCAAGAAGAGCTCAACTTCATGTTGATGCTAGTGCATAAACTCTTTACTATTAAGCTTGAATTTCATAACCAAAGTATGAACTTCAAGAGAATGTAAAATGCAAGTAAATTTTAAGTATTCTACCAAAAATAGAGAGAGTACGATGGAGAGAGTAGGATTCGACAATATGCAAGCCATATGAATTAAAGTTGAAAGCCTTTACTATAAAGCATAATCTATATCCAAGGGACCTAAAACTTTAAGTCAATCATGCTCCTAAGACCAAATTGTCCCTCCATGCTTTAAACCATATCGTACTTTTGATTAAACTAATCTAAAGCCATGCCATCTTTTGTCTTCTAAATATTTCGAAAATAGTAATAAAATGAAGATAAAATTTTTTATATTTTATAAACCAAGTTTATAAAGTATAAACTTTAACTTTTTGGTAAAAGACAAAATAATTTATCTAGTCCAAAATGTTCCGCATGACTTATACCATATGAATTATGTAATGTCACTTGCTAATGAAAATTATTATTTTTTTAGAAAATAAATTATTTCCAATTAATTATAAGATTTTACTGAATATTTATTAAAATCAATTTCCAATAAATAATTAATTATATCAAGTTGTTGTTAGTGTCACCCATTAGTATCGTATGTTTATTAACAATATCACTTTAATATGATTCTTGAACATACCAGATTTTTCAATAGTTACATAGAGACTGTGAATTTTTTGTTTTGAAGAAGCAAAGCGGTAGAAAAAGTAAGAGGATTGCAAATAACTTAGCACATAAAATTGAAGAAACAATGTAGAGAGATTTGTTGGAGACAAGTGAGAGTCTTGAAAATTATGTTAAGCTTCTTGGTAAACTGTATCACGACCTAACACAAAATAGATGAGATGAATGAACGTTGGTTTTTGTATTGTATGAAAGATATATTTTTTGTTATAAAATGTATTTTATGTTGTGTTATGAGACATTAATTGCCATTTAGTTTGAAAATTAGTAAGTCTATTAAAATTATATTTTTGTTTAGAACATTTCAAATTATGACACGCAACGCGTATCGTAAATGCGCGTCATAAGGTTACGACAAGCAAATGTGTTTCGTCTTCCTATATGACATATGATAGGGGTTCTATGATATGTATTGCATATCATCTATGCGTGTCGTAAATGCACGCCATAAAGTTAGGACACATAAATGCGTGTCGTCTTCCTTTATGATAGGGGCTTCAACGACACACATTTGCTTGTTATCTATCCATTTTATGGCACGCAATGCGTGTAGATGAGAGTTTTTCCTTAGTCGGAATGTACTCTAGACCAACGTGCCACATCAGAATATTCGGCTTGATAGGAACCCCACTATTCCATCTCATAGCCATCACACCTCCCTTCTACATGTAGGACTCCATAAATGAGCGAGCGGAGGAAACCGAAAACTAGTTGAGACATCTAAAAGCCAGCCCAAACTATCTATTTTGGTCTCAAGAGAAACGCCTTAAACCACAGACAAAAACGGGTGCCACTACTAAATATTATTAGTATTTATTTTAATGAAACCTAAAAGAAAGATCATCTTGTTGCTACATCGGTTAAAAACCTATTCATCTGACCAAGTAATTTAGATTTGATCGCATGTCATAAAAGTTAGGGAACAAAATCTATATTCATTGAATCCTATAATTTTGAAGTAGTTTTGATATATTGTATATGCTAATCATACGCGATGATAGGATAATTCAAATCAATGCCAAATATGAAATTATTTTTGTCAATTTATTTAAATCATGATTGATAGATGACATTGTCGTCGAACATTATTTACCACACAACCACTAAAGAAAATATTAATGGACAATTTGAAGAGTAAAAACTATATTAAGTCAAGTTATAGTTTCTATTATATTGGATTTTTCTTTATTTTATAATAAATACTCGAGCTAGATTCTGCACCTTGAATTAAACCAGGGCCAAATAACTGGACTTTTATATTTCTTATCTAAGAATAAGTTTGATTGATAGTCAATAAAACTTGGTCCATTCTTTTTTAATGAGAGTAGGTTTTGGACTTTGTTGAATGGGCAAACATTTAGTTGGTGATAATCTAAACTCTCTTTGGTTATATATATATATATATATATATATATATATATATATATATATATATATATATATATATATATATATATATATATATATATATATATATATATATATATATATATATATATATATATATATAACCAAAGAGAGTTTAGATTATCACCAACTAAATGTTTGCCCATTCAATATATATATATATATATATATATATATATATATATATATATATATATATATGTGGTAAGTTCAATTGAAATGGAAAATAAATACACATGTGTTTTCCAACAAAACATATTTCCTTAAACTATCATAATCATTACCTTACTAAAACATAGTTTTTTTTTGTTTTTTTAATTTTTAAGAAGCTATTTTATCGAAAAATTATTTTTTACTCTCTACAAATAGACACTTATATTGATATAGTTTTAAAATAAAATATATTTTTTTATATTTTTAGCTATCGTTATTCATAAGTGAATAAAAATGCATCAAAATTTTGCTACAGTACATTCGTTATTCACTTATGAATAAAAATATATAATTAATTTTTTTATAGTTTAAGTATCATTTATACTACTTATTCATATATGAATAACAAATTAACTTAAAAAAAATCTGATAAATAGTTTATTCATATATAATATAAAATATGACCACAACTAACACACGTGATATTCAAATATAAATAGAATATATCACGAAATTTGATGTAAAAAATATATTTTAATTATGAAACTTTATTACGTGTCATATTCATATATTAAGGATACTTCAACTATAAAAAAAAAAGTTAAACATACGTTTTATTTATAAGTGATAAACCAACGTACTGTAATAAAAATCTCATATATTTTTATTCACTTATGAATAACGAGAGCCGAAACTCAAAAAAAAATACTTTTTTTATTTTATCGTAAAAGTATATATCAATATGGATGTCTATTTATACAGAATAAAAAATTATGAATTTTGATATATTTAAAATAAATTTTCGATAAAAATGGCTTTCTAAAAATCAACAAAAAAAAATTGTTAGCATAGTTTAAGTAAGAATTGTTTGATTGGAAAACACAAGTTTATTCGTTGTCCATTTGTGTCGGTACGCCTAAGTGTTTTGCGGTAATTAAATGTATGACTGAAAATTATTCCCTCATTCTCAACTTTTTTTTCTCAATTGAACCATCCTCATATATATATATATATATATATATATATATATATATATATATATATATATATATATATATATATATATATATATATATATATATAGGGTTAAGTTCAAATGAGAACACTATTTAATGTGAGAATGTGAGAACACTACTTTATGTTACTATTCTACTATGAATTTAATATGTATTGTATTGTAGTAATTATAATATGAATATATTCAATTTTATATTGCTATTCTACTATAAAATATATATATATATATATATATATATATATATATATATATATATATATATATATATATATATATATATATATATAGTAATTTAGTAAATTTTAATGTGAATGTGAAATATGTGATTGTTCATATATTCGGTGATAAATAATGTCATAAAATTGTACATATAAAATTTTAATGTGAATATTAATGTGTGATTTTTCATATATTTGTTGATGAATAATGCCATATCGTTGTATATATACAAAATTCATAGTAGAATAGTAACATAAAGTAGTGTTCTCATGTTCTCACATTAAATAGTGCTCTCATTTGAACTTAACACTATATATATATATATATATATATATATATATATATATATATATATATATATATATATATATATATATATAATTTTATAGAAAAACAATTATTAATTAACGAACCAAAGAATCAATCTAGAACATCGGAATTTAAGCGATCAACAGCAAAATGAAGGGTTATCGAATTTTACAATGGACCTATATATACCGGAATATAACAAAAACTCTTTTTTTTCTTGTAATGTTTTTAGGCCATGTTTTTATCAAAAAAAAATCGAATATACCGTTGTTCATGATTTTTTTTTTCATCATCTTTCCCTTCATATCAATATTCATATACAAAAAATGATTTTTTTTTTCAAAAAAAAAAAAAAACTCATTTCATTTTTTTTTGAAAAGTTAAGTCTATTTTTTTATCGAAATATCTATTAAATATTAAAATTCATATTTTTTTTGGTATTCTTTAAACGTGTGTGTGTGTGTGTATATATATATATATATATATATATATATATATATATATATATATATATATATATATATATATTTATTAAACAAAAATCAAATTTCAATAAAGATTCACATTTTGAATCTGTCTAGATTCACAATATAAATCTGAGCAGATTCACAATATCAATAATAATTAGTGAGACTCACAATGTAAATATTAAAATTAAAATATTTATAGTTTATATTCACAATGTAAATCTGAACTAGTCGAGTTTTTTTTTATTCGTTATTGTTGTTTAATAATAAGGACAAAAAATTGATATTTTTGGTATAATTGTTTTTTTATATAATTAAACTTAAATGTAAAAAACATCAACAAAACCAAGTGGGTTTTTTTCGGAAAAAAAAATTAATTTTTATATATCAACATAGATTTCTATGGAATGATGACGAAAAATTGTGAACAACAGTATATTCGGTTTTTTTCACACGACTTAAAAATAATAACAAAAAACGAGTTGGGGTTTGTGGTAAGATGTGAGTTTATTGTATAATGATTATAGTATAATCTAGTGTATGTAGGTTTACCGTACAAGTGTAGCTGCTGAAAGTCTTCTTGTTAGACGACTGACTGCTGCACCAACAATCCTCCAGATATAAATCCATAAACATAGATTAGTCACTCCTAAATACCCTTAGGTCAAATGACTGACCTACGCCTGGTCAATGGTCAACTCCTTGGTCAAAGTCAACTTACAGGTGACTGGACTCGCCGAGTCATGGCACAGACTCGCCGAGTCCCTCTCCTACTTGCTTCCAAATCCTCACCAAAGCATCCATCTTGAGGATTTGGGGTTTCTGGGACTATTGATACACGTTAAATTGCTCATCCCGCGTGCCGCTACGAAGGGTTGTACCTTCTACACTTAAACCCCTCTTAACTCAGTAACAGTTCATATGACTCGCCGAGTTTGAAGAACAACTCGTCGAGTCTAAAACCATCTTCATAGAACTCGTTGAGTCCACTTTGGAACTCGCCGAGTCCCTACAACCCTTCTCCCATACAGACCAAATCTGAGACATGCAACGGTTCCAAACCATAGATCTAAGCTCCTAGGGTATGCTTCTCATGTAAAGTTGCAAACTTTACCTGCATGCATGGCCCTAATAGCTCCAAAAGGCAATTCCAAGCTCTTTAGGAGGTCATACACTCAGTAGGGACCTCAATCACTTCAACCACAGAGACTTTACACTTCTAAGGTGTCCATAAGGTCCAGATCTGAACTCCTTTCAGAACATAGAGAAAAACTACATGGAGTTTGAGGTTTTAGGGATTGAAAACCATCAATTAGGGACTAAAAGGGGATCTAGTGAACTAGTGATCAAGGTAGGAACTTTTCTACCTGAATGGAAGCTTCTCACAGTGTAGATTTCGGATCTACTTCCCCTCCTTGCACTCTTCAACCTCCTCCTTCTTCTTCTAAGCTCCAAACTTCCTTCACCAAGCCAAAAATCACTCACAAGAATAATATGGGGGCTAGGTTTTCGCTCTACAGCTCTCTGAAAGTGTTAGGGACAAGGGAGGCCGAGTTATAGTGTTTAAATAGGGTGCAAACATCCGGGTTAGGGTTTTACTCGTCCAACATGGACTCGCTGAGTCTGGGACCCGACTCGCCGAGTCCCTCACTTAAATCCCGTGCCAAAATCGCTCCTACTCGGCGAGTCGGGCCTCCAACTCGCCGAGTCCAAGGCAAAATGAAAAAAAAAAGCATAAACAGGAATCGTACCAGGAATCTGGTGTTACATAACTATTGACGAAAAGTGGACTCGAACTAACAAAAGTGTTTTGAATATTTGATTGAATAGTTGTTGAGAAATTAAGTTTATCTAAATTTGCAAAATTAGATAAATACCATTTTACTTTTGCTAAGAATTTTAGGTTAATTTAATAGTAAGTAGGTTAAATAATTAATTATGTTCCTTGAGATCGATACCCGACTTTTGTATCATACTATTTGTGAAAGGGTACACTACCCTGTGTCGAATAGCTAGTAGGATAGTAGGTAAAATTAGGTCTAGCTATTAGGACACATCATAATGTTTTGCATATATTGACAAAAGTTAAGTATAGTCGGGTTTATTTCAATTGACTTTTCACACAAGTCTTTGGGGAAAATTATTCTTTATATGTTTTATTCAAAGTCTGTAAAAAGAAACATACTCACCAAAGTAAGCAATCTTCTACGAATACTAATTCACGAACATCATAGAGTCAAAACCTAAAATCTACCGACATGTGAATAGATCAAACAAATATAGAATAAAGTCACACAAGTATTTTAAAAATAAGTAAACTAAAAATAAATCATCGTGTTCCCTCTTGGAAGCACTTCTTTAAAAAAATCCTTAGTTGGACCACGTCCTCTTTAGTGTTTATGTTTTGTTCATATTTGCCTCCATGTAGCTTCGAAGAGTACACGAAAAGCGATCTTAACAAGCTGTTTAACAAATTTGCCTCTATGTTTTCTTCATGGTAGTTTCCATGCTAGATTTCATCCTCTTAACCTGATGTTTAGTGTACTTGTGCCTTTTTTCCAATACCTCCACAGACCTTGCAAACAACTCTTGAGATTTTTATTATCATTTTATGCATGTTTCTCCAAAGATTCCTTATTGAAAAATATTTAACCCCTTTCTTGTAACTTGATTCTTTTTTCTTTTATGTATTACCCGTAAGGCTTCCAAATACATTTTGGTCTATGGATGTCATGTTTATCTACAAACGAATAGAACACTTTATCTTTCATGTTGCCATTATCATCTTTGGTAAAATCTTTTGCTAAAAGTGTCCATTGCAATTGTCTCACCCCACTTGAATAAGATAAATTGGTTGGGTCATCTTCTTCATGTCCTTTCCAAAACTTTCCAGTTTTTCATCTACAACTACCATACCTTCGAGTGGATCATCTTTTTTCTCCCTAAAAGATGTATCACAAGTAAAATTCCAGTGATGAGAGTGCTTAGCCAATTATTTAATGATGTCCTTTCCATCAGATGGGTTATTCTTTTGTGATTACCCTTTGAAACTCCACCAATTGACAAGTGGTTACATCGATTCCGTTGATGATAGTTTGTACCTCCTGATGGTGGTTAAGGTAATGTTATGGACAATCTTGCAACATCTACTTGTATCTTTCTTATGCCTTAAAGCGTCTTTCGTCTTCTTTTTGTTGAAAATTTTGAAAATTTTTCTTCATTTTGACTAACTTTTGAAGGTGGACTGAACTGCTTGATGAACTTTGATTTTAAATCTATTGAAACATATATATATATATATATATATATATATATATTCTAGTGGATGGTAAAGATTTTAACCAACACTTTATAGTCCATTGGAGGGTTATAGGGAACACCCCAAGCATAACTGCATTATTGGTTACCCCAATAACTATAAAAAAGTCAGGAATTTCAAGAACTTTTTCCATTAACTTTTTGCATATTTAAGGTCATTCCTAGAGAAAGGGATCTCCTTTAATATATGTAGGAATAATCCTTTTAATTTTAAGCTTTTATCCTCCATAATTGCTAGATGAACCACCCAATGTATGGTGTCTTCGGTTATCCTTTTTGTTTTCCTCATCTTCTATTGTGTAGACGTTGTCCTTTTCTCTAACAATGTCCTTTCCTTTCATTAAAGGCTAAAACTCGTGTTCTGGTTTGTTAAACGACATTGTTATTCGAAGAGTAGATACCTTGGTCATAAGCTACTAGTAAAATAAAAACTAAAACAAAGAATAATATATATTTTCCTCATACAACACATTTAGAACTAAGTGCACTCGTCATGCATTATGAGGAATCATGACCCAAATTTTTTTTTAACTCCATTTGAGGTTAATAGGTAGAATGGATCGACCAATGACTAAACATCTAACACTGAATGCATCCATTCCTCAACAACGATGCCAAAAACATGATGCATAATTTATAATCAATATTGAATTTATAATTGTTATCAATGAAACTATGGACCATCCAAAAACTAGGCAAGTAATCCTACACACGACGTAGTATAGGTTAGGTAAGAATAGGTAGTCAAACACTCAGGGAATGGGTATAGTTACTAAAAAAAATTAATTACTGATATAACAGTAAAAAGTAAAGGAGTACTTTCAGTTAGATTCGATTCTCATATCAATCATGGTTGATTCATGTGAAGTGCAATGGATATTGGTTGTGGCTCACTTATTAGATCCCTACGTTCGTTCATTAATCATATGATATTAAGGACTTCAATTACAATGGTTATGTTAACTTTTAATCTACAAATCCGTTATTACATTTATATCATGAAGGACTTAATCATCTAATTGACCTCATTATTCATGATAAATAAGTAAATGCACATAATGTTCATCTAATGTAACTCTAGTCACAATTGTCAATGGTCATGAACAACTATGATACAAGCATGCATAATCAAATTGGTCCTCTATATTATGTAAACTCAACATAAGTTATGAGAATTAAGTTAAATATATATGGATCGTCAGTTAAGGAAACATAATAAATTAAAAACAATCAATATCCAAATCATAGAATCAACACTTGATATTAAGGTTAATCAACATCAAAGAGAAACTAAAGGGTTTTTAGCCCATAATCTTAGAACACTAAATACAAATAAATAAAATGAAGAATTATAACCATAATGATTAAGAAAACCAAATGATCTTCTAACGATATCCTTCTTTGATCCTTGCTCCAATTGAATTCTTCTAGTCTCCTTATTTCTATTTGTATGTTTATATATCTTTAGGTCAAAATTTAAGACCTATTTAAAGAGGTAATGTAAACCTAATAAGGCACGAAACACAAAATGGAAAGGTGGGTCGTCCATTGCGAATTTAATCCAACTTCTTCTCTTGATAGCTCCATTCTTCATATTTTACTTTTACTTTTTACTCGTTTTCTCTCTTTCTCTACAACTTCCCAAAATATCTAGACAATTTTGAATTTCAAGCAAAATAAGTATCATTTGTCCAAATTGATCGTAAAAACATAGCATAAAATACATAATATGACCCATAATATATACATATTTTTCTATATCAACGTCCAATACATCATGTGATTTCTTATTTAAATGATGCCTTTCTAGGCATTGCTAAAGACTTCATGGATGTTATGAAGCGGTCTCTTACCTCTTACGAATCACTTTTGGTCTTGACTACACCCCAAAGGGTTGGCATCTTGACATATTGATGGTATGTTGAGGGGACAACCTTCATATCATGCATCCAAGGCCTCTCTAAAATTATTTTATAGAACTACAAATAATCAATCACAACAAAGTGTTATAGAGAATTTAGTCCATCAACATAGATTAATTGCATGATCTTTCAATGTTGTTCTTCGTGTTGCCACTGAATCCTACTGGCACTAAGGATATTTTGACTATATCAGATTTAATATGTTTATCTTTTTCAAGGTGAGCAAGATAATATTGATAGAGCTTTCACTATATATAGAATGATTCATAAAAAAATTAACATGTACAAGCTGAAAAACTGAGTCAAGAGCATAGACAGTGGTGACTAGTAGAAGTCTATCTCCTAGGCTTGACATACAAATCATGATTTAATGTGCATGATTGTGAAATTGATTTAGACAATTTGAAAGGTAGCCACTGACCCTGGTACCGATCATATAAATTAAGTCTTTCATCATAAGAACTAACATAATGGATATAGGAAAGCTATGCTTGTTGGTAGATAACTTAGAAACATATGATTAAGGAAATTGAAGGGTCTAGTTAGTGGTTTGGTCTAGGCTTACATTGTAATAAGTTCTTTTGAGTCATTATCAGGTTTTTGGTAGGCTGTTTAGAGTTTACGGCCGTAAGCTTGTTTACGGTCGTAAACCCCGTATCCGGCCCAAGTCCTCAAGCCTACTATATATAGGGGTTGTTTACGTCATTAATGGTTGTTGATGCCTCAAGTATTCACAGTCATACAGTGCAAGTTGTACCAGACATTTTATGAAATATAAGCGTATGCAAGCTTGTTTCAATTCTGTTTCTACTTTATTTCTTATTCAATTTGATTGTGTGATTGCTTGATCATTGGTAATAATCCGTTTTCAGGACCTTACAATTGGTATCAGAGAAAAACCAGTGTCAAAGCATCTTGCAATCAAGTTTTTGGCCGTATTCTTCACCGTTTGAGATTGGAATTAGTGTTTTACCGCTAAAGGGAATCAAGTCTAATCCAAAAAACGTGCTTTCTTGAATTTCTGGGAGCTTACTGCCAAGAGATTACGGCAGCAAACTCCGTTTACGGCCGCAAACTCAAAGGCATTCTTTGGTCGTAAACATTGTTCTTGGACTGTAAACCAAGCATATTCAATAACCGTAATCTAAGTCTCAAAAACCGAAAACTCTTGACCGTAAACTAAGTTTACGGCTGTAAATCCTACTTTAACCGTAAACTCAAGTCTTGACTGGAAACGGATTTTTGATAAGTTCTGTTTTAAATTTTAATAATCAATGGATTCTCAAAGCCAAACACATCATCATGAGCTGGATTCTGCCAATGGCACCACTACACGCATTCCAAGACTGTTGTCAGCAGATGGTTTTCCTGAATGGAAATACCGGATTGAAAAATATATTAAAATGAAGGACTCCAAGATTTGGAGAAGCATCATCAAGAATCATGTCAGAATAACCACCAGTGTTGCAGGGCAAGTAGTTGACAAAGTAGTTGAAAACTACACAGATGAAGATTTTGAGAAAGTGGAAGAACAGGAAAGGGCTTTGGCCACTCTAACCATGGCTTTATCTACTGATATAGCTCAAGGGTTCAGAGAGTATACTTCAGCTAAGGATTTGTGGGAAGCCCTTATTGAGGTATATGAAGGTAATGAAGACATGAAGGAAAGCCGCCAGGATATGTTGCGTCAATGGTTTAACATGTTCAACCATATTCCTAGAGAAACCCTAGAGGCATAGTTGCAGCGATTCACAACCCTCACCACTGAGATGACCATAGATGGGATCTTTTTGACCAAGTCTGAAATAAATAAAAAGCTACTGAATGCTCTTCCAAAGTCATTGGACATTAATGTAGCTGTCATGAAGAAGACCAAGGATCTAAATCGCCTTACTCTTGCTGAAATGATGACAATCATCAAGGATTATGATATTGATGATAAACAGCGAGAGTTTAACCATGTGAATTCATATTCAATTGCAAATCTTGGGATTTCCTCTAACAATGCTCTCTTATCTCTCACCATTCCCTCTCCAGGTCAATCTTTTGTTGCTCAACCTACACAGACTCAACATTTTTCCACTTCATCAGCTACTTCAATTCCTGCTACATCATCCATGCTTTTTTCTCAGAACCAATCGTATGTTCCTCCTCAAGTTGCTCCTTCCTCAAATGTGTCTTCTTCTTCAAATTCCAAAGAAAGTGATGAAAATCTTGCTCTCGCCACAGGACTTGTTAACTGCTACAATGCTCTTGTAGCTAGAGATATGTTGGATAAGGTGTCTAAGTCCATAACTATATATGGTATGTATTTGACCGGACCCGACATGGTCCATTTGGGTTGCATGACCCCATGCAATTGGATAAACTAAAATGAGAGAAATAACACATATGGTTTATTAATATATTATAAGTTCTAATATATTAATAATCTTATTTAATTAGTTTGATCAAGAATTAATTTAGAATTAATTAAGTGATCAAAAGATAACTAATTAAATATATGGGTAGATTATGTAAATCTTCCATATCTTATATAGTGGGCTAAGAGGATCCATGGATTATCAAGTTGGGTTTCACCCATAGGATGCTCCATGGATTTAACCCATAGGATGCTCCATCGAGTGATCGTGAGATGGTAATATCATATAAGTCTTCAAACCTAGAGATATGATTTGTGTCTATGAGTTGGTTATGCATTGATTGTACGAAAACGCATTGGTAACTCGATGTTATAAAATGTGCTCTTGTGTATAATTCAATAAGTAGTAGAGCAAACATATGAGTCGAACTTTATATGTTCCTTCTTGGATTAGAAGCTGATATCTAGGCCCCTCGATGATTTTGTTTTAACCTATGTACCGGGCCCGGTCAGAACTAGGTTGATGTGTTGAATTAAGTTCCTTTTCAAACAAATCGGAAATCGGGAAACAAACTGCTGGACAATGAGAAAGACATTGTTCCATGTATTTGTGTGGCTAATATCTAGAAAGAGGATTATATGAGCAATTATCTTAAATGGTGTATCATCATCTTCTCAGTTCCGATCAGTTCCTGAAGTATTTCAGTTATAGTTATTAGACTTATCCAAGTGGGAGACTGTTGGATAAGGTGTATAAGTCCATAACTATTTCTAGTATGTACTTGACCCGACCCGACATGGTCCATTTGGGTTGCATGGCACCATGCAATTGGATAAACTAAAATGAGAGAAATAACACTTATGGTTTATTAATATATTATAAGTTCTAATATATTAATAATATTATTTAATTAGTTTGATCAATAATTAATTTAGAATTAATTAAGTGATCAAACGATAAATAATTAAATATATGGGTAGATTATGTAAATCTTTCATATCTTATATAGTGGGCTAAGAGGCTCCATGGATTATCAAGTTGGGTTCCACCCATAGGATGCTCGATGGAGTTAACCCATGGATCATGAAATGAAGAGTCATGTTACATTAGGGTTTACCTAATGCAACACACTATATAAGCAAAGGTGTTCCCCCCAAAATCGGCTACACTAAGAAACAAGAGGGCTAGAGCCGATTTTGCAAGTGTAAGATTCTCTCAAAGTTTACTTCTTTGCATTTGGTGTTGTGTGAAGCATTTGAGGCATCACACTTGGGGTGCTAGGCTCACAAGGTTTCAAGGATCATAATCAACAACAAGGTATGTTATTCTATCTTTCATTCAAGATAAAAATGTTTCTTATGTATGCTAGATAGGAATATAACCTTGGAATTCAACTTTGCATGATAATGAGACAAACATAGATCCAAGGTTATTAGGGTTGCATGTACACTTAGGAAGTGTTCGAATGCTCAAAACCCTTCAGTGGTATCAGAGCCTAGGCTTGTTTGTTAAATACTTGATGCAAATTTGTTTTTCAAAAGCTAAAAACTGTCCAGATAAGAAAACTCGACGAGTTTTGGCCAAAAACTCGCCGAGTTCCCAGGTGAACTCGAAATTTATTCTGTCACTGTAACTCAGTTCTGTTAAAAAAATTTATTTTTATTAAAATTTTTCCGTTAACTTCTTGAGTTAAGTAAATCAATTAGGGTTATTATCGTAATTTCATATGTGACGAAAAACGAAAAATCATGCAAAAACCCTGTTTATTATCTGTGTTTGGTGGACCCCCACCCAGACCGTAAACTCAACCCTATATAAGGGTTGAGTAGTCTTCATTCCCACCTTTTTCACACACTAGAAACTTTCTCTCTCTACTCTCTCTCTACAATCTTGGGTTTTTTTTTATCAAGAAACACTCCTTCAAGCTTCACATAAGTAAGTAAACCCCTCCTAGCTAGTTATTTGCTTAGCACACTTACAAATCTATGAATTAAACACCCAAAAACCGTAAGAACATTGGGTTTACGGCTTTGGAGCCTCCCAAAACCGTAAACACCCTAAAAAGGGGGTTTGATGCCCCAAACTCCTTCCAATGCTTGACTAATGAAGTAAGAACTTGCATGAATGATCTAAGAACCCCAAAACATGAAATGAAAGGAGTAAACATGAGTTTACGGTTGGGGAACCTCCCAAAACAGTAAACACATTTTAAGGGTTTTAAAATGCCCTGAAGACCTTCTATGGCTTGTATGAGTGGCTACGACGTTGCATGCTTAACCTAGATGCACCAAAACACACAAGAAAGGGAAAAACATCAGTTTACGGCCGTAAATTCATGTGTTTACGGCAGTAAACTACCCAAGGAGGGATTAAAAAACTGTAAACTCCAAAGAAGGTCCATTTCAAGTCTCAATCACTTCCATAGCCCTTGATTCGAGTCTAGCATAATTCCTTGAGTAGTTTTAGACCTTTGAACACCCAATGACACAATTTCCATGAGTTAATGGCCGTAAACTCATGGGGGTAATGGTCTTGGAACCGTAAACACCCTTAAGGGCTACCATTTGAAGAGTAAACTCCAAAGTGAGGCCATACTCTCCTTAGATGTAACTCGTATCACGCCTAGCTCTCGAATCAAAGTGTTTTCATGTGTTAAAATGCCTTACTTACTTAATTAGTGATTAAGTAACTAATTAGATACTATTATGTATCACTTCATGTTACATAGGATCCATGGGTGTGTTCAAGTCCGCACTTAACACCTAGCATCCTACCTGAAACTTCCATCCATTCCACTCACTGCAGGTGAGTTCATACCCCTACATTTTTCCGAGTGTTTCCTGTTTTCAGGGGGAGAATACAAGCTAAACAAAAAGGATTTCGAAACTTAAAAACTGATGTAATTACCATGGTTTTCTATCAAACATTTAGATATATTTATCCTTTTTGTAATATGCGGAGCATAAGCGAAGTTTTCTAAACATAATTACATAGTTTTTATTTAAAACATCTCAGGAACTTATCAAACCATTCAAACTATAAAGGGTATAGCTTGGGATTTCATCACCTATCCTACAGATTCGAATTTCATGAAAAGTCAAAGATATAAACTATGTCAGTATTAGTTTATCCATTGCTAACCTAGAGTATCTTGCTAAATAATTATTTTATGTATAATTATTTATACTCTGCATTATTTCAACGATTTTGAACGTGAGAAGGACCGAACCAAACGTAAACTAGTTAATACAGTATTGTGAGACTTATCTTGGTCAAACCGCTCGGGGTACTAATAAATCCTCACCGATAGTATAACCAGAGTCTCCTGTAGGGAGAGCGTGAAATTTGTGAATAGATCTATTCGAGACCGACAATCGCACACCTGAACTGTTAGCTACAGTTAGGCGGGCACGCCTGGGGTGAAAAATTTTGTAATCGTACGACGCCTGAAGAACGTCAAGGAGGTCACGGGTCAAATTAGTATGGTTATACGACTCACAATAAGTATAAACTAATCATTGTTTACGAGATTTTTCCTTCTTCTATAGTTTTATTTTAACTAATAAAACTACTTATCCACTTACTGGAGGGTATTCCAGTGATAAAGTCTATAGTTTTATTTTAAGTAATAAAACTACTATTCATACTGGTGGTAACCAGGGTTTTCAAATAGAACGTGCCTTTCATTCAGGAACCAACAAACATGTTAGAAAATATGGGATTTTCTTGGAATGCATTCGTATTTATTAATTCGGTAACAATGGTTTTCAATACTAACGCCATAAAAATGAAGTATTTTCATAAGTTCAGTGACCAGTTTTCATTACAAAAATCATGCTTATGAACTCACCAGCTTTATGCTGATATATTTTCAAACCGCTTGTATTCTCAGGTTCATGTTAGACAGGTACCTCACCCACTTTTGGAGAAGACGGAGTATATAGAAGTCTCGTCTTTATTTTTGAATACGTTGATGTATATAAACTATGTTTTCAATGGTTTTAAACAAATGTAAATATTCTTATTGTAATGTAATGATTGTGTTTACTATGTTTACTATGTACAATGGTTGTCATACTACGTATGACGTCCTCCGCCCCGGAACGTTTCCGCCGTCGGTTTCGGGTTGTGACAGATTGGTATCAGAGCAATTGTTTATAGTGAACTAGGTATACTGAACCTTACATGGTATACAATTATAAGCACTAAGGGGCCGAAGTGCTCTGAACTAAAATTATACTTTAAAAATATAAGTATTTTTACTCCAAGTATACCTACATACCGAAAACCAGTGTCATGAAAAGAACCAAACAAAAGTTTTTGGATGTTGAACACTATAGTTAAACCTGGGCAGTTATGTAATCATGTCTAGGGTCAATATAGCCTGATCAACTATATTCATTTGAGACATGACCAACATGTGCTTGGGAATGACTGTGGGGTTGCAACAAGCCTAAAACTTACCAAAGTCTTCCTACCAAAAGTTATCGATAGAACAAAACCTTCACCATAAAATACTATAGGAGTATTTTAGTCAGAGCCAAATATGTTGTAGAAATTCATTCCAAGTGTTGATACTCATTCTTTCCTTAGCAATAGTTTACTTGTTTTAGTAACTCCTTACTATTCTATCGCTTAGTAGAACACTTTATCTATCATGTAGAGATACCTCTTGTTTCATATCTTCTAATTGAATTCAGTGAACTTACTATCCTCTTATCCCTGATCATTTTAGAACGAGATGCCTCCAAAGAAAAGACCCAGCTCAAAGAAAAATAATCCTCCTCCACCACCTTCTCAGTTTGATCCCGCTATGTTCCAAGCAGCTGTTACTGCTTCTGTGGCTGCCGTGATGTCACAAATGAATCCTAGCGGATCTAGTGGACAGGGAGGTGGTATGCATCCCCAGAATCAGGAAGGTGGTCAGGGACACCAGAAGGAGTGTTCCTATAAAGAATTCATGAACGCAAAACCAGCATCTTTCAATGGCACTGGAGGTGTTATTGCCCTGACTCGATGGTTCGAGAAGATCGAGTCTATCTTCGAAATTTGTTCTTATTCGGAAGCCAACAAGGTGAAATTCGCAGCCTGCACTTTCACCGATAAAGCATTGACTTGGTGGAATGGCCAAGTCAAATCCCTAACCCTACCAGTAGCAGATGCTATGGGTTGGGAGAGCTCGAAAGAGCTCATGCTTGCTGAGTACTGCCCACGGGGCGAAATGTAGAAACTGGAGCACGGACTCTGGAACCTAAAGATGAAGGGTTCCGATATTGTTGCCTACACTTCTAGGTTTGAAGACCTAGCACTCCTTTTTCTGGGAATGGTCACCCCGGAAAGAAAGAAGATAGATAGATACATTTGGGGACTGACGCTACCAACTCAAGGGAATGTCTTGGCTACTAGGCCAAACACTTTTGATAGCGCCAAGTGCCTGGCGCAGACCCTCATAGATCACGGGGTCGATCTGGATAAAGTAACAACCACTTCTGAACCAACAAAGGAGAGTGGGGAGAATAAAAAGAAATTCTGGAACAAGCGAAAGGGTCAGAGTTCACAAGGATCCTCCAAGAAGCAACAAACTGTGGCGGTCCACGTTGCTACTACTCCTGTCGCCGCTCCTACAACTCAAGCACCTACCAGTGGATATACCGGTACCCTCCCGTGGTGCAGCAAGTGCATTTACCACCATCATATCCCCAAACCATGTCGTGAAATGCTCTGCAACAACTATGGCAAGAAGGGTCACATTGCTCGAAACTGCAGAACACCAGCCCAACCAACCAATCAAGCATCCGGAGCTGGTGTCAGTCAAGCCTGTTATGGTTGTGGTGAGGTCGGGCATTACAAGAGAAACTGCCCCAAAGCAACAACGACTTGAAAGACCCGGAGAGTTCTAACAATGGGGCAAGAGGAGGCAGTTGCAGATCCCACCGTTGTCACATGTACGTTTCTTCTCGACAACTCTTATGCATACATTGTTTTCGATTCTGGTGCGGAAAGAAGTTTTGTTAGCCATTCATTCAAACATCTACTTAAGCGTAATCCTTAACTGCTAACTGAAACATTTACCGTCGAGACGGTTAACGGTGAGAAAGAGAACGCTAGTGATATATTCATAGTTTGCACTCTTAACCTCAATGATCATTCTTTTCCCATCGACCTCATGCCAATCTCCATAAAAATCTTTGATGTTATCATTGGCATGGATTGGTTGAGCCCCAATCATGCTGATATCCTTTGTTACGAAAAAGCTATCCATCTCAATCTCCCCTCTAGCGAAACCCTCATGATCTATGGTGATAAACTTAGCTCCAACTTTCCTATTATCTCGTGCATCAAAGCCCAAAAACTTCTGCGAAAGGAGTGCCATGCATTCCTAGCCCATGTGATAAACGAGAAATAGGAAGTTAAGGACCTCGAGAGCATTCCTGAAGTCTGCAACTTTCCTGTTGTCTTTCCCGAAGAGCTTCCGGGAATTCCTCCCGAGCGACAAGTCGAGTTTTGCATCGACTTAATTCCTGGAGCTAACCCTGTAGCCAAGTCTCCATATCACTTGGCGCCAACAAAAATGCAAGAATTATCCAGCCAGCTCAATGAGCTACTCAACAAAGGATTCATCAGACCGAGTTCCTCACCCTAGGGAGCCCCGGTGTTATTCATGAAAAAGTAGGATGGATCCTTTCGGATGTGTATAGATTACCGTGAGTTGAACAAGCTGACCATCAAAAATCGTTACCCTCTTCCTCGAATAGACGACCTTTTCGATCAACCTTTGGGTGCCAGCTACTTCTCAAAAATAGACCTTAGATCAGGGTACCATCAGCTACGAGTTCATGAGAGTGATGTTTCCAAGACAACATTCAGGACTCGATATGGTCACTACGAGTTTGTAGTGATGCCCTTTGGTCTAACTAACGCACCGACAGTGTTCATGGACCTAATGAACCGCGTGTGTCGTCCTTTCCTAGACAAGTTTGTTATCGTGTTCATAGACGACATACTTGTTTATTTAAGAAGCGAGAAAGATCACAAACAACACTTGAGATTAGTGTTGGAAACCTTAAGAACAGAAAAGCTGTACACAAAATTCTCCAAGTGCGAATTCTGGATTTGGAAGGTAACTTTCTTGGGTCACGTGGTGATCGAGAAAGGCATACACGTGGATCCATACAAAATCAAAGCGATAGAGAATTGGTCAGCACCAAAGACACCCACATAAATTCGTCAATTCTTGGGTCTTGCTGGCTATTATCGTAGATTCATCCAGAATTTTTCTAGAATTGCCAAACCCCTAACTACTCTGACACAGAAAGGTGTCCCCTTTTGTTGGAGTGAAAAGCAAGACACTGCATTCCAAACATTGAAGCGAGCCTTATGCAGCACACCTATCTTGTCTCTGCCCGAAGGGATGGAGGACTACGTTGTCTATTGCGATGCATCTAACCAGGGCTTAGGTTGTCTGCTTATGCAACGAGGAAAGGTTATTGCATATGCCTCGAGACAGCTGAAAACACACAAAATCAATTATAATACTCACGACCTGGAGTTGGGAGCAGTGGTCTTCGCACTGAATATTTGGAGACATTATCTCTACGGAACCAAGTGCACGATCTTCACTAACCATAAAAGCCTACAACACATCTTCGATTAGAAAGACTTAAACATGAAACAACGGCGATGGGTAGAGCTGCTCAGTGACTATGAGTGCAAAATCCGCTACCGTCCCGGCATGGCCAATGTGGTGGCAGTTGCCCTTAGCCGACAGGAAAACTCCGGCCGCAAGGTGAAGACACTGACAATGACCATCCATTCCCACTTATCCGCACAAATCCGAGAGGCTCAGTTAAAAGCCCTAAAACCAGATAACGTGTTGAATGAAGCTTTGAGGGGAATGGATAAGAATCTTGAGATCAAAGGAGACGGAGTTTATTGCTTCATAGACCGGATCTGGACCCCAAGGTTTGGCAGTTACAAGGAGGTTATCATGAACAAAGCTCACAAGACCAGATACTTCGTTCACCCAGGTTCGGATAAGAAGTACCTTGATCTCAAGAAGCTATATTGGTGGCCAAACATGAAAGCCGAAATCGCTACCTTCGTGGGTAAGTGTCTGACTTGCGCCAAGGTGAAGGTCAAATATAAGAAACCCTCGGGCCTGCTCCAGCAGCCCGAGATACCTGAGTGGAAGTGGGAGATGATTTCTATGGATTTCATTACCAAATTACCCAAATCTCCGAGTGGGTACGATACGATTTGGGTAATTGTCGATCGATTGACAAAATCTGCTCACTTCCTACCGATTAAAGAAACATTCAAGATCGAAAGACTCATGCGAATCTACATTCAAGAGATAGTCCGACTGCACAGTGTGTCTGTGTCCATTATCTCCGACCGGGATAGCAGGTTTACCTTGAGATTTTGGCAGTCCGTACAGAAGGCTCTTGGAACTAAGCTAGACATGAGCTCAGCTTATCATCCTCAGAAAGATGGGCAGAGTGAGAGAACCATCCAGACCTTGGAAGACATGTTGACAGCATGTGTCATCGACTTCGGTAAATCATGGGACACCCATTTGCCCTTGGTCGAATTCTCTAATAACAACAGCTACCATACCAGTATCAAGGCTGCCCCGTTCGAAGCCCTCTATGGCCGCAAGTGCAGATCCCCTCTGTGTTGGGCCGAGGTATGCGACACACAGCTAGCCAAGGGTCAAGTCCCTGACAGTACTCTCACTGGCCTTGAAATCATTCACGAAACCACCGAAAAGATCATTCAAATCGTACAGCGACTGAAAGCTTCACGAGACAAACAAAAGAGCTATGCCGATAAGAGACGAAAACCCTTGGAGTTCTAGGTTGGTGACCGTGTCCTTCTGAAGGTCTCACCCTGGAAAGGCATGATACACTTTGGAAAGCATGGAAAGTTAAACCCAAGGTACATAGGACCGTTCGAAATCCTTGCTAGGATTGGTCCGTAGCCTACAAACTTCTTCTACCGCATGAACTCAGTAACATTCACCCTGTCTTCGATGTTTCAAATCTTAAGAAGCGCTTAACTGATGAAACTCTTGTGATCCCTCTCGACAAGATTGAAATCAACAAGAACCTCAACTTTGTGGAAGAACCGGTCGAAATCATGGACAGAGAGATCAAACGAACGAAACAAAGTCGCATCCCTATAGTGAAGGTTCGCTGGAATGCCAAGCGGGGACCTGAATTCACTTAGGAGCGCGAAGATCAGATGAAACAGAAGTATCCACATCGCTTTCCAAATCCATGATTTGTATCTTATTTCCAAATTTTGGGACAAAATTTCCTCTAACGGGGGGATGATGTGACAACCCAAAATTTATTCTGTCAATGTAACCCACTTCTGTTAATAAAAATTTATTTTTATTAAAAGTTTTCCATTAACTTCTTGATTTAAGTAAATCAATTAGGGTTACTATCGTAATTTCATACATGACGGAAAATGAAGAATCACGCGAAAACCCCGTTTATTGTTGGTATTAGGTGGACCCCCACCCAGACCGTAAACTCAACCCTATATAAGGGTTGAGTGGTCTTCATTCCCACCTTTTTCACACACTAGAAACTTTCTCTCTTTACTCTCTCTCTACAATCTCGGGTTTTTGATCAAGAAACACTCCTTCAAGCTTCACATAAGTAAGTAAACCCGTCCTAGCTAGTTGTTTGCTTAGCATACTTTCAAATCTATGGATTAAAGACACAAAAACCCCAAGAACATTAGGTTTACGGTTTTGGAGCCTCCCAAAACCATAAACACCCTAAAAATGGGTTTTGATGCCCCAAACTCCTTCCAATGCTTCAGGAATGAACTAGGAACTTGCATGAATGATCTAAGAACCCTAAAACATGAAATGAAAGGAGTAAACATGAGTTTATGGTTGGGGAACCTCCGAAAACCATAAACAACTTTTAAAGGTGTTAAAATTCCTTTAACACCTTCTATGATTTGTATGAGTGGCTAGGACGTTGCATGCTTAACCTAGATGCACCAAAACACACAAGAAAGGGACAAACATGAGTTTACGGCCGTAAACTCATGTGTTTACGGCAGTAAACACCCCAAGGAGGGATTCAAAAACCGTAAATTCCAAAGAAGGTCCATTTCAAGCCCCGATCACTTCCATAGCCCATGATTCTAGTCTAGCATAATTCCTTGAGTAGTTTAAGACCTTTGAACACCCAATGTCACCATTGTCATGAGTTTACAGCCATAAACTCATGGAGGTAATGGTCTTGGAACCGTAAACACCCTTAAGGGATACCATTTGAAGAGTAAACTCCAAAGTGAGGCCATACTCACCTTAGATACAACTCGTATCACTCCTAGCTCTTGAATCAAAGTCTTTTCATGTGTTAAAGTGCCTTATTTACTTAATTAGTTATTAAGTAACTAATTAGATACCATTATGTATCACTTCATGTTACATAGGATCCGTGGGTGTGTTCAAGTCCTCACTTAACACCTAGCATCCTACCCGACACTTCCATCCATTCCACTCACTGCAGGTGAGTTCATACCCCTACACTTTTCCGAGTGTTTCCTGTTTTCAGGGGGCGAATACAAGCTAAACATAAAGGATTTCGAAATTTAAAAACTGATGTAATTACCATGGTTTACATTCAAACATTTAGATATATTTATCCTTTTTGTAATATGCGGAGCATAAGCGAAGTTTTCTAAACATAATTACATAGTTTTTATTTAAAACATCTCAGGAACTTATCAAACCATTCAAACTATAAAGGGTATAGCTTGGGATTTCATCACCTATCCTACAGATTCGAATTTCATGAAAAGTCAAAGATATAAACTATGTCAGTATTAGTTTATCCATTGCTAACCTAGAGTATCTTGCTAAATAATTATTTTATGTATAATTATTTATACTCTGCATTATTTCAACGATTTTGAACGTGAGAACGACCGAACCAAACGTAAACTAGTTAATACAGGATTATGAGACTTATCTTGGTCATACCCCTCGGGGTACCAATAAATCCTCACCGGTAGTATAACCAGAATCTCCTGGAGGGAGAGCGTGAAATTTATGAATACATCTATTCGGGACCGACAATCCCACACCTGAACTGTTAGCTACAGTTAGTCGGGCATGCCTGGGTTGACAAATTTTGTAATCGTACGACGCCTGAAGAACGTCAAGGAGGTCACGGGTCAAATTAGTATGATTATACGACTCACAATAAGTATAAACTAACCATTGTTTACAGGATTTTTCCTTCTTTTATAGATTTAGTTTAACTAATAAAACTACTTATCTACTTACTGGAGGTTATTCCAGTGATAATCTATAGTTTTATTTTAATTAATAAAACTACTATACATACTGGTGGTAACCAGGGTTTTCAAATAGAACGTGCATTTCATTCAGGAACCAACAAACATTTTAGAAAATATGGGATTTTCTTGGAAAACATGCATTTGTATTTATTAATTTGGTAATAATGGTTTTCGATACTAACGCCATAAAAATGAAGTATTTTCATAAGTTCGATGACTAGTTTTCATTACAAAAACCATGCTTATGAACTCACCAGCTTTATGCTGATATATTTTCAAACCGCTTGTATTCTTAGGTTCATGTTAGACAGGTACCTCACCCACTTTTGGAGAAGACGGAGTATATAGAAGTCTCGTCTTTATTTTTTAGTACGTTGATCTATATAAACTATGTTTTCTGTGCTTTTAAACAAATGTAAATATTCTTATTATAATGTAGTGGTTGTGTTTACTATGCTTACTATGTACAATCGTTGTGATACTACGTATGACGTCCTCCGCCCCGGAACGTTTCCGCCGTCGGTTTCGGGGTGTGACAGCTTGGTTGCTGGAAATGGACTAGAAACATTACCCTAAACTGTTTTGGTGTGATAAAACTTGTTTTAGATGGTGTAATGTTTATGCTAATCCATTTACAATGGCTAATATCAATTTTTCATGATTATATGTGTTCATATGTTCTTGAAATATTGATATGCATTTTAATGTTCTTATGAGTTGATGATATATCATAGGAATTACTTGTTTATATGATTAATTCATGATCTTTATGTGTTTTAATGGAGTCCATAACTTGTCCTCAAGTTATGGATAACAAAAAGTCTCTTTGTGTTAAAAGCCATTATAAGAACACAAAAGTTATAAAAAGAAGACTCTTCATTTTAATGACTCATAAGTTATGAATGTGAAAGGTTTTTTAAAGTTACCAAACATGCCCTCAAGTTTTGGAAAATGTAAAGTCACTTAATAAACTTTAGCTCCAACCCTTAGAATTTTAAAAGTTAAAATTCAACCCTTATACTTTATATTATATGTGTGTATATATATATATATATATATATATATATATATATATATATATATATATATATATATATATATATATGTATATATATGTATAAGATTAAGTCTTCTTACCGCTAGTACGGCTCATTCACGAAGCCGGTCTATAAGGGGGATATAAGGTTGTTGCCTATAAAATGGCAGCTTAATGGATGTGCACTCTCACCCACGGCTTCCTTGATCGGTGGAGGGTCGTTTGCCGAACGGGTAGGACAAGGACTTACAAATTCTTATTAAAAGTATGATGAATATTATAAAGTAACTAAATGTTTTTTATTAAATTCCCAATCTTAGTTACTTTAGGAAAATGTGAATATTGTGCTAATTCACGAAATTACACTTTACACTTTGTTTAAGTCGTTGGTGGAGCGTGAGTGGTTAACCGACACACTAACTTGGTCTTAACAAGGTAGGTAAAGGGTGACTTAAGGTTTATCATAGTATCGGTGGAGCGTGTGTTGTTTACCGGCACATCGATTGAGTGATAAACTTTAAGGGTACCAAGTGATTTGCATGGTTACTTCACACCTCATTTTGTGATCCTCAATATCCTAGTCACAAAACTTGGAGGGCACACTTGAGATTGAAACATGCCTTTGAAAAGTTTATTGAATCTCAAAAGAATCTAGGAATATCTAAGAACGAATTAAAAACCTAATACTTATATTTCGTTTTTCGTGGTGGAAATTGGTGAATCGTCATTCACCTACCTTTCAAATATGTTATAGCTTGGATTACGACATACCTCTTCTATGTTATAATATATTGTGATTGGATCCTAGCCTTAATATTACATTTCGGTGTTATATTAAGGATTCTCTTAATATCTAAACTAATCTTGTCCTCTTCTTTCAGATGTCTTCAAACAATGTTGCTTTTGGCTCTAATCCTAATGGCTCCTTTACCCTTATGAACTTGTGTGGGAAAGTCACTTTGGATGGATCCAACTTCAATGAATGGATCAGAAACATCGGGATGATTATCCGCTACGAGGACAAAGAATATGTCCTCGATAACGACCTTAAGGAGATTGATGAGACCACTGCAACTCCCTAGTAGATCGTTGACTTCCGGGTACATGAAAGGGATGATGCCAAAGTGGCATGCATCATGTTGGCCACGATGTCAACAAAACTCCAAAAGTCCTATGAGGACTTCTACCCTTTTGAAATGCTCCAAGATCTGATGGAAAGATAGCATCAAAGTGCACGACAAGAGAAGTATGAAATCATCTACTCCATGATAACAACCATGATGAAGGACGGAGAGTCCGTCACGAGCCACATGCAGAAAATACAAAGGTATGTGGATCGTTTGCTGAAGCTTAATTTGAACTTCCCTGAGGAGCTTGCAATAGATATCATTTTGCACTCCTTACCATCGTGTTATGATCAATTATGCATGACACATCACATGAATAAGGAAGAGGTCACACTCAGCAAACTTCAGGGACTCCTCAAGACCGCAGAAACAGGTCTTAAAGGAAAGTCGATTGTTAACACTCCTACTCCAAACTCCGCCCCTGTCTTGGCAATCGGGAAAGGTAGAGGGAAGAAGAGAAATAGCTCTTCGAAGGGTACCAAGGCTAGGACCCTTGATGGCTCTTCTTCAAGTGGAACCAAGAAAGGTTTCGTCACTCCTTCTTCTGACCCAAAAGAGGCTGAGTGCTTCTATTGGCATGAAAAGTCACATTGGAAGTGGAACTGCCCAAAGTACCAGCAAGATGTGAAGGATGGGAAAGTTAAACCCAACCATGCAAGTATTTACACTATCTTATCTAATAACTCACCCCATTCTAGCTCTTGGGTCCTTGATACAAGTTGTGGTATTCATATATGTTCTGATTTGCAGGGACTATGAAGAAGTGAGAATATGGAGCATGGAAGAATAATATTAATCATGGGGAATAGGAAAGCAATACCTGTCACCAAGATTGGAGTTTATACTTTATCGCTAAGTAGTGGGTTTACTTTAGATTTGAATAAATGTTGTCATTCGCCAGAAATGGCAAGAAATATTATTTCCTTTCATGCATTGTATAAACAAGGTTTCACCTTTTCATTTGATAATGAAGTTGGTTCGATTAATGCTTTCTTTAATGATGTTCTTTATTTTAAAGCATTACCTTGTGATGGTGTGTATGAAACTGTATATGTGGTTGATAGCTTAGGAAATAATGTATTGTGTATTGATTCTGCTAATGATAATAACTTGGATAAAGCATCTTTATGGCATTGTCGTCTTGGACATATAAGCAAGAAACGCATAGGCCAACTCCAAAAGGATGGAGTATTGGAGTCATTTGACCTAAAGTCAGATGATAGTTGCGAATCATGCCTACTTGGAAAAATGACAAAGTCACCCTTCACAGGTTCTTGTGAAAGGGGTGAAGGTTTGTTGGATCTTGTACACACGGATGTGTGTGGACCCTTCAAACATGCCACAAGGGATGTTAATCGTTATTATCTAAGTTTTACTGATGATTCCAGTAGATATGGATATGTCTACTTAATCAAGCATAATTCAGAGAATTTTGAAAGGTTTAAAGAGTTTAAACAGGGAGTCGAGAATCAATTGGGTAGGAACATTAAGATGCTTCAATCCGATCGAGATGGTGAGTATCTTAGTTCAGAGTTCCTCGACTATCTTAGGGAATGCGGGATTGTCTCACAATTGACACCTCCCAGGACACAGCAGTTGAAAGGTGTAACTGAGAGGCGTAATCGAACCTTGTTGGATATGGTTCGTTCCATGATGAGTCGAGCTTCGCTACCAATCTCATTTTGGGGGTATGCCTTAGAGACCGCCGCCCATATCCTTAATCTGGTCCCTACAAAGAAAGTTTCCAAAAAACTCCTTATCCCACACCAGACCACATCACGATTTGGGGTTGCGAGGCTTTCGTGAAACGCGAGACTCATGATAAGCTCGAACCTCGAAGCAAGAGGTGTATTTTCATCGGCTACCCACAACAATCCTTTGGTTACCTCTTCTATAGACCTAGTGAAAATGTGGTCTTTGTAGCTAGGAGGGCTTTCTTGAGAGAGAGAGAGAGAGAGAGAGAGAGAGAGAGTTCATCAGCCAAGGAAACAGTGGGAGGCAAGTTGACCTTGAAGAAATTCAAGAGTCAAGTGGTGAAGGAACTTCAAACCCTAGCACTCAACTTGGGGAGGAAACTCCTGTTGAGCCAATTGACAAGTATGTACCTCTTAGGCGTTCCACAAGGGTTAGGAATGCCCCTGAGCATTACTATGGATTACATATTACTGTGGAAGGTGGTACACTTATCAGTGATGGGACACTAATAGGTCTGGATGAACCAAAATGTTACGGGGAAGCCATGGCAGGCCCTGAGTCACCCAAGCGAAAAGAGTCAATGGACAACAAGATACAGTCCATGTATGACAATCAAGTTTGGAACTTGGGTGACAATGTACCAGGTCGTAAGACAGTTGCGTGGAAGTGGATCTTCAAGAAGAAGACCGACATGGAGGGTAATGTACACACTTATAAGGCCCGACTGGTTGCAAAGGGTTTCTCACAAACTCAGGGAGTTGATTATGATGAGAACTTTTCTCCAGTAGCCAAGATTAACTCTATTTGGATTATGTTAGCCATAGCTGCATTTCATGACTATGAAATATGGACAATGGATGTCAAAACCGCTTTCCTTAATGGATTGTTGGCTGAGGATGTTTACATGAGTCAACCAGAGGGTTTTGGCAATACAAAGTACCCTAATAGAGTGTGTAAGCTTGAGAAATCCATTTATGGATTAAAGCAAGCACCTCACATATGGAATCTTTGCTTTGATGAGAAAGTCAAAGAGTTTGGCTTTTCTAGGAGTGAAGATGAATCTTGTGTATATGTCAAGGCTAGTGGGAGTATAGTTAGCTTTTTGGTATTGTATGTGAATGACATACTACTCATTGGAAATGACATCCCAACTCTACAGGAAGTTAAGTCCTGGCTTGGGAAGTGTTTCTCTATGAAAGACCTAGAGAAGTTGCCTATATTCTAGAGATAAAGATGTTGAGAGACCAGAGTAAAAGTCTAATTGGACTTAGTCAAAGTACCTACTTGGATAAGGTGATGAAGAGATTCAACATGCAGTACTCCAAGAAAGGAGAGTTACCCATCCAGAGTAACACCAGATTGAGTAAGACACAATGACCGAGTACTGAGACTGAGATAGAATAAATGAGTCGAATACCTTATGCTTCGGCTGTAGGATCGATCATGTATTTTATGACATGTACTCGACCTGGTGTAGCCTTTTCCTTGAGGATGGTTAGCTGGTATCAGGGGAACCTTGGCAAGGCACACTGGGCTACGGTAAAGAATATCATTAAGTACCTACGGAGGACTAAGGACTGGGTCCTTACCCTCGGTAGGAGTGATGACTTGAGAGTTGTAGGGTATAGTGATGCTAGCTTTCAGACTGATACGGATAATTTCTGCTCTCAGTCAGGTTGGGTCTTTACCTTAAACGGGGGAGCAATTTCTTGGAAGAGTTCCAAGCAAGAGAAAGTGGATGATTCAACTTGCGAATCAGAGTATATAGTATCTTGCGAGGAAGCAAAGGAGGCGATATGGCTAAAGATCTTCATTGGAGACCTTGGAGTTGTACCAGCTATTAAGGAGCGAATGGAAATTTTCTGTGATAGTGAAAGTGCTGTTGCCTTAGCCAAGGAACCAAGGGATCACGGGAGATCTAGACACATCGACATAAAATACCATTTCATCAGACATCAAATAGAAGAAGGACTCCTCGTGGCGAAGAGGGTATCACCGGATGAGAATCCAGCAGATCCCCTCACAAAAGGACTGACTCAGGTTAAGCATCTCCAGCATGCTCGAAGCATAGGGCTAAAGAATGATATTAGATTTAGTAGTTAGATAACCTTGAAATTTATAAAGTGTATTGACATTAGATGATGAATAAAAGGTGTTTTATTTATGAGTAAAGTGTTTCTATCTCTTGTTAATCGTTTACTATATTTCTTTTGCATGTTTTGACTTCCAGAATAATTATGTTTGGTATATCATATTATTCGAACCTACACAGTCGGTCATATGTCGGAAGTAGGTATGAATCAAGATTGTCATGATTGGTTGCAGAAGTCTAAGTTGTTGGACATGGCTACAACAATCATGAGTGCTCATAAGTTCTGAGCATTGGACTCAACCCACACTCATTGGAATCACTTCTTGGAATTTATCTCGAGTGATCGTAAGATGGTAATATCATATTAGTCTTCAAACCTAGAGATATGATTTGTGTCTATGAGTTGGTTATGCATTGATTGTACGAAAACGCATTGTTAACTCGATGTTATAAAATGTGCTCTTGTGTATAATTCAATAAGTAGTAGAGCAAACATATGAGTCGAAGTTTATTTATTCCTTCTTGGATTAGAAGCTGATAGCTGGGCCCCTCGATGATTTTGTTTTAACCTATGTACCGGGCCCGGTCAGAACTAAGTTGATGTGTTCAATTAAGTTCTTTGTCAAACAAATCGGAAATCGGGAAACAAACTGCTGGACAATAAGAAAGACGTTGTTCCATGTATTTGTGTAGCTAATATCTAGAACAGAGGATTATATGATCACTTATCTTAAATGGCGTATCATCATCTTCTCAGTTCCGATCGGTTCCTGAAGTATTGCAGTTATAGTTATTAGACTTATCCAAGTGGGAGACTGTTGGATAAGGTGTATAAGTCCATAACTATTTCTAGTATGTACTTGACCCGACCCGGCATAGTCCATTTGGGTTGCATGGCACCATGCAATTGGATAAACTAAAATGAGAGAACTAACACTTATGGTTTATTAATATATTATAAGTTCTAATATATTAATAATATTATTTAATTAGTTTGATCAATAATTAATTTAGAATTAATTAAGTGATCAAAAGATAACTAGTTAAATATATGGGTAGATTATGTAAATCTTCCATATCTTATATAGTGGTCTGAGAGGCTCCATGGATTATCAAGTTGGGTTCCACCCATAGGATGCTCCATGGAGTTAACCCACGGATCATGAAATGAAGATTCATGTTACATTAGTGTTTACCTAATGCAACACACTATATAAGCAAAGGTGTTCTCCCCAAAATCAGCTACACTAAGAAACAAGAGGGCTAGAGCCGATTTTGCAAGTGTAAGATTCTCTCAAAGTTTAATTCTTTGCATTTGGTGTTGTGTGAAGCATTTGAGGCATCACACTTGGGGTGCTAGACTCACAAGGTATCAAGGATCATAATCAACAACAAAGTATGTTATTTTGTCTTTCATTCAAGATAAAAATGGTCCCCATGTATGCTAGATAGGAATATAACCTTGGAATTCAACTTTGCATGATAATTAGACAAACATAGATCCAAGGTTATTAGGGTTGCATGTACACTTAGGAAGTGTTAGAATGCTCAAAACCCTTCAATATCTTCCACCACAATTGTTGTTTGCTGATCTGGATCTGATTCGTCCAGAAGATGTGGAAGAAATGGATATTACATGGTAAATTGCGATGGCAGTGTTCAGGGTGCAGCAGTTTGATAAGAGGACATGGAAGAATAACTGGGGGATGAGTGCTGATAGAAAGGTAGGGTTTAGCAAGGGGAAGTTGCGTTGTTACAACTGTCACGAGCCATGTCATTTTGCTCCTGAGTACCCTAAGCCGGATAGAAGATTAAACAACGACCGGGCAATGGTTGCAGTGGGAAATAATCGGGAGGTGCTCATGTCAACACTGAGAAAGCTATGGTTGCTCATTCTTTTGACTGGGAGGACCAGATTTAGGCCCTAAACATTTCAAACCCTGAAAATGCTCACTTGGCCCAAGTTAAGGATGATGCTTTCGTGGAGAGTGTTGTTGCTGAAGAAAAGGTGATAGAGCTCCAGTTTGCGTTGATGGTATCCTCTACTTCTGAACCGAAGAAAAATGAGGTAAGTTTGCCTTCTTGTTCACAAGCTTGTATTGATTAAGTTAAAATTCTTCGTGAGGAAATAGAATCATTACGTAGAGAAGTAGAGGACCTTAGATATGAGGGCTATCAACTTAGAAAAGGTCAAAAACCCTTGAAAGCCCAATTAGAGGCAAAAATAAAAGACTTTAGGAGACTTCAGGAAGACTACAGTAATAAATATGAAAATTATGATTATATGAAGAGACGGAATGTTGAGTTAACTGCTGAGATTGATACATTAAAAAATAATTTTGATACTGCAAACTTTGATTTTTAAAAATATGATGTATCAAGCGAGGTAGTTGCCAACAAGATTGATCATTGCCTATAGTTTAAACAAAACCAGAAAAAGGGTTTGGGATACGATAAAGTGCCTCATCCTTTCAATCACAATCATAAGTATCGCTCTGTCTCTGATGAGGAGATTGCCAATGAATCTTTCATGGTTTATGGCAAACCAACAAGTTTTGTTACATGAGGAGTTATTAATGTTAAAAATACTAATGTTTCTACTTTCCTTGCAGATCAATCATTAAATCAGTCAAAGCACAAAGTTGAAGGATCTGTTTTTGATAAAAAAAATTGAGTCTGAACCAGAAGTTTTAGTTTCTAATAAAGAATTTATTTTTCCAGATGTTAAAAGCGACAATATTTTTTGTGATTTTTCTGCACCTGTTGATACTGGTTTGAATTATTTTGAAGTGTTTGATGAGATCTCTGATAATTCTAATGCTTGTAATGATACAAATAAAAACTCACCGTTTCCACAAGTCACTCCATCTGATACTCCCTCACTTATCTCACAACCTGCTTCATGTTCATGTTCATGTGAGAAAAGTAAGGGTGTCGGTATGGAAAATAAATCTGAAAAAGGAAGTACATGTTTTAATAATAACAAACAGATTTGTTTTAATTGTGGTATTGGTGGTCATATAGCTAGGAATTGTCCAAATAGAATGTTTGTACATTATACGTCACAAAGAGGAGAGAAAAAATTTAGAGGAAGGTCTTTAACTAGAAGGTCCTATAGAGTTCGGTCTCGGAATGATGATTGGAATGATGATCGTAGTAGAAAAAGGGAAGTTTTTCAAAATTATAAAAAGGTTTTTCATAACAAACTCCCAAGCAGTTTGCCAAAACCGAACACGACTTCGACAAAATCGGTTCCGTCGAGGAGTAGCTCTGGGTCTTCAACCACTTCTGGTAGAAAACCCAAGTGCTCAATGCAAACTGATAAGAAGCTTATTTCAAAAACCATCGGTGACTGTTAGGAAACCTAATTACCAATGGATGCCCAAAATAAATTCCAATCCATCATCAGCATCCTATGAAAAGTTAGTCAATAATGATAAATCTGAGAAAGTGAAAGTTCAACCCGGGAAAGTGATGACTTGCGTCTCCAAATCTAAATGATCCAGCACATTTTGCAGGGACAGTTGTAGAGGAATGTCGTCAGACCCTGGTTCGTTGACAGCGGCTGCTCCCAGCATATGACAACAGATATCTCCCAATTGAACAACATTCATTCTTTTAATGGGGGATATGTTTCCTTTGTGGGTGGAGAAGGTGGCAAGATCACTAAGAGAGGAACCGTTAGAAATGGAGTGTTCAGTTTCGAAAATGTCAACTTTGTTGCTGATTTAAATCATAGTTTGTTGAGTGTGTCTCAGATATGCGACAAAGGTTATTCTATGCATTTCATTGAGAAGGTGTATATGATTCTCAAGCCAGGCATTCTCATTCCGGAAGAGTGGATTCTCGTCAGATCTAAGCGGGATAGAAATGCTTACATTATTGATATGAATAGCAACACTCATGAGCAAGTCACTTGCCTCTTTTCGAAGGTCTTAGAAAAAAAAAAGCAATGCTGTGGCACCGGAGACTCGGTCATGCTAACGCCAAAAACCTAAATCGTCTTGCAAAGAATGAGACGGTCCGTGGTTTACCTATCAGAGATTTTTTAACTTTTCAGAAGTGTGTGTCATGTGCCCAGGGAAAACATCATTAAAAAGCACACTTGCCAAAACATGTTAACTCAATATGTCAGGAGCTCCAATTACTACATATGGACTTGTTCGGCCCAGTCAACGTCCTAAGCATCAACAAAAGTTTGTACTGTTTGGTTCTGATTGATGATCTCTCTTGTTTAACGTGGGTTTTCTTCTTATCCAACAAAGTTGGGGTTGCAAATCTGATAAAGAAGTTCATAGTGTTGATTGAGAACCAAACCAATAATCGGGTGAAGGCGCTTCGTACCGACAACGGAACAGAGTTCAAGAATTTTATTCTACATCATTTTTGCATAGAAAAAGGGATTATGCATCAATACAGCTCCGCTCACACACCTCAACAAAATGGTGTTGCTGAAAGGAGAAATAGAACTTTAAAACACACTGCAAGGACGATGCTGTGTGACTCCAAGTTACCCGTCTTCTTTTGGGCTAAGGCGATTAACACTGCTTGCTACGTTCAGAATTGTGTGTTGATCAACAAAGCTCATATGAAGACATTGTATGAGATTCTATATGGTCACAAGCCATCTGTTAGTCATTTCCGTGTATTTGGCTGCCCTTGCACCCTTCTTCACCTAGAGTCCAACCCAAAGTTTAATGCCAAAGCCAATGATTGTTACTTCGTAGGGTATGCTGCACGCACCGCATATAGGGTCTACAATATGAAGACAAAGAAGATTGTGGAGTCCTATGATAAGCGCTGGTTGGAGGAAAATGAAACCGATGCTCGAGTGGGTCCGGATTGGTTATTTGATTACACATCACATTTCAAGTCTATAATGTGTCTTCGGATAGTTCATTTGGGTTTTCCTCTAGTTCGAAGAATGTTTCTGAAGACGAAGATGAAGAAGTTGTCTATAGACCCCCAACGGTATCCTCTTCACCATCTGAGGGGGAGTCCTCTGCTTCACCTGAGGGGGAGTCATCTTCATCACCTGATAGTCCAAAATCTCCAGTTCAAAATGATACACCTAATGCTGATGCTACACCTCTTACTCCTGTTGCAAGAGAGTTCATGTCTAGAGATGCTTCCACTGTCACTTCAACTTTTATGGGACTACTCTTTCCTGAAGACATTTCTAATGAGTTTGTAGTCGATACATCTAATGTGGACCACTCAACAAATGATGGAGGTGTCAATATTCACAATCTTCCCGTTTCACTTAATGATGTCAGCCAGGAGATACCTTCAAGAATTCAACGCAATCATCCGATCGAGAACATCATTGGTCAGCTGGGTGATGGAGTTAAAACAAGAAGTCAGAGTGGAGATGTCAATACATGTCTCTATTCTTTCTTTATCTCTCAAATAGAGCCCAACAATGTTGAAATGGCTCTGAATGAACCCAGTTGGGTAGTTGCAATGCATGAAGAGCTGAATCAGTTTGAAAAGCTCGGGGATTGGAAATTGGTTGAGTTACCAATGGGCAAAATGTCTCTTCACACAATCTAGGTCTATCGAAACAAGCAGGATGATTATGGAGTTATAGTGTGAAATAAAGCTAGATTAGTGGTTCGCGGGTTTCGGCAAGTCGAGGGTCTTGATTATACTGACGTTTATGCTCAGTAGCTTGCTTAGAGGCTATTTGTATCTTCCTTGCACATATGCTTCCTACATGAACTTCACGGTTTATCAAATAGACCTCAAGACAACCTTCTTGTATGGCAATGTGAAGGAAGAAATCTACATTGATCAGCTCCCTGGGTTCGTTAACTCGAAGTTTCATAATCATGTCTACAAGTTAGATAAGGCATTGTATAGGTTACATCAAGCTCCTCACGCATGGTATGCAATCCTTACAAAGCACTTGCTCTAGCATGGATACTCTCATGGTACTATCGATCAAACTTTATTCATCAAGCATGTTGGTAATGATCAGATTCTAGTCCAGATCTACGTTGACGACATTATCTTTAGGTCTACCAGTCCGCAGCTTTGCAAAGAGTTTGAAGGCGTTATGAAAAAGTGGTTTGAGAAGAGTTCGCTGGGTGAAATGACCATGTTCTGGGACTTCAGGTCAAACAAAGTTCAACCGGAATTCTACTACATCAAGCTAAGTATGTGGAGGTTATTGTTGAGAAGTTCAGGTTTCAAGACGCTAAACCTGCATCGATGCCGATGGCCGAAAGACCTCTACTGACTCCAGATACTGATGGCGAATCTGTAGATCAGACACACTATATATCAATGATTGGATCATTGATGTATCTTACTGGAAGCCGTCTAGACATCATGTTTGCAGATTGTCAATGCGCACATTATCAGGCTAATCCTAAACTTTCACATCTTATTGTTGTCAAAAGAGTTTTTCGGTATATCAAAGGCAGCCCAAAATTGGGTCTTTTGTATCCGAAAAATTCCGAATTTGATTTATATGCTTTTGCTCACAGTAATTATGGAGGCTATGAGCTTGACAGGAAATCCACTTCAGGAGGGTGTCAATATCTTGGAGATAGGCTGGTGCCGTGGCAGTGCAAGAAGCAACACACCGTTTCAACTTCGACAGCTGAAACGGAATATGTTGTTGTATCTGCCTGATGCTCTCAAGTTATCTGGATCCAACATCAGCTATTGGATTGCGGTTTGAATTATCTAGAAACCCCTATTTACTCTGATACTGAGGTTGCGATTCAAATTGCTAAAAATCCTATCCAACATTCCAAAACCAAGCACATTGATATTAAATTCATTTTATCAGAGACTGTTATGAACGTTCACTCATCCGGCTAGAACAGGTTCCCACTGCTAATAATGTAGTGGATCTGTTCATCAAGCCTTTTAACAAAGCTCAATTCGATGTGCTTGTGGAATTTTTGAAAATGATTCGCTTTGAGGATTAATTTTATTTTTAATTTTTTTCCTTCTTGTCTTCTATTTTATTTTTTTGGTCGAATTAGTTTAAATTTGCGCATTTTAGTGATTTCATTCTCACCCATGCACAAATTTAGGGGGAGAAATAAACAAATACCAAATAAAAATTGAATATTTTCAAAAGTCCAAAAACATTGAAAAATAATAAACTCAAAAATCTGTTGCTGATAGTTTTGTGTTGGGAAGTGATATTATCAAGTGATAACATGCAATCTGAATCTGCGTAACATACCAAAATTAATTTTTCTACGCTCTATGTTCGATGCGCCGATAGGCACGAAAAACTCCAAATGGACTTGACTAGAAAGATTTAAACTTAAGGAATTCAAGGACTTGACAAATCTTGAACTAGTTAGATTCGTTTAGCCTGAAAATACGATGCTTGGATAGGTTGAGCAGGGAGATATATATGGGAATCTACTTGTCACATTAAAAGAACCCGCATCTAGAACTATGGATTAACTTTTCCTCGATGTGCGGATTCTATCCTTAATTCTGGTATTGATGGGGTGACTGGGGAATTCCGATAAGTTATGTCTATAGAAAGTTATTTTCTTTCTTTATGTCTGTTATTCATATGTTGCCCCCTCCGCGTGATCGAAAGATTCGACCTGGACTGCAACATATGCACCTCTATCTCTCTGCATCTTCTATCTATACAATTCTTTCTATCTGTTAGCCATATACTGTCTCCTCTATGTGACTTACAATCTAACCTGGTACATAGTATATACTTCATTCTTCTTCTCAATCCCTCTAAAACTTCAGTTAGTCATATGTTTCACCCTCTGCGTGATTGGAAGAGATCCGACCTGGGTGTATAGCATATGTATTCTAAATCTATCTTCTCTCTTAATATATGTCTGCTCACTCGGTGTAAGGAGTATCCTGGAAGTCCTTGATTGCTAGAGCATATCCAGGCAGCGGGAAACATGTTCTAGTACAATTAAAATTGAACACTGACAGATTGTCTGTAGATCTCGCTGCTCTATTTAGGTGGACAACAATATCCCTGGTCGTCGTCTGATAAATGGTACCTAGGAAATTTATTTAAGAATCTAGAATCAAAAGTGTCTTGTCTTCGTTAGCTTGTCCATATCTTATCACAATTATCGTGTTTAAGTGGACTACAATACCAGCGAACGATCAGACATGGACATGAAGGTAGAGGTACTGAAAAGTAGATTAAAGCTGTCTAACAACTTTGATTCCTATGTCACAAAATTATATTCAGTGTTTGCTTAGATAAGTTTAGTCTACTTTATTTTATGTTAAGTTTACTTTATTATTATTTTTTTAGAAATTTGTCGAAGTTTTTTTTTTAAATTTCAAAATTATTTTATTTTATTTTTGGTTTATTTGAAATTTAATTTTAATTTTTAAATCCTCAAAAGTTTTAATTTTGAAAATATTTGGGATTTGGATTGTGTCTTATACTGTATGGACAACATGTAAAATTGTCAAGGGTATAAAAGTGAGTTTACAGCCGGAAACACACTTTATTCTTCAATTTTCAGATTCCGGCGGCAAACATTCTCTCCTTCTCTCTCAACTTCAAAAAAAAATGTTTTTCTGAGAAATTACTCGGTTCATCTTAAAGGTAGTAAGATTCCGACCATGGATATGTATTTGTTTCATGAAATCGTTGAGTTTTGAGCCTAAAATCAACGAAAATTTTGTCTGTCGGAGCTTACAGCCCAAACTTACGAACAAGGGGAGCTTACGACCGTAAACTCTGTTTGCGGCCGTGAGCTTACGGCCACAGGTTTACGGCCATAAACTCAAGTTTGACCGCAAAACTCCTAGTTGACCGTAAACTCAAGTCTGGACAAAATAATTAATTGTCTTTTGGGCTAAATTTAAATTGATTGAAATATTATTTGCTCAAATGTCTTTATTTTCTTACTTAGCTTGTTTTAGTGCAGATCAAATGGCAAACTTAAAATTCGTAGATATGCAAAACTTGGTGATTGTTCTAGCAAATCCTCCAGTTGTACATGGAGAATTCAGGTCAATGATTCACGGTCTGATAGAATGCTGTCTGGCCTCTGCCATCACCATGAACATTATGGTCTATTAGAACATCATAAGGGAATTCTGGCAGACTGCTAAGATGAGAAGAGATGACGATGGAGCAGTCACTATGGATGCGACCGTTAAGGGATGCAAAGTTGTGATCACTGAGCAGTTCATTAGAGAAACATTGTTGATCAATCATTTACCTAGCTTTCCCACTGAGATCGGGATAGAGGACGCCCAGAAGATTCTTAAGAAGATGGGTTACGAAGGCATCTCTCCTCCTACCATGAAGAAGCTTTTTCCACCATACTAGAGGTTCCTGGCTCATGTGTTCGTGAGCTGCATCTCTGGCAGGAGGTCTGGTGCGGATGAAATCTCACTAAGAAACATTGGAGCCATTGTTTCTCTTGCTGCAGGGATAGGTTTCAACTTTTCGAGGTTTATCCTGGACGAGTTTGTGGTCAACATCAACGCTATAACCCGGGATACTTTCTTGATGTATCCCAGGTTCATTCAATTATTCATCAATAGACAATTTCCTGAGATGGTCAAGGAGGGAGAGACCCTTGATATGAAGCCTTAGGTCCTCACACTGTTGTTCTCATCAAGCAAAATTGCAAGGGCAAAGTCGTGTTCCAAGGATTGTATCCACTTGTGAAATTCGGAAGATTTGTAGAACCAAATGAGGCATCCGAGTCTCATGGATCCTCTGATAAGATTTCGTCTGAACCCACTTCCTCAGAAAAGTGATCTCAGAAGAGGATGTGATCACTGTGTCAGACCAAGGAGAAGGAGAAGAGACAGCTGTTCCAAATGTTTTTGTAGCGGAGGAGCATGATCTGACATCAGCTCAAGTCGAAAGTGACTATAATGAGGGGTCTTCAATGAATTTGACTGAGACTGATCTATATGAAGATTTTGATCTTATGGGTTTTGATAAAGATGAAATCCCGACAAACTTTGGAGGTAATGATGATTTTTTGTCGAATTTTAATCTCAACATGCTACTTGACAATATCAGTGATGTTGCTGATCTAGAAACTGAGATAAGGGACTCTGATGATGTTCTCGAATCAACACCTCCTACTACAGAACAAGTGGTTGATACAAGAACTCCCATGGTGACAACGTCAGGGATTCCCCCCTTGATATTGTTTCACCTACCACATAACCACTTTAGGTTGATGATGCAACAATCCAGACCCCACAACCTCCATCAAAAAGAAGAAGACGTGATCCTCGACAAGGACTTATGGATTTTGGTTTATCTTAAGGCCTCCCAGTTACATCAATTACACCAATAACCACTGCTGCTATTGTCTCAACAGAACCTTTCAGTGAAGGCCCTAACACCACTTTTGAGGCTGGTGGATCTTCTACTCAGGCAGGATTTTCTCCTCTCTGGCCAGATCATGATGATGCCTCTGTACGGCTCACCTTGCATCTAGCCCATGAAAAAAGCACTATGCCTTCTCCCAAAGCTAAAGGAGATTCTTTTAGAGAAGGTCATTCAGGGGAAGATAATCCAGCCGTTGAAGAGCTTCAGAAGAGAGTTAATGAGCTTGATCAAAAGAACGTCGAGCTCAGTATCCAAGTTAATGAGCTTTTGAATGAAAATGTGCATCTAAAGATTCAGGTTTCTGATCTTGAAAAGGACAAATCTTTGAAGACTAAGTAGACTACTGACCTCCAAGAGCACTTTAATCTCCTCACTTCAAGTTACTTTGACTTGAAGAAAAAGCTTGAAGAGGAATTTGTTGACAAATTCAAGACATACACTGATGAGTCTCGGGTCAATCTGTACATTGAAGCTCACCCCATTGTGACATCTGCTCAAAAATCACGTGTTCTTGATAGATTTGAAAAGGAGCTTGTTCAAGCTCCGAGTATTGTGGCCAAAAAATGTGCAAAATTAGCTAACGCAGCTACGAAGGGTCAACTTTTGTTTAAAAGGATCTCGGATCAGGATTCTCCTGGGGATTAGCCTAAGATCACCGTTATAGATCTTGGACAGAACCGCTTCAAGAATGTATATGGTGATAGGTTCGGGATCATTTCATGGGGATTTCACGACATGATAGACATGTGGATCATAAGAAAAAAGAGTGGCAACACTGAGTTGTACAAAGATTCTCATGATTTGCACTCTTGGACCATAGTTGATCTTTCAGAGTTGTCGAAGGCCCCATTTGCAAATCCATCTCTGAATCCCAGGGATACACAGTTCAAGCATTTACTGGAGGATCAAGTACTCAAGGGTTTTCCCTCAATGAAGATTTCAGAGTCAATCATTAAGATATACCCAAGTGTAATTGATCCCAAGACCAATCAACCTCTTAGATCTGTGATGTGGCCTGCTACCGATCAAGCTCATCAGATTCATATTCTTCAAAATCATCCAGATGGATCTTTGTGAACCATGCAGTACTGGGTGTTTTATCAAACTACTGTATCTGCTATCATCAAACTTGATAAGGGATGCATCTACTTGTATGAAAAACGAGACTTGCTTCAACTTGGAAAGTGAGATATACATCAGCTAAGCCTTTATCAGATTAAAGTTGCAGAAAACATCTTTGAGCTAGCTGCAAAGAGTATACAGCTATGGTTGGGGAGATCATTAACAAACGGATGTGGAATGGAGCAATGGGGAAGTCAGATGTGCTGGAGGTTGACAAAGATTGAGCTCAAGCTGGCACCAAACCTAGGGGAGATTGAAGGGTCTAGTTTATGGTTTGGTCTAGGCTTACATTGTAATTAGTTATTTTGAGTCATAATAGGGTTTTTGGTAGGTTGTTTAGATTTTATGGCCTAGTAGAGAGTTTACAGCCATAAGCTTGTTTATGGCCGTAAACCCAGTATTCGACCTAAGTCTTCAAGCCCACTATATATAGGGGTTGTTTAGGTCATTAATGGTTGTTGACACCACAATTGTTCACGGTCATACAGTGGAAGTTGTACCAGACGTTTTATGCAATATAAGCGTGTGCAAGCTTGTTTCAATTCTGTTTCTACGTTATTTCTTATTCTCTTTGATTTTGTGATTGCTTGATCATTGGTAAAGATCCGTTTTCAGGACCTTATAGAAATTTATTTGGAATTAATCAATCTAGGAATCAATGAACTGTTTCTTATTGATGGGTTTTGGTCATAAGACATCCTATGTGCTCATACAAACCCTAATGCTTGGATCTAGGTTTCTCTATTGTACATGCAAGTTATCCAAGACTATAAACCCTAATTTTAGCATATGGAAATCGATATTAACATATAATTAGGTTTAAGATATTACCTTGATTGTTATGTAGTAATAACAATCCCAATTCCTCCTTGAATTGACTTTGAAAGGCTTAGAGTCACAAGTGTCACTCCTCTAATGGCTCACAAACACCATAAGCAAGAGGATGAAGAGGAGAGAGGTTAGAGGCTGCCCTAAAACGTGTGAAACCCTAGGAGAAGTCTTTTGAGCCATTAGAGGAGTGACACTTGTGACTCTAAGCCTTCCAAAGTCAATTCAAGGAGGAATTGGGATTGTTATTACTACATAACAATCAAGGTAATATCTTAAACCTAATTATATGTTAATATCGATTTCCATATGCTAAAATTAGGGTTTATAGTCTTGGATAACTTGCATGTACAATAGAGAGACCTAGATCCAAGCATTAGGGTTTGTATGAGCACATAGGATGTCTTATGACCAAAACCCATCAATAAGAAACAGTTCATTGATTCCTAGATTGATTAATTCCAAATAAATTTCTATAAGGTCCTGAAAACGGATCTTTACCAATGATCAAGCAATCACAAAATCAAAGAGAATAAGAAATAACGTAGAAACAGAATTGAAACAAGCTTGCACACGCTTATATTGCATAAATCGTCTGGTACAACTTCCACTGTATGACCGTGAACAATTGTGGCGTCAACAACCATTAATGACCTAAACAACCCCTATATATAGTGGGCTTGAAGACTTAGGTCGAATACTGGGTTTACGGCCATAAACAAGCTTATGGCTGTAAACTCTCTACTAGGCCATAAACTCTAAACAACCTACCAAAAACCCTATTATGACTCAAAATAACTAATTACAATGTAAGCCTAGACCAAACCATAAACTAGACCCTTCAATCTCCCCTAGGTTTGGTGCCAGCTTGAGCTCAATCTTTGTCAACCTCCAGCACATCTGGCTTCCCCATTGCTCCATTCCACATCCATTTGTTAATGATCTCCCCAACCATAGCTGTATACTCTTTGCAGCTGGCTCAAAGATGTTTTCTGCAACTTTAATCTGATGAAGGCTTAGCTGATGTATATCTCACTTTCCAAGTTGAAGCAAGTCTCATTTTTCAGTCAAGCAGATGCATCCCTTATCAAGTTTGATGATAGCAGATACGGTAGTTTCATAAAACACCCAATACTGCATGGTTCACAGAGATCCATCTGGATGATTTTGAAGAATATGAATCTGATTAGCTTGATCGGTAGCAGGCCACATCACATATCTAAGAGGTTGATTGGTCTTGGGATCAATTACACTTGGGTATATCTTAATGATTGACTCTGAAATCTTCATTGAGGGAAAACCCTTGAGTACTTGATCCTCCAGTAAATGCTTGAACTGTGTATCCCTGGGATTCAGAGATGGATTTGCAAATGGGGCCTTCGACAACTCTGAAAGATCAACTATGGTCCAAGAGTGCAAATCATGAGAATCTTTGTACAACTCAGTGTTGCCACTCTTTTTTCTTATGATCCACATGTCTATCATGTCGTGAAATCCCCATGAAATGATCCCGAACCTATCACCATATACATTCTTGAAGCGGTTCTGTCCAAGATCTATAACGGTGATCTTAGGCTAATCCCCAGGAGAATCCTGATCCGAGATCCTTTTAAACAAAAGTTGACCCTTCGTAGCTGCGTTAGCTAATTTTGCACATTTTTTGGCCACAATACTCGGAGCTTGAACAAGCTCCTTTTCAAATCTATCAAGAACACGTGATTTTTGAGCAGATGTCACAATGGGGTGAGCTTCAATGTACAGATTGACCCGAGACTCATCAGTGTATGTCTTGAATTTGTCAACAAATTCCTCTTCAAGCTTTTTCTTCAAGTCAAAGTAACTTGAAGTGAGGAGATTAAAGTGCTCTTGGAGGTCAGTAGTCTACTTAGTCTTCAAAGATTTGTCCTTTTCAAGATCAGAAACCTGAATCTTTAGATGCACATTTTCATTCAAAAGCTCATTAACTTGGATACTGAGCTCGACGTTCTTTTGATCAAGCTCATTAACTCTCTTCTGAAGCTCTTCAACGGCTGGATTATCTTCCCCTGAATGACCTTCTCTAAAAGAAACTCCTTTAGCTTTGGGAGAAGGCATAGTGCTTTGTTCATGGGCTAGATGCAAGGTGAGCCGTACAGAGGCATCATCATGATCTGGCCAGAGAGGAGAAAATCCTGCCTGAGTAGAAGATCCACCAGCCTCAAAAGTGGTGTTAGGGCCTTCACTGAAAGGTTCTGTTGAGACAATAGCAGCAGTGGTTAGTGGTGTAATTGATGTAACTGGGAGGCCTTAAGATAAACCAAAATCCATAAGTCCTTGTCGAGGATCACGTCTTCTTCTTTTTGATGGAGGTTGTGGGGTCTGGATTGTTGCATCATCAACCTAAAGTGGTTATGTGGTAGGTGAAACAATATCAAGGGGGGGAATCCCTGACGTTGTCACCATGGGAGTTCTTGTATCAACCACTTGTTCTGTAGTAGGAGGTGTTGATTCGAGAACATCATCAGAGTCCCTTATCTCAGTTTCTAGATCAGCAACATCACTGATATTGTCAAGTAGCATGTTGAGATTAAAATTCGACAAAAAATCATCATTACCTCCAAAGTTTGTTGGGATTTCATCTTTATCAAAACCCATAAGATCAAAATCTTCATATAGATCAGTCTCAGTCAAATTCATTGAAGACCCCTCATTATAGTCACTTTCGACTTGAGCTGATGTCAGATCATGCTCCTCCGCTACAACAACATTTGGAACAGCTGTCTCTTCTCCTTCTCCTTGGTCTGACACAGTGATCACATCCTCTTCTGAGATCACTTTTTCTGAGGAAGTGGGTTCAGACGAAATCTTATCAGAGGATCCATGAGACTCGGATGCCTCATTTGGTTCTACAAATCTTCCGAATTTCACAAGTGGATACAATCCTTGGAACACGACTTTGCCCTTGCAATTTTGCTTGATGAGACCAACAGTGTGAGGACCTAAGGCTTCATATCAAGGGTCTCTCCCTCCTTGACCATCTCAGGAAATTGTCTATTGATGAATAATTGAATGAACCTGGGATACATCAAGAAAGTATCCCGGGTTATAGCGTTGATGTTGACCACAAACTCGTCCAGGATAAACCTCGAAAAGTTGAAGCCTATCCCTGCAGCAAGAGAAACAATGGCTCCAATGTTTCTTAGTGAGATTTCATCCGCACCAGACCTCCTGCCAGAGATGCAGCTCACGAACATATGAGCCAGGAACCTCTAGTATGGTGGAAAAAGCTTCTTCATGGTAGGAGGAGAGATGCCTTCGTAACCCATCTTCTTAAGAATCTTCTGGGCGTCCTCTATCCCGATCTCAGTGGGAAAGCTAGGTAAATGATTGATCAACAATGTTTCTCTAATGAACTGCTCAGTGATCACAACTTTGCATCCCTTAACGGTCGCATCCACAGTGACTGCTCCATCGTCATCTCTTCTCATCTTAGCAGTCTGCCAGAATTCCCTTATGATGTTCTGATAGACCACAATGTTCATGGTGATGGCAGAGGCCAGACAGCATTCTATCAGACCGTGAATCATTGACCTGAATTCTCCATGTACAACTGGAGGATTTGCTAGAACAATCACCAAGTTGTGTATATCTACGAATTTTAAGTTTGCCATTTGATCTGCACTAAAACAAGCTAAGTAAGAAAATAAAGACACTTGAGCAAATAATATTTCAATCGATTTAAATTTAGCCCAAAAGACAATTAATTATTTTGTCCAGACTTGAGTTTACGGTCAACCAGGAGTTTTGCGGTCAAACTTGAGTTTATGGCCGTAAACCCGTGGCCGTAAGCTCACGGGTTTGGAGGCAATTAGGGTTATCTAACAAGGAAACCCTAATTTGGATGCTTAAGCCCTAAGCAACCCATGAAGCCCTTTCCTGAAGGCCTTGGATGATTTCATATGGGCTTCCCCCATATAATTCGTCCACCTTATAATAAAAGGCAATCCATGGCCCAAATTGCAATTATCTTATAATTACAATTCCAGTCCCTTAAGTTTAATTATTCTCTTTTAGTCACAAAACTAATTACCAATTAATTATTGACTAATATTAATTAAACAATATGGTTTCTCCTTTAATATATTATTCCCATAATATATTAATAAATCATATTTAATCCTAACTCTCCATTATTCATCCTATCAAGTTGCTTTGGTGAAGGCAACCCAAAAGGACCATGCACCATCGGGTCAAGTACATACCAAAATAGTTATGGACTTAGACACTAATCCAACAGTCTCCTACTTGGATAAGTCTAACAACTATTCTGCGTATGACTTCAAATCCTGATCTGCAATCATAGCTTTCCAAAGCCGCTGTCAACTCTGATCCTATCAGATACGCGTGTCCATAGATAAGGGATCATATATTCCTCCATTCTAGATATCATATGAGATATGATTTCAAATCATTCTCTTTGTACTATATCTCGATTCCCGATTTATGATGATTGACTAATTGAACAAATCAAATTATCCCTAGCCCGGCCGAGCATTTATGATTGTCATCACTAAACCATCGAGGGGCCCAAAGATATCGCTTTTATCCTACCTTGGATAAAAGGAACGGATAAACTTTGATACAATGCTTTCTTGCACTTACTCACCGAATCACACACAACAATATGTTTTATAACACCAAGTTACTAGTGCGTTTACATATTATCAATGTGCAACCGATTTGCAAGATACAACTCACACATCTCCGTTTCAAGAATATAAGATGTTATCGTCTCACCAATCACTCGTGATACAATTCATGGAGCGATCCAAGTGAGTGTGGGTTTAATCCAATGCTCAAATCATATTCAATAGCACTCATGAACGTTGCAGCAAACATTTGCTTATGTCTAATACTATTTTAGACAATCCACACACCAATTCACGACAGTCTTCATTCATATCTACTTCCAACATATGAACGACTATGGCCCGTTTGAATAATTCAATTATTCTTAATAAACTCAATTATTCTGGAAGTCAAAACACGCAAATGTGAAACACAAGAATAATACTAATCCCATATGGCCTCAACCCTCTGAGCATAAATAAAACACCTTTTATTTATCACCATATTGATTACTCATTATTTGTCGTTTCGGGTAATCAACTTCTTACTTGAATTATTACACTTGTCCCATGCTCTTAGCATGCACACAATGTTTACCTATGGTTCTTACTTTGTGAAATAGATCACATTGAACACATTTCCAATCATTCTCATTTCACACTCTCCAAATCCTTTTTTCATAAGTGTGAGAATATCAAATTCTTGTTACTTATAAAATATGCTAGATTCTAACATTCTATGCAATGGTCCTTTTGTAATGTCACTGCACCAAAGTCACAAAGACTATTGCCAATGATATTACAAAGTCCTCTATCAGACATTTTTACAAGACAATTCCTTAGATATGATGTCTCTCACTCAAAGTACATTCATTTGAACATCCTTTTGCATAAAAGTTTCTAATCTAGACATAGATTTTCAATATTCAATTCCCAATATGGACACGCTTCAATATTTTCCATATGACAACTCATTCTTAATAGAATCTTAACTATTCGTAATGATGTCGATATGGTTCATCCAATATGGAAACATTTCCATAATTTCCATATGACAACTCATTCTTAATAGAATCTTTTCTATTCATAATAATATCGATATGGTCCATCCAATACCTGCTTCCAACTACTCACAAGCGACCAATCCTCGTCAAACTTTGGATTGTCCTTTCATAGTTGTTTAATTATTTTAGTCAAAACCAATTCTAGTCCATTTTCCCTCTAAATGCGCTCGACATTTGGAAAATTTTAGAATGGTCAAACATTAAAGCATTTGCAATCGATCCTATACCCGAAGCGTATGGGACACGACGCATAATGTTTTATTTGCTATGTTCTCAAAATTCGAATTGTGAAGAGGAATGCCGTAATCATAATCGAAATTTTAAGAACACACTATGTACCCTTGACTAAATTTATTAACATTTCTCAACCTAATCCTTTAGATTTGAAATGAAGCATCATATTATCTCCCTTAATTATAGCAAAACAACTTTACAACCCTTACGACTTTGCAAGGTATAACTCTTTTTTTCTATAATTAATATTTCCAACTTGCAATACGTGCCTTAATAATCATACAATCATAACATTTACGCTCCCACTATCATGATGATTATTATAAAACATAACACTTATGCTCCCACTAGCTTCGACATGTATTCATAAACATCTTAACTTTCAGAAAAAGAATACCTATTGAATTTCATAAGTCCATGTTTCTAATACTTAGTGCTTTGATAATCTTTTATCAAGGCTTCTTGAACTTATACACCTTTGCCTTAGATAGTTCATACGTGTGTGTAAACAATTGCCAAACCTCACAATTCAAATTATGGAAAGGGATACCGTAACCATAATTGAATTCGAGAATGCAATTTTACAATCACTATCTTCTTAAAATCTTTCTTAGTGAAAGCATTTCCTCACAATCATTTTCATGAAGGAGGAAATCTTATGACACTTAGATTTAACGGTGTATTTGTTCCTATCCATGTGAATTTGTCAAAACCAAAGTTTACGACAAATTCAAACTCATATGGATCGAACTTTCTTGATCTCGATTTCTTGCCTTTATGGTAGCACAGTTGCCCACCATGTCTTCCAAGTAGTTAAGCAGCTCACCTTTTCCTGTCAATGTACCTTTCATTGATTAAGGTGCTTTGCCTTTTATGCGTTCAAAATGAGAACTCATAGAACTCACATGCATAATTAACTCAATTGGAACCGCATAGAAAAAATAATGTCAACACAATAGGTTGAAAACCTCAACTCGTGTGCTAGTGATGATCGATAAGGTTTATTTGATTTTTTCTTGAAACCTTTCAAGACTGTTAAGACTCCCACTGACTCCTGGACATATAAGATTCTTTTGTCAAAACATTTCTTGACAAACAAATATTCAAGATTTAGTGTAGCTTTTATCAAAACACTTCATCAATTGGTCCTAGTTGGTCTTTGTCTTATTCAAGACATCACAAGTTTTCCACATTTGATAAATGTAACCCTTTAATACTTTTCACTCAATGTCACAATCTTAACTTTAAGACTTGTTTTGGAACGAAGTATGATTGACTTATTGATTTAACCATTTCTTCAATCCTTGATTCCTCTTCTTAAACATACAATTGTACTAAGACTCACTTAGAGGATCTATTGAGATATGGTTCTTAATCATTAAGACCTATCATAAAGCATAAAAGGTACTCTCCCTTCTTCTTAGAATGGAGAAACTTTTATCTTTCTGCCTACTTGATTCTTCTTATTCGTTCTGCTATTGATTTAAACTCTTTCAATCAATTCAGAATTACACTTAATCCTATACGTATAATCATATTTACTAAACCTTTAGTAAATCATGACGAATATCTTTGTTACTCTTATAGTGGACTTTGATCAACACACAACTTTGTGTACTCGATCTCCTAGTCCTTCACTTGACACTTTGTCAATGAATTAGTCTAATTTCCAAATATGAAATTTCTCATTCATCGTGCAACCAAGTTGCGCGATTCCAAATTTCTGTCCAATTGAAACTTTGGGCGATGAGAAACTCTCCCTATTTGGTAAATTCTCGACTTTCGATAAATAACATAATAAGAAGCAAATCCATTATTGGTAATAATAGAAACATTTTAACATCAATTTTTCATACACGCCATTGCAAGGATAAATAAATAAAATTTAAAATCAAAATTTATTTTATTGCAGAAAAATTTGTCCTAACAATGCAATTCATTGAAAAACTTATGCTAATACATCTTTCTTAGCAATCTAATTCTAACTCTAAGTAGTAGCTCAAGAATCTAATCTTCGAGAAATGCGATCGAAATCCATTCCTTCATGGTTAGATTCTGCTCACTTCTTCCCTTAAGCTTTCTTTCTTTTCTTCGATCCTACAAAACATCAATTGTAATCTTATCACATTATGTATTAAGAATCTAGAATAGAAGCTTAAAAGAGTTAGTTAATGGATTTTACCTATATTAGAGCCATATATTTTGACTCTCCCATCTATTAGATCTCTTAGGTAAATAAGGCAGCTTCGTCTCCAATGCCCTTTCTCTTGGCAATAAAAGCAAATTGACTCTTTTGGAACATGACATGGAACTACTTCAGACATTCCCTTTCTCTTGTGTTCAAACTTTTCAATCATAGCATGTCTTTCGATTCCAATTTCTATATCCATAGAGGTCTCGGAGGCAGATTCACCAATCAACTTTGCTTTTCTATTGCGCCAAATCATTGTTGATTCAGCAGCAATAAGCATATAGGTGAGATCTATAAGGGTCACGTCGTAGTTCATCATATAGTACTCTCTTATGAACTCACTATATGAGTTAGGAAGTGACTGAAGAACCCAATCAACAGCCATTTCCTCACAGATGACGGATCCCAACATTCTTAACCTATCAATGTGTGACTTCATCCCTAGGACGTGTGCACACACTGACTTTCCTTCTTTATGTTTACTTGCCAAAAGGGCTTGAGTGATCTTGAACTTTTCAAGCCTTTGAACTTGTGGGTTAGAGAGAATAATTGGAGGAGGAGGAGGAAGTGAAGTATGATCTCTTGTTCCTCGATCGAATCGTGGAATATCATCTTCATGTGGAATGCTTGTTCCACGGGATTTGGGAAAACCATAGTTGTCGAACTTTGACATCTACAATATGGGAGAAAACAAATTCAAGTTAGTTGATTGAATTGAGTCCTTAGCAAATCACCCAAATGAGATACTAAGGCTAGGACCCAACACAATATTCTACAACTCGGGAGAGGGATGTGATAACCCTAATTTCAGAATATTTGAAGGTAAGTGAATGACGATTCACTAATTTCCACCACGAAAAACGAAAAAGAATTTAAGTTTTAAATCTATGAAAACTCCTAGATCCTTTGAGATTCATTGAACTTTCAATGGCATGTTTAAATCTCGATATGCCCTTCTTGTTTGTGACTGGGATGCCGAGGATCACAAAGCGGGTATGAATAACCATGCAAACTTACATGGTGCCCTCACATGTTACAATCACCTATTCGATGTGCCGGTAAACCACACACGCTCCACCGAACTATGACAAACATTGAGTCACCCTTTGCTACCTTTGCTTAGAACCATTTAGTGTGCCGGTAAACCACACAGGCTCCACTAACGTCTTCGCAAGGGCACAAAGTGTAATTTCATGGAATTGCATCAATTCACTTTTGCCTAAGTAACTAAGATTGGGAATTTTATGAAAACATTTAGTTACTTTTATACTTCATTATACTTATAATGGAAGGTTTCGTCCTATCCTACCCGTTCGGCTAACGACCATCCACTAGTCAAGAGTGCGGTGGGTAAGAGTGGATACCCATTCAATCGCCATTTTATAGGAAATTTCCTTAAACACCCCTTATAGACCAGCTTCGTGAATGAGGCCCACTAACGGTAAGACTGAATTTTACTCATACATATATATAATGTTAGACTTTTAATGTTATATATATAGTATAGGGTGTATTTTACACTTTTAAAATATTAAGTGTTCTAATTTAACAATTATACTTTTAATTCAATTAAATTGTAAACCAAAACTTTTATGGATTTATTAAACCTCTTTTAATTATACACCTTAATTAATTAATAAAACCATAAGGGTGTGATTTGAACCTTTTCAAAACTATACTAGAGTTTTAGAATTTAACATTCCTAATTAAACTTTTAATCAACTTTTAAATTCCAAAACTTGAGGGCAAGTTTTGAAACATTTCAACACATTAGGGTTTAGAATTTAAATATACATCAAAATTAAACCATTTAATCAAAATTTAAATTCCAAAACTTGAGGGCAAGTTTTGAAACCTTTTTCAAAACATTGGGGTTTTAACTATTTAAATTTCAAAAACAACAAAACTTTTGGGTTCAAATTTAAACTATCAAACCAAAAGGGCAAAATATGAAACTTTTCATAACAACAAGCATCAAATAACAAATAATTCAAATTAACATTTAATCACATAATTATCCATATTTGATTTACTTAATGATTTCTTGCAAAACAATTTAGCAATTTAGTGAAAATAATTAATCAATTATCACATAAGGAAACAATTATCTTATTAATTGATAAATATCTTCAATTAGATCAAAAATATAGTCATATATATCAAAAAACCGGATTTATATTGATCTAATATGATAAGGTAACTATCCATAAGCAAAAACAGCAAGAAATCGCGAAATACCCTCCATCTGACGAGTTGACTCGTCAAGTCAAGCCTGGACTCGTCAAGTCGCCTTGGACTCGGCGAGTCCAGCCTCCAGAAACCCAAAAAACGAATTTTCCAAATATGCAATGCGTCAATACAATTGAAACCAAGCTATGCTCTGATACCACTGATGGGTTTTGGTCATAATACATCCTATGTGCTCATACAAACCCTAATGCTTGGATCTAGGTTTCTCTATTGTACATGCAAGTTATCCAAGACTATAAACCCTAATTCTAGCATATGGAAATCGATATTAACATATAATTAGGTTTAAGATATTACCTTGATTGTTATGTAGTAATAACAATCCCAATTCCTCCTTGAATTGACTTTGGAAGGCTTAGAGTCACAAGTGTCACTCCTCTAATGGCTCACAAACACCATAAGCAAGAGGATGAAGAGGAGAGAGGTTAGAGGCTGCCCTAAAATGTGTGAAACCCTAGGAGAAGTCTTTTCCACGTTTTTGATCATAAGGGATCTCTTTATATAGGAGGCAATTAGGGTTATCTAACAAGGAAACCCTAATTTGGATGCTTAAGCCCTAAGCAACCCAAGGAGCCCTTTCCTTAAGGCCTTGGACGATTTCATATGAGCTTCCCCCATAGAATTCGTCCACCTTATAATAAAAGGCAATCCATGGCCCAAATTGCAATTATCTTATAATTACAATTCCAGTCCCTTAAGTTTAATTAATCTCTTTTAGTCACAAAGCTAATTACCAATTAATTATTGAATAATATTAATTAAACAATATGATTTCTCCTTTAATATATTATTCCCATAATATATTAATAAATCATATTTAATCCTAACTCTCAATTATTCATCCTATCAAGTTGCTTTGGTGAAGGCAACCCAAAAGGACCATGCACCATCGGGTCAAGTACATACCAAAATAGTTATGGACTTAGACACTAATCCAACACTTATATCTATTTCACTTCGTATGAATAAATTGTAATCATTAGGTGATTCAACTTTTAAACAAAAGTATTGTATATTAACTTATCATATATTATCCTATAGTATCGTATCTTATCTTATCTAATTTATTTTTTAATATTATTTGAAGTATATATTGTTCATGACATGACACCCTTACTTATCTTTGCTATACTATTCATTATCTGGTACATTATATGGTGTTGATTGTCTCGGTTTGCATTAGTTTTGTTTATAATTTTAATACTTAGTTTGTATTTTTAAGGGGTTTTTTACTATATTGTATTAAACACAACAAATTTTATGGTGTCATTGTTGTGGGAAGATTACAATTAGTACTCAAGTTCCTAAATAACATTAGCAGGAATTCCCCCAAAAAAAACTCAATTGTCATCTCTCACTACAAATCATGTTGCGATCGTAGCATAGCGCATTGAGGAACACTTTCGAATCATAATACATCGCACTACTCTATAAACATGTTGCGATTTTCTTTCAGAACTGGTATTTTCATAATTTTTTCTTGACTTGAAGAAAAAATTATGAAGTATATGACCGGAAGATCAATAGTACAATTAACACATATGGTTGACGATCCCGAACAACTCATTAAATCAACAAAAAGGAAAGGAAAAGAAGTTTAGTCATCTTAAGGACAATCAAACCTTTTTAGAGACAAAGAAAAGAAAAAAAAACATGATGAATTCTATGAGCATAGAGTAGTAAATGACTCATAACAATGAATTAAATGAATTTGGAGTACGAAGGCCAAATCTCCAAAATCTGAATTTTGAACTTCAAAGACTATAATGTCCCAAAAAACTTAATAAATTTAAAATTTTAAAAACACATTTTATTAATATAAAATTGCATTCAATCTATTACATAACCCAAAATTCATTAAGTATTAAATACTAAATAACCATTACGATAACATCCACTATGTTCACAAACCAACGATCAACAACGGAAATAAAAACCAATTTAATGTTTATAAAAATAATTATCTTCTGTTTGAGCCAAGTAACTACGCCTTTCCACTTACTCGTACATGCAAGTCCTGAAATAGTTTTTTATAGGAAAACGGTAAACCTGAAGATTAGCAAATTTCAACACAACAATATGTTAGGTCATACTTATGTGTCTTGGGCTAGGCATCCATCTTGTATAGGTCTTGGTGAGATGTTAGAGTGTGCTGTGGTGGTCATAGCATGTTAGTGGGTATGTGCGGCCGCACACGCTGTGTGCAACCGTACACGTGTGTGCGGCCGCACACGCTGTGTGCAGCCGTACACGTGTGTGCAGCTGCACACTTGTGTGTTGCTACTTATTGTATAAATAGACTGTGTCACTGTATCAGAAAAAGTGTGATGTATGTATGTGTGTGTTTCAAGGTGTACCTGACATTTTTGTGTAATAGATGTGTGCATGCTTGATGTTATTCTTATTCTACTCCTTCTACACTCTGTTTGATTGCTTGCAATTCATTGACTACTAATTTGGATCTATAGATTGGGACTTACAATCGGTATCAGAGCCAATTCAGTGTCAATTTGAAAAATCATTGAGTGTGCGGTTGGAGCTTTGAAGGTGTGTGGTTGAGTTTTTGAAGGTGTGCGGTTGAGTCTTTGAAGGTGTGCGTTTGAGTGTGCAACTAGTGTGTGCGGTTAAGTGTGCGGCCAGGTGTGCAGTTAGAGTGTGCGGTTAGAGTGTACGGTTGGCGTGTACGGATGTGATCCTTGTATGGTCGTAATCCCCGTGTACAACCGTAATCAAGTGTACGGCTGTAATCCCTTGTGCGGCCGTAAACCCTATTAGTTGTTGGGACCAACGCTTGTAATGACCTGGGTCCGCAAATCTAAATAATCTCGCTCATTGTGCAGGAAAAACTGCGGAGGAATGTCTCCAGACCTTGGTACGTCGACAACGGTTGTTCCAGGCGCATGACAGGAGAGATCTCACAACTGCACGTCATCAGACTATTAATGGGGGCTATGTTTCCTTCGCGGGAGGATATGGAGGGAAGATCACACAAAAGGGAATAGTTAAAAATGGAGTGCTGAGTTTTGGGAACGTCATCTACGCTCCTAAGTTAAAGTGCAGCTTCTTGAGTGTGTCACAGATTAGCTTATGGACTATGGATAATGATATAAGGGTAAGCAGTGAAGACCTCGATGCTATCTTTGACACTATCCATGATGTTGTGCAACTAAGACAGAAGGAGTTAGTAGTGTTCTCAAAGTGACGTCTCCAACTTCTGATCAGATGGTCGACGCCTTTCAACCGATATTGATACAGCTTTAGGGATTCCTCCCCTTGTTGGTGCTATTCCAACATCTATGCCATCGATGAATGATCAGATACTGACACAAACCTCTCAGCCTCCTACGAAATGAAGACGAATTGATCTGAGGAAGGGATCACTTATCCAAGAACAAGCACCACCAGTCCAACAAACCTCCACAGCTGCTAAACCAACTCAACCGACCCTAATAGGACCAAGTAATGTTAGATCTTAGTTTGAAGCCGGGAGTTCTTCTGCTCCTAGGGGTTTTTCTCCTCCACAACCTGTGCATGATGATGCCTCTGTGAGGCTTGCCAGGTTTCTTTCTCAACAAGATTCGAATCCTTTACCTCATGGAAAATGAATACCAATATGTGAAGGAAGTTCAGGGGGAGCAGAACCAATCTATCTCAGAGCTCAAGAAGGAGATCACTACTCTTAAATAGAAGATCATCGAGAAAGACGTTCCGATCTAAAACCTCGATATTTGAGTTTTCGAGCTTGAAAAAGAAAAAGTTTTAGAAGTCTAAACAGATCTTCGATATCCAGCTTAATCTTGGTGCCAAATCAGCAGGCTACTTTGACTTGAAGAACAAGCTTATTGCAGAATTTGGTGACAAGTTCAAGACCACGGTCGAAGAGCCTTGTGCCACTGTAGTGATCAAGTTTCTAAATAGCAATTGCGCTATTCATCTTGTTGATGCTAAAGATCTTTTGCAGTTCAGGAAGCGATACATATACACCTTGGTGATGCTGATTAGGAAGACCTGAGTTCATGCTAGCCACAAACCAAGGGGGAGATTGTTAGGTCATACTTATGTGGTTTGGGCTAGGCATCCATCTTGTATAGGTCTTGGGGAGATGTTAGAGTGTGTTGTGGTGGTCATAGCATGTTATTCGGTGTGTGCGGCCATACACGTGTGTGCGGCCGCACACGCTATGTGCGGCCGTACACGTGTGTGCGGCTACACACTTGTGTGCTGCTACTTGTGATATAAACAGACTGTGTCAGTGTGTAAGAAAAAGTGTGACGTATGTATGTGTGTGTTTCAAGGTGTACCTAACATTTGTGTGTAATACATGTGTGCATGCTTGATGTTATTCTTATTCTACTCCTTCTACACTTTGTTTGATTGCTTGCAATTCATTGACTACTGATTTGGATCTATAGATTGGGACTTACACAACACATCAAGATAATGTATCTTATTCCTAACATATAGGTACATCTAGCATGCTATTAATCAATAATCTAAGGATACATATCAATTAAAAAATCATTACCATACAATACATGCAAGTTTAAGAATACATCAATATATGAGCATCTATTATAGACTCAGAATTTCTGCCTTCAGTCTATTGACTCAACGTTATCACCTTTAGTCCATTGACTAGGAATGTCTTCCTTCAGTGCCTTAACTCGACACATATACCTTTTGTCCATTGACTCGATATATTTGCCTTCAGTTAGCCAGATCGGCCTAACTACTTTTAACAATCTACCACATAATATCAATACATTCCATATAGTCTACTACAAGCCACATATATCCTATAATCAGACGCAAGCTAAAGCAAGGATATAAAACATCAATATCATGTAGTGGGGAACTTGCCTCAAGTCAAACGTGAATTAGGATGAGAAAGCACTTGAGATATAAGGAATAAAAGTACTTCTTTTTCCTTATATAAGGTTTTTAAAGTATTAATACAAAATCCTTAACCCTTGATTCCACTCTGAAACCCCTAAACTTATAAACACACTATAAGACTCATTTTCTAGATTTTGACCCGAAACAACAGTTTACTCAAGACAAATTTAACACCACCAAAATATGTCAAAGTTGCATTATTTTAAGATATTCCAGTGGTTCATTCTTTTAGCTTTCCAGGGACTACTTGTACAGCTCGAAAAAAAAATTTCTACAATTTACTATGGATTTTACAAAATGCGATATCAATGCAGCAAATTTTCGATAATTCAGTGAAAATGACGATTTTCACTCTAGTTCGAGCCAACAACATGTCTATGGAAAAATCATGGATAAAATTGGAATTTTGAGAACTGATGGATCCTAAATCTAACCATCCATGATTTTTCTATAACTTAAAAAAAATTGGGATAGAATAAGTAATTCGATATTATTATCTAACTTTGACTTTTTGGATTAATTTCGCATATTAACCCATTAAGTCCCCAACGAAAGATTCTAAAAGTAAGGGCTGCCAATAAAAGGGAGAGGGCTGACTAGCCCTAATAGACTCTTGAAAATATGGGCTTGGCCCCATATTTTCACTTTGGCCCTCACAAAATTCCATAATGGCAATAACACCCCTAGAACAATTTTTTTTTGCAAAATTTTTCCAATTTTTACTAAAAATAAATCCCTTCTTCAAAACAAAATATTATGGAATTAAATAACTACATAAGTTACGTAACGGCCATCTGGATGTTAAAACTCTCCCCCGTTTCAATCAGAGTTCATCCCCGAAGTCACTGCCAGAAAACAGCTTACGAAAATGTGCCCAGGTCCACTATGAACCCTTCTGATATTCCATTCAATTTAATACGAATGGAATTTATCACTATCTAACAAAGGGTTATCATTGCACTACTTTCTATCTTTTTGTCCATTGGCATCCAAAACCACCATTCCTAATAAATGGACCAATATTACCATGATGTACAAGCATACTATAAATATCCTTACTAAATCACACTCAACTCATTTGATTCCCCCATGACTTTTCCCGTCTCGATTGGGGATCTTGTTCTTCTGATAGTAGAAGTTCTACTGCTATCTCGCTGACAATTCTAGCACTCATATCTATACTAGCATGTGCTAATACTTCTCTTAGCTCACTAGGAATCCCACCCAACCCTGCTATCAACCATGGAAGAAATTTCAACTAATGTCAACTAACTATCATACGAGTATAGTTAGATGCAACGCAAATTAAATCATCCTTCGACTGAAATATCCATTGGTCCCAACATATCGTCTCGTGAATACATAGTTATACACAATATAAAGCCAAATAGTCATTTGAATAAAATATTCCAAACATAACAATTGGGCTCAAACAAGAGCTGCTCACTAGGCTAAATCAGGCATTCTAAGTCAATTTAGTTTTTATTGCATACAACCTAAGGTATTCACTTAACAACCTACCGTTACTAGCATATATTCCAAGTAGCATATAGAAGGCATTCAGCACATCATGTAAAGTATCAAGCTATCTAGTATACATACATCTTATATCCTAGAAAGCAATAAACAACATAAAATAATTTAACCTCTTCCTTCTGCTTCAGCTAGTATACATACATCTTATATCCTAGAAAGCAATATACATAATAGTTGTATCAAGTCTAGTACTCTTTTTGTTTTTTAATGCTTTTCTTTTGTATTTTTGTATCTGTAGGAGACAAGATCAACCGCAACGTATTGTCAGGCAGTTGATCTGCAGTAAACATTTGTACCTTTGTCTCCTTTTTTCCTTTGTGCTCCTGGTAGTATAAATAGGAGTATCATCCATGTAATCAACATGGCTTTTATCAATACAAGAATCGTATCTTTATTCACACTTTCTCTTATTCCTTTTCTTCATTCTGTTTACTTTACTTTAATATTGCACTGAATACGTGGTTGTTGTTCTTCTTCTTCAAGGCTTGACTGGATTTGATCCAAACTTTACTAGAAGTCTGTTATCAGCCTTCATTGTTGTTGTTCATTCAAGATTTAAGAAATTAAACGTTCTCCAGCAATATATGTGGGATATCATTTGTTTGTAATACTAATAAACATTTTTATAACATCCACTATGTTAAAAAACCAACAATAAACAATGGAAATAAAAAGGAATGATTCAATGTTTATAAAAATTATAATCTTATATCCATGCCATGTGTACAATCAGACTACACCTTTCCCATTACTCGTACCTGCAACTCCTAAAATAGTTGGTTATTGGGGAAGGATAAGCACGAAGCTTAGTGAATTCCAACAAAGCATCACATCAAGGTAATATATCTTACTCCTACCACAAAGGTACATATATCATGTTATTAATCAATAATCTAAGAATACATATAAGTTAAACAAGCATTATCATAAAACACATGCAAGTTTAAGAACACATTAATAAATGAGAATCTACTAAATACTCAAAATTTCTACCTTCATTTTATTAACTCGATATTACATCCTTTAATCCATTGGTTCTACACGTCTGCCTTTAGTCTGTTGACTTCACACACACTTGCCTACAGTTCATTGACTCGACATATCTACCTTTAGTCAACTAGCTCGACATAATTTCCTTTATCCCAATATACCACATCCTATAAATACATGCCACACAGTCTAGTACTAACGAAATATACCTTAAGATCACAAACAAGCCAAAGCAAGGATAGAAAACAACAACAACAACAACATGTAGTGAGGAACTCATATAAATTCAAACATGAATCACAACGAGAAAGCATCTGATATCCAAGGAATCAAAGTACTACTTTTTTCCATTTTTAAGTTTTTAAAAATATTAATACAAAATCATTAACCCTTGATTCCACTTTTAAATCCCGAAACTTATAGAGAAATTACTAAACTCATTTTCCAGATTTTGACCCAAAACTTCAGTCTGTTTAAGACCACTTTAACACGAACAAAGTATGCCTAAGTTGCAATGTTTTTCCATATTCCAGTAGTTCAGTCTTTAAGCTTTCCAGGGACTGCTTACATAGATCGAAATGTGTTTTCTACATTTTACAATGGATTTTACAAAATGGTCAAGGAAAATGATGGTATTCACCCTATTCATAGCCAACATCAGGTTAAGGAAAAACCATGGACATACTAGACTCAAAACATGAACTTTAGGAACATTCAAATCCTAAATCCAATCATCCCTGACTTTTCTAAAATTTTTACACAACAAGGATAGAATAAGCAATTTCATATTATTTCCTATCTTTGACTTTTTTGTGTTGATTCGACATCTTAACCCATTAAGGCACCAACCAAAGATCAAAAAAAAATATGGAATTCAAGTTATTAACAATATTAAAAACGCATCAAGTCAAAAAGTCAATTTAAACTTCATCTCATCACTCAAAGTACAATGCTTTAAAAGGAAAATTGAAAGTATGATGCTTATAAGAGAAAACAAAACTAGGGAATAGGTTTTCTCCACCAATAAGCCATTTTGAGGTTTGAAATACATCACCTACTACCATCATTACGAGGTGGGCAGTGGTGGTAGGTTGTGATGGCCAAGACCAGTGGCCATGGTGGTTCATTATGGTGATGATAGTGAAATTTGACAAATGGAAAAAGAGAAGATTTGATACCTACATGAGCCAAGGATCGACACCAACAATCCTACTCTCCATCCTCACAACCGATCAGCCTACAACCTCTCCTTGCCTCGATCACATCCAACATAATTTTTCTTTCCAACTTTCCTTCAAATTGCACCTCACACACACACATAATTTTATTTCTAAAATAATAATCTAGGGATTGGTCGTAGTAAGGGATTCCACTATAAGGAAAATCGGCTTAGGAAGACTTAAACACGAAATTTCTCAAAAGGTTTAGCACTCTATAAAATATTGTAAAAAAGAAAGCTGAAAATCATAATTTCAAGCAAAGTGAAGACGATACATTCTATGAAGCATGGGAACGATAAGAGGATGTTGCAAAGATGCTATCAACATGACCTCAATATTCATCAAGAAATGCAAACATATTATAATGGATTAGATACAACAACTAGGCTAATCATAGATCTAAGGGGGCTAACTCCCAAGACACTACTAATAGAAGTAAAGGAAATTATAGAAGAATTGGCCCAACACTCTCATCAGTAGCTATAAACTAGAGATCTATTGGGAAGATGGATGTTGATAATTCTTAAGAGATCGAAGTAATAAAAGAAAAAGTGGAAGAAAAGGGGAAGTTGATGAAGAAAATGTCATAATCCATGCACGTTATTAAAATAGGATGTGATAATTGTAATGGAACTTATCTGACGAAATCATGTCCACATGAAATCGTATAACAAGCATACATGTGTAACAAAGACGATAGATGTGAACCTCGATCTTCAAAAAGGATTAATTCCACATGAAGAAAATTAAAGAGAGGGTAAGGTACAACCATGCTCGATATGGTTTCTACAAAAAAAGAACCATTAGAACAAAGAATACCTCAGGCAGAAAAGAAAGTATATTTTGAAAATATCGCTGACACAAAGAGATGGACGAAGCATTAAAAAGTCTAACTGACAGCACGAAACCCAAAAAGCATTGATTCTCAACACTAGGAATCAAATTGGCCAAATATCGAAAGTGTTGCAAGATAGATTTATGGGCACTCTACTATACTGAACCGAGGAAAACCCTAAGAAAATGTAGAAGAGAGGAGTCCAACTGAACACTCTATAAAGAAGCACTTACGGGAGGCAATCCAATTTTCGTTTAGACTTTTCTTTCATTTTATATTTATTTAATTTTGAGGTTATTTATTTTATTTCTATAACTAGGTTCCATGAAGTATTTTATCATTTGAAACTTGATTTCTGAAGTTTAAAAGGGATTACAAGAGTTAAAGTATAATGAAAAGAGTTTATGGAGTAGAAAACACTAGAAAAAAAATCCATAACCAAATTGCGTCCAGAAGAGGTAAAGTCGCAAAGAGAATTTATAAAATGGCCTTAAACCCTAAATAATTCGAAATTCGTATCGCATTCTTGGTGGGAAACATTTTATATATTTTGAATTCTATCTTCCATTTTTTTTTCATCATTCTCTCATTTATTCTTACAATATATAGAATTTTCTATCCAAAAAAAGATCCTTCAGTTTTTCCTCATCCAAGTTATGATATTTAACATATCTTTATACTTATATATCATTGTTAAATTTAGTAATGCAATCCTAGTTCTCTAATTTTTGGGAAAACGTAAGTTCTAAGATCTAAGTTTTCTTTATTACATAAGATAACCTGATTTTTACTGGAAAAAGAAAAATTGAACCTTAATAAGACAAGCTGTTTAAACTGGAAAATTTTGCGAAAAACATATTTTGTACGCAAATCATGACACGATAGTCTTACATCGCACTGAGATTTTCAAACAGAACATAACTAAACTTTTTAATTTGCTAAATTCTAAATTGTTTGAGTTATTAATAGATGAATGATTACAAGTTTATGAAGTTCTCAAAGAAAATTATATGGAATAAGAGAAATCTCTAAAAATTTAAGTTAGATAATTTTGCAAAAAGAGAGAGAGAGATCTTCGTTCTTAGTGCCTTAGACTGGGGAACACTTGCTTCACCAAGGATATATCATGAAATTTAATACTATCTTACATCCTTAGTTTCTGAAGATCGTGACATCTTATTCATATCGGTAGCTTGGCTAGACCTTTTCAGTATAGAATAAGTACTACATAAATAGTTGATCTTAAAATTTTATGCTCTCGTTCAGTTTTACTTTGAAGTTACAGATTATCACATAGAGAATGCCATAACATTTAAACTAGGAGGATAATATAGAAGTTTTATCATTCTAGAGTTAGATTGGAGGTGTGGACTGTATACCCAAGAAGAAGAAATGAGTGATATTTTTGACAAATATATTGTTAACGTTCCAAGGCGGACTTAAAAGTAATTTGATTACACTAAGGTTAAGAAAAATATTAGGTATGGAGAGTTTGCAAACGTTGCATCTGTGAAGAACATTGATGTATTCATCAAGTGATTGGTAAAATAATTTCACATCATAATGATGTTCATGTAGTATGTAGGAATAACCTATTCTTGATGCACAACTTACTCGACTATGATGAAGATGTGAACCTACCATATGGTTTAGCCGACTATCTTCGAATTCATGCTAGAGGACCACCATATAAAGAAGTGATTGTTGAAGGACATTTTTATTCCTAGGCTTGGAATACAAAATCCTATCCAACAAAATCATTAGAGGGGTGAATTGAATAGTTCCAAAAATCTTGGATTTGGATTTTCTGAAACCAATGATGCATTTGAAGAAATAAAAGGCATATTGAAGTTGAAAAACAATATAGTGGAAAGTAAAGATGAAAAGGATGATAGCAAGAAAAAGATTAATACGAGGGAAGTAAAGGAAAGTGAGAATGAGCAAAAGAAGATAGCAAGGATAGAAGAGGATATCGAGAAAATAAACATTAGCTAGATTTAGGAATAATGAGGAGATGATCAAAGGAATAATCAAAACAATTGAGAACATGATTGGTCAAATAGATAGGATAGTTAAGATGATGAATTAACCAATAGGAAAAATTGTGCAATTAAAATATAGAGATGATAGATAACTACCTAATCCGGGAAGTAAAGATGACACTACTGAAAAAGAATAAAGTGACGATAATGTTTAAGGATGAAAGTGAGAAAGTAGATAGCGATTATAAGCCAGAAGAGGATGAGAGTGAAAACGATAAAGATAAATATAACCATTGGAGTTCAGAGAAATTCGAAGAAGAGATGCCCGATGAGGAACCATCAGAATGTTTTGAGGATGAACCAATGGAAATTTATGAGATAACTGGAAATGAAGACTAGAGAGTTAGGATGCATAAAAAATTATTAGGGTAAAATTTAAGGATTTTTTATTTTCTAATTTATTTTAGTGCAAGTAAATTTTATTTGTTTTATTGAAGTTTTGATGAAAACCAATTTTCGTTTTAATGTTTTCTTCTAGTTTTTTTATATATTTATAAGACGAAATTTATATGATAAATCAAACATATATGAAAAAGAAAAAAAGTCAAATTCGTCAAATATAATAAGGATAAGGCAAAAAGATTAAGTGAAGGGTCATTTCATTTAAAAGAACAAAGATTAAAGCTAATAAAGGCAAAGAGTGAAGTGCTTGATCAATACAGGTCTCTCTAAAGATGATTTATTTTGAAGAAAATTAAGGTATTGTAAAAAATCACCTCGAGATTGCCATATTCTCATTGAGAAAAGCTGCCACAATGGCAACAAAAGTACTTTGACACAAAATCAGACATGTATGAAGAAATCAGGCTGAGATTTACTACTATTAATGTAATGCATGACTTTCACATTCAAATTATTGGTTCCAAGTGCCAATGATGGCCCAAATTCTTCTTTAATAAGAAAAAATGCCTATCCAAGAGTTCTACCACTAAAATAAATGATTAATATGAAAGAAAAGCTCTGGTCGAAGATCAACAAAATTTTCATCATCAACAAATTGCTTAACGATGATAATCGATCTCGCCAATTTTGTCCTAGAGGATTTCATTCCAATTACTCTCTATTTTATTTTATTTCATATACAACGAGGATATTGTGTCATTTAAGTGTGGGGTAGGGATCGATTGTAAATATAATGAATAATGATGCATAATTATATAGGAGAATTAAAAAAATAAACAGATTGTTTAAATGTTAATATGTTAGGAAGTATGTTATAATGATAGTTCTTACGTTGTTTTTACCCATTTTGGATACTTAATCTGTTCTTTTTAGAATTTATAGTGAATTTTTAGATTGTAAAATTAGTAATCTGTTAGGTTAGATACGTAAGTTGTTTTTCATAATAAACGTAATGTACCCCTTGAAAATTAATTAACTAATATAGGGTGAGTTGGTTTTCCATGTAAGTGAGAATGACCGACAATTGATTATCAACCGAAGAAGATAAAGACTCCCACATATAAGAAATTAAATCAACACAATTGGATGTCCAATTCGAGCATATACAACATGACCTATCAATAGAAATACTCCAAAACTCCACTTTTATCATATATTCCATACATCATACTATATAAACATCATACTCATGAAATATGATTCGCTTTCAAAATCCCTTGTTGACAGGTCATTATATAGTGGTTTAGGCAAGGCATCTATCTTGTAATTGGACTTGTTAGGTTGTTGGTGTTAGTTGTGATTGTTGTAACTGTTGTATGGCTATGTGCGGCCGTACAACCTGTGTACGGCCGCACACACATGTGTCGTTGTACACCCATGTGCTACTGGGGTGATATAAATAGTAGGTGTCTGTGTCAGTGCAGGTGATGTATGTGCGTGTTTCCTAAGGTGTATTTAACGTTTATGTGATATAAATGTGTGCATGCTTGGTTTAATCATTCTTCTACTCACTTCTACACTCTGAATTGTTTGCAATATCATTTGATCACTGATTCAGATCCTAAATTTGCGGACTTACAATGGGTATTAGAGCAAAATCAGTGTCAATTTGGATTTTTGAGAGTGTACAGTTGAGCTATGTTGAAGGTGTACGGCTAAAGGAGTACTATTGAAGGTATACGGTTGGGTGTATGGTTGGAACGTGTATGGTTGAGCGTGTACGGTTGAAACATGTACGGTTGGAACGTGTAAGGTTGAGTGTACGGTTGTGTGTACAGCTGAGTGTGCGGCTATGTGTGTACGGTTGGAGCGTGCACGACTTAGTGTGTGGTTGTGAGTGTGTACGGTTGAGTGTGCGGTCGCAAACTCCTTAGCAGATTGAGCATTTTAATTGTGAGCATCTTTCTTATTAAATATTTCGATCCGTTCATTTCTAAAAAGAAAGTAAGAATGGACTCCCACATCTCATCAGCTCCTCATGAATTGGACACCATAATGGGAACCACCACTCATATTCCTTGGTTGTTATACGCCGAAGGATTTCCAGAATGGAAGTACCGAATTGAGAAATACATCAAAATGAAATATTTTTAAGGTTTGGCGAAGAATTCTCAAAGGACCAGTCAAAGTCACTACTAATCTTCCAAATAGACAAGTGACTGACAAATTGTAAGCTGGGTACACTGATGAGGATTTCGAAGTGGTTGAAGAGCAGGAAAGGGAACTGGCTACTTTGACTATGGCTTTATCCACCGATATTTCTCAAGGACTCAGAGAATACACTTCAGCCAAAGCTATGTGGGAAGCTTTGATTGATTTCTACGAGGGAAATGAAGATATGAAAGAGAGCCGTCAGGACATGTTAAGACAGAAGTTCAGTATGTTCAACTATGTCCCTGGAGAAACCCTGGAAGCTCAGTTGCAGCAATTTACTGCACTCACTACTAAGATGAGCATAGCTGAAATTTACTTGACTAGATCTAAGATAAACAAAAAGTTGTTGAATTCACTTCCGAAGTCGTAGGATATGAATGTGGCTGTCATCAATAAGACAAAATATGTAAATCGTCTCAGCCTTGCTGAAACAATGACAGTCATCAAAGCCTGTGATCTTGATGATAAACAACGAGAGATTATTAATGTGAATTCCTACTCGATTGCAAATCTTGGGATTTCTTAAAATAATGCCTTTTCATCTTTCACCTCCTCTCCAAGTCAAGCTTTTGTTGTTCAACAACCTCAGAATCAAACCTTTATCACTTCATTAGTTACACCATTTGTTGGTTCTTCATCTATGTCTCACCCACAAAGTCAGTCCTTCATTGTTCCACAAGTTGTTTCCTCCTCCAATGCACCAGTTATGGTCTTTGCTCCCAATTCCAAAGAAAACGATGAAAACTTAGCACTTGCCACTGGACTTGTCAATTGCTATAATGCTTTTGTAGCTGGAGAGCTTCCACCTGAACTCACTTTTGCTGATCTAGATCAAATTCATCCAGAGGACATGGAAGAAACAGATATTACCTGGAAAATAGCATTGGCAGTGTTCAGGGCTATGCAATTTGCTAAGAAGAAGGGAAAGAATAATTGGGGAATGAATGTGGATAAGAAGGTAGGGTTTAACAAGGGAAAGTTGTGTTGCTAAAATTGTCATGAGCCAGGTCATTTTGCTTGTGAGTGTCCTAAACAAGAGAGAAGGGTCAATATGTAACATCCGGATTTTCATGGTTATTATTGTGTAGTTTAATCTTTTGATTAAAGGAGAGACTCGACGAGTTGAGGATCCAAGTCACCGAGTCGAGTCGAGTTCTCACGCGGATTTAATGAGTAGACTCGACGAGTCAGAGGAGGGACTCGCCAAGTTGATGTTGGGCAGAGAAACCCTAATTTCTCGGGTTTAGGACCTATTTAAAGGTCCTTACGGCCTTCATGTGCGGCCACACCTTCCAGAGAACAACCCTAAAGAGTCTTTGGTTGTGTAGAGTGAGAGGAAGAGTTATCTTGAGCTTATAAGTGTGATTATGCAAAAGAGGAGGAGGGGGCAACCAAGAATGCCAAAGGAAATTGCTGGATCTAAAGATTTCATTAAAAGGGGCTTCAGTTGGAGGTATTATATTCGACGCCTTTCCTTCCCTAATTGTGTAGATCTATTATTTTGGAAATTAGGGCTTATATTCTCTTCATGATGGGGTTTTGGATGCACCAAACCCCTTTCCAAGCTTGAGTGGTAGATCTGGACCTTGTATGGTCCAGAGAGTCCGAAAGTAGGAGCCTAGAGATGAGAAAACATGGAGTTTGGAAGCTATGAACATTTAATGGAGTCATAATGGTATTATGAGTAAAATATACCATGCATGGACATCATGTCGAGCCTTTATGTGTTTATTGAGCTTGGGTAGGTCAGATATATGGATTAGAGGAATAGATCTGACCTTAGAAGGTCATTTGAGTATGATCATGGAAGCAACTCGCCGAGTTCATAATTGGACTTGACGAGTCGATTCGGGGTTGCCCCGCGATTCATACCAGGTGTAACTCGTCGAGAAAGGGCTTGGCTCGACGTGTCAAGCGAAGATAGGAGGAGGATTCTGTGAAAACGCGTGGACTCGCCGAGTCGCCCATGTGCACTCGACGAGTCGAGTCAAAGTTTGACCGTTGACTTTCGTTGACTTTAAGGTTTTGGTCAAGACTGACTTAAGAGAGTTCAGGGAAGGGCAGAATGGTCTTCTACCCAATCTTTAGAGATGAGAAAATGAGAGAGTGTTGATCGGGGATGTTATTTGAATAATAGGAGGAGGCCAGGTCGGGACGTTGAGCACGAGAGTTCATCCGACTTCGTTTGAGGTGAGTCTTCTCACTATACTTTACCTTGAGTGGTAACAGAGTTATTGTATGCTATTTATGTGATGTGTTGCACTGCATTATTTCTATATGATTTATGATGTATGTATATCAGAGAATATTAGAGTTAGAACCGGAAGGTTCACAGAGCTAGGACCAGAGGGTCCACAGAGTTAGATGTACCAACGTATTTGTATGTTGTTTATGTGTTGAGATTTATTATTTCTATGTGATTTATGCCATGTGTATATTAGAGTATATCGGAGTTAGAACCGGAAGGTTCACAGAGCTAGGACTAGAGGGTCCACAGAGTTAGGGCTCAAGGGCCCGCAGAGTTATAGCCTCGAGTGGCTAGTACGTGTTATGCATAGTATTTTGGGGAACTCACTAAGCTTCGTGCTTACAGTGTTTTGTGATTATATGTTTCAGGTTTTCTCAGGATCACGGAATGGCACCGGCTCGATTGTACACACCAGAGGAAGCGTTTGTTTTGGAGGATCCTGGTTTATTAATTGATTGAACAAAATAGTCATGTATTGTAATTTAAATAAAAATGAGATTTTTATGAAAAGTGTTAAAGAGATAAGAGAATTTAAATGAAAATTTTGTTTTGAAACTTTTGGTGTTTCAAGTTGGTATCAGAGCCTTGGTTTGAGGGATTCGGATGCACCTTCGGGTAAATATGGACTCAAACTGAGGAATTAAGAAAAGTTGTCTAAGAAATGATTTTCTAAAAGTGAATAAGAGTTCAAAGAGAAAGCGAGAAAGAGCAGTGTGTACAATCAGCCAGAGCCCGAACGCTGATTTCCCAAAATACCCTTACTTTTGTGCTGTGAGATATTTATGATACATTTTATGAGATATTATGCATGCTAGAGATAGGCTAGGTATTTGATATCTTAGGACTAGAGTGGCCTTATTTGTGATGTCTTAGCCTAGGAGTTGTTGTTATATATGATGTGCTTTTGAGTATGAGTGAGAGTATTCAGTTGGAATCCTTTTAGGGGATTTGAGTAGACGAGTAATCTAGGAGAGATGCCTAGATGAGTATTGTGGTGCTTATCGAAAGAATAGTTAGAACCCACGAGGGGTAAAGTTGCAGAGTTCGGTGGTACTTTTGAGAATGAGCAGGGCAAGCGGAGTTATCACCCAGAGTGAGTTCTATGTATTCTTCGATGCCCGAATGTCGCTTGCTTCGTCCTTTGTGGAACTCTCGATGATCAGAGTCAGCTACCAAGTGAATGTGACGATATTCAGGAGGTAGATGGCTGGCATCATTAGGAGATCTTCTGCAGCTGATGGTGGAGGAGTATGAGAACCTAGGAAGAGCCTATGGAGTAATCCTAGTCAGATGAGTACGCTGGCAGAGTACAGCCTTTCGCTGAGGAGTGAGCACTGCGTGACAGAGTTAGTGAACGAGAAGGTTAAGTGGCTACTTGGGAAGCTCTGGGATGGTCCGTGTGGAAAGTATGGGTAGATGTGGCAGGTAGTATGGGCCCGTACTACCGAAGGCAGAGGAACCATACTCGATACAGGGAGTATTCTAAAGGTTCTAAGTACTAGATTGAGGAGTGATGTTATGGTTCAAGTACCATACATCTGAGCAGATTAGGGAGTGATGTTATGGTTCGTGTACCATGCATCATAGCAGATTGAGGAGTGATGCTATGGTTCGAGTACCATACATCGGAGCTGATTGAGGAGTGATGTTATGATTCGAGTATCATACATCGGGGCAGATTGAGGAATGATGTTATGGTTCGAGTACCATACATCGGAGTAGATTGGGAAGTGATGTCATGGTTCGAGTACCATGCATCTTAGCAGATTGAAGGGTGATGTTATAGTTCGAGTGCCATGCATTGTAGCAGATTGAGAAGAGATGTCAGGGGCTGAGTACCATGGTTCTTAGCAAATGATGCTTGTGATTCTCCAGTTGTCCGATCAGGATTGACTGGTGGAGTTTGGACGCGATGGGGTTTTAGGCCTGAGGGCCATGATTGAGTCCGAAGAGGCATCCCTTGAGAGGGAGGTCGAGAGCAGTTTAGAGTACCTTGGTAAGATGTCAGATGTAGTCGCAAGACACATGGATTAGTAGAGAAGGCATTTATGGGGGATTGCGGTCTGAGTGAGAAATCAGCCGATGGAGGAGATGTCACCTTCTGTGACTTTTTGGGTGCTACTTATGTTTCATATGGGAAGTAGGAGAGGCATGAGATTTCAGTTTTGGGTTTAGGAGTAAACCCTACGGGTTGACATTGAGTACGATTTTTCCACCAGAGTATCAGGCAGCATATCTGCCGCAAGGAAATGATCTACCATGAGTAGGTAGTCAGTGGGGACTGAGATCCTCAAGGACCACATTACACCCTAATTGAGTATAGTAGGGCGTGTGGTAGCGATATCAGCGGGTAATCCAGACGAGTATTATCAGAGTTGTGGCTCTTCTGTCTATGATAGGTATTGAGCATGGTAGTGGAGTCCCTGTTCTTGTGATGATTCACGTGTTGCGATAGGAGTTAAGAAGTCGAGGATGAGGAGTATGATGATTTATTCTTTTAGTCTAAGAGTCTGTTCGGTATTGGGATGGTATGATACTTTGAACGACTAGAGGTAGTCGTGATGAGAAGTTCTTGAGGATTTCATCTGACATTTGAGGTTGCTTGATCTCTTTAAAGGAGATTATCGGGCGTTACGTAGCACCTCCCAAGGGCAGGTGCAATGTTGCTAGTGGAAACAGTTTGTGAGATGGTTTGTGCACCAATTGGTGATGGTTCGAACCCTAAGTGGGGGAGAACCGGGTATCGTATTGAAGGAAGCAGAGATTTGTTCAAAAGTGGTTATAAAGTGGTATATAGAGACCTGCGGTACGAATACATGAGACCAGAGTTATTGGTGATCAAGGAGAGGTGCAGAGCAAGATGATGCATGTGGTACGTGTCTGAGAAAGGATGAGTGTCTCCACGGCAAGTGACCAATGGTCAGGAACCTGGTGGTGGCCACGGGCATTCCAAGTGGAAGACTCGTAAGGATGGTATTGGCATTTGAGAACTTCTGAGTCAAAGTATTGATTGTGTATGCCCTTTGGGGTAGATAGAAGATGATCGAGCAGCCAACTCCTGGGCCGATATGTGTATTCTTGCATGGATTTTGAGCAGTAGAGGAAAGAGTTTCGGAAGATCATCAGAGTGTTCTGAAGCATTAGTTCTTTCTCTGTATTCCAATTGAGTGTTTGGATACACCGAAGTTGCGCATTGGGTAAAATGAAGAACTAATTATGGGGTTCAGAGGGAATGTGTTGTTGTATGTATATGATGCTGGGAGTGGGAGATCAGTGGTTGAGGTAGGACATTATGATGTTCTGTAATGGTGTTCCGAGGTATCCCGGTATAATGTCCTGATTTCGGAGTTATTTAGAATCTTGAGCTTGAGACGACTAGTGGTGTATCATGTATCTACGGTTCCAGTGGGAGCCCTTCAAGTATTGACATCAAGAGGGACTATTTAAGAAAGTGGATCTCTGTAGAGGTAGGTATTTTGTTATGACGGTTGCCGCTAGAGTCTGGGATGCATATTTGGCTCAAGTATGTGTAGCTATCTATCATAGTCTTCGGAGCATGAGTTAGTGAATGTAGTGTGGTGTTGTGAAGCTACGGGGAGTCGTAGTGCTCACAAGTCAAAGAGAGGGAGTTGTGATATTACGGGAAGCCGTAGTATTCATTGGTCAGAGGGTATTGTGATACTACGGGGAGCCATAGTACTCACTAGTCAGAGGGTGTTGTGATACTACGGGGAGCCGTAGTACTCACTAGTCAGAGGGTGTTGTGATACTACGGGGAGCTGTAGTACTCACTGGTCAAAGGGTATTATGATACTATGGGGAGCTATAGTACTCACTAGTCATCGAGAGGTTATCGTGATGTTGCGGGGAGCCATAGTACTCACTAGACGGCAAGAGAGTGTGATGATGGAGTGTTATCCAATCAGTGTATGATGCAAAAGAGATTTAGGCTTGAGTAGCCCTAGTATTCAGTTTTTGGAGCCTGGTGGTTGAACCAGGGGCGAGGCCGGGGTCTCCATCTCTGTTGGGAATCATTGTATTTGTTTTGGAGTTGTGATTGTCGCAACATGAGGAAATTGGAAAAGTAGTATTGCATGGAGTGCAGGTCGAGTCATGAGATGAGTATCTCATTGGGAAGCGAGGTTCCAGCTTTGGGTCAGACCTAACTCTCGAGTTGAGTTTGGCATTGATGGTGCCTGGGTAAACGAGGTTAAATTCTGGAATTCTGAGGTGAATTTTTGGATGAGGGGTATTATTGTCATTGGATGTCTTAACCTGTATAGGTCAGTACTCGGATGCGGGAGATACCGCGAGATGCGCGGAGATATGTGTAGTAGACATCAGAGATCGGGGCTAAGTCGATCTTCATTTGGATTGTAGTTTTCCTTGAAAATTTTGTGACTTGTGTGTCACAGGGTCGAGATAGTTGGTGCGAAGAGGAAGTCAGAGAGACATTTTGGATCATGTCATGGGTAACCAGGGAAGTTCAACTATGGGGTTGAGGTCAGACCTCGTGTGGTGTTAAAAGAGATATGGAATTTGGAGCTGAGGCCTATGAATGAGGTGTTTGAGGACACCTCTGAGCGAGCATGGTTATGCTTTTTTGTCTAAGGGCAGAGTGTTGGGGATTCTTTCTTCGGATGGTTTCTGATAGCAGTCTAGTAGATGTGCCCCGGTGGAGTGTGAACCCTTTTATTCGTGGGGTGTGATTCATATGATTTAGCATGATCGGCTTGGAGTAGAGATAGCCGGTTGTTGGACGTGGTCTTATGAGAATCAGAGAACCAGTGAGGAAATTGGGTTGATATTGGAGGAGAAAATATCATGGTGATCGCTCAAGTATGCGGTCTGGCGGCAGATCAGGCCACTAGAGTTTCCGGTAATTAGGAAGGGGTATTTTTTTTAGCGGCGAAAGAGTTGGTTTAAACTCTGGTTTTGGAGGTCCTGTGTGGTTTCGGATGTCTATAGAGAAAGATATTGGTTTAGTATATGGTCCTTTCGGTAGTGCCTTTCGGGTTAATGATTTAATCTATGTATGGTTAAGGAATGATTTCGAGGGTGAAATCTCATTCAAGTGGGGGAGAATTGTAACATCCGGATTTTCATGGTTATTATTGTGTAGTTTAATCTTTTGATTAAAGGAGACACTCGACGAGTTGAGGATCCAACTCGCCGAGTCGAGTCGGGTTCTCACACGGATTTAATGAGTGGGCTCGACGAGTCAGAGAAGGGACTCGCCGAGTAGATGCTGGGCAGAGAAACCCTAATTTCACGGGTTTAGGACCTATTTAAATGTCCTTATGGCCTTCATGTGCGGCCACACCTTCCAGAGAAAAACCCTAAAGAGTCCTCGGTTGTGTAGAGTGAGAGGAAGAGCTATCTTGAGCTTATAAGTGTGATTATGCAAAAGAGGAGGAGGTGGCAACCGAGAATGCCAAAGGAAATTGTTGGATCAGAAGATTTCATTAAAAGGGGCTTCAGTTGGAGGTATTATATTCGACCCCTTTCCTTCCCTAATTGTGTGGATCTATTACTTTGGAAATTAGGGCTTATATACTCTTCATGATGGGGTTTTGGATGCACCAAACCCCTTTCCAAGCTTGAGTGGTAGATCTAGACCTTGTCAGGTCCAGAGAATCTGAAAATAGGAGCTTAGAGATGAGATAACATGGATTTTGGAAGCTATGAACCTTTATTGGAGTCATAATGGTATTAAGAGAAAAATATACCATGCATGGACATCAAGTTCGAGCCTTTACATGTTTATTGAGCTTGGGAAGGTCAGATATATGGATTAGAGGAATAGATCTGACCTTTGAAGGTCATTTGAGTATGATCACAGAAGCAACTCGCCGAGTTCATAATTGGACTCGATAAGTCGAGTCGGGGTTTCCCCGCGATTCATACCAGGTGTAACTCCTTGAGGAAGGGGTTGGCTCGACGTGTCAAGCGAGGCTAGCAGAAGGATTTCATGAAAACGTGTGGACTCGCCGAGTCGCCCATGTGCACTCGACGAGTCGAGTCAAAGTTTGGCCGTTGACTTTCGTTGACTTTAAGGTTTTGGTCAAGACTGACTTAAGAGAGTTTAGGGAAGGGTAGAATGGTCTTCTACCCAATCTTTAGAGCTAATACAATGAGAGAGTGTTGATTGGGGATGTTGTTTGAATAATAGGAGGAGGCCAGGTCGGGACTTTGAGCTTGAGAGTTCATCCGACTTAGTTTGAGGTGAGTCTTCTCACTATACTTTACCTTGAGTGGTAATAGAGTTATGTGACAGAGTTATTGTATGCTATTTATGTGATGTGTTGCACTGCATTATTTCTATGTGATATATGCTATGTGTATATCAGAGTATATTAAAGTTACAACCAGAAGGTTCACAGAGCTAGGACCAGAGGGTCCACAGAGTTAGATGTGCCAGTGTATTTGTCGCTATGTATGTGTTGAGATTTATTATTTCTATGTGATTTATGCCATGTGTATATCAGAGTATATCAGAATAAGAACTAGAAGGTTCACAAAGCTAGGACCAGAGGGTCCACAGAGTTAGGGTCAAGGGCCCGCAGAGTTATAGCCTTGAGTGGCTAGTACGTGTTATGAGTGGTATTTTGGGGAACTCACTAAGCTTCGTGCTTACAGTGTTTTGTGATTATATGTTTCAGGTTTTCTCAGGATCACGGAACGACACCGGCTCGATTGTACACACCAGAAGAAGCGTTTGTTTTGGAGGATCCTGGTTTATTAATTGATTGAACAAAAGAGTCATGTATTGTAATTTAAATAAAAATGAGATTTTTATGAAAAGTGTTAAAGAGATAAGAGAATTTAAATGAAATTTTTTTTTGAAAATTTTGGTGTCTCACAATAGTGATCAAACAATGGCTCCATTAGGAAATAGTCGTGGAAATGTTGTTGTCAACAGTAAGACTGCAAATCTGGCAGTGGTTGCTCAAACTTTTGACTGGGAGGACCAGATTTAGGCACTAAATATTTCAGGACCCGAAAATACTCACTTGGCTCAACTCAATGATACTTCTGTGGAAGAAGCTGAAGTTGATCCTGAAGAAGAGATGATGGAGTTGCAGTTTGCCTTTATGGTATCTTCTACTTCTGAACCTGAAAAGAAAGAGGTAAGTCAGTCTTCTTGTTCTCAAATATGCATTGATAAAGTTAAAAATCTTCTTGAGCATATAGAATTATTACGAAGAGAGAACGAGGACTTGAATTATGAAAGGCATCAACTTAGGAAAGGACAAAAACCACTGAAGGCTGAATTAGAAGCAAAAACCAAAGATTTTAGAAAACTTCAGGCATAATATAGCCATAAGAGTGTCTGCTATAGATACGTAACTGAACAACTTGTTGAGGCAACTACTGAGCTTGACACATTGAAAAACAAATTTGAAAATGTTGATTTTAATTTCAGAAAATATGATGTGTTAAGTGAAGTAATTGCGTCCATGATAGAACATAATTTGAAATTCAAAGAAAATCAGCAAAAGGGTTTAGGATATGACAAAGTGCCTCCTCCTTATAATCACAATTATCAATTTAAGCCATTGACTGAAGAGGAGACAAACAGAGAGCCATTTCTTAAATATGGATTTGTGTCAGGAGGTAGCATTAATGTTGAAAATACTAATGTTTCTACTTCTCATGCAGATCAATCCGTAAGTCAATCAAAGAAAGAAGCTAAAGGATGTATTTCTAAAAAAGAAAAAGTTTCTGAATTTGTTTCTGATTTAAATGATACCTCTTTTGTTTCTGATGTTAAAATTAATGATACATCTTGTCATACTCCTGCTTCGGATAATGTTGATTTAAATTTCATTGACATATTTGATGATTTGTTTGATAATCCAGATGTTCTCGTTTCAAGCACATCCAAACCGCCAATCACACAACCGGATTCACCCTCACCTATCACTCAATCTGATTCTTGCACATGTTCTTGTGGGAAAAGTAAGGGTGTCAGTAAATAAAGCAAATTAGACAAAGGCAGTACCAGTTACAATAATAATAAGCATATTTGTTTTAATTGTGGCACTGCCGGTCACATTGCTAGAAATTGTTCAAATAGAGCATTTGTGCATTTTTCGTCTCAAAGAGTAGAGAATAAATCTCGAGGAAGGTCTTTAACTAGAAAGTCCTCGATATCTTGTCCTCGAAATGATGATTGAAAGGCTATTCAAAACAAGAATAGGGCAGTTTTTCAAAAGAACAAACATGTTTTCAATAACAAAGTCACAAACAGTTTGCCAAAATCGATCAAGACTAAGTCAAGATCGGTTTCATCAAAGAGTGGATCTGGATTTTCAACCACTTCTGGTAGAAAATCTAAATGCTCAAAGCAAACTGAAAAGAAAAATGCTTCGAAATTACCTGTGATTTTTAAGAAACCTAAATACCAGTAGGTGCCCAAATCAACTTCCAACCAATCATCGTCATCCTCTAAGAGTGCTTTGAAAAATGATTCAAAATCAAAATGTTCAAAAGATAAGTCTATGATCGTAAAAGGTCAACCTAGGAAAGCAATGAAATGGATTCCCAAATCTAAATGATCCCGCTCATTTGCAGGGACAGTTGCGGATGAATGTTGTAAGACCTTGGTATGTCGACAACAGCTACTCCCGGCATATGACAGGAGACATTTCCCAATTGAACGACATTCAAACCTTTAACGGGTGATTCGTTTCCTTTGCAAATGGAGAAGGTGGAAAAATTACACAAAGAGGAACTGTGACGAACGGAGTGCTGAGTTTTGAGAACGTCAACTATGCTCCCGAGTTAAAGCATAGCTTGTTGAGTGTCTCTCAAATTTGTGACAAGGGTTATTGAACGCATTTTACTGATAAAGAGTGTCTGATCTTAAATCCAGGTATTGTCATCCGAATGAGTGGATTCTTGTTAAATCAAAGCGGGATGGAAATGCGTATATTATTGACATGAATAGCAACATTCCAGAACAAGTCACCTGTCTCTTTTCAAAAGTCTCAAAACAAAATGCAATGTTGTGGCACCAACAAATCGGTCATGCAAACACTAAGAATCTAAATCGTCTTGCTAAACATGAAATGGTGCGTGGCCTGCCTGTCAGAGACTTCATAACATTTGAAAAATGTGTGTCATTGGCCAAGGGAAAGCATCATAGAAAACCACATCTTCCAAAACAGCTCAATTCAATCAGCCAGGTGCTCCAATTGTTGCACATGGATCTTTTTGGTCCGGTCAGTATCCTAAGCATCAACATGAATTCATACTGTCTTGTAGTGATCAATGACTTCTCGCGTTTCACGTGGGTTTTCTACTTATCCAATAAATTTGGGGTATCTGATCTGATCAAGATATTAATCGTAATGATTGAGAACCAAACCAATAACTGGGTGAAGGCACTTCGTACTGATAATGGAACACAATTCAAGAATGCGGTTCTTGATCACTTCTGTGTAGAAAAGGGAATTGTGCGTCAATATAGTTATGTTAGAACGCCTCAACAAAACGGTGTTGTTGAACGGAGGAATCGAAATCTACTAGACGATGCGAGGACGATGTTGTGTGACTCCAAATTACCTGTTTTCTTTTAGGCTGAGGCGATTAACACCGCTTGTTATGTTCAGAATCGTGTTTTGATCAACAAAGCCCAAATGAAGACTCCATATGAAATTCTATATAGTCACAAGTCATCTATCAGCCATTTCCGTGTATTTGGCTGCCCTTTTACCCTTATTCACCTGGAGTCCAACCCAAAGTTTAATGCCATAGTTGACGACTGCTATTTTGTGAGGTATGCTGCTCACACTGCGTACTGGGTCTACAACAAAAGAACAAAGCAAATTGTAGAATCCTTAGATGTGCGCTGGCTGGAGGAGAATCAAACAGATGCTAGAGTGGGTCCTGATTAGCTGTTTGACTACACACCATTGTTCAAATCGTTCAATGTGTGTTCAGATAGTTTATCTGGTTCTACTTCTGGTTCGAAGACTGTGCTTGAAGATGAAGAAGAAGAAGTTGTTTACAGACCGCCGATAGTGTCTTTTGCAATGCCTGCGGTGGAGTAATCTATTCCAATTACTTGTCTAGAATCTCCAAGTCAACAAAATGCTCCAGATGCTAATGTTATACCTCTAACTCCTGATGAAAGAGACTTCATGTTCAAAGATGCTTCCGTTGTTACTCAAACTTTTATGGAACTTCTCTTTCCAGAGGAAATTGAAAATGAGTTTGTGGCGAATCCTACTAATGAGACCGGTTCGTCAGAAGTGGATCATTCGGAAAATGATGGAGTTATTAACATTCACAATCTTCCCGTTTCACTCAATGACATCAGCCAGGAGGTACTTCACGCATTCACGAAATCATCCGATCGATAATGTCATTGGCCAGCTGGGTGATGGTGTTAGAACAAGAAGCCAGAGTGGAGATGTTAATCAATGCCTCTATTCTTGCTTTATCTCTCAAATAGAGCCAAAGAATGTTGAAATGGATTTGAATGAGCCCAGGTTGGTAGATTCTATCCACAAAGAGTTAAATCAATTTGAAAAACTCAGGGTTTGGATGCTAGTTGAACTTCCTAAGGGAAAAAAGTCTCTTGACACACGTTAGGTATACCGCAATAAGCAAGATGATTCCAGAGTCATAGTGCGCAACAGGGCAAGATTGGTGGTTCGTGGGTTTAGACAGATCGAGGGTCTTGACTACACTGAGGTTTATGCTCTGGTGGCTCTCTTGGAGGCTATTCGTATCTTCCTTGCATACACGTCCTACATGAACTTCACTGTTTATTAGATGGATGTCAAGACAGCCTTCTTGTATGGCAAAGTGAAGGAAGAATCTATGTTGATCAACCTCCTGGGTTTATTAACTCAAAGTTTTCCAATCATCTCTACCAGTTGGACAAGGCGTTGTATGGGTTACACCAAGCTCCTCGAGCTTGGTATGCAACTCTCACAAAGCACTTTCTCAAACATGAATATTCTCGTGGCACTATCGATCAAACCTTGTTCATCAAGCATGTGGGTAATGATTAGATTCTAGTCCAGATCTATGTTAATGACATTATCTTCAGGTGTACAAGTCCACAACTATGCAAAGAGATCGAAGGAGTGATGAAAAAGAGGTTCGAGATGAGTTCACTAAGCGAAATGACCATGTTTCTAGGGCTTAAGGTCCAACAAAGATCAACCGGAATCCTGCTCCATCAAGCAAAGTATGTGGAGGATATACTTGAGAAGTTCGGGATTTAAAGACGCAAAACCTGCCATGAAGCCAATGGCGGAAAGACCCCTGATGACTCCAGATACTGATGGTGAATCCGTCGATCAAACTCACTACAGATCGATGATCGGCTCATCGATGTATCTAACTACAAGTCGTCCAGATGTCATGTTTGCAATTTGTTAATGCGCACGCAATCAGGCTAATCCTAAACTTTCACATCTTATTACTGTCAAAAGAATCTTTCGATATCTCAAAGGCAGCCCAAATTTGGGTCTTTGGTATCCGAAAAATTCTGAATTTGATTTATATGCATTTGCTGACAGTAATTATGGAGGCTATGAGCTATATAGGAAATCTACATCAGGAGGGTGTCAATTCCTTGGTGACCGGCTGGTGTCTTGGCAGTATAAGAAACAACACACCGTCTCAACCTCAACAGCAGAAGCTGAATATGTTGTTGCCTCTGCTTGTTGCTCTCAAGTTATATGGATCTAACATCAACTGTTGGATTACGTTTGAATTATTTAGAAACCCCTATATTTTGTGACAATGAGGCTGCGATACAGATTGCTAAAAACCCAATCTAGCACTCGAAAACCATGCACATTGATATCAAAACTCATTTCATCAGAGATTGTTATGAGTGTTCCCTCATAAGGATGGAACAGGTTCCCACTGCAAATAATGTGGCAGAGCTGTTCAAAAAGCCGTTTAACAAAGCTTGATTCGATGTGCTTGTAAGCTTTTTGAAAATGATATGTTTTGAGGACTGATTTTTGTTTTAGGTTAAAAAAATAATGTGGCAGAGCATTTTAATTTCTTTCTCTCCCATGCACAAATTTAAGGGAGAATCAATCATAAACGAAACAAAAACTAGAAATATAAATATCCAAAAACATTAAGAAAATAAAAAAATAAAAAAATATTAATATGTTGCTAATAGTTCTTTTCTGTAGGAGATGTATTGGGAAGTGATATATTCATGTGATAACAGACAATCTGAATATGTGTAAGGTGCCTATGTCGAATTGTCTGAGATATGTGTTTGATGCGTTGGTAGGCACGGAAAGTATTAAAGTGGACTTGACTAGGATCAGATGAACTTAAAAATATAGCGACTTGAAAATCATGACCTAGATAGTTCCACTTAGTTTGACAATATGACACCTTGGTAAGTTGAGCAGAGAGATATACATGGGAATATGTGGATACATCAAATGATCTGTATCTAGAACTGTGGATCAACTTTTCCTCGATGTGTGGACTTCGTCCTTAATTCCGGTATTGATGGGACAACTGGGAAATTCCGATAAATTAGATTTGTAGAAAATTATTTTCTCTCTTTCTATATGTTAGTCATATGTTGCTTCCTCTGCTGATTGGAAGAGATCCGACCTGGAATGCAACATATGTAACTCTGTCTCTCTGCATCTTCTTTTATGTTATTCTTCCTACATGTTAGCTATAAATTATCTCCTTTGCGTGACTAACAATCTGACCTAGTACACAACATATGCAACTTTCTACTTCTAAATCCCTCTCTAAACTCTAGTTAGTCATATGTTTCACTCTCTACGTGATTGGAAGAGATCCGACCTGAGTGTACAACATATGCATTCTAAATCTATTTTATTCCTTAATGATTGTTTGCTCATCTAAAGTAAGGAGTATTCTGGAAGTCATTGATTATTGGGGTATATCAGGAAGCGGGAAACACGTTGTAAATACAATTAAAAGTGAACACTTATAGGTTGTCTGTAGATCTCGTTGCGCAATTTAGGTCTACAACAATATCCTTGGTCGTCATCAGATGAATGGTCCTTAGGAATCTCATATATGCATATAAGGTCACAAAATTTCTTGTCATTTATAATATGTCCTAATTTTGTCAAGATCATTCGTGCTTAAGTGGACCACAATACCGGCGATTGACCAGTTTTTTTCATGAAGGGCGAGATACTGATAAGTGGATTAAGGCTACCTAACAACTTTGATCCCAAAATCACAAATAGTTATTAGCACTAGTTTTAATGATAATCATTTATTTTTAATTTAAATTTTAATTTAAATTTTAATTTTAATTTAATTTAATTTTATTTTATTTTATTTTATTTTTTATTTTTTATTTTCATTTTTATTTTATTTTAATTTTACTTTTAGTCCTTGAAAATGCATCATGATCAAAAATCTTTTGGGCTGATTGGGTTTGAGTTTGTCCGGGTATATAAGGAGAGTGTGTGTCCGGACACTCCTTTCCTTCCATTTCTCTAAGTACTGCCTCACACTCCCAGTAGATTCTCTTTCTCTAAAAGCCTAAAAATTCGATTTTTTTCTAGAAATTAAACACTTAATCGCGAAGGTATCATCTAATCGACCCTTGAAATGAAATTATTGAGTTTAATCGACTGAAATTCCTTGGTTTAAAAGCGTTTTTCGGCAAAAATGGTCCGTGTACGGCCGCACACCCGGTGTACGGCTGCATACTGTGTGTATGGCTGGACTTCTGAGTGTATGGTTGTACACCCTATTTTATCCTTAAAATTTGAATTTTAACCATTTCAAATAAAACCTTACTCAACTGTTTTTTTTGGAAAATACTCGATTTTTATTGATGAATTCTCTTGTGTTTTTCTCAGCTCAATATGGCAGATCTTGAATTCGCTAAAGTTCACAATTTGGCTGTTTACCTTGCTGATCCTCTAGAGGCTCAGTCTGAGTTTCAATTCATAGTGAATACCCTAAGAAGATGTTGCCTGTTCTCTGCTCTTACCACGTGTCCGATCATTTATCAAAAATTGGTCAAGGAATTCTAGAGCAACGCTGTAGTGAAGAAGGACACCAAGGGTGCCAAGTTTCGTGACGCTTTTGTACGGGGAAAGAAAGTCCTGGTTACCGAGGAAATTATTCTAGAAACCCTGTGGATCGGTGACAAGCCTGAATTCCCAATGAAAATTGAGCTGGACAGGGCTGAAGAGGTTCTTAACCAAATGAGATATGAAGGATCATTTTCCCCCCCCCCCCCTCCCCCCACTCTGAAGAAGCTTTTGCCTCTGTGCTGGAAATATTTAGCTCATGTGTTTGTGAGCTATATCTCTGGCCGGAAGTCAGGAGCTAATGAAATATCCTTAGTCAACACCGGTGCAATTGTTGCATTTGCGTCCAGATCTGAGTTCAATTTCTCAAGGTTCATTCAACATGAGATGATTTGGAACATTGAAGGCAACAAGAGAGAAAAGTTCTTCATGTACCCAACATTCCTTCAAATCATCCTCAATGTCAAGCACTCCGGAATCGAAAGACGAGGAGAAACTCTAGATCTTAAGTCGTTTGGCTCAAGTACTTTTGGGCTAATGAAGCAGAATCGACCAGGGAAAGTTACTTTTGAAGTAAAATTTCCCCTAATCAAGTTTGGAATCATTGCTGAGGAGAGTGAACAGTCTGAATCCGTAAATCTTTCTAGCCCCGCGGAAACCGAAGAGATCATTATTTGGGCCTCTAAACATGAAACCGAAGAAGGTCATGTTTCTCCTGTTGCAATTGTGGCAGAAGAGTATGACCAACTGCAAAATGTGGAGATTCAAAGCTACATTGATGTGGACATTAATGATGAAGAAAATGAGGGTGACGATGATTTTCTTAGTCAAATGGATTTCTCTAACTTTGAAAATGAAGAAATCCCACTCAATCTTAACCTTGATCATGACGACCTAGGTCCATGCTCAACATTCTTTGATAGCTTCTTTTTCAATGACAATGAAGTTGCTCACACAACAACTAAGTCTAGGGGTGCTAATGACGTTCCCAAAGCAATACCTCCAACTTCAAGAGTGATGGTGGAATATTCAAGCCATAAGGATGCAGTTTTAGAGATTCCTCCATCTGATTCATCTATTCCTTCATTTGTACCTTCCTCTAATGATCTGACACATACACATACCTCTCTGACTCCTTTGAAAAGAAGGCGTCTTGATCCGAGGCAAGGAGTGCTTGTTCTAGATCAAGCACCTCCAGCTCCATCCACTGTTGTCACCACAATTATTACTACACCACACGATGAGGGCCTAAGCACCATATTTGAAAGTGGCGGGTCAGCTATTGTCCCAGAATACTCCATGTCACACCCCAAAACCAGAACGACGGAAACGTTCGGGGGTGGAGGACGTCATGTATAGTATCACAACACATAATAACAGTAAGCAAGCAAACAACATCATCCATTGCATTAATAATATAATTTAATACATGTGTGTTCTGTATAGTTTATAAGACACCAAAATTGTAAATAAAAATAAAAGATGAATCTTGAACGCGCTCCATCTTCTCAAAGGCTGGAATCGGTACCTGTCTACTGATGACCTGAGAATACAAGTTATTTTGAAGAGTTTATCAGCTTTAAAGCTAGTGAGTTCATAAGTATTTTAGTGTCATTGTTTGTATCAAAATATTTGTAACAGTGGTTGAAGTATGAGTTTGTAAATGTTGTAGTAAATGTATGTGAATGTTTGTAAACGTTTGTAAATGTTTGTAACTCTTAGAAAATCCTATATTTTCTATTAAAAGTAGCCTTCTACCAAGGCCCGACTGTTTTGTATGTTTGTTTCTTGTAAAAGTGTGTAATTTTCCCAAGTGTAACTATCATTAACAAAAATATAGTTTATACATTATCGTTTATGTGAAATGATCACAAAGTGAATGCAAAAGGGAAAATAATGTAGTACTGTAGTGTTGAATTATAGTAACTACTGTTGTACTAATTACCTTAAACCGGATTTTTATCAAGGTATAATGTGATTTGATTGTACCATATTATCGACTGTAAACACGACGATGAAAGACATCGGAAGTAATGACATTTGGCACCCGAAGACCTGCAGGTCCCACGGTAACTAGCAGCAAGGTGTAGGATAGTCAATCCAGTATAGATCTATATGCAAAGTCACGCTCTCCCTCTAGGAGACTCTGGATACAAATCGATCCATGACAGTGATGACATGCCCCGAAATAGTGGTTCACATTTATGTTATAGTATACTTGTATATGTATTGTATGTACTATTGTAGTGAATGTATTGTTTCTCGTTATATTATTCTCTATCTGTTTCTCTTCAATATAGTTGTATAGTTTCTCATAATAGTAATTTGTCTCAATTTCTTATCATAGTATAGTTGTATAGTTTCTCATAATAGTAAGTATTGACTCATGAATGAACTGACTCTTTGTATGTTTCATTGCACTAGAAGAAATGAGTAGTGTCTCCCTAAACTATACCTATTACAATTTACTAGTAGAATTGTTTGTATGACTGAATCTATTGAACTATGATAAAAGCCTTTATATCTACACATATATACATAATATATAACTAAGGATCCAACGACACTCGGACAAACAATAGGGTACTCTAAGACCACAACCAAACAAGGAACAGGAAATAAAGTGAGTTGTTAGTCCTAAGTCCTTCAATCCTTACTTATATAACCATATATGTATCAAACATGGTTTTGACAATGTATAAGTTTGAAAGCTATAGAAGAAAAGGTTTGATATATATAAAAGTGAGTTTGATAAAGAGTTTAATCGTGTAGAAGAGTTTGATAAACAGGTTGAAGTAGTTTGATTGATAAAAAGTTAAAAGCATAGTAAATCCCTTTGTCGTTGGACTCTTGTTGTTTTCATGTCCTTAATTCAATATCCTAACTAATAAACATGTAAAGGATGTAAGGACTTACAATTTGAAAGCTAAAGATGGGAGTTTTCGGCCCAAACATTTTTGTGTTCTTGGAGATCTTGAAGATCTAGATCAAAAGATGGAATTTGTGGATGGATTCAAGGATGAATTTGTTGGATTAATTTCTAAGTCCATAACTATAATTGGTAAGACTTGACCCGACCCGACATGGTCCATTTGGGTTGCATGGCATCATGCATTTGGATAGACTATAAATAGAGATATAACACTTAAGGATTGTTAATATATTATAAGTTCTAATATATTAACAATATTATTTAATTAGAATTGATCAAGAATTAATCTAGAATTAATTAAGCGATCAAAAGAAGACTAATTAAATATATAGGTTGATTGTGTAAATCATCCATACTTGTATAGTGGGCTAGTGCTCCATGGATTATCAAGTTGGGCTAAAACCCATAGGATGCTCCATGGTGTATTTGAACCCATGGATCCAAAGAAATGGAAGGCCATGACCATTAGCGTTTACCCTAATTGTGACACTATATAAAGATCATATCATTGAGAAAATCGGCACCAATGTGCGAGTGAAAGGGCTAGCCGATTTTCATGAAGTGTGTGGAATTCTCTCAAGTCTTTCCAAGTGCATATGATGTTATGTGAACCATTTGAGGTGTCACACTTGGGGCACTAGGCACTCAAGCTTCATGAAGACAAGCTACATCAAACAAAGGTATATATTCTATCCATTTGATTACCCAAGTATCAATGATTGTATGCTAGATAGGGTAATACCTTGGATATACATATTTGTATGTATAATAGAGAAAAAAATAGATTCAAGGTATTTAGGATTGCATGTACACTTAGGAGTCTTAGAATGCTTAAAACCCTTTAGTGGTATCAGAGCCTAGGCTTGTTTTCTTGTTATACTCGGAAAACTGCTTAAAAAATCAAAGTTTTTTTGCTGTCTGGGCAACAGACTCGGCGAGTCCATCAGGAGACTCGACGAGTCCATGCCTAAAAATTGATCAAAACGATCCAACTCGCCGAGTTGGTTCATGCACTCGACAAGTTTGACCCCCAGATAGCATAAATTCGACTGTTTTGGCTGGAATTTGACTAGGAACATTACCCTAAGATGTTTTTGGACTTATAAACTTGTTCCTGATGTGGTACTGTTCATGCTAATCCAATTTCAAAGATATTTGTCAATAGATTCATGATTTGTATTAGTTTAATGGTTAGGCTAATTTCATGAAAAAGTGTTTGACTTGAAATATTATGTTCATATGAGTTGCTTAGATTCATAGATAAGTTATTTGATAATGTGTTTTCAATCCATTTTAATCTAAGAAATGATTCTAAAATTTGTTTGTGTAACTTGTCCTCAAGTTATATGAAAAGTCACATTTAAGTTTCATAAAACTCATAAAAGTTGGCAATGGTTACAAAAATGAAGAGTCTTGTCCTCAAGTTATGGAGGTTCAAGAGTCACTTCATTAAGTAATAAAATGTGTAACCTTAATTAATTCCATAAGTTACAAAATAAAGAAAAGTTACATTCTTTTATTAGTTTAAAGTCTTCCATAACTTTTCCTCAAGTTATGGAACTTGAAGAGTTTTTTTAATTAAAACTACTTTAAACACATAAGTTATGGAATTAATTAGTTTTGAATAGTTTCAAAACTTGCCCTCAAGTTTTGGAATTTGTAAATTTTTCCCTTGAATACTTTAATTCCAAGTTAAGCCCTTAGAATTTTAAAAGTTAAAATTCAACCCTTATACTTTATAATATTATAAGTTAATAATATTTATATATATTTATAAGAGTAAAGTTAGTCTTACCGTTAGTAGGCCTCATTCACGAAGCTGATCTATAAGGGGGGTATAAGGTTACTTCCTATAAAATGGTAGTTTAATGGGTGTCCGCTCTCACCCACCACTTCCTTGACCGGTGGAGGGTCGTTAGCCGAACGGGTAGGACAAGGACTAGAATTGTCCCTTCATTAAAATTATTAATGATAAATACTAAGTAACTAAACTCTTATTAGCACCCAATCTTAGTTACTTAGGAAAATGTGAATTTGGTGCTAACCCATGAACTTACACTTTGCACTTTGCTTAAGTCGTTAGTGGAGCGTGTGTGGTTAACCGGCACACTAACCTGGACTTAACAAGGTAGGCAAAGGGTAACTTAATATTTATTATAGTATCGGTGGAGCATGTGTGGTTAACCGACACATCGATTAAGCGGTAAATATTAAGGGTACCAAGTATATTTGCATGGTTACTTCACACCTTGTTTTGTGATCCTCAGCATCCCAGTCACAAAACCTGAAGGGCACACTCGCGATTGAAACATGCCATTGAACAGTTCAATGAATCTCAAAAGAATCTAGGAGTTTCAAAACCAATTAAAACCTAATAATACATTTTGTTTATCTTGGTGGAAATTGGTGAATCGTTATTCACCTACCTTATTTTATAGCTTGGATTACGACATCCCTCTTCCGAGTTATAAAATAGTTTGTAGGGTCCTAACCTTAATATCTCATATTGGGTTTTATATTAAGGACTTTTAATCAACTATCTTGAATGTCTCCCAAAAGATGTCTAGTTCAGACATCTATAATCCTCCCAAATCTCTTGGAACTTCACTTCCTCCACCTCCTCCAATTATTCTCGCTATCCCACAAGTTCAAGGTCACTCAAGCCCTATTGGCAAGGCAAGGTCTAGGTGTGCTCACATCTTTGAGATGATGTCACATACTGACAAGCCGGGAGTGTTGGGTGTCAAAGTCTTGAGAAAGTTGGTGGTTCAATCACTTTCTGAGTCACATAGTGAGTTCCTTTGAGACTCCTATTAAACAGACTATGACAAGACCCTTAATGATATTATCTATTTCCCAAGATCAACTTCCTAAAACTCTGTGGACATTGACAATGAAGACACTGGAAATCTAGAAAAAGCATTCTCTTCCCTATGGAAAGGGATCGGCCATAGTCAACTCGGTTGACCAAATGGTAAAGAGAAAAGCTAAGTCTGTGATAGTACCGGTACCATTACCAAAGGGTCCATATGTTTATATTGTCAAAGGAAGGGGAATTAGTTGTGATGCTGCCAATTTTATCTATGGATGTTAAAGTCAATAAGTTTGACCCTACTTCAGGTAAAATCCACTATCTAACTCTGCTAAGTTTCTATATTGAGATTCTTGATACATGATGTGACTGGGTCACATGTTGATGTTTGTAAGAATCAAAGAAAAGTGAAGAAACTTAAAGAAAGAATATGTTGAATCTGATCGCGTAGATGGATTTCTATCGCATAGTTTGAAGATCGGATTCTTGAGCTACTTCTTAGGAGTTATGATATATTGCTTAGGAATAGATAACAACAAATTTTTCATGCTCTTTTGCATTGTAAGGATAGTTTTCCCACAAAGTTTTTAAAATAAAAGGAAAAATGATGTTTTTATTTATTTTAACATATCCTTACAACGACATTTGAGGAAAAAATTGTTGCTTATATGATTCCATTAATAGCAAGAGTGGAAATATGAAATTGATTCTTTCATTTGTGGTAATATCAAAATTTACCATATAAGGAAAGATCCTCATCACCCAAGTTTCAATTGGACCGAAACTTGGAGTCATGCAAGTTGTATAGCATGATCAATGAGAATTTTTCATCTTTGGAAAATTAAGACTAGTTCCTTGTTCACATGTATATGTGAGTTAACTGAAGGACTAAGGGATCGAGTACACATTCTTGTGCACTGGTCAAGTCCACCACAAAAGATCGATAAGATTATTCGTCATAATTTACTAAAGCTCAGTAAATATGATTATGATTAGAAGCTTAAGTGTAATTCTGAGACATTGGAAAAGATTCCAATGTATGGCAGAGCGAATAAGAAGAATCAAATTAGGCAGAAGGATAAAAGTTTCTCAATTCTGAAAAGATGGGAGAGTACTTTAGTATCATGTCATATGATCATCTTAATGATTAAGAGACCTTATCGCAATTCATCCTCTAAGTGCATTCTGATAGCTAAGAAGAGGAGCTATGAATTGTTGAAGTGGTCAAATCAAGAAGATGAGTCATACTTCATTCTAAAACAAGTCATAGAGTCATACTCTAAGACTTTAAGTTGAGTGAAATATCTTAAAGAAAGGTTTAAAACACTAGTCAAATGTAAGAGTAAAAGTTTTCTGCTCTTGTACATTTGAAATTGGTAATTTGCAATGTTTTGGACAAAACAAGACCAACTAAGGCCATTTGTGTGAAGTGTTTGTCCTGATTAGAATCCACACTATCTCTTGGATTTTTGACAAGGGAGTCTTATATTTCAAGACGACAGTGAGAGTTTTAAATGTCTTGAAAGTCTCAAGAACTAATCAAGAATAAAACCTGAAGTTCTTCACTAGCATACGACTTGAGGTTTATAACCTATCGTGTTGACATATTCTGTGCCCATTCCAGTTAAAGTTGGCTTTTCATATGATTCATAATGTTCTCAATTGGTTGCACAACAACTGGGAAGCAATGGCAGGCCCTTGAGCTGCCAGATGGCAAGAAATTAAGATTGAGTTCAGTCCATATGAGTTTGGATTTGTCACTAACCTTGTCTTATGATTATGGTTTTGACAATTCACATGGGTAAGAACTCATACACTATTAAGTCTAAGTGTCATAAGGTTTCCCTTCGATTCATGAAAATGATGGTGAGGAAACACTTTCACTAAGTAGATTTTAATTAGATAGCAATTGAGATATTTGCATTCTCAATGTCGTTAGTGGAGCATGTGTGGTTAACCGGCACACTAACACGGACTTGTGAGAAGTGGCAAAGGTCTAAATAATTGAGATTATGATTACGACATCCCTTTTTATAGTTCTTAAATTGTTTAGACACACTTATGAGCTATCTAAGATAAGGTGTATGACATTGATAAAGTTTTATCAAAGCAATCTAGTATCAGAAATCTGAACTTTGGTAAGAAAGTCAATAAAGTATTGTTTTTCTAGAAGTCCAACTGATTTCTGAGTACATGTCAAAGCTAGTGGGAGCATAATTGTTATTCTAATGATCATCATGTTAGTGGGAGCATGATAATTATGATAAGTATTGCAAGTTAGCAATGTTAATTTTAGAAAACAAAAGTTTGAATTCTTGAGGCTATAGGGGTTGAAAAAGTTATTTTGCTATAATTAACGGAGAGGAAATTATACTTCATTTCAATTCTAAAAGATTAGATTGAGATTTTAATAAAATTTAGTCAAGAATACATATGAATTTCATAAGGAAATTCTATATATGGGTTCATTATTTGCGTTCTAAAATTCGATTATGATTACGGCATCCCTTTTCATAATCTGAATTATGAGAACTTGGCAAATAGAAATGGAAATATTATAGCAAAAGACTGGTTTAGTCTTTATGTGAGACATCATGAATCGTGTCCCATATGCTTCAGATATAGGATCGATTACATGTGCTATATTCATCCTTTCTAAAGTTTTCCAAATGCCTTGGGCATTAAGAAGTGAAAAGGTCTAGAACTGGATATGACTAAAATGATTAAGCAATTGTCGAGGACAATCTATGGTCTACCAAAGGTTGGTTGCTCAGGGACAGTTGGAAGTATAGTGTTAATTGGTTGAAGGACCATATTAACATATTCTTAAAAGAGGCAACTCTTGTTCAAAAGTGATACTCAAATGGGGAATGTGAAAATGATCCCATTTGTGGAAATTGTTCAATAAATTTGTGCAAGATTAGGAAACTTAATGCAAGCAGGATGCTTCCAAGGAGCTGATCTCCTTTGGAATGCTCTGTAATGTTTGTTCTCAAGTCTTTGTGACTTTGTGCATAATCATTACAAGAGAATCATTGCATATAAGCTTAGAATCTAACAGATTTCGGTAAAATGGCATGAATTTGGAATTCCTGCATTTGCCATAGGATCTCGAGAGTGTGAAATTAGAATCATTGAAAGTTTGGTCAATTGGTTTATTTCACAAAGTAAGTATCACAGACAAACATAGAGTGCATACTTGGTGTATGGCAAAGCTATTGTTTAGAAAAACATAATGTACATGCTCGAAGCATGGGACAACTATTATTTTAATTCAAGAATAAAGTTGATAGCTGAAACATTATGTAATGAATAGTGTGTAATCATATAGTGATAAATAAAAGGTGTTTTATTTATGTTCATAGGTTTTGATACCATATTAGATTCAATTATTCTTGTGTTTCATTTTGCATGTTTTGACTTCCAGAATAAACTACGTTATTCTTCCGGAATAACTAAGTTATTCAAACTATCCACAGTCGGTCATGTGTTGGAAGTAGGTATGAATCAAGGTTGTCATGGGTGGGCTTGTAGAGGTCCAAGTTGGTGGGCAAAGTTATGCTACAACACTCATGAGTGCTCATAAGTTCGGAGTATTGGATTCAACCCACGCTCATTGGAATCACTTCATGGATTGTATCACGAGTGATCATGAGACGATAATATCTTATATTCCTCAAACCTAGAGATATGAGTTGTTACTAAGAGTTGGTTGTACATTGATTGCATGAAAACGCATTCGGTAACTTGATGTTATAAAACGTGTCTTTGTGTATGATTCAACAAGTAGTAGAACAAGCCATATGAATCGAAGTTTATCCATTCCTTTTACCTTTGGGATAAAAGCGATATATGTTGGCCCCTCGATGATTTAATGTTGATACATGTGAGTGCTTGGCCAAGCTAGGACTGATTTGATTTGTTCAATCAGTCAGTCATCATGAATCGGAAATCAGGAAACAACAAATGGACAAAGAAAATCATTTATAATCCATGTCTCAGACCATATGATATCTAGAATGGAGGAATATATGATCCCTTATCTAATAGACAAGTCATTGACAAAGGTCAGAGTTCATCGACAAGGTCAGAATTCGACAAAAGCTTTTGAGAGCTACGGTTGCCAGTCGGTTCTTGAAGTCATACACAATAATAGTTTTAGACTTATCCAAGTGGGAGACTGTTGGATTAATGTCTAACTCCATAACTATAATTGGTAAGACTTGACCCGACCCGTCATGGTCCATTTGGGTTGCATGGCATCATGCATTTGGATAAACTATAATGAGAGATATAACACTTAAGGATTATTAATATATTATAAGTTCGAATATATTAATAATATTACTTAATTAGTATTGATCAAGAATTAATCTAGAATTAATTAAGCGATCAAAAGAAGACTGATTAAATATATGGGTTGATTGTGTAAATCATCCATACTTGTATAGTGGGCTAGTGCTCCATGGATTATCAAGTTGGGCTAAAACCCATAGGATGCTCCATCGATGCTCCATGGTGTATTTGAACCCATGGATCCAAGGAAATGGAAGGCCATGACCATTAGGGTTTACCCTAATTGTGACACTATATAAAGATCATATCATTGGGAAAATCGGCACTAATGTGCAAGTGAAAGGACTAGCCGATTTTCATGAAGTGTGTGGAATTCTCTCAAGTCTTTCCAAGTGCATATGATGTTGTGTGAACCATTTGAGCTGTCACACTTGGGGCACTAGGCACTCAAGCTTCATGAAGACAAGCTACATCAAACAAAGGTATGTATTCTATCCATTTGATTACCCAAGTATCAATGATTGTATGCTAGATAGGGTAATACCTTGGATATTCATATATGTATGTATAATAGAGAAAACATAGATCCACAGTATTTAGGGTTGCATGTACACTTAGGAGTGTTAAAATGCTCAAAACCCTTCAGAATCAAGAAGAAATGATGTAATCAACACATAGATGGAAGGGTTTGCTTACATTTGTGAAGATTGGAAGAAAATCTTGAAGATCCTTAGGAGAGAATCCGATTTCTCTAGCTAAAAAGGTGAAGAATGAGTGAAAAATAACTATGTGTCATATATATACTAGGGGTTTACGGCCACCATGTGTTTACGGCCGTAAACCCACATGGTGTGGCCGTAAACTCCACATGATGATGGCTAGGGCTAGTTTGATAGGTTACCACTTCAATGGACACTTCCTTTCACTTATTCTTTTGATGAAATAAACTCAGAATGCTCAAATAGACTCTAAACTATGCTAAAAGTTTGTAGAAGTAAGTTTGACTTTGGTTAAAGTGTTGGGCTTGTACAAGATAGAAATTTCGGGTTGTCACACTCCCTATCAAGGACTTTACTGGATGAAGCCTCCATCAGGATAGCAAGCCACTTGGCTCAAAATATTTCTGAACCTTCCTCACATGGAAAAGGAATATATATCGAGGAAGGTCGTTCAGGGGATGGTGATTCTGAGGTGTCCTCTCTCAAAGAAGAAATTGGCATTTTAAAACAACAGAACATTGAGAAGGACATCTTAATTGGAAAGCATGATGTTAGGATTGCTGAGCTTGAGGAAGATTATGCCTTGAAGTCAAAGCAAATCTCTAAGCTTTAGACCAATCTTGGATTCCTAACTGCCTTTTATTTTAGCTTGAAGAATAAACTTTTTGAAGCCTTCGGAGATAAATTCCAGTCTTTATTTCAATAGCGAAATGGTGTTGAAGATCCTCCTGTTGCTCCTATCCAGACTTCAGAAGGCGAGTTTCCTGTTGACTAACCTCCCCTGAGAACAGCAAGAATTGTTGACCGATTTGATAAGGAGCCTGTAAATGCCATCCCACGGATCAAAATCAAACATGGCCAAAGAACAATCACTGCTGAGCAGAAGGAAGGCTTGCTTTTCTTGAAAAGTTTAAATGAGAATCGCAAAGTAGATGAACAGCAACTCACAGTGACTGATCTTACAAGGAGAAAATTTGGTGATGAATATGGTGATCATATAGGAATCAAGATGTGGGGTTATGATCTTGAGCTTAAGTTGTGGGTGGTTAAGAGGATTTCTGGAAATCCAGAATACTACAGAAGCATACATGACTTCAACTCATGGACGAAAGTTGATCTCTCTGAACTCTCTAGGGCTCCCTTCCACAATCCTTCTCAAAGCCCTAGTGTTTTCAAATTCAAGCAGTTTTTAGATAAGCAGGTCAAAGATAACTTTCCTTCGATGAAGACTGCAAAAGCATTGGTAAGAAAAGACAAGCATGTCCTTGATCCTGAAACCAACCAACCAATAAAGATCATGTTATGGTCGGCTACTAATTTAGTGAAGGATATTCCAATCCCTCAACACTTCCAAGATGAATATCTTGATAACATGGAATTTTGGGCCTACGATGACGAAGTTGCAACCACTGCCATCAAGTTGAAAAACAGAGAAAAGGTTCTGAGGCTTATTAGTGCTAAGGATCTCCTCAGATTTAGAGAGAGAGAGAGAGAGAGAGAGAGAGAGAGACATTCATACCCTGGCTCGTCATCAAATCATATGCATAAAGGAGGTCATGGAGGCTGCTGCTAAGGAATTCACAGGAATGGTTGCCACGATCATCAATGAAAAGCTTTGGATGGGATTTATGGGAAAATCTGACTTGAAGCTATTCGAGAAACCAAGTGTTTGAAGACCACGCTCAAGCTAGCCACAAACCAAGGGGGAGATTGATAAGTTATTATATAGTGGTTTGGGCTAGGCATCTATCTTGTAATTGGTCTTATTAGGGTCTTGGTGTTAGTTGTGATTGTTGTAACTATTCTATGGTTGTGTGCGGCCGTACACCCTGTGTCCGGCCGCATATGCGTGTGTGGCTGTACACCCGTGTGTTGTTGGGGTGATATAAATAGTAGGTGTCTTTGTCAGTGTCAGGTGACATATGTGCGTGTTTCCCAAGGTGTATTTGATGTTTATGTGATATAAATGTGTGCTTTCTTGGTTTAATCATTCTTCTACTCACTTCTACACTCTGAATTGTTTGCAATATCATTTGATCACTGATTCAGATCCTAAATATGGGGACTTACACTTGTTGGTGAAAGAGACTAAAAATCTTGTGCTAAAGAGTTTGGAGGTTTAAGTCCTTTGGAAAGAAGGAAATAAAAGGTCAATATGAGATGTCAACCTATGAGCTTTGGAATAAATAAAAAAATCATATAATAAATATATAAATCATTAATTGAAAGACATAGACTTCATTTTGTAGCCTCTAGAATTAAAATATATAGTATCCAAAAAAAATTCTTAGAAAGTCACGAGATGAAGTTAGTCAATTTTTTATTGTGTAATCAAGTGAAACAAAAGAATAAATATACTAAGGAAAGTGAAAATTGGTATCTCAAAAAAAAATATCATTTAGGGATAGTATCAAAAACTTGGAAACTTAGCACAATAACCTTGAGGTGAGGAAATAATTGAAGCGTATAGTAAATAAGTTATGCAAAAATAATAGGTATCCTATCAAAAAGTTTACATTTTTAGATGAGAAGATTTGCTTAGAGTATTAGAAAGACCAGATTGCATAAATAATAGGTATCCTATAAAAAAGTTTACATTTTTAGATGAGAAGATTTGTTTAGAGTATTAGAAAGACCAGATTTATATTCTTGATCGTTGAACAAAAATGGACAATATTTTTTTATACATCTTTTTAGCATTAATAATTAATAATTTGTGAGAAATGTTTAAGTGAGGATAAATGGTTAAAGTTTTGCTTGAGGACAAGCAAAATACAAGTATTGGGTATTTTGATGTGTCCTAAAGTATACATATTTTATAATTACAGTAAGACAAAAGATGCTTAATGGCTTTATACTAATGTTTTACAGCTGAAAAAGACTAATTGATGAAATAAAAGCTAAAAAGGGGCAATTTTGGAGCATATTTTTGTGGAATATTGACCAAGGAAAATAGTGGGAACTTGGCATGGAGAAGATTTTAAAGAGAAATGCAAATATTAATAGGTTTCATTGTAAAATACTTGTCGCGCTGCGATTTAATTCATTCGTAAAAGGCTACAAACGAAGCCATAATTTCATCCAAAAGAGGGAGAGCATACAAGAATAGGAGAACATATCAAAAGAAAGAGAGGCACGTGAAAGAAACATCATTAGTTAGAAGATCTGACACAAGGAGTCTCAGAAGCGAGTATTTGTTTTTTTTTTTACATTATGGTTTACATTCATTTGCTTTCTGTTCATTTTTAGTCTTGTTATGGGCTAAGTTTCCACTACTTTTGTGTATAATGTAGATGATCTAACTTGATTATGATTAGATTCATTAAAAGGATATGAGAAGTGGTTTAATATATTATATTTTCTCAATTAAAGATGTATGAGTGTTAATATTGATATTTTTATGCCTATATAACTCAATCTGATTATTTGAGTGATTTCATATTTTGTTGCTTGAATCAAACTGTCTATGAACTTGTCCAATCTGGAAACTAAGTTAAGAGTGTAGGTAGAGGTGACTAGTGGAAAGATACATGCCTAGTTTAGACATATGAATGTTAATTTAATGTTCATGATTGTGTTATTGATTTAATAATTTGAATGGTGGCCACTGATCATGGGACCAATCATACCAATTATGTTTTTTATAATACGAATTAACAGAATGGATCTACGAAAGTTATCCCTACTAGTATATAACTTCGAACATTTGAATAAGGATATGGGATTGGAATTAATTAATTTAGGAATTGGTAAACTTCTTTATATAATTCTTATCTTTATTTATAAATTTTTTAGTTAACTATCTTTTCTATTGAGACAATTTTATTCCCCTTGATAGTCTCAGTTTGGGTTAGTTTGGTTTATAAATTTAAAACTAAATTTGTATTTTAAAGGTTTATTTTAATAAAATGTCTTCAACACATAAATAACTTTTTGTTAACCCACCATGAAGGCTTCCACAGCTATGGGAACATCCATGTTTTGGATCCAACGCTTCTCTTCAAAACCCACTTACATAATCACTAAGTGGTTCATCTATATCTTGAGTTACTATCACTGGTTAGTCATTCAAAACTCCTTCTACATGAAAAGTAGTTAATAAAAATTTAATGAGATGTGAAAAATAATTAAATGAATATGAAGGAAAGCTTGGTAGCAATTTCAAGGTAGATCCTATAAGGGTCGAACCAAAACCCGTACACAAACAAGCTTCTTTAACATGTAGTGGGATGATGGAATGATTTTCTTATGCTCTTTATGCTGGGAAATGTAGTTCCATCGTATGGATTCATGTTTTGTTTTTGGAAGCACTTTAGGATCTCTGTATCACCAAATCGGGGAACAAATATTGAGATCATGTGGCTCGCTAGATAATTTTAATATAGGTTGGATCATTGCAGGAACACTCAAGATCATATCCCTTAGTTGCTTGAGTTCATTATCCATTACAAGAATGATTCCAACATCTTGCGTCTATGAGGGTATATCAAAGATTTTTATAACATTTTCTAGAGTGGCATATCGAGCATTGGGTGTCACAGAATTTGTCATGAGTAGAGCTTTCATAGGGATGATGTCCCTTGCATGATATCCTGAAGGTCATCCGGTCTCAAAATTCAGGATCCTAGGGTGTAAGAGTGAAGATGTAGCTGTTGTAGTTTGAACATTATTTCTCAACTCATCATTAATTGGAAAATTGACTTAATATTAAAACTTGGAATTGTTGAAAATTGATACATTTTTTGCAGATTAAAAAGAAAATGCAAAAAATGATATTATGTTATTTTTGTTAAAAAAATGATTTAAGTTATTTTCACCAAATTCGTAAATGAGACGTTATGTTTCAATATATAGTTCAAGATATATGAATGTAAGAATGCAAAATGCAACACATGATGTTAACCAGGAAAGTCTTTACCACTCAAGATTCCCGACATAAAACCTCACGAGGTGACAAATGTTACACTGCCTTTGAGTTCTCATTATAATAAAATGATTACAAAAAAATACAGAGCTTTGAGAAAGAAAGTGTAGAGATAGTTATTTAAGTGAATTGTGTGTGTGAAGTGTTTTCAGCTTATATATATATATATATATATATATATATATATATATATATATATATATATATATATATATATATATATATATATATCAAGGTTGTAAAAAAACGTTAGACGTTAGCTAGTCGGTGGACTGGGGTTAAGTGATTAATCGGCTAGGCGGGGATTAATCGAGAGATTAATCGGGAACCATTAATTGCAAAATCAATGAATTTTCAAAAATTAAATATGACTAATATCATAATAAAGTTCATAAATACCACTGATATCATCATAATATATGTTAATATGATTAGTAGAATATTAATCATTCCTCAAATAATTTCTATTGATATAGAACTTCTTCAAAGTATTAAAATTTTATCATTTTCTACTGATTCACTCATTTTATAGGCAGAGATTAAACGCTAGGTGCCCTCTAATCGGTCAGGTAGCGCCTAGAGATTATTCGGAGATTAATCGATCTAGTCGGGATTTTAACAACAGTGATATATATATATATATATATATATATATATATATATATATATATATATATATATATATATATATATATATATATATATAGGTCAGTTCAATTGAGAAAATAAAAAATGTTGAGAACGGGAAAATCATTCTCAACCACTCATTTATTTTTGATGCAAAAGCCTCCATCGTACCGGCGGAAATGGAAAATGAATACATGTGTGTTTTCCAACAAAACATGTTTCCTTAAACTATGTCAATCATTACCTTAATATATACAAAAATATTCGTTAGTTACTTATGAATAAAAAGTATGATTAACTTTTTTTTATAGTTTAAGTATCATTCAAATATGAATATAACATATAACAAACCCTTTACAGTTTACATCAACTATCGTCACATGTTATATTAACATATGAATAAAATGTGTATTAGCATTCCTCATAAGTTATATTTATATACGAAGAACACATTTATCATAATTTTTTTACAATTTATTTGTTATTCATATATGAATAAGTAGTTCAAAATTTCAAAACACTAATTCTTTTATTAGCATAATACTAATTTATATATAAATAACAAATGAACATAACAAAATTTTGATAAATGATTTATTCATATATGAATATAATATATGACGACAACTAATACACATTTTATTTATATATAAATATAACATGTGACAAAAGATGATCTAAAAAATATACTTTAAGTTAGAAAATTTATTACGTGTTATATTTATATATAAACGATACTTAAACATTAAAAAACTTAAACATACGTTTTATTCATAAGTGAATAACGAATGTACTTTAATAAAAATCTAATCTTTTTTTATCCATTTATGAATAACCAGGGCTAAAAGTTAAAAAAAATTATTATATCTTAGAATTATGTCAATATGGATTTCTATTTATAGAGAATAAAAAATTATAAATTTTGATATATTTAAAATCATTTTTCGATAACAATAGTTTTCTAAAACTCAAAAAAAAAAACAAAAAAAATATGTTTTTATGTATAATAAGGTAATAATTAACATAATTTAATCAAACATTTTGGTTGGAAATACATATGTATCCTTTATCCATTTTTACCGCTACAATTAAATGTTTTGCAACAAAAGAAATAATCATCTCTCTCTCTCTCTCTCTCTCTCTCTCTCTCTCTATATATATATATATATATATATATATATATATATATATATATATATATATATATATATATATATATATATATATATATATATATATATATAACTCCTCAATACCCGACAGAGAATAATCATCTCCACATTTTGTTGTCTTTTTCTTTGGCTTGTGGCTTATTTCTCGTTCTCTTGAACAATAAAAACAAAGAACACTTACAAAGATATTCAATACATAAATATAGATGATAATTGTCAAGATGGAAGATTGTGACCAAGATCTTAGACAAACCAAGACATATGCTCATTATTAAGACAATAGAAAAATACTACATATAATTCGATGTTTTAGCATTTGGTGGTTTCCTCAATTTTCTTATTTTTTTCACTACATATAATGCCATGATTTGAAATTTATCTTACATGAAAAGTTTTATTGTAAACTAATGGTTCAGATAAGTTTTTAGTAAGACATTATCAGGGACACCTAAATTAATTTAGAGTCTCTAAGCAAACCAAAAAATTGAGACCCTTCAAATAAGCAAAAAGTTTTGAAATTGAGACCTTTAGTTTTATAAACCAGTGTTTTTACCAAGTTAAGCTTCAATTTGTCTTTATATCCCAAAATATATATATATATATATATATATATATATATATATATATATATATATATATATATATATATATATATATATATAATAGAATAAACTTTGAAAATGGGGGCTTTTAGAATTAGGAGCCTTAAGCCCTTGCTTAGTTTTTCATAATGTAGAGCCGGCCCAGGACATTACCAAAAAAACTTATAGAAAGTAGTTAATGATCAATAATATATCATAATAATAATGTCAACGCAAATAAGTATCAAAATTTGAATTTCAAACCTTGTAAAAAATATCATACGGTTTTATATCATCTAATATAGAATAAACTTTGAAAATGGGGGCCTTTAGAATTTAGAGCCTTAAGCCCTTGCTTAGTTTTTCATAATGTAGAGCCGGCCCAGGACATTACCAAAAAAACTTATAGAAAGTAGTTAATAATCAATAATATATCATAATAATAATGTCAACGCAAATAAGTATCAAAATTTGAATTTCAAACCTTGTAAAAAATATCATACGGTTTTATATCATCTAATATAGAATAAACTTTGAAAATGGGGGCCTTTAGAATTTAGAGCCTTGCTTAGTTTTTCATAATGTAGAGCCGGCCCAGGACATTACCAAAAAAACTTATAGAAAGTAGTTAATAATCAATAATATATCATAATAATAATGTCAACGCAAATAAGTATCAAAATTTGAATTTCAAACCTTGTAAAAAATATCATACGGTTTTATATCATCTAATATAGATCGCTGTAGTAACATCTTTGTTTAAAATAAGGTTATTAAATATATACATGTGGAATTATGGATGCATCATGTGAAGGTTAGTCCACAAGAAATCAATAATATAGTAATATACAACCTACGACTGCTATAGATATGGATAAACATCAACTAGTTGAAAGTCAACAAAGGGTGTATGATTTGGTCAAAGGTCATTGTTTAGGTGTTGTACATATAGGGTAGATATGAGACACAGATTTATGGTGTTCGTTACGTTTAATAGTTTAGTTTTTTCTCTATTCGTTCGTGAAATATTTTTCCTTTTCAATTACGTACGTTTCGACCTTAAACCCTACATTTTATATTTTACAATACGTTCTTTGACGTTTGTAACATAACAAATGTAATGTTTGGATTCATAAATGAAAAGAGATAATATATATATATATATATATATATATATATATATATATATATATATATATATATATATATATATATATATATATATATATATATATATTGGATTTGGTTTATACGAGACCGTTGTAGTCTTACATCATACATGGCCTCCTTCGACCTACCGTTTTCTGATTCCGACATGTCGTGACTTTATTACGAATAGAGCCACCCGAGACACATCGCAATGGCTTAAACTTCCATCAAACCAACCTGTTCACCACCATGGAATTCTGCCCTCGATGCCCTTGGCATATGGATGCCCCACATCCCATTTCACTGAAACAAAATCATGTATGAATTCTGATTCGGGTATCTATCCCAATCCAAATTGTTACTTCGCTCCTATCCCGAGATCCTCGAATCGGCATTTGCATAATGCACCATGACTTCCCGTCATCCTTTACTCGACCGATTAATAAATACCCTTAGCTGATTCCTTGAGACTTCCAGTCTCGCACCCAGTCCAACCACCAGGTTCTTATGAGATCCAATATCAGGGCTACCCAGTCGTAGCCCTACAGAAACATGCACCACTCGACCACAAGATCCTATATCACAAGGTCTCACCCTTAGCTCAGCAGTCTCTACCGGTTCCATCCTAATTTCACATAACCATCAGTGCTGGCCCCCGGATAACTGATCGGTCAATCACCTCTGGTCATGATCCTAACTAAGTTGTGGCTCCCCTACAACCCTGCAAACTAGCCTGCCCTAGTCCAAATCACCTAAAAGAATTAGTGAATGCTACGGCACCCCCGTAGTCTTACAACACTCTCTACTACTAGTGAATATTACGGCACCCCCGCAGTCTTACAACACTCTCTACTGCTAGTGAATGTTATAGCTCCCCCACAGTCTTACAACACTATACCCTAACTGAACATTAGTGAATGCTACAGCTCCCCTGTAGTCTTACATCACTTTCACCCTTGCTTCTACCCTAGATACCTGGACAGTTCTCCCCCACTTAGATTCAACTAAGTCCACTCGGCACATGAATATTGAAGGATTCACAATCCTCATTACGTTCCAATGTTCACCTTGCTGACGGTCGATGGTTACCAAAGCTAACACACCAAAAATATCCCTACCCAAACAACACACTTCCTGAAATCCAGCTAACATTTCTTGTATCCCAACAACATCAATGACTTCAAACGCTTAAAAGTGATATCACGCTCAAACCTTGGAGTCCAACGAACAGATAGTCTAACCAAAACCTCAACGACAACTCTCTATTCCCTCGGCAATATTGATGGCTCTTCCAAACATAAATACTAAGGCTACTGAAAACTAGTCATAACTCCCGCATTCGAGCCCTTGAACCACCCCCAAAAATTACTGGAGCAGGTGCACTCACAGCTCCTCCCTGACCGTCAGACAGTCGACCTCCTTGTCATCCACCTGAACACAACGAAGATATAATGGGCTTGCTCCCTATGGGCAATCCATGAAGACGTGGCCAAACCTACTACACCTGTAGCAACCCAGATCACTGAACAAATTCCGACAACGACTCGGAGAAATCACGGTACACCCGGAATCCGCTCAGCGAGATACATCCGTCTAAAGATCTCTCGAAGATTCCCCGACATGTTGAATGGCATCTAACAACCCCTGTTAACCCAGACAATAGTAGAAAACCGACCCGAGATCCAACTTATCACAATTCCCAAGCAATACAGATACCCGATATCCATCGGAAATGGCCGAAGATAGCATTGTTGGATAAGGTGTCTAAGTCCGTAACTATATTTGGTATGAACTTGACCCAACCCGGCATGGTCCATTTGGGTTGCACTTCACCTAACAATTTGCCTGGATATATTTTTGAGAATAAGATCTTTATGATGTATTTATTATAAGTTGTAATATATTAATAGGAATTCATATTATTTAATTAGCATTGATCAATCAGTAATTTGGAATTAATTTAGTGATCAAAAGGGGCTAATTAAATATGGACTCTTACATATACATGGATTGGGCTAAGATTTATTTAGGATGGGCTAAGAGTGTATGGAAGGCCATGGATCCTCCATGGAGCTTTTAACCCATACATCCAATGTAAATGAAAAGTCATGGGTATTAGGGTTTACATGCATGTAACCCTAATCCTCCATACCATATAAAGATGTCCTTGGCACTTAAAATGGGACTAGTGTGTGTGAGAACAAGGGTGGGCTGATTTATAAAGTGCATCATATTCTCTCAAAGCTTCCAACTTGTTTTTGGTTATTTGTGATTCCACTTAAGGCATCCACATTATTGGTTCTAGGCTCTATAGACTCTAAGCAATCAACCACAAGTATAGGTATGTTACTCTACTAAAGTTTTATATTACAAGTACCCCATAACATGCTAGTTAGGTTGAGAACCTTGGAAAATTAAATTTGCATGTATATTAGATAAAACATAGATCCAAGGTTTCTAGGGTTGCATGTACACCAAAGGAGTGTTAGAATGTTCAAAACTCATTAGTGGTATGAGAACCTAGGCTAGTTTTCTTTATACTTGACACAAAATGCTTGAAAAATCGGAAAATTGTTCACTATTAATGTAAACTCGTCGAGTCCATGGGGGGAATCGATGAGTCCATGTGTAAAATCATCCTACTCGTCGAGTAGGATCATGCACTCGACGAGTAAAAGGCCCTGTGTGCAGTTTTTCGAGTTTTACCGCTGGAAATAGACTAGACTCATTACTTTAAACTGTTTTGGACTTATAAAACCTGTTTTTGTTGTGGTAATGATTATGTTAATCCATTTTCAATGGTTATTATCAAAATTTCAAGTTTTATATGTGTTTATGATTATTGAAATTATTGATATGAGTGTTCATACACATGAGTTTTAGTAGATCATAGGAATTATTTGTAACTTGTTTGTTAGTGTAATTCTTGATCTAAATGCCTATTGATGGAGTCCATAATTTGTCCTCAAGCTATGGACTACCAAAAGTCACTTCTTTAAAAGAGTTATTAAAGAATCATAGGTTACATAAAATGAAGAGTCTTTATTTTAATAGACAATTAAACTCATAAGTTATAAAATTGAAAAGTCTTGAATAGTTTCAAAACTTGCCCTCAAGTTTTTGAATTTGTAAAGTCTCACACCTTAATGCTTTAATTCCAAATTGAACCTTAGAATTTTAAAAGTTTAAAATTCAACCCTTATATTGTTATTATATTAAAAGTTTAATTATATATATGTATAATCATAAGTCGGTGGTACCGTTAGTAGACCTCATTCATGAAGCCAGTCTATAAGGGGCTATATGATTACTGCCTATAAAATGGCAGTTTAATGGGTGTCGACTCTCACCCACCTCTTCCTTGACTGATGGAGGGTCGTTAGCCGAACGGGTAGGATAGGACCTTAATCCTCATTAAAAGTATAATGAAATCATAAAGTAACTAAAACTTTAAAAATTCCCAAACTTAGCTACTTTAGAAAAATGTGAAATAGGTGCTAATCCATGAAATTACACTTTGTACCTTACCAAGTCGTTAGTGGAGCGTGTGTGGTTAACCGACACACTAACAAGGACTAGTAAGAGTGACAAAGGGTAACTTAATGTTTATCATAGATCTGTGGAACGCTTGTGGTTAACCGGCATGTCGATTAGGTGATAATGTTAATAGTACCAAGTCAATTTGCATGGCTATTCACAACTTATTTGTGATCCTTGGCATCCCAGTCACAAACTTGAGATGGCACAATCGAGATTTAAACATGCCATTGAAACTTCAATGAATCTCAAAAGATCTAGGAGTTTCAATTAAAATTAAAACTTAATAATTATTCTGTTTTTCATGGTGGAAATTGGTAAATCGTCATTTACCTACTTTCAAATATTTTATAGCTTGGATTTCGGCATCCCACTTCCAAGTTATGAAATAGTTTGTTGTGTCCTAGCCTTTATGATTCATTTCAGTGACTTATTAAGGATTCTTTATCTAATCTAAATGTGTCTTTCTCTCTTTTCAGATGTCTTCCAACACTGCTACTGGCTCAAACCCTACAAGCTCCTTTCCCTCATGAACTTGTGTGGGAAAGTCACTTTTGATGGGTCTAATTTCAACGAATGGATTATGAACATCAAGATGATTACTCTCTACGTGGGGAAGGAGTGTGTCCTTGATAACGAATTAAGGGTTATTGATGAGTCGACTGCTACTCCTGAGGAGATTTTTGAGTACACTACCCATGAGAAAGATGTCACTAAGGTGCCTTGCATCATGTTGTCCATAATAAGTGTAGAACTCCATAAATCCTATGAAGATTTCTACCCTTTTGAGATGCACCAAAAATTGAATGAAATGTACCATTTGGGTGCTCGTCAGGAGAGGAATGAAATCATTTCCTCCATGATTACAGCTAGGATGAAGGATGGTGAACCCATCACTGGCCACTTGAAGAAAATGCAAAGGTTCATGGACCGGTTGTTAAATCTTAATGTGGACTTTCCTAAGGAGATGGAGATTGATATCATTTTCCATTCCTTACTTCAAAGTTATGATCGGTTTCGCATGACTTATAATATGAACAAAGAGGAAGTTATGCTTAGCAAACTTCAAGGAATTTTAAGGAACGTTGAAAGTGGCCTTAAAGGTAAATCAACTATTACTCCTACTCCTACTACAACCCTTGTTCTGACAATTTGGCAGGGAAAGGGGAAGAATAGGAAGACCCCTTCGAAGGGTACCAAGGGAAAGTCTCTTGATGGCTCCTCTTCAAGTGGAACCAAAAGTGGTTCCATTCCTCATTCTTCAAATCCAAAGGAAGCACAATGCTTCTACTGCCATGACAAGGGGCACTTGAAGCGAAGCTGCCCCAAGTACTTGCAAGATGTTACGGATGGGAAAGTAAAACCCACCCATGTAGGTATTTACACTATATTGTTTAATAACTCATCGGATACTAATTCTTGGGTTCTTGATATAGGTTGTGGTATTCACATTTGTACTACTTTGCAGGGACTAAGAAGAAGTGAAGAAGTGGATATCAGGAAGATAAATTTAATCATGGGAAATAGGAAAGCATCACCTGTGACCAAGATTGAAGTTTATTCTTTATTTATTAGTAATGGATTAACTTTAGATTTGAATAAATGTTGTTACTCGTCTGAAATGGAGAGAAATATTATTTCCTTTCATAGTTTGTACAAGAAAGGATTCACATTTTCATTTGATAATAAAGTTGGTGCTATTAATGCTTTTTATAATGATGTGTTTTATTTTAAAGCATTACCTTTTTATGGTGTATATCAAACTGTGTCGTTTGTAGACAACCTAGGAAATAAGGTATTACATATTGATTCTGCGATTAGCTTGGATAAAGCATCCTTGTGGCATTGTCGTCTTGGACATGTCAACAAGAAGCGCATAGACCAACTCTAAAAGGCTAGAGTTTTGGAATCATTTGACCTAAAGTCGGATGATAGTTGCGAGTCTTGTTTACATGGAAAAATGACAAGGTCACCCTTCACTGGTACTTGTGCTAGGGGTGAAGGTTTGTTGGACCTCATACACACATATGTGTGTGGACCCTTCAAAACTGCCACATGGGATGCTAACCGCTATTATGTGAGTTTTACTGATGATTACAACAGATATGGCTATATCTACTTAATCAAGCATAAGTCAGAAACCTTTGAAAAGTTCAAAGAGTTTAAGCAGGAAGTGGGGAATCAACTGGTCAGGAACTTCAAGATGTTCAGATCCGATCAGGGAGGAGAGTATCTTAGTATCGAGTTCCTTGACTATCTTAAGGAATCTGGAATTGTTTCACAATTGACACCTCCTAGGAAACCATAGCTGAATGGTGTGGCTGAGAGGCGCAATCGAACCTTGTTGGACATGGTTTGTTCCATGATGAGTCGAGCTTCGTTAACAATCTCATTCTTGGGGTATGCCTTAGAGATTGTCGCCCACATCCTTAATCTAGTCCCTACTAAAAAGGTTGCCAAAACACCTCATGAGATGTGGACTGGGAAAGTTCCCAATTTAGACCACACCAAGATTTGGGGTTGCAAGGCTTTCGTGAGGCGCGAGACTCACGACAAGCTCGAACCTCGAAGTGAGAGGTGTATTTTCATCGGTTACCCACAGAAATCCTTTGGTTACCTCTTCTACAAACCCAGTGAGAATGTGGTCTTTGTGGAAAGGAGATGAGTCTTTCGAGAGAGAGAATTTATAAGTCAAGGAAACAGTGGGAGGCAAAATTGACCTTGAAGAGATTCAGGAGTCAAGTGGTGAAGGAACCTCAAACACTAGCGATCAGCCTAAGGAGGAAACTCCTATTGAGCCGATAGACGAGTCTGTACCTCTGAGGAAACTCATATCAGTGCAGATGTTGATACATTTACCAGTGATAGTACATTGGTATATTTGGATAAACCTAATTACAAAAAGGAAGCCATTGCAGGCCCCGAGTCTGCCAAGTGGAAGGAGGCTATGGACAACGAGATTTAGTCCATGTATAACAACCAAGTTTGGAGCTTGGTTCACAATGTACCGGGTCGTAAGACAGTTCGGTGCAAATGGATGGGAAGGTACACACTTATAAAGCACGACTGGTGGTGAAGGGCTTTACTCAAACTCCGGGAGTTGACTATGATGGCACCTTCTCACCAGTAGCAATGATTAAATCTATTAGGGTCGTGCTAGCCATTGCTTCATTTCATGATTATGAAATATGGCAAATAGATGTTAAAGCTGCTTTCCTTAATGGAAAGTTTGTAGAGGATCTTTACATGGCCCAGCCAGAGGGTTTTGTCGATGAAAAGTACCTTAATAGAGTGTGTAAGCTTGAGAAATCCATTTATAGGTTGAAACACGCATCTCGCAGATGGAATCTTTGTTTCGATGAGAAAGTCAAAGAGTTTGGCTTTTCGAGGAGTGAGGATGAGTCCAATGTATATATTAGGGCTAGTGGGAGTATAGTTAGCTTTTTTGTAATGTATGTGGATGAGATACTACTCATAGGAAATGACATCCCAACTTTACAGGAGGTTAAGTCCTGGCTTGGGAAATGTTTCGCTATGAAGGACCTTGGAGAAGCTACCTATATCCTAGGGATAAGGATACTGAGAGACAGGAGTAAAAGACTAATTGGACTTAGTCAGATTACTAACCTGGATAAGGTGTTGAAAAGGTTCAACATGCAGAATTCCAAGAAAGGGGACTTACCGATCCAGCACAATGCCAAACTGAGTAAGACTCAGAGTCCGAGTATAGAGGCTGAGATAGCTGAGATGAGTCGATTACCATATGCTTCCGTTGTTGGCTCGATCATGTATGCTATGACTTGTACTCGCCCTGATGTGGCCTTTGCTTTGAGCATGGTCAGCAGATATCAGGGAAACCCTGGAAAGGCTCACTGGACTACGGTAAAGAACATTCTCAAGTACCTGTGGAGAACTAAGGATTGGTTCCTTACTCTCAGTGGGAGTGATGACTTGAGAGTAGTTGGGTATAGTGATGCTAGCTTTCAGACTGATAGGGATAATTTGTGCTCTCATTCAGGCTGGGTCTTTACCCTAAATAGAGGAGCAATTACTTGGAAAAGTTCCAAGCAGGAGACAATAGCTGATTCTTGTTGTTAATCAGAGTACATAGCAGCAAGTGAAGTGGAAAAGGAGGCGATATGGCTGAAGAACTTCATTGGAGACCTTGGAGTTATGCCAACTATACTGGAGCTTATGGAGATTTTCTATGACAACAATATTGCGGTTGCCTTAGCCAACAAACCAAGAGATCACGGTAGATCCAGACACAATGACAAAAATATCACTTCATAAGACACAAGATAGAAGAAGGACTCCTCGTGGCAAAGAGGGTATCATCAGAAGAGAACCCTGCAGATCCCCTCACGAAGGGAGTAACTAGGGTTAGGCATTTGCAGCATGCAAGGAGTATCGGGCTGAGGGACATTATTAGTTTTAATATTTAGATAGGTATTCTTTGAAACCTGTAAAATATAATTGACATTTGATGATTAAATAAAAGTTGTTGTTTATTTATGAGTAAGGTGTTACTATCTTGTGTTAATCGTTTACTATTGTTTCAATTTTGCATGTTTTGACTTCCGGAATAATTATATTATCCAATCTCTCCACAGTCAGTCATACTTTGGATGTATGTAATGAATTAAGACTATCATGAATTGGGGCTTGTAGATTTTTCTAAGGTGCATTAGACATAGCAATGGTTGCTGCAACATTCATGAGTACTCATAAGGTATGAGTATTGTATTAAACCCACTCTCACTTGTATCACTTCAGGGAATTTATCTCAAGTGATCATGAGACGGTAATATCATATAAATCTTAAAAACTAGAGATATGAGTTGTTGACTATGAGTTGGTTATCCATTGATTGTACGAAAACGCATTAGTAACTTGATGTCATAAAACGTGCTTTTGTGCATAATTCAGCAGGTAGTTAGTACAAGCATATGAGTCGAAGTTTATCTGCTCCTTCTAGAAATAAAAGTGACATATGGGCCCCTCGATGATTTGGTTTTGACTTATGTGTCGGGCCCGGTAAGAACCTAATTGATGTCTTCAGTTTGGTTCTATGTCAAACAAATCAGAGATCGAGAAACAAATTGTTGTACGATAAGTATGACATTGTTCCATGTATTTGTCAGGTTGATATCTTGAGAACAGAGGATTATATGATCACTTATCTAAAATGACGCTTCATAGTTCAACAGATTTTTAAAGAGCTACGATTGTTGGTTGGTTCCTGAAATTGTACTTGCAACTATAGTTATCAGACTTATCCAAGTGGGAGACTGTTGAATAAGGTGTCTAAGTCTGTAATTATATTTCGTATGAACTTGACCCGATCCGGCATGGTCCATTTGGGTTGCACTTCACCTAACAATTTATATGGATATATTTTTGAGAATAAGATATTTTTGATGTATTAATATATTATAATTTGTAATATATTAATACGAAATCATATTATTTAATTAGTATTGATCAAGAATTAATTTGGAATTAATTTATTGATCAAAAGGGGCTAATTAAATATGGACTCTTACATATATATATATATATATATATATATATATATATATATATATATATATATGTTTTGGGCTATGATTTATTTAGGATGGGCTAAGAGTGTATGGAAGTCATGGATGGTCCATGGAGCTTTTAACCCATGGACCCTATGTAAATGAAAAGTCATGGGTATTAGGGTTTACATCCATGTAACCCTAATCCTCCATACTATATAAAGATGTCCTTGGCACTTGAATTGGGATTAGTGTGTGAGAGAACAAGGGTGGGCCGGTTTCTAGAGTGCAACATATTATCTCAAAGCTTCCAACTTTTTTTTGTTTATTTGTGATTCCACATGAGGCATCCACATTATTGGTGCTGGGCTCTAAAGACTTCAACCAATCAACCACAAGTAAAGGTATGTTACTCTACTAAAGTTTTATATTACAAGTACCCCATAACATGCTAGTTAGGTTGAGAATCTTGGAAAATCCAATTTGCATGTATTTTAAGGAAAACATAGATCCAAGGTTTCTAGGGTTGCATGTACACCATAGGAGTGTTAGAATGCTCAAAACCCATCAAGCATATCCGCAAACATCTGAAGGAATCCTGAAGACCTCCTCCTGTGATACCTCGACCACCCTGAGAACATGATGTAATACCTCATTCCAATCCCAATGACAATCCAAACCCTTGGAACAAAAGTTTATTGTGCTAGCCTCTCAAAAACTGATCCAAACTCTTGGGTCTCCGCCCGAGAACCTTTAATAAATTCAGCTGACTTGACCCTCTCTCATTGAGGTTTTCCTAATCAATCTTCCATCCTCGACTCTAAGATCCATAACATTTAGGGTCTCCCACCCTCACACCCTCACCAGCTCAATCGCTAACTGCTGAAATACAGTAACTAGAGCCACCTCTGCTCTAAAGTGACTATAAACTATTCCCAAGACATAGTTTCAAATCCCAAAGCGCAATAAATCACACACTCAACCCTTTCCGCTTGATACAAGAAATCCCTGGTGAACTTGAAATCTTGGCAGTCCTTCCGCTAACTGGCTCACCACCGGAGCTGGGACCAAACCCTGGTCCCATCCGTGCATGCTCATCCTAATTCTACAAAGCAGCTATTCCCACGATCAAGGCATAACCAATAATTTTGCTTCCCATAAGCTTCTCAGATTCTCCAAGACTCTCACCGATTCGATTATGGATCCTGTGCTTTTAGTAGTATGGGCCTAATACTATCTTCCACACCTATCCATACTTTCCTCAGCAATCCTCCCGAATCCTCTAAGTCACTTACTCCACCTGTATACTAAATGCTTGCTAAACAGCAAGACGATCTATACTGTAGCACCTCCTAGGCTCCCCCTAGGTTCCCAACTTCACCTAATCTCCGCACTAAACTTACTAGAGCATATCCTGGGCTTTCCTAGGTTCCGAATCTCACCCAATCCTCAGTTGCTGAAAGATTCCCAGTAATGTCAACTAGCTACCTTATGAATATAGCCACATGTAACTGAGATCAGATAATCCTTCGAGTAACATGCTTAATCCTAGAACGGTTAGACTCATACGAGAGCTGCATAATAGGGCCAACTCCATCACTCTTAGATTATACGGCCTATGCCACATGTGACCTAGCATATTCACTTAGTAGCTAGCTCACATTGATAGAAGTCCCACAAAGCACAAAGAAAGCAGCATTCGGACAACGGAAAACTAACCAACATATTCCAGTCAAACAATTCTATATATACATCCAATTCACAATCAGGTGACTCATGTCACTAGTGTCAACCTGGGCTTACCCTAGGGTAATCTCCGACCCACAAACTATCATAAAACATTCGGCCCATATACCACAACCCATGTTGTCCACATCCACCATCACTGTCGGCTGCCTTATGCATGCAAATTATACACAGAACAGGATCTAATAGACTGTCACATAGAATCTACCCTAAGACCACAAGAAATAAGGTCAAATAAGCTATTCTAAGGCTATAAGATCCTAACGTATACAATTTTAAAAACCTACACATTGCAGTTACAAATACCAATTATCATTCCCATTCCAGCATGACATCCGATATCCTCATGGCTACAAGCACCACATATCAGGCCAACCTATTGCTGACTACTCATCACTAGCATGCAAGCCTACCAGCTCATACAACATATACAAGCATCTCCCCTAGCCCTAACTAGCATGCGATTCACGGATTCATAATCAAATCATAACAAATAACAAATGTGGGTATTATGGGGAAACTTACTTGATCTTGGCTGATTGCATGCACCAGTCCCTTTCTACTCTTAGAAATTCTTTACTTAAAACATTTTTCTTTTGAAAGCTTTACAGATCATCAGTCTATGTTCAGACATACCCGAAAGTATGTCTGAATCCCTCAAACCAAGGCTCTGATACCAACTTGTAACGACCCAAAAATCAAGGGTAAAATTTTCATTTTTAATATAGCTTAAAAATTGTTATGGTTTATTTCAAACATTTCAAATCATCATTAAGTAAAACATTTATCAGAGTTCATCCCAAAATCATTCATTGCGGAAATCATAGGTGTGTGCACTACGATCAATCCGATCCCTTCTTTCCAAATCAATTATACCTGAAACCAAAACTGTAAACCATAAGCACAAAGCTTAGTGAGTTCCCCAGAGCATACCCCACACAATCCACATAACCACATAATGTACATCAACTATGACAACTACATAAACCATAACAATCACATAAGCATGCGTATACATATATAAAGATGCCATGGAAACCCTCCAAGGTCTTATTCACATACTCACGTAAATCATATCTACTACACAACCCATGCGTATAAACATATAGGGAAGCCATGGAAACCCTCCAAGGTCTTACACCGGGTGCCACTGGAACCCCCACGTGGTCTTAGCCCACTACCATGGGAACCCCCACATGGTCTTATATCCAACTGCCATGGGAACCCCCACATGGTCTTAGCCTGGAACGCCATGGGAACCCCCACATGGTCTTATATCTCACTACCTCGGGAACCCCCCACCGTCTTCCATGCAAACAACAAAGAGTTAACTAGCACACCGCATATTATAGAATATCTAGCATACCACATATCACATAATAGTTAGCATACCACATAACATATATAACTAATTGCCATAGGAACCCCACGTGGTCTTAGTCTACTGCCTCGGGAACCTCTCGAGGTATTCCATGGAAATGCCATACTATCGTAACACATATCATAAAATGGGCTGGCCTTGGTGTCTTAGACCCATTCGTATGGTGAGGTCCCGCACGAATTCCTTAGTTGCTGCCCCACCAGCTTCCTGAGTTGTCACTACCAAAAAAATATACCCAATTAGCAATTGGGTCCCATACCATAATCCTTAATCCATGCATGGGGTAAAATGACCCTTCTACCTCTGGCCCAGTATGATCCAAAACTAAGGCGCAACTAAAAACAAAAGCCCAACACTACAATGCCCATAAAACCATCAATGACCCAAAACATATAACTTCTGATGGCCTACTAAAACCCAAAGACCCAAAGTCCATTGCTTGGCCAAAAACACACCAAGCCCATACTGATGAGTACGTCGAGCGTACTCTTCTGTACGCTAAGCATACTGGCTAAAAGGAGTTTATGATGCGCGTACCTTCGTGTATGACCATCATACTCCTTTGTTAAGCCACTTTTCCATTAAGTGCTTAATACTCTACTTTAGAAGCTATAGTTACAGATCCAAGTCCTCTTCAACGTCTTAAACCATAAAATTGCTTACTTGATGGCTTTGCATGACCCGCATAAGCTCAAACTCCAAAATAATAATCTACTTCCATGGAAATCGTCTTAAATCATGCATGAACCCATTAAGACCTCCAAGATGGCAACTTTATGCCTTAAGGACTCATTTAACACTAAGAGTGGAAACTCAGAGCCTAAGAATCGGATTTCAACCATAAAGATCCAAGCTTTATACCTTCATCAAGCTGAGAATGAGTCCCAAATTCCAGATCCACAAGCTCCTATATGATTCCGATCATTGCAACAAGTTCCACCTTCTTGAAATGCACCAAAAACCACCCAAAATGCACCCACAAAGCCCACAACACTCTTGGATGAAGCTACCACTCGAAATTAGGGTTTAAGGCTCTAAGAATGAAAGGGAGGCGAAACCCTCGAACTTAAGGCGCTTTAAATCGTGAGCCAACCCTAAAAATTAGTTTTTGGAGATCCTAGAAGTACGCTGGGCGTCGTCTTTAGCACCCGCGATTCGTTATCCAACACTACATTGGGCGTACCCTAGCTTACGTTGGGCGTACTCACTTGGATGCCACCTGGAATGCATGGGCTGATGAAGAGAATAATATTCTCTAAGATTGATAGATTCACACAGATATCAATAAGACAATAACAACTAATAGAAAATGATGAACACCACGATGAGTCAAACGAGTGTTGAATGATTAATCGGCTCCACCTTAGAAGAATTCAATGAGAATTGGTACTGTAGAGGTATGCTAGGGTTCCAGTAGAAGATGTGTAAAATAATTATCAATAAGCGTAATTAATATAATGCATGCATGCACTATATATATATATACTAAAACCTAATAACAAAATATGGTTGGACATGCCCAAACCGAGTATACAAATGGACCTAAGAGCTCAGTTCATTGACGCTACCTCTTAAACTCAACAATCTCCCCCTTTGCGTCAATTGGGGCAAGAGATCAAGTTGGTTGAGTAAGAGTGCTTTTCTTCACCATCTTGAATAACATCGGTATGATGGCAAGAAGAGTTTGGCGAAAAGAAATGTACCACTGAAGCGTATCCATAAAGTTCTTCTTATCATTATCACTGTTCTATTTACACCTGTGTATAATGTCAAGAATGTGCTCCAAACATGTAGAGGAAACAGGTGTTTATCGTCGAGAATGAACACAAATTTTTTACCTTCGCCTCTAGTGAACACGACGGTGTGATATTTTGAATCAATTTTGCCCATCCACATTATGTTCACATCACCAGTCTTCCCAATTGGTTTGATAGTTGGCTTCTTCCTTAAAACGTTTGCAATCTCCTGAACCATCTTAGCAACCTCAATGCTGTAAGAGGCTAACATTCTATTGATGTGATCAATAATCGACTGATACTGTTGTTGATCAGTTAGCAAAATGTTGTTGAGAACGATCCAATCAAGTGGATTCAGATTTGGTAGATCGGCCAATGAGATCATATGGACTTAATTGTATGATCCTCAAGTCACTTTGAATTTGACATTTAAAAACGAACCCGCAAGAGTCGGTTTCAATACCTTAACTGATATAATCTTTTGAGCACTCCACATCAGGTATTGTGGTTGAGAAATTCAAGATAGTAATTGATTAGATCTCGATCAACCTTCGAATCAGGAGAAGGAACATTGGCAATTGAATCGAAACAGTGAAATACAAAGGTTGTTTGGGTGATACGCATGTCAAATTGAGAATCATTTGTATTCTCACATTCAAAAGAAACGACTGGTTCAAGACAATGAGTGTTGGAGGACTCAATCTCTTCCTTGATCAATTTATGCAATGACCACAGTAGAAAAAGATCTTTTCTAAAAACAAAGGTGTCATGAGCAACTTTCTCTCTTTTTTCCCTTTCTTCTTCAGTTTCCTCTTCTTCAGTACTCTGACCCATAATACCCTTCGCTTTGTCCTTCACACTAGGACCCGAAGATTCATTACCCTTCAGTTTAATGGTGACTTTCAGAATTGTAGAAGCTTGTTTGGGAGGGTTTTGTGGATCTTCTCCCCCTTGTTGCAGAGTAATAATCAGATCCGTAACACCCTCAATTTGGCTCAAAATTTCAAGAGCAGGAAGTAACTTCTCAGTTAAGTGGTTTCGAACAGAGAGAGTTAGAACTGAATCATGGGCATTGACCTGATTGGAGAGAATGGCGAAGACATCAGAAACACAGCTTTTGATGACAGCTCTCTCCGTCTTTAGTGAATCAATCTCCTTATTCGTCTGGGATAGCTCAATGGACTGAACTTCAAGCAAAGTATTTTTGCGAGCAAGTTCATCCATAATTTTGTTCTCTATTCCAAGGTCAGCTTGAAGTTTGTCAATGCGAGTGGTGATAGAGGATAGAAGAGTGGTTTGATCGGCTTGAAGACTAGTTCTCACCAAATCAAATTTGTCTTTCTCAGCCTGAAGAGATTTGAAAAGCAACTCAACGGAAGTGTTAATCTTGTTGGAGTTAGTCTTTGTAGCTCCTTTAAGAGAATCCAGAAGAAGCTTGGCATCTGAAATTAATGTGGCTACGTCTTCTTATGCTTCCTTACATGACAAAGTGGAGGCATCCATAACCTTGGTTGCCTTCTGGATAGACTCATCATGATGTTTGAGGGATACTTCAATCAGGACTCGAACAACAGTATCCGAGTAAGTGGATGTGGAGGAAGAGGAAGAGGAAGCGAGCAACTTGTCAAGTTTTTCATTTAGATCTTTGAAGCCTCGCTTTGTAAGGGGAGCATCATCATCATCCTCACTTTGAACTCTATAAGGGTTGTAGTAATAAGATTCAAATTCAACATCTTCCCCACCAAGAACTGGGAAAGAGTCTGTGGAAGGAGATAGGGAAATGGGTTTGGAAGTGACAGGGGTTTCGGTTCCTGAGGTAGGTGCCCCCGTATCGGATACGTTGACACAAACCGGAGGTTCAAATGTGGTTGTTGTTGTTGAAGTTGCTTGAGTGAAGATCGGTGGAGGGAGAGGTGCAGTGGAGGTAGGTTGAGAAGAAGCAGGTGGTGGAAGTGGTGCAATGGAACTAGGTATTGTAGTATGAGACGGAGAAGGAGGAGTTGTTGGAATTGAGTCATTAGGTGGTACCTCAGGAGATGGAGAACGTGGAGGCGTATCTCCTCTCAGTGATTGTTTAAGGTGAGCATCTTCACCTTTGGCAGATTTCTCTTGATCGTGATCAGAAGGAACGTAATCAGAATCACTAGGCGAAGCTTCCTTCGGTTTCCTTGCCATATTCTTCAACTTTCACTTCTTTGGTGCAAAATGAGCTGCTTATTCGGCCTTACACTTTTTGGGCGTAGAGGCTTTGGAGGATTGACCTTCTTTCTCCTGCTTCTTTTGATCATGCTTCTTCCCATGGTTTGCTGGCCTGCCAACTTCATCAAGGGATTTCTGCATCTCGAGAGTGATGTCACACCCCGCTAAAGCGGAAACGCAAGATATGACAGTGATAACGGTTTCATTGCAAAAGATAAAGATACATCACCATAGCAGTATTTTAAAGTTTACAACCCATAGCTTAAAAAGAAACAAAGTACAAGTTTTTCCAAAACAATATTGTTCAAAATATAGCTTCATAATAGCTTCAACACGATGCAACATGCTCTATGATGATGAATCTTTATATCCACTTACTAATTATTTCCTGAAAAAGCATGTAAAACGAGCGTCAACTATGAAAATAGTTGGTGAGTTCACAAGTTTATAAAATCGAGCTTGAAATAAGGCTTTTCGTAAATACAAGTACATTGCTTTAATGTTAAACAAAGTTGATTGCTATTAATGAATACAAGTTTATTGCTATAACGAGAAACGAGTTTGTATGTGTATGAGCAAACAATGAGTCTCAACCAAACCTATGACTGAAGCCCTATCGAGATCTATGCTTATCGTTCCATAGATGAATATGGTATCATGCACTCCAGCGATTCGGGCGAGTGAGGAGTTGTCAATTCCTAATAGCGCTATCCATAATGACCATTGGCTCAAAGAGTTAATGGTTAGAGATAAAAGAAGGGCCTTAGTATGATAAGTTCTCATGTTCCGTGTTGCATAGACATACATAAGGAAACATAGCAATACAATAGCAATCATGTTTTATACAAATCAATTTAAATACAACATGCAAATTATAGTTTTTCTGGACATGCTTTTCCACCCCAAAACATAAAAACTGAAAATAGGGGAGTACGTGAATACTCACAATATTTCGAGTAGGTACAAGTGGTACTTCGGAATGCACCAACGTCTTACTACCGGGATCATACGACATCAAACACACACTAGTGAGTTTCCATGTCGAAATCTAATGCTAATATACTAAATTCTACATATAGAGAAATGCCAATTTATGTTTTAGTATTTGATTTTATATTAATTGGTTACATTTTTTCTGAAATAACGAAATTCTACAAGTCGTGCGATTAATTACAACTTTGGAATATAAAATTTTCAAATTTGAAGTCTTTATAACAACATAAATTCACGAAAAATAGCATTCAAAGGATAAAAGTTCTCAAACTTTTTATTTATCTGATATTACATAATACTAAGCTGGGAAAGATATAAAAATGGATTTCCAAGCCGTTTAATTATATTTTATGATTTTTGAGCATTTATTCCAATAAAAATTGATATAAATATAAAACAGTTTCCAAAATTACCCAAACTTTTTTTAACTGTTATTGTACATAAATATGCTGATAAAAATATAAAAGATATTTTTCAGTGGGTATTTCTATTTTTCCTTGTTTTATTCCTTTAAATAATCATTAATTGAAGAAATAATATTAAACAGTTAAAATAAATTACCAAAAATTTTTGTAACATCATTTACAGTATAAATAACCTGGGAAAAATATCAAAAGTGGTTTTCGTAATGTATAATCTGGTTTTGGGTATTTATGTGTATTTAAGTGTAATTAACTTTAGAAAATAAGAGAAAAATAGTTTACAGTAGAGAAAAATCCTCAAAATTTTTATGTAACCTCATACTGTACAATATGATGTTCTGGTAAATGTTCATGAATTTTGGATAATCAGAACTACTTTTCCCATTTTAAAACCATTATAATTACCAAAAATCTGGACAAATAGCAAGGCATAATGAAAAATGTTGAAATTATTTTTCTCAGTCACCCATCACTGGTACGATATGCGAAAATTGTTAGATAAAATTTTCACACTTTCTAAAGTGGTTTTGTGATTTATTATATCTTAACAAAAAGATAATCGGAAATCATACCAAACAGCAACAAAAATTGATGAAATTTTGTGAGGAGTCATTATCCACCATAAGATTCATCCATGAATTTGTTCCGGATTTATTGACCTCTGGAAGTATTTTATGTGACTTATGCCCTTGGTTTCTAGCAATAATTTTAATAAATCAAAGAAATAATAAAAACTTTTGGTATTTTACAGATTATCACATGCATGTGAGGGCTTTCAAAAGGAAAAATGTTCAAAATTTATTCAGATGGGAAATAGGGGTAATGAACCCAAACAAGTTAAGAAATGTTGCATGCAATGGTGCATGAGATGTAAATGTGGCTGAAGTTCATGAATTTGTGTAGCCCATTTAGTGGGGTTTTAAGCCACTAAATTTCAGCCATCATTCACTGGATATGTTAAGTTTCTAAATTATTTTTCCTCAGATTTATGGTTGGGTTTAAGGCCATTGATCATGCAAGGCAAAAATGGTGATCACAGAAAAAGAGCTGTTTGCGCAACTATTTTGTAAAAATTGCCAAAAATCGGATATTTAATATTTTACAGTGAGACCAGTTGGGTTTGAAAGTTAACTCATGGAAATATCCAATACAAAAAGAATATCATGATTTGGTTAAGTTATGACCGAGATATGGTCGTTCAAATCTGAATAAAGTAATCTGGCAGATTGCATGTTTGCTTTGAGTGCATTCTTAGGACATTTTGACAAGAACATCATGCATGCCTTTGTTAAGGTCCGATTTCTAGCACATGCATTGAGTGAATGAGCATCCAAGATTTAATAGAAATGTTTTAAATGCTTTTGATCATGCAAGAACACAAAAGAAATGGAGAAGAAGATGTAATACTTGTTTTTTGAAGTCACATGAACATATGTGCATCATTTTCACTCCTTGCATGGGTTTGATCCCGGATTTTCACCATTTCAAACACATGCATTGTGTTATGGTGAGAATCTACAAACCAAAAGGGAAAAATAAAGATTTCTAGCCATGGAAAGACATAGAATCCGAAAAGAAGAGAAAACTAAGAAGAAAAGGAAGTAGAATCATGAAACTATGGGAGAAGATGTTGTTGTTTACCTTGGTTTTGATCTTGAGGGAAGTAAGAACACTTCAAGGTCTTCTAAATCTTGAAATTTGGCAGAGGAATGGGGAGAATTTCGTGAGTTAGAGAGAGAAAGGAAGAGAGTTTGTGTGTGTTAGGAGGGTGGAGTGTGAGGGAGTGAAGAGAGAAGAGGTAGAGTGAGGGAGAAGTTCTAATGATTGAGTTTTGGGAAGAGGGAGCATGGGGAGAGGGGAGATGGCCGGTTTTTGAGTGGATTAGGAGCCCTCTCTCTCCAAAAATTCAAATTAATAATTTCCCTCTTCATTTTTTATGAAAATCTAATTTTTATAAAAGTGATTCTTTAAGCAATTTTTGATTTATTTAAAAATCTTGTTTTTAACTAATTAATTATGATTAATGCATGTTAATTTATATTTCTATTTCATTGATATAATCCATAATTTGATTAATAAAATTTGATATTTGGAAGTTTATAGTCAAATTTTATAAAGTTTTTAAGATTTATAATTTATAAGTTTGGATTTTGGGCTCTTTGGGGTTTTTGGAATATTGTTTGATGTTCATCATCATAATGAAGTATAATTAGAATATTATAATTTATTTTTAGGGTTTTATACCCTTTTTCAATTATAACAAAGCTTGAAAGTTTCATTCAAATTATCGCATTGGAATTTCCTATTGTAGTTAAGCAACTTACTAGAATCGTAAGTGTCAAGTATATTAGTCCTAGATCTTAGTTGGATCCTAGTTTGTGCAAGATTTTGACCTAATCTATACTACTAGGCCATGGCATGTTGTGCATGAATGGTTTTTATAAAGATGCATGAGTCCGAGAATGACCTGAATTTGACAGTTGTCACAAGTGAGTTGTCTCGGTCCTGAAGAAGGAAGCTTTTTGTATTCCCTGATGCCCTTGATTTTGGCAGAGACACACCGATACATTGATTCGGGAATGGAACCAACAAAAAAGAATTTGGTAGGATCTAAGACAATGATCTTGGTGGTGTGGAAGGTGCTAATTGATGATCTCAATGCATCAGCCATGATAGGAACATTAGACTTCTCAATGGCCCATTGAGTGAGAAGGGTCCAAAACCTGCCACAGGAGATTTCAGAGTGTCGAGAAGAGGAACAGAGGCTTTGTACCAGTTGTGACCATAAAATGGATCCATAGTCCATGAACGCCTTGCTAGGCCCATCTGACCCAACAACCCATTCAGCAAATGCCTTGAAAAGAAGGGTAAATAATTTGTTCCACTGTGATGGAAGGCAAGATTTCTTGAACTTGGTCACCGTTGTAAGAAGCTCAGTATACCCCATATAATAAAATATTGTGAAAAGCCGAGTTGTAGAAATGGATTCAGGATTAACCAAGGAAGCATCAGAAGCTAGCCCTAACAGGGAGCAAAATCATACTCTGGAGACGGAAGTTTTGTGATTGAAAATCTCAAAGAAAATGTGTTCCTTACTTTTTTCATAAGAAGCGGTTGTATAGACTTGAGACAGCAAAGACATCAGAACTGATTCCAACTGGGTCAAAGCGATCATGAGTGGTGAATATTTGAGGCATTCAACTACTTGGAGCATATAGGAATCATAAAGAAAAGGATTCAGATCGATAAACAGATTCTGGTTGGGCTTGATGGACAAGAGAGAGGAAGAGGCAGTTTGTTCATGAACGGATGAAGATTAATCCATTGTTTCAGGTGTGTAGAAGAAAATGAATAGTAGAAATTCGCCGTTGTGTTCTTAAGAGAGTTTGGAAGTGGTAGAGTGGTATAAGGGGTGTGAGAAGACCTTATATACCATATATATGAGAGAGAAAGAATATGTAGTAATGATGATACGATCTTCTGAATCAGCGCCTGAAAAAGCGCGATTTGACAGCCATGTTTCCCAAGGAAGACGTCATCAAGCGTGAGGTTAGGAACCGTTTCAAATTCATGCGCCCATTGCAAATCTTATCCAATGGATCGGTTTCAAATCATATCTTGTTACCGCCTTTTTAACTTCGAAAACTTTTCAAATTCCTTTTCAAACTATGACAAATGCTTTCGCTTCATATAACGTTAGCAATGTCCGCGCCTTACCATAGTGTACCACCATAGCATTTACAACCGAAGCATCAAATCTGAAAAATTGCCATTAGTACCACGAACAAGAATTGGGAAAATCATAAAGATCTTTGTGCAAGAGTGTTCCAAGAGAAAAGAAATAAAGCAAAGTAATTAATGGTTTTAAGTGATGTTTTTTTAGACACGAAACTATGGATACCGGGCACGAATCGCTTCCTTCAAAGTCAAGAGAGACTTAGAAGTGTCTGTGTGGTTTCCCGTTGAAATACGATCAAATGTTTATTAAGAAACATTGAAAGGCATCTTTTCAAATTTAATCTATATGGGGTGGCTTAGCCTCAACCGAACTTTAGTACTTGACATAAGACCGAAAGTTCGATGAAGTACTTGTGAGACCAGTGTAGCCTATTAAACAAGTAGATTAGATAATATATTCAGTGACTTGGTGATATTTATGTTGAAATCTTAAAAAAACTAAAAACTGGATCTTTTGGGAAGAAAAGTCTTGGTGTTAGACAAATTCATAAAGATCACACAAGAATAAAAAGATTTCAAGGTACAGACCATCAAAGTGGTTTCGTTAATTCATGGGTGAAAACTAGAACTTTGAAGTGTTCACCGTCAATTCGTTTAAGGCACTGGATTTTGGGTCTCACTTAGCACATGGTGAAAGGAAACTAAGATCACAATGACAAATGTTGTGTAACCATCAACCTCATTGGTAAATACTGAGAGTTTCAAGGGTTACGATTATGAACCAATATGAGATCGAGAAATAAGAATAGGTGGTTAAAGAACCGAGAGTACCTCTGCTATTAAAGACGGACCAAGCAGATAACTCTTAACTCAATTTGAGAAGAGTAAGGTAGCTCATGAATTGAGTTATTTTATCAGCCTAATTGGGAATAACGATTTCTATATATTGAATCAGTAAGGCTTCACTCAAACTCTTGGAGGCTCCGGTCGACATGCAGCAGCTTGCTTCTAGGGACACTTAGCTAGTACATAGATAAAGAGTGTTATACCTGCCCCGGCTCCATCACGCAAGTGCATCTGTGATACTGAAGTATAATATTTTGGAATTTTTGAACTATTCGAGAAAAGAAAAGAAAATAATTAAACTAAGTAAAAAGAAAATGTTTTTGTTGATTTTATTAATTCTGAAAAAGAAGAAAAAACAGAAAAGAAAAATATATTTGGATTTTGGAAATTTATTGAAGACATAAAGAAGAGTAAGCAAAAGATATACATAGTATACAAATGATATGTAAGTTCCAAACCATAAGATGAAACAATCGCTCGCTTTGAAAAATTATAAGAGGCGGAATAGACCAAGCCTTCGGTTCATTTCGATTCCCGAAGAATCAGGAGTCGAGATAGACCGAGCGTTCGGGTCTTTTCGGTTGTTAGAGAATTTTAAGAAACCGAAAGCAAAAGTTATAATTAATGAAATGAGTATGGTTTTGGAACTGATTTAGCTTCCATCATACCTATTCCTTGTACTATTTTATTAAACGATGCTTCAGGTAAAGCCTTAGTAAAGATGTAAGCCAATTGATAAGAGGACCGAACGAAGTGAATTTCAACATTCCCATCTTCTACGTGATCCTTGATGAATTGATATCTCAGTGCTATGTGTTTTGTCTTGGAATGCTGCACTGGATTATGACAAATCCTAATGGAGCTTTTAGAATCGCAATAAAGAGGAATCTTCTTCATATTCAGACCATAATCTCTTAATTGGCTTTGGATCCAAATGATCGGGGAAGTGCAAGATGCTGCAACAATATATTCAACTTCGGATGTAGAGAGTGAAACACATGTTTGTTTCCTAGACTGCCAGCTGACGAGTTTACCATCTAGGAATTGACATCCGCCTGTAGTGCTCTTTCGGTCCAAACCGCATCCTCCAAGATCAGCATCAGAGAATGCTTGAATGAAAAATCCAGATTTGGTAGGATACCGCAGACCGAGAGATGAGGTTCGCTTCAAATATCTGAAGATGTTCTTAACAACCACAATATGAGGTTCGCGTGGATTAACTTGAAACCTGGCACAATAACAAACAGAAAACATAATATCTGGTCTACTAGCTGTTAGATACATTAAAGACCCTATCATTTGCCGATAGAGGGTCATATCAATAGTTGGTTTCTCCAAAGATGGTGTTAACTTCGTTCCAAATGTCATAGGAACCTTTACTTTGGAATCTCCCATCATGCCAAACTTAGCCAATAGGGTCTTCGTGTAAGCCTCCTGATTGATAAATATACCTTCGGGTCCCTGTCTAATATTCAAACCAAGGAAAAAGTTAATTTGACCCATGGAGCTCATCTCAGACTTAGTCTCCATAAAATTCCTAAATTCAGCTGTTAGGTTAGGATTCGTGGAACCGAAGATGACGTTATCGATGTAAATTAGGACGATCATTAAGTGGTCACCCTCTTTCTTGCAAAATAAGGTTGGGTCAACTGAATCCTTGTTTAAACTTGGATATTTTTAGAAATCGAGTAAGGGTTTCATACCAGGCTTTAGGGGCTTGCTTCAAACCATAGACAGCTTTATCCAGAATATAGCAATGATCAGGATACCTTTCGTTCACGAAACCCGATGGTTGCTCAACATATATAGTCTCCTCTATTTCTCCATTCAGGAAGGCACACTTGACATCCATTTGAAATACTTCAAAGTTTTTGTGTGTAGCATATGCCATAAAGATTCGCACTGATTCTAACCTTGCTACAAGAGCGAAGGTTTCTTCATAGTCTATACCTTCTTCCTAACAATATCCCTTCACAACTAACCTTACTTTAATATGAATCACATTCCCTTCTTTGTCCATTTTGTTTCTAAAAACCCATTTTAGACCAACTACAAATGCATCCTTTGGTGTGGGAATTAATCTCCAAACTCGATTTCGCTCAAACAGATGGAGTTCGTCTTGCATTTACTATATCCAATCGGAGTGATCGAGTGTAATATTAACCGTTTTCGGTTCTATTTTCGAGACGAACGAATTAAACATGAAAAATTATACTTAAGAGAACAGAGCGGTTTGCTTCGCTTTTATTTGAGACCGAGTAAGAAGTCCCTCAGATGATTCACCAATTACTTGAGTTTTGGGATGATCTCTTGTCCATTTCGTGAGAGGATGGTCATTTGGATCATAGGCAGGATCCAATTCGGCATTTATTTTCACTTCCAATTCTGATTGAGTATCCAAATCATCATTCTTATTATGATTCTCCCCCTCGAATGATTAGATGGTTTCTACATCAGGTTCAGAATGCTCCCCCTCGAATGGAACTTCATGGGTCTTTGCTGGTGATGGATTTTCTCCCTGGAAATACAAATTAGAGTTATTTGATGTGGATGAACCCTCCCCCTGGAATATGGAAATTTCTTTTCGAGGTTCTCTTGGACTTAGTTGTTCGTTTGGTCCTTGATGTTCACTTTCCATTTCTTTTGCTGCTTCATCAATAATTTTCTTCAAGTTGTCGATCTTCTTGTCAGCTACCTTTGTCTCATAATGAATTTCTCTCTCTGGTTCATCAAAGAGCAACATGCATTCTTCAAATAGATTGGAAGTTGGAACCGAGACTTGACCTAATTTTGGAAAGATTTCCTCCATTGGTCCTTTACTTGATTGAAGTTTCTTCACGTAATCATCATCAAAGGTGACATTGTAGGTTTCTTCAATTTTATTTAGACGTTTATTCAGAACACTATATGCCTTTGAAGTTAGCGAGTAACCAATAAAAATCCCTTCATCTTCCTTTACATCGAACTTGTTTCGGTTCTATTTGGAGTTGAAAATAAAGCACCTTGAACCGAACACATGGAAGAACTTGACATTTGGTTTTCGATTATTCAAGATTTCGTATGGAGCGATGGAAAATCGCTTATTGAGGAAGGATCGATTCTGGGTGTAGCAGGCAGCAACTATTACATCAGCCCAAAAACACAAAGGTAATAGGACGAAGCTGAGCATGGTTCGGGCTGCTTCACACAAAGAGCGGTTTCGCCTTTCAACTATGTCATTCTGTTGTGGAGTGTATGGAGCAGAGAAGTTGTGAGATAATCCCTTATCTACAAGAAAATTCTTCGAACTCTTGGTTTTTGAATTCCAACCCGTTGTGACTTCGGACATTTCTAACCACGTTTCTCAGTTGAAGTTCCACTTTCTTTATAAATGATTTGACCTTTGGAGTTGCCTCTAATTTCTGTTTAAGAAATTAAACCCAGGTGAAACGTGAAAAGTCATCAACAATTACTAAAATGTACTTACTACAACCGATGCTTTCGATTGCTGAAGGACCACACAAGTCGATGTGTGGAAGTTCAAGTGGTTTGATGATCTTTGTGTTAACACATGTGGGATGACACTTTCGGCTTTGCTTTCCCATATCGCATGCAGCGCACAAGTGTTCTTTATCAAATTTGAGAAGTGGAAGTCCTCGTACATGATCACCGATAACCAACTTATTGATATCCTTAAAGTTGAGGTGTGAGAGCCTTCGGTGCCATAGCCAACTTACATCAGAGTGTTCTTTCGTTAAAAGGCATACAACTGGCTTTCCTCAAATTGGGTCAAGATTTAGAGGATACATTTCTCCTTTTCGCATGAATTTTAACAGGACAATCTTCGTCTTCTTTTCAACAGTCTCCGAACCTTCATCATCGAACGAAACCTTCAATCCAGTTCCCATAACCAGTTAAGAGACACTGATGAGATTTTTCTACAATCCCTATACATATGCTACCTTCTGGATTAGGAATTCATCGTTTGTGATCATTCTGTAGCCTTTGATCGTGCTATATGAATTATTCCCATATTTGACACATCCACCATCCTTAAGGGCCTGAAACTCCCTTAGCTCTTCCCTCCTTCCTGTCATGTGACGTGAGTATCCACTATCAAAGTACTATTTGTTGTTGAACTGCTCGTCACTTATAACCTGCAAAAATTAAGCAGATTTAGGAACCCAATGTTTCTTGGGTCCTTAAGAGCCTTTTACAGGATACGGAATTGAAACAGAAAGATTAACCAAATATGTTCTTTTTATTAAAGTGGTTTCATCTTTTCTTTTGATGGTAAAAAACTTGATTTTGTTGTTTTCTTGTTTTGGTTTATTTGAATCAGAATTTTTATTTGTGTTTTGATTCTCATTTAAACTAGTCTTTAGATTCCTATGGTTAGCTGACGTCTTCTTGGCATGAACTTCAGAGTGCGAGACTAGCTTTCCCTTTCCTTTCATATCCTTGACTGGGTTCGGCTTTGGTTGTTGATGAGGATGACGGAGTTTAGGACCGAAACTGGTCTTTCGGTTCTTATCATTGCTTGATTCGGCATCAAAACTATTTCTTTGGCTCGTTTGACTGCAAGACTGGAAGTGAGTGCATGGACCTTTGTGTGTTTGAGGGCTTACTTTCACCTGTGGATTCGATACCTTGTGAACGTGATTAGCATTTTGAGAATTCCAAAACTGCTTTCTTTCTTTGAGATTCTTCTGGTACCTTCTATTCCTTTGACGTGTTCGCTCAGTAAGTTGTTTTTGAGATTTGTGAATGTTTGCTTTTGATTTCGGTTTATCTTCACGAGCTTCGCTTGGAGATGATTCTCTTGATGTCTTTACCGGTTCGCCTTGAATTTCTTTAGCACCGCTTGTGCTTGGATTATCAAAGCTTGAAGGCTTGTTATGAGGTTCAGCCACATATCTACCCTTGACTCTGCATGAGGTTTGCTCCGACAGACCTACTGTTTCGTCTGCATTATCAATGAGAGCTGACCAGAAAAAATTATCACACCCATCAGTGCTGTCTTCATCTACCAAAGAAGTTATCTCAACTATTTGCTTCTTGTTAACTCCAGTGGTGGCATATACATGATTCGGTACTGTTTTCAACTTTTTATATACAACCGCCTTTTCTTTAAAGACTTTGGACTTGTCCTTGGACATACGAGCGAACTCAACTGAGTTTTCAGATATGAGTGGTTTTCCCGGTTTGGGTTCGCTTTTGAGGAATTCAAAGCAGTCAACCTCATCCTCTATAGAAATTTCACTCATATCACTGTCCTCAACAAACTCAGAAGAATTTTCCACATTGATCTTATTTTCTGAACTTAATTTGGTACTCAATGAGTCAAATTTGTGCATGGTTTCGGTCTTTATTTTCAATTTGTCATTTTTGTCCAATAAATTCCTAACCATATCCTTATGGTCTTTGGACTTAATAAAAGACTAAATTTTGTCTAGACACATCCTGTAAGCATCTGAAACCTCATCTGATGATATAATGGATTCACAATTATAGCAATCAACGTCTAATTCATCCTCCTTAATTCATGAAAGCGAAAAATCATTTTGTGAACCTTTTTGCCAATATCACAATTCAAATGTAACTGAGTAATATTAGTGTAAAGACGTTTAGAAATCAAACAAAAAATGTTCCCTTGTTTTAAAAACTTCAAGTTGTCACGTTGCAAATATATCAACACATCTGTCGTTCTAACTAAGACTAACTCCATCTTCTCTATCCATATCCTTCGCTCCTTACCCTTGGATGTCACCCTTCTAATTTGATCGGTTAGGTTAGCATTTGTAAGGCGTGTTTGCGTTAGACTTCAACTTAAACTATAAAAGTTGAATTTCAATTCATTTAATTCCTTTTCATAGTTTGTTTCAAGTATTTTAAGTGATTCGAGAATGGATTTAACCTTCTTGATCAATTGATTGGAATCGTTGATCCTTTTGCTCACAGGTTTGGCAGAAAAACACTTATCTTCTCTCTGATTCGCCTCGTCATACTCGCCTTCGGTTGTGTAGCCCCTCATTTGTGACACTCCAGATGTCACCATCAAGCATCTCCCAACAAACTCAGTAGTATCTTCTTTCGCCACAAATGCCTTGCCATGCGTGGGTTTACGTACTTCTTCATCTTCAGAGTCTGTAGACCAGACCTCTACGCCACCAAACTCATCATTAACAACATTCTCCTGCACAATCAAAGCATTCATAGAATTGTTAGAGGCTTTCTTCTTCTTTATCTCCTCCAACTTGCACATATGGTATGCTTCATCATCTTCACCCTCCTTCTTCTCCGATAGATTTCTTAATGTGCAATATTTGGCAAAGTGGTTTTTGCCATGGCAGAAGTTGCAATCGTATCCAGAGTCTCCTACCAGTTTTCTCTCCTTCTTCTCTTCTTCTTTCTGAGGATTTTTTTTGATCTCCTTTTTGGCCTTTTCTGAGCTATATCTTCCCTGCCAGTTTCGGTTCTTGGCAACAGGGAACTTTTTGCGAGCAAACCGCTTCGGGTTGGAAACCATCATTTCATACTCTTCGCTTGTCAAATCACATTCTGATATTTCTGACTCTTCTTCATCTTCTGCCACATTCTTCACCTTAGAGAGAAGGGCTAAGGATCCCATACTAGACACCACTTTATCTTCCTTTGTCACAACACTTTCATGAGACTTGAGAATACCCACCATCTTTGCCAATTAATAGGTTTTAAACTGCTCGTGAGCTTTCACATTTGATACCACAACCATCTATTCGGGTCTTAAACCATTCAGAAATGTGACCTTCTGTTCGATCACTTCTCTTCTAATATCGTGCTTGATCATCTTGCTCAAAAGATGGTTGAAATGATCGAATACCTAAATAAGTTTTTCATCTGGCGTTTGTTGGAAAGCACCAAACTCAGAGAGCAATAGAGTTTGGATAGAATGTTCTAGGTCCTCATCAGTGGAATACAACTCTTTAAGTCTATCCCAGATCTCTATTGTCGTGGTGCATGGACTTAGCAAATGAAAAGTATCGGACTGTAAAGCAAATTTGATCATTCTCATGGCTTTAACATGAAGGGTTTTGAGCATTCTAACACTCCTAAGGTTCATAATCATATCTAGCAAACATGGTGAACCTTTACAACATAAAGTAAGCTAGAACAACATACCTTGTAGTAGTTTGGATTCCTTCAAAACCTTGTTAGCCTAGCACCCCAAGTGTGATGCCTCAAATGTCTCACACAACACCAAATGCCTTTGGAATGACTTGAGAGAAATGTCACACACAACACCAAATGCCTTAAGTGGACGATTTTGGTGAGCATGATGATCCTTATATAGTGTGTTACGATTAGGGTTACACCATGTAAACCCAAATTCTCATGACCTTTCATTTCCATGACCCATGGGTTCTATAACCACCATGGAGCATCCATCGAGCATCCTATGGGTTTTAGCCCAACTTGATAATCCATGGAGCGTTATCCCACTATACAAGTATGATTGATTTACACAATCAACCAATATATTTAATTAGTCACCTTTTTGATCACTTAATTAATTCTAAATTAATTCTTGCTCAATACTAATTAAATAATATTATTAATATATTAGAACTTATAATATATTAATACATCATAAGTGTTATTTCTCTCATTTTATTCTATGCAAATGCATGATGCCATGCAACCCAAATGGACCATGCCAAACCGGGTCAAGTACATACCAGAAATACTTATAGACTAAGACACCTTATCCAACAGTCTCCCACTTGGATATGTCTAATAACTATAACTGCAAGTATGACTTCAGGAACCGATCATCAATCATAGCTCTTTCAAGGTCTCTCAGAACTGAGATGATAATGATATGCCATTCAAGATAAGTGATCATATAATCCTCCGGACAAATACATGGAACAATGTCCCGGGCACGGTACATTGGTCAAAACAAAATCATCGAGGGGCCCATATATCGCTTCTAATCCAAGAAGGAACAGATAAACTTTGACTCATATGCTTGTTCTACTACTTGTTGAATCACACACAAAAGCACGTTTTATAACATCGAGTTACCAATGCATTTTTATACAATCAATGTATAACAAACTTATTGGCAACAAGTCATATATCTAGATTTGAAGACTTACATGATATTACCGTCTCACAATCACTCGAGATAAATTCCATGAAGTGATACCAGTGAGCGTGGGTTGAGTCCAATACTTAGAACTTATGAGCACTCATGAGTGTTATAGCCATGTCCAACATCTTAGACCTCTACAACCAACTCATGACAGTCTTGATTCATACCTACTTCCAACATATGACCGACTGTGGAGAATTTGAATAATATGTAATACATAACATAAATATTCTGGAAGTCAAAACATGCAAAATAAATATAGTAAACGATTGACAAAAGATGTCACACCCCAAAACCGAAACGGCGGAAACGTTCGGTGGTGGAGGACGTCATGTTTAGTATCACAAGACATGCATCATAGTAATTAAAGTAATAAACAACCATTTCATTAGAAAGAAAGTGTTTACAAAGTATGTGGTTCACATAACATAGACTACAAAGTAAATAACAAAATAAGACTTGAAGTTATACTGCTGCAACTTCTGAATCCCAGTGCGCGTACCTGTCTACTGGTCTCCTGAGAATACAAGTTATTTTAAAAGAGTAGATCAGCTGTAACATCCAGATTTCCAGGTATCACAATTTGAGTATTTATTTTGATTTAAGAAGGGGGGCTCGACGAGTTGGCGCCTAAACTCATCGAGCTGAATCGCGACTGATGAATATGATTAATGAACGGACTCGACGAGTCGGTGAGTCGACTCGACGAGTCCACGCTATGTAATCTTTGGGCCTGTGCCCTATTTAAATTTCCTTATGGCCTTCATTTGTGGCCACACATACCCTTGAGAAACCCTAATCGAACCAGAAAGCATAGAGAAAGAGAGGGAGCTAATTTCATCACTTTAGTGCATTCTTGCAAGGAAGAAAGGGGGGATTCAAGCTAGGTTGGCTTTAGAGGATCATATCTTCTACCATTTTATTTAAGGTTGCTTCTTAGCGTATGAATCCATGCCTATTTTCATATGATCAGTAGATCTCATGAATCTAGGGTTTCTTTGCCCCCTTTCTAGTTGAGTATTGGAGTATGTGGAGTCCCTTTGAATCATAGACATTATATATGGACCTTGAGAAGTCCAGAGAGTCCCAACAACCTGGGTTTATGCAGTCACATAAGAGTATTGAGCCTAAGACACCATTATAAGAGTTATTTCATCAGAGAGAACTAGATGTGTGGTGCATGGACATAAAGATTGAACCTTTACTTGACTTTTGTGTGCTAGAAAGCCAAATCTATATGTTAGAGAAACAGATCTGACCTCAGAAGGTCAAATGAGTGTTGCCATGGAGGAAACGCGCTGAGTCCATTGGAGGACTCAACATGTCGGATCGGGTTGCCCTATGATTCGTGACCAGTGGTAACCCGTCGAGTGAAAGGTTAACTCAACGAGTCGAGTGAGGCTTAGGAGGATTCAGAGGATGCGTGTGACAACCGAATTTTTTTGCCTTGTAAAGTGCAGCCAGTCAACTCAACTGAGTGTCAGTTTGAAGGTTCAAAGCTCAGTACATTCAGGCATTGAGTATAGGATTGGGTCGCATAGACTTCTCGCACTGAAAACAAGCCTTACACTCCAACATGAAGAGTGTACGGCCATACACTTGAGTGTGTGGCCGCACACCCCTCTCTTGGCACCACACTCTCGAGTTACAAACACTATATTAACACCTTAAAAATGCCCAGAACTCATGAACAAAAGGTGTGTGCGGCTACAAACCCATGTGTGGCCGTACAACCCTCAAAACACCCCTAAAGGGCCTTCAAAATGCATTTCTAGCTTCAACACTTGGTGAGCAATTGTCCCACAAGCCTCCCTACCTTTGGAATACACTTTTGTGCACTCATTACCATGAGTGTGAGACCGTACACTCCCTGGCCACACACCCATGGCCGCACACTCCTCAAAGTGGCCGTACACTCCCCTTAGATGAATCACATGTGATTCCAACACTTGGTCAAAGTGTTTCCTAGTCCCTAAGGGTGTTTCCTTGCATATAGTTTCTTCTAAACACTATATTCATGCCAATATATGCCATTATATGTCATTTAGGACTCGTTTCTGTCTCGGGGCTTCATTCATGGAACTTCACATCCTTACGCACATATTTGTTTGAATCACCCACATAAGGTGAGTTCATACCCCTGTAATCAATCTTTTAAACTATTTTAAATGCTTTTAAGGGGAGAGGGGATACAAGTTGAACACAATGATAATTGTGTAAATATTTCTTATAAACATCTTTCAAAAGATTTATTCTGTCTTTTATAAGTAATCCAAACATTTCAAAAACTCTTTTAAAGTTATGCTACTTTATAGATTAACAAAACTCCGTTTTTAAAGTACAAGCATAACTTAGTATTAAAATGAGTCTTTTCAGTGATAGCTCAAGTAAATACACTAGTAAACTATAAGGGGTATAGTTTAGAGGTTCAGTTCATACTAGATACTACAACATACTATAAAGAGAAATAGAGAGGTAGATACAATACATCAGAGAGACATATTGTACACTATACATGATAACAGAAAGAACATAGTAAGTTGTTATAACATGAGAACAACTACAGGATCTAATTATACCAATAATCACTAACTCATTGTTCCAAACAAAAGGTGATAGTAAAATGGGTATACATGATCATATAACTTTAATGGGAATTTATGCGGCCTAGCAATTTGTTTGCGGAAGTCGTGTTTGGTCCCCAAAATCTCTTGTAGGGAGAGCATATAGTGTGGGTACTATCCATCACATTATGACCTAAATAAAACATACATGTTTTAAGGTAATCAGTACTTTAGGATGTCAATTCAAAAGACAACTGGGTACTTACATTTTCCCATTACTTCCATATTGTGACAGTTCCACTTGAAAGTTAATGCAAACTATTTTCGAGTTAAGATAGTTACAAACTAGGGAAAACTTACATTTTACAAACGACAAATAGAACAGTCGAGCCTAGTACATTCAGTAGAAAAGGGGGCCTATAATGTTAACTTTATGATTCCTTAGTGTATACATCAGGGATATATATTAATCGGATCCGAGAGGTAGTAGGATGTGTGCTTTCTGCTTCATTTCCTGTTCCTTGTTTGGTTGTGGGCATAAAGCAGATTCACCTAACCTACTATCTATCCGATCTTAGCTACATCTATGTTCCGTATACACCAAGTAATCATAAGGGGTAACAGGTATGGGCCAAGTCATAGTATACAAATTCAATACACCGTTTTCTAGTACAAAACATACTTTTCAAAAAGAACATTTGGTAGACAAAACTAGAAACTTACCAGGAAAGGGTTTAATCCATGTAATTTAACCAGTATAAACTTAAAGGACCTTAGGCAGTTAACTACATAATACCTTAGTTTATACATCAGGGTTATATATATAATTAATACACGATAGGTAGTTAGATGTGTGCTTTCCACCTTATTTCTTGTTCTTTGTTTGGTTGTAGGCTAAGGGCAGATTCACACAATTAACTATCTGTTCGATATTAGATTATATATAGCTAGTATAAACTAAGTGATTATAGAATGAACCACTATGGTTACCATTTTTACTAAAAGAAATAAGGGTTTTCTTAAAGACTCTTTTCATAAAAAATAAAGGAATTATTACAGTTAACTCCGTGAGTACCAAGTGAATACGCCAGGGTTATATACAACGATGATCTAACAACCAATGGGTTGTGTGCCTTTCGCCTCATTTCTTGTTCGTTGTTTGGTTGTAGGCTTAGGGCAGATACATAAAACTGATTGTTTGTTTACTCTGGCTTTTATATAACTTGTATCCATTTAGTATGCATAGAAAGGATTGTAGAGTCATTTTTACTTATCTTTCATAAAAGCAGGAAATATAGGATTTTCTGGAGGAACATGCATACTTTTTTAAACATAACTTACAACTTACTACAACTTTCTTACAACTTCTTACATCAGTAAAATCTTATGAACTCACCCGCTTAAATGCTGATCTACGCTTTCAAAATAACTTGTATTCTCAGGAGACCAGTAGACATGTATGTGCACTGGGATTCAGAAGATGGAGTAGTATAGCTTCAAGTCTTGTTTTGTTATTTACTTTGTAGTCTATGATATGTGAACCAGCTATTTTGTAAACACTTTCTTTCTAATGAAATGGTTGTTTGTTACTTTTATTAATATGATGCATGTCTTGTGATACTAAACATAACTACCTCCACCCCCGAACGTTTCCGCCGTTCCGGTTTTGGGGTGCGACAGATTCGTACCAGAGCATTGTTTATAGTGAACTAAGTATATCAAACGATAAAAGATATAAAACTATAAATACAATGGGGCTAAAGTGCTCTGGATAATATTATATTTTAAGGATATAACAATACCTTATAAATGTATACATACGTGCTTATACATATATACATACTAGAACAAGTATCACAAGAAGAACATAACAAAAGTATTTAAAGGTTGAACACTGCGGTCAAACCTGGACAGTTATGTAATCACAGCTCGGATCAATATAGCCTGATCAACTATATTCATCTGAGATGTGACCGACATGTGCTTTGGAGTGATGTGGTGTTGCAACAGTCTTAAAACTTACCAAACTCTATTCGAGGGAATTCTAGATCAGAACATAAGGATAAGACACTATGGGAGTATTTTTTTGATGCTATTACACGATAACAAGTTTAAAACATACCAAGTAAATTACATTAAAATACTATAGGAGTATTTTAAGCACTATATAAATAACTTATGTGATAACTTAAAATTCCCTTACGGATAGGTCTATAATCTTGCAATATATACTCCCAAGGTTATATATAATTGAGATTTTATAGACTTAGAATTTGTGATCTACGATTCACCACCTGTTCCTTGTTTGGTTGTGGTTTTGGAGTAGGATCATTTATTCGAAGTTCTATTTAAACTTAAATTATATACAACTTGTATACATTGTGCAATTATACGAGGACTCTGTAAGGATCACCCCATAATGTTTCACTTAATCTCATAGATTCTCTAGTCACTTCCATTCTCGCACGACAAACCCAGATAGATGTAACCACTTCCTCATAGCAGTCAACAGAAGAGTCAAGGGGGAACAAGAGCAAGTTCATGAGAAGCTTTCAAAGAAGGATCAACAGAAGTAACAAAAACGTCTTATGTGTCACACTAATAAATAATAATCTTGTTTAACTTAATGACTTAGTGGAGACATTGCTCACATTATGTGTTAGGATTATTTTCATTCATGCAACTGGTAACAGTTATTTAGGTCACGGATATTCATTCGAGGATAGCCATTTCTAATTCATAAAGTTTGTTTGGTGTAGACTCTTTTATGAATTGTTCCCAGAACCCTATGGAAGTCAAGACCAGATACCCTAAGAACTAGGATAACCTTGTATTTCGGCTTTCGACTTATATCCACTGCTATAGATTTATTCTATCTCATCTTTGTATTCTTTTAGCAAAGATGCCTCCTCGCAAATCAAACAGACGCACTAATCCGATAACTCCAACTCAACCGCCACTACCTCTGCCATAGTTTAATTCTGCTACTCTCCAGGCAGCGATATCCTCTGCAATGGCAACTGCTCTAGCCCACTTCGGCGAAAGTGGTACCTTCGGTTCTGGTAGTGGTACCCGCTTAGCCAACTCTAGAGATTCTCACGGACACCTAAGGGAGTGTTTGTATAAGGACTTCATGAAGTGCAAACCCAAATCCTTTAATGGTTCGAGAAAACAGATTTGGTCTTTGGAGATTCTCACGGACACCCAAGGTAGTGTTTGTATAAGGACTTCATGAAGTGGTACCTTCGGTTCTGGTAGTGGTACCCGCTTAGTCATCGCTCTAATGCGATGGTTCGAGAAAACAGATTTGGTCTTTGGAATCTGTTCGTTCAGAAGGGAGAAAAGTAAAATTTGCTGCCTACACGTACTCAAATAGAGCCCTAACATGGTGTAAAAACCATGTTAAGTCAGTGACCCTATCAGTGGCTAACTCAATAGGTTGGGAGAACCTAAAAGAGTTAATGCAGGAAGAATACTGCCTGTTGGGCAAAGTTCAAAAGCTGGAACAACAACTATGGGAGCTCACGATGGTCGGCTCAGACATAGTGGCCTACATTGACAGGTTTAGCGACCTAGCAACACTATGCCCCGGGATGGTTAACCCAAAGAGCAAGAAGATAGAAAGATACATCTGGCATCTAATTGCCCCGATTCAAGGAGATGTGCTATCTTCTAACCCAACCACATTCCATAGTGCCAAACGTCTGGCTCAGCGACTCATCCACCATGGAGTCTGCCATGGTGTAGAAGTCCTCGTTCCCGAACCATCAAAGGGAGAGGACTATAATTGGGAGTCGGGGAATAAGAGGTAGAAGAATCAAACAACAAAGGAAACCCTGCAAGAGCAACAAACAAGTACTATATACGCCACCAAAACACCTGATACGCCAGCACCTGCCAGTCGATATGTTGGAACCCTTCCGAAGTGTGGGAGGTGCAACTATCACCACACCGGAGTATGCCGGGAAATGAAGTGTCTGAACTACCACAGAAAGGGACACACAGTTCGTTTCTGCAGGGCACCGCCTTAACCGATCTCCCAAGTCCCCGGTGTCGAAGAAAACCAAGCCTGCTATGGCTGTGGTGAGACTGGTCACTACCAGAGGGACTACCCGATAACAAAGAACTCAGGAGCAGATGGATGAATCCTGATGATCACCACAGGAGAATCAACCCCATAGTCGTCAGCAAGCAGCGATACGTTTTCAAAATAGTAATTACTTTAAAATTTTAATTTATATTTATATAAGATTATAAACCTGGGGAAAACACTTAAAAGTAATTATAATAACTCAATAATTTAAATAAGTCATAGTATTCAAGAGAACTAAAAGATCCGTTCAGAAAAGCTATGATGGCTGAGTATGTACATCAGGGTTGTGCATAACTAAGATTTTGCAGACACTAGAGTGAGTGATTCCACCTCATTTCCTGTTCCTTGTTTGGTTCTGGATTTGAGGCAGAGTTACTCAGTCGACTGTCTTATTTATCTTAACTATTCATAACTTGTATATGACAGTCGATCATAGTGGTACCAAGGAGGATCGTTGTATAAAGTATCGACACTAGTTATCAAAGCACTTTCGTAGTATATACTCGCTCATCGCAGTACGATACGTAGAAGTGTTATCAAACAAGAGGAAAACAGAAAACACTAGAACATTCACAAAGAGTACATTTTGGAGCACACTTGGGAGGTACATCGTCGTATAACAAACTTTTCTTTAAAATCGGCCAAAACTTTGTTCAGAAAAGAGTCCGTTACTATCATTCATCATGAGTTGGTGTGGTCCTCACCATAGTAAGTTCATATGTTCCTACCGCCGCGACCGTCAAATTCGCGAAACCTTTGTCACTCGTAACGACAGTCCGACCTAGACCTCAGTTTTGTATTTAGTATTCTAAACCCCAAAGTACTCATGCGAAGGGTACTTTTTCCTCCGAAGCCTTGTCGTCATATGTACAACAGACCTTTCCGAAATACCACTCGTCTAGCAGACCAAGTTCAAGCACAGAGGCTAAAGAGGAATACACCTCACCTATCACTATTCAGTGTATACGCAAGGGTGGTATATGATTATGATTACGCAGATCTAGTATGTATGTTTCCGACCTATCTCATATTCCTTGTTTGGTTGTGCACTTGGGGTAGAGTCTCACATCCGACCGTCTAACAAATCCTAATTATATACGACTTGTATACATGAGGAAATGATAGATGGATCGAGTATGAATCCTATCATGAACAGTAGGAAAAAGTTTCCAGGTCTATGAGTGGGTATTCTGCCAATCAGAGGAGCACAACCCAGTAGTACTGCTAAGAAAGCTAATTTCGAGACGAAATTCCATATAACGGGGGGATGATGTGACAACCTGAAAATTTTTGCCATGTAAAGCCTATCTAGTCAACATAACAAAGTTTCAGACTCGTTTCTGCTATCATTTAGCCTTGTTTAGAGTTCGTTTAAAGGTTCAAAGCTCAGTACATTCAAGAATTGAGTATAGGATCGGGTCGCGTACACTTCTCGCACTCAAAACAAGCCTTACACTCCAACATGAGGATTATATGGTCGTACACTTGAGTTTGCGGCTGCACACCCCTCTCCTGGCAGCACACACTCGAGTATATAGGTGGGACTTAGCTTTCCTTTACCTTTTTTCACCCTCCCAAGATGAAAACTTGACTTCTCTCTCAGCTACCATCCGATTTTCATCCTAGATCATCAAGATTGTAATTGTTCTTCCCTTGATTTGTTGTTAATCCTTTTAACCTAGTAACACCCTCTGATTTCATCCATTGGAAATCATATTTTGGCTAGATCTTCAAATCTCACCAAGAACACCAAGAACACACACTCGTTCTCGGTGATTTTGAGCCTTCTTGAGCCACCAGATCGTAACTACTCTTTCCTCATGCTCACTTCCTTGCTATCAGTGAGAGCTCTTCTACGGAAAGGTTGGCAGAGATATATGTGAGAGAGGTGGTGTCGCGGCATGGAGTGCCAATCTCGATTATGTCAGACCAAGATGTACGTTTTACTTCCAGGTTCCGGAAGAAGTTCGATGAGCAGTTGGGTACGAGATTTCACTTCAATACCGCTTATCACCCACAGACAGACGGACAGAGTGAGAGGACGATTCAGACGCTCAAGGACATGCTTCGAGCATGTGTTATGGACTTCGGTGGAAGTTGGGACACCTTCCTACCTTTGGCTAAGTTTTCTTACAACAACAGCCACCATTCGAGTATTGGTATGCCTCCCTTTGAGCTTTTATATGGGAGGTGGTGTCTGACTCCCATCTGTTGCGAAGAGGTAGGACAGCGAGTGATGGGTAGCACTGAGATAGTGCTTAAGATGATTGAGCAGATACATCAGGTCAGACAGAGGTTATAGACAACCCAGAGCCACCAGAAAGGTTATGCGGATAGGAGGCGATCCGAACTCAAGTTCCAGGTTGGAGAGTTTGTGTTCCTGATGGTATCTCCTTGGAAAGGAGTGATCCGATTCAGGAAGAGGGGCAAATTGGGGCCCCGATACATTGGTCCTTTCAGGGTGGTCTCCATAGTAGGCAACGTAGCATACCGTTTAGAGCTACCCGAGGAATTAGGTTAGATCCATGATACCTTCCACGTCTCCCAATTGAGGAAGCGTATAGCTGATGAGACGGCGGTAGTGCCACTAGGGGATACTCAGGTGGATGCGAGCCTAAATTAGATTGAGAGGCCGATAGCGATCTTGGATCAGAAGATCAAGGTTCTGAGGAACAAAGAGGTGCCCCTGGTTCAGGTCCAATGGCAACATCGGAGAGGGTCCGAGCTAACTTGGGAGCCGAAGACGGATATGCGGGAGCAGCATCCATAGTTGTTTGTAAAGTGAGACTTCGAGGGCGAAGTCTGATTCTAGTGGGGGAGAATTGTAACATCCGGAATTCCAGGTATCACAATTTGAGTATTTATTTTGAGTTAAGATGGGGGACTCGACGAGTTGGTGCCTAAACTCGTCGAGTAGGATCACAACTGATGACTCAAATTAATGAACAGACTCGACAAGTCGGTGAGTCGGCTCGACGAGTCCGTGTTGTGGACAGAAACCCTAAATCTTTGGTCCTGTGCCCTATTTAATGGTACTTCTGGCCTTCATTTGCGGCCACACATACCCTTGAGAGACCCTAATCGAACCAGAGATCATTGAGAAAGAGAGGTAGCTAATTTCATCACTTTAGTGCATACTTGCAAGGAAGATGTAACACCTGGATTTACAGGTATGAGATTTAGTTCCTTTATTTTTAGGTTTTATGGGGGAACTCGGCGACTTGGCATCTAGACTCGCCGAGTATGGTCGCGGATTTGTATGCGAGTTCATAGCTGTGAACTCGCCGAGTCAACGCTGTTTAATGAAACCCTAATTTCTAGGGTTTGAGACCTATTTAAAGTCCCTTATGGTCGTCCATTGCGACTACCACACCCCAGAGAGAGTCCTAGATCGCTTATGAGGTGAAGTGAGGCCATTGTTGATCATTTGTTGGTGAAATTTGAAGGAGAAGGTGTCAAAGGCAATAGAAGGCTGAAGGAAGTGCAAATCTAGTGTCTTTAGAGATCAAAGGCTTCATATTAAGGTATTCCTTCGGACCTTCTCCAATTTTGGGTGTTGATTCATAAAGTTAGGGTTTTTAAACCCCTTTAGAAGAAGAATATGTAGAGTATTTAGTCCCCTCTTGAGTTTGTGCTTTGGATCTGAACTCAAAGAGGTCCAGAGACTTTATCTGTGACAACCCGAAATTTCCATTCTATACAAACTATATCACTTCAACAGAAGTTATAGCAGTCACAGTTAATTTTTAGACTTTTTCGTGTAAGTTTAAGTAATTCAGGGTTTACACTTCAGGAAATATCAGGAGAGTGGGTGCACTAGGGTTTTGTGCAACACTGTTATTCCAACACTCTATTATATTATAGATCATTTTAGGAAAAAAATATTTTCTACCAAAAATATCTCAGGACTATAAATAGAATTCTCAACCAAATTCATTCATTATTCGCATTTCCAACTAGAGAAAAGCCATTTTCTCTCTCACGGATCTTTGGCTTTTTTATCCCAAATCGTGAGTACCTCTTTCTAGTAGTGTTAGAAAGCTTAATATGTGTTTATAACATGATGTAGAAGGCTAAATCACTAGATTTAGGAGTTTACTCCCCACGGTGTTCTTGGGTGGTAAACTCATGAAACAAAGCCTAGACCGACCCTTGTGTTATGCTACTGCCTTAGACTAATTTATATGTGTATTAGGGACAAGAAAACAACCAAGAAACACAAACACATGAGAGTTCACGGCCCAAGAGGATTTTGGACCGTGAACTCCAATAAAAAGTATCAAAGGGTGCTTTTAAGGCACCTAAAACCCTAGACATTTACATGGAGTTGTTCCCACTTAATTGAAGGACTAAAACACATCAACATCACCCCTTTAAGTGAGTTCACGGCCCTAATAAGGTTCTTGGGCCGTGAACATCAAACAAAGGCACCAAAGTGTGCCTAAGGCCTTGATATGCTTGGAATAAAAGTCTAGAACCTATACCACTTGTGCAAGAGACTTGAAAGCATAAAAAACACCCATCCTTAAGAGTTTACGACCGCAAACTCTAAGGGAAATGGCCTTAGGGCTGTAAACTCCTAAATGGAGTGTTTCTATGCCTTAAACCCTTCCAAGGACTTAACCACCAAGTTGGAATAATTCTAGGGATTATTTAACACCTTAAAACAACCAAAGACATTGATTCTTGGAGTTTACGGCCGTAAACTCAAGAGTTTACAACCGTAAACTCCATGTGTGATGGTATATGGAGAGTAAACTCATATATGGGGTCCTTTGGAACCCTAAACCTAAGTACCTTGTCCCACAATAGCTTAGATGCAATCCTTAGGGCTTAAAACACTTGCATAAAGTGTTTATTTTATTCTAGGATGTCTTAACTTTATAAATTAGTAATTTAAGACTAATTGAGTGCATATATGTGTGATTATATGTTCATTAAGATCGTAGTGTGTGTACTAGTCCTCACTTGACACCTAGCAATCCTACACTGTCCAGTTCATCCGAACCATCTACAGGTGAGTTCATACCCCTAATCAATGTTTTAAATGATTTTAAATACTTTAATGGGGTGGAATACAAGTAGAAAACAACATGTTATTAAATCCTCTATATGTATTTTATAACTGTGTTTTCATTCAACAGATTTCACATACTACAAAATGTGATGCATGAAATGGTTTTCTATCTTTAAAATACTTTGTTATCAAATGTATTACTTTTGAAATGATTATCAAAATGACATCAGGTCACTTTTATATTTGTTGAAAACCCTTAAATGTCTTACAAAACCATTTTACATTCATGAACTAAACTATGCATATACACTTATAATCTTATATATGTATTGTTTTTATAGTTTACATCTTTCATTTAGTTTCCCACACCCTTGAGTAGTAAGAGTGTATAAACCTACTTGAACAACCAATTACCTTTCAGTAAATTATCATAGGGATAATTTGGAGAAATCAAACATTATTCCTATTACAAGGAATCACACAAGAGTCAGTTCATTCATGAGTCTACACCATTACATTACCTGATACATGAGTACATATACATATGCTTACCTGATACATGAATATGTCTACATATACTTACCTGATACATGAACACACTTACATGAATACCATACATGAACACTATTACGTAGGTGCATTATCCTGTATTCACTTACCTGGATACTTGTATCTCAATTTGTGAGGATGATTTATTAGTATTTTCGGTATAAATTATCTTTCTTATCCCGGTTCAATGGGATATCTCGGCGGGACTAACCATTCCGAATCCAATCTGATTAACACCAGTGGTAGATGACCATCTATGGAGGTCTAAGGTTATCACTTATATTAGGAAGATTTATTCATACCTTCTATGTAAATTTTCCTGCCTATCCCTGTTCAACGGGATGTCTAGACGGGACTAACCATTCTGGAACCCAGCTGTTAGCAACACTGGGTGATGAACATCTATGGATGTGTAAGGTTATCTCTTATAATAGATAGATTGATATCAGAACTAACCATTCCTCCATCCTTTTGTTGCAACAGAGGATGAGATGAAAATCTTCGGATGATCATTAGGTTACCACTTGTATTAGGAGTCGGCTACGGGACTAACCCTTCCTCCAACCTGCTGCTACTACAGAGGACAATTGGACCATCTTCGGAGGTTCATTAGGTTATTCATATCGCTTATTGCGATGGCATGTTAGTCCTGGTATCCAGGGATAACACTTACATGGTTATATTTTCCTAATTACTTTATTTTGTGATAAATTCACATAAACGATGAGTTTAGACTAATTACTGTTAGTAGTAGTCAAAAAGAAGGAAAAACTATTATTTTACTTACAAAACATTCGGGTCTTGGTAGAAGACTACATTGTCATAACTAAACATTCGGGTCTTGGTAGAAGACTACGTTGTCATAACAAAACATTCGGGTCTTGGTAGAAGACTACATCTCAAACTGATAGAAAATAAGGGATTTTCTAATGCTTTTCATGCTTACATCAACATTTTCATTTCAAGGTTTACATGACTTTTAAAACAGCTTTTAGTAAGCAAGAAAATGACACTTAAATACTTATGAATTCACCAGCTTTAAAGCTGATACTCTCTTTCAAAATAACTTGTATTCTCTGGTCATCAGTAGACAGGTACGGTTGCCAGGTTTTAAGAAGACGGAGCAGACAAGTCTCGTCTTTTATTTTGATTGTATATTTTTGGTGTCTTATTACAGTGAAAGAACACACATGTATTAAAACTTTACTTATATTGCAATGGATGATGTTGTTGCTTGTTTACATTTTACATTATTGTGATATTGTACATGACGTCCTCCACCCCTGAACGTTTTCGTCGTTCGTGGTTTTGGGGTGTGACAGATTGGTATCAGAGCATTGTTTATAGTGAATATAGTCTATCAACCCATAAAAGATATACTAACTATAAATACATGGGGATTAAAACACTCTGTCTCAGAGTTATACTTTTAATTAATAAAATATTTAAGTAAGTATACATGCCTACATTCATACTAAAATCAGTGTCACAATGACAAGAACAAAAGTATTACGATTGTTCAATATCACAAGTAAGCCTGGGGATATATGGTCAGTATTGGGAATGGCATAGCCTAATCAACTATGCTGGTCCGAGGAGTGATTAGCATATGCCCAAGAAGGGTTGTGATATGGCAACAAGTCTAAAAACTTACCAACACAACCATAAAGAAATACCATAGGGGTATTTGGTCTTACTGTAATTATCTTAGTTAGTTCGTCTATTTTAGCTATTTCTTATATCCTTTTTCTCGCGTAGATTAAAATGGATGGATTTCACCATGGCGATCCGTACTTCCCAAACCAAGGCAATGCTGGTTGGCTAGAGGCAGAACCAGAAGATGATCACCTAATCCCTTTGGATGATCACCATGCTGAGGGTTTTTCCGATAGTTCTGACTCAGAGCCTGAAGTCAACAACCTACCCCCAGCTGCTCAAAACCAAAACCTGAACCCCTATCCCGCGTTTCAAGGACCCACACCTCTATGGGCCACTAACTTGGCTAGCTGGAGCCAGGAACAAGGTCAGCCCATTCCCTACAATGGAGACCAAAGTTTCTACAACCTCACTGAAGGAGGTTCTGCTGACAGGGTCCTACCCATCATGGTTCGTAGAATTTCCAGAAACACGATACTGGGTCAAGCAACTATTGACCGGGTCGTGGAGATTTAAGCCAACTCTGGCGTTAACACTGTCCACATTCGCCAACTAGAATTATCACTTATATTAGGAAGATTTATTCGTACCTTCTGTGTAAATTTTCCTGCCTATCCGTGTTCGACGGGATGTCTAGACGGGACTAACCATTCCGGAACCCAGCTGTTAGCAACACTGGGTGATGAACATCTACGGATGTCTAAGGTTGTTACTTATATTAGTAGTCAGTAACGGGACTAACCATCCCTCCATCCTGCTGTTGCAACAGTGTATGAGATGAAAATCTTCGGATGATTATTAGGTTAACGCTTGTATTAAGAGTCGGCCACGGGACTAACCCTTCCTCCAACTTGCTGCTCCTACAGAGGACAATTGGACAATCTTCGGATGTTCATTAGGTTATACATGTCACTTATTGCGATGGCGTGTTAGTCCTGGTAACTAGGGATAACACTTACATGGTTATATTTTTCCTATTTACTTTATTTTGTGATATATTCACATAAACGATGAGTTAGACTAATTACTCTTAGTACTAGTCAATAGAAAGGAAAAACTATCATTTTACTTACAAAACGTTTAGGTCTTGGTAGAAGACTACCATATCATTTTCCTATTTTACTTTATTTTGTGATATATTCACATAAACGATGAGTTAGACTAAGTACTCTTAGTACTAGTTAATAGAAATGAAAAACTATCATTTTACTTATAGAACATTAGGGTCTTGGTAGAAGACTATAATATCATTTTCATATTTTACTTTATTTTGTGATATATTCACATAAACGATGAGTTAGACTAAGTACTCTTAGTACTAGTCAATAGAAAGGAAAACCTATCATTTTACTTTGTCATAACAAAACATTCGGGTCTTGGAAGAAGACCACATTTCATACTTATATCAACTGTTCTATTTAAGGATTTATACGACATTCTTAACAGCATTCCAAAACAGGATAGTAACACATAAATACTTATGAATTCACCAGCTTTAAAGCTAATACTCGCTTTCAAAATAACTTGTATTCTCAGGTCATCAGTTAGACAGGTGCGATGGCCATGTTTTTGAGAAGATGGAGCACATACAAGAGTCGCCTTATTTTGATCATTCATTTTATTGTCGTACATTATGAAAGAACACACATGTATTAAAACTTTAATTTTAATGCAATGGATGATGATGTTTCTTGTTTACTACTTTACACTGTTATGATACTTCACATGACGTCCTCCACCCCGGAACATTTCCGCCGTTCTTGGTTTTGGGGTGTGACAGATTGGTATCAGAGCATTGTTTATAGTGGATATAGTATATCAACCCATAAAAGATATACTAACTATAAATACATGGGGATTAAAACACTCTGTCTAAGAGTTATACTTTTAAATAGTAAAATATTTAAGTAAGTATACGTGCCTGCATTAATACTAAAATCAGTGTCACAACGACAAGAACAAAAGTATTACGATTGTTGAATATCACAAGTAAGCCTGGGGATGTATGGTCAGTCTTGGGAGTGGCATAGCCTGATCAACTATGCTTTTCCAAGGAGTGATTAGCACATGCCCAAGAATGGTTGTGATATGGCAACAAGTCTAAAAACTTACCAACATTACCACAATGAGAACATTATAACAGAACCAAAGTCTAAAATACCATAGGGGTGTTTTGTGTTACTATAATTACTTTATACTTGAGAACTAAAATGGATTCTTCATTCCTAAGTTGATAATTGCTAAGTGGATACGCTAAAGTTATATGTAACTAGGATGTTATAGACTTAGAATCGGTGAAATTTTTGCTTTACCCCTATTCCTTTTGAATTTGGAGTTGAGGTCACTTATTCGAAGGCCTATCCTGTGTTGATTACATATAACCGGTATGCACTTTACAAATAGTGATGGAACTAATGAAGATTTCCTAAATAATTATCTAGATAGTTCATCTAAATATTTATCTTCTTACCCCAAATTCTCGCGTAGATAACATGGTTGGATTCCATCCCCACGACAACCTGTTCCTTCCGAACGCGGTTATTGCTGGTTGGTTTGGAGAAGAAGCAGTTAATGATCATCCAATCCCTCTGAATGATCACCATGCTGAAGACCTTTCAGACGATGCCATCTCCGAACCCGAGGTTGAGAACCTACCCCAGGCAGCTCCCTTTCCGATTCCTAACCCTCGTCCGGCTTTTCATGGCCCGACGCCTGAGTGGGTGGAATGTTTGGAAAGATGGAGCCAAGGACAAGATCAGCCCATGCCATTTAATGGTGAACGAAGCTTCTATGAGCTGAGAAATGGGGGCTCAGCAGACAGAATCATGCCAATTCTGATCCGAAGAGTTGCCCGAAACGAAATTCAGGGCAGGATAGCTCTACAACGTATCGCAGAAGTTGATACAAATGGAGGAATGCATATGCCTCGCACCAGTCGCCTTGAACATGCTCTTGAGAGGTCTGAGAGAGACCATGAAACCCTGCTGCAACCACTGGCTGAATCACGAGCCGAAGTCATGGAACTTTGAGTACGCCAGAGAGTCTATGAAAGACACCTACTTGATGTGGAACGCCAACTGGCTAAACTGAGAGTTCACCAGTGGGATGACTGTCGCCATTAGTAGATCCTTTACATTATATTCCTTGTTAGAAAGGAAATTGTTCCTGTCTATACCCGATGTGGCATTTTCTATGAAACTATCTTGTACTGTAAGTACTTTAGTTAGGTCTTTATACTATCAGGAACTAATTTCTCTGGTTATGATGTAAGACCTTTTTACAAGGTCATTTTCCCAAACTTGTACATCATGAATATCAAAGATATTGACAGTCGGCTAACTTCTGTGTCGTTCTTTATTCGAATACTGTTATCATACTTTCATTAGAGTCTATTTGAAACATGTTCTGGTCAAGTCATTGGACTATAGCAATTTAACTCCGGAGACATCTCCGAGTCTCTTTTAATGGTTGGATCACGTTATTCGCCAACCAACGGTACCTCGGCTAGAACGACAAACATCTTGAGACCATTGCATGAACTTACTTCTGATCTTTGCTAGGACTGCATCATAGGGATGTAGGTCCAACCTTCGTGAACTTACTTCCGATCATTGCTAGGACTGCATCATAGGGATGTAGGTCAAACCTTCGTGAACATACGTCCATTCCGTACTAGGACTGCATCATAGGGATGTAGGTCGAACCTTAGAGAACATACTTCTATTCTTTACATGAGCGATCGAACTACGTCTAGGTTCAACCATTCTCGCTCACAAATTCATTTTCTTTCGGTGTAACAGAATCATGTCACCCAAGAAAAACGATCAGCCCATCAACCAAACACCAACTCTTCAGATTGATGCAGCTACCTTTCAAGCTGCAGTCTCGGCTGCCCTATCAGCTATTCTGACCCACCTGAACGCTAACAACGCAAGTGTTAACGGGATTGTTAACAATCATTCCAATCCAAGTAACAAACGGAAGTCTTAGAATAAACCTAAGGACAAGTCGCTTCGAAGGGCGAACAGGAAACAACCACCAGTAACAACCTTCACAGCCATGACATCAGCACCTCCAACTACCATCCCTTCGGGCATCCCAATGGTCCCTAAACCAGCCAAACTTTATGCTGGAAATCTCCCAAAATGTATTAAATGCAGTTTTCACCACCATGGACCTTGTAGGGAGATGCAGTGCTCACACTGCAACAGGAAGGGGCATACAGCCCGTTACTGCAAGACTCCAACAGCTCAGCCTGCCCAAGTGCCAAGCACCAGTGTGAACCAAACTTGCTACGGTTGTGGCAAGGTAGGTCATTACAAAAGGAAGTGCCCAGAGTCAGCAAATGCTGGCACACACGACAGTATGCCACCGACCACCGCCGCAGGAGAGTCTACTCCGGACCCACATTAATGTAATTTAGGCGTTTCGTTGTAACAGACTTATGAACCATCCCAAAACTAGTGCAACCAGAGTCTTATCTTTTGCGAGATCCCGTCCGTTTAGGGATGCTCGTGCTGCGTATACTTCTCTTTTGTAGTATACCTTGTTCGTAGAAATAGTCTTGTAGTAAATCCTAAGCTCAGTAACTCTGTTAATGGTTGCACTGTTGTGTTTTGTCTGTAATGCCTTATGTTCAAATCTAATGTCTTTAGTTTCCATATGTTTCCGACGTTATCATACGACTCGAGTAAATTTGATCCTCGCAATACCAGATCCATACATGCATCTCTTTCTCAGTAAATGTCTTTTAGCGATGCCGTCATATCAGAACTCCGAGGTACTCATGCATGAAGTACCTATTAGTTCCTTTCATTTCCGAAGGAATCCCCACATTATTGCTCGTGCAGTACGTCAAGTTCAATTCCAGAATTCATACGGTTGATCTATCACTGAGGAATGTATACATGAGAGTGATATATAATCAATGTTCTACAGGTTTAGAATTTATGATTCCACTTTAACTTCTTTTACCTCGATGGGATGTGAGATTAAGGAAGAATCGGTTATTCGACTACCTTTTCAGTCTTAATTATTTACGACTCGTATACACGAAATTGTGATCATTGAATCACGTATGAATTCTAATATGAACTTCAGGACGGAGACTGTCCAGGAGTACGAGTAATTGCATTGGCATAGGAACAACCTTAGAACAAGTATGACTCTTATAACCAGATCGCCTTACTGTCTAAACACCTACAGACGATACAAGAACAGCCCGGACAACACAGTGAACTACTCAACAATAGAATTAGAAGACCAGGCTTCTCACCCTTGAGAGCTCCGGTCTTATTCTTACCAGAAGTCGACGGAGTGCATTTTATGTACCTCGACGACCGGAGACGACGGAGTGCATTTTATGTACCTCGACGACCGAAGACTTCATTAAGATTTCCTTTAGAAATCATTGTCTCTGCCTCGCATAGACGAATTGATTGGGCAAACACAGGGAAAGAATTACTTCAGAAATGGACCTGAGATCTGAATATCACCAGTTCGAGTGTTAGGGAAGGATGTCCTAAAGACTACCCTCCGAACTCGATGCGGACACTTCGAGTCCATAGTGATACCCCTCGTATAGGACCAATACGCCCATAGTATTCAGGAGCTGAATAAGTAGAGTACGGCTTTCATACTGGGATCAGTTCGTCATTTCTCCATAAAATGACTACTTATCTACCCTCATAGTAAGAAAGAACCCATAGAAACATTACCCTCGGAGATACTTTCCGCAAAGTTCTCTGAACAAGAGTTTTGGAATTTAGATTCAAATTTCCTGAGACACACTTTTAGTGTTGTGGAAATTCTTGAGTACTCTGTCAAAATATCCAAAACCGTTGGGAATTTGTCGGCACCATAGTCACTGATGGAAAAATTCGTCAAATTCTAGGTCTTACAGACCTACTATCATAGTCCATTCGGAATCCCCCACAAACTTCAGGAACCCTTTCGACTTTGACCCAACAAGGGATGGCCCTTGATTGGGAAGTAAGTGAGAGGAAGAACCTTTGGAATTCCAAGTGAGAGACCAAATTCTTTAGGAAACCTCACTCTAGAACGACTTAATACGCTTCGTAAAGTGTGGAAAGCTAAATCCAATATAGTTAGGACCTCAGAGATTCTTACCAGAATCGGTCCTGCCTCTCACAAATTAGACCTACTCTGCGAACGCAATAACGTACATTTTCCTCTTCGCGTCTCGAACTTGAAAAAGTGTCTGTCCGACGAGACTCTTGTTATTCCACTCGACAAGATCAAGATCAATGAGAGCCTTAACTTCGTGGAGGAACCAATAGAGATCATGGACCGAGAGGTCAAGCAAACAAAGCAGAGTCGTATCCCGATAGTGAAGGTGCGCTGGAACGCAAAGTGTGGACCTGAATTCACTAGGGAACGAGAGGATCTGATGAAACTGAAATACCCTCATCTTTTCGCTTAGTTATGTGTAATTTCTTATTTGCTTAAATTCTAATTTCAGGACGAAATTCCTTCTAACAGGGGGATGATGTGACAACCCGAAATTCCCATTCTGTACAAACTATATCACTTCAATAGGAGTTATAGCAGTCATAGTTAATTTTCAGACTTTTTCGTGTAAGTTTGAGTAATTTAGGGTTTACACTTCAGGAGATATCAGGAGAGTGGATGCACTAGGGTTTAGTGCAACATTGTTATTCCAACACTCTGTTATAGGAGAAATCATTTCAGGAATAAAAATATTTTCTGCCAAAATTATCTCAGGACTATAAATAGAATTCTGAACCAAATTCATTCATTATTCGCATTTCCAACTAGAGAAAAGCCATTTTCTCTCTCACGGATTTTCGGGTTTTTATCCCAAATCGTGAGTACCTCTTTCTAGTAGTGTTAGAAAGCTTAATATGTGTTTATAACATGATTTAGAAGGCTAAATCACTAGATTTAGGAGTTTACTCCCCAAGGTGTTCTTGGGCGGTAAACTCCCAAAACAAAGTATAGACCTTCCCTTGTGTTACGCTACTACCTTAGACTCATATATATGTGTGTTAGGGACAAGAAAACAACCACGAAACACAAACACATGGGAGTTCACGGCCCAAGATGATCTTGGACCGTGAACTCCAATAACTTGGATCAAAGGGTGCTTTTAAGGCACCTAAAGCATTGGAAATTTACTAGGAATTGTTCCCACTTAAATCAATGACCAAAACACATCAAAATCACCTTCCAAAGTGAGTTTACGGCCATGACATGGTTCTTGGGCCGTAAACATGAAAGAAGGGCACCAAAGTGTGCCTAATGCCCTCATATGCTTTAGGTAAAAGTCTAGAACCTATCCTACATATGCAAGAGACTTGAAAGCAACAAAAACACCATTCCAAGGGAGTTTACAGCCGTAAACTCCAAAGGAAATGGCCTTGGGGCCGTAAACTCCTCTAAGGAGTGTTTATATGCCTTAAACCCTTCCAAGAATTAAACCACCAAGTTGGAATAATTCTAGGGATCATTTAGAACTTCAAAACACAAAATACCCTTAAGTCTTGGAGTTTACGGCCGTAAACTCAAGAGTTTACAACCGAAAACTCCATGTGTGATGCTATATGGAGAGTAAACTCATGTATAGGGTCCTTTAGAACCCTAAACCCAAGTGCCTTGTCCCACAATAGCTTAGAGGCAATCCTTAGGGCTTAAAACACTTATATAAAGTGTTTACTATGTTCTAGGATGTTTTAACATTATCAATTAGTAATTTAAGACTAATTGAGTGCATATATGTGTGATTATATGTTCATTAGGATCATAGTGTGTGTACAAGTCCTCACTTGACACCTAACAATCCTACACCGTTCAGTTCATCCAAATCACCATCTACAGGTGAGTTCATACCCCTTAATCAATGTTTTAAATGATTTTAAATGCTTTAATGGAGGGGAATACAAGTAGAAAACAATATGTTATTAAATCAATATTATGTATTTTATAACTGTGTTTTCACTCAATAGATTTCACATATTTCAAAAGGTGACACATAAAATGGTTTTCTATCTTAAAATACCTTGATAACAAAAGTATTAGTTTTGAAATGTTTATTAAAATGACATCAAGTCACTCTTAATTATTGTTCAAAACTCCTAGATATCTTGCAAAAACCATTATTTTTACCTTCTTGAGCAAAACTACACTTATACGCATATGTTCTTATATATGTATTGATGTTATAGTTTTCATCCTTCGTTCAGTTTCCCACACCCTGGTGTATCGAGGGTGCATAAATCTACTTGAACAACCAATTACTTTCCAGTTAATTATCATAGGGATAGTTAAAAGAAACAAAACATTATTCATATTACAAGGAATCACACAAGAATCAGTTCATTCATGAGTCTATACCAGTACCTTACATGATACATGAGTACAATTACCTAGGATTACATGATACATGAGTACGTTTACATAGCTACATTTATCTGAATACGCTTACATGAATACCATACATGAGTACCGTGACTTAGATACATTATCATGTATTCACTTACCTGGATACTTGTACCTAGAGTTATTAGGAAGATTTATTCGTACCTTCTGTGTAAATTTTCCTGCCTATCCCTGTTCGATGGGATGTCTAGACGGGACTAACCATTCCGGAACCCAGTTGTTAGTAACACTGGGTGATGAACATCTATGGATGTCTAAGGTTATCACTTATATTAGGAAGATTTATTCGTACCTTTTGTGTAAATTTCCCTGCCTATCCCTGTTCGACGGGATGTCTAGACGGGACTAACCATTCCGGAACCCAGCTGTTAGCAACACTGGGTGATGAACATCTACGGATGTCTAAGGTTGTTACTTATATTAGTAGTCAGTAACGGGACTAACCATCCCTCCATCCTGCTGTTGCAACAGTGTATGAGATGAAAATCTTTGGATGATTATTAGGTTAACGCTTGTATTAAGAGTCGGCCACGGGACTAACCCTTCCTCCAACCTGCTGCTGCTACAGAGGACAATTGGACAATATTCGGATGTTTATTAGGTTATACATGTCACTTATTGTGATGGCGTGTTAGTCCTGGTAACCAGGGATAACACTTACATGGTTATATTTTTCCTATTTACTTTATTTTGTGATATATTCACATAAACGATGAGTTAGACTAAGTCCTCTTATTACTAGTCAATAGAAAGGAAAAACTATCATTTTACTTACAAAACGTTTAGGTCTTGGTAGAAGACTATCATATCATTTTCCTGTTTTACTTTATTTTGTGATATATTCACATAAACGATGAGTTATACTAAGTAATCTTAGTACTAGTTAATAGAAAGGAAAAACTATCATTTTACTTACATAACATTAGGGTCTTGGTAGAAGACTATCATATCATTTTCCTATTTTACTTTATTTTGTGACATAGTCAGATAAACGATGAGTTAGACTAAGTACTCTTAGTACTAGTCAATAGAAAGGAAAACCTATCATTTTACTTTGTCATAACAAAACATTCGGGTCTTAGTAGAAGACCACATTTCATACTTATATCAACTATTCTATTTAAGGACTTATACGACATTCTTAACAAGATTCCAAAACAGGACAATAACACATAAATACTTATGAATTCACCAGCTTTAAAGCTGATACTCACTTTCAAAATAACTTGTATTCTCAGGTCATCAGTTAGATATATGCGATGGCCATGTTTTTGAGAAGATGGAGCACAGACAAGACTCGCCTTATTTTGATCATTCATTTTATTGTTGTACATTATGAAAGAACACACATGTATTAAAACTTTACTTTTAATGCAATGGATGATGTTGTTGCTTGTTTACTACTTTACACTGTTATGATACTTCACATGACGTCCTCCACCCCGGAACGTTTCCGCCGTTCTTGGTTTTGGGGTGTGACAGATGAATAGGGTGTGTCGTCCTTACATGGATCAGTTCGTCATCGTCTTCATTGATGACATACTCATCTACTCTCGAAGTAAGGAGGAGCATAGTCAACATCTTCGTAGAATCTTAGAAACATTGCGAGCGGAGAAGCTCTATGCGAAGTTCTCCAAATGTAAATTTTGGATTCGACAAGTCGAATTTTTGGGCCATGTTGTTAGCAAAGTAGGAATACACGTGGATCCCTCCAAAATCAAGGCCATTGAGAACTGGTCAGCATGGAAGACCCCTACAAAAATTCGCCAATTTCTAGGTCTCGCTGGGTACTATCACAGGTTCATTCAGAACTTCTCCAGCATAGCGAAACCTCTGATGACCCTGACCCAGAAAGGCGTGGCCTTTGACTGGGAAGAGAAGCAGGAAAGAGCGTTCCAAACGCTCAAATGAGGCTTGTGCACCGCCCCGATACTATCCCTCCCCGAAGGGATAGAAGACTTCATTGTCTATTGCGATGCATCCAATCAAGGACTAGGATGTGTGCTGATGCAGCGAGGTAAAGCCATAGCCTATGCCTCGAGACAACTGAAGACATATGAGGTTAACTATACCACCCACGATCTTGAGCTAGGAGCAGTTGTGCTTGCTCTAAAGATCTGGCGACACTACCTGTATGGTACAAAAAGCACGATCTTTACAGACCATAAGAGTCTACAACATATTTTCGACCAGAAAGAGCTCAACATGAGACAACTGGTCGTAGAGTCAAATCTTTGACTCTAACTATCCATTCACACTTGTCCACACAAATAAAGGAGGTTCAGCTCGATGCTTTGAAACCTGAAAACGTGGCTGGTGAATCCCTTGGAGGGATGGACAAGAACTTAGAAGTCAAGGGTGGCGGAGCCTTATACCTTATGGATCGGATCTGGACACCGAAACACGGTGGCTTCGGAGACTTGGTCATGACCGAAGCTCACAACACTCGTTATTCCGTCCACCCGGGTTCAGATAAGATGTATCTGGATCTTAAAAAGTTATACTGGTGGCCTAACATGAAATAAGACATTGCTACCTTCATGAGTAAATGCCTTACTTGCGCAAAGGTCAAGGTCGAATACCAGAAACCCTCCGGTCTTCTACAACAACCGGAGATACCAGAATGGAACTGGGAGCGGATCACTATGGACTTCATAACCAAGTTGCCCAAGACGACGGGTGGACTTGATTCCATATGGGTCATCGTCGATAGACTGACCATGTCTGCACACTTCTTGCCAATCAAAGAAACAGACAAGATGGAGAAACTCACACGAACTTACATTAGGGAGATTGTAAGGCTGCACGGTGTTCCTTTATCTATCGTCTCGGACAGAGATAGTAGATTCACTTCGAGGTTCTGCCAGTCATTACCAAGTTCCCTAGGAACTAGGTTGGACATGAGTACAGCCTACCATCCACAGACCGACGGGCAAAGTGAGAGGACTATCCAAACCTTAGAAGATATGTTGCGTGCTTGTGTGATTGACTTTGGAAAAGCTTGGGATACCCATTTACCCCTCATCGAATTTTCCTACAACAACAGTTATCACACGAGCTTAAAGGAAGCTCCATTCGAGGCCCTCTATGGCTGAAAGTGTAGACCCCCTCTGTGCTGGGCTGAGGTGGGTGATACCCAGTTAGCTAAGGGATGACTTCCCGAAAGCACTCTCACGGGTCCGGAGATCATTTGGGAAACAACAGATAACATCGTTCAAATTCGTGAACGAGTGAAAGCCTCTAGAGACCGACAGAAAAGCTACGCTGACAAGCGAAGGAAACCATTGGAATTCCAGGTGGGCGACCGAGTCCTACCGAAGGTCTCACCCTGGAAGGGCTTGATACGCTTTGGAAAGCATGGGAAGCTCAATCCAAGATACATAGGGCCTTTCGAGATTCTCGCGAGAATCGGACCTGTAGCTTACAAACTCAATCTACCACACGAACTCAGTAACGTACATCCTACCTTCCATGTCTCGAACTTGAAAAAGTGTCTGTCCAACGAGACTCTTGTTATCCCACTCGACAAGATCGAGATCAAAGAGAGCCTCAACTTCGTGGAGGAACCAGTAGAGATCATGGGCCGAGAGGTCAAGCAAACAAAGCAGAGTCGTATCCCGATAGTGAAGGTGCGCTGGAACGCAAAGCGTGGACCTGAATTCACTTAGGAACGAGAGGATCAGATGAAACTGAAATACCCTCGCCTTTTCGCTTAGTTATTTGTAACTTCTTAATTGCTTAAATTCTAATTTCGGGACGAAATTCCGTCTAACGGGGGGATGATGTGACAACCCGAAATTTCCATTCTGTACAAACTATATCACTTCAATAGAAGTTATAGCAGTCATAGTTAATTTTCAGACTTTTTCGTGTAAGTTTGAGTAATTTAGGGTTTACACTTCAGGAAATATCAGGAGATTGGTGCACTAGGGTTTTGTGCAACACTGTTATTCCAACACTCTATTATATTAGAGATCATTTCAGGAATAAAAATATTTTCTGTTAAGAATATCTCAGGACTATAAATAGAATTCATAACCAAATTCATTCATTATTCGCATTTCCAACTAGAGAAAAGCCATTTTCTCTCTCACGGATCTTCGGGTTTTTTTATCCCAAATCGTGAGTACCTCTTTCTAATAGTGTTAGAAAGCTTAATATGTGTTTATAACATGATTTAGAAGGCTAAATCACTAGATTTAGGAGTTTACTCCCCAAGGTGTTCTTCGGCGGTAAACTCCCGAAACAAAGCCTAGACCGACACTTGTGTTATGCTATTGCCTTAGACTCATTTATATGTGTATTAGGGACAAGAAAACAACCAAGAACACAAACACATGGGAGTTCACGGCCCAAGAGGATCTTGGACCGTGAACTCCAATAAAAAGGATCAAAGGGTGCTTTTAAGGCACCTAAAACCCTAGACATTTACATGGAATTGTTCCCACTTAATTAAAGGACTAAAACACATCAAAATCACCCCTTTAGGTGAGTTCACGGCCCTAATAAGGTTCTTGGGCCGTGAACATCAAACAAAGGCACCAAAGTGTGCCTAAGGCCTTCATATGCTTCGAATAAAAGTCTAGAACCTATACCACTTGTGCAAGAGACTTGAAAGCATAAAAAACACCCATCCTTAAGAGTTTAAGGCCGAAAACTCTAAGGGAAATGGCCTTAGGGCCGTAAACTCCTAAATGGAGTGTTTCTATGCCTTAAACCCTTCCAAGGACTTAACCACCAAGTTGGAATAATTCTAGGGATTATTTAACACCTTAAAACAACCGAGTTGTTATTGAGACTCGGCGAGTTGAGTCGGGGTGGCCCCGCGATTCATGCCAGGTGTGACTTATCGAGTAAGGAGAAGGACTCGACGTGCCAAGAAAGGGACTAAGAGGGTCAGTGGACACGTGTAGACTCGTCGGCGCCGGCGTGACTCGTACACACTAGAGAGAGGATTTGATTTTTGTGATCTTGGGATATGATATGTTTTAGTAACTATTGCTGGATATTTTATAAAACATTTTATGTGAAAATGGTTGTGAAAAAAATGAAAATTTTGTTTTGAAATTCACGTTGTTACAGAACAACGGGGGGATTCAAGCTAGGCTAGCTTGAGGGGATTAGATCTTCTACCATTTCATTCAAGGTTGTTGCTTAAGGTATGAATCCATGTCTATTTTCGTATGATATGTAGCTCTCATGAATCCAGGGTTTCTTTGCCCCCTTTTTAGTTGAGTACTGGAGTACGTGGAGTCCCTTTAAATCATAGAGATTAGATCTGGACCTTGAGAGGTCCAGAGAGTCCCAACAAACTAGCTTTATGCAGTCACATAAGAGTATTGAGCCTAAGACATCATTATAAAAGTTATTTCATCAAAAATGAGCTAGATGGTTGGTGCATGGAATAAAGATTGAACCTTTACGTGACTTTTGGGTGCTGGAAGGCCAGATCTATAAGTTCAAGAAACAAATCTGACCTTAGAAGGTCATATGAGTGTTGCCATGGAGGAAACTCGTCGAGTCCATAAGAGGACTCGACAAGTCGGATTGGGTTGCCCTAAGATTCATGATCAGTGGTAACCCATCGAGTGAAAGGTTAACTCGACGAGTTGAGTGACGCCTTAGGAGGATTCATAGGACACGCATGGACTCGCCGAATCACCGGAGTGATCTCGACGAGTCTGGTCAAAGTTTGACCATTGACTGGAGTTGACTTCTGTTGACCTTAGGGTTTTGGTCAAACTGAATCAAGAGAGGCCATTGAGGGGTAGAATGATCTTCTACCCATTATTTAGAGACGAGAACATAAAGAGACTATTAATTAGAGATATTATCATTTTGATAGGAGGAGACTAGATAGAGGATAACGAGAACAAGAGTATTCTAGACATCATACGAGGTGAGTCTTCTCACTATACATTACCTAGAATGGTATATATGTGTAGACCGGAGGGTCTTATGTGTATGTGTATGTTTGAGATTTATGTGCATTATGTTATATGTATTCTATGTATTATATAGACAGGACCAGAGGGTCCAACGACTGATGAGGCCAGAGGGTCCTCGATCAGAACGGACCGGAGGGTCCAACGAGATACAGGACTGGAGGGTCCCGCTGAGACACTTTGACTGGAGGGTCATACCGAGTTATAGCCTCGAGTGGCTTACGTGGTGTATGTGCTATTTTGGGGAACTCACTAAGCATTTATGCTAACCGTGTTATGTGATATGTGTTTCAGGTACTAGCAAGGACCGCGGGATGGCGCCGACATGATTTGTACACACTGACCGAGGATTTTGTATTTGAGATTCTGGGATATGCTTTACCGTGATAACATTTGACACAATTGTGTTTTGAGATGATTTATATGAGACATGTTATGTTTGAAAAATGAAATTTTGTTTAAAATTTTCACATCGTTACATCAGCATTTAAGCTGGTGAGTTCATTATATTTTAGTGATGTAAGAAGTTGTAAGAAATTTCTAGTAAGTTGTAAGTTCTGTTTAGAAAAGTTTGCCTGTTCCTCCAGAAAATCATATATTTCCTGCTTTGATGAAAGATAAGTAAAAATGACTCTATAATCCTTTCTATGAATACTAAATGGATACAAGTTATATAAAACCCAGAGTAAACAAACAATCAGTTGTGTGTATCTATCCTAAGCCCACAACCAAATAAGGAACAGGAAAGGGGGTAGAAGGCACACATCCCATTGCTATTTAGATCTTCGTTGTATCTAACCCTGGTGTATTCACTTGGTACTCACGGAGTTAGCTATAATAGTTCCTTTATATTTGATGAAAAAAATTCTTTAAGAAAACACTTATTTCTTTTATGTAAAAATGGTAACCACAGTGGTTTCTTCTATGATCACTTAGTTTATACTAGCTATTATAATCTAATATCGAATAGATAGTTAATTGTGTGAATCTGCCCTAAGCCCAAAACCAAACAAGGAACAGGAAATGAGGCGGAAAGCACGCATCCAACTACCTATCGGGTATTAATTATATATAACCCTGATGTATAAACTAAGGTATTATAGAGTTAACCACCTAAGGTTCTTTATGTTTATACTAGTTTAATAAAGTGGATTAAACCCTTTACTAGTAAGTTTCTAGTTTTTTATATTAAATCTTCTAATTGAAAAATATGTTTTGTACTAGAAAACGGTGCATTGAATTAGTGTCCTATGACCTGGCCCATACCTAGTAATCCTTATGAATACATGGTGTATACGGAATATAAATAAAGCTAAGATCGAATAGATAGTAGGCTGGGTGAATCTGCTCTAAGCCCACAACAAAACAAGGAACAGGAAATGATGCGAAAATCACACATCCTACAACTTGTCAGATCCGATTAATTAATATCCGTGATGTGTACACAAAGGAATCATAAAGTTAGCATTATAGGCCCCTTTCTATTGAATGTACTAGGCTCGACTGTTCTATTTTTCGTTTGCAAAATGTAAGTTTTCCTTAGTTTATTACTATCTTTACTCGAAAATAGTTTGCAATAACTTTCAAGTGGAACTGTCACAATATGAAAGTAATGGGAAAATGTAAGTACACAGTTTTATTTTGAATTTACATTCTGACGTACTAATTACCTTAAAACATGTTTGTTTGATTAAGGTCATAATGTGATGGATAGTACCCATATTATACGCTTTCATGCAAGAGATTCTGAGGACCAAACACGACTTCCGCAAACAAATTGCTAGGCCGTGTAAATTCACATTAAAGTTATATGATCATGTATTCCCAATTTACTACCACCTTTTGTTTAGAACAATGAGTTAGTGATTATTGGTATAGTTGGATCCTGTATTGTTCTCCTGCTATTGCATTCAGTATGTTCGTTCTGTTATAGTATCTTAGTATGTTCCTTCTGTTATCATGTATTGTATCTTCCTCCCTGTTTCTCTTTATAGTATGTTATCTATGTTATCGTGTATTGTATCTACATCCCTGTTTCTCTTTATAGTATGTTCTAGCATCTAGAATGAACTGAACCCCTAAACTATACCTATTATAGTTTACTAGCATGTTTACTTGAACTGTTATTGAAAAGGCTCATTTATCTACTAAGTTATGATTGTACTTTAAAAAAACGGAATTTTATAAACTATAAAGTAACACAACTTAAAAAGAGTTTTTGAAATCTTTTGATCACTTATAAAAGACATAAGTAATCTTTTGAAGCATGTTTATAACAAACATTTACACAATTATCATCGTGTTCAACTTGTATCCCCCCCCCCCCCCTTAAAAGCATTTAAAACAGTTTAAAAGACTCCTTATAGGGGTATGAACTCACCTTGTGTGGGTGATTCAAGTGAATATGCACGTAGGGATGAGAAGTTCCACGAATGAAGTCCCGAGAGACACACGAGTCCTAAATGACATATATTGACATATATTGGCATGAATATAGTGTTTACAAGCAACCACATGCAAGGAAACACCTTTAGGGACTAGGAAACACTTGGACCAAGTGTTCGAATCACATGTGATTCATCTAAGGGATGTTTATGGCCACCAATTGGTATTTACGGCCATGGAGATTACGTCCGTAAACTCATGGTAAAATGTGCATAAAAGGGTGATTGAATGATAGGGAAGCTTGTTGGACTATGGCTCAACAAGAGGATAAGCAAAACTAACCTTTTAGAAGGATTTAAGGTGTTTACGGCCAAGATGGATGAGTTTACGGCCAAGCAAAGAGTTTACGGCCATAAAATCATGAACATTATGCACAAGATGGTGTTTTAAAGTCCTATCTATCATCCATTAGGGGTTCAAGGTCTAATGCTTGGATATTAGAAGGGTTTGCGGCTAACATGTGACCAAAACATCGGTTTACAGCCAAGGGAGATTCCATGGCCATAAACTCTTGATGTTTATGCTAAGGTGGATGTTTCAAGACTTTTATCTAGTGCTGAACTTGTCTAACTAGATGATAGATGGAGTACTCACACTTTTGAGGGCCTTTGAGGAGTTTTCGGCCACCAAGAACAAGTGTGTGTTCTTGGTGTTCTTGGTGAAATTTGATGATCTTTAAGATCTAACCAAAAGAGATGATTGTGTGGATGAAATAATAGGGGTGTTCTAGATTAAGTAGAATAACAACTCAAAGATGGAAGAACACTTACGTTTTTAAAGATCTAGGATGAAAGGCTTGATGATATTTGAGAGAGAATGGAAGTTTCTTGAGTTGAAAGTGTAAGAATGAAAGAAAAGTGAAGGGAATGAGACTTAAGGGGGGGTTAACCACCAACCTTGAGTTTACGGCTGTAAACTCAAGTGTTGTGGCCGTGAACTCCTTTTGGTGGTGATTAAGGTTGGAACATTGTATAGTGACTCTAGCAAGTACTTCCTAACACTCATTCCTTGAATGTACTAGGCTTAGAACACTCAAATAGACTCTAAGCAGTGCTAAAAGATAGCAAGAGCGAGTTTGAATTAAGGTTTGATTCGCTTGAATGGACTTTCAAGACAAAAATGTTTTTTGGGTTGTCACATCATCCCCCCCCCCCCATTAGATGGAATTTCATCCTGAAGTTAGCTTTCTTAGTAATACTACTGGGGTTGTGCTCCTCTTATTGGTAGATACCCACTCGTAGACATAGAAACTTTTCCCTAATGTCCATGATCGGATTCATAGCTTGTCCATCTATCATTACCTCATGTATAAAACTCATATATAATTAAGATTAGTAAGATAGCCGGATGTGCGACTCTGCCCTAGGTCCACAACCAAACATGGAACAGGAGATAGGGTGGAAACACACATACTATATTTGCATAATAATGATTATATACCACTCTAGCGTATACACTTATTAGTGATAGGTGGGTTGTATTCGTCCTTAGCCTCAGTGCTTGAACTTGGTCTGTTGAACATACAGTGGCAAGGCTTCGGAGGGCAAAGTACTCTTCGCACGAGTACTTCGGGGTTTAGAATACGAATGATAAAACTAAGGTCTGGGTCAAACTGTCGATACGAATGATGAAAGTTTTGTGAATTTGACAGTCGAGGCGATAGAAACATATGAACTTAGTATGGTGAGGACCATGCCAACTCATGACGAATGATAGCAACTGACTATTTACTGAACAAAAGTTTGGCTAGTTTGAAAGAAATGTCTGTTATATGATAATGTACCCCTAGAGTGCTCGACAATGTATTCTTTGTAAACGTTCTAGTGCTTTATATTTTCCCCTTTATGTTAACACTTCAACGTATCGTACCGCGATGAGCGAGTACATACAGTGAATGTGCTTTGAAAAATAGTGTCGATACTTTACACTACAATCCTACTTGGTACCACTATGATCGACTATCATATACAAGTTACGAATAATTAAGATGAATAAGACGGTCGACTGAGTAACTCTGCCTCAAATCCACAACCAAACAAGGAATAAGAATTAAGGCGGAATCACTCTCTCTAAGTCTACAAAATCTTAAATGTGCACATGATGTACATACTAAGCCATCATAGCTTCTCTGAATGGATCTTTTAGTTCTCTTGAATATTGTGACTTGTTCCAATAATTGAGTTATTATTATTACTTTTAAGTGTTTTCCCCAAGTTTTAATCTTATATAAATATAAATTAATTTTTAAAACAGTACATAAATGAAAGTCATACCGCTGCTCGCTGAGGACTTCGGGGTTGATTCTCCTGCGGTGATCATCAGAATTCGTCCATCTGCTCCTGAGTTCTTTGTTATCGGTAAGTCCCTCTGGTAGTGTCCAGTCTCAACACAACCAAATGAGGCTTGGTTTTCTTCATCTCCGGAGACTTGGGAGATCGGTTGAGCCGGTGCTCTATAGAAACAGACCGTGTGTCCCTTTTTGTGGCAGTTTAGACACTGCATTTCCCGGCATACCCCGATTGTTGGATATCGTGTCTAAGTCCATAACTATATTTGGTATGTACTTGACCTGACCCGACATGGTCCATTTGGGTTGCATGACATCATGCACTTGGATAGACTAAATGAGAGAAATAAGATACATATGGTTTATTAATATACTATAAAATCTAATATATTAATAATAAGAATAATAATAATTAGTTAGTATTGATCAATAATTAGTTTAGAATTAATTATGTGATCAAAAGAAGACTAATTAAATATATGGGTTGATAGTGTCAATCATCCATAACTTATATAGTGGGCCAAGGCTCCATGGATTATCAAGTTGGGTTAAACCCATAAGATGCTCCATGGATGATCCATAGGGGTTACATAACCCATGGGTCATGGAAATGAAAGGTCATGACAATTAGGGTTTACATGGTGTAACCCTAATTGTAACATACTATATAAAGAAGCTATTCTTCACCATTTTCAGCCACTAGAGTGAATAAAAGAGGGATAGCCAAAAATACTAAGTTTTCTTATTCTCTTAAGAGTTTATTCCAAGTGTACTTGGTGTTGTGTGAATCATTTGAGGCATCAAACTTGAGGTGCTAGGCTCACAAGGTTGCATGTACACCATAGGTGTGTTAGAATGCTCAAAACCCAACAATGGTATCAGAGCCTAGACTTGTTTGTTTGATACTTGATGCAAAATAGTTGAAAAACGCAGTTTTTTGTTCACTGCCCGCATGAACTCGTTGAGTCCAAGGGGAGACTCGACGAGTCCATGAAGAAATGCATGCAACACGTCGAGTTAGTTCATGCACTCGACGAGTACATACTGTAGTGTTCAGATTTTCGAGTTATGCTGCTAGAAATGGACCAGAAACATTACCCTGGACTGTTTTAGTGTTTTAAAACTTGTTTTTAGTTTGTGTAATGTTTATGCTTATCCATTTACAATGGCTATTATCAAAAATTACAAGTTTTATATAAGTTTGTTATGATTCTTGAAATTCTTGATAATCATGTTCTTGAACTTATGAATTTAGATGGTCATAGGAATTATTTGTAATCTCCATGTTAGTGAATTCTTGATCATTATGTATTTAAATGGAGTCCATAACTTGTCCTCAAATTATGGAGAAACCAAGAGTCACACTTGAATTAAAACCATTAAAAGAACACAAGAGTTATGAAAATGAAGACTCTTCATTTTAATACTCTAATAAACTCATAACTTATGAGAAATGAAAAGTTTTGAAAGTTTACAAAACATGCCTTCAAGTTTTGGAACAAGTAAAGTCATAATTAAAACTTTAGTTCCAACCCCTAGAATTTTAAATATTAAAATTCAACCCTTATTCTCTATAATATTATAAGCGAATAATAATTATATATGTATAAGATCAAAGTCGTTTTACCATTGGTAGGCCTCATTCATGAAGCCGGTCTATAAGGGGGGTATAAGGTTGTTGCCTATAAAATGGAAACTTAATGGGTGTCTATTCTCACCCACCGCTTCCTTGATCGGTGGAGGGTCGTTAGCCGAAAAGGTAGAAGAATGACAATAATTCTCATAATAAGTATTATGAATATACTAAAGTAACTAAACTTTTATTAATTCCCAAACTTAGTTACTTTAAGAAAATGTGAATAAGGTGCTAATCCATAAAGCTACACTTTGCACTTTGATTAAGTCGTTAGTGGAGCGTGTGTGGTTAACCGGCACACTAACTTGGACTTATCAAGGTAGGCAAAGGGTGACTTAATGTTTATCATAGTATCGTTGGAGCATGTGTGGTTAACTGGCACTTCGATTGAGGGCTAATACATTAAGTGTACCAGGTAATTTGCATGGTTACTTCACACCTTGTTTTGTGATCCTCGGCATCCCGGTCACAAAACTTGAATGGCACACTCGAGATTGAAATATGCCATTGAAAATTTCAATGAATATCAATGAACCTAAGAATTTCTAAACCATTTAAAACTTGATAATATTTATTCCATTTTATGGTGGAAATTGGTGAATCGTCATTCACCTACCTTCAAATATTTTATAGCTTGGATTACGGCATCACTCTTCTAATTTATAAAATATTGTGTTGGGTCCTAGCTTTAATATAGCATTTTGGTGCTTTATTAAGGACTATCTTGAAATCTAATCTAAACTTATTCTTTCATTTCAGATGTCTTCCAATAACAATGCTTCTGGCTCAAACCCTACTGGCTCCTTCTGTCTCATGAACCTTTCTGGGAGAGTCATCTTTGATGGATCCAATTTTATGGATTGGATCAGAAACATCAGGATGGTCACTCGCTATGAGGACAAATAATATGTCCTTGGTAGGGAGTTGAAGGAGATTGATGAGTCAACTGCTACCCCAGAGGAGATTGCTCCATTTCAAGCACATGAAAGGATGCTACCGAAGTAGCATGTATCATGACTGCTACAATTACAGCTGAGCTCCAAAAGTCCTATGAGGACTATTACCCTTTTGAGATGCACATGGACTTGATGGAGCGATACCATCAAAGTCCTCGTTAATAGAGGTATGAAATAATTTCCTCCATGATAACCACCCAAATGAAGGACAATGAGTCCCTCACGACCCACTTACAGAAAATGCAAAGGTTTGTGGATCGCTTGAAGAAACTGAATGTTGACTTTCTTGAGGAGTTAGCAATTAATAATATTTTGCACTCTTTACCTTCATGTTATGATCAATTTAGAATGACATATCGCATGAATAAGGAATGAGTTACACTTAGTAAACTTCAAGGACTCTTAAAGACTGCAGAAAGTAGTCTTAAGGGTAATTCGGGTGTTACTACTCCTCTTACTCCTACTGCGGCCAATGTCTTGGCAATCGGGCATGGCAAAGGTAAGAAGAGAAAGAACCCTTCTAAGGGTACCAAGGGTAAGACCATTGAAGGCTCCTCTTCAAGAAAAACCAAGAAAGGTTTTGTCACTCCTTCTGCTAACCCTAATGAGGCTGAATGCTTCTATTGCAATGAAAAGTCTGACTGGAAGCGAAACTGCCCAAAATACCAACAAGATTTGAAGGATGGGAAAGTAAAACCCAACCATGCAGGTATATACACTATATTGTCTAATAACTCACCTCATTCTAAGTCTTGGGTCCTTGATACAGGTTGTGGAATTCACATATGTTCTGAGGTGCAGGGACTAAGAAGAAGTGAGGATTTGGAACATGGAAAGATAAACCCAATCATGGCAAATAGGAAAGTTTCATCTGTCACCAATATTGGAGTTTATTCCTTGTTGCTAGATAATGGGCTTACATTAGACTTGAATAAATGTTGTTATTCGGCAGAAATGGCAAGAAATGTTATTTCCTTTCATGCATTGTATAAACAAGGGTTCACCTTTTATTTTGATAATAAAAATGGTGGTATTGATGCTTTCTATAATAGTGCTCTTTATTTTAAAGCATTACCTTGTGATGGTGTGTATGAAACTGTATCTATTGTAGATAACTTAGGAAATAATGTATTTTGTATCGATTATTCCTCTAGCTTAGATAAAGCATCTTTATGGCATTGTCGTCTTGGATATGTAAGTAAGAAAGGCATAGGCCAACTCCAAAAGGATGGAGTCTTGGAATCAGTCAACCTAAAGTTGGATGATAGTTGTGAATCTTCTCTACTTGGAAAAATGAAAAAGTCACCTTTTACTGGCACTTGTGCTAGGGGTGAAGGTTTGTTGGATCTCATACACACAGATGTGTGTGGACCCTTCAGAACCGCCACTAGAGATGCTAATCGCTTTTTTGTGGCTTTTATTGATGATTTTAGTGGATATGGATATGTATACTTAATCAAACATAAGTCGGAAACCTTTGATAAATTCAAAGAGTTTAAGGAAGAAGTGGAGAATCAGTTAGGCAGGAACATTAAGATGCTTCGATCCGATCGAGGTGGTGAGTATCTTAGTACCAAGTTCCTTGATTATCTTAAGGAATGAGGGATAGTCTCACAATTGACACCTCCTAGTTGAGTGGTGTAGCTGAGACGCGCAATCAAACCTTGTTGGACATGGTTCGTCCCGTGATGACTCGAGTTTCGCTACCAATCTCATTTTGGGGTTATGCCTTAGAGACTGCCGCCCATATCCTTAACCTGGTCCTTACACAAAAGGTCGCCAAAACACCTTACGAGATGTGGAATGGAAAAGTTCCAAATCTAGACCACATCAAGGTTTGGGGTTGTGAGGCTTTCATGAGATGCGAGACTCACGACAAGCTCGAACCTCAAAGTGAAAGGTGTATTTTCATCGACTACCCACATAAATCTTTTGGTTATATCTTCTACATACCCAATGATAATGTGGTCTTTGTAGCAAGAAGAGGAGTCTTTAGAGAGAGAGAACTCATAATCCAAGGAGATAGTGGAAGGCAAGTTGACCTTGAAGATATTCAAGAGTCAAGCGGTGAAGGAACCTCAAACCCTAGCCCTCAACCTGAGGAGGAAACTCCTATTAAGCCGACTGAAGAGTCCATACCTCTGAGGCGTTCCACTAGAGTTAGGAATGCACCTGAGCATTATTATGGTTTCCATATTACTACAGAAGGTGATACCCTTATCAGTGATAATACACTGATAAATCTGGAAGAGCCTAACAGCTACACGAAAGCCATGGCAGGCCCTGAGTCTGATAAATGGAAAGAGGCTATGGATAGCGAGATCCAATCCATGTATGACAATCAAGTTTGGAACTTGGTTGACAATGTACCAGGTCGTAAGACAGTAGGGTGCAAATGGATCTTCAAGAAGAAGACTGACATGGATGGTAATGTACACACTTATAAGGCACGACTGGTTGCAAAGGGTTATCTCAAACTCCGGGAGTTGATTATGATGAGACCTTTGCACCAGTGGCCAAGATTAAGTCTATTCGGGTTCTATTAGCCATTGTTGCATTTCATGACTATGAAATAGGCAAATGGATGTCAAAACACTTTCCTTAATGGAAAGTTGGTTGGGGATGTTTACATGGTTCAGCCAGAGGGTTTTGTAAGTAAAGAATACCCTAATAGGGTGTGTAAGCTTGAAAATCCATATATGGATTGAAACAAGCACCTCGCAGATGGAATCTTTGCTTCAATGAGAAAGTCAAAGAGTTTGGCTTTTCGAGATGTGAAGATGAATCTTGTATATATGTCAAGACTAGTGGGAGTATAGTTAGCTTTTTGGTATTGGATGTGGATGACATACTAATCATAGGAAATGACATCCCAACCTTGTAGGAAGTGAAATCTTGGCTTGGGAAGTGTTTCGCTATGAAAGACCTAGCAGAAGCTACCTATATCCTCAGGATAAAGATTTTGAGAAACAGGAGTAAAAGACTAATTGGACTTAATCAGAGTACCTACTTCGACAAAGTGTTGAAGACGTTCAGTATGGAAAATTCCAAAAAAGGAGATTTACCTATTCAGTGTAATACCAGACTGAGTAAAACTCAGAGCCCGAGTACAGATGAAGAGATAGCTGAAATGAGTCGACTCCCATATGCTTCCGCTGTAGGCTCGATCATGTATGCTATGACTTGTACTCGTCCTCATTTTGCATTTGCTTTAAGCATTGTTATCATATATCAGAGTAATCCTAGAAAGGCTCACTCGATTGCGGTGAAGAATATCCTCAAGTACCTGCGGAGGACTAAGGACTGGGTCCTTACCCTCAGTGGGAGTGATGACTTGAGAGTTGTAGGGTATTGTGATGCTGGTTTCCAGACTGATAGGGATAATTTCCGCTCTCAGTCGGGCTGGGTCTTCACCCTAAACGGAGGAGCAATCACTTCGAAGAGTTCCAAGTAGGAAACAGTGGCTGATTCCAATTGTGAATCAGAGTATATAGCAGCAAGTGAAGCAGCAAAGCAGGTATATGGCTAAGGAACTTTATCGGAGACCTTGGAGTTGTACCAGCTATTAAGGAGCCCATGGAAATTTTCTGTGATAGTGAAAGTGTAGTTGCCTTAGCAAAGGAACCAGGGAACACGGGAGATCCAGGCACAACGACAGAAAATATCATTTCATCAGACATCGAATAGAAGAAGGAATTCTCGTGGCAAAGAGGGTATCATCAGATGAGAACCTGACAGATCCCCTCACGAAGGGACTGAATAGGGTTAAGCAACTTCATCATGTTAGGAGCATAGGGCTAAGAGATGATATTAGTTTTAGAAGTTAGATAATTTTTGAAATATGTAAAATGTAATTGACATTTGATGATAAATAAAAGTTGTTATTTATGAGTAAAGTGTTACTATCTCTTGTGAATCATTTACTAGTATTTCTTTTTGCATGTTTTGACTTCCATAATAATTATGATATGATATATATTATATTATTCAAATTCTCCACAGTCAATCATATGTTGGAAGTAAATATGAATCAAGACTATCATGGGTTAGTTTGTAAAGGTCCAAGATGTTGGACGAAGGGGGCTACAACACTCATGAGTGCTCATAAATTATGAGTATTGGATTCAACCCACGCTCACTGGTATCACTTCATGGAATTTATCTCGAGTGATCTTGAGACAGTAATATCATATAATTCTTCAAAGCTAGACATATGATTTGTTACCTATGCTTTGGTTATGCATTGATTGTACAAAAACGCATTGGTAACTCGATGTTATAAAACGTACCTTTGTGTGTAATTCAAAAAGTAGTAGAACAAACATATGTGTTGAAGTTTATTTGTTCCTTCTTGGATTATAAGCGATATATGGGCCCCTCGATGATTTTTTTTTGACCCATGTACCGGGCCTGGTCAGAACTGAATTGATGTGTTCAATTAAGTTCTATGTCAAGCAAATCGGAAATCGGGAAACAACTGCTAGACAATAGAAAGACATTGTTCCATGTGTTTGTCCGGCTGATATCTAGAACAGAGGATTATATGATCACTTATCTAAAATGGCACACCATCATCTTCTCAGTTCCAAGAGACCTTGAAAGAGCTACGATTGTTGATCGGTTCCTGAAGTCATAATTGCAACTATAGTTATTAGACTTATCCAAGTGGGAGACTGTTGGATATAGTGTCTAAGTCCATAACTATATTTGGTATGTACTTGACCCGACCTGGCATGGTCCATTTAGGTTGCATGGCATCATGCACTTAGATAGACTAAATGAGAGAAATAAGACACTTATAGTTTATTTATATATTATAAGTTCTAATATATTAATAATAAGAATAATAACATTTAGTTAGTATTGATCAATAATTAATTTATAATTAATTATGTGATCAAAAGAAGACTAATTAAATATATGGGTTGATTGTGTCAATCATCCATAACTTATATAGTGGGCCAAGGCTCCATGGATTATCAAGTTGGGTTAAACCCATAAGATGCTCCATGGGGGTTACATAACCCATGGGTCATGGAAATGAAAGGTCATGATAATTAGGGTTTACATGGTGTAACCCTAATTGTAACATACTATATAAGGAAGCTATTCTTCACCATTTTCGGCCACTAGAGTGAATAAAAGAGGGATAGCCGAAAATACTAAGTGTTCTTATTCTCTTAAGAGTTTATTCCAAGTGTACTTGGTGTTGTGTGAATCATTTGAGGCATCACACTTGAGGTGCTAGGCTCACAAGGTTTCAAAGGAATCCAAGCTACAAAGAGGTATGTAATTCTTACTAACTATTAGAATAAAAGATCCCCATGTATGCTAGATAGGATTATGAACCTTGGAAAATCATTTTGCATGTATCTTAGTCAAACATAGATCCAAGGGTTCTAGGGTTGCATGTACACCATAGGAGTGTTAGAATGCTCAAAACCCAATAGTGGTATCAGAGCTTAGGCTTGTTTGTTTAATACTTGATGCAAAATAGCTGAAAAACGTAGTTTTCTAAAAACTTCTCATGAACTTGTTGTTGTTCCTCCTTGAGTCTTCGGTTGACTGCTATGAGGATTTGGTTGCATCTATCTAGGTTTGTCATGCGAGAATGAAAGTGTCTAAAGAATCTATGAGATTTAAGTGAAACGTCATGGGGTGATCCTTACAGAGTCCTTCTATAATTGCACAATGTATACAAGTTGTATATAATTTAGGATTAAATAGACCTTCAAATAAGTAATCCCACTCCAAAACCACAACCAAACAAGGAATAGGTAGTGAAGCGTAGATCAAAAATTTATGTCTATAAAATCTCAACTATATAAAACCGTGGGAGTATACATTGCAAGATTATAGACCTATCTGTAAGGGTCTTTTAAGTTATCACATATGTTATGTATATAGTGCCTAAAATACTCCTATAGTATTTTAATGTAATGTACTTGGTATGTTTTAAAGTTGTTGTCATGTTATAGTATCATAAAATACTCCCTTAGTATCTTATCCTTATGTTCTGATCTAGAATTCCTTTGAATAGAATTTGGTAAGTTTTAAGACTGTTGCAATACCACATCACTCCCAAACACATGTTGGTCACATCTCGAATGAATATAGTTGATTAGGCTATATTGATCCTAGATATGATTAAATAACTGCCCAGGTTTGACCACAGTGTTAAACCTTTAAATACTTATGTTCTGTTCTTCTTGTGATACTTGTTCTAGTATGTATATATGTATAAGCATGTATGTATACTTTTATACGGTATTGTTATATATTTAAAATATATGATTATCCATAGCACTTCAGCCCCATTGTATTTATAGTTGTAAATCTTTTATCGGATGATATACTTAGTTCACTATAAACAATGCTCTGGTACCAATCTGTCGCACCCCAAAACCGGAACGGCGGAAACGTTCGGGGGTGGAGGACGTCATTTTTAGTATCACAAGACATGCATCATAGTAATTAAAGTAATAAACAACCATTTCATTAGAAAGAAAGTGTTTACAAAGTATGTGGTTCACATAAAATAGACTACAAAGTAAATAACAAAACAAGACTTGAAGCTATACTGCTCCATCTTCTGAATCCCAGTGCGCATACATGTCTACTGGTCTCCTGAGAATACAAGTTATTTTGAAAGAGTAGATCAACATTTAAGCTGGTGAGTTCATAAGATTTTAGTGATGTAAGAAGTTGTAAGAAAGTTGTAAGTTCTGTTTAGAAAAGTTCGGCTGTTCCTCCAGAAAATCCTATATTTCCTACTTTGATGAAAGATAAGTAAAAATGACTCTACAATCCTTTTTATGAATACTAAATGGATACAAGTTATATAAAATCCAGAGTAAACAAGCAATCGGTTATGTGTATCTGCCCTAAGCCCACAACCAAATAAGGAACAGGAAGGGGGGGCAGAAGGCACACATCCCATTGTTTGTTAGAACTTCGTCGTATATAACCCTGGTGTATTCACTTGGTACTCATGGAGTTAACTGTAATAGTTCCTCTATATTTGATGAAAAGATTATTTAAGAAAACCCTTATTTCTTTTATGTAAAAATGGTAACCACAGTGGTTCCTTCTATGATCACTTAGTTTATACTAGCTATATATAATCTAATATCGAATAAATATTTAATTATGTGAATCTGCCCTAAGCCCACAACCAAACAAGGAACAGGAAATGAGGCGGAATGCACACATCAAACTACCTATCGGGTATTAATTATATATAACCTTGGTGTATAAACTAAGCTTTTACACAGTTACCCAACTAAGGTCCTTTAAGTTTATTCTAGTTTAATAAAATGAATTAAACCCTTTATTGGTAAGTTTCTAGTTTTGTATATTAAATTTTCTAATTGAAACGTATGTTTTGTACTACAAAACAGTGCATTGAATTAGTGTCTATGACCTAGCCCATACCTGGTACTCCTTATGATTACTTGATGTATACGGAATATATATAAAGCTAAGATCGAATAGATAGTAGGTTGGGTGAATCTGCTCTAAGCCCACATCCTACTACCTGTCGGATCTGATTAATTTATATCCCTGATGTATACACAAAGGAATCATAAAGTTAGAATTATAGGACCCCTTTCTACTGAATGTACTAGGCTCGACTGTTCTATTTTTCGTTTGCAAAATGTAAGTTTTCCCTAGTTTATAACTATCTTTACTCGAAAATAGTTTGCAATAACTTTCAATTGGAACTGTCACAATATGAAAGTAACACAATTTAAAAAGAGTTTTTGAAATGTTTTGATCACTTATAAAAGGCATAAGTAATCTTTTGAAGGATGTTTATAACAAACATTTACACAATTATCATTGTGTTCAACTTGTATCCCCCCCCCCCTTAAAAGCATTTAAAACAGTTTCAAAGACTCATTATAGGGGTATGAACTCACCTTGTGTGGGTGATTCAAGTGAATATGCGCGTAAGGATGAGAAGTTCCACGAATAAAGTCCCGAGACACAAACGTGTCCTAAATGACATATATTGGCATGAATATAGTGTTTAGAAGCAACCACATGCATGAAAACACCTTTAGGGACTAGGAAACACTTGGATCAAGTGTTAGAATCACATGCGATTCATCTAAGGGATGTTTATGGCCACCAATTCGTGTTTACGGCCATGGTTTTACGGCCATGGAGTTTACAGCCATAAACTCATGGTAAATTTTGCACAAAAGGCTGATTGAATGATAGGGAAGCTTGTGGGACTATGGCTTAACAAGAGGATAAGAAAAACTAACCTTTTATAAGGCTTTAAGGTGTTTACGACCAAGATGGATGAATTTACGACCAAGAAAAGAGTTTACGGCCATAAACTCATGAACATTATGCACAAGATGGTGTTTTAAGGTCCTATCTATCATCCATTATGGGTTCCAGGTCTAATGCTTGGATACGAGAAGGGTTTGCGGCCAACATGTGACCAAAACATGGGTTTACGGCCATGGGAGATTCCATGGCCGTAAACTCTTGATGTTTATGCTAAGGTGGTTGTTTCAAGACTTTGATGTGGTGTTTAACTTGTCTAACTAGATGATAGATGGAGTACTCACACTTTTGAGGGCCTTTGAGAAGTTTTTGGCCACCTAGAACAAGTGTGTGTTCTTGGTGTTCTTGGTGAAAGTTGATGATCTTTAAGACCTAAACAAAAGAGATGGTTTTATGGATGAAATCATAGGGTTGTACTAGATTAAGAAGAATAACAACTCAAAGATGGAAGAACACTTACATTTTTGAAGATCTAGTATGAAAGGCTTGATGATACTTAAGAGAGAATGGACGTTTCTTGAGTTGAAAGTGTAAGAATGAAATAAAAGTGAAGGGAATGAGACTTAAGGGGGGATTTGACGGCCAACCTTGAGTTTACGGCCGAAAACTCAAGTGTTTTGGCCGTGGACTCCTTTTGGTGGTGATTAAGGCTTGAACGTTGTACAGTGACTCTAGCAGGTACTTCCTAACACTCATTCCTTTAATGTACTAGGCTTAGAACACTCAAACAGCCTCTAAAAAGTGCTAAAACATAGCAGGTGCGAGTTTAACTTAAAGTTTGATTGGCTTGACAGAACTTTCAAGACAAAAAAAAAATTTGGGTTGTCACAAAAGATAGCAACACTTTACTCATAAATAAACACAACTTTTATTCATCATCAAATGTCAATTACACTTTACAAACTTCAGAGCTATCTAACTATTAAAACTAATATCATCCTTCAGTCCTACACGCCTCACATTTTGGAGATTCTTAACCTTACTCAGTCCCTTCGTCAGGGGATATGTTGGGTTCTCATCTGATGATACCATCTTTGCCACGAGGCATCCTTCTTCTATTCGATGTCTGATGAAATGGTATTTTTTGTCGATGTGTCTGGATCTCCCATGATCCCTTGGTTCTTTCGCTAAAGCAACTGCACTTTCACTATCACAGAAAACTTCCACAGGCTCCTTTATAGTTGGTACAACTCCAAGGTCTCCAATGAAGTTCTTCAGTCATATTGCCTCCTTTGCTGCCTCGCTTGCTGCAATATACGATGATTCGCAAGTTGAATTAGCCACTGTCTCCTGCTTGGAACTTATCCAAGCAATTGCTCCTTCGTTTAAGGTAAAGACCCAGCCTGAATGAGAGCGGAAATTATCCCTATATGTCTGGAAGCTAGCATCACTATACCCTACAACTCTCAAGTCATCACTCCCGCCTAGGGTAAGGATCCAATCCTTAGTCCTCCGCATGTACTTGAGGATATTCTTTATCGTGGTCCAGTAAGCCTTGCAAGGATTCCCCTGGTATCTGCTAACCATGCTCAAAGCAAAGGCTACATCAGGACGAGCATGTACTTGAGGATATTCTTTACCGTGGTCCAGTGAGCCTTGCAAGGATTCCCCTGGTATCTGCTAACCATGCTCAAAGCAAAGGCTACATCAGGAAGAGTTCAAGTCATAGCATACATGATTGAGCCTACAATAGAAGTATAAGGTACTCGACTCATTTCTGCTATCACAGCCTCGGTACTCGGGCGCTGAGTCTTACTCAATCAGGCATTACTCTGGATTGGTAACTCTACTTTCTTGGAATCTTTCATGCTGAACCTCTTTAGCACCTTGTCCAAGTAGTTACTCTGACTTGGTCCTATTAGTCTTTTACTCCGGTCTCTCAGAATCCTTATCCCTAGAGTATAGGCAGCTTCTCCTATGTCTTTCATAGTGAAACACTTCCCAAGCCAGGACTTCATTTCCTGCAAGATTGGGATGTCATTTCCTATGAGTAGTATGTCATCCACATACAATACCAAAAAGCTAACTATACTCCCACTAGCCTTGACATATACAAAATATTCATCTTCACTCCTCGAAAAGCCAAACTCTTTAACTTTCTCATCGAAACAAAGATTCCATCTGCAAGGTGCTTGTTTCAATCAATAGATGGATTTCTCAAGCTTACACACTCTATTACGGTATTTTTTTTACTAACGAAACCCTATGGCTGACACATGTAAACATCTTTAGCCAAACTTCCATTAAGGAAGGTGTTTTTAACATCCATTTGCCATATTTCATAATCATGAAATGTAGCAATGGCTAATAGAACCCTAATGGACTCAATCTTTGCTACTAGTGAAAAGGTCTCATCATAATCAACTCCCGGAGTTTGAGAAAAGACCTTTGCAACTAGTCGCGTCTTATATATGTGTACATTACCATTTATGTCAGTCTTCTTCTTGAAGATCCATTTGCACCCAACTGTCTTACGACCTGGTACATTATCACCAGGTTCCAAACTTGATTGTCATACATGGACTGTATCTCGCTGTCCATTACCCCTTTCCATTTAGTAGACTCAGGGCCTGCCATGGCTTCCGCATAGTTGTTAGGTTCATCCAGACTTACCTGTGTCTCATCACTGATAAGTATCTCACCGTCCACAGTAATATGGAAACCATAGTAGTCCTCAGGTGCTGTAACACCCAGTTTCCCAGGTATATTAATTTATGTTGTATTTCTTTAATTATGTAAGGTGAATCGACGAGTTGGTGCTTAGACTCATCGAGTCTGGTCGTGACTGGATGACGTGGTTAATGAGGGGACTCGACGAGTCAGGGGAGTGACTCGCCGAGTCATATCTGGCGAAAGAAACCCTAATTCGAGTTTGGGACCTATTTAAAGGCCCTTCTGGCCTTCATTTGCGGCTACCATTCCATAAAGAGAAACCCTAGAGTGCTTGAGTGTTTTGAGAGAGAAAGGAAGCCATTCTTGACCTTGATGGTATTGTTTAGCAAGAAGAAGGAGGTCCTAGTCAAGAAGAAGCAAAGGAGGTTGCTATTCTGTCGATTTAAAGCTAAGATTATCGCATTTGAGGTAGTAATGCGACTCTTCTTCTGTTTTATGATTAATATATGGATTTAGGGTTTCTTGGGCCCTTGGTTAGGTTGATTTGATGTCCAAATAGTCCCTTTCGGGTGATGAGGCTTTGGATCTGGATCCATAGAGATCTAGAGAGCCTTACTCATCAAGCTTTATGAAGAGCAATGGAGGTTATGACCTTGGGTTGTGGTATTTGGGGCTAAATCATCAGATGTGATCATATAGATGTTGTATGTGCATCAATATAGAGACTTTACGTGATTATTGAGCTTGGGAAGGTTAGATCTAAGGATTAGAGGAATAGATCTGATCTCAGAAGGTTGTTTGAGGGTGTGCATAAAATGAACTCGCCGAATCCATGAGCAGACTCGACGAGTCAAAGCGGATTGTCCCGTGACTCAGATCAGTGGATGACTCTCCGAGTTGGGTGAGTGACTCGGTGAGTCAGAAAGGATTCAAAGGACTCGAGTTCACGTATGGACTCGACGAGTCTATGCAAGACTCGACGAGTCGGGTCAAACGTTGACCGTTGACCAGCGTTGACCAGGGTTGACTAGTGTTGACTTAATAGTGTTAGTCAAACTAAGTCAGGAAAGTATTAATTAAAGTTGTACTTATGATATAGGAGGAGGATACGTCGGGGAATCGAGCACGAGTGATTATCCAACATCAGCGAGGTGAGTCTTCTCACTATGCCATACCCGATGGGGTAATTATGTGTGACCGGAAGGTCTTATGTGTATGATGTTTATGTGATGCATGTTATATATGTGATATGTTATGATATGAGTATGATGATATGGACCGGAAGGTCAACAGAGTATGGGCCGGAAGGTCAACAGAGTTATAGGATGGAAATCCCCTGAGACACTTGGATCGGAAGATCCTATAGTGTTATGGCCTAGAAAGGTGTATGTGTTGTATGTGGTATTTTGGGGAACTCACTAAGCATTTATGCTTACCGTTTGTGTGTTATGTGTTTCAGGTACCAGTGATGATCGCGGGAAGGCGCCAGCATGATCAGTACACACTTGCAGATGATATGTTTTTGAGATCTTGGGATATGGATTATGTATTGTGTTTTTGTGAAAATATTGGATATATGATTTTGGGATGATTTGGAAATGAAATGTTTTATTAAAATTAAATGAAAAATTGTTTGAAATTTAACTGTGTTACAAATTGGTATCAGAGCCTTGGTTTGAGGGATTCGGATTCACCTTTGGCTGTATTTGAACTCAAACTGAGGATTTGAGAAAGGTTTTCATAAAATAAACAATTTTTCTAAAGAGTAAAGGAATTTGGAAGATACGCAAGGAAGCAGTGTGTACGATCAGCCAGCGCCCGAACAGTGATTTCCCAAATTACCCTTACATTATGTGTTATTTGATATATTGAAATGTGTTATACATGCTAGAGTAGGCTAGGTATTCATATTAGGACTAGAGTGGCCTGATTTGTGATGCCTTAGCCTAGGAAGATTTCTGTTGCCATGGGATGCTTAGAATGAGTAGGTAGCAGTGAGGTGCTATGAGAGTCTACCAAAGGGTAGTTTATGTGTGGAAAGAGATAGAGTACTTGTGACTTGGGATCCTTTGAGGATTACTTGGGATGAATGTTGGTGCGGTGTGGAAGGTAGTATTGGGCCCGTACTACTAGAAACACCGGATCAGTGTGCAGTCCAAGTAGGAATCCTTAGGATACTAGGAATCAAGTAGGGTTGGGTTATCGAGTGCGAGTATACTAGAGTGAGTCCCTGATATTTTTATGTTGTATTTCATAGGCATCATGGTTGGGAAGCGCCACAGACCAGAGACCAGCGGGGGAGGTTTGAGCGATGAGGAGCTTCGACAGATGATTCATGAGGAGGTGGTTGCTGCCATCCGAGCTGAGATTCCAGAGATGTTCGGGTCTATTAAGACTACACTGATTGAGACCTTTGATGAGCGGTACGCTGCTCTTACTGTTGCTGCTGTTGCTGCGGCCACTGCAGTTGTCACTGCCGCCAGGCCAGAGGGGCGTGACTCATTGCTGTACCGGGACTTTAGCAACACGAAGCCACCAGAGTTTGATGGGACGCAGGACCTGATTGTTGTGATGAGATGGATATCTGACATTGAGGGATTCTTCTACACCTGTTCGTGTCCAGAGCATCTAAGGGTTCGATTTGCGTTGAGCCAGCTTCGCTTGGGAGCGAAGGACTGGTGGAAGTTTATGACTGCACATCTTAGTTCTGCGGAGATTTTAGCGGTGACCTGGGAGAGGTTCACCACCCTGTTCATAGATGAGTACGTTCCCCCGATGGAAAGGGAACGGTTGGCTCAGGAGTTCTTGATCCTCAAGCAGGGTACTGATTCAGTTACTATGATTACCAAGATGTTTCATGAGAGGAATGTTCTTCCCTAAGCACGTGTCGACCGAGCAGGCACGTATGAGCCGATATCTAATTGTTCTGAGGAGAGACATTCGTAAGTTTGTGGCGAACTCATCATACCGGACATTTTTTGAGCTCCAGGAAAATGCCCAGAAGAGGGAGATAGAGCTGGAGACTCAGGCCAGGGAGGAGGTCGAGTCTCAGAGCAAGGATCGCCGACCGACACAGTCTCAGCCGGCGGCCAAGCAAGGAAAGCCCACCGATTCGACATATGGAGGACAGAAGGGCCGCACTTGCGGGAAGTGCGGCAAGGGTCATGATGGGGTTTGTAGGTCTGGTGCTTGTTAAAAGTGTGGCAAGGAGGGGCATATTGCCAAGCATTGCCCCAAGGGGTTCATGGTTTGCTTTCATTGCAACCAGACCGGACATCGGAGGGCCGAGTGTCTGCAGTTGAAGGGGATAGCATAGGGGACGCCACAGGGATTTGCCCCTGCTACTACACGAGCTATTGAGGGTCGGCCAGTGAAGGTTGAGGCGCCGAAGGCGCGAGGGAGAGCGTTCCAGCTGACAGCGGAGGAGGTCCGTGCAGCACTCGACGTCGTGGCTAGTATGTATTCTATTCATATTTATTTATGTTGTAATGAGATCTTGTGTTTATATTATGTTATGCATATGTACTTTTCTTGTGAATTTTGTACCTCCTTTGGTGTTATTTGACTCGGGTGTGAGTCGTTCTTTTGTGTCATTAGCATTCAGTAGGCACATCAGTATCTAGCGAGAGGTGATGAGTCGACCTTTGCGTGTTTCTATAGCTAACGAGCGAGCAGTGTATGCCACAGATGTGATTCGGGGGTGTGTACTTGAGATCTTTGGCGTTGGGTTCCCGATAGATTTGGTCCCGATTGCGATGGGGGACGTATGAGTTATCGTGGGCATGGATTGGTTGAGCCGATTTGCGGCAGTAATAGACTTTGAGCAGCAGCTGGTGATGATCCGAGATCCTAGTGGGGGAGTGTTGATAGTTTATGGTGAGGGGACTAGTAGTGGGTCAGCATTCTGTTCGGCTGTCAGGGTGAAGCAGAGTTTGCAGCAGGGTTGCAAGGGGTTCGTAGCCTATGTGATGGATACACGGGAGGCCTCTAATGAGGCCAAGTTTGTTTGGTGATGTCCCGATAGTGCGTGAGTTCCCGGACGTATTTCCTGAGGAGTTGCCGGGTGTGCCTCCTAAGAGGCAAGTGGAGTTTCGCATCGATTTGATCCCTAGGGTCGCGCCTATCGCTAAGGCACCTTATCGCCTAGCATCGCCGGTGATGCAGGAGTTATCATCACAGCTGCAGGTGTTATTGGGGAAGGGGTTTATTCGTTCGAGCAGATCGCCTTGCGGTGCGCCGGTCCTCTTCATTAAGAAGAAGGATGGTTCACACCGGATGTGTATTGATTACCGGGAGTTGAACAAGTTAACGGTTAAGAACCGTTATCCATTGCCGAGGATTGATGACTTATTTTTTCAGCTACAGGGGGCATCTTGGTTCTCCAAGATTGATCTGAGGTCTGGATATCATTAGATGAGGGTGCATGATGAGGATATCCAGAAGACGGCGTTCAGGACGCGTTGTGGGCACTATGAGTTCGTGGTGATGCCTTCCGGGCTCACTAATGCGCCAACAGAATTCATGGATCTCATGAACAGAGTATGTAGGCCGATGCTGGATCGATCAGTGATTGTGTTCATTGATGACATTCTGGTGTATTCTAGATCCCGGGAACAGCATGAGGAGTACTTGAGAGAGGTTCTTAAGGTGTTGAGATCGGAGAGGCTTTATGTCAAATTCTCCAAGTGTGATTTCTGGTTATGGGAGGTCCAGTTCCTGGGACATCTCGCTAATCAGGATGGGATATTGGTTGATCCAGCCAAGATTGAGGCAGTGATGAGTTGGGAAGTGCCAAAGTCTGCTACCAAGATCAGGAGTTTTCTAGGGTTGGCAGGTTATTATCGGAGATTCATTCAGGATTTCTCCAAGATTGCAGTGACACTCACTACGTTGACCCGGAAGGGTGTTGCCTTCTCATGGGGTCCAGAGCAGCATACCTCGTTTGAGACTCTTCACCAAAAGTTGTGCAAAGCCCCAATGTTATCCCTTCCATAGGGAGTTGATGATTTTGTGGTTTACTGCGATGCATCGATATCTGGGTTAGGCGTAGTGATTATGCATAGGGGGCATATGATAGCATATGCATTGATGCAGCTGAAGCCTCATGAGGTGAGGTATCCCACTCATGATCTGGAATTGGGGGCAGTAGTGTTCGCCCTTAAGATCTGACGCCACTATCTATATGGGGTTTGGTGTGCCATATACACGGACCACAAGAGTTTGATGTATTTGATGGATCAGCCCAACTTGAACATTCGGAAGAGGAGATGGTTGGATGTGGTAAAGGATTATGATTGTGAGATCCTGTACCACCCGGGCAAGGCGAATGTGGTAGCTGATGCCCTCAGTCGGAGGGTAGAGAGTGCCCTGATCCGAGGTATGTGTATGAGGATGACTGTGATGACTCCGGTGTTGGGTGCCATCCGGAAGGCCCAGGTCGAAGCCGTGAGACCGGAGAACTGTAAGAATGAACGGGTGATTGGGTAAGTATCTGAGTTTGTGACTGATAGCCGAGGGCTTATGACATTTCAGGGTTGTATCTGGGTGCCATTTATTGGCGGGGCACGTAGCATCTTAATGGAGGAGACGCATCGATTGAGGTTCTCGATCCATCCCGGGGCCACCAAGATGTATTTGGATCTGAAGATATATTATTGGTGGCCATGCATGAAGAGGGATGTAGCGTGGGTTGTAGAGATGTGCTTGACCTGTCATCAGGTTAAGGCCGAGCACCAGCGTTCGCATGGTAAGTTGCAGCCACTCGAGGTTCCCCGATGGAAGTGGGAACAGATCTCTATGGATTTCATCACCAAGTTACCTAGAACCCCAAGGGGTGTCGATGCGATTTGGGTGATAGTGGATCGACTGACGAAGAGTGCCCACTTTCTTTCTATCAGTGAGAGCTCTTCTGCGGAGAAATTAGCAGAGATGTATGTGTGGGAGATAGTGTCTCGGCATGGGGTACCGATTTCGATTGTGTCGGATCAGGATGTACGTTTTACTTCTAGGTTCTGGAAGAAGTTTCATGAGGAGTTGGGTACTAGATTGCATTTCAGCATTGCTTATCACCCTCAAACCGATGGTCAGAGTGAGTGGACTATTCAGACGCTTGAGGACATGCTTCGTGCATGTGTAGTGGATTTTGGAGGGATTTGGGACACATATCTGCCTTTGGCTGAGTTTTCCTATAACAACAGCCATCATTCGAGCATTGGTATGCCTCCTTTTGAGTTGTTATATGGGAGAAGGTGTTGGACTCCCATTTGTTGGGGAGAAGTAGGGGCAGCGGCTGATGGGTAGCACAGAGATAGTACTACAGACCACCAAGCAGATTCAGCAGGTCAGATAGAGGTTGTTGATAGCCCAAAGCCATCAGAAGAGTTATGCGCATAGATGACGGTCAGAGCTCGAGTTTCAGGTGGGTGATTTCGTTCTCCTAAAAGTCTCACCTTGGAAAGGTGTGATTCGATTTAGGAAGAGAGGCAAGTTGGGGCCTCGGTATATTGGTCCTTTCAGGGTGACTGCTAGGGTGGGCAGGGTAGCTTATCATTTAGAGCTACCTGCAGAGTTGACTCAGATCCATGACACCTTCAACGTGTCTCAGTTGAGGAAGTGTATCGCCGATGAGTCGGCAGTGGTTCCATTAGAGGACATTCAGGTGGATGCGAGCCCGAACTATGTTGAGAGGCCGATTGCGATTCGGGATAGGAGGATCAAGGTTTTGAGAAACAAGGATGTGTCATTAGTTCAGGTCCAGTGGCAACATCGGAAGGGGTCCAAGCTGACTTGGGAGCCGGAGTTAGAGATACATGAGCAGTATCCAGAGTTATTTGTTGAGCGAGACTTAGAGGGCGAAGTATGATTCTAGTGGGGGAGAATTATAACACCCATTTTCCTAGGTATATTAATTTATGTTGTATTTCTTTAATTATGTAAGGTGACTCGACGAGTTGGCGCCCGAACAGTGATTTCCCAAATTACCCTTACATTATGTGTTATGTGATATATTGAAATGTGTTATGCACGCTAGAGTAGGCTAGGTATTCATATTAGGACTAGAGTGGCCTGATTTGTGATGCCTTAGCCTAGGAAGATTTCTGCTGCCATGGGATGCTTAGAATGAGTAGGTAGCAGTGAGGTGCTATGAAAGTCTACCGAAGGGTAGTTTATGTGTGGAAAGAGATAGAGTAATTGTGACTTGGGATCCTTGGAGGATTACTTGGGATGAATGTTGGTGCGGTGTGGAAGGTAGTATTGGGCCCGTACTACTAGAAACACCGGATTAGTGTGCAGTCCAAGTAGGAATCCGTAGGATACTAGGAATCAAGTAGGGTTGGATTATCGAGTGCGAGTATACTCGAGCGAGTCCCTAATATTTTTATGTTGTATTTCAGAGGCATCATGGTTGGGACACGCCACAGACCAGAGACCAGCGGGGGAGGCGTGAGCGATGAGGAGCTCCGCCAGATGATTCATGATGAGGTGGCTATTGCCATCCGAGCTGAGATTCTAGAGATGTTCGGGTCTATTAAGACCACACTGATTGAGACCTTTAATGAGCGGTACGCTGCTCTTACTGATGTTTTTATTGTTGCGGTCGCTGCAGCTATCCCTGCCACCAGGCCACAGGGGGGTGATTTGTTGTTGTACTAGGAGTTCAGCAACACGAAGCCACCAGAGTTTGATGGGGTGCAGGACCTGATTGCTGTGATGAGATGGATATCTGACATTAAGGGATGATTCTACACCTGTTCGTGTCCAGAGCATCTGAGGGTTCGATTTGTGCTGAACCAGCTTCGCTTGGGAGCGAAGGACTGGTGGAAGTTTGTGACTGCGCATCTTAGTTCTGCGGAGATTTCAGCGGTGACATGGGAGAGGTTCACCACGCTGTTCAGAGACGAGTACATTCCCCCGGTGGAAAGGGAACGGTTGGCTCAGGAGTTCTTGACCCTCAAGCAGGGTACTGAGTCAGTTACTATGATTACCAGGATGTTTCATGAGAGGGCGATGTTCTTCCCTGAGCATGTGTCGACCGAGCAGGCACGTATGAGCCGATATCTTGTTCTGAGGAGAGACATCCATGACTTCGTGGCGAACTCATCATACCGCACATTTGCTAAGCTCCGAGAAAATGCCCGGAAGAGGGAGATAGAGCTGGAGACTCAGGCCAGGGAGGAGGCCGAGTGTCAGAGCAGGGATCGTCGGCCAGCACAGTCTCAGTCGGCTGCCAAGCGGGGAAAGCCCGCCATTCGAGATCTAGGGGACAGAAGGACCGCACTTGCAGGAAGTGCGGAAAAGGTCATAATGAGGTTTATAGGTCTGGTTCTTGTTACAAGTATGGCAAGTCGCCAAGGATTGCCCCAAGGGGTTCATGGTTTGCTTTCATTGCAACCAGACCGGACATCGGAGGGTCGAGGGTCTACAGTTAAGGGGGACAGCACAAGGCACGCCGTAGGGATCTGCCCCTGCTGCTACACGAGCCATTGAGGGTCGGCTAGTGAAGGTTTTTTTATATTTTGCATCAAGTATCAAACAAACAAGCCTAGGCTCTGATACCACTGAAAGGTTTTGAACATTCTAACACTCCTAAGGTGTTCATGCAACCCTAGAAACCTTGGATCTATGTTTGACTAAGATACAAACAAAATTGATTTTCCAAGGTTCATAATGATATCTAGCATACATGGGGAACTTTTACAACGTAAAGTAAGCTAGAACAACATACCATGTGGTAGTTTGGATTCCTTGAAAACCTTATGAGCCTAGCACCCTAAGTGTGATGCCTCAAATGTCTCACACAACACCAAATGCCTTTGTAATGACTTGAGAGAAATGTTACACACTTAAAAATCGGCTATGCCCTCTCACTCTTGCTTAATTGGCTGATTTTGGTGAACATGATGATCCTTATATAGTGTGTTACAATTAGGGTTACACCATGTAGACCCTAATTGTCATGACCTTTCATTTCCGTGACCCATGGGTTCTATAACCACCATAGAGCATCCATGGAGCATCCTATGAGTTTTAGCCCAAATTGATAATCCATGGAGCATTAGCTTACTATACAAGTATGAGTGACTTACACAATCAACCCATATATTTGATTAGCCACCTTTTCTATCACTTAATTCATTCTAAATTAATTATTGATCAATACTAATTACATAATATTATTAATATATTAGAACTTATAATATATTAATACACCATAAGTGTTATGTCTCTCATTTTAGTCTATCCAAATGCATGATGCCATGCAACCCATATAGACAACGTCAAACCGGGTCAAGTACATACTAGAAATAGTTATGGACTTAGACACCTTATCCAACATAACATTACACAACAACTTATCTTTTTCGTCTTGAGGAGTCTTGTCCACATCAGTTAAGAGTTTGTTGTACTCCTTTTGACTCTTAATAGTTCTATTTGTTCTAGAATGAACAAAAAGACCGAATGTTATTGCTTCCCAAATAAGATAACCATTGTCTTCGAAACCGATGACATAGTCCTCAAAGTGATGCGTCCAAATTTCACAATCTTGAGTGTATAGATCTGGATTCTGGTTGTGGATCCAATGATGTTGGAGATATTGATCGGATTGGTTTGTGAATCATCGTGAGACATGATGACCTTTTTCAGATATCTGCAAAGAATCATACATGTAAAGATTGGATTAGGGTTTTATCAAAAGCAATAAACAACGTCAATGAAGAGATGACGGCTCCTACAGATTCGATAAAAGCGAAAACCCTAAAAATATTCTTCCAACAGAATAGATGCGTATGTATTACACGGTCTCCTACTCTGATACCAATTGAAGAGAATAATATTCTCTAAGATCAATAGATTCAAACAGATATCAATAAGACAATAACAAGTAATAGAAAACGATAAACACCACGATGAGTCAAACGAGTGTCGAATGATTAATTTGCTCCACCTTAGAAGAATTCAATGACAATTGCTACTGTAGAGGTGTGCTAGGGTTACAGTACAAGATGTGTAAAATAATTATCAAGAAGCATAATTAATATAATGCATGCATGCACTATATATATACTAAACCCTAAAAAACAAAACATGGCTGGACAGGTCCAGACCGGGTATACAAATGGACCTAAGAGCTAAACCCAATGACGCAACCTCTTAAACTCAACAACTAAAATGAAAACTTTTCTATTTAGGGACCAATTTTGTTAACAACTTCAAAGTACTATAACTCCTTCGTTCTAAGTCCGTTTCCAACGAACCTTATATCCACGAAAGGTGGCATGAAGCCCTACGCTCCTAGCTCCACCTCAAGCTTTAAAACTTTTCGAATATAACCTGAGACCCATGAAAGTCCGAATCGTCAGGTTACACTTATACCCTTGGCCTCTGAAGACACAATCGAACACTTTCAAAATTGGGTGTTACACGAGTATGTTGTGTTGCCTGTAAAATCGTATGTTATATGTACTTACCGGTTATCCTCTGGTGGAGTGCCCTAGGAACTGTCTATGGTCATGTAGTATAGCCTAAGAACTCTTGATCTAGGCTTTCTAATATGTTTCTTGTTTGGTTGTGCCTCTAGAGTAGGATCATCTGTTCAGGTGGCTATCTCACCTCTCATTACGTATGGTTATGCATTTTGATGGAGGATGGCTGGTAGTATGACTGTATTCAGTGAGAGGACTCGTAGGCGGTAGTGAGTTGTATGTTGATGTTTGCCGGTATTATGTGCCTACTTGATCCTTGTTTGTTTATATGTCGACATATGGTAGTAGTGGGTTGAGACGGTCCTGCTTTGTGATGTAGGTCAAGATACCCGATGCGGTCCAGCTATTAGCCGAAGGCACATAGGCTCTAGTAGAGCGGTTGGGTTGAGGCAGTAGGCCAACAAACCCTAGGGAATTCCAACCTGAATGTTGATTGGACCCGATGCATACTTGTATGTTTATCGTATGGGGTATTTTGGGTGAAACTCATAAGGTTTATGCTTATCCGGTTGTTTATTATTTCAGGTATCATCAGTGATTATAGGAAGGCGAAGGCGGGACTGTACACACTCATCAGCAACAATGAGGATTTCACGTTCATCATGATACTCTAATTTTTAATAAATGTAAATTAGGAATAAACAGTTTTCCTAATAATGAATTTTATAAATTAGGAAGTTTTACCTTAATAAAAATGAAAAACATTGGTTATGAAAAATGGGATGTTACATCCAAGAAGCCCACATTCTAAACTTACACTACCGATAACAACATTTCACTAATAGTCTCCTACTATCATTTTTTATAACATAACTGATAACCATTTGCTATAGCATAGTTACAAATCATATGTTTAAGTTGTTTAGGACTCACAAATCTCATACCTAATGCATGTTTCTGTTTTTTCCGATGAACATTCTCATTATAAATAGCCTGGTCAGTGGATATTACCTCATCCTCGTGTAAATGATCATATGGCTCTTCACAAGGTGGACTATGGGGGGTGACTTTCTCATTTAGCACAACTTACTTAAAAACTTATCATCTTTTGTCTTGTTCATAGGAATGCACTCATCAGGTTCTGTGTCCACTTCCATATGAATGACATCATCTTGCTCACCTTGCAAATCCTCCCTCACACCTTGGATATCATCCCAACCAACATGTAAATCCTGCATGTCGATGTTGGGTTTTGAGCATTCTAACACTCCTAAGTGTACATGTAACCCTAAATACCTTGGATCTATGTTTTATCTATTATACATGCAAATATGAACTTTCCAAGATACTCATCCTTACTAGCATAATAACATTGATTCATATGAATATATCAAGTTCGAATTACATACCTCTTTGATGTAGAATGTCTTCATGAAGCTTGATTGCCTAGTGCCCCAAGTGTGACGCCTCAAATGGTTCACACAACACCAAATACACTTGGAATAGATTAGAGAGAAATCCACACTTCATGAAATCGGTTAGCCCTTCATTCTCTCACATAGTGGCCGATTTTTCCCAACAATATGATCTTTATATAGTGTCATAATTAGGGTAAACCCTAATTGTCATAGCTTTCCATTTCCTTGGATCCATGGATTCAAATACACCATGAAGCATCTTATGGGTTTTAGCCCAACTTAACAATCCATGGAGCATAAGCCCACTATATAAGTATGGATGATTTACACAATCAACCCATATATTCAATTAGTCTTCTTTTGATCACTTAATTAATCCTAGATTAATTCTTGATCAATACTAATTAAATAATCTTATTAATATATTAGAACTTATAATATATTAACCAACCTTAAGTGTTATTTCTCTCATTTTAGTCTATCCAAATGCATGATGCCATACAACCCAAATGGACCATGCCGAGTCGGGTCAAGTCTTACCAATTATAGTTATGGACTTAGACATTAATCCAACAGTCTCCCACTTGGATAAGTCTAAAACTATTATTGCGTATGACTTTAGGAACCGACTGGAAATCGTAGCTCTCAAAAGCTTATGTCGAACTCTGACCTTGTAGAAGAACTCTGACCTTTGTAAATGACTTGTCCATTAGATAAGGGATCATATATTCCTCCACTAGTTTATAACCCGTGGGAACCACGGTTATAAAATTAATCAAACTTTTATAGTAAAAACTCAAAATGTTAATCAGTTATTTTAAATAAATTATTAATTTAAAAATATTTTTATTAGTTATATGAAATTATAATCGTTGATTCAAATAAATATGTAAAACTGATTTTTAATATATATATATATATATATATATATATATATATATATATATATATATATATATATATATATTAGATATTTTTTATTTGTGAATTAAGGAAAACAATAATATAAATTTTAAAATTTAAAATAGACAATAAATACATCGACAAATAACATCACATTAATGAGGAGGTATAATAAATTTAAAATGGAGAACTAATAGATTGACAAGTGGCAACACATTAATTAAGAGGTCTAATATGGTGACACATGACAAAAACACTACTCTTTTATTAGTATAGGGATTCTAGATATCATATGGACTGAGACATGGATTATAAACATTCTCTCTGTCCATTTATTGTTTCCCGATTTCCGACTTATGACGACAGCTGACTAATTGAACAAATCAAATCAGTCCAGGCCCAGCCGAGCACTTACATTTTGTTGGATAAGGTGTCTAAGTCCATAACTATTTCTGGTAAGTACTTGACCCGACCGGCATGGTCCATTTGGGTTGCATGGCACCATGCAATTGGATAAACTAAATAAGATAAATAACACATATGGTTTATTAATATATTATAAGTTCTAATATATTAATAATATTATTTAATTAGTTTTGATCAAGAATTAATTTAGAATTAATTAAGTGATCAAAAGATAACTAATTAAATATATGGGTGGATTATGTAAATCTTCCATATCTTATATAGTGGGCTAAGAGGCTCCATGGATTATCAAGTTGGGTTGCACCCATAAGATGCTCCATGGATGGTCCATGGAGTTAACCCATGGATCAAGAAATGAAGAGTCATGGAACATTAGGGTTTACCTAATGCAACACACTATATAAGCAATGTAACTCTCCCCAAAATCGGGTACACTAAGAAACAAGAGGGCTTGGCCGATTTTGCATGTGTTAGAGTATTCTCTCATGTTTATTCTTTGTATTTGGTGTTGTGTGAAGCATTTGAGGCATCACACTTGAGGTGCTAGGCTCACAGGGTTTCAAGGAACACTTTCAACAACAAGGTATGTAGTTCTATCTTTTATACAACGAAAATTGTACCCCATGTATGCTAGATAGGTTCATAACCTCGGAAAACAACTTTGCATGATTATTAGAAAAACATAGATCCAAGGTTATTAGGGTTGAATGTACACTTAGGAAGTGTTAGAATGCTCAAAACCCGTCAGTGGTATCAGAGCCTAGGCTTGCTTGTTTGATTTTTGTGCAAACTGCTTAAAAAATCGAGTTTTCTGCTTTCTTCCCGTATGAACTCGCCGAGTCCATGGGGGGACTCGACGAGTCCATGACCAAATGCAAGCTACTCGTCGAGTCTGTTCATGCACTCGACGAGTATAGGCTTCAGTTTTCAGAATTTCGATTTTTGTTGCTGGAAATGGACTAGGAACATTACCCTAAACTGTTTTGGTGTTTTAAAACTTGTTTTAGTTGGTGTAACGTTCATGTTAATCCATTTACAATGACAAATTATCAAAATTACAAGTTCTAAGTGTAATTTTTGATTCATGAAAGTGTTCATATTCATATTCTTGATCTTATGATGTTTAGATGATCATAGGAATTATTTGTAAGCTATGTGGTAGATTATGTCATGATCATTATGTGTTTTAATGGAGTCCATTACTTGTCCTCAAGTTATGGAAAAACCAAAAGTTACTTTGTTTTAAAACCATTAAAAGAACACATGGGTTATAAAAATGAAGAGTCTTCATTTTTAATATTCTAATTAACTCATAAGTTACAAGAAATGAAAAGTTTTTGGAAATTCACAAAACTTGCCCTTAAGTTTTGGAACAAGTAAAGTCTTGATTAAAACTTTAGTTCCAACCTTTAGAATTTTAAAAGTTAAAATTCAACCCTTATACTTATAATATTATAAGTTAATAATAATATATATATGTATAACATCAAAGTCGTCTTTCCGCTAGTACGCCTCATTCACGAAGCCAGTCTATAAGGTGGGTATAAGGTTGTTGCCTATAAAATGGCAACTTAATGGGTGTCCACTCTCACCCACCGCTTGCTTGACTGGTGGAGGGTCATTAGCTGAACGGGTAGGACAAGGACTTATAAATTCTCATTAAAAGTATAATGATAATTATAAAGTAACTAAATGTTTTATTAAATTCCCAATCTTAGTTACTTTAGGAAAAATGTGAATATAGTGCTAATCCATGAAATTACACTTTACACTTTGTCTAAGTCGTTAGTGGAGCGTGTGTGGTTAACCGGCACACTAACTTGAACTTAACAAGGTAGGTAAAGGGTGACTTAATGTTTATCATAGTATCGATGGAGCGTGTGTGGTTAACCGGCACATCGATTGAGGGCTAATACATTAAGGGTACCAAGTAATTTGCATGGTTACTTCACACCTCGTTTTGTGATCCTCGGCATCCCAGTCACAAAACTTGGAGGGCACACTCGAGATTGAAACATGACTTTGAAAAGTTCATTGAATCTCAAAAGAATCTAGGAGTTTCTAAGAACCAAATTAATTATTTTTAATATTTCGTCTTTGGTGGAAATTGGTGAATCATCATTCACCTACCTTTCAAATATGTTATTACTTAGATTACGGCATACCTCTTCTTAGTATAATATATTGTGATTGGTTCCTAGCCTAAATACTACATTTGGGTGTTTTATTAAGGACTATCTCTATTTCTAAGCTAAACTTTTCTTCTTTTCAAATTTCTGCAAACACTGCTGCTTCTGGCTCGAATCCTAATGGCTCCTTTTCTCTAATGAACTTGTGTGGGAAAGTCACTTTTGATGGATCCAACTTTAATGAATGGATCAGAAACATCCAAATGATTACCCGCTACGAGGACAAATAATATGTCCTCAATAAGGAGATTAAGGAGATTGATGAGACAGTTTCTACTCCTCAGGAGATCGATGACTTTAGGGCACATGAAAGGGATGCCACCAAGGTGGCATGCATCATGATGGCCACTATGACAGCCGACCTTCAAAAGTCCTACGAGGACTTCTACCCTTTTGAAATGCACCAAGATTTGATGGAAAGATACCATCAAAGTGAAAGACTAGAGAGGTATGAAATCATCTCCTCCATGATAACAACCCGAATGAAGGATGGTGAACCCATCACGGGCCACATGCAAAAAATGCAAAGATTTGTGGACTGTTTGCTGAAGCTTAATGTGAACTTCCCCGAGGAGCTTGCAATAGATATCATTTTGCACTCCTTACCTTCATGTTATGATCAATTCCGCATGACATACCACATGAATAAGGAAGAGGTCACTCTCAGCAAACTTCAAGGACTCTTAAAGACCACAGAAATTGGTCTAAGGGTAAGACAGTTGTTACTACTCCTACTCCTACTAACTCCACCCCTGTCTTGGCAATCGGGAAAGGACGAGGGAAGAAGAGAAAGAGTTCTTCGAAGGGTACCAAGGCTAGGACCCTTGATGGCTCTTCTTCAAGTGGAACCAAGAAAGGTTTCATCACTCCTTCTGACCCAAAAGAGGCTGAATGCTTCTATTGCCATGAAAAGGCACATTGGAAGCGGAACTGCCCAAAGTACCAGCAAGATGTGAAGGATGGGAAAGTCAAACCCAACCATGCAGGCATTTACACTATCTTATCTAATAACTCACCCCATTCTAACTCATGGGTCCTTGATACCGGTTGTGGTATTCATATCTATTCTGATTTACACGGACTAAGAAGAAGTGAGAATGTGAAGCAAGGAAGAACAAACTTGATCATGGGAAACAGGAAAGCTTCACCTGTCACCAAGATTGGAGTTTATACTTTATCGCTAAGTAGTGGGTTTCGTTTAGATTTGAATAAATGTTGTTATTCGCCAGAAATGGCGAGAAATATTATTTCCTTTCATGCATTGTATAAACAAGGTTTTAACTTTTCATTTGATAATGAAGTTGGTTCGATTAATGCTTTCTTTAATAATATTCTTTATTTTAAAACATTACCTTGTAACGGTGTATATGAAACTGTATTTGTGGTTGATAACATAGGAAATAATGTTTTGTGTATTGATTCTCTTAATAATAATAACTTGGATAAAGCATCATTATGGCGTTGTCGTCTTGGACATATAAGCAAGAAACGCATAGGCCAACTCCAAAAGGATGGAGTCTTGGAGTCATTTGACCAAAAGTCAGATGATAGTTGCGAATCATGCTTACTTGGAAAAATGACAAAGTCACCCTTCACAGGTTCTTGTGAGAGGGGTGAAGGTTTGTTGGACCTTGTACACACGGATGTGTGTGGACCATTCAAACATGCCACAACGGATGCTAATCGTTATTATTTGACTTTTACTAATGATTACAGTAGATATGGATATGTCTACTTAATCAAGCATAAGTCAGAGACTTTCGAAAGGTTTAAGGAATTTAAACAGGAAGTCGAGAATCAATTGGGCAGGAACATTAAGATGCTTCGATCCGATCGAGGTGGTGAGTATCTTAGTTCAGAGTTCCTTGACTATCTTAGGGAATGTGGGATTGTCTCACAATTGACACCTCCCAGGAAACCGTAATTGAATGGTCTGGCTGAGAGGCGTAATCGAACTTTGTTGGATATGGTTCATTCCATGATGAGTCGAGCTTCGCTACCAGTCTCATTCTGGGGGTTATGCCTTAGAGACTGCCTCCCATATCCTTAATCTAATCCCTACAAAGAAAGTTGCCAAAACTCCTCACGAGATGTGGACTGGTAAAGTAACCAAACTAGACCACATCAAGATTTGGGGTTGTGAGGCTTTTGTGAGGCGCGAGTCTCATGATAAGCTAGAACCCCGAAGCGAGAGGTGTATTTTCATCGGCTACCCACAAAGATCCTTTGGTTACCTCTTCTACAAACCTAGTGATAATGTGGTCTTTGTAGCAAGAAGAGGAGTCTTGCGAGAGAGAGAGAGTTTATAAGCCAAGGAGACAGTGGGAAGCAAATTGACCTTGAAGAACTTCAATAGTCAAGTGGTGAAGGAACTATTGGGTTTTGAGCATTCTAACACTCCTAAGTGTACATGCAACCCTAAATACCTTGGATCTATGTTTTCCCTATTATACATGCAAATAAGAACTTCCAAGGTATTATCCTAATCTAGCATACAAAACAGTGAATGTAACAAGATAGAATACATACCTCTTAATGTAGAAAGTCTTCATGAAGCTTGAGTGCCTAGCCCCAATAGTGTGGAAGCCTCAAATGGAATCACAATCACCTAAACACTTAGAATAACTTGAGAGAATTCTACAACTCATGAAATCGGCTAGCCCTTTCTTTTCACACACTAGTGGCCGATTTTGGTCAAGAATAAGATGCTTATATAGTTAGGGTTACACCATGTAAACCCTAATTGACATGGCCTTTCATTTCCATGATCCATGGGTACAAATACACCATGGAGCATCCATGGACCATCCTATGGGTTTTAGCCCAACTTGATTATCCATGGAGCATTAGCCCACTATACAAGTATGGATGATTTACACAATCAACCCATATATTTAATTAGTCTTCTTTTGATCACTTAATTAACCCTAGATTAATTCTTGATCAATACTAATTAAATAATCTTATTATTCTTATTATTAATATACTAGAACTTATAATATATTAATAACCATAAGTGTCTTATTTCTCTCATTATAGTCTATCCAAGTGCATGATGGTATGCAACCCAAATGGACCATGTCGGGTCGGGTCAAGTCTTACCAATTATAGTTATGGACTTAGACATTAATCCAACAGTCTCCCACTTAGATAAGTCTAAAACTATTATTGCGTATGACTTTAGGAACCAACTGGCAATTGTAGCTCTCAAAAGCTTCTGTCGAACTCTGACCTTGTAGATGAACTCTGAACTTTGTCAATGACTTGTCCATTAGATAAGGGATCATATATTCCTCCATTCTAGATATCATATGGACTGAGACATGGATTATAATCATTCTCTCTGTCCATTTGTTGTTTCCCGATTTTTGATTTATGTCGACTGACTAATTGAACAAATCAAATCAGTCCTGGCCCGGCCGAGCACTTCCATTTGTCATCATCAAATCATCGAGGGGCCCACAGATATCGCTTTTATCCCGAAGGTAAAAGGAACGGATAAACTTCGACTCATATGGCTTGTTCTACTACTTGTTGAATCATACACAAAGGCACGTTTTATAGCACCGAGTTACCAAATGCGTTTTCGTGCAATCAATGTACAACCAACTCATAGTAACAACTCATATCTCTAGGTTTGAAGAATATAAGATATTATCGTCTCATGATCACTCGTGATAAAATCCATGAAGTGATTCCAATGAGCGCGGGTTGAATCCAATACTCAGAACTTATGAGCACTCATGAGTGTTGTAGCCCTTTGTCCAACACCTTAGACCTCTACAAGCCAACCCATGACAGTCTTAATTCATATATACTTCCAACATATGACCGACTGTGGATGGTTTGAATAACTTAGTCATTCCGGAAGAATAACCTAGTTTATTCGGGAAGTCAAAACATGCAAAGTGAAACACAATAATAATTGAATCCAATATGGTATCAACCCTTTGAACATAAATAAAACACATTTTATTAATCACCATATGATTACACATTATTCATTGTATACTGTTTCAGCTATCAACTTTATTCTTGAATTTAAAACAATAGTTGTCCCATGCTCCAAGCATGTACACTATGTTTTCTTAAACACTAGTCATGCCATACACCAAGTATGCATACTATGTTTGTCTATGATCTTTACTTTGTGAACTAGATCAATTGAACATAACTTCAATGATTCTCTTTTCACACTCCCAAATCCTTACTGCAAATGCAAGAATTCCAAATTCATGCCATTTACTGAAATCTGTTAGATTCTAAACTTATATCCATTGATCCTCTTGTAATGATTATGCACAAAGTCAGAAAGACTTGACAACAACCATTACAGAGCATTCCAAAGGAGATCAACTCCTTGGAAATATCCTTCTTGCATTAAGTTTCCTTAATCTTACACAGATTGAAATTTCTAACTTTGAAACATTTCCAGATTCCATTTTGACTATCACTTCTGAACAAGAGTTGCCTCCTTACAGATTATGTCAATATGGTCCTTCCAGAATTATCACTATACTTCCAACTGTCCTTGAGCAACCAATCTTTGGTAAACCTTAGATTGTCCATGACAATTGTTTAATCCTTTTAGTCATATCCAGTTCTAAACCTTTTCCCTTCTTAATGCCCCAGGCATTTGGAAAATTTTAGAAAGGATGAATATAGCACATGTAATCGATCCTATATCCGAAGCATATGGGACATGATTCATGATGTCTCACATAAAGACAAAACCAGTCTTTTGCTATAACATTTCCATTTCTATTTGCCAAGTTCTCACAATTCAGATTATGAAAAGGGATGCCGTAATCATAATCGAATTTTAGAACGCAAATAATGGACCCATATACATAATTTCCTTCTGTTGCGCCATTCCAGCATGAAATTCATATATATATCCTTGACTAAATGATTAAAACCTCACGATCTAAGCTTATAGATTTGAGATGAAGTATAATTTCCTCTCCCTTAATTATAGCAAAACAACTTTTCCAACCCCTGCAACCTCACGAATTGAAACTTTTTGTTTTCTATAATTAACATTGCTAACTTGCAATACTTATCATAATTATCATGCTCCCACTAACATGATGATTATTAGCATAACACTTATGCTCCCACTAGCTTTGACATGTACTCAAAAATCAGCTAACTTTCTTACCAAAGTTCAGATTTCTGATACTAGATTGTTTTGGTAAAACTTTATCAAAAGCATACACCTTCCCTTAGTTAGCACACTTGTGTGTCTAAACAATTATGAAGAGGGATGCCGTAATCATAATGGTTAGACCTTTTTGCCACTTCTCACAAGTCCAAGTTAGTGTGTCGGTAAACCACACACGCTCCACTAACGACTTTGAGAATGCAAATATCACAATTGCTATCTAGCTAAAATCTACTTAGTGAAAGTGCTTCCTCACCATCATTTTCATGAATCGGAGAGAAACCTTATGACACTTAGATTTTTAATGGTGTATGTGTTCTTATCCATGTGAATTGTGAAAACCTTAGTCACAGGACAAGGGTAATGACAAATCCAAACTCATATGGACTGAACTCAATCTTAATTTCTTGCCACCTGGCAGCTCAAGGGCCTGCCATTGCTTCCAAGTTGTTGTGCAACAAATTGAGAATTCTAAGAACTCATTTGCAAAGTCAACTTTAACTGGAATGGGCACAGAATATGTCAACACGATAGGTTATGAACCTCAAGTTGTGTGCTAGTGAAGAACTTTAGGTTTTATTCTTGATTAGTTCTTGAGACTTTCAAGACTTTTTAAGACTCCCACTGTCCTCTTGACCTATAAGACACCCTTGTCAAACATCCAAGAGATAGTGTAGATTCTAATCAAGACAAACACTTCACATAATTGGCCTTAGTTGGTCTTTGTTTTATCCAAAACATCACAACTTCCCAATTTCAAATGTACAAGAGTAGAAAACTTTTACTCTTACATTTGACAAGTGTCTTAAACCTTCTTTAAGACATGTCACCCAAGTTATAATTTTGGAGTATGACTCTAAAAATTGTTTTGGAACGAAGTATGACTCATCTTCTTGATTTAACCATTTCAACAATTCAAGTTCCTCTTCTTAGTCATAAGAATGAACTAAGATTTCTTTAGAAAACTAATTTTGATATGGTCTCTTAATCATTAAGATGATCACAAAACTGATACTAAAGTCTCTCCCATCTTTTCAGATTTGAGAAACTTTTATCCTTCTGCCTAATTTGATTCTTCTTATTCGCTCTGCCTTACATTGGAACCTTTTTTTTCAATGTCTCAGAGTTACACTTAAGCATGTAAGTATAATCATATTTACTGAGCTTTAGTAAACTATGACGAATAGTCTTATCAAACTTTTGTGGTGGACTTAATCAGTGCACAAGAATGTGTACTTGATCCCTTAGTCCTTTACTTGACTCACACATCCATGTGAACAAGTAATTAGTCTTAATTTTCCAAAACTTGAAAGTTCTCATTCATCATGCTATACAACTTGCATGATTCCAAGTTCCGGTCCAATTGAAACTTGCGTGATGAGAATCTTTCCTTATTTGGTAAATCTAGACATTACCACAAATGAAAGAATCAATTTCATATTTCCACTCTTGCTCTTAATGGAATCATATAAGCAACAATTTTTCCTCAAATGCCATTGTAAGGATATTTTAAAATAAATAAAATCAAAAATTTTCCTTTATTTTAAAACTTTGCGGAAAAAACTTGTCCTTACAATTCATATGAAAACTTGTTGTTATCTATTCCTAAGCAATATCTCATAACTCCTGAGAAGTAGCTCAAGAATCCGATCTTCAAACTATGCGATAGAAATCCATCTATGCGATCAGATTCAACATATTCCTTCTTTAAGTTTCTTCACTTTTCTTTGATTCTTAAAACATCACCATGTGACCCAGTCACATCATGTATCAAGAATCTCATAATAGAAACTTAACAGAGTGAGATAGTGGACTTTACCTGAAGTAGAGTCAAACTTATTGACTTTAACATCCTTAGGTAAATTTGGCAGCTTCGCAACCAATGCCCCTTCCTTTGGCAATTTAACATATGGACCCTTTGGTAATGGTACATAGGACTATCACAGACTTAGCTTTTCTCTTTACCATTTGGTCAACCGAGTTGACTATGGTCGATCCCTTTCCATTGGGAAGAGAGCTTTACTGGATATCCAATATCATTATTGTCAGTGCCCATAAAGTTTTAGGAAGTTGATCTTAGCAAATAGATAAGATCATTAAGGGTCTTGTCATAATGTGTTTCATAGGAGTCCCAAAGTAACTCACCGTGTGACTTAGAAATTGATTGAACCACCAACTTTCTCAAGACTTTGACACCCAACTCTCTCGGCTTTTCAATATGTGACTACATCTCCAAGATGTGATCACACATAGACCTTTGCTTTCCAATAGGGCTTGAGTGACCTTAAACTTTGATAAAGGTACACAGGACTATAACAGACTTAGCTTTTCTCTTTACCATTTGGTCAACCGAGTTGACTATGGCCGATCCCTTTCCACTGGGAAGAGAGAGCTTTACTAGATATCCAATGTCATCATTGTCAATGTCTATAAAGATTTCGGAAGTTGATCTTAGCAAATAGATAAGATCATTAAGGGTCTTGTCATAGTCTGTTTCATAGGTGTCCCAAAGGAACTCACTATGTGACTTAGAAAGTGATTGAACCACCAACTTTCTCAAGACTTTGACACCCAACTCTCCCAGCTTGTCAATATGTGAGTACATCTCTAAGATGTGTCCACACCTAGACCTTGCCTTTCCAATAGGGCTTGAGTGACCTTAAACTTTTTTTTTAAGAACATGTGGGTTAGGGAGAATAGTTGGAGGAGGTGAAAGAAGTATGATTTCCAAGGGACATCATCTTCATTTAGGAAACCTTGTTTCAAGAGATTTGGGAAGATCATAGGTGTCTAAACCAGACATCTTTTGGGAGATATTCAAGATAGTTGATTTAAAGTCCTTAATATGACACCCAATATGAAATATTAAGGCTAGGACCCAACAAACTATTTTATAACTTAGAAGAGGTATGCCGTAATCCAAGCTATAAAATATTTGAAGGTAGGTGAATGACGATTCACCAATTTCCACCAAGATAAACAAAATGTATTATTAGGTTTTAATTGGTTTTGAAACTCCTAGATCCTTGAGATTCATTGAAATGTTCAATGGCATGTTTCAATCTCGAGTGTGCCCTTCAGGTTTTGTGACTGGGATGCCGAGGATCACAAAACAAGGTGTGAAGTAACCATGCAAATTACTTGGTACCCTTAAGTGTTTACCCCTTAATCGATGTGCCGGTTAACCACACACGCTCCATCGATACTATGATAAACATTAAGTTACCCTTTGCCTACCTTGATAAATACGAGTTAGTGTGTCGGTTAACCACACACGCTCCAGTAACCGACTTAAACAAAGTGCAAAGTGTAATTTCATGGATTAGCACCTTATTCACATTCTCCTAAGTAACTAAGATTGGGTATTTATAAGAGTTTAGTTACTTAGTATTTATCATTAATACTTTTAATGAAGGGATAATTATAGTCCTGTCAAACCCGTTCGGCTAACGACCCTCCACCAATCAAGCAAGCGGTGGGTGAGAGTGGACACCCATTAAGTTGCCATTTTATAGGCAACAACCTTATACCCACCTTATAGACCGTCTTCGTGAATGAGGCGTACTAGCGGTAAGACTGACTTTACTCTTATACATATATATTATTAACTTATAATATTATAAAGTATAAGGGTTGAATTTTAACTTTTAAAATTCTAAGGGCTAACTTGGAATTAAAGTATTCATAAGTGAAAACTTTTCAAATTCCAAAACTTGAGGGCAAAACTAATTAATTCCATAACTTATGTGTTTAAAGTAGTTTTAATCCAAAAACTCTTCAAGTTCCATAACTTGAGGACAAGTTATGGAAGACTTTAAACTAATAAATGAAATAACTTTTCTTTATTCTATAACTTATGGATTTAATTATGGTTACATATTTTATTACTTAATGAAGTGACTCTTGAACCTCCATAACTTAAGGACAAGACTCTTCATCTTTTGTAACCATTGCCAACTTTTATGAGTTTTATGAAACTTAAATGTGACTTTTCATATAACTTCAGGACAAGTTACAAAAACACATTTTAGAATCAACTCTTAGATTAATTTGGATTGAAAACACATAATCAATTAACTTTTCTATTAATCTAAGCAACTCATAAGAACAAGATAATTCAAATCAAACTTTTTCATGTAATTAGCCTAATCACTAAACTAATTCAAAACATGAATCTATTGACAATTATCTTTGAAATTGGATTAGAATGAACATTACCACATCAAAAACCAAGTTTATAAGTTCAAAAACATCTTAGGGTAATGTTCCTAGTCCATTTCTAGCCAAAAACCTCGAAAATATGCTGTCTGGGGCTCCTACTCGGCGAGTGCATGAACCTACTCGGCAAGTAGGATGATTTTACTCATGGACTCGGCGAGTTCATCAGTGGACTCGGCGAGTCCAGTGCCCAGAAAGCCAGAAAATCGAGTTTTTCAGCATTTTTCAGCAATTTGCATCAAGTATAAGAGAAAGCAAGCCTAGTCTCTGATACCACTGTTGGGTTTTGAGCATTCTAACACTCCTAAGTGTACATGCAACCCTAAATACCTTGGATCTATGTTTTCTCTATTATACATGCAAATAAGAACTTCCAAGGTATTATCCTAATCTAGCATACAAAACAGTGAATGTAACAAGATAGAATACATACCTCTTGATGTAGAAAGTCTTCATGAAGCTTGAGTGCCTAGCCCCAATAGTGTGGAAGCCTCAAATGGAATCACAATCACCGAAACACTTAGAATAACTTGAGAGAATTCTACAACTCATGAAATCGGCTAGCCCTTTCTTTTCACACACTAGTGGCCGATTTTGGTCAAGAATAAGATGCTTATATAGTTAGGGTTATACCATGTAAACCCTAATTGACATGGCCTTTCATTTCCATGATCCATGGGTACAAATACACCATGGAGCATCCATGGACCATCCTATGGGTTTTAGCCCAACTTGATTATCCATGGAGCATTAGCCCACTATACAAGTATGGATGATTTACACAATCAACCAATATATTTAATTAGTCTTCTTTTGATCACTTAATTAATCCTAGATTAATTCTTGATCAATACTAATTAAATAATCTTATTATTCTTATTATTAATATACTAGAACTTATAATATATTAATAACCATAAGTGTCTTATTTCTCTCATTATAGTCTATCCAAGTGCATGATGGTATGTAACCCAAATGGACCATGCCGGGTCGGGTCAAGTCTTACCAATTATAGTTATGGACTTAGACATTAATCCAACAGGAACTTCAAACCCTAGCCCTCAACTTGAGGAGGAAAATTCTGTTGAGCCAATTGACGAGTCTGTACCTCTGAGGCGTTCCACGAGAGTTAGGAATGCACATGAGCATTACTATGGTTTCCATGTTACTGCGGAAGGTGAGACACTTATTACTGATGAGACACTAGTAGGTCTGGATGAACCTAACAGCTACATGAAAGCCATGGTAGGCCCTGGGTCTGCTAAATGGAAAGAGGCTATGAATAGCGAGATACAATCCATGTATGATAATCAAGTTTGGAACTTGGTTGAAAATGTACCAGGTCGTAAGACTGTAGGGTGCAAATGGATCTTCAAGAAGAAGACCGACATGGATGGTAATGTACACACTTATAAGGCTCGGTTGGCTGCAAAGGGATTCTCTCAAACTCCTGGAGTGGATTATCATGAGACTTTTTCTCCAGTAGCCAAGATTAAGTCTATTAGGGTTATGTTAGCTATAGCTGCATTTCATGACTATGAAATATGGAAAATGTATGTCAAAAGCGCTTTCCTTAATGGAAAGTTGACTGAAGATGTTTACATGAGTCAGCCAGATGGATTAAAGCAAGCACCTCACAGATGGAATCTTTGCTTTGATGAGAAAGTCAAGGAATTTGGCTTTTCTAGGAGTGAAGATGAATCTTGTGTGTATGTCAAGGCTAGTGGGAATATAGTTAGCTTTTTGGTATTGTATGTGGATGACATACTACTCATAGCAAATGACATCCCAACTCTACAGGAAGTTAAGTCCTGGCTTGGAAAGTGTTTCTCTATGAAGGACCTAGGAGAAGCTGCCTATATTCTAGGGATAAGGATTTTGAGAGACCGGAGTAAAAGACTAATTGGACTTAGTCAAAGTACTTACTTGGACAAGGTGTTGAAGAGATTCAGCATGCAGAACTCCAAGAAAGGAGAGTTACCCATCCAGAGTAACGCCAGATTGAGTAACACACAAAGCCCTAGTACTGAGGCTGAGATAGCAGAAATGAGTCGAGTGCATTATGCTTCGGCAGTAGGCTCGATCATGTATGCTATGACTTGTACTCGACCTGATGTAGCCTTTGCCTTGAGCATGGTTAGCAGGTATCAGGGGAACCCTGGCAAGTCTCACTGGATTGCGGTAAAAAATATCCTCAAGTACCTACGGAGGACTAAGGACTGGGTCATTACCCTCGGTGGGAGCGATGACTTGAGAGTTGTAGGGTATTGTGATGCTGGTTTCCAGACTGATAAGGATAATTTTTGCTCTCATTCGGGCTGGGTCTTCACCCTAAACAGAGGAGCAATCACTTGGAAGAGTTCCAAGTAGAAGATAGTGGCTGATTCCACTTGTGAATCAGAGTATATAGCAGCAAGCGAGGCAGCAAAGGAGGCTATATGGCTGAAGAACTTCATAGGAGACCTTGGAGTAGTACCAGCTATAAAGGAGCCCATGGAAATTTTCTGTGATAGTGAAAGTGTTGTTTCCTTAGCCAAGGAACCAAGGGATCACGGGAGATCCAGACACATCGATAGAAAATATCATTTTATCATACATCGCATAGAAGAAGGAATCCTTGTGGCAAAGAGGGTATCATCGGATGAGAACCCAGCAGATCCCCTCACGAAGGGACTGAGTAGGGTTAAGCATCTCCAGCATGCTCGGAGCATAGGGCTGAAGGATGATATAAGTTTTAGTAGTTAGATAAATTATGTAATTTGTAAAGTGTAATTGACATTTGATGATGAATAAAAGTTGTGTTTATTTATGATTAAAGTGTTACTATCTTTTGTCAATCGTTTACTATAATTTCTTTTGCATGTTTTGACTTCCAGAATAGTATGTCGTGGTTTCACATATTATTCAAACTTTCCACATTCGGTCATATGTTGGAAGTAGATATGAAGTAAGACTGTCATGAAGTTGGTTGTAGGTGTTAGGATATAAGACAACACTTCATGAGCGCTCATAAGTTCTGAGTATTGGAATCAACCCATGCTCACTGGAATCATTTCATGGCATTTTATCTCGAGTGATCGTGAGACGGTAATATCATATAAGTCTTCAAACCTAGAGATATGATTTGTTGCCTATGAATTGATTATGCATTGATTGTACGAAAATGCATTGGTAACTCGATGTTATAAAACGTGCTTTTGTGTATAATTCAACTAGTAGTAGAACAAACATATGAGTCAAAGTTTATCTATCCCTTCTTGGATTAGAAGCTGATATCTGGGCCCCTCGATGATTTTGTTTTGACCTACGTACCGGGCCCGGTCAGAACTAAGTTGATGTGTTCAATTAATTTCTTTGTCAAACAAATCGGGAATCGGGAAACAAACTGATGGACAATAAGTAAGACATTGTTCCATGTAATTGTCCGGCTGATATCTAGAACAGAGGATTATATGATCACTTATCTTAAATGGCGTATCAACATCTTCTCAATTCCGAGAGACCTTGAAAGAGCTACGATTGTCGATCGGTTCCTGAAGCATTGCAGTTATAGTTATTAGACTTATCCAAGTGGGAGACTGTTGGATAAGGTGTCTAAGTCCATAACTATTTCTGGTAAGCACTTGACCCGACCCGGCATGGTCCATTTGGGTTGCATGGCACCATGCAATTGGATAAACTAAATGAGAGAAATAACACATATGGTTTATTAATATATTATAAGTTCTAATATATTAATAATATTATTTAATTAGTTTTGATCAAGAATTAATTTAGAATTAATTAAGTAATCAAAAGATAACTAATTAAATATATCGGTGGATTATGTAAATCTTCCATATCTTATATAGTGGGCTAAGAGGCTCCATGGATTATCAAGTTAGGTTCCACCCATAAGATGCTCCATGGATGGTCCATGGAGTTAACCCATGGATCAAGAAATGAAGAGTCATGGAACATTAGGGTTTACCTAATGCAACAGACTATATAAGCAATGTAACTCTCCCCAAAATCGGGTACACTAACAAACAAGAGGGCTTGGCCGATATTGCATGTGTTAGCGTATTCTCTCAAGTTTATTCTTTTCATTTGGTGTTGTGTGAAGCATTTGATCCATCACACTTGAGGTGCTAGGCTCACAAGGTTTCAAGGAACACTTTCAACAACAAGGTATGTAATTCTATCTTTTATACAAAGAAAATTGTACCCCATGTATGCTAAATAGGTTCATAACCTTGGAAAACAACTTTGCATGATTATTAGACAAACATAGATCCAAGGTTATTAGGGTTGCATGTACACTTAGGAAGTGTTAGAATGCTCAAAACCCATCACATTTTACATCCCCAAATCATCGAGGGGCGCACAGATATCGCTTTTATCCCGAAGGTAAAAGGAATAGATAAACTTCACTCATATGGCTTCTTCTACTACTTGTTGAATCATACACAAAGGCACGTTTTATAATACCGAGTTACCGAATGCGTTTTCGTGCAATCAATGTACAACCAACTCATAGTAACAACTCATATCTCTAGGTTTGAAGAATATAAGATATTATCATCTCATGATCACTCGTGATAAAATCCATGAAGTGATTCCAATGAGCGCGGGTTGAATCCAATACTCAGAACTTATGAGCACTCATGAGTGTTGTAGCCCTTTGTCCAACATCTTAGACATCTACAAGCCAACCCATGACAGTCTTAATTCATATCTACTTCCAACATATGACCGACTATGGATGGTTTGAATAACCTAGTCATCAAGAACAATGACCTAGTTATTCTGGAAGTTAAAACATGCAAAGTGAATCATAATAATAATTGAATCCAATATGGTATCAAAACCTATGAACATAAATAAAACACCTTTTATTTATCACAATATGATTACACATTATTCGTTGTATACTGTTTCAGCTATCAACTTTATACTTGAATTTAAAACAATAGTTGTCCCATGCTCCAAGCATGTACACTATGTTTTCTAAACACTAGTCATGCCATACACCAAGTATGCATACTATGTTTGTCTATGATCTTTACTTTGTGAAATAGATCAATTGAACATAACTCCTATGATCCTCTTTTCAAAGTCCAAAATCCTTACTGCAAATGCAAGAATTCCAAATTCATGCCATTTACTGAAATCTGTTAGATTCTAAACTTATATGCATTGATCCTCTTGTAATGATTATGCACAAAGTCAGAAAGACTTGACAATAACCATTATAGAGCATTCCAAAGGAGATCAGCTCCTTGGAAACATCCTTCTTGCATTAAGTTTCCTAATCTTACACAGATTGAATAATTTCTATCTTTGAAACATTTCCAGGTTCCATTTTGACTATCACTTCTGAACAAGAGTAGCCTCCTTACAGATTATGTCAATATGGTCCTTCCAGAATTATCACTATACTTCCAACTGTCCTTGAGCAACCAATCTTTGGTAAACCTTAGATTGTCTTCGATAATTGTTTAATCCTTTTAGTCATATCTAATTCTATAACTTTTCCCTTCTTAATGCCCCAGGCATTTGGAAAATTTTAGAAAGGATGAATATAGCACATGTAATCGATCCTATATCTAAAACATATGGGACACGATTCATGATGTCTCACATAAATACTAAACCAGTCTTTTGCTATAACATTTCCATTTCTATTTGCCAAGTTCTCATAATTCAGATTATGAAAAGGGATGCCGTAATCATAATCGAGTTTTAGAACGCAAATAATGGACCCATATACAGAATTTCCTTATGTTGAGCCATTCCAACATGAAATTCATATATCTATCCTTGACTAAATACGATTAAAACCTCAATCTAAGCTTTTAGATTTGAGATGAAGTATAATTTCCTCTCCCTTAATTATAGCAAAACAACTCTTTCCCAATTGAAACCTTTTGTTTTCTATAATTAACATTGCTAACTTGCAACCTTTATCATAATTATCATGCTCCCACTAACATGATGATTATTAGCATAACACTTATGCTCCCACTAGCTTTGACATGTACTCAGAAATCAGCTGGACTTCTAGAAATCAATACTTTATTGACTTTCTTACCGAAGTTCAGATTTCTGATACTGGATTGCTTTGATAAAGCTTTATCAATAATCATACACCTTATCATAGATAGCTCACAGGTGTGTCTAAACAATTTTAAGAACAATGAAAAGGGATGTCGTAATCATAGTCTTGATTTTTTAGACCTTTGCCACTTCTCACAAGTCCATGTTAGTGTGCTGGTAAACCACACACGCTCAACTAACGACTTTGAGAATGTAAATATCACAATTGCTGTCTAGATAAAATCTACTTAGTGAAAGTGTTTCCTCACCATCATTTTCATGAATCGGATAGAAACCTTATGACAGTTAGATTTAATGGTGTATGTGTTCTTATCCATGTGAATTGTAAAAACCATAGTCACAAGACAAGGATGATGACAAATCCAAACTCATATGGACTGAACTCAATCTTAATTTCTTGCCAACTGGCAGCTCAAGGGCCTGCCATTGCTTCCAAGTTGTTGTGCAACCAATTAAGATCTCTAAGAACTCGTATGCAAAGCCAACTTTAATCGGAATGGGCACAAAAATGTCAACACGATAGGTGATAAACCTCAAGTCGTGTGCTAGTGAAGAACTTCAGGTTTTATTCTTGATTAGTTCTTGAGACTTTCAAGACCTTTAAGACTCCTACTGCCTCTTGACATATAATACTTTCTTGTCAGATATTCAAGAGATAGTGTGGATTCTAATCAAGACAAACACTTCACACAATTGGCCTTAGTTGGTCTTTGTCTTATCCAAAACATCACAACTTACCAATTTCAAATGTACAAGAGTAGAAAACTTTTACTCTTACATTTGAAAAATGTTTTAAACCTTCTTTAAGACATGTCACTCAAGTTACAATCTTGGAGTATGACTCTAAGACTTGTATTGGAACGAAGTATGACTTATCTTCTTGATTTAACCATTTCAACAATTCAAGATTCCTTTTCTTAGTCATAAGAATGCACTAAGATTTCCTTAGAGAACTAATTGTGATATGGTTTCTTAATCATTAAGATGATCACAAAAACTGATACTAAAGTACTCTCCCATCTTTTCAGATTTGAGAAAGTTTTATCCTTCTACCTAAGTTGATTCTTCTTATTCGCTCAGTCATACATTGGAACCTTTTCCAATGTCTCAGAATTACACTTAAGCTTGTAAGTATAACCATATTTACTGAGCTATAGTAAATTATGATGAATAGTCTTATCGATCTTTTGTGGTGGACTTAACCAGTGCACAAGAATGTGTACTCGATCCCTTTGTCCTTTACTTGACTCGCACATCCATGTGAACAAGTAGTTAGTCTTAATTTTCCAAAGATGAAAAATTCTCATTCATCATGCTATACAACTTGCCTGATTCCAAGTTCCGGTCCAATTGAAACTTGGGTGATGAGGATCTTTCCTTATTTGGTAAATTTAGACATTACCACAAATGAAAGAATCAATTTCATATTTCCACTCTTGATCTTAATGGAATCTTTATAAGCAACAAAAATTTTCACAAATGCCATTGTAAGGATATTTTAAAATAAATAAAATCAATTTTTTTCCTTTATTTTTTAAAACTTTGCGGAAAAATGTCCTTACAGTGCAAAAGCACATGAAAACTTTGTTGTTATCTATTCCTAAGCAATTTTTCATAACTCTTAAGAAGTAGCTCAAGAATCCGATCTTAAAACTATGCGATAGAAATCCATCTACGCGATCAGATTCAACATATTCTTTCTTTAAGTTTCTTCACTTTTCTTTTTCCTTTTTTTTTCTTTGATTCTTAAAACATCAACATGTGACCCAGTCACATCATGTAATAAGAATCTCAGAATAGAAACTTAGCAGAGTTAGATAGTGGATTTTACCTGAAGTAGAGTCAAACTTATTGACTTTAACATCCTTAGGTAAATTTGGCAGCTTCGCAACCAATGCCCCTTCCTTTGGCAATTTAACATATGGACCCTTTGGTAATGGTACATAGGACTATCACAGACTTAGCTTTTCTCTTTACCATTTGGTCAACCGAGTTGACTATGGTCGATCCCTTTCCATTGGGAAGAGAGCTTTACTGGATATCCAATATCATTATTGTCAGTGCCCATAAAGTTTTAGGAAGTTGATCTTAGCAAATAGATAAGATCATTAAGGGTCTTGTCATAATGTGTTTCATAGGAGTCCCAAAGTAACTCACCGTGTGACTTAGAAATTGATTGAACCACCAACTTTCTCAAGACTTTGACACCCAACTCTCTCGGCTTTTCAATATGTGACTACATCTCCAAGATGTGATCACACATAGACCTTTGCTTTCCAATAGGGCTTGAGTGACCTTAAACGTTTCAAGAACTTGTGGGTTAGGGAGAATAATTGGAGGAGGTGAAAGAAGTATGATTTCCATCGGACATCATCTTCATTTACGAAAGCTTGTTTCAAGAAATTTGGGAAGATCATAAATGTCTAAACCAGACATCTTTTTGGGAGATATTCAAGATAGTTGATTTAAAGTCCTTAATATGACACCCAATATGAAATATTAAGGCTACGTACCAACAAACTATTTTATAACTTAGAAGAGGGATGACGTAATCCAAGCTATAAAATATTTGAAGGTAGGTGAATGACGATTCACCAATTTCCACCAAGATAAACGAAATGTATTATTAGGTTTTAATTGGATTTGAAACTCCTAGATCTTTTGAGATTCATTGAACTGTTCAATGGCATGTTTCAATCTCAAGTGTGCCCTTCAGTTTTTGTGACTGGGATGCCGAGGATCACAAAACAAGGTGTGAAGTAACCATGCAAATATACTAGGTACCCTTGATATTTACCCCTTAATCGATGTGCCAGTTAGCCACACACGCTCCACCGATACTATGATAAATATTAAGTTACCCTTTGCCTACCTTGTTAAATACGAGTTAGTGTGCCGGTTAACCACACACGCTCCACTAACTGACATAAACAAAGTGCAAAGTGTAATGTCATGGATTAGCACCTCATTCACTTTTTCCTAAGTAACTAAGATTGGGTATTTTTAAAAGGTTTAGTTACTTAGTATTTATCATTAATACTTTTAATGAAGGGAGAATTATACTCCTTGTCCTACCCGTTCGGCTAACAACCCTCCACCAGTCAAGGAAGTGGTGGGTAAGAGTGGACACCCATTAAACTTTCATTTTATAGGCAGTAACCTTATACCCCCCCCCCCCCCCTTATAGACCGGCTTCGTGAATGAGGCCTACTAACGGTAAGAAGGACTTTACTCTTATACATATATATATATATATATATATATATATATATATATATATATATATATTATTAACTTATAATATTATAAAGTATAAGGGTTGAATTTTAACTTTTAAAATTCTAAGGGCTAACTTGGAATTAAAGTATTCATAAGTGAAAACTTTTCAAATTCCAAAAATTAAGGGCAAGTTTTGAAACTATTCAAAACTAATTAATTCCATAACTTATGTGTTTAAAGTAGTTTTAATTAAAAGACTCTTCAAGTTCCATAACTTGAGGACAAGTTATGGAAGACTTCAAACTAATAAAAGAATGTAACTTTTCTTTATTTTGTAACATATGGAATTAATTAAGGTTGCACATTTTATTACTTAATGAAGTGACTCTTGAACCTCCATAACTTGAGGACAAGACTCTGCATTTTTTGTAATCATTGCCAACTTTTATGAGTTTTATGAAACTTAAATGTGACTTTTCATATAACTTGAGGACAAGTTACAAAAACACATTTTAGAATCAACTCTTAGATTAAAATGGATTGAAAACTCATAATCAATTAACTTTTCTATTAATCTAAGCAACTTATAAGAACAAGATAATTCAGATCAAACTTTTTCATGTAATTAGTCTAAACCTTAAACTAATACAAAACATGAATCTATTGATAATTATCTTTGAAATTGGATTAGCATGATCATTACCACATCAAAAACAAGTTTATAAGTCCAAAAACATCTTAGGGTAATGTTCCTAGTCCAATTCCAGCTAAAACAATTGAATTTATGTTGTCTGGGGGTCCAACTCGTCGAGTGCATGAACAAACTCGGCAAGTTGCATGCATTTTGCCTTGGACTCGGTGAGTCCATTAGTGGACTCGGCGAGTCTGCTGAGCAGACAGCATAAAAACTCGATTTTTCAGCCAATTTTGCAAGTATAACAAGAAAACAAGCCTAGGATCTGATACCACTATTGGGTTTTGAGCATTCTAACACTCCTAAGTGTACATGCAACCCTAAATACCTTGGATCTATGTTTTCTCTATTATACATGTAAATATGAACTTTCCAAGGTATTCATCCTAACTAGCATAATAACATTGATTCATATGAATATATCAAGTTAAAATTACATACCTCTTTGATGTAGAACGTCTTCATGAAGCTTGAGTGCCTAGTGCCCCAAGTGTGAAACCTCAAATGGTTCACACAACACCAAATACACTTGGAATAGATTAGAGAGAAATCCACACTTCATGAAATCGGTTAGCTCTTCATTCTCACACATAGTGGCCGATTTTTCCCAACAATATGATCTTTATATAGTGTCATAATTAAGGTAAATCCTAATTGTCATGGCTATCCATTTCCTTGGATCCATGGGTTCAAATACACCATGAAGCATGCATGAAGCATCTTATGGGTTTCAGCCCAACTTGACAATCCATGGAGCATAAGCCCACTATATAAGTATGGGTGATTTACATAATCAACCCATATATTTAATTAGTCTTCTTTTGATCACTTAATTAATCCTAGATTAATTCTTGATCAATACTAATTAAATAATCTTATTAATGTATTAGAACTTATAATATATTAACCAACCTTAAGTGTTATTTCTCTCATTTTAGTCTATCCAAATGCATGATGCCATGCAACCCAAATGGACCATGCCGGGTCGGGTCAAGTCTTACCCATTATAGTTATGGACTTAGATATTAATCCAATAGTCGATTCCACCATCGGTATCGATACGACTTTGCACTTCTTCATGAACTTCATTTGCACCAGAAAATCCGTCTAAACAACTGCAAACTTCTACTTGTTCTTAAAGAATCCATTGATGTACATTAACACCATAATGGTCTATATATACATCAATTACACAATCAGAAGCATACCCTACTTCGATTAGTTCCATGTAATCCATGTCGGTAGCGATTATCCTCAATCCACCGGGAAAGTCAATATTGGGCATGCAAAAGTACACATTCACACATCTCTCAACAGCAAATCATTCAAGGAACCCCACAAATTCGTTCTTGTCCATTCCAACAAAATCAACATCATTAAACATTTGCTCGGCTCCATCTGAGTAAGTTATAGAGGGGTACCTAATAAAAATTACAGCAAAATGCAGATCAATCTTCATGAAAATGACCATAGCAACGAAAAGGTTTGCCAATTTGAGCAAGAAGCGGTTGAAGAAAAGGGTAGGAACGAAGAACATTTAAATGAAGGATATAGATGAGTATATTACAGAAGATAGAGTTCGAAAGAGACAGTTGATAGTTGAGGGGTTTAAAACATACGATAAGTCTCATTAACTCATATACACATGGCAATGACGTGGACTTAATTAATCTAATTGGATATTACGTGGAATTAAAAATTTGCTACGTGGTATGGGTACCACTGGGTGACCTATTCATATTTCCAAAAGTTCCCTTTTAAAACCAGAAAACACAACTACAAACCCTTAAATGCAAAAAAAAAAAAAAAAAAAAAAAAAAAAAAAAAAAAATAGTAACGAAGAACCATTTAAACCATTATACGTAAGTTTGTAAGGCTACAATGACAATAACCGTTTATAAAAATAGGCTTGTGAAATTATTATAGTAAGAAAAACTACTTATTTTGTAGTGAAATATATAAAATTTGATCATATAAAAAGTTGTTTCTATAAGAACTCACAAATATAAAGGCTCTATTTCTATTATTCAGTTTTATGTTTTCTAGTAATATAAAAGACAAAGTACTTTTAGAATTGGGGCTTTTAGAATAAGGTTACGGAATAAAATAGATAATGAGTTTTTTAATAAATAATTTAGTTTTGTATTTTCAAATGAAACTTATGGAAAATGTTAGTTTATCGAGACAATTATGTATAACTTCAAAGACACAAAAGATCAACGAGTCCCCTTTGAGGTGTACAGATATTTCATATTAATTATATTGTTTAGATTGTCGATATGTCATAATTTTGAACTTAATTAAATTTGTTTGTATGACTTTTGTTTTAATGTTTTGGTTTCGACACCCATTTTTTAATACACGTGCTCCCCTTGTTATAAAGGTTAATAGCTCAAATAACAAAGTGTTATGAGCATATGTGCAGAGACTCGTGAACCTAACCCTGACAAACATCATATTTATAGTTATGTAGGTACAGTACATATGATCATAAACATACATGGACTAATACAATAGTGTGTATAAAATGTGTCTTGTAATATAAAGATATATCAAAGGAGCTTAACAAGCTCTACATAATTTTTTAACACACGTGCTCCCCTTGTTATAAAGGTTAATAGCTCAAATAACAAAGTGTTATAAGTATGTGTGAAAAGACTCGTGAACCTAACCCTGACAAACATCGTATTTATAGTTACGTAGGTAAAGTACATACGATCATAAACATACATGGACTAATACAATAGTGTGTATAAAATGTGCCATGTAATATAAAGATATATCAAAGGAGCTTAATAAGCTCTACATAATACTTCGATATAGATTGCACTTTCAGTCATTTTTCAGTTTCGCATAAGATAATTTTGTGATGCATTATATTTTTGACATATTCATAGTATAACTTGACTCAACAAAATCAACTAAATAACTTTTATATTTGATATTTTAGGTTTTCTTATGTCAAATGTTATGAAGCTCATCAATAGATTTGACTGTGTCATGCATAGTGATGTTATGGTTCTAAAATTTATATATGTTGTTTTAAAAGAGTTAACTTTGTCAACTAAAAATGATTTTGGCACAGTCTGTTGATTGTTTACGTGCAATGTCTATGTAAAACTTCGTTTAAGTTATTTGAAATCTAAGTCTAATGCGTTTTCAAAAGAAAAAAAAAACCTAAATAATAACCTACAAAAGAATGTAATCTATAAAATAATCAAAGTTTAAAAAGATAATTAAATAATGAATTTAATAAGGATGTTGTTTTGAATACCGATGATTTAAGAAGGTTTAGCTGAACTTGGAAGACCAAACTAGAAAATACAAGTATATCCATATGATAAAGTGACACATGGACAAAGGTGACAATGTAGGACCCAACAAATGATTTGGAGTGGATTCGTATAGAATTGAGTTGATGATTGTGGTACGTAGTTGTTGGTAATTATGGTGGCTTTGAATTTAAGATTTCTTTTTCTCACTTTTATTGGGTCCGTTGTTTATGGCCGTCCGACCAATGTTGCCTACATGCTGTCCCATTCTTATCGTAGACTTCCACCCATGTTATTATTAAAATATTTTTCCATTTTCCACTTTTTAGGTAAGATTATTAATTTTAACGTATGGTACAATAATATATATTAAAAGTTTAAAAGTTTTTATGGTCCAAACTATGTTATGATTAATTCCACCAACTTTGAGAAATTAAAGGATAAGGAGATAGGATGCATCATATCATTGATTTGTTTGTATTTAAAAAGCCAAATATAAATAGTATAAAAATAAACAAAACAATATAAAATTATATACAATATAGAGAAAAAGACAAACGTCAAACATCATTGCCTTTTTCTTACTTTCGTTTTAATAAGCATCATAGCACATATGATTGTTAAAAACTTAGGCTTATAGGTAGATAAATAAAATTCTTTTGTTATGAAAGATCGGTGAACACGTATCAACTACTAATGCTAGTTGGTTATCAATTGATCATTCATGGGTTAAATTTACGATTCAAACTCATTTGTGTTAACCATACCATTTAAGACAAACTTTAATAACTTTAATATGACAGAGTTTTTTATATTTTAAAAAATAGTCTATAAGTGTATAATTGTTAATACTATCTAGCATTTATTTTGTTAACATATGGCATTAGACAATATTCCATAAATTGATCACTCATATAGAACATATTCTTTTCAACTTCATTATTGAAAATAGATTCTCCACCATAAATGTTTTTGCAATATGCAAAAACAATGATAATTATATTAGAAAATATATCATTGATAATACTATATGTATTTTTGCCAATACGAGTTGGAGCGGATAAGGGTGGCAAATCGGGTCATCGTGTCGTGTTCTTGTCTGACACGACACGAACGCAACACAACACGATCTTGGGTTTTTTTAACTAACACGAAACAAACCGATTAAAAAACAACAAACACGACATAAAACGACAAAGATAACATGAAATAACAATTAATGTATTTACTTAATATTTATTCATATATAACACGAAAAAACACGACAAACATGAAATACACGACAAAATAATGTTAAATCGTATCAATTTCATGTCAAATTTTGAACATGAACACGACACGACACGACGTCGTGTTTTTTACACTTGACATGAACACGCCATAAACACGAATTCAAACTTCAGTTTCCTCTCAATTTTGTTTCGTGTCGTGTGTTTTTGTCGTGTCGTGTCATAATTGTCACCCCTAAAAATGGATAAATAAATATGTTCATCTAAGAGTTATCATGTCTTTCTTTTTTGTATGAATGGCAATCAATACATTAAAAATAAAAGCTAATGCAGAGATCGACAAATAAAAATTCTCATATATATCTATATTTTTTCAAAATAAGATGTATATATATTGATAAACATTATTGTTATTTTATCATTGACTATCATTAAACCAACTTGTGGAAGTCATAAAACATGATTGGTTATATATCAAAGAATAGAAAAGGGAAGACTTGTGGACATCCATACAGATTGCATACAGTCATACGCATAATATATTCTTTTGTGCGTGTTGAAATGGAGAGTTTATTAGGTGTGGGGAAATAATTGGGTGGTTGGAAACATACCCAAATTTGACCAACTTGTTGGCTACTAGGGGAAACCTACTTAGGTATAGATGTAATGGATCATGTACATGAATCGACCAATATCTAGACACAATATTACAATCCCATTGGAAGGAGCGACCTTTTTTACTTTTATTTTAATAATTCTGTGATAAATGCGATGTGCATATAATAATCTATTTAAATTTCTTTAAGATATAAATCAATGAAATAACTAATTTGCTATTTACTATATATTAATGTATTATATGAACAATATATATATATATATATATATATATATATATATATATATATATATATATATATATATATATATATATATATATTAAAAAATATCATTCAAATGAATATTGTTCAAAATAAGTAATCTATCTTGAAACATATTTATTTAAAACCTCCAAACTCTTCAAATTATTCTAATTAATTGATATATTATTTGAAATATTCTACCTATATAAGAACATGATTTTTCATGTTTAGTTAGTCATACTTGTTTTCTTTCTCTTTCAAATTTTATTATGTATAATACAAAAAAAAGGAGAAGAATATTGTAAATGTTATATGTATTTAAAGTTAAGTAAATGATACAACCCACATTTTCAAGTTTCTTCTATGTTTTTTATTTTTATTTTCAATTTATTTTATATGATATATATATTTTTAATGTATTATAAATAGATACTATAAATTCATTGTTGTGTTAGATTGTAGGCGTGAAAGATTTTGGAGCAACCAACAATCAACATTGATGAATATTTCAGGATGTTGAATCATTCTTCAAGTATAAAAGTATTATTTCTCAATCAAGTAAATGATTTATATATACATAAAAGCTTAAAAGCGTGGGCTACAGAAAAAAAATTTCTCTTTCTTCTTCTTCCACTCAAGTTTTCATTTTCATAAAGCGCCCCAGCTCTTCTCTTTTTTCCTTTCCATCTTATCCGTTTTGGTGCCTGCCTTGCCGCCCTCCTCCTCCAATACAATTTGACTCACATTTAAAACTCCTCGTTCCCATGTTTCTTCAGCTAAGAAGATACACAACTTGAAGTCATTACTCACTTCATTCAGCAGCCTCTCTCTCCCTCTCTCTCTCTAGAGTTTAGGTGTGAAGTCGGCACTAGCATCCGCACCAGTTTCAGTCACCACCGCACGTCGCTTGATGAAAAATCAGATGTGAATTTACATAGGATATGTTGATGGTACCACAGCCTACATAAAACTTTTGTCAATCGACATTTTTGGGTGAAAGGTCTATCGAAAACATCCAAGCTTTTTCCTCAGGTCAATTTTGCTAATTACGAATTTTTAGTCATCATGATTTGCGACTTTGATTCAGATTAATTGATTATTGTTTAACTTTCTTCAATCAGGATTTAAAGCGTATCTTCGGTAATCGATTTCAGAAGTTTGAAAACTTCCCTTTTGGCGAACACTTACCTGCAGTCAGTTTGTGTGCACTTATCTGTGTATTGGTATCTGACTAACAAATGTTCGTTTAAATGTTTTACAGTGTTTCATAGAGTACGCCCACATTCCTAAATCGAGGTAGTACGCCCCGCGTACTAGCTAGGGACCAAAAAGATAGAAATTTCACATAAAGGGGTTAAAAGGGAAACATACCAAATCTTGAATGTTATAATTCTCTGTCACATAAATCAGACTTCGTCCTCAAAATCCGTTGTCCCAAATAACTCTGGGTAATGCTCCTTCATATCGTCCTCTGACTCCCACGTCCATTCTGACCCCTTGTGGTGCTGCCACTGAACTTTCACCAACACTACAACCTTGTTCCTCAAGATTTTCGTCTTTCTGTTAAGAATCACCACTAGTATCTATATATAATTCAGGTGATCATCCACCTGAATATCCTCTAATGGAACCTGATGAGTTAAAAACTCTAAAGATCGAATAGATTCAAACAGATAATAACTATCAAACATAAAAATATGAATCAAGAATGTGTTGAATGATTATAAGTCACAGCCTCAGAACAGCTCGATAAAGAACTGCTATTGTAGAGGTGTGTAGGGTTTACAATGACACAATTATTGAATACATGATGCATGCATGCACCTTAAATAGTAAAACCCTAATCATTAATCACGGGTGGACAGACCCAATCCGGATACACAAAAGAATAAATAAAAGGCCCAAAAGACACTACATTAAATACCCAACAATCTCCCTCTTTGCGTCGAATGAGGCGAGAGTCCTTCACTGCTGAGTTCACTTCTGCACCTCAAATACTTTTGGAATCACGCTCAGCAGAACCTTGTGAACTTGGATATACCATTGAATCATATCCGAAAAGCACTTCTTGTCATCTTTGTTGTTGCCCTTGTGCTTGTTCACGAAGTCCATGACATACTCAAGGTACGAAGTGGTGAATGAATGCTTGTCGTCGAGAAAGAAACAAAGTTTGTGAAAGTCTGCATCAATTTGCTCCTTCAATTGAAAAGTTACACACTCCCCGTCCTTTTGTATCTTCCCAAGCTGCATTTTGTAAAAACCATCAGGGTTATCTTTCGAGATTACACTTTGCTTCCTTCGCAGCACTGCAGCAATTTCAACATCCATCTGGCCAACATCTTGAACGTAAGAGATTAACATTTGCTTGAGATGAGTAACAACGGGCTCATATTTCTGTTCATCCCTCAGCAAGAAGTTGTAGAGCATGATCCAATCATATGGGTTCATGCATGGCAGATCCATAAGAGTAAACTCATGCAACTGACTCTTTGAACCTCTAGCAACCTTGAATTTCATATTTGGGAAGCTATCGTTTCGATTAAACCGGTGACCTTCATAGCTATAGTTTTGCTTGCACTCCATGTTTCATATTGTGGCTTTATATGCTTAAGGTAGAATGAGAAAATCAAGTGGTCTGCACTGCTGTCTGTTGCTAGGACATTAGCAACTTTCACAAAACTATGAAACCTGAAGGCTTTCGGTGCGATCAAAAATGTCCAGCTACGAATCTTGTGTATTCTGCAGATCAAATGACACAATTGGTTCCAACCAATACTGACTTGGCATATCTACAGCTTCACTCAGAATTCGCTTTAGAGTCCACACAGGAAACAAAAGCTTTTGTCTTTGCAAAGTGACTTGAGCTTTACATTCTACTTTTCTTTCTCTTTAACCACGCGAACAATTCTTTGATGTTCATCTATCTGAGCTTCACGATCTCTTCTTCTTTTTAGTTCGTGTTCTTCAGGCTCTTCATCTTCACTATTATCAATTATTGGTTCTTGATTGATCAGCTTCTCTTAGCCTTTTGGTTCATTTTTGCTTTTAGGCTTGACAGTGGGCTTGACTGAAGGTTTAGGGTTTTCTTTCTTGGATTGTTTCACTTCTTCTCCCCCTTGTTTCAGAATTGAGTTGGATTCCAGAACACCTTCCAGATTATTGAGCATTGCGAATACTGGCATGAGCTTTTCGGAGAGATGCTTCTTGACTGTTATCGTGATCATCGAGTCATGAGTCTCAATGATGTCCGAAAGCAGTGCATTCACATCTGCTACACAACTTTTCATAACTGCCATTTCGGACAGCAGATCAATGATTTGTTTCTCTACATGCTCTAGCTTGACTGTTAAGACTTTCACCTTTTCAATCTTTATAATAAGAGCACCATTATCTTACTCTCAGTTGCCAATTCATCTTGAAGTTTCATGATCTTCGGTAAATAGAGGACTTGAGCTCGGCATTGTCTGTTTGAAGACCAGTGCGACCCTCTTTGAGTTTTGCTTTCTCTGTTTTTAGTGTTGAGCCAAAGCTAGAAATAACTTTATTAGCCTTCGTTGTGTCGGACTTGAATGAGATTTGAAATTTCTCCATGAACAGACGAGCATCTGTAATTAGTTTATCGACTTTTTCGGTCATGTTGTTGCACACTGAAGTAGAAGCATCTACCGCTTTGTTTGTCTTTTCAACGTTAGCGGAGTGTTCTTTTGTAAGGGTCTTAAGGAAGGACTTGATCCTGGTTTAATAGTCGTCACTGGATGATGCTTTAGAAGCTTGGAGCAACGAGTCCAGTTTCTCATTGATAGTCCCGAGTTGCCCGTTTGTGATGGGGGCTTCATCAACACTTTCAGTCCGAACGTTAAATGGACTGTAGGTGAATCCTACGAAGTCATCATCATCACCACCATAGATCGTATCTGGATCATCCTGGCGGAAAGGAGAAATAGGTGAAGTGGAATGACTGACTGTGAAACCTGAAGCACCCGCCCCCACATAAGATACGTCGACTGTTACTAGAGGATCAACAATTGAGGTAGTTGATGTGTGTAAAACCAACTAGTTTTATTCCTACTTTTCTAATGTAAATTTGACACATAATAGGCAATTTACCTGTATAATGTAAGTATAGTTTTTAGTAAGAAGGATATCAAACTTAGGGAACGGCAATTAAACTAATTACTAAAACTATCTAAAAACAAATAATAAAAGTTAGTGTTTTCTCTAGTTTTGCAAGACTAGAAAACTTAAATTTCTAACTAAAACTCAAACAAAACAATTAACAGCTAGAGAGCTAAAATCAACTAAATTCAATGGTGGAAGAGACTTCTGCTTATGTTTCACTCATTTGATCCTATGGTTGATTCTATGAAAAGTGCAATGGATTAATTTATATTGGCTACCGATTAAGATGATTAGGTTCACGTTCGCTATTATTAATCCTTAGAAAACAAATTAATCTAAGCAGTGGCTAGTTGTCTAAATTAATGAATTTCCTAGTTTATTTATTCGGATTAAGTAAGACTTGTAGTGGTCAACTAAATTGGTCCTTTAATTAACCTCTTGCTAATGGTTTGTCATACAAGCTCACACATTAATTTTCCTATTTTCTATTAACCCTAGTTTCACGTTCGCTATTCCTAGGCATATAACAATGTTTTCACATGCATCATATGAGGTTAGCAATTAAGAGATGGCCATGCAACTTAATTACATCTAAATTAACAGAAAATAGTTGTAATTAACACATAAGGTTCTTTAACAAGCTTAACAAAACATTATTACCAACAAAAATTAATCATACTTATAAATCAACACATAGTCACAATTTCTCTTCCCTAAACAGAAGATATATGTTCTAGTTCATGATTAAGATAGTAAAAAGCTCAAAAACACAATCTAATAACTCAAACATGTTTTGGAAACTAGATTTAGTAAAGAATAAATTGATTTTGCCTTAATTCTCCTCCAAAAGTGGATCTAGGTTGATTCTTTAATTTCTCACGCTCCAGAAGATGATATTCACATCTTTTTCTCCAAGGACTTCTTAAAAAAAATCAGGTGTACGTCGATCTGGAAGTCTCTTTTTATAGATTAGGCGACTCGTCGAGTCTAGGTACAGACTCGCTGAGTCCCTCATTAAATCCCCGTGTCCGGCAAGGCAAGGATTCCTCTGCTTCAAGAACCTTCGTGGGAACGCGTCGAGTCACGGACCGACTCGCCGAGTGCCTTGTGATTTGTTGGCTCTTTTCTTCTTTCCTTGATTCCCGAGCTCCCGACTACTGCTCCTGCTTCCTTTTGCTTCCGAGCACTTCTTTTGGACTGAAAATATAATTTAAACATAATTAAGCATCTTTTGTTCCATAATTGTAATAAATTAGCCAGAAATTATTAACATTCTATGCAAAATATATGACTAAATATACACATATCAATAGTGGTAGTGGCTGTGGAATCAGTAAAGAATGGGGTTTGGACTTGAGAAACTCCTAATGACACCGGTGGGCATGGAGCAATTGTAATGGGAGTGGAAATAGTGACAGTTGGAGAAGGGATAGAAAAATCTTGGAAAAATTCTTCTTTAATGAGAACAAAAGTTGAAATTTCAGTCGTTATCTCAGGATTCGTAGTTGCAGGCTCTGAAACCTTCGGTTGAGATGTAACATCTTCTTCATTGTGAACTTTCGTTTGAATTGGAACATCCGAAACCGTTTGTGATTACGAATCCTCGTGATCGCTTGGTGTCGGAGTTCGTGGTCGACAAGCCATTTACTTGATTATCTTCCTTTTAGGTGTTTGAGCTTGTGTAGAAGGTTCGGCTTTAGGTTTTCGTTTCCCACCCTTCTTTGGAGATAGGGTTGGTTCAGACGGACCAGCTTTCATACCCTTCTTCTTCTTCTTGCCTACCTTATTCGGTTTGTCCGTCTATTTGAGTACCTTTCATATTTCATATGTCAAGGGGCGAATGCCTGAGAGGAGAAAAATGTGATAGGCTCGCAGTACCTCACTCGATGCCAGAACATCACGAAGTATTACTTCAGGAATAGAACCGATAAAGTTGAACTTTAAGTTATCAGCGAGTATGATGTTCGTTGTGTGGAAAATCTGGATCGAAGCCATACAAGATCCTTCCAACACCGGAATTTTGAGTTTGTTAATCGCCCTTTGAACGACGATGGTCCTGAAATGAGCACAAGAGATTTCACTGTGTCATGTAGTAGAAAGAGTGCTTTGAACCAACTGAGCCCAAAGAACAGATCCATAATCTATGTTGATGTCAGAGTAGATATCAAACATCATATTCATGAATATTTTGCTCACACAGTCCAAGCTAGTAACCCTTTCGGAGAAGCTTTTGAAGAGCATTGTGAAGAGACCGTTCCACATCGGCGGCAAGTTTGGCTTCTTGAACTTAGAAACTACTGCTAATGATTCCTTGTAGCCCATCTGGTAGAACATCTCCAGGATTGCAGAGTTGGAGACGCTCTCAGGGTCAATTAGGTCAAGACCCTATGGAAGCCCTAGAAGTTGACAGAACCTTGATTTTGTTATTTGGGTCTTTTTGTTGAAGATCTCAAACGAGATAAGTTCTTCCCCTTTTGAATAACTAGCAGTGGAGTAGACCTTGGAGAGATGCACCATAGGAACGATTTCAGACTTGATAATCACGATGACGATCTGAGAATACCTCAGGCACTCGACGATTGGTTAGAGAACCCGTTCATATTTCGTCGGGTCAAGATCGAGGATCAAGTTTGGATTTGCTTTCAAGTTGAGGATTGAGCCACGTTTTCTGCAACTGAAGGAGTCTTTGAGGAAGCTGCTATTGAAGCTTGATGAAGAAGACGATGAACAATAGAGACTATAATCGCTGGAGGATTTATGTGCTTTTTTAGAGTAGTAATTAATTAAAGAAGCGTTGAAATCCTTTTATACGGAGTAGTAGGTGAGAGAAAACCGTCGATTGGTTGCATCAGTTACTAAAAAGGAACCTAAAAAGGCATGACTGACAGTTGTGACGTATGTCAGGTGGCGTTAAATCAACATCATTTCAAATTCTCGCGCCCAATCTTATCTTTTAAAATTTTGCATCAGCAACACGCTTTTTCAATTGATTCTTTTATGAACTTTCGCAGTGAATAGTCTACATCATGTCTGCGAAACTAAAAGTAAATATAAGTGCCACGAACCAGACTTTGGAAAATCACAAGGATATTCGTGCGAGAGTGAGCCAAAGATAAAGAATAAAATCAAAATTATATGGGATTTTAGTGATGTCTTATTAAGATACAAAGCAGTGGATCCCAGGCAGTGATCTCATCTTTCGGAGTCAAGAGAGACTCTAAAGTGTCTGTGTGGTTTCCCGTTGAATTACGATCACATTTTTGTTTAGAAACAGTGAAAGGCATCTTTTCATTAGGCTTTGAGGGTGGCTTTTATCTTCAACCAATCTACGAAACTTGATATAAGTCCGAATGTTCAGATGAAGCACTTGTCTGACTGGTGTAGCCATAAAAGAAGTATGCTATGGAATTATTTTAAGTGACTAGGGTAAGAATATAAATTTCGAAAAATAAAACTGGATCTATTGGGAAGAAATGTCTTAGGGCTAGAACGTCTCATTAAGATCACTAAAAAAGAATGAGAGATTTCATGGTACTGACCACGAAAGTGGACATTCGTTAATTCCTTGGTGAAATATCTAGAACATGTATATTGTTCACCTTCAATTCGTATATACGTGTTGGATGTTGTGTTTCACTCAATTCGTGGTTATCAAGAATGTAATATCATAAGCATAGAATTTGTTGTAACCATAAACCTCAGTGGTAACTTCTGAGAGTCTTAAGGGTTACATTTTTGAATGAGAAAGTTGATGGAGAAATGGTATGATGTGGTTCCAAAGAAAGAATGTACCTCTGCTATGCGAAAGTGACAAAGCAGGTAACTCTTAATTCGATATGAGAAAAGTCAGGTAGCTCTGGACTTATGAGAATAAACAGCCTTATTGGGAAGAAACGATTGGTGTTATCGATTGATTAAGGCTTCAACATAGAAAGACTTTGAGGCTTTGGACGACATGTATCAGCATGTTTTTAGGGACACTTAACTAGTGCAAAGTTTTGAAATTTATACCTACCCCATCATTCGTAATTGAGATCACCAAGATGTTTGCCTTGAAACTTGCTCAATTAGCTAATATTTTTGGTATTTTATAATTTTATAATAGAAATAAATGATGAAAATAAAGAAAATATTTTTGTATTTTTGTTTTTTTCTGAAAAAGAAATTAAAACAAAAAGAAATAATAAAAAAATAAAAATAACAAAGAAAATGTACAAAGGATACAAAGAGTTCCAAACCACGAATGAACAGTAGACGACAAGTCACTACGATCATTCACATCAATTCGCAGTGTGAATAGTTGGTTGTGAGTCACTGCGAGCATTCGCACCAATTCGCAATCCAAAACGATGACTGTGAGTCACTACGAGCGTTCACACCGATTCGCAGGCCTATCAAAAACTTATGACTGCGAAGGATTTTGGAACGGATTTAGCTTCTATCATTCCTAAGCATTGTATAATGCGATTGAAGGATTGTTCAGGTAAGGCTTTCATGAAGATGTCGTCTAACTGATCAGCGGATCTTACAAAGTGTATCTCGACATTTCCATCTTCCACATGATCTTTGATGAAGTGATACCTCAGTGCTATGTGTTTTGTCTTTGAGTGTTGCACTGGGTTGTGACATATGCGAATGGCACTCTCTGAATCGCAATACAACGGGATTCGCTTCATGATGATGCCATAGTCACGAAGCTGACTCTGAATCCAGATTACTTGTGAAGTGCAAGATGCAGCAACTATGTACTCTGCTTCAGCAGTTCATAGGGAGACGCAAGTTTGCTTTTTAGATTGACAACTTACAAGTGTTCCATCATGAAATTGGCATCCTCCCCTTGTACTCTTTCTATCTGTTGGAGAAGGTGTCTAAGTACATAACTATATTTGAGATGTACTTAACCCGACCCGGCATGGTCCATTTGGGTTGCACTTCACCCAAACAATTTATGGATAATCTTTTGAGAATAGTATAAGTTATGATTTATTAATATATTATAAGTTCTAATATATTAATATGAAATCATATTATTTAATTAGTATTGATCTAAAATTAATTTAGAATTAATTTAGTGATAAAAAAGTGACGAATTAAATATGGACTCTTGTATTTATATAGTGTGGGCTATTGTTTATTTAGAATGGGCTAGGCTTGCATGGAAAGTCCATGGAGCTTTAACCTATGGATCTCATAGAAATGAAAGGTCACGTGTATTAGGGTTTACATGAATGTAACCCTAATCCACCACACTACATAAAGGAGTCATTGGCACTTGAAATGACACTAGTTTTGTGTGAGAACTAAGGGTGGCCGATTTCTAGAAGTGTTCTACTAATCTCTCAAGTTTCCAAGGTTTGTGGTGATTTGCGACTTCCATTTTAGGCATCCACATTATTGGTGCTAGGCTCTCAAAATCCAAGCAATCAACCACTACCAAAAGGTATGTAACTCTACTAGCTTTTTATGTTTCAAAGTTCCCCATGCCATGCTAGTTAGGTTAAGAACCTTAGAAAAGCAAATTTACATGTATCTTAGTAAAACATAGATCCAAGGTTTCTAGGGTTTCATGTACACCTTAGGAGTGTTAGAATGCTCAAAACCCATCACTGTCAAGACTACATCCTCTAAGATCAGCATCCGAAAACGCTTGGACAAAGAAACCTGAACTCGAAGGGTACCATATTCCTAATGAGGAAGTTCACTTGAGATACCTGAAGATGTTCTTAACAGATGTCATGTGAGGTTCGTGAGGATTCACTTGTAACCTGGCACAATAGCAAACCAAAAACATGATATCTAGACGACTAGCAGTCAAATACATCAAAGAACCTATGATTTAACAATGGAGTGTCATATCAGCAGCCGGCTTGTCCAGAGATGGAGTTAGTTTCATTCCGAATGCCATAGGAATCTTCACTTTTGAATCTCCCACCATTCCAAACATAGAGAGTAAAGTCTTTATATAAGCCTCCTGATTGATGAAAATACCTTCCTGACTCTGTCTTATATTCAAGCCAAGGAAAAAGTTAATTGGACCAATGGAGCTCATCTCAAACTTAGTTTCCATCAACTTTCAGAACTCAGCTATTAAGTCGGGGTTAGTTGATCTGAAAATGATATCATCAACGTAAATTTGAATGTTCATTAAGCGGTCACCATCTTTCTTGCGAAAGAAGGTTGGGTCGACCGATCCTAGTTAGAATTTAGCCTGTTTTAAAAAATGAGTTAGAGTTTCGTACCAGGCTCTTAGAGCTTGCTTTAGACCATAAACTGCCTTGACCAGAATGTAGCAGTGGTTCGGATACTTTTCGTTTATGAACCCTGGTGGTTGTTCCACATACATTGTTTCTTTTAGTTCCCCATTAAGGAATGCACACTTGACATCCATGTGATAGACTTCAAAGTTTTTGTGTGCTGCGTATGCCAGAAAGATGCGAACATATTCCAACCTTGCAACGGGTGTGACGGTTTCTTCATAGCCGACGCCTTCTTCCTGACAATATCCTTTAACAATGAGTCTCTCCTTGTTTCTTATCACATTACCTTCCTTATCCAGCTTGTTGCGTAAAACCCATTTAAGACCAACAACAGATGCATCCTTTGGAGTGGGAATAAATCTCCAGACTTTGTTTTGTTCAAATTCATTGAGCTCCTCCTACATTGCATGCACCCAATCCGAGTGATCAAGAGAAATTTGAACATTTTTAGGTTCAATCTTGGAAATAAACGAATTAAACATGCAATATTCCACATTAGAGAATAATGCAGTTCGTTTCGCATTTTGTTGTGCTCTCGTAAGAATTCCTGATGACGAATCTCCTATGACTTGAGTTTTTGGATGATATTTGGTCCATTTAGCCAATGGATGGTAATTAGGATCATATGTTGGATCCAATTCGGCATTCACTTATTCAAACTCTAATTATACATCCAAATCATCATTCGCATTTCCATTCTCCCCATCGAATGATGTATATATGTCTTCTTCTAGATTCGGATTTTCCCCCTGGAAAGGTGGTTCTAAGATGACTTCAGGGGTTTTGTTCTCCCCCTAAACTGGTGGATTAGATGAGGATGTAGACGTTGAGACCTCCCCCTGCGGTGTAGCATTTGTACCTGTTGATTGAGACGAAGCTTCCGGGTCCTTCATAGTGGGGTGTTCATGGTTCATATCTCTCGCAGCATCATCGATGATTTTCTTTAGTTCGTCTTCCTTATTGTCTGCTGCTTTGGACACAGAGGAGATTGCCTTTCTGGTTCACCAAATAAATTCAAGAACTCCTCGCAGAGATTGGAGAGTGGGATGGTAGCAGGATTCGTTTTGGGAAAAATCTCCTTTGAAGGACTATCATTCTTTTGAAACTTCTTCAAGTAATTGTCATCAAAAGTGACATAGTAGGTTTCTTCTATCTTTTTGGATCTTTTGTTGAGAACCCTATATGCTTTAGAAGTTAAAGAATACCCCAGGAAGATACCTTCGTCAGCCTTCACATCGACTTTGTTCCATTGCTCCTTTGAGTTAAAGATAAAGCACCTGGAACCAAAAACATGGAAAAATTTGACATTTGGTTTTTGATTCTTTATTATTTCATGTGGGGTGACAGAGAATCGCTTATTGAGGATAGATTGGTTTTTATTAAAGAAAGCAGTTCCTATCGCATCCGCCTAGAAGTAAAGTGGTAGACTCGTGAATGACAACATGGTTCTCGCAGCTTTGCACAACGAACAGTTTCGTCTTTTGACTACCCCGTTTTGTTGAGGAGTATAAGGAGATAAAAATTTGTGAGATACTCCTTTTGCAGTTAGGAATTCTTCAAACGCTTGGTTTTTGAATTCCAGACCGTTGTCACTGCGAATGTTACAAACCGGCTTTCGCAGTTGTAGCTTTATCTGCTTAATGAAGTCATTAAGCTTAGGAGTGACTTTCGATTTCCGTTTAAGAAAATGCACCCAAGTGAATATGGAAAAATCATATACAATAACGAGAATATATCTATTACCACCAATGCTTTCAATTGCAGAAGGAACATAAAGGTCTATATGCAAGATTTCAAGTGGTTCAGTGACTTTTGTGTTCACAATCGTTGGATGGCACTTCCGGCTCTGTTTCACCATTTCACAGGCTACACATCGATATTTTTTGTCAAATTTCAGGAGTGGAACCCTTGCACATGATCACCAAGAACAAGCCTGTTGATATCTTTAAAATTGAGATGTGAGAGTCTCCTATGCCACAGCCAGCTATCATCAGTAGAAGCTTTCACAAGTAAGCAGATTCTAGGCTTCCCTTTGATGGCATTCATACTTAGCGGATACATTTCACCTTTTCGTTTTGAGTTCAGGAGCGCAGTCTTGGACTTCTTTTCGATTATCTTTGATCCTTCGTCATCAAATGAGACTTTGAGTCTTGTACTAACTACTAGTTGTGAAACACTAATGAGGTTGTGTTGCAGTCCTTCCACGTACACAACCTTGCGAATTCAAAACTCTCAATTGGTTATCATTACATAACCTTTGATTTCACCAAGTGAATTGTTGTCGTACTTCACTCTTCCTCTATCCTTTAGTGCTCTAAACTCTTGCACTTCTTCCTTCATACATGCCATGTGATGCAAGCAGCCACTGTCGATGTACCATTCAGAGTGAAACTGCTTGTCACGTATTTATTTGCGAAAATCAAGCAGATTTAGGAACCCAAAGTTGTTTGGGTCCTCGTGAGTTTTTCACAGGAAAATAAATAGCAATTTCAACCAAATAAGTTCATTTTATTAAGGTTGTTTTATCCTTCTTTGTGATTTGAAAAATAGTAATCCTATTGTCTTTTAAGTTCGTATCCTTAGGAAATATTTTCTTTTGTTTATTTAGGATTTGCTGCTTGACAGATTTCTTCTCATCTTTCTTACGATTAGCTTTGGATCTTTTGAGAGGAACTGTAGGCTCCGAAACAATCTTTCCTTTGCCTTTGACATCATGCGAAGTCTTGGATGAACGTGAAACATTCATTTTAGGAGAAAAGGGAGATTTGGTTTTCTGCACAGGTTTTGCATGATTTGGAAATGATGGCTTTTGAAAAACTTTTTGATTTGAAACTTGTGTAGATTTATTTCGTTGAGAATTACTAGGTTTTGTAGTTGAAGAGACTTTTGCATTTGGATTGGATTTTTCTCTATGAACGAAGTTGGAATTCTTAGACTGCCAGAACTACTTACTTTCCTTGATATTTTTGTTGTATCTTGCATTCCTTTGGTGTTTTTGAGCTACGAACTGCTCAGAGGATTTGTGAATACTCGCCCTAGGTTTTGGCTTTATGGTAGGAGTTTCGGTCCGAATTGACGATGTCTCACTTGGAACGTTCTTAGTTCCACTGGGACTTCCCCTTTCATAGCTTAAATTGACTTTGTTTAGGGGTTCTGATACATATCGGCTCTTTTTTTTGCAAGAGGTCATTTCAGATAAACGTTTGGTTTCGTCTGCATTATCGATTGGAGTAGACCAGAAGAACTCATCACAACCATCTTTGTTATCATCCTCGACCATGGACGTTAATTCAACTGTTCGATTTTTGTCCAGTCCTTTAGTTGTAAAAACTTGGTTAGGAACAGTTTGAACTTTTGGGAAAACAGTTTCTTTAGCTTTTAAAACTTCAGATTTGTTCTCAGAAACACGTGCGAACTCAACTGAATTTTTAGAAATTAGGACTTTCGCAGGTACAGGCTCGTTTTTGACAAATTCAAAGCAGTCAACCTCATCCTCCACAGAGATTTCACTCATATCACGTTTATCGTCAGAAATGTTTTCAACATCAAGTTTATTTTCTGAATTTAACTTGGTACTTAATGAGTCAAACTTCTGTACAGTTTGGGATTTAATTTGCTCTTTGGCTTTTTCATCTAAAAGTTGTTTAAGCATGTTTTTGTGATCTTTGTACTTTATGAAAGATTCAGTTTTGTCCAGTCCTACTCTGTATGCATCTGAGGTTTCGTCTGATGAGACGATGGATTCGCACATTCATCCTGTGAATTTTCTTTCCAATCTCACAATTTAGATGGGACTGAGTAATATTAACATAAAGTCTTTTTGGAAATCAAACAAAAAAAATGTTACGCTGTTTTAAAAGACCTAAATTATCTCTCTGCAAATAAAATGAGTCGTCCCTAGGCTTAGACAAATCAGAATCCAACTTTTCAATCCACGTGTGTCTCTCTTCACTTTTTAACGAAACCATGCCGAGTTGATCGGTTAAGTTATAATTTGTTAAGAGACTTTGTTTTAAACTATCACTGAAACTTGAAAATGTGTATTTTAAGTCGTTCAATTTAGTTTCATATCTAGACACAAGTATATTCAAAGATTGAAGAATAGAGTTTACCTTGTTGATCACCTGCTCACACTCGCTTATCTGCTCAAGAACTGGTTTCGCAGCGAAACAACTATCGGCGCCACATCCACCATAAGTTGCATAGCCTGTCATCTCTGACACTTCACTTGTAACCATCAAACACCTTCCATTGAATTGCGAAACTTCATCCTTTGTTACGAATCTCCTTCCATGAGTAGGTTTACGAACTTCTTCATCTTCTTTCTGAAAGTTATTCGCACTCTCCTCTTTTACCTTTTCAGGGCTTTAACTGCCCTGCCACTTTTGGTTTTTGTTGCGACTGAAGTTCTTCTTTGCAAACTTCCTTGGATTGGACACCATGAATGCATATTCTTCCTTGGAAAGTTCACAATCAGAGAGATCAAACTCTGAACCGTCATCATCTATATCCTTTTTACCCTTCACAAAAAGGGCCAATGATCCCATCCCAGGAACTATCTTCCCTTCTTTCGTCACTTCATCTTCATGTGACCTCAGTATTCCAACCAGCTTTGCCAACATGTAGTTATTGAACTGCTCATGTGCTTTTACAGTAAAAACTATAGCTTTCCACTTAGATCTTAGTCCGTTCATGAATGTGACTTTTTGCTCAATCAGTTCACGTCCATCTTGTGCTTCATCATCCTATTGTGAAGATGATTACAGCGATTGAAAGTTTGATCAAGACTCTCTTCACGCTTTTGTACAAATGCTCCAAACTCTGAAAGCAGTAGATTTTGAGTAGAATGCTCAAGATCAGCATCAGTTGCATATAGTTCCTTAAGCCTATTCCAAATGGCTTTTCTTATGTCGCATGAACTAACCAAATGAAAAGTGTCTAGTGACAAAGCAATTTTGATGATCGTCATTGCTTCAAAGTTGCTTATCAGCCTATCATTCTCATCGTGTGATACGTCTTTTACATCGAGAAGAAGTTTGTTGTAGTCTTGTTGAGTTTTAATTTCTCTTGTTGTTCCTGAATGAGTAAACTCCGGATAGTAATGGCTTCCCATATCAAAGAGCCATGATCTTCAAACCCAAGGACGTTGTCTTTAAAATGCTACTCCCACGTTTCATAATCATTGGGGTAAAGAATAAGGATTCTGGTTGTGGAGCCAATGCTGCTTGAAAGATTTATGGAGTTAACTATAGAATCGTCTGACATGTTTCAAGATCGATTATAACCTGTATGCATCCGATGTGTAAACTAAAATTGTTTTTGGGTAATATCAAGAACAAAGATCAGCGTCAATAACAGTGATAACGGCTGAACCAGATCCAATAATAGCATAAACCCAAAAAACTCTTTCAATAGAAGAGATGCGTATAGATTACATAGTCTCCTACTCTGATACCATATAATGAGTTAAAAACTCTAAAGATCTAATAGATTCAAACAGATAATAACAATCAAACACATAATATGAATCAAGAATGTGTGAAATGATTATAACTCACACCCTCAGAAGAGCTCGATAAAGAACTGCTATAGTAGAGGTGTGTAGGGTTTACAATGACACGATTACTGAATACACGATGCATGCGTGCACCTTAAATAGTAAAACTTTAATCATTAATCACGGGTGGACAGGCCCAACTCGGATACATAAAAAGACTAAGTAAAAGCCCCAAAAGACACAACATTAAATACCCAAAAGAACCGCCGCGAAATCATCCACTAAACATTCCCGCAAATGAGAGAAGTGGAATGTGCTATGGATCTAACTATGCTCCTCGGGAAGATCCAAGCGATAAGCAACCCTAAATGGACCGATGTACCTGTCGGATTAGTGTCTAAGTCCATAACTATAGTTGGTATATACTTGACCCGACTCGGCATGGTCCATTTAGGTTGCATGGCATCGTGCATTTGGATAGACTAAAATGAGAGAAATAACACTTAAGGTTTATTAATATATTATAAGTTCTAATTTATTAATAAGATTATTTAATTAGTATTGATCAAGAATTAATCTAGAATTGATTAAGTGATCAAAAGAAGACTAATTAAATATATGGGTTGATTGTGTAAATCATCCATACTTATATAGTGGGCTAATGCTCCATGGATTATCAAGTTGGGCTAAAACCCATAGGATGCTCCATGGATGATCCATGTGGTATTTGAACCCATGGATCCAAGGAAATGGAAAGCCATGACAATTAGGGTTTACCCTAATTGTGACTAACTATATAATGATCTTATGATTGAAGAAATCGGCCGCTAGGTGAAGGAATGAGGGCAAGCCGATTTTGAAGTGTTCTAATTTCTCTCTAAGTTATTCCAAATGCACTTGATGTTGTGTGAACCATTTGAGGTGTCACACTTGGGGCACTAGGCTCTCAAGCTACATGGAATCAAGCACCAAACAAGAGGTATTTGATTCTACTAGAATTTATATTATGTGTACTTTATATTATGCTGGTTAGAACAATACCTTGGAAATTGATATTTTCATGTATAATAGAGAAAACATAGATCCAAGGTATTTAGGGTTGTATGTACACCATAGGAGTGTTAGAATGCTCAAAACCCAACAGTGCTATCATAGCTAGGCTTGTTTTCACTTATACTTGATGCAAGTTGGCTAAAAATCGAATTTTGGTGTTGTCTGCACAGCAGACGCACCGAGTCCATAAAGGGACTCGACGAGTCCAAGTGTAAACTCATCCAACTCGCCGAGTTTGTTCATGTACTTGACGAGTTGGAACCCCAAACAGCATATCTTCGAGTTTTGGTGCTGGAATTAGTCTAAAATCATTACCTTTGACTGTTTTGGACTTATATAATCTATTTTTTAATGTGGTAATGATTATGCTAAACCAATTTCAATGCTATAATCAAAGTTTCAAGTTTTATATGTGTTCATGTAATTCTTGAAAAATGTTGATTATGATTGTTCATGCTGATGAGTTTTGGTAGATCATAGGAATTATGTGCAAAATGTTTGTTAGTATAATTCTTGATCTCAATGAAATTGTATGGATTCTATAACTTGTCCTCAAATTATGGATTACCAAGAGTTTTATGTTTCCTTAATTTATGAGTTAGTTTAGATTAATAAAAAAAATTGCGTTTTAGTTGTTTTCAATCCAAATTAATCTAGAGTTAGTTGGTAAAATATGGTTTTGTAACTTGTCTTCAAGTTATGTGAAAAGTCATATTTATGAATCTTAAAAAAACTCATAAAAGTGTCATAGGTTACACAAAAATGAAGAGTCATTTTCATTAAATGGTTTTATGACTCCATAACTTGTCCTCAAGTTATGGATGTTGAAAATTCACTTCCTTAAAATTGTTATAAAAGAATAAGAGGTTACATAAAAATAAAGAGTCTTCATTTTAATGAACCATTAAACTCATAAGTTATGAAATGAAAGGTTTTAAATAGTTTCAAAACCTGCCCTCAAGTTTTGGAAGTTGTAAAGTCTCACACACATTAATGCTTTAATTCCAAACTCTACGATTTTAATAGTTAAAATTCAAACTTTATGAACTTCATTAAATTAATTAAAGTGTTTAATTAAAAGAGTTAATAATTCCATAAAGACATGGTTTAAGTTTAATTAAATTAATAATATAGTTTAATTAATAGATTAAACCACCAAGTATTTTAAATGTTTAAAATACACCCTTATACTATTATTATAATTTCAATTATATAGATATGTATAAGATAAAGTCAATCTTACCGTTAGTAGGCCTCATTCACGAAACCGGTCTATAAGGGGGGTATAAGGTTACCATCTATAAAATGGCAGTTAAATAGGTGTTCACTCTCACCCACCACTTCCTTGACTGGTGGAGGGTCGTTAGCTGAACGGGTAGGAAATGACTATAATTCTCCCTTCATTAAAAGTATAATGATAAATACTAAGTAACTAAACACTTGTTAATTCCCAATCTTAGTTACTTAGGAAAATGTGAAAAGGTGTTAACCCATGAAATTACACTTTGTACCTTACCAAGTCGTTAGTGGAGCGTGTGTGGTTAACTGACACACTAATAAGGACTAGTAAGGGTGGCAAAGGGTAACTTGGCTTTATTATAGATCGGTGGAGCGTGTGTGGTTAACCGGCACATCGATTAGGTGATAAAACTAAGGGTACCAAGTCAATTTGCATGGTTATTCACACCTTGTTTGTGATCCTCAGCATCCCAGTCACAAACTTGAGAGGGCACAATCAAGATTCAAACATGCCATTGAAAGTTCAATGTATCTCAAAAGATCTAGGAGTTTCAAATCCAATTAAAACTTAATTATATTTCGTTTTTCATGGTGGAAATTGGTAAATCGTCATTTACCTACCTTCAACTATTTTATAATTTGGATTACGGCATCCCTCTTCCAGTTATAAATAGGTTGTCGGATCTTAGCCTTAATATTTCATATTGGGTGTTATATTAAGGACTTTAAATCAACTAAAATGAATTTCTCTATTGTGGATGTCTCCTTCAGACAACTATGGTCTTCCCAAATCTTTAGGGACAAGCTATCCTAATGAAGATGAGATCCCAAATGGCAATCAAGGTGAAAGATCAATCCCTTTGTTGTGCATTAGTGGGGCTAGAAATCATACTTCACTTCCTCCACCTCCTCCAATAAATCTCCCTATCCCACAAGTTTCAAGACTTGATAAGTTCTAAGTCACTAAATCCCTATTGGCAAACAAAGTTTATATGTGCTTAGGTCTTGGAGATTAAGTCACATAATGACAAGTCGGGAGAGTCGGGTGTCGAAGTCTCGAGGTAGCTGGCTATTGACTAGGTTCTTCAGTCACTCCCTGATGACAGATCACGACATGACCCTTAATGATATTACCTATTTGCTTGATGATGCTGAATCAGCAATGATTTGGAGCACTGGTAAAGCAAAATTTGATTTAAAGATCAACTTCCCAAATTTCCATGGACATTGACAATGGTAACATTAGAAGTTCAGAAAAGCTTTCTCTTCCCAATGGAAAGGGATCGACCATGGTAAAGTCGTTTGACCCAATGGTAAAGAGAAAGGCTAAGTCTGTGATAGTCTCATGTACCATTTCCAAAGAGTCCATATGCTTCTTTTGCCAAATGAAGGGGCATTAGTTGTGAAGCTGCTGAATTTACCTAAAAGTCCATAAGGATAGTAAAGTCAAATGTTTGACTCTACTTTAGGTAAGCCTATTATCTAACTCTATTAAGATCCTATTTGGAGATTCTTAGGACATAATGCAATGTAATTGCATTTTGATGTTTTGAAGAATCAAATGAAACTTAAAGAAAAGGTGTGCTGATTCTGATCGCATGGTTCGATGACCAGAATTTTGAGCCGCTGCACAAGAGTTATGGAATACTGCTTAGGAATAGAAAACAACAAGTTTTCATGTGTATTTGCATTATAAGGATAATTTTTTCCGCAAGTGTTAAAATAAAAGAAAAAGTTTTGATTTTATTTATTTTAAGTATCCTTACAAAGGCTTTTGTGAAAAATTATTGTTTATATGTTTCCATTGATAAGCAATATTGGTAAATGGATTTGATTCTTTCATTTGTGGTGGTGTCATAATTTACCAAATAAGGAAAGATTCTCATCACCCAAGTTTCAGATGGATAGAAACTTGGAATCATGCAAGTTGTATTGTGTGATGAATGAGAATTTTCATCTTTGGGAAATTAAGACTAAGTCCTTGTTCACATGTATGTGTGAGTTAAGTGAAGGACTAAAGGATTAGGTACACTTGGTTGTGCACTAGTCAAAGTCCACCATAAAGGATCAATAAGACTATTCATCGTGATTTACTAAAGTTTACTAACAATGGTTATGCTTACAAGTTTAAGTGTAATTCTGAAACATTGGAAAAGTTTCAATATATTGCAGAATGAATAAGAAGAATAAAATAAGGCAGAAAGATAAACGTTTCTCCAATCTGAAGTGATGGGAGAGTACTTGTGTATCTTGTTTTATGACTATCTTAGTGATTATGGAACCATATCACAATTGATCCTCTAAGGACACCTTAGTGCATTTGTTTGCCTAAGGAGAGGAATCGTGAATTGTTGAAATGGTTAAATCAAAAGATAAATCATACTTCGTTCCAAAAACAAATCCTGGAGTTATACTCCAAGATTGTAACTTGAGTGACATAATCTTTAGAAAGTTTTTAACACTTGTCAAATGTAGAGTAAGATGTTTCCTATTCTTGTACATTTGAGATTGGTAAGTTGTGATGTTTTGGATAAGACAACGACCAACTAAGATCAATTGTGAGAAGTGTTTAACTTGATAAGAATCCGCACAAAATATTGAATATTTGTTTTGTCAAGGAATGGTTCTTGACAAAGAGAATCTTATATGTCAAGAGGACAGTGGGAGTACTCAAATAATTTCAAGAACTAATCAAGAGTATTGTTAATCACTAGCCCATGACATTCAATTCATATGTGTTTGGATTTCCCACTGACCTTGTCTTGTGATTATGGTTATGACAAATTCACATGGATAGGAACTCTTACACCACATAAAATCTGAAGTGTCATAAGGTCTCTCTCCGATTCATGAAAATGATGGTGAGGAAAAACTTTCACTAAGTAGATTTAAGTAGATAGCAATTGTAATCTTTGCATTCTCAAAGTCGTTAGTGGAGCGCGTGTGGTTAGCCGGTACACTAACATAGACTTGTGAGAAATGGCAAATGTCTAAACAATTGAGACTATGATTACGACATCCCTTTTCATAGTTCTAAAATTGTTTAGAAAAACATGTGAGCTATCTAAGGAAAGGTGCATGATTTTGATAAAGTCTTATCAATGCATCTCGTATCAAAAAACTGAACTTTGGTAAGAAAGTCAATAAAGTATTGATTTCTAGAAGTCCAGCTGATTTTTGGATACATGTCAGAGCTAGTGGGAGCATAAGTGTTATGCTAGTAAGATAATAATCATTATGCTAGTGGGAGCATGATTATTATGTTAAGTGTTGCAAGTTAGCAATGTCAATTATAGAAAACAAAAGTTTCAATTTTCTTTGAAACGTTGTTTTGCTATAATTAAGGGAGAGGATTTTATACTTCATTCCAATTCTACAGGCTTAGATTGAGATTTTAATCAACTTTAGTCAAGGATATATATATGAATGTTATGTTGGAATGGTTCAACATAAGGAAATTCTATATATGTTGCATTCTCAAAATTCGATTATGATTACGGCATACCTCTTCATAGTTCGAATTATGAGAACATGGCAAATAAAAATTTATAGCATGAATCGTGTCCTGTATGCTTCGGGTATAGGTTCGATTACATGTGCTATAATCCGTTCTAAATTTTCCAAATGCCTAGGGCATTAAGATGGAAAAAGGAATAGAACTGGAAATAACTAAAATGATTAAGTAAATTGTCGAGGACAATCTGAGGTTTACCAAAGATAGGTTACTCAAGGACAATTAGAAGTATAGAGTAAGGACCATATTGACATATTTTGAAAAAAGGAAACTCTTGTTCAGAAGTGATGGTCAAAATGGTAATATGGAATTGTCACCATAGGTGGAAGTTATTCTTTGAATCTGTGTAAGATTAGAGAACTTAATGCAAGAAGGATGTTCAAAGGAATGTACTTTGAATTTGAGACTTCGTTTCCATGGAATTGATCTCCATTGGAATACTTTGTAATGTCTGTTGCCAAGTCTTTGTGACTTTTGTGCATAGTCATTACAAGAGAATCATTGCATATAAGTTTAGAATCTAACAGATTACAGTAAATGGCAAGAGTTTGGTATTCTTAAATTTACAAAAGGGAATGGGATTGTGAAATGAGCATCATTGGAGTCATGTTCAATTGATATATTTCACAAAAACAAGGACCATAGGTAAACATAGTGTGCATGCTTGGTGCATGGAATGACTATTGTTTTAATTCAAGTATTAAGTTGATAAATCAAAACATGAATAATGAGTAATCAATATGGTGCTTAGATAAAAGGGTTTTTATTTACACTCAAGAGTTTGAGGCCATATAGGGTTAAGTATTTTTCATGTGTTTCACTTTGCATGTTTTGACTTCCAGAATAAGTGGGTCGTTCTTCCTGAATGACTAAGTTATTCAAACTCTCCACAGTCAGGCATACTTTGGAAGTAGGTATTGATTAAAGACTGTCATGAATTTGGCTTGTATGATTTGTCTAAGGTGCATTAGACATAGAAATGGTTGCTACAACCTTCATGAGTGCTCATAAGTTCTAAGTATTGGATTAAACCCACGCTCATTTGATTCACTTCATGGATTTTATCACGAGTGACTCATGAGACGATAATATCTTATATTCTTCAAACCTAGAGATATGAGTTGCTGACTATGAGTTAGTTATACATTGATTGCACGAAAACGCATTTGTAACTCGATGTTATAAAACGTGCCTTTGTGTATGATTCAACAAGTAGTCAGTACAAGCATATGAGTCGAAGTTTATCCATTCCTTTTACCCTCAAAGGGATAAAAGCGATATCTGTGGGCCCCTCGATGATTTAGTGATGACAAAACGTAAGTGCTCGGCCGGGCCTGGACTGACTTGATTTGTTCAATTAGCCAGTCATCATGAATCGGAAATTTGGAAACAACAAATGGACAGAGAGAATGATTATAATCCATGTCTCAGTCCATATGATATCTAGAATGGAGGAATATATGATCACTTATCTAATGGACGCGTCATTGATTTGTACAGAGTTCGACAACGGCTATTGAGAGCTACGATTGCTAGTCGGGTTATGAAGTTGTACTTGCAATAATAGTTTTAGACTTATCCTAGTGGGAGACTGTTGGATTAGTGTCTAAGTCCATAACTATAATTGGTATATACTTGACCCGACCCGGCATGGTCCATTTGGGTTGCATGGCATCATGCATTTGGATAGACTAAAATGAGAGAAATAACACTTAAGGTTTTTTAATATATTGTAAGTTCTAATATATTAATAACATTATTTAATTAGTATTGATCAAGAATTAATTAAGTGATCAAAAGAAGACTAATTAAATATACGGGTTGATTGTGTAAATCATCCATACTTATATAGTGGGCTAATGCTCCTTGGATTATCAAGTTGGGCTAAAACCCATAGGATGCTCCATGGGGTATTTGAACCCATGGATCCAAGGAAATGGAAAGCCATGACAATTAGGGTTTACCCTAATTGTGACTAACTATATAATGATCTTATGATTGAAGAAAGCGGCCGCTAGGTGAAGGAATGAGGGCAAGCCGATTTTGAAGTGTTCTAATTTCTCTCTAAGTTATTCCAAATGCACTTGATGTTGTGTAAACCATTTGAGGTGTCACACTTGGGGCACTAGGCTCTAAAGCTAGATGGAATCAAGCACCAAAAAAGAGGTATGTAATTCTACTAGAATTTATATTTTGTGTACTTTATATTATGCTAGTTAGAACAATACCTTGGAAATTGATATTCGCATGTATAATAGAGAAAACATAGATCCTAGGTATTTAGGGTTGCATGTACACTAGAGGAGTGTTAGAATGCTCAAAACCCAACAATACCTGGGGCCCAACTTGCCCCTCTTCCTGAATCAGATGACACCTTCCCAAGGTGACACCTTCAGGAGAACCATATCCCTAACCTGGAACTCTAGATCTGATCGTCACTTGTCGGCATAGCTCTTCTGCCGACTCTAAGTTGTCTGGAGTCTACCCCAAACCTGTTAAATCAAATTGGTAGTCTTGAGTACCACTTTGGTACTCCCTATAACTCGCTGACCGAACTCACCCCAACATAGTGGGGTCCTATATTTCCTCCATTAGAGCATTTCAAAAGAAGGTCGATCAATGTTGGCATGATAACTGTTTTTTTACGAAAATTCCGCTAACTGAAGATATGTATCCCAACTCCCACCAAAATCCAATACACACGCCTGAAGCGTATCCTCCAAGGTCTGAGTAATCCGCTCGCTTTGTTCATCTGTCTGCAGGTGGAAAGTCGTCATGAAATATAGACAAGTACCTAACTCTTCATGGAACCTCTTCTAAAATCTAGAGGTAAACCAAATGTCCTTATCTAAAACCATAGAAACTGGCACCCCATGCCGTGCTACAACCTCTTTGATGTATATGTCTGTCAACTTCTCCGAAGAGATACACTCCTAAATTGAAAAAAATGCATGCTCTTGGTTAATCGATCTATTACACATGCAATATAACAAAATACATTGTTTACATCGAGTATTGTCTTTAAATATTACATGCCAAAATAATTAAAGTATGATGGAACAAAATATAACAAAACATCCATTAAACTGTTCAGCCGAACCTGCTTCAACGGTTTCTGAGAATACAAGTTAATTTGAAAAGGTCAACATAAAACTGTTGGTGAGTTCATAAGCATGTTTGAGAAAAATGATTTGTATAATGTTGAAATCACAAGAAAATCTTGTATTTTCTTAAAATAGTTTAGTGTGTTTGTACCCGATCTTGTATTAATGCATGTGTGTTTTTGTTTAATAGAATTCCAAAATTAGTTGAAGAAAATGTAAAGAGAACGTCCCCAGACAACCCTATGTTGTCTGTAAAACAGAATGCCGGTATATCAACCCCGAGGTTGAGTACCGGCGTGAGTATATTTTCGAGTAATCCAAAGAGAAAAGAGAATCGTCTTCCGTAAATTTCATAACGTTAATTCCTCTAAGTGAGTCGTTATAACCATGCTAGATAATGACAAGTTTGCCTGTCTTGGCATTTATGAACACCGATGGAAAATAGAATAAGGTTTTTGGTCACCCTAGACTGATGTAGTCTAATTGTAGCGATCAACTCAGGTGTGGGGTGTCATCCCCGTATAGATCTATACACAAACCCCTGCTCTCCCTCCAAGAGATTCTGGTTATAACTACATGTTACGATCATACACACAATAGGTGTCAATCGACACGTCTCACTAGATCCTTAATCGAATTTTACACGAAGAGAGACATATAAAACTCATTCCAGGCCCAATGAACCATGTAAGCGAACCACTGAGGCTAACTAAACACGTAACCCATTTTCAGGCCCGAAAGGAATGAGATTATATAACATGGGCCCAAAATATATGTAAAAGGAAAACTAAGGCCCATTTCACATATAAGATATTTACAGGCCCAAATAGCATGCAAATAGTATCCAAGGTCCTTCGCGCATGTTAATGGGTCAATGAGGCCCAATAAACATATAAATAGTATTCAGGACCCATCAAGTATGTAAATGGGCCTTTAAGGCCCAATATCATGAACATAACAAAATTAGCTTATTTGTTATTATTTTGCTCGTAGTAGCTCAAGTATTTACTAAAATAGCACAAAAAAACCCACTTTTGGTAAAAATTGATACTCTTGGCCCATTTAGCAAAAAATTTACAATTAATGCCCAATTTTAGTAAAAACAACATTTTAGGCCCCATTTTGGACAAAACTTGTATTTAAGGCTAGTTTTTGGTACAAATAACATTTTTAACTCATTTTTGTCAAAAATATAATTTTTGGCTTGATTTTTGTGAAAATATACATTTTCGGCCCATTTATAGAAAATGTCATCTTTTTGGCCCAAATGTTCATAATTTCGCAACTTTGACCCTTTTTATCAAAAATTTTCATTTTTGACACAAGTTTCTTGAAAATGACAATTTAACCCACAAAAGACCAAAATTTTCAACTTTTGGGCCCAAAACGGTGAGAAGCCCAAATAAGGCCCAATTATGAAAATATTTACATTGTTGGTCCCTATAAGGTCTCAAATGTCGAGATTAGCCATTATTTAGTAAAAAAATACTTTTGAACCCCTTACTAGCCGAGAGTTACATAAACAACCCATATTTTGTCGCTTTTGTCATTTTTAGTCCTTTTCATGAAGTTTTTCTTAGATTCAAGTATCCTTGATGTATTTTAAACCTTTTTCTTATTAGATATGTTGAAATAAGTGTTATGTTATACCAATATCATCATCTTTTAGTAGATCTTTTAGTTTATGAAGTTTACAACACATAAACCCATATGTAACCAAAGAAAACACACAAAATCATGCATACACACATAGATCTACACAAAACAACTTGTATTCTCCCCTAAAACAAGGTAAAAAACGAAAATAGGGGTATAAACTCACTTTGTTTTGAAGTTCTCGGTTTTTGGTGAAGAATGGAGGAGATCTCAGCCCTAGATCTATTCTTGAGGAGATTTTTGAACTTAGATGGTTCTAGGAAATGTGATTCATGAAAACATGTGTGTAAGATGAGTGATTGACTTTAAAAGGAAATATATCAAATTGAGTTTGTAAGATCTTACCACAATGTGAAGCTTGAAGTTATCTTCTTGAAAATACTCCTAAGACTCACGAATTTCTTGAGAGATTGAGAGTAGATGAGTGTTGAAAGTTGAGAGAAATTGTGTTGAATTTGAAATATGATAGAGGTTGGAGAGTGAGAGAGAGGCCAAGAGGTAGAGTGATAGATAAGAGAAAGGAGAAAGGTTGACTTTTGAAGAGGATGGTGTGAGAGTTGCATGGATATATGCACTCTTGCATGGATATCCACCAAGTATAAATGAGGTGTCACCCCATTTCCCTCCCATTTGTTTTTTTCTTTTTTTTGTTGGGCCGAGAGAGGGAAAAGAGGAAAGGAAAATGAGAGAATTTGGGCCCTTTCTTGACTTTGTTCGAGTTTATGAGGCCCTACATGAATATTTTTCGGCCTATTGGGCCCTTATGAGGGTTCACGACCCAATGAAGCCCAAGGTTATAGTTTACAGTCCATTAGGGCTTATGAAACTATTTATGGCCCAACATGGCCCATTAGAGATAGATGAATCAATCTATTCCCACATGACCCAAAATACCTTAGCTTTCATGGATGTAGGGCCAATTAGAGCCCAAATTGGGTTTCTTGGCCCAAAATAGTCAAATTGAAAGTTTATTGGTCCATTAGGCCCAATAAGAGGATCCTAGTCGATAGTAAACTTGAACCAGGATTTTTAGGGTTTTTAACCCATAGTTAAATATATTTGATGTATTGTATTGGATTTTGAACTTTAATCAGGAGTTTGGATTCGAATGTATAATTTCATGTTAGTATATAACATGGTATTCATTTAGAGTACAAGTAATAAACAACTGATGTATACATGAAAATAGAATCTCCTAGTTAAAAATGCTAGTTGTGACATCATCCCCTGTTAGAGGGAATTTCGTCCCGAAATTCTTTAGAGAGGTAGGATTATAAATGAGAGAATAATTGAGGGTACTTTTGTTTCATTTGGTCTTCGCATTCCCATGTGAATTTCGGTCCACACTTAGCGTTGCATTGAACCTTCACAATTGGAATGCGGCTCTATTTCATACGCTTCACTTCCCTATCCATTATCTCAACCGGTTCTTCGACGAACAGGAGATTCTCGTTTATTTCGATCTCTTCTAAAGGAATGATAATGGTTTCATCTGATAAGCACTTCTTCAAATTTGAGACGTGGAACATGGGGTGTACGTTGCTGAGCTTTGAAGGTAGCTGTACCTTATAAGCTACCAGATCGATTCAGGCAAGAATCTCAAACTGTCTGATGTATCGTGGGTTTAGTTTTCCCCGTTTCCCAAAACGGACCATCCCTTTCTAGGGAGAGACCTTTAATAGCACTTGATCTCGGACTTGGAATTCCAAAGATTTTCATCGATTGTCAGTGTAACTCTTTTGCCGGTCACCCAATGCTTGGATTCAAGCTTTGATTTGGATTATCTTTTCTGTAGTCTCTCGAATGATTTCTGGTCCTGTAAGGGTGATGTCCTATGATTTCCCTTTTGCCAGCTGGGTGTCACCCACCTCAGCCCAGCAGAAAGGCGATCTGCACTTACGCCCATATAAGGCCTTAAAAGGAGCAACCCTTATGCTTGTGTGATAGCTGTTGTTGTACGAGAATTCAATCAAGGGAAAATGGGTATCCCATGACTTGCTGAAATCAATCACACAGGCTCGGAGCATGTCTTCGAGTGTTTGGATGGTTCATTTGCTTTGGCCATCGGTTTGAGGGTGGTAAGCAATGCTCATGTCTAACTGTGTTCCCATAGGCTTCTGGAGTGACTGCCAAAATCGTGAGATAAATCTATTTTCCCGATCCAAGATTATAGATACCGGCGCTCCATGGAGTCTCACGATCTCTTTGATATAGATCTGTGTTAATCTTTCCATCTTGTACATTTCTTTTATTGGCAGGAAATGAGCGGCTTTAGTTAACCTATTGACAATTACCCAAATAGTATCCAATCCGTCTGCCATCTTAGGTAATTTGGTTACGAAGTCCATAGTAATCCTTTCCCATTTCCACTCGGGTATTACTGGCTATTGTAATAGCCCCGATGGCTTTTGGTACTCCACTTTTACCTTTGCGCAAGTGAGAAACTTTCCCATGTAAGTGGAGATATCTGCCTTCATATTTGGCAACCAATAGTGTTGCTTAATGTCCAGATACATCTTATCCAAACCCGAATGGATGGAGTATCGCGTTTTATGGGCTTCGTTCATGATCATTTCTCTGAATCCCCCAACTTTAGGGACCCAGATTCTATTCATGAAGTAGTAAGTTCCATCCTTCTTGGCTTCAAAGTTCTTATCCATCCTACACAGTGTTTCATTCGCAACGTTCTTTGGCTTCACGGCATCTGTATGGGCTTCTTTGATCTACGAGGCTAGGTTGGATTCGATAGTTATTGATAGGGTTTTCACCCGGAGGCCTGAGTATTCTTTACTGCTTAAGGCATCAGCTACCACGTTAGCCTTGCCTGGGTGGTACTTGATCTCACATTCATAGTCATTTAGCAGCTCAACCCACCTTCGCTGCCTCATGTTTAGCTCCTTCTAGTTTAGAATGTGTTGGATGCTTTTGTGATCGGTGAAGATGGTGCACTTTGTACCTTAGAGGTAGTGCCTCCAAATCTTTAGGGCGAAAACCACAGCTCCCAGCTCGAGATCATGGGTGGTGTAATTTACTTCATGCGCCTTTAATTGCTTGGATGTGTAAGCTATCACCTTGCCACGCTGCATGAGGACACAGCCTAACCATTGATTCGAAGCATCATAGTAGATAATGAAATTTTCGGTTCCCTTCGGTAAAGATCGCACTGGTGCACTACATAGGGCTCATTTCAAGGTTTGGAAGGCGACTTCCTGCTTTTCCGTCCAGTCGGAAGACACACCCATTTGTGTCAAGGCGGTGAGGGGTTTGGCTATCTTGGAAAAATTCTAAATAAACCTTCGGTAATAGCCTGCAAGACCCAAGAATTGTCAGATTTCTGTTGGTGTTTTTGGAATTGCCCAACCTTCACTGGCCTTTATCTTGGAATGATCTATGTGAATCCCTTCCTTGTTGACTACGTGACCCAAAACGTTTACACTGCGGATCCATAACTCGCACTTGGAGAGCTTCGCGTATAACCTTTCAGCTCTTAGGTTTCCAAGATTTGACAGAGGTGTTGACCATGCTCTTCTTTGCTTCGAGAGTATATAAGAATATCATCGATGAAGAAAATCACGAAATTATCAAGGAATGGGGGACAGACCCGATTCATGAGGTCCATAAACGCAGCGGGGGCATTTGTTAGACGGAAGGGCATCACAACAAATTTGTAATGACCGTATCGAGTTCGAAAGGAGGTTTTGGAATGTCCTCTTCTCGGACTCAAAGTTGATGATAACCGGATCTTAGTTCTATTTTGGAAAAGTAACTAACTCCTTGAAGTTGGTCAAATAGATCGTCAATCTGATGAAGTGGGTATCGATTTTTGACAGTGAGCTTGTTTAATTCCCTATAATTGATGCACATTCTGAAAGATTCGTCCTTTTTCTTAACAAACAAGACCAGAGCTCCCCAGGGTGAGAAGCTTGGTTGGATAAATCCTTTGCTCAACAGCTCGCTTAGTTGGCTGCGTAACTCCTACATTTCGGCGGGAGCTAACCTGCAGGGTGATTTGGAAATTGATGTGGCTCCTTGTATTAGGTCGATTCGGAATTCGACTTAACTTTCTCGGGGTATCCCCGGAAGGTCTTTTGGAAATACTTTCAGGAAGTCACATGTCACTGGAATGTCTTCAATGTTTACTTCTTCTCTGGTTTTATCCACAATGTGAGCGAGAAAAGCATAGTTTTTCTTGTGCAGGCACTTTTGTGCCTTGATGCATGAGATAAGACGAAGGTTGTCTCCAGGTTTATCACCATATATTATTAGGGTTTCGCAGTTAGGAAGGTGAAGGCGAACGGCCTTCTCGAGACACATAATATCAGCATGATGGGGGATTAACCAATCCATGCCGATTATCACATCAAAACTCCTAATATTTACTGACATCAAATATATTCGAAAAAAAGTGATTGTTTAGTGTTAATGTGCACTCTACATAGACATCTTATGTTCTTTCGGTTTTCCCATTAAATATTTCCACCGTGAAGGCTTCGTTGAGCTTCTGGGGTTGTAGATTTAGTAAGTGTTTGAACTTTTTACTAATGAAGCTTCACTTGGCTCTGCTATCAAATAAAATGCATGCATATGTGTTGTTAAGTTGAAACGTACCAGTAACAACCGTTGGGTCCTGAACTGCTTCACCTTGACCCAATGTCAATACACTCCCTGATGTTCCTGCCTCCTGATTGTTGGCTTTGGGGCAGCCGCGCTTGAAATGACCAGTTTCTCCACACCCATAACAAGTGTAACTAGCCCCAGCATTGTTAGTGTTGTTATTGTTATTGTGATTGTTGGTGTTGTTTGACTGTTGGTTTTGTTGAGGCTGAGTTCTACAATATCTTGCAGTATGACCCCTTCGATTTCAACCCGTGCAATGCATCTCCCTGCATTCTCCATGATGGTGGAAATTGCATTTGCCACACTTAGGTAGGGTCCCAGAGTATTTTTTGAGAGCAGTTGGTGTGGATGAGGCTGGAGCATGTGGTGTTGAGGTGACCTGACCAGTAGTAGCATGAACTGCTACTGTTTGTTGCTTCTTTGATGACTCTGAGTTTTGTCGCCCTTTTCGCTTGTTGTTCTTGCCTTTCTTGTTCTCACCTTCCATTTTTACTTCAACTTCTCCTGCCTTGACACCCTTCTTGTTTCCATGATCATATAACTTCTTGGCTAGCCTTTTAGCGCTGTTATACGTTCTTGGGTTCACTGCGATTACGTTTCCTTGAATTGGAGGGTTCAATCCCCAAATGAATCTTTCAATCTTCCCCCCCCCCCAGATGTGATCATTCTTGGACATAAGAGGGGTAATTCACCGAACCTTGAGATGTATGCGTCAATGTCGAAGTTTTGGACTGTGAGATTCCACAGTTCTACTCCAACTTCTAAATTTATCCCCAGCCATCAGTATCTCCTTGAGCTCCTCCCAGGGCATAGCATTTGCCACATGGAGTGTCATGGCCTCCACGTGGCCATTCCACCAAGAGAGAGCTTGATCCATGAATGTGCAGGCCGCAAACTTCACCTTACACTCCTCGGGACATCCGCAGATCTCGAACACCGACTACACTTTTTCTAACCACCTTTTCAAAGTTATTATGCCTTCCTTCTCGTTGAAGGTCCGAGGCTTGGCGTTAGTGAAGTCCTTGTTGGTACAGGTTCAGGTGGGTCCCTGGTTCATCCAACGGTTTGAGCTTCCGGCCCCTTTCCCATTCCCTCCACCGTTGTTCCCGTTGTGGATATAAGCCAGGGCTGCAGTAACCACCGCTGATACTGCTACTTGAAATGCCGCTGAGTTCATCTCTGGTGGAGGCGGTGGTGGTGGTGGTGTTGCATTGCAGTTCCCGCGTGTCTGTCTTCGAGGCATCTTTCTGTCATGGAACAGAAAGATGTTGAGTATCCAGTGTATTTTTGGTTTCATGATTTCTTGGTTATAGTACAGTGTCGGTGATTCGGTTGTGTGTAAGTGAGTGAATTCATATAATCAACATGTAGTAAAACTAACAGAACACATAGCAGATAACAACATCATGAGAAAATATATAGTATTTTTTCATTAATGATAATCTTTTGAGTACATGAAAATTTGCCTATATAAGCCATACAATACATGAAGTGAAATAAAATCCAACAGAGTAAGGACTCCATGAGTAGTATAATCACTTAATCATGTAGTCGATAGTACATAGGGTAATGCATAAGTAAAATCCTAGAAGTAGTGAATGAACGAGAACTAATTGCGACGAGATGGGTCTGGTCGTGTTGACGAAGAGGTCGATGCGCCCTGAAGTCTAGCCAGGTGATGCTCGGCGGCATGAAGTCGGGCTTCCAATGCTGTCTGGCGCGCCTGGTAGTCCTTGACTACCTCGTGTGTCATCCTCTCCATGCGCTCAACTGCGGCTCTTATGGCAACCATCTGGCCAACGGTTGTCTGCGCTTGCTTGCCGATATCGCGTGTCCTCCTTACTATCACAGGCAAGGCTCGGTCGGTGGGTCCACCGTAACTCAAGTCGTAGTAGTCCTGGTTCATACCAAATTGGGGTCGCACCCCTTGTTGACGGCTCCATCTCTAGATGTCGTGCGCCCATGGGGGTGTAGGGTCATTGGGGCCCATCCGGTATGGGGGTACCCTGGCCAATTACGGCGGATTGATGACTTCGGACCTCGCGTCCGAGTAATCGATGTCACTGCCATCAGCCTCCTCCCCGTCCGAGTTGGCTACCAGTTCTGCCGGTCCTCCTATAGGCTCCTCCTCGGGCTCTTCTTCTGGTTCCTCCTCTGGTTCTTTCTCTGGTTCTTCTTCTGGTTCTTCCTCTGGTTCTAACCATCCGCCATTCCCCAGGTTGGGGAAATAGGGATCTCCAAGATGATGAAATCCGGCCATAGCGTCTGCACGAGGGGTGAGAGACATGTAAGGAGAGTGTGTATATAGTATTTCTAAAAATACTCCTATAGTATTTTAGTTGTTTAAGTTTGAGTTCCTTAGTGTTCTTGGATACGAGGTAAACTTCTAGATCCATTTCCCACCATGATCATTCTCAAACACATGTTGGTCATATTTTGAATAAATATAGTTGATCATGCTATATTTATCCCCAATATGACTACATAACTGTCAGGGTTTAACCATAGTGTTCAATGTCCTCCAGAGGCTTTTAGTGTTTATGGTTTTATTGCATACTTAGGTATCATTTTATTCAGAGTGTTTTAGTCCCATTATATTTATAGTTGCATATTCTGTCTGGTTACATATGCCAGTTCACTATAAACAATGTTGTGATACCAATCTGTCACACCCCCGAACCAGACGACGGAAACGTCCGGGGGCTTGTGCGTGACTCCATCCTTGTAGTATCATCACATAGTGTATAATTGTAACATAACGGCATCATCATCACACATGTAATATAACAACATACATTGTTTACATCGAGTATTATGTTTAAATATTACATGCCAAAATAATTAAAGTATGATGGAACAAAATATAACAAAACATCCATTAAACTGTTAAGCCCAACCTACTTCACCGGTTTCCTGAGAATACAAGTTAATTTGAAAAGGTCAACATAAAAATGTTGGTGAGTTCATAAGCATGTTTGAGAAAAATGGTTTGTATAAATTTGAAATCACAAGAAAATCATGTATTTTTTTTAAATAGTGTAGTGTGCTTGTGTCCGATCATGTATTAATTTTGTTTAACAGAATTCCAAAAGTAATTGAAGAAAATGTAAAGAGAACGTCCCCAGACAACCCTATGTTGCCTGTAAAAGAGAAAGCCGATATATCAACCCCGAGGTTGAGTACCGGCACGAGTATGTTTTCGAGTAATCCAAAGAGAAAAGAGAATGGTCTCCCATAAATTTCATAACGTTAATTCCTCTAAGTGAGTCATTATAACCATGCTAGATATTGACAAGTTCGCCTGTCTTGGTATTTACGAACGCCGATGGAAAATAACATAAGGTTTTTTGTCACCCTACACTGCTGTAGTCTAACTGTAGCGAACAGCTCGGGTGTGGGGTGTCATCCCCATATAGATCTATACATAAACCCCCGCTCCACCTCCAAGAGACTCTGGTTATAACTACACGCTACGATCATACACACAGTAGGTGTCAATCGACACGTCTCACTAGATCCTTAATCGAATTTTACGGGAAGAGAAACATATAAAACTCATTCTGGGCGCAATGAACCATGTAAGCGAACCACTGAGGCTCATTAAACACGTAACCCATTTTCAGGCCCGAAAGGAATGAGATTATATAACATGGGCCCAAAATATATGTAAAAGGACAACTAAGGCCCATTTCACATGTAAGATATTTACAGGCCCAAATAGCACGCAAATAGTATCCAAGGTCCTTCGCGCATGTTAATGGGTCAATGAGGCCCAATAAACATATAAATAGTATTCAGGACCCATCAAGTATGTAAATGGGCCTTTAAGGCCCAATATCATGAACATAACAAAATTAGCCTGTTTGTTATTATTTTGCTCGTAGTAGCTCAAGTGTTTACTAAAATAGCACAAAAAAACCCACTTTTGGTAAAAATTGATACTCTTGGCCCATTTAGCCAAAAATTTACAATTAATGCCCAATTTTAGTAAAAACAACATTTTAGGCCCCATTTTGGACAAAACTTGTATTTAAGGCTAGTTTTTGGAAAAATAAAATTTTTAACTCATTTTTGTCAAAAATGTTACTTTTGGCTTGATTTTTGTGAAAATATATATTTTCCGCCCATTTATAGAAAATGTCATCTTTTTGGCCCAAATGTTCATAATTTCGCAACTTTGACCCTTTTTATCAAAAATTCTCATTTTTGACACAACTTTCTTGAAAATGACACTTTAACCCACGAAAGACCAAAATTTTCAACTTTTGGGCCCAAAACGGTGAGAAGCCCAAATAAGGCCCAATTATGAAAATATTTACATTGTTGGTCCCTATAAGGTCTCAAATGTCGAGATTAGCCATTATTTAGCAAAAAAATACTTTTGAACCCCTTACTAGCTGAGAGTTACATAAACAACCCATATTTTGTCACTTTTGTCATTTTTAGTCCCTTTCATGAAGTTTTTCTTAGATTCAAGTATCCTTGATGTATTTTAAACCTTTTTCTTGTTAGATATGTTGAAATAAGTGTTATGTTATACCAATATCATCATCTTTTAGTAGATCTTTTAGTTTATGAAGTTTACAACACATAAACACATATGTAACCAAAGAAAACACACAAAATCATGCATACACACATACATCTACACAAAACAACTTGTATTCTCCCCTAAAACAAGGTAAAAATCGAAAATAGGGGTATAAACTCACTTTGCTTTCAAGTTCTCGGTTTTTGGTGACGAATGGAGAAGATCTCGGCCTAGATCTATTCTTGAGGAGATTTTTGAACTTAGATGGTTCTAGGAAACGTGATTCACGAAAACATGTGTGTAAGAGGAGTGATTGAGTTTAAGATGAAATATATCAAATTGAGTTTGTAAGATCTTACCACAATGTGAAGCTTGAAGTGATCTTCTTGAAAATACTCCTAAGACTCACAAATTTCTTGACAGACTGGGAGTGGATGAGTGTTGAAAGTTGAGAGAAATTGTGTTAAATTTGTGTCACACCCCCGAACAAGACGATGGAAACGTCCTAGGGCTCGCGTGACTTAAATTGAAATATCATCACAATGAATATACATGAACAACACATACATCACCAACTTTACATAGTACAACTATCATTGTTCACATCAAGTACATGGTTTAAACATTACACATCCATAACATAAATTGTTTGAGAATTTTTCAAAACATAACATCCTAACACACTTGATATTGTTCTTAACCTTATCTGTTACCTGAGAATACAAGTTATTTTGGAAACGTCAACATATATAATGTTGGTGAGTTCATAAGCACATTTGATATAAAATTTGTTTGTATCATTTGTAAAACCCGAAAAATCCGATATTTTCTATACAAAAACTATTGCAAAAAGATGCAATGATCCCATATGTGCATGTGTATGTGATTTCAAAAACAAGTGAAAGTGATTGTTATTCAAAATTAATTATCGTATTATTGTTGTTGTGTATAGGAGTGAATAAGGTTGTTCCCCTGAAAAACCTGATGTTTTCCCATATAAATAGTATGATAGTTTTATGTTATTGAAACGTCACAATGAATGAATATGTTTTCCCTTGATTACTTAGATGGTGTTGGATCTCGATGTGAGTCGTTATAACCATGCATAATAATGACTAGTTCGTCTGTCTTGGCATTCTAGCGAATGCCGGAATTGATTTAAGATTTTGTCACCCTAGACTGGCCGAGTCTAACTGTAGCGAACAGCTCAGGTGTGGGGGAGTCACCCCCGTATAGATCTATACACAAACTCTCACTCTCCCTCCAGGAGACTCTGGTTATAACTACAGACTATGACCGACACTTAATAGTGTCACCTGTTATTTCCCACTAAATCCAACTGAATTTGAATAACCTTGTTTATCAACCTAATTTGATGTTTACTTGAATAATAGAGATAAGCCTAACAGACAAAGAGAAGAGGGCAGCAAAGGCTCACTAATCATGTATGTTATTACAGGTTGTCAAGTATGAGACGGGCACGTTGGCCCATCATGCATATGTTTGATTTGGACCTTACTAGCAATGCCAATGGCCCAATGAGGCCCAATAGCAAGTAAAAGCCATTGAGGGCATGTAATTGGGTCCAGGAGGCCCAATAAACATGTGAATATATCGGGCACAAAGGCCCTGTAGCATGTATAGAAAGTATTTGAGCCCAATTTTTGAATTGTTTATGTTTTATCGAGTTTGAGTTCGTATTGTTGGTATTCGTGGTATGTTAAATGTTCATTCGCAATAACGAAACATTTTAACGTTGGATTTATAACGAAGTTGTTATTATATGTATATATATTTTTAAAACTATGCGTTATAAACTTGATATTTTTGACCCCAAAAGTTATAATCGTTTATTTGGCCCACAAACATTTAGATTAACCATTATGGCACCTTTTTCTATAAAAATGACGGTTTTCGTCCCTTTTTACGAAAATTTACATTTTTGGTCCTTAAACCATTTTTATTGACATTTTCCACCCAAACTTTATTTGAATAGTAATTTCAGTCCAAAACTATTGTATTGGTCATTTCCAGCCTTCATTTTCAAAAACTTACATTTTTGGCCCAATTTCCGTAAGTTTTATAATTTTGACCCCAAAATCAAAAACTTTGCATTTTTAGTCCAAATTTGGTAATAAACTCATTTTTAACCCTTGAAAAAGTTTATTTACATTTTAGACCCTTATTTTGTTAAGTTTTATTCCAATTCAGCCCCTCTAATTCTGATTTTTTCACAACTTTGGGTCCAGAACCCATTAGGCCCACTTTTAAGCCCATTTAGCTCAAATTTATGTTTTTGATCCTTTGAAAAGTGTTATTTTCATAAAAATCAACTTTTATACAAATAAACAACTTATAACCCCCATAGAACCAACAAATTACAATTTATACCCAATCTTTGTTATTTTTGCAAAAGTGACACTTGTAAGGTTCTTTTGGTTTTGTTTTTCACTTTTTAAACTTAAAGACCCTTATATCCATGATGTATGTTGTTTATAGATCTCGAAATATAACACATATTCCATATTATCACAACAAAAAAAACTAATGAATTCACAATATAACATGCAAACACACATAGATCATCACATAATACTTATATTCTCCCCCCAAAAACAAGTAAAAATCAAAAACAAGGGGGTATGAACTCACCTTGCTTTGTTGCTCACGGTTTTGAAGAAGAACGAAAAGAGATTTTTGGTCCTAGCAAGCCTCTTAGAGTTGATTTCGAACTTAAGAAGCTTCTAAGCAGTATATCACGAAAATTGTGTGAGTTAGGAAGAAGTTTAGATGAAATAAAGAAACTAGGTTATGGATCTAAGCAACAACTTACCAAAGATGATGATTCTTATGGAAGAAACTCCTTAAAATGTTCCAAGATCTCGAAAATTTGGATGGAGAAGAGGATGTGCTTGAGAGTGTTTGGGTAGAAAGTTTGAAGATGTGTGTGTGTGTGTGTGTTTGGTGATTCTCGGTCGAGAGTAGAAGAAGGAGAAGAGAGAGATGAGTTTGCATGGGAACATAAGAGGGCTTGGATGTTTGGAGTGTAATCTTCCTAGTTATCCACCAAATAAAAATGAGGTGGCAACAAAAAATTAAACTCTCTTCATCTCTTTTTCCTTGTTTTTTTTGGGGCCGAGAAATTGGGCTAGAAGGAAAGAGTTGCATTGTGTTGGGCCATTAATTATCTTAGTTCGAAGTTATAAGGCCCAACTTCGTATTTTTAGCCCATTGGGATTTTAGGGGTGTTTACAACCCAATTTTGTGTAAAAGGATGGATTTATGGTCCATGAAAGCTAATTGAATCAATTATGGCCCAGTAAGGCCCATTAAGGTAAACCAATTCATTTTGGATTCATTAAGGCCCAAAATGTTGAGTTTTATGAAAGTGGGTCCAATTAGGGCCTATTTAAGGGACCTAAGCCCAAAATAGTCAAATTGGATGCTTATTGGTCCAATAGGACCAAATAAGGATATCCTAGTCCATATTGGACTTAAACCGGGATTTCTAGGGTTTCCAATCTTTTGTTGACTATTTGAGTGTTTGTATAGAGTGTTTGATGGAATTTTGTTGCCATTGAATAAGCATCATGCATGCTTTCAAATTTTAGTTACAATATTATTCTTGTTTAATGTTTACATAGCATTAAAATTCCTAGTTGTGACAATTTGAAATGTACGAGAGGTTGGAGAGTGAGAGAGAGGCTGAGAGATAGAGTGAGAGATAAGAGAGAGGAGAAATGTTGACTTTTAAATAGGATGGTGTGACAGTTGCATGGATACATGCACTCTTTCATGGATACCCACCAAGTATTAATGAGGTGTCACCCCATTTCCCTCCCATTTGTTTTTCTTTTTTTTTTGTTGGGCCAAGAGAGGGGAAAGAGGAAAGGAAAATGAGAGAATTTGGGACCTTTCTTGACTTTGTTCGAGTTTATGAGGCCCAACATGAATATTTTTGGCCTATTGGGCCGTTATGAGGGTTCACGGCCCAATGAAGCCCAAGGTTATAAAACTATTTATGGCCCAACATGGCCTATTAGAGATAGATGAATTAATCTAGGCCCACATGACCCAAAATACCTTAGCTTTCATTTATGCTGGTCCAATTAGAGCCCAAATTGGGTTACTTGGCCCAAAATAGTCAAATTGAAAGTTTATTGGTCCATTAGGCCCAATAAGAGGATCCTAGTCCATAGTAAACTTGAACCGGGATTTTTAGGGTTTTCAACCCATAGTTGAATATATGAGATGTATTGTATTGGATTTTGAACTTTAATCAGGAGTTTGGATTCGAATGGATGAGTTCATGTTAGTATATAGCATGATATTCACTTAGAGTGCAAGTCTTACAACAGCTGATGTTTACATGAAAATACAATCTCCTATTCAAAAATACAATCTCCGAGGCAACTTCGTAATGAAATTTGTAGTTATCTCCTCCTATTTCCAAATGGGAATGTCTAACAGATGTATCTTTCTATAAGTTCGTTGGTGCTTGGCCTTGTCTTTCCTGCAAGTCAAGCACCTCTCCACATACCAAGCTACATCTCGCTTCATCCAAGGCCACTAATAATCAATATGAAGATTTATATGTCTTCGTCGCCCTGGGATGAATAGAGAATCTCGAGTTGTGTGCCTCCTCCATATGAACCAGACGCACACCACCCCAATAAGGAATCCACACTCTCTAATGGAGATTCAATAACCCCCAGATATCGTAATTGAAGGAAACCACCTCACCCGCTATACGCTCACTCTTCCGGTGCTCTTCCTTCAAAGCCTTAACCTGAGCCTCTCAAATCTGCTCCAAGAGTGGAGTAATCATTGTCATCCTAATACAAATATCCTTAATCAGAGTCACGACCATCTCGCAGTTGATATCATCGTCCACTACATTGGCTTTACCCGGATGGTAAAGGATCTCACAATCATAATCCTTCACCACATCAAACCACCGGCGCTGCCACATGTTCAGATTCAGCTGATCCATCAAATACATCAGGCTCTTGTGATCTATGTAAATAGTACAATGGACCCCATAGAGGTAATGTCGCCAAATCTTGAGGGCGAAAACCACTTCCCCAGCTCTAAATCATGTGTCGGGTAATTCGCCTCATTAGGCTTCAGCTCCCTCGATGCGTAAGCAATCACACGACCCTTCTGTATCAAAACTACACCCAAACTCATGATTGATGCATCATAATAAACCATGAAATCCTCGACACCCTCTGGTAAGGTCAAAATTGGCACCTCCCATAGTCTCTGTCTTAGGGTTTCAAAAGATGCTTGTTGCTCAAGCCCCCAACAAAAAGTGACAGTCTTCTTCGTCAACCGAGTCAAAGGAACCGCTATCTTGGAGAAATCTTGAATGAACCTCTGCTAGTAACTTTCCAACCCAAGGAAACTTCGAATCTCAGATTGAGACTTCGAAACCTCCCATCCCATCACAACCTCGGCCTTCGCCGAATAGACCAGAATACCATTCTGGTTGATAAGCTGCCTTAGAAACTACACCTTGCACAACCAGAACTCACACTTGTAGAACTTCACATAAAGTCTCTATATAACACCCCAAATCTAGAAGATTAATTGTGGAAATAAACTCTCTTTCCTAGGGACCAAAACGACAAGTTGATGATGGGAAACTCAACGTGTTGGAGGCTTTTGGGACGCACGTTTTTATGAACCAACTCGACGATTTGATGAAGGGAACTTGTCAAGTTGGATGCTGATTGAAAACTCGTAATTTTTAGGGTGTTGCCCCCTATTTAAAGGCCTTAAGTTCTTTGGTTGGCCTCCTTACCAGCCTCCTCTGTCCAGAAACCCTAAAATCAAGCCTTATCTTCCATTATTGAGTGTGAGAGCTTGGGGAGATCCTTGAGAGTTCATTTTTAGTGCGTGTTGAAGGATGTAAGGAATTAGGAGTTGTTGGGCTTGAAGAAGAAGTCTTGGATCCAGAATATCTGTCTCATTTGCCAAGTATTTAAGGTATCAAGTTCTCACGTTGTTTATTAGTTGCTTCGATCTCTTCTTGGGTTAGAGTTTATGCTTTTTAGCCATGGTTGGGTGGAATTTGGGATTAGGACGTCCCAAATGATTATTCTTTCAGGTATAAGGTCTACATGAGCTCTTTTGGCATAAAGGTGCCAACTTTATGGATTTAAGGGCTTCATGCATTCATTAAATCTTTCATTTAGCCCTTTTTGAGATTTTGAGCTCCTCTTACTCATGCTTAAGCGTAAAGTTGGAAACTTTACGTGGCCATCTAGCCTTATGGGGTCAGATCTGCATTTTGGGGTTTTATCTTTGATGATTAAGTGCTTAATGATTAAACGCTCACTTTTTTAAGTCTAGGGTTTGGGTTTGGACCCATTTAGGTGGTTCCCAGGTGTAAAGTTGGAAACTTTAACCTTCTTTATCTCATTTTGGTCGAAATCTGAGCTTTGGAGTTTTTGGATTCAATGAAGGCAGCTTAATGCATTAAGTTGTTGGCTCTTGGGAGAACTCGGCGAGTTGACTTGGTTTTTCCTAATCTGTGAAGTTTATGGAAAAAATCGACGAGTTGAAGGACAACTCGGCGAGTTGGGTCAACTTGGACTGTTGACTTTGACTTTCGCTTTATGTCTTTAAACAAGTTTTTCCCAAGCGGTACTGGAGGTAATCTGAATTGTAATTAAGGGAATTATGGGCTTATGATAAGGCCCATATGGGGTTGGGAACAATTTGGAAAATTGGGAAATTAGTGGGCTTTGATGGATCTAGTACTTTCTGGTATTTTGGGCTTGAGTTATTAATGGACCATCAGGATACAAAGTGTTTGGCTTGAAAGAATGTTTAGGGCTTAAGGAAAGGCCAAGTATGGGGTTTGGGTCTAATTTGGAAAATTAGGCCATTGCTTGATTAGTGGGCCTTTAGGCCTTTTAGATTGTAGTTTGGGTCATGGATTTGGGCAAGGCTAGGTTAGGGGTAAAATGGTCTTTTTAACCCAGGTATGAAGTTGTGGTTATGGATTAGAACCCAATTGTTAATTGGGTGTTGTTTTGATCTGTCATATTGGAGGTGACGTTAGGGCAGCAACTAGGGATTTCTTTCAATGTGCTTCAGCATTCGAGGTTAGTTTCCTTAATGGGTTAGCGGGTCAAAGGCACCAATGTCGGCCCATGTCTATGTTATGTTAGTATGCTAGTTGTTTATGTGACTCTTGCATGTGTATGTGTTATATGCTTTCCGGGCTAAGGTCCGATGTCGGGCAAAGACCGATGACTATTTGTATGTTATGTAGGTATATTGCATGTCTATGTGTTTATATGCTTTCCTAGCTCATCTCGATGACCAGGCAGGGCCTGATGTCGAACAGGGTCTGAAGTTGGGCGAGGATCGATGATTGGTAGGGCCCACTATATGATTATTTATATGTATGGTATGTGGTATTTGGGTAACTCACTAAGCTTTGTACTTACAATTTTGTTTATGGTTTCAAGTATCTCCGATTCGAAAGGGAAGGGCTCGGCTTGATCGCAGCGCATACATCCGTGTTTTCCGCAATATGTGATTTTGGGGATTTTAACTCTGATAATTGTTTTATTTTGAAACTCTTTTAGATGTTGGATTAAAGGTTAATGAATGTTTTGGGAATAATAAAAACGAAAATTTTACCCCTGATTTTCGAGATGTTATAACTTGGTATCAGAGCCTTGGTTTGAGGGATCCGGGCATACTCTCGGGTGTTTCTGAACTCACACTGAGGGTTTGGTGAAATTTTTTTAAACATAACCATTTAACTAAAAAGGAATTTCTAATCAAAAAAAGGGGTGTGATGCGTGCAATCAATCGAGCTCAAGTAAGTGGTTCCCAGAATACCAATACACGTTTATTATTATATATGTTATGATTATGAGAACTGCATGCTAGATTAGGGCTAAGGATCTGCTCAGTATTTCATCATAGGAGAGATGCCTTTTATATGTCTTATTGTATGAGGTTTAGTATTGTGTGCTAGTCTGTAGATCTGATAGGTGGATAGAATGGCTTGATTAGAGTATGTTGGTTATATTTTCCGTTGCTTGAATGCTACTTTCTTTGTACTTTTTGGGACCATTAGTGATGTGAATCAACTACTAAATGAATATGTTAAGCCACATGTGGTACAGGTTAAATAATCTAAGAGTGATGGATTCGGATCTATTGCGCAGCTCTCGTCTGAGTCCAACCGTTCTAGGGTTGAGTCTTTTACTCGAAGGATTATCTGATGTTTGTTGCATGTGGTTATATTCATCAGGAAGCTAGTTGAAATCGGTGGGAGTCCTTCAGCAGTTGAGGTTTGAATGAGGTCGGTAACCTAGGAGAGCCTAGGATATAGTTTAGTGGGTTTGGTAGTGCGGTTAGTGAGTTTTTGGTTAATCGGTCGGAGAGTATGACTGAGAGGATTCGGGATGATTACCGGGGAAAGTATGGATAGGCGTGGAAGGTAGTATTTGGCCCGTACTACTGAAAGCATAGGATCCATACTTGAATCAGGGTGAGTCTTGGAGAATCTAAGAAGCTTATGGGAGGATAATTTTTAGATATGTTTTGATCTTCGGCATGTCGTATTTCAGTTTGGGTGATGAGCACTCAGGGAACTGGTTCAGGTTTTGGTTCTGGTTTGGGTTTCGGCTCAGGTGCAGGTGTTGAGCCGATTAGCCAGCAGATGTTGGAGTTCATCTTGTCGGAGATTACTCGTGGTATTTTGGAGCATCCTCTTGTGATCCTTGATCAGTCAAGGATGGGATTTTGGAGCTATTGGATAGTCGTCTAGGGGAGTTTTGGCCTGAGTTTATAACAGGGCAGTTGGGGGCTCATCAGGAGCCCAAGGCTTTTGGATCCCTAGAATCCTTCAGGAAGGAGGATCTTATTGTTAGCTTTTGTCATGTGGGATCGGAGGTGAGTTGTGCACCATGTCTTCAAGAGAGTCATCCACATGATTAGATTTCGGCAGAGGTTTCATGAGCCCTTCGCAAGGAATTACCCGACATCATTGGGCGTGTCACTAATAGGGTGGCCTCCAGGTTCGAAGGTCGAGCATCAGTGTTTTAGGCAGTTGATGGGGTGGTCGGGGTAACCTGGGAGCAGGAGATTGGTTTAGAGAGTAAAGTGGGGAATAGGAAGCAAACTTTTGGCATGGCTCGACGATCTGAGCAGTTGGACACTATCATATCTACTGTCAAAGACCCGAGGGGTCGAGATGGTAGCACGAGGGATGAAGGGACACATGAGGATGCGCGCAGCAGGTCTAAGTGCTACAAGTGCGGATGGAAGGGTCACAACCGCCAAGAATGCACATTGGAAGTGGAATTATGCCATCTTTGTCATCATTCTTGTCATATTAGGGCGAATTGCCCTCGTTAAGTGGTTGGGGCAGCTCAGGTTTCATCGCAGGTACTTTGGCAAGAAGAGTGATTTAGGGTTCCTTCAGTCAATATTGCATTTATGTTATCTTTTGCCTTCTTTGGTTGTTATTCGTGCTTTTCATACTTTGGATTCCATATCATTTTGGGTAAATGTTATCTTTGATTTATTTCTCTTCTTATGATTGAGTTATATCTTCAAGAAATATTATATGTCATTTTCATGCCATGAATCATTAGTGATTTAATGAAGGGTTGTTTCTCTTATAGCGGGTTTGGGGTGTTTTGTGTTATCTTGGTTGTAGGCGGGATCAATTCGAGGGCATTGTGTAGAAGGTTTATGGTCAGGACTCAGCGGATTAGTTGTCCAGTATCACTAGGATTTAGTGGTTTTAGCAATTGTGCTTGGATTGGCTTTTGGAGGTGTCGAGGGAAGTAGTTTGTTGTTGAGGCCTTGGTTGGGGCATCCATCCTTTGGACTTCAAGATTTGAGTGAGGTATCATTTTAAGCATCTGGTATTATCAGTGTTATGGGGATTTAGGAAGTGTTCAACTGGTCTTCAAGGGTTGTGCAGTCTTTTGAGTTGGCTTGTAATGGATCACTAGCATTGGTAAGCGCTAGTTGTCAGCAGATCGATTGTTGGAAAATAAGACAGATTAGGAATTCTTCAATTCTTGTGTGCTATGAGAATTTAGTCAAATCAAAGTGGGAACGAAACATCCATGAATTTAGGAGCAGGAGCGATTTTGAAAGTAGGATGAGTTTCGCATCCTCATCGAGGAGGAAGGCGGCTCAAGTGGCTGTTTGGATAGAGGATTGTGTGAGTTAGAAGTTCGGGAAACATACCAACATTGAGCTCGTGTTCTCTTGGTGCATGATAGGAGGCTTTAGGGAACCAGGTTGGGGTTCTAGTCATGACTCGAGTTCAACTTGGGTGTTCGGTCGAGTGTGTGCTCGACTTTGGGTGTGTTCTAATTGTTAGATTAGCATTAAGTTTTTGGGCGGCGATTGTGGAATGGTGGAAGTGATGTAAGACTGCGGGGTGGCCCATAGCATTCACTAGTTAGCAGTTGGTATAGAAATGTTCTAAGTCTATGGGGTAGCCCGTAGCATTCACTAGCGATCAGATAGTGTGGGAAGTGTTGTAAGACTGCAGGGTGGCCTGTATCATTCATCGGTCCTTGATCAGCGGTGAGAGTGTGGCAAATTTGTGATTTGCTCATGGTTTTCTTTGGATGGTTTCAGCTAGAGTGGGTCAGTTCGCAAGGCTCTGGGAAGGACACAACATGTTTGGATTCAGAATATGGGAGGTCGTTGGAGACCGGGTATGAGGTAAGACTATAGTTGGTCTGTAGCGTTCAACCTAGTATCGGGTTAATGACAAGATGATTTGGATAGTTATTGCCAGTAAGGCTTTCTTTCAGAAGTCACGAGGGGTAACTATATGGGAGTATTTTGGCTTCGCCACCAGGTAGGAACCCGGTATTTAAGAAGATTTGCAAACGAGCTACGACCATGGAGGTCTCGCTAGAGTTTGGAAAGCAGCTAGGAGGCAACATGCTATTTTGGCCGGTATTAGTGATTTTCGGGCAATATTTTTGGGTAGTATTAGTGATTTGGGAATTCTTTTGTGGAGTCACTTGTATTTCGGGGAATATGATAAGTCGCTTGTAGTGGATCAAATACTCTCAGAGTGGTTGATTTGACTTTGTTGCGCAGCTCTCGTCTGAGACTAACCATTGCAGGGATGAATCTTATTCTCAAAGGATTATCTGAGCCTTCTGTCGAGTATAGGCATTCTATAGTTGTATATGATCGGTGATTGGGTTCCTTTAAAAGCATCAAGATAATCTGAGTTGGAAGTATTTTTTTTAGTATGGTCTTGTTTTGATATTGGTTTGATAAGTGGTTCAGAGGGGGGGGGGTGATCAACCAGGAAGTCAGATCAATTTGAGATTCCGGGTATTAGGAAAGGTAAAGGTGGTTTTTCTATGATGGTTTAAGCTTCGTTCTGCTAGGGTTGGTTTCTGTTGCCTTATGAAGGTGGTAGTATTATTGGGTTGGGAAGATAAGTCCTTATGGGGACAGTGTTATTTAGTGCTATCTGTCATGGAGTCCGACAATGTGTAGGATTTTTCAGGTTCATGTATAGCGGTTGGGTATCTTTTATTTTGGATTTGTCATCGGTATGGGTGGGCAGTTATCCGAGCGGGGTGACTTCCCTAGCCTTTTGGGGTTCAAGGAGTTCAGTCAGGATCGTCAATTCGGTAGGAGAGATTGTAAGGAATGATTTCGAGGACAAAATCTAATTTAAGTGGAGGAGAGTTATAACACCCGGAATCTAGAAGAGTAATTGTGGAAATAAATTCCCTTTCCTAGGCATCAACACGGAGAGTTAATGGTGGAAAACTCGATGTGTTGGAGGCTTTTGGGACGCACATTTTTATGAACGAACTCGGCGAGTTGGTGAAGGGAACTCGGCGAGTTAGACGCTGATTGAGAAACCCTAATTTTTAGGGTGTTGCACCCTATTTAAAGGACTTAATTTCTTTTCCTGGCCTCCTTACCAGCCTCCTCTGCTCAGAAACCATAAAATTGAGCCTTATCTTCCATTGTTAAGCGTGAGAGCTTGGGGAGAGCCTTGAGAGTTCATTCTTGGTGCGTGTTGAAGGAGCTAAGGAATTAGGAGTTACTTGGCTTGAACAATAAGTTTTGGATCCAAAATCTATGTCTCATTTGCCAAGTTTTTGAGGTATCAAGTTCTCACCTTGCTTATTTGCTGCTTAGATCTATTCTTAGGTTATAGTTTATGCTTTTTAGGCATGGCTGGGTGGATGTTGAGGATTAGGATGTCCCAAATGATTATTCTTTCAGATCTAAGGTCTACATGAGCTCTTTTGGCATAAAGGTGCAAACTTTATGGATTTAAGGGCTTCATGAATTCATTAAGTCTTTCATTTAGCCCGTTTTCAGCTTTTAAGCTCCTCCTAGTCATGCTTAAGCGTAAAGTTGTAAACATTACGTGGCCATTTAGCCTTATGGGGTCAGATCTGTATTTTGGGGTTTTGTTTTTATGATTAAGTACTTAATGATTAAGCCCTCACTCTTTTTAAGTCTAGGGTTTGGGTCCGGACCCATTTAGGAGGTTCTTAGGGGTAAAGTTGGAAACTTTACCCTTCTTGATATCATTTTGGTCGAGATTTGAGCTTTGGAGCTCTTGGATTCGATGAAGGCAGCTTAATGCATTAAGTTGTTGGTTCTTGGAAGAACTCGGCGAGTTGACTTGCTTTTTCCCGATCTGTGTAGTTGATGGAGAAACTCGACGAGTTGAAGGATAACTCAGATACTTAGGTCAACTTGGACCATTGTCCTTGACTTTCGATTTATGTCTTTGAACAAGTTTGTCCGAAGGGGTACTTGAGGTAATCTGAATTGTAATTAAGGGAATTATGGGTTTAGGATAAGGCCCATATGGGTTGGGCCAAATTTTAAAAATTGGGCCATTAGTGGGTTTTGATGGATCTAGTATTTTCTGGTATTTTGGGCTTGATTTATTAATGGGGCATCGGGATACAAAGTGTTCGGCTAGAAAGAATGGTTGGGCCTTAAGGAAAGGCCAAGTATGGGGGTTGGGCTCAATTTGGAAAATTGGGCCTTTGCTTGATTAGTGGGCAAGCTTCATTTTCTCCATAAAACTAGTAGCATACTCGATAACGCTCAATTTTCCCTTCTTCAGATTCTAGAACTCATTGTCGATTTCCAGGAGATGCTTCTCAGAGCAGTATTGCATCTTTAGTTGCACCATAAGATCTTCCCAAGATATCTTGCTAGCTGCTCCCTTGGGCATCGAACCATCTAGTGGCTTCCACTAGTTCAGTACTCCAGACTTTAACAGAGGAATCGCGAGAGCGTTTTTCTATTTGTTGCTACACTTGCAACTCTGAAACATTGTCTCCATCTCGGAGATCTAGTCCATAACTTCCACTGGTGTCGGACTTCCAGATAAACACGGCGGTTTAGATGCCATAAAATCCTTGTACTTGCACCCGGGTCCGTCATTTCCTCAATCCTAAATGTTTTTCCTAACAATCGGTGGGTTGGCTTGACCAACAATCCCACTGAAGCTTCCTCCTTCCGACTGCGCTTCATTCAATTCAGGTTGTTCAATCGACATTGAAAGTTCTTCACGATTTTTCCGAAGCAGGCGTCTAGTTTCCTCCATCTGACGATCCAACATCATTAGAATCATCGCTTGTACCACAGCCATTGTCATTGGCTCAAGTACTGCTGCTACCACAGCTACTTGCTCAACCACAGGTGGTTGATTCCTATTTTCGTTTGCGTTTCCAACTCCTCTTCTTGTTCTTTCCATTTTTGATCTATACACTGAATAAGGTGAATTTAGATCCTCATTCACGATAGATATTCAAATCATCCTTACCACTCTGAAATGTTTACATGCTAGTGTAACATCCCGGAAATTCTGAAGTAGAGTGGAAGGGCTAAAGGTGTAAATAAGAAGGTCGACTCGGCGAGTCGATGGATAGACTCGACGAGTCGATTCGCGTTCGGGTCGTGTGTTAAGTGACCAACTCGGCGAGTCACATGGGTGGACTCGGCGAGTTGGTGCTGTATGGAGAAAACCCTAATCCCGGGGGTTGAGCCCTATATAAAGAACATAATACCCTCTCCCCAGCCTCTTTACTCTCCCTTGAAGTCCAGAAACCCTAATATTCGTTTGTGAGAGAATTAGAGAGCATTTAGATCTTGAAGGAGTGTTGTTGAAGAGATCCTTGAAGAATAAGAGGCTTGGAGCAAGGGGCTTTGCAAGGCTTTGGCTTATTCTTCTGTTGGAGTCTTCTCTTGAGGTAATGATTCGTTGCTTGAGCTGTTATCCATCTAGATCTATCATTTGTGGATTTTTGGGAGTATATCTAGTGCTATCTTGTGTTTGGTGTAAGATCTGAGGTTGCTACCTCAGATCTAAGTTGTTAATGATCCGGAAAGCCATAAAGTCTATGCCTAAGAGTTGTTGGTGAAGTTCTTTTGTCCCAAACCTTAGCCCAAGAGTGTATTATGCTTAGATCTCCTTGGATTCACGTAAAGTTTGCCACTTTACATGATGGATGGCTTGTAGAAGAGTAGATCTATGGATTGGAGACCATGTATGGCTTGGAAAGCCTCTGTATGGGTTAAGAGCTAGTGGTACTCGGCGAGTCACATGGGTGTACTCGGCGAGTTGCTTGAAGATAGGCAGAAAGTCGACGAGTTGGAAGAACAACTCGGCGAGTTGGTTGAAGATAGCCTCGGACTCGGCGAGTCTGTTTTTGGACTCGACGAGTCTAGTCGTGAGGTCCTCACCTTTCCTAGTTGAGCTGTGAATCGGTGAGTCGAAGGAAGATTCGGTGAGTTGAGCAGGAAGTGACTCAGAGTTCTTAGGACTCGGCGAGTCTTGTGGCGACTCGGAAAGTTGGGTCGGGATATGGGAGTTTTCAGAGCATAGGGACTCGACGAGTCAGCGGGCTGACTCGGCGAGTAGAGTCAGTCAGGAAGTTTGACTTTGACTGAGGACTTTGTCTTTGACCAAGAGTTGACCAGTTGGCTTCCAGGGGTAATTTGGTAATTATTGGTATTTATTGAGTTTCGTCTTTTGGTATTATCAGTGGTGGAGTTCGTGTCAGAGGTTGGAGCAACATGATCTTATCTTTTCAGTCATTAGTTGTGAGGTGAGTTATCCTCACTATATCCACAGGGTCTAAGGCACCAAGGCCGGCCCTTTATCGGATAGTAATCCGGGTATCGTTGTTATGTTATTGCTTTGCTATGTTTGCATCCTGGTAGTTAGGATGGTATATGTTAGAGACCTGGTTAAGGTCGGTATCCTGGTATATAGGATGATGTTATGCTAGTGACCGGTTAGGTCAGTTTCCTGGTTAGGATGATGTTATGTTATGTGATCTGCTAGATCGGTTTCATTGGATGCGAATTGTTATATGATTGTATGTTTATGTGCACATGGTTGTTGTATTGGGGTTTGGTTGAGGCGGGTCCTGCTTTGTGCTGTAGGCCAACATACCCAAGGCGGATCGGTTAACCCGAAGGCCAAGTGAGCGGTCCGGATAGGCTGTAGGCCCCGCGAGGGTGGACCAGACGTGCCGAGGCTCTGAGAGTGGACCAGGCCGACTGAAGGCCTGGTGCGGGTGGACCAATCATACTGTAGACTCAGAGAGTGGACCAGGTGGGTTGAAGGCCCAGTGCGGGCGGACCAACTACACTGTAGACTCGATGAATATGGCTAGACTCGGAGGGTGGACCAGGTGGACTGAAGGTCTGGTACGGCGGACCAGTCACACACAGTAGACCCGATGTGCATGGCTGTTATGTTCGGTTATGATATGTTATGCGTGGTATATGTGGTTGGTATTTTGGGGGTATCTCATCTATCTTTCGGGCTTACAGTTGTGGTTTAATGTTTTTTTTCAGGTACTTCAGAGACCGTGGCATGGCGAAGGCGTGATCGTACTGCTCCTCATGTTTATGTTTTACGATATGGTTCTGGGAAGACTATGATAATAATTGTATTGAAAACCTTTTTGTAACGACTTAACGAAACTGGGTTGTTTTTGAAAAGTTTAAACTGGCTTGAATTTTTAGAGTGTTACAAGTTGGTATCAGAGCCTTGGTTTGAGTGAATTGGAGGAACATTCGTGTGAATCTAGTTTCAAATCAAGGACAATTTTCAAAATAGAATTTAAAATGGTTTTCAAAAATGAGTAAAGGAGGACGCGGAGGTACGATCAGCCGGAGCCAGTAAATAACCCCAAAATACCATACAAGTTATTTGTTTATGTGATATGATAGAACAGCATGCTAGTACTAGGCTAGGGATCTTTAGGAATTGCATGATAGAGTTGCCTGATTTATGATGCCTGCTAGCCTAGGGTTTCTTTCTATATGAGATTTCCAGTGTTCCTCTAAGAGTGAGGGTTGAGTGCTTGGTATGCCTGTTCTTCACTAGGGTGTTGTGGTGATACTTGGTATAAATATGGGTAGGTGTGGAAGGTAGTATGGGCCCATACTACTGAAAGCACAGGACCCATACGCGTATTAAGGAAGTCACAACCCCTAGGGCTGTGTTGAGAGTCGGTTCCCGGGTTAATGGGAGGTATCTGATGTTTGTGGTATTTTTCAATATGGTGGTTACGAGGCATGCTGGGAGCGGATCCGGATCAGGATCGGGAGCAGGAGAGGGCGGTCAGGGTGGGTCAGCACCACCCAAGGTTATCGGTCAGATGAGCACAGACAATTTGGATGCTAGGATTCGTGAGATCCTGCATGATGAGGTTGCTGCTATGTTCCGGGCCGAGTTGCCGGAACTGTCTGGGATGATCAAGACCGTCGTGGTCTAGTATTTTAATGAGCGTTATGCAGCTCTTACAGAGACGGTTATCGCAGCAGCTACAGCGGCTGTAGCAGCGGCAGGGGGAGGAGCCGGTAGAGGTTTTCAGTATCGGGACTTCGATAATACGAAGCCCCTACCTTCGATGGAGTTCAGGACCCGATTGTTGCTATGAGATGGTTGTCATACGTGGAGGGGTGTTTCTTCATGTGTTAATGCCCTGTTGATCAGAGGGTGAGGTGTGCTCTAAACATTTTGAGGCTCGGGGCGAAGGATTGGTGGAGGTTGACCACGAGATCGTATTCTGATGCGCAGCGAGCTACGGTTTCTTGGGATCAATTTAGAGAGATGTTTAGTACTCGCTATGTTCCGCGAGTTGAGAGGGAGAAATTAGCTCAGGACTTCCTGGAGCTGAAGCAGGATTCCGAGTCGGTGACGGAGATCACCAGGATGTTCACTGAAAGGGCGATGTTTTGCCCTGAGTTTGCTTCTGAGCAGGCCTAGATGTCCCGATATCTGAGTATGCTGAAGAGGGATATCAGGCAGTTTGTTTCTACGCAGAGGTGCAAGACATTGTTGGAGTTGCAGGAAGCTGCTAGGCAGCGGGAGTTAGAGATCATGTTACAGTTGACAGAACAGAGGCAGGCTCCAGTACAGTCGCAGTCGGCGCCGAAACGGTCTAAGACTGTTGATTTCAGTTTGAGTAGTCAAAGCAGCTGCACTTGTGAGAAGTGCGGGAAGGGTCATGTCGGAGCTTGTAGGTCCGGTGGTGCGTGCCGCAAGTGCGGGAGAGAGAGGGCACTATGCGAGGGATTGTCGTCAATCAGCCCCAGCCCAGGATATGAGGATTTGCTATCAGTGTCATCAGGTTGGTCACATGAGGGCCAACTGTCCACAGCTGGTTGGGAGGTCAGTGCAGACTCCAGCACCGGCCATGTTGAGGATTACGGGTGGAGGTCAGGGTGGAGCAAAGCCCCCAAGGGCTCAGGGTCATGCTTTTCAGCTTACAGCAGAGGATGTCAGGGCAGTGTTGGATGCAGTTGTGGGTATGTTGCCTTCTTGATATTTTGTTATCTTGTGATTATTATGGAGTGTTGTATATCTGCTAGTCTCATTGTGTGAATTTTTTGGTATTATATTCGTTTGTTCCTTGAGGGTTATGGTATGGTTAAGGGCTTTGGTATTGGGAGTTTCGTTGGTTATCATCCATGGG